>NW_026526721.1:154800199-156000199 GCF_024362965.1 Panthera pardus
CAAGGCAGTCTTTCTTCAAAAGCCAACGTTGTACAACAGCACCAAGTTTTCCCGTTTCTTCTCCACCGACTCTGGGGATTCCCTCCTCTGAAGTGCAGTCCTGAGGGCTTCCCTTTCCTCCAGGCCTCACTGCACTCCGGGCTGCAGGCCAGGGTACCCACCGGCCGAGGGCCTCAGTCCTCCCTCTGAAGTTGAGGGTTTCTCTGTGACCATGCCACCTTTGGGTTTCCGGACTTGCCATAACCCTTGGGATGGCTCTCTGTAACGGTTCCCGCCACTGAATAACGTCCAACTGGATTGTCAGTCTCAGGTTCATAATAACAGTTCCCTTTGTTACATCACTCTGATTTTCCAACAGTAACAATAATAGCATTAATGAGAGCTGATGTGTAAGTGCCAGACAAGTAGCTAAGATCGCCATGTGCATTAGCTCAGTGAATCTTCACTGAGAAAATGAAGTTCAGAGACATTAAGAAACTTCTCCAGGACCACAAAGGTAGTAAGAGAGTAAGAGAGCTAGAATCCTAAATTAAATCTGCCTGGCCCCCAATTTTTTTTTAATGTTTATTTATTTTTGAGACAGAGAGACAGAGTGCAAGCGAGGGTGGGGCAGAGAGAGAGGAAGACCGAGAATCCAAGCAAGCTCTGAGCTGTCAGCACAGAGTCCGACGCGGGGCTCAAACTCATGAAACTGTGAGATCATGACCTGAGCTGAAGTCGCACGCTTAACCAACTGAGCCACGCAGGCACTCAGCCTGGCTCCCAATTTTTAAATACAAGTAATAAAATAGTATAGTTATATAATGTTAAAAAAGAAAGAAAGGAGGAAAACCTTTTCCCCCATTAAATTCTCCATGAAACCTTCAAAAGAGAATACCACACAAGTTGTGGTTTTCCCAATCTTTGGGGCTTCTCTTAATCACTAGCCTCCCAGAAATTCATTTCTCAACCCAGCAAGTCCACAGCAAGGTGTGTGCCCTATTGTTATCATTTGTATCACCATACTGGAATCAACTGTTCCTATGTCTGGATTCCAAACAAGACTCTGGGCTCTTCAAGATGAGCCTCCACACCCACAGGGTCTGGTTTATAAAGGCCCTCAATAAGGTCTATAAAATTGCCATAGCTGCAAGTTCTGCCATGCTATCTGTGCTATGACATGGTTCCCAGGACTTTAAGGTTCATGGTCCACTCCCTTGCTCAACCCAGGAAAGGGTTAGGGATGACCAGGATGCCTCTGCCGACAGCAAGTTATAACCTCGATAAGGGAAGTCAGCTGTCACCTCCCGCAGCTGTGTGGAAACTTAAAACAGACGACGACCATCTCGGGCATGAGGGAGGAAGGAAACCTCGAGTTCAAAGAAGGCCCACTGACACCAACGCTTTGCCGGCCCTCCAGGTGGGACTGGGCCTCAGCCACCAGGCTTTACACAGAGAGCACTGACACTAAGTAGAAGACAGGCCACAGGCAGAATTTCAGGGAAAAGTACTGTGATCTGTTAAGTTTGGAGCTGAAACCACGGCTTCTCCAAGCCACCCTCTGGATCTTGTTGGCCATCAGAGTCCCTGATCTGCAGAGGAGGGAACAGTAGCTGGTGAAGAGGCAAAATATCAAGACTTGTCAGTGCATAAAACAGAGGGGGAGGGGATCATTTCAACAGGATCCACAAGGGAGTATTTCCTGAAGGAGCCAAAGCATCGGACTTTATCTGAATCTTGAAGACAAGCCTGTGAGGTTTCTCCTTCTGGCCTCCACAGCAAGCCTTCCTGTGGAACGCACCCAGGGAGATCCAGTGTCAGGAGGCCAATGCGTTTTGAATCCTGTATGCCTACCATTTAGAAGGGGTGTCAGGGCCCATCGTCACTACTTAGAGAATTCTGAGGCTGCTTATGAGCTCGGGGGCTGAGATGAGAATTAGCTCACAAGGTCAGAGACGTTTCTAGAGTGAAGGGTCAAAAAGAACTTTGACATCCTCAGTGTTACTCCAGAGTCAACGTAGAGGGGGGAAAACGTGGGAATTGAAATAACTGGTGCTTTGTTCCTTCTTCAAATGCAATTGGCCTTCTTTCAAGTCTCCATGAGTTTATAAGCTGAAAGATCTAGTCCAACTCCCCATATCACAAATAAGAGACCTGATCCCCTGAGGAATCACATCACCTCTTCGCCACCCTATGGCTCAGCCCAGCTCTCCACTGAGGCTGGAACCAGGCCTATTTCCCAATTCAAAGACCCTTCTTCCACATCACAAGTCTCCTTCCAACATGAATATCAAACTCAGAAGGAGGTGGTCACAAGCTGCAACCTGCCTAGGTAGAAATTAATCAATCGTTTGGAGACAGGGGCTGTGCAGGGTCCCTAGGCAAGGCCTCGCCTCTCCACCCCAGGCTCATATGCCACTTCCTTTTGCCAGGGCAGCTCCTGGACTGCTGGGTGTCCTTCTGCTCGGGACACTGAGCAAACTAGGTCGAGTATCCAGCAACCTTTCTTAAGCTTTGACGGTCATCTCAACGCTCAGCATTTTCTCATCTTTTCAAGTAAGTGGTGAAAATGGAGATTTTTCAGTATGGCATCCTGGGCTGATTCCCTGGGAGCCGCATCCGCACAGCCCCATGTATTGCCAGCGTGTGTTTCTCCTTGTAGAGTGGATGCCAAATTAAGATTACATTTGGGAATCAATTTTCACAAAGAATTAAGGACGTCAAGCAGTAGCTTGTTAGAAAAATGTACTAGGGAGGAATATGGGCAGAAGTCCTGCTCACGATAGCGCCACACAAACTAGAAGTTTAAGGAGCACCTGTCCTGCTGGCACGAGAGCACAGGAGTTTAAGGAGTGCAATTAAGGAGAAAGGGTCTTCAAAAACCACTAAAGGAATCCTGCAAATGTCACCAGGTGATCACTTACTGATGGATGGGAAAGTGAAATACTGCATAAATACCAAATTCATTTAGCATATATTTAACATAATCCCCTTAAAAATTCCGATGTTACTTTTTGTGGGCAAATTATGTTTTTAGAGATAGAGGGAGCGAGCAGGGGAAGGGCAGAGAGAGAAGGAGAGAGGGAAAATCCCAAACAGGCACCACACTGTCAGCGCAGAGCCTGACGTGGGGCTTGAACTCACAAACCGTGAGATCGTGACCTGAGCCGAAATCAAGAGTCAAGACGATTAACCGACAGAGCCACTCAGGTGCCCCCGTGGGCAAATTTCATACCCCACGGACGTGTCTACATTTTACATCTCAGTACCTATGAATATGTTGCCTTACATGGGAAAAGAGACTTTGCGGAGGTGACCAAGGGCGAATACCCTGCAATGGGGGGGAAACTATCCTGGATTATCCAGAGCCTGATCGATTCCCCAGGGTTGTTAAAATTGGAGAGTATAGGCGCCTGGGTGGCTTGGTCGGTTGAGCGTCCGACTTCGGCTCAGGTCACGATCTCGCGGTCCGTGAGTTCGAGCCCCGCGTCCGGCTCTGTGCTGACAGCTCAGAGCCTGGAGCCTGCTTCCAATTCTGTGTCTCCCTCTCTCTCTGCCCCTCCCCTGTTCATGCTCTGTCTCTCTCTGTCTCAAAAATAAATAAATGTTAAAAAAAAAATTTATAAAATTGGAGAGTATTTTCTGGCTCCTCAAAGGGAAAAACAGAGGGAAACAACATTTGTTGCCTTTGACGATGGAAGAGGGGCCCATGAGCCAAGGAATACAGGTAAGCCCTAGAAGCTGGAAAGGACAAGGAAGTGAATTCTCTCCTGAGAGCCTCCACAAAGGAATCACAGCCCTACTGCACTCTGATTTTGATCAGGTGAGCCCAGCATCAGACTTCTACCCTGCAGAACTATAAGGTAACTAATCTGCGTGGAGGTAAGCGATTAAGTTTGGGGTGCTATTTTATAGCAGCAAAAGAAAACTGATATACTATTTTTAAATCTAACCAAATTATGAAATTGTAAAATGGTATTAAATTGGCCTAAGTTGAAAAATATAGGGGCGCCTGGGTGGCTCAGTCGGTTGGGTGTCCAACTTTGGCTCAGGTCATGATCTCACAGTTCATGAGTTCGAGCCCCACGTCGGGCTCTGTGCTGACAGCTCAGAGCCTGGGGTCTGCTTCAGATTCTGTCTCTCCCTCTCTCTCTGCCCCTCCCCTGTTCACACTGTGTCTCTCTGTCTCTTGAAAATAAATAAACATTTAAAAAATTAAAAAAAAAGAAAAATATAGGGGTAAAAATGGGGGGGGGGGATTTTAAATGTTCTCAAATTATAAAAATTGAAAGTGAGTGGAGGAGACCATCCTGTCAGGTATTGAAATACATCTGGCACCACAAAAAAAAAAAAAAAAAAAGTGAAAACCAAATAAATGCTCCAGATAAAGACTCTAACACATTAAATATTTTTATACACTTAAAGGAAACATTTCTATGCAATGGAGAAAGGAAAACAAATTTAAGAAATAGCTTAGAGATATCTGATCAGCAAATTTAAAAAAAATTAGTTTATATCTGCAACTTATACCATAAGTCAAAATAAATTCTGCATCACTAAAAAAGTAAATATTTTAAAATCCTATAAAATATGGCAAAAATAAAATATAATATAAAATTTAAATATATACAGGAATTAAAACTTTCAAAGCTTTCATCAATGGGAAAAATTCAGATATAATGCAATAAAAGATTTATCTTATAACTTCTAAAATAATATAATAAAACTTAAGAGAAAAAGGATTAAAATGTGTTTAAAGGAAGATAAAGGGTTACTATCTATGTTATATCAGATGCACATGATCATCAAGTAAGATGCCCGATAGATGCATGAGCAAAGAATATGATCTGATCATCTATGCAGGAGGAATTGAAATTAGTAAACAAACATTTGAAAATGCTCTACCTTGCTGTGATCAAAGACAAACAAATTAAAATATTCATCAAGTACCATTTTATACCTATTATATTATCAAAAATAATGATAATACCCAAGGCTAAGCAGGTCCTGATGAAGTTAGTACACTTATACACTGTTGATTGCAATTTAAATAGATTCTGTCTGTAAATTTAGCTATATATATCAAAGGATAAAATACTAATTTTCTTGAATCCAGTAATTTCCATCACTAGGAATTTATGCTGAGGAAATAATCCAGAGAGGGAAATATTTGTGTAGGAAGGCATTTGCTTACTCCAGTAAAGAGCAAAGGTTAACTCAAATAGTTAAGAGAACTTACACTTTATGGAACATCAGACATTGGATGACAAGAAGGCTATGTAGCAATATGGGGGGAAAAAGGCTAATGCAAAGTACTGAATTAAAGGTGAAAAAAATATTAGGTTGAATCACATCAATTACCATTTTCATTGGAAAACTGTAAAATATTGAAAACTCCACATGGTTCAACCTAATAGTTCTATCATGGGTACAGATAGGTAAACATAGTGCTTTCTAGAGACCGGAGCTATGAGGAAACACAAAAAGAAAAACAGGTGAAGGGGTGGTAGTTATCAAGGACAAACGTTTTAGCCTCTGTTGGTTTTCATGCTGTGGTAATATTATTTGAAAAATCAATTTTAATGTTAAAACATTAAAGACACGATTCCAATACAGATGGAGATATCTCCGGAAATAAGTTAAAAGACATCATTCCAATATATCTTCCATTTCAAATTCTTTAATTTGCTGTACAAGAATCGAGGTATTAAGTGTTCAACTAAGGTAAGAATTTGTTTTGAAAAACCCTGGTGAAAAGATGTCAGCATTAGTCATAAGGCAACATAGGAGAGCACCAGGTTTTAGAGTGAAACCCCATTTATTACCCATAAGACGTTGGAAAAATTACTTTACCTCATTTAACCTCAGTTCCCTTACCTGTCAAATGGGGACAGTAATGGTATTTACGGAAGGTTGTCATAAAGATTGCTTGAGATGATGAATATCAAATGCCTCTTTGAGTCTCTGGCAAATAGTAAGCATTCAACAAATCTGAGCGAGTACATCATTATTAATGAACCAGCATACATCTTTAAACAACGACTAAAGTTAGACAAGAATATTCACAGGAGGGTACTTCTATATACATTAGGTTGGAAATTATTCCGACCTAATTTTTTTTTTCTCTTGTCTTTTCTAAACACATTCTTAATCAAAACGGACCAGCCCACACTATGCTATATGTAGAGTTATCTCCAAAATTAAAATGTAGAATACAGATTTGGGAGTGAGCGCAAATGTAAGCTAGAAACAAGGTTTCCTTCTCTACCTTAACCTGTAAAAAAAGAAGACAAAGTGGTCCCAGGCCGTAAAAGTACTCGTAATCATCACCTGTGGATGTGCTTTCTCGTTCTCTGGTGCAGTAAGATCCTGAAGGCCATACGTGACACTGGTCCTTCTCTGTCTGTGCAGCATGTATTCCTTTGGGGGACTGCCCCTCCCACATATGGGGGGAATCTGTCAACCACATGACATCCACCTCCTCCCTCACAGGGGCAGTAGGCACCCAAGCTGAACAGCGAAATTCCCTCTTTGCAAACATCTCCTGAAAAGAAAGTCTCTCTCCTGAAATACTGAGTGAGAAGGTTCTAGGGTTCGGCCTTGAACTGGCAGGACCATGTCGGCTGACTTCAATGGGCCTGTACTACTCTGTCCAGCTACCCCTTCCGGGGCCGACACACTCCTCTCCCCAGCTGCCAGAAGTGTTGGTGGCCGGTGACTCAGAACTGGGTCTTTCACTGGGACTTGCTTTCTGCCACAAGGAAATACATCATCAAGTTACGCTCCCTCCCAGAGAGCGACCCTAGCCACTACCATGGAGTTGGTGCTGTGACCTCTGATGGAGGAATAGAAAGCCATAGACTCTTTGCTTCCATGTGGCCGCAACTCTGACGGGTTCCAGAGCTTCTTACAGAATTAGCTGTAATTAGCTAATTACAGAATTAGCTCAGGATTAGCTGAGGCTTCGGATGCAACCACTTCAGGGTTCATGCTCAATCACATCCTTCTCACTTCCCCACAGGTGTAATACCCAAGGGCTCTCCCCAGTAAACTCCTCATTCAAGAGTCTGTTTCCCGGGAACCCAACCTAAGGCATTTGGCACTTGAACAGAGCCTGTCCCATAATGGTACCAAGAAGAGACAAGAAATAGAGAAATTCGCCAACGTCACTCAACCTTGTTGAATGTGCATTCAGCTATGAACACCTCGACAGTGCTACACCTAAAGCTAGCCCGCTTCTTGGTCTTCCAAGATACGTGAGTCAAAATACTCCACGTTTCAGTTTAACTGGCTAAAACTGGGTCTAAATCTCATATGACTGAAGGAGTCCTGACTAGTCTCATTACCTGCAATACTTAACACAGTCCTACATACATGCACAGCGAGGAACAGTGTTTGTTGAATTTAACTTCTGCACGGCTTTACAGGGTTTCGTATAATGATGGCCTCATAAGATGTTCTACCGAAAAGAAAAGTGGGAAAAGGGATCGTATCATAAAACAAGCTTGGTAAGGGGCACCTGGGTGGCTCAGTGGGTGAAGCATCCGACTTCAGCTCAGGTCATGGTCTCAGGGTCGGTTGAGTTCAAGCCCCGCGTCAGGCTCTGTGCTGATGGCTCAGAACCTGGAGCCTACCTTGGATTCCGTGGCCTCCTTCTCTCTGTGCCCCTCCTCCACTCATGCTCTGTCTCACTCTGCCTCTCAAAAGTAAATAAATGTTTAAAAAAATTTAAAACAAGCTTGGTGCTACATACCATATGTACCTCCAGATTATATATATATATATATATATATATATATATATATATATGTGTGTGTGTGTGTGTGTGTGTGCGCATATTAAACATTCTGACCAATGTTGCAATAAGTTCTTTAAATTATAAATAAAACCTTTTAAACTTCCTTTTAGGCAGAGTTTACTTGGCCACAGAACATCGTGAGCACAGGTAGAGCACCCAAATAGGCTTAGTTTGGCTTACAGTTTGGAGACCACCAAATTTCAAACTTCCTCAGCTTGTTCACCGGCCCTCTTGTGTCCTGGGAAGTAGCACAACTTGCACAATATTTATTACCAGTGACAGAGGAAGAGAGCAGCCTTAACCTTCTTCAACTGATTGTTTATTCCAGCGACCGTATCCAAGACTCTGACAAGCCTTACTCCTCCTACAGTACATTCCTTACAGTCTATAATTCATACAAAAGGAGACTGAGCCTGGAGGTTTGATCATTTTCCCCCAAAAAACTTCTTTTAAGCCTGGTTCTCCTGCCTCCAGATGCCCAAATAATGTCAAACATGCCATTCCTTGACAATTCCTTAAAGCCCTACACCCAGATGTCCAAATAGAAACGTCAGTCTTGACGACATCGCTCTCGTTGCCTCTGAACCTCAAACGCAAATCATTTCTTTTATCGGATGGCCCAGAGACTCAGGGTGCCCTGAGTTGGAAGATATACTACTTCACTGGTGGGAAGCAATAAACGAGGTATCCCTGGGCTTGTTTGCATCATAAGCCCAAAACGAGCCTAGGACACTCAACTCTATACATGTGCCCCCTGGGAAATTACTCTGGGTTATCGGAGAAGGAAAGACAGAAGCATGCAAAGATCAAAGGTGAAAATGAAACACAAGCCTGTCTGACTTCACAACTGTGGTCTTTCTACTTCACGCTACTTCTCAGATACCTGCAAATCCACGAAAGCAACGCCCTGGGGAAGAATTGGAGAACAGAAGACCCAGCCAGGGTCTAAAGCCCAATCTCTAATGCGTGGGGCTAGAGCTACTCCCTCCAGAAATGCCAGTTCAGGACAAAGCACTTTATTGGCCCAGAATTGCTGTCATAAAAGTCAGCCTGTGTTAAACACCCGAAGGCTGAGCCATACCCTCGCTGAGTGATCAGTTGGCTTCCGTTTGATATCCTAGGCGTGAGGCTGGTTTGCCAGACTGAAAGACACCAAGGCTGGAGACGGGATGAAGAATCTGGAGTTGACGCAGGGCCGAGGTGGACAGAAGGCTCTCTGGGGCACTGAAAGCTTGGAGAAATGACTGTCCATGGCTTCAGCTATTCACATCACTCCCAGCTGCAGTGGTTCTGATAAGCAAATTTACAAAACTGTGATTCTGTCCCTTCTCTGGTA
This sequence comes from Panthera pardus, assembly GCF_024362965.1. NCBI lineage: Eukaryota > Metazoa > Chordata > Mammalia > Carnivora > Felidae > Panthera > Panthera pardus. The sequence continues at coordinate 154,809,313 of NW_026526721.1, forward strand.
ATCTATCAATTTACCTGCCCTTTCGACATCCCATGTCAGATACTCCTTTCTAACCAACAGCTTCAGGCCAAGTCACTTTTCCCCCTTAGCGACAGTGAATGGAATCAATTCAAAGGTAGCCATCCCATTGGCTGGCCACGAACCGATAAATTTCCTAGATAATGTGAACCGAGACACAGGGACTGTTGCAAGTCAGGTGTCGGCACTGCAGCGTGTGCTGAGGGCAGACGCGTGACGCAAAGCTGGATGCCAGCCAAAGCTACGGAGCTTCAGAGAGTGAGGGCCTCACAGAGAAAGCGGGTATAGAAGAGGAGGACGGAGAAGATGTGCAGATAGGAGCAGACAAGAAAGAATGAAGCCCCAGAGAAAGACAAAGAGAACGACTGCCTGACAGCTCTCTGATATTCTGCAGAGCCTGCCTGTACTGCATACGGTTTGGGTATCATTTCCCAGAAGCCTCAACATAAATCCTGTTTACACAAATTAGCCCAAGTGGGGGGGGTTCCTGTGGCTGACAAACGATTACCTCACTCGATGTAAACATATCCATGTGTCTAAAAACCGTTGGTTGAGTGCCAGCCAGGCATGATCGTGCTAAGCGTTGTAGCTCCCCAGGTGAGGCAGTGGGCCCCCTCTCCTGGGAATCCAAGCTCAAAAATAGGTCCTTACTTTAGAACAAGTGTAGACCATGTGTGCTGGGGACCTAAGAGAAGCAGTGTGCAATCTGCCTTAAGGGAGGGGAGCAAGAAAGGCTTCCCAGAAGAAGGACATGATGTCGGGCTGCTGAGCCAGGACAGGAAAACATTTGCTAGGTGGGCAAGGAGAGCATCCCAGGAAGAATGAAGAACATCAACAAACAAGGGCACAAGCAAGTCCGGCCACACATGAGCACTATGGGAAGGGCCTTTGTTGTGTCGGGAACAAAGAGAGGAAGGAGACGGGACAAACAGGAAGAGAGGACTCTGAACCTGTTAGCAACAATCAGCAAGAAAAGAATGCAAAGGAGTTTACGTTTTTATCTTTCACCCAAACAGGAGACTGTTGAAACTTTGAGAAGGAAACGATATGCGTACAAGTATTTTAGAGCAACGACTCCAGTAGTGAAAGGGAATTAGGAGGCAGTGTTGGTGGTGTCAGAAGCACAAATTCGGAGCTGTTACAGTATTTTGGGCAAAAGAATTCCTTTACTAAGATGGGGAAGGTGGGGTTCAAGAGAAGGGTGCACATACGTGCAATATTGAGATAGAAGCTATAGGACTTTAGTGCCTAAGTGTGGTGGGAAATGAAACAATCAAGGATGATTCTCAGATTCCTAGTGGAGTGACTGGGTGGACACAGAAAGCATCACTAGATTTAGTGAGATGGAGGTCCCTGGGGATCCCAGCCAGACCTATTATGGTGGGGACCAGATTAGTCGGCTGAGAAGTGTGGGTGGGAGGTGGAAAATGGAGACAGCAAGCACCCAAAATGCCCCAGAGAAGTTCGTACACGAAGGAGAGAGGAGAAATGGGTCTGTGGTTGCAGACAGAAGTGGGTTCGAAGATCATTTGAGGAAGCTTGTTTCTTGTTTTCATTTTTTAGTGGGAGACATCTGAGCATTTTCAATGTTACTAAGAAGGATTCGCAGGAGAGGGAGAATTTAGGGTTCAGGAGCAGGAAGGGACAAAGGCCAGTGTGTGACTCCAGAGACAAAGAGAAAGGGTGAGATTTGTGAGTCAAGATACCGTCCCTAAATGGATCTGGATGTGGGAGTGAGTGTGGCTACAGATGCGAATTTAGAAACGACGGCAAAAGCCTGGGGGAGAGGGGCAGGTGTCACCCATGGGAGCACGAAGAGCGAGAAGAGGATAGAGACCATGGCCAAACACGGAGAGGTGTCCATGTCTAAGGAGTGGACAAAAGAAAGGAGGCCCCTTGGGAGACTGCGAAACAATGCCCAGAGGGGTCCTGGAAAAGAGGGAGGATCTGTAGTCATGAACCCTGCCCCCCTTGTGTCTGGGTCACCAAAATAGCCTTCCGACTGATTTCCCAACTGCTTAATCCCTGACCCAGTGTCCCTGCCAGGACCACGGCAGGGGTGATCAGAGCAAACGTCAGGAGCAGTAGACACGGAACGTATCTTTGATGGGTAAAAACATAACAAGCCACCTGGGCCCCCATTTACCCCACCAGCTGCCTGCTGTGTGACTTTGGGCAAGCCTTCTTTTTCTTTCCATTTCACCTCTCCCATGTGTAAAATAAGGACAACAACATTTTCTTTAACAACCTCATGGGTTGTCCTAAAAATTGCATGAGTTACTGGCTGTGAGAATGTTCTAAGCTCTGCTAAATCACAACACAGGCACGAAGAGTTATTATTAATCTTGCTTCACGGCTCATCTTTTCTCAAATAGTTCTACTGGCTCCCTGTCTTGGCTTCCAGCAGTGTAATGGATGGTTCTGTCACCACCCAAACACTATTGCCCTTTCCTTTTTGGGTCGTTCCAAATCTGAGTCACAGTTAAGCAAATGCAATGCGTTTTGCAGGTAGAGTTGGCAAGATGTGCTCCATTTGCTTTTGGCCCAGGCCTTTAATTGCGCTTGGAAGTAAACAGCAGATTACAGAAGGAAGAGAACAGTGTGATTTGGAAAAAGAGAGAAAAACGGAAACTGAAGTGGGTTTGGCTGGGAAGTAGGGAGTACGTCACACAAACTTAAAATAATTGGGAATATGTGCAGTTGCCTAAAGGCATTCAGAGCTGAAGCCTCCCTGCTAAGGACACTCCTGTGCCTAGGTTCCACTGCCTTCCATGATGTGACCCCATCATGGGTCACCGTTGCTTTCCTGCACATCATTATAAGTCTCCCCACTGTCCACCAACATGTCTATTTCTGCCTCCACACGTTTCCCCACTAGATGCCTCCCAAGAACAGCCTCTCAGCCTGCCCCAACCATGCCAGCCCAAGCCTCTCCTTACTCAGGAAACCTGACCTCCTTTCCCGAATTTTTCCAGAACCTAGAATCCAAACCACATTTTAGTGCATCGCTGGAGCCTCCCTGACGGCCAGTATCTCATGCGCACTGGTCTTTTCTAACATGGACATTAAACAACCATTATGTTCGGGCTGCTTTTCTTCAAGATGCATACATTTCCCAGTTTATACATAAGGAAATGAAGTCTCACGGAGCTAAACTGCCCAAAGTTGGCAGGTGTTGAGGCCTCCTGGGTATGACAGTAAAGTTCAGCCTCGTATTTCTCCTGACTTTGTCTTCCCCGTGGTGCCTCCCACAGCACCGGTTCCTGAGGAGCTCTGGGCATCTGGGAAAGAAGATGCCAACGTATAAAAAGCTGCTGAGAGGGAGATAAGAGGACCCTACAAATCGATACCTTGTTTCCCCAACATTTCTTGATTACAGAGGATACCAACCACATTGCAGTCCCTCACGCCATAATACTAAACCAGAGTCCCAAATAGCTTTGGGGGAAATGAGGATGTCCTTGTCCCATTCACCATTAAGTAATGTTTGATTTTCTATATTTCTCATGTGGCTTTAATCAGAGCGTGCAAATGTATGCAGACTGTGATTTTCACAACGTTTTAAACAGAATAATACTTTCCGTATCCCAGCACCTTAGCCCACCGGAGTGTTGTTTGTGTTACTGTGAACTAAGATGCAGATTCGCCACAATTGCCATCACCGTGGTAATTTTATGCCTTTTGTGTTCAGTTTCTGTTGCACATGCTCATCAAGGAGATTGAAGCTTTACTGATGAAGCAAAATTCATGACCTGCCTTTGGATGTGAGTGCATCAGATTTAAAGAAATGTTTTCAAATCCTGATGGCATCCTGTGTCTGGCTTACTTTTGAGAGAGAATTAAAATGTGCTGTCTCTTACTCCTTCATCTTTGAGCTGGGACTGGCAGATTCTCTGGCAAAAACATCATGGTTTCAGGGGGAACATAAGCCCCTAAGAGCTTTCCAACCCTCCAGGGGATCCCTTCCGTTTGCGTGAATGATCGCAATTACCACAAGGTTCAACTGAACCTCGTTTCTTACATCAAGGATGAGGACAAGGGTGCAGCTGGCATAGAGCATCTGCAGTGATGACACCCCAGTATACATGTGCCACTCCTCCCTGCAAGGAATCGATTTCCCTTACCCTTACATCTGGCCCCGGGACTTGTCTCGACTAATAGAATGTGGCAAACACGATGTTGTACAAATTCGAATGTCAAGGCCCTAGGAGACCTGACAGTTCCCACTTTTATTCTTGTAGAACCCAGCAGCCATGAAGAAATATGATGAGGGCCCATCTGGAGATGGAGTCCCAGCCAGTCATTCTAGACACCTGAACCGAGGCAAGAAACATGTCAGGGAAGCTATTTTGGACATCCTAGCCCCAGCCAAACTCCCAGATGAATGCAGACACAGGAGTGACCCCCGCCAACATCATGTAGAGCAGGAAAACCTCCCAGCTGAGCTCAGCCAGGCCACAAAATCATAAGAATTGTTAAATAGAATGGTGGTTGCCAGAGGATGGGGGAAGGGGGATATGGGGACTTGTTCAATGGGTATAAAGTTACAGTTGGGCAAGATAAATGAATTAGAGACTTGCCATACAACAAAGGGCCTATGATTAACAATACGGTGTCGTGCACTTAAAAAATCGTTAGCATGGTAGACCCACGTTAAGTGTTTCCACAACAACAAAAAGCAAAGAGATACAAGGAAACTGAACTTTTGGATATATTTATCACCTTGATTGTGGTAGTGATGGTATCTCGGGTGTATTTATGCTGGAACTCATCGAATCATATCATTCAATATGTGTAGTTTTTTGATGTATCAATTATACCTTAATAAAGCTGAGAAAGAAAGAAAGAAAGAAAGAAAGAAAGAAAGAAAGAAAGAAAGAAAGGAAGGAAGGAAGGAAGGAAGGGGAAGGGGAAGGGGAAGGGGAAGGGGAAGGGGAAGGGGAAGGGGAAGGGGAAGGGAAGGGAAGGGAAGGGAAGGAGGAAGGGGAAGGGGAAGGGGAAGGGGAAGGGGAAGGGGAAGGGGAAGGGGAAGGGGAAGGGGAAGGGAAGGGAAGGGAAGGGAAGGGAAGGGAAGGGAAGGGAAGGGAAGGGAAGGAAGGAAAGGTGGTGTTTTAAGCCACTTCATTTGGGGGTGGTTTGTTACACAGCAACAGCTAACTGATACAGCAGCTAAGGGAAGGAAGATGCAACAAGATCCCTGATCATCACTGTTACTGGGCAGAGCATGTACAGCCCCCACTTCTTCCTTGCACAAAACTTTCCCCTCCAACCAGACTCACCCACTGCCTCCATAATCTGCTTTGTTCAGCCTGCAAGATACATCTTGGATCTCACTCGTGTGGTTTTCTCTGTGTTGTTGTTGTTTACCCCTTTGCTCCCTCTCTCCTCTGTCCAGTGGGATTAACCCCTCTCCTCCTTTAAGCTCCTTTTAAGCTCTGTAGCTATCTTAATTATTTCTTGGGTCAGTATATGGTCAAGCTCTGTGTGCACCCATCTGCCTCTTCCATTTGTCCACACTGTTACTTTTAGTTCCACATTTTCAGTTTAAGAGCTGGTGTAGAGTCAGTTCTCAATCATGATTGCTGAATGAACGAATCAGGGCTTCCCACCTCTGTACCCTTTCCCTCACCTGGCCTCCCTTTGCTTATCAGCATCTTACATTTAATTTCCTCCACGAGATCTTTCCTGGACCCTCTTGCCTCAGTGACCTCTTATCCTGGAGCTTATTTTATACATGTGTAAGACTCATTTATTTCAAGTCGTCATGGGAGTATTGGGAAAAGTGTTCAATTAGCAACAATTGCGCCTCGGATAAACCTCGTTGGCTACGATACTGTCACTGCGCAAAGCTATGTAAGACTTCTTCAAAAATTCAACGTTAAAATACCGTTTAACACACCTGGTCCAGTCGCATAACGCTGCCACTTAGCCTTCACAGCCACCGGCCACAGGGCTCAGCCCTTCTTCCTACAAGGCCGCCTCTGCTCTTCCACTGCAGGGAACCCTACCGTGTAAGGGAGTTGCTGACCTAACCGATCAGAGGCCACATCATTCATTCAGCGTGTCACCATGTTGCCAGTGTGGGATCCCAGGCTCAATCCTTTCCTCCTGCCTTAGGCCTGGCCCCTGGAGTAAGTCTGCCCCATCCACCTTTTCCTTCCACCAAATAAGCCAGCGATGGATAAGCAGACCGCTTGAAGGCTCACACCCCCCTCTCCGGGTACACCTCGGCGAATGGATCCCAAGATTTAGATTTTATAGAGTGGGTAAGGGAGAGAGATGTGGGAGTCCCCACTGTAGACCCAAGTCCCAGTCATATTCTTTATCCAGCTTGCATCCAAGAGCCCTATTGCGGTAAGCAGCTTCTGAGAGGCCCTCGGTGATCTCCACCACTTGGCGTTTGCACTCCGATGTGATCCCCTCCCAGTGAGGACGGTTGCCCCAATGGTGACTTGGTTCCAGCCAGCAGCACATGGCAGAGGTGAGAAGATGCCCCTGATGAGGCTGCGTAAAAGTGTTACATCATCTTGCTAACGGACTCTGCCCTTTGCTGGCTTTGATGACGTAAGCTGCCCTATTGCAGGGGTCCCTGTGACGAGGAACTGAGGGTGACCTCGGGCCAACAGCCGGCAAGGAGCTGAGGCTCTCGGTGTAACCTCATGTGAGTAGCTGAATTCTGCCATCGGCCACGTGAATGAGCCACGCAGACCCTTGCCAGCCAAACCTTCAGATGGGAATTGCAGCCCTTTGATCGCAGCCTCACGAAAGACCGTGAAACAGGGGACCCAGGTAAACCATGCCCCAAATCCTGACCCATAGACACCGTGAGATAATAAACGGGTGCTGTATTAGGCCATGAAGCAATATAAAATCAATGCAACCACACTGAGGGTTTGAGGTACCTGCTGAGAAATCGATAAAGCTCTACATTGATTCCCATTGCATTACTTTGGGTATACTTTCCTTAAGATGGTAAGAGGGATACCCTGATGGATATGAGGGATGATAGGGAAGGGAGAATTTGGCCATGCATGGATCCTAATATTTTCAAAACCACTCCCCAGTCTAGGACAGTATTATTAGTATCCCCATTTTAAAGTTAAGCAAACTCAGGATCACACAGGTTGGTATTTGCTCACGTTTCTCACTCCTACCAGTCCCCTAACTCCGGATACAGTGCTCCTTCCCCTCCGACATAGCTGCAGCCTGGTACTTCCTGTTGCTGCAGGATCTTTAAGCAAAGCTCTGCTTTCATTAATTACGCTGGAAGCAGTCCGAGAGCGGGCACTCCCTCGGGCATGTTTCTGTTCTCGGTGGCAGCACACGGGTGGCGTGGGGGGTGACACTAAGGCAGAAAGATGCCTGGAGCTGCCCTGGAAGTACCCAACCCGGGCAAGCCTCTCCCGTGCCACCCAGCAGCATCTTTTCTGGGAATATACTTCAGTAGCCATCCAAATAAAGCAGTTCAGAGCTGAGATGTCTGCGAATATGCAGTGACCCAGCTATTTAACATGGATCGTTTTATGGTATGAATAAAATTGAGTGTTCTGGGAAGTGCCTTTTAAGTGAACCAGGTCTAAGTCCAAGGTTCTAGAAAGCTTTTAGTTTCAATGCAAACTCACGGGAAGGGGGAGGGACACCAGCGTTAAGGAGATGCCCCGCAGAAGGTGAAGGAGCCAGACAGCCATAGACAAAGTTCAAAGCCCAGGGGCCAAGGGCAGGGCAGGCATGGTGGCAAGCCAACAGGAAAACGGTAGGTAACTACAGCTGGCCGGCAGGTGCATTCAACTCAAGACAGGCCGCAGGGGAAAGAGGAAGAACCGGGGCGACAAACGTGAACTTGAAACCAGCTGTGTGTGACTCACTAGGACCGCGGGCAAGTCCCTCTGCCTCTCTGGATGCCGAGGCGCGGCTAGTACAGGCCGCACAGAGCCGCCGTGGGGACGGGCGAGAAGGGGTGGCCTGCGTGTTTCGGGAACCGAAAGGGCTGTTACCTTCCTAGAATATTGGTAATGAGATAACCGAGGTTAGGGAGGGAGGGCAGGGAGCAGGTGACGCACCTGCCCGATCGGCCCGGGGCTGCTCAGGGAGCCGGGCAATCGCGTTTTGGGTACCCCGAACACCAGGGCGAGGTGAAACCCCCGGGGTTGGGGCAACGCTGGAGGAATGCTGGGACCGTTAGGATGCCGAAGTTGGGGGGAGGGCCCCCGCAGAGACGGGGCCCAGGCTTCCGGGGGAGGGGACGTCCCCTGGCCGGCGCTGGTGTCTCCGAGGGGAGCAGCGAGGCTGGCCCTGAGCACTGACACAGCCACGCTGGGCATTCGGCTGCTGCCGCGGCCCGAGAGGGCACTGCCGGCGGGGGGAGGCATTGCTGGGGTGCTGCCCCCTGCCCATCGGCAGGGAAACGGCAGCGAGCAGACCCTTCCTCCCTCTTGCGCCCCCTGCTGGCAAATCCTGGCAGGGAGCCAGCGGGCAAGGCAGATCCGGGGTTCCAACGCCCAGCATGGCCCCGCCGAGCGCGGCATACCGGGTTCAGGGCTGGGAGTTGGTGGCTTAGTACCTGGCACAGCGGCTGTCGAGCAAAGGTGGGGAAGAGAATGTCTGTGGTAACACATTTCGTCGAAGGACTTGCCTGTAAGACCAGAATTCTTCCCAAGCTCCAAAGTCCACCTGGGCGCGCGGGAGGAAGAGAATTCCTGCAGGGCCCTATTCTCTTGGCTCCTGCCCTGTGACCCAAGAGGCGGGCAGAGCCATTTCTGTCCCCTCCCCGGCACGGTGACGGCACCCAGGAGCCAGCCGGGGTGCCGGCAGCCACGGCAGCCAAGCCGACCCTGGGGCGAGTCTCGGGGCCTCCTCCCGCGGGGCCACGTTGCCAGCTTTGCAAACGTTTAGACAGCTGGGCTGTGAAGAGCACTGGGCAGCTTTAAAAATGGATGTGGGTCATTATTCTTTCATGAGCCACCACAGCCCAACAGCACAAGGCCAAAGGCATGCACGCGGGAGCCGCTGCATGGGTGGGTCTGCTCTGCTCCAGCGCATTTGAGTCTCTGAAAGAAGGTTTAGGGATGGTCCCGCAAACGCTACACACGGCCGGCCACCAGAGCAGGTGCCATGGTGCAACAACGACCGCGGAGGAGGGTCAGAGAGAGAGGGAGCCAGAGAGCCAAAGCGGGCTCTGCCCTGCTGATGTGGGGCTCAGACTCACCAACCAGGAGATCGTGTCCTGAGTCCCCACCACGCTCAGCCGCTCAACAACTGGACCACGCAGGCTCCCGCCTTCCAGGGCTTCTTATTCACCTGCTTTCCCGTTAGCACATTCCAGAGCCTTACTTTCCGCTTTCCAGTCTCCCGCCTTCCATTCTTTTCTCTCTTCTTTTTCCTTGTCGTGCATTCCTGCTTCCCTCAACCCCCTTTTCCCTTTCTTGTGGGTCCAGTCCCTCTCAGTCTGTCTGTTATTCTTCCTCTATCTTTTCTCTATCTGCGTGTGGACCTGTCTGTCCACATTTCTCTGCACGTGCATGCACAAGTGCGTGTGTGTCTGTGCGTGCGTGCACACGCGTGTGCGTTTCCCTAGTGCCTTCTACGTCCTCCGGCTTCTCCGCCTCCCTGTGGTCACCACTTTCAGCTCCAGTCTCTCTGGATGGAAGAACGAAGTGCATTTTCCCCCTGGTAGAGGGGCAGGGGATGGGGGGGTAGGGGTCTCAGTTTTATTTCCTTGCTCCCTCTGCCAATGAGAAGAGAGTGGGGCAAAGACGCGTTCAAGTCAGGACCCGAGTCTAGAGTCCCAAGCATGTGCTTCACAATGAAACACAGATGCATAATTCAGTGCAACACACATTTACCATGTGCCAGGACACACGCTCACTCATTACTAGGGACTTGAAGATGATCACATGGGGAGTATGTGCCACGGATCCCACGGTCTGGGGAGGGAAACAGCTCGGCGAAAGATGTTGCAAAGGGGCATCTGAGTCGGGCTGGGGAAGGGGTTAGTCAAGAAAGGCTTCCTGGAGGAGGTCAGGCTGAAGTTTGAAACATGTGTAGACGTTAACCAGATGGAGAAATGAGAAAAGGGCATCCAAGACAGATGGCATATCGCAAGCAAGAGCATAGGGGCAACCAACCAACACACAAGCAAACGACCGGGCCAGGGTGTGCAGGGCCCGGCACGCAGCACGGGGGCTACTGGAGCCCAAGAACTGGTGCAGGCAGAAGAGGTGGGGGGTGGCTGCCTCGCGCGAGGTCTCACGAGCCGGGCTGTGGGGATCCCGCCAGCGCCCCTCCCGCTGCCCTTGGCGCTCGGTGCTCCACAGACAGCTGCTTCTTGCACGTGCCTGCACCCTGCCTGGGGGCAGCCTCTGGCCGATGCAGCCCGCTGGCCCCTACGCAGGGCAGACCACGGTGTCAGATAATTAACACTCCCGGGAGCAAACTCAGCCAAGGACCAGTGGGAGCCTTGGAGAAGAGCTGGGTTCGTCACCCCGTTCGTGGCAATTCTGAGGCCCGTTCTCGGCGTCTCGGGGCCCCTGCGGGATCCCATCCTCCACGGTGGTCGTCTGCTCACTGGCACACCCCGTATCAGCTGCCTGCCCTTCCCCATGTCGCATCCACAGCCCCTCCATCTCTCCAGTAAACCCCTGACTCAGACTGGTGCAGTCCCCATGGGCACGAGGGAACCCACTAAGGCCTCTGAGAGGAACGGCAGTCACACGTGCATTCTCGGAGGACACCCTGGTGACCGGTTTGGAGAGTAGGTAACAGGCCGCTACAACAACCCGTCCTAGGGATGAGGAGGACCGCCCGGGGGCACCCAGGGCAGGGAGTAAGGAAGGGTCAGGTGCAGAACACAGAGAAGAGCTAGGGTTGACGTGTCACGGCCTCTCCTTCGAAGAAGTCAACACGCTTTCATAATGCAGGGTGACGGAAACCGAGAAGGCAAGGTCTGCACCAAGGAGCCCCAGAGCGAGCTGCCTTGCATAGAGGGGGCCGGGAAGGAGGAAGCACAACCATCCTAGGGGCGGTTAATTCCCAGAAGAGCTGTGAAGAATGAGCTAGATCCCTGCAGGAGGCAGGGGTCGGAGGAGTGTGGGGCCAGGCGGCGTGACCGCTCAGCATCCACGAGCGGCCAGGATGGTTGGGGCATAGAGCAAAGAGTGGGGCGCCCCCGGCGAGGGCAGGAGGCACGTGCCACAGAACCCACTCCCCGGCTGCTCTCGTTCATCTGAGCCCAAACCCGCCCTGGGCCCTACCTGGGCACAAGCAGGGCTGAGTGAGGGGTGAGAGGCAGGAAGCCACAGGCCCGACCCCCAGAGAGGCCTAGGAGACGCCACCGGCTGTGCGTGGGAAGGTGTGTACGTGGCTGGGATGCCAAACCCTCCCCACATCAGACCTCCCACCTAGCCGGTGGGGCCAACTCCGTCCCCCGGTTTGTGGGGATACGGCTGTCAACGGATGTCAGGGAAGCTCCCAGAGCTCTCGATGGAGGTGAGGGCAGCATTCCCAGGAGGAAACCCACAGAGTTTAAAAAGTTCAAGCAAACGTACACAACTCCTATCCGCCAAACCCTCCCGCAGGGTGGCTAAAATAGAGCAACGCTGATTTATCGATTGGCCTCCCATCATTCCTCCGCTCACCTTCTATGGAGGTGACGTAACGGACCGAGATGGCCAGGAAAGGGAAAAGCAAAGAGAAAGCTAGGTGTCAGGTCGATAGGGGTACAGAAAGCATCCCCTGAAAGAAACTCTGTGGGTTCATGGTCTGTCCGCCGTTGGTGTTCTGGCAAACGGCTCCTCATGTTTTCACCCGACTTGGAAGGTCTGCTTCTGAGAAGCAAGGAATTCTGAGGAAGGAGGGAACCAGCATCTGTCGACACCTCACTGCCCCACACGGTTGCCAGCTCTACAAACTGGGGCTCATTCCTTTGGTCTCGTAGATAAAGAAACCGTCCCAGAGATTTCAAGAACTTACTTTCGACCAGTGGCGGCCAGAATTCACACTCACACCTGGCTGATTCAAGTATTCAATATTGTTGTTTACCTAGAAGGCCATATTTGACTTACTCTGGGGTTGAACAGTCTTGACGGTCTTTCCCACCCTGTTCAAAATGGCCTGTGTAAGGGGGAGCCAAGAAGGCAGAAGAGCAGGAAGATTTATTTTTTTTTACCTCTCGTGTCCATGAAATACAGCCAGACCAACCCTAAACCATCCTGCACGCCCAGAAAACTGATCTGAGGATTAACACAACAATCTGCACAACCTGAACCACAGAATTCAGCAGATATGCGGCACGGAGAGGTGAAATGGGGGAGAGAGAAGCCCCAGAGGGCAGGGAGCTGTTTGGGGGGGGTGGAGATGGGGGGGTGGATATGGGGGCAGGGGGGGCGGTGGAGAGTACGGGGAAAGCACTCCTCCCCAAAAGCAGCTGGAGAGAAGGTGGAAAAGTGGAAACAGCTGCAGGGACTGAACTTAAAAGGGAGAAAGGAGACAGGAGAGGGTTTAAGTTCCACTCAGACTCTAAAAACAGGGGATCGCAGAGTCTGAAACTCCGCGGCTCGATACCTGGCGGTGCTCTGGTGGGAAGGGCGAGTCCCCAGGAGCAGAGTCGAGTCCGGGGGTCTTCGGCCCCGCGGGAGAGGCGGTTCCCCTGCCGGGAGGACACCTGGTAGAGGCTGTGTGCCCTCCCGGCCACAGGCAAAGGTGTCGGCGACCCCAGAGAACAACCGCACCCGCTGGTGCTGGAACAAGGCCGCTGGGGGTGAAGCCTGGCGCCACGTGTGTCGTGATTTTCCAGAATCCCTGAGGCGCTGCTGCTACGCGATCGCGTCGGCTTTTTCTGGGGCGGCTGCAGTCTCTGGGCAGCGGCGCCAGCCCGGTCCCGCGACGATTCCTGGGTGCGGCCGGCACCGGCCATTGCTCGGCGAGACCCTCCCGCAGAGGATCTGGGAGGGACAAAGCCGCAATCCCTCAGGAGTGAGGGGTCGGGAGACACAGCCGCGTCTGAGAGCAAACTCAGCAGGGAGGTGCCGCCTGGCAACCTGACGGCTTGGTCACGGACAGTATAAAAGTGGGGAGTGGACGGAAGCCGGAGACAAATGACGCGTGCACGATTGCAGGTCGCAGAGAGCACAGAGTTCCGCTGCTAGAGGCTTGAGTAGCTGGGCGACACCATTTTCACCGCTCCCGCGCATGCGCGTACACACCTACAAGCGCCACAACAACCCACCGGAGTAAATGAAGCAGCGCCATCTAGTGGAGAACGGAGCTGTTACACTAAGCCCCGCCCAACAGGGCCAACTTGGCGCTTCAGGAACACAAGTCTCTCCACCTGCTTGGTGCGCGGACTATAAAGCGCTTCATAGTTTGACTTCTAGAGGAAAACAATGTAATCTCAATCGTATTTCAGTCTATTCACTGATCCATCTATTCAATTTTTTTTCTTTTTCCTTTCTTTTCTTTTTCTTGAATACGAAAGAGAAAAATTTTATTTTTATTTTCCATTTTTATTAAAAATATTCATCTTTATTGTTTCTACTATATTTTTTACTTTTTTGTAACTTTTTCAAATTCCATTTGACCCCCATCATGTGGTTTTATTCTATTTCATTGTATTCATTTTCTCAAATTTTCAAATGTTATCTGTTTTCCCCCTTTTTTGTCTAATCTATCAAGCTCCTTTCAATAACCAGACCAAAACACACCTAGAATCTAGCATCATTTATTTCATTTTTGTGTGTGTGTGTGTGTTGGTTTTAATTTTTTAATTTTAATTTTTTTACCTTATCAATTCCTTTTCTCCCTTCAAAATGATGAAATGAAGGAATTTACCCCAAAAGAAAGAGCAGGAAGAAACAACAGCCAGGGACTTAACCAACACAGATACAAGCAAGATGTCTGAACCACAATTTAGAATCACAATAATAAGAATACTAGCTGTGGTTCAAAATAGATTAGAATCCCTCTCTGCAGAGATAAAAGAAGTTAAAAACTAGTCAGGATTAAATAAAAAATGCTATAACTGAGCCACAATCTCGAATGGATGCCACGGTGGCAAGGATTGATGAGGCAGAACAGTGAATCAGCAATATAGGGGACAAACTTATGGAGAATAATGAAGCAGAAAAAAAGAGGCAGACTAAGGCAAAAGAGCACAATTTAAAAATTAGAGAAATCAGTGACTCATTAAAAAAGAACAACATTAGAATCAGAGGTCCCAGGAGATGAAGAGAGAGAAAAAGCAGTAGAAGGGTTATGTGAGCAAATCATAGCAGAAAACGTTCCTAACCTGGGGAAAGACACAGACATCAGAATCCAGGAAGCACAGAGGACTCCCACAAGATTCAACAAGAACAGACGATCAGCAAGGCATATCGTAGTCATCTTCACAAAACACTCAGGCAAGGAAAGAATCCTGAAAGCAGCAAGGGAAAAAAAGTCATTAACCTACAAGGGAAGACAGATCCGGTTTGCAACAGACGTATCCACAGAAACTTGGCAGGCCAGAAAGGAATGGCAGGATATAGTCGATGCGCTGAATTGGAAAAATATGCAGCCAGGCTCTCATTCAAAATGGAAGGAGATATTAAAAGTTTCCCAAACAAAAATTAAAGGACTTTGTGACCACTAAACCAGCCCTGCAAGAAATTTTAAGGGGGACTCTCTGAGGGGAGAAAAAACGAAAAACAACAACAACCAAAAGTCCACAGGCAACAAAGACTAGAAAGGACTAGAGAACACCACCAGAAACTCCAACTCTACAAGAAACGTAATGACAATAAACTCCTATCTTTCAGTACTCACTCAAACGTCAATGGACTAAATGTTCCAATCAAAAGACACAGGGTAACAGAATGGATTAGAAAACAAGATCCATCTATATGCTGTTTACAAGAGACCCACCTTAGACCTAAAGACACCTTCAGATTGAAAGTAAGGGGATGAAGAACCATCTATCATGCTAATGGTTGACATAAGAAAGCCGGAGGGAGTAGCCATACTTATATCAGACAATCTAGACTTTAAAATAAAGACTGTAACAAGAGATGAAGAAGGGCACTATATCACAATTAAGGGGTCTATCCACCAAGAAGACCTAACAATTGTGAACATTTTATGCTCCAAATGTGGTTGCACCCAACTATGTAAATCAATTAATCACAAACATAAAGAAACTCATTGACAAGAATATCATAATAGTAGGGGACTTCAACACCCACTTACAGCAATGGAGAGATTATCTAAACAGAAGATCGACAAGGAAACAATGGCTTTGAATGACACACTGGACCAGGTGGACTTAACAGATATATTCAGAACATTTCATCCTAAAGCAGTGGAATACACATTCATCTTCAGTGCACATGGAACGTTCCCCAGAATAGATCACATACTGGGACACAAATCAGCCCTTAACAAGTACAAGAAGACTGAGATCATATCGTGCATATTTTCAGACCACAATGCTATGTAACTCCAAATCAACCACAAGAAAAAAATTTGGAAAGATAGCAAATACTTGGAGAATAAAGAACATCCTACTAAATAATGAATGGGTTAACCAAGAAGTTAAAGAGAAAATTAAAAAGTACATGGAAGCCAATGAAAATGACAACACCACAGCCCAAAAGCTCTGGGAAGCAGCAAAGGCAGTCATAAGAGGGAAGTATATAGCAATCCAGGCCTTCCTAAAGAAGGAAGAAAGGTCTCAGATACACAACCTAACCTTACACCTTAAAGAGCTGGAAAAAGAACAGCAAATAACCCAAAACCAGCAGAAGACAGGAAATAATAAAGATTAGAGCAGAAATCAATGTTATCAAAACCAAAAAAAAAAAAAAAAAGTAGAACAGACCAATGAAACCAGAAGCTGATTCTTTGAAAGAATTAACAAAATTGATAAACCTCTAGCCAGTTTGATCAAAAAGAAAAGGAAAAGACCCAAATAAATAAAATCAAGAATGAAAGAGGAGAGATCCCAACCAACACAGCAGAAATACAAACAATAATAAGAGACTATTACGAGTGATTATACACCAATAAAATGGGCAATCTGGAAGAAATGGACAAATTCCTAGAAATATATACACTGCCAAAACTGAAACAGGAAGAAATAGAAAATTTGAACAGACCCATAACCAGTAAAGAAATCGAATTAGTAATCAAAAATCTCCCAAAAAAAACTAGAGTCCAAAGCCAGATGGCTTTCCAGGGGAATTCTACCAAACATTTAAGAAGAGTTAACACCTATTTTCTTGAAACTGTTCCAAAAAATAGAAATGGAAGGAAGACTTCCAAACTCTTTCTATGAAGCTAGCATTACCTTGATTCCAAAACCAGACAAAGACCTCACTAAAAAGGAGAACTATAGACCAATTTCCCTGATGAACATGGATGCAAAAGTCCTCAACAAGATATTAGCCAACCAGATCCAACAATACATTAAAAAAATTATTCACCACGACCAAGTGGGATTTATATCTGGGATGCAGGGCTGGTTCAATATCCGCAAAACAATTAATGTGATTCATCACATCAATAAAAGAAAGGACAAGAACCATATGATCCTCTCAATAGATGCAGAGAAAGCATTTGACAAAATACAACAACATTTCTTGATAAAAACTCTCAAGAAAGTAGGGATAGAAGGATCATACCTCGAGATCATAAAAGCCATATATGAACGACCCAATGCTAATTATCATCCTCAATGGGGAAAAACTGAGAGCTTCCCCACTAAGGTCAGGAACAAGACAGGGATGTCCACTCTCGCCACTGTTATTCAACATGGTATTCAAAGTCTTAGCCTCTGCAATCAGACAACATAAAGAAATAAAAGGCATCCAAATCGGCCAGGAGGAGGTCAAATTTTCACTCTTTGCAGATGACGTGATACTCTATATGGAAAACCCAAAAGATTCCACCAAAAAACTGCTAGAACTGATTCATGAATTCTGCAAAGTTCCAGGATATAAAATCAATGTACAGAAATCGGTTGCATTCCTATACACCAACAATGAAGTGACAGAAAGAGAAATCAAGGAATTGATCCCATCTACAGTTGCACAAAAAAACCATAAAATACCTAGGAATAAATCTAACCAAAGAGGTGAAATATCTATACACTGAAAACTATAGAAAGCTTATGAAAGAAATTGAAGAAGACAAAGAAATGGAAAAAGATTCTACACTCCTGGATAGGAAGAACAAATATTGTTAAAATGTCGATACTACCCAAAGCAATCTACATATTCAATGCAATCCCTACCAAAGGAACACCAGCATTTTTCACAGAGCTAGAACAAATAACCCTAAAATTTGTATGGAACCAGAAAAGACCCCAAATAGCCAAAGCAATCTTGAAAATGAAAACCAAAGCAGGAGGCATCACAATCCCAGACTTCAAGCTATACTACAAAGTTGTAATCATCAAGACAGGATGGTACTGGCACAAGAACAGACACTCAGATCTATGGAACAGAACAGAGAACCCAGAAATGGACCCACAAACGTATGGCCAACTAATCTTTGACAAAGCAGGAAAGAATATCCCATGGAATAAAGACAGTCCCTTCGGCAAGTGGTGCTGGGAACACTGGACAGCAACATGCAGAAGAATGAACCTGGACCACTTTCTTACACCATACACAAAAATAAACTCAGAATGGATGAAAGACCTCAATGTAAGACAGGAAGCCATCAAAATCCTCAAGGAGAAAGGAGGCAAAAACCTCTTTGATCTTGGCCTCAGCAACTTCTTACTCAACACGTCTCTGGAGGCAAGGGAAACAAAAGCAAAAATGAACTACTGGGACCTCATCAAAATAAAAAGCTTCTGCACAGTGAAGGAAACAATCAGCAAAACTAAAAGCAACCGACAGAATGGGAGAAGATATTTGCAAATGACATATCAGATAAAGGGTTAGTATCCAAAATCTATAAAGAACTTATCAAATGCAACATCCAAAAAACAAATAATCCAGTGAAGAAATGGGCAAAAGACATGAATAGACACTTCTCCAAAGAAGACATCCAGATGGCGAACCAACACATGAAAAAATGCTCAACATCACTCATCATCAAGAAAATACAAATCAAAACCACAATGAAATATCACCTCACACCTGTCAGAATGACTAACAATAACTCAGGCAACAACAGATGTTGGTGAGGATGCGGAGAAAGAGGATCTCTTTTGCACTGCTGGTGGGAATGCAAACCGGGGCAGTCACTCTGGAAAACAGTATGGAGGTTCCTCAAAAATTTTAAAATAAAAATACCCTACGACCCAGCAATTGCACTACTAGGTATTTATCCAAGGGATACAGGTGTGCTGTTTCGAAGGGGCACATGCACCCCAATGTTTATAGTATCACTATCGACAATAGCCAAAGTATGGAAAGAGCCCAAATGTCCATCGATGGATAAATGGTGAAAGAAAGATGTGGTGTATGTATGTGTGTGTGTGTATACATGTATATACATGTACATATACACATATGTGTGTGTGTGTGTATATATACACACACATACACACACACACATATACATACAATGGAGTATTACTCGGCAATCAAAAAGAATGAAATCTTGCCATTCGCAACTATGTGGATGGAACTAGGGGGTATTATGCTAAGTGAAAGTAGTCAGAGAAAGACAAATATCATATGACTTCACTCATATGAGGATTTGAAAATACAAAACAGATGAACATAAGGGAAGGGAAGCAAAAATAGTAGAAAAACAGGGAGGGGGACAAAAACATAAGACTCTTAAATATGGAGAACAGAGGGTTACTAGAGGGGTTGTGGGAGGGAATGGGCCAAATGGGTAAGGGACATTAAGGAATCTACTCCTGAATTCATTATTGCACTGTATGCTAACTTAGATGTAAATTAGAAAAATAAATTAAAATTAAAAAAAATAGAACCACCCTGTGATCCAATAATTTCACCACTTGGCATTTACCCAAAAAATACAAAAACACTAATCCAAAGGGATACATGCACCCCTATGTTTATAGCAGCATTATCTACAGTAACGAAGCTATGGAAACAGCCCAAGTGCCCAACAATAGATGAATGGATAAAGAAGATAAGGTATATACATACACACACAATGGAATAATATTCAGCCATAAAAAGGAGTGAAGTCTTGCCATTTGAAATGACATGGTCGGAGCTAGAGAGTATTATGCTGAGTGAAATAAGTCAGTCACAGAAAGACAAATACCGTCTGATTTCACTCATATGTGAAGTTTAAGAAACCAAACAAGCACTCAAAAGAAAAGAGAGAGAGACAGAGAGGGGCAAACCAGAAACAGACTCAACTACAGAGAACAAGCAGATGGTTCCCAGAGGGGCAGGGGTGGGGAGGTGGGGAAAAGAGGTGATGGGGAGTAAACAGTGCACTTGTTGTGATGAGCACCGGGTGATTATAACAAAAACTTTTTTAAAAAAGGAGTAATGGAAAAGGCAATGTAAAGACATTTGATAAACCTTAAAATATAACATAAAAAATAAATAAATAAACTGGCTTGTGCAAGGGAGACAGGAGTGCTGATGCACAGGGGCACTTGTACCCCAGTGTTTATAGCAGCACTTTCAACAATAGCCAAATCATGGAAAGAGCCTAAATGCCCATCAACTGATGAATGGATAAAGAAGATGTGGTTTATATATACAATGGAATACTACTTGGCAGTGATAAAGAATAAAATCATTCCATTTGCAACAACTTGGATGTAACTGGAGGGTATTATGCTAAGTGAAATAAGTCAGGCAGAGAAAGACAGATACTATATGTTTTCGCTCATATGTGGATCTTGAGAAACTTAACAGAAGACCATCGGGGAGGGGAAGAGGAAAAACATAGTTACAAACCAAGAGGGAGGAAGGAAAACCATAAGAGACTCTTAAATACAGAGAACAAACTGAGGGTTGATGGGGGGGAAGGGGGAAAGTGGGTGATGGGCATTGAGGAGGGCACTCGTTGGGATGAACACTGGGTGTTGTATGTAAGTGATGAACCACGGGAATCTACCCCCAAAACCAAGAGCGCATTGTACACACTGTATGTTAGCCGATTTGACAATGAATTAGATCAAAAAAATATAAAACACAATGGCCTCTGGAAACCAGCTAATTGTTTAGTGGATATTTACAATTTCAAAAAGTCTTTTGTTTCTGAAAATAAATTTTAAGTCCCTCAAGTGGTATTCCCTCCTTTGGAAGGAAAAACCGATGAGAGATACAGTTAGATATGTGGGTATCTCCTAAAGTCCCCCAGTAGTCGAATCCTCTAGGAATTTGTCCTAAACTCCTAAGAAAAGTGTGGGCTTTGGACTCAGACTTGGAGGAGGTATTGACTCTGCTGCTTGATAAGTGCTTGAGACATGGACAAGTCACACACCAGTCACATGTAAACCTAGTACTTCAGAAGGTTTGCTATGAGATTGAAATTCAGGCGCCCAGGGGGCTCAGTCGGTTGAGTATCCAACTTCAGCCCAGGTCACGATCTCGTGGTGCCTGATTTCGAGCCCCGCGTCGGGCTCTGGGCTGACAGCTCAGAGCCTGGACCCTGCTTCGGATTCTGTGTCTCCCTCTCTCTCTGCCCCTCCCCTGCTCACGCTCTGTCTCTCTTTCAAAAAATCAATAAAAATGTTAAAAATAATAATAATGAAATTAAAATGTTTTAAAAAAAATACAATGGTCTAATAAGTATGGTGCCTGGCACATAGGTGAAAATCCATCAATGCCGTCCTGGCCTCCTCCTTCCTCCCACACAACTTCGCCCTCCCTGGAAAACGTTACCACTTCCGTGAGCCAGCGCAACATACCTATTTGTTAGCCTGTCCATGAATTTAGGCTCTTGGCTCAATCCTCTGTTCCACTCTGTGCCTAAATGTGTCTAGAAGGTGTTCCCTTAAATTCTCTTTGAGCTGCCTAATATTGGCTGGGTGGCAGAAGGGAAAAGCAAGTGTCAGCCTGGGTGGGCGGGAGGGAGAATACTCCTTTGCAGAGAATTGTTGTGTGTCCCTGGGGCCACACGAAAGCACACGATCAGGCAATAAGCTCGCTTTGGCTTCCGATAGAAAATGAATCACATAACTTTGCACCCAACAGTAAAATCTAATAGAGAAAGTTTAATTTAAGTAATTGGTCAAATCCTGCTTAAGTAATATAAATAAGCTGCATCAAAGAAGATGAAGTTGTCCACAGAGGTACCCTAGCCATGGGGCGGGGTGGGGCAGGATGCTGGCTGTGCCCTGGCGAACTGGAGCATTGGGGTGCACTCCAGAGGGCTGAGCATCCCCCTGGCAGGGGGGGCTGCTCAAGGACACAACAAACTCGTCGGGGGAAGCTTTGAGACCCACTGGAACCCAGACAACTTCTTCCCAAAACTAGCCAAAAATTAGGAACCTAGCAGCTCACGGGCCGTAGTCCAAAAGGGTCACTGTGTCACATGTGTGGCTGGCTACCCCGCTTTCTCAAACCTCAGACACTCCCAGATTGACTCAAGATCAGGAGATGAGGAAGAGCACTCTATCTTCTATCCCTCCCTTTTCATCAGCAGTACCTAAAGAAATGGGATTTCCCGTCCTCAGCATAAGTCAGGCAGACGGCGCAGGGAGGCTGAGGGGCTGAGGGCCCCTCTGAGGCCATCTGCAAATCAAGCTGACCCCAGGCTGCCCCCCACCTTCTCCCGCCACGCCCCAGAGGCAACTCTGGCACCCACGCCTTAGGCTTCCAAGCCTATCCCTCAAAATACCTTCTAAATTGTTCTAAACGAACACCTAGGAAAAGCCAACAACAGAGAGCCAGAAGGACACCACCTGGGAACCAGAGAGACCTGAGTTCAGATCTCAGCCCTGGCTTATAACCTGAGGCAGATCACTTCACTTTTGGGTGACGGACTGTCCCTGTTTCCCTGGGACTGATGGGGTTCCTGGGACGTAGGACTTTCGGGGCCAAAACCAGAGGAGTCCTCGGAAAACCAGGATGAGTTAGTCACCGTACTTAAACTCAGAGCTTCCGTTTGCTCGTCCTTGAACATGGAATGAGGTCACCTAACCTTCAGGTCGACCGTGAAGACTGGGGCCTCGTGTGTGCCAACAGCACTCTCGGTAAATCCTACCACCTCTTCCAAAAGACGAGGTCTTGCTTGAAATAGCAAATCAAGAACCATGAAAGAAAAGCCAAATGAGCCGGAAGGCAATAGAGGTGGTGGGGCAGGGAGGAACAGCGCGGACCAGAGAAGAGCAGAGGGGTCGCTGGCAGCCAGAAGGGCCCGTCGTGGCCAGGCCTTCCTCAGCTCTGCGGACCCTGCCACGTGGGGATTCCCGCTGCTTCCTTTTGAAAGAGACTTAATTGTTGCTGCCACCTGAGTGTGGAGTGCGTCTGTGCTTGGAGGGCCACTGGGGAAACTGCCCTTGTTCAGTCGTGAACGGGTCCCAGCTAAATGAGGTGCAGGGTCTCAGCGATCAGGAAGGCAGTTTGGTTACCAACACAAGGGGGTGGAGAGGCCCCCTGACCTGGGCTCGGGATGTCAAGAATTTCAGCAGCAATGCTAGCAGGGATCTGGGAAAGGTCACTGGACCAGCTGTCAAGAGACCAAAGTTATCGTCCTAGCTCTGTCCCCACCATGGCTGTGGGACCTTAAGGAAGTCCTTGGCACTCCCTATGAAGGTTCCCCATCTATACAATGAAGAGGAGGATACAAAACCGTATCCTATAGAGCGTGCAGGCTTTTTGTGGGAAAGGGGTATTGAATCAGTTTACAGACGCTGAGATAGTTTTGATAACATAAAATAGCCAAAAATCAGAAGCAATCCGGTAAGAGGAGAATAGACCAATCGCGATTGTGGTCTATTCACACAATGGAATACCGAACAGAAATTTTTAAAGGACAAACTGATGGGACATACAGTTGCATGGAGGAATTTTCCTGACGAAATAAGAGATCAAAGAAGTCTAATACAGAAGGCTGGAGATTGTACGATTCCATTTACATAAAGTTCAAGAGCAGGAAAAGGAATGTATGGCGACAGAAGTAAGAACAGCGGTTACTCAGGGTAGGGATGAGGATTGACAGGGAGGTGGCACCAGGGAACGTTCTAGGCCGTCAAAAATGCCCTGTGCCTTGATCCGGGTAGCGGCCACAGGGACATCCACGCATGTCAGAATGGCTGCAGCTGTATACGTAACACCAGGGCACTTCAGTCTGTAATACTTCAATTTAAAAGAAAAGTAGAAAAGATCCAACAGATACCTGAATCACTCTGCTGGGCAGAATTCACAGAACTTTGCTCACTGCCCATTCATCCTTCTCCATGACCTCCATTCTTCTTGAAAATCAATGTGCGAGACAAGACAGCATCTCAAAGGAGGAGGCCGCGCCGTCTACTATGTAAAAGCAAAATGCACACGTGTAGTCACACGCCAGTTCAAAAGATGCTGCCAACCCTTGGCTACTAATAGAGATGAAAATCTCTAAATGATCTACTGCCAGGCTTCATCATGCTGATTTGTCCCTGATCCGAGGGGAAGGGAAGCAGAGACTCTGCAGCAAGATGGAAAGCGCTGCTAGGGTTGACAGAGGGAAATATGATTAGAATGCACCGAGGCGGAAATAATGACTCGCCTCCCCCAAGGACCAGCCGGCCCTCCCGCCTGTACCCACAACAAGCCTTGCATTGCTAACGACAGGGTGTTGGGAGGCCGGTGGCATCACAAATCCATCCCGACTCATCGCGCAGTCAGATAACAGGCAACCTGAAAAGCCCAGAGACTTCCAGAAGAATGGCTCGCACAGGCACGGAGCACACACATCCCCACACTCCGGGAGCTTCAAGGAATTGTCTTGTTAGATGAAGTGCCCTAGAAAAGCCCAGGGGAGAGAGTGGGGGCGGGGGGTGGCTTCTTGAGAGGGTGCTCTCAGAAGAAACCTGTAGGGAGTGAGGAGCAGAGGGGTCGGGGGAAGAAAGGATGTCGCGGTCTCAGCTTGAGACAAGGTCCAGCCTGACCGCATGGAAAGCTCTAGAGCATGAATCGTGTGCAGCTGGTTAACCATTCACTGCAGACCATGCCATGGCAGGGCTGGGGTGGATGGGTTCCTCCTCTACCAGGTGAGATGGCCACATCAGCAGAGGGAAGTTCTCCAGAAGAGGGGAAGCCGCAACACTCACAGAAGCTGGGAAGGTGTGCACCTGTCCAGCGAGGGGATCCACGTGGCATGCCTGCCGACGTTAATTACCCCCTCTGTGCTGACAACCCCAAGTGCACATCTGTAGCCAGGTCTCTCCCCCCAGCTCCAGACTCGTACATCCAATCACCCGTCTAACTGGCATGGCACAACCCGTCTGTCCTACACTGAGCTCCCAGGATTCGCTACAAAGCCAACTCCCTTTGCCATCTCTCCTTGTCCGTAAATGCCTGATTCTACGCTTCCAGCTGCTTGCTCTCGATTTCTCTCTTTCCCTCATTCTCCAGTCCAGCAGAAAATCCTTCTGAATCCACCTTCAAAATGGAATCCAGAACGAAACTACTTCTCAGTATTCCCGCCACTGCCATCCTGGTCCAAACCACTATCGTGTCTTGCCTGGAATACTGCAGTAGCTTCCTGGATCTCCTTGATCTAACCTTTGTCCCCCTAAGATCTACCTTCAACGCAGCTGCTACAGTGGTTCCTGTTAAGGAAATCGAATAATGGAACGGTACCACTCCTCTGTTCCACTGGTCCCCACCTCATGCAGAGGAAAGCCAAAGCCCTCACTATGACCCCTAAGGACCTGTGTGATCTGATGCCTTACCCCACAGCCTGCTCCCCAACTGCTGCCCACCCAGCCACCCTGCACTCCTGCTTTCCTCAGATACTCCAGGTGGAGCCCCCCACTCCAGGCCTTTGCCCTGCCTAGAATCTTCTCTTACCCAGTGGCCTAACCTCCTACAGGCCTCAACTTAAAAGTCACCTTCTCAGAAACAAATTCCCTCATCATCCCAAACTCTCTACACATTTCATATCTCCCTTTCCTGAATTCTTTTATCCTTAGTATTTATCTCTACCTAAAATATTACATATTTTACTTATATCGTTGCGTATGGTCTGTTTCTCCCAAGAGAATGTAGGCTCCATGAGGGTGGAGATCTTGGGGGCTTTTCCCCCATTACTACCACCCCAGTGCCCAGGGCAGCGCCTGGAGCACAGCAGGCACTCACTAAATGTTGGTTGAGCAGGTGTATGAATGAATAAATGAATGAAATATAGAAATACATGTATACATAAATATATAAAATATCTGAGGAACTATACCAGAATTATAAATAATTTTTATGTCACTTTAACTATCTCTTTCAGGATTTTTCTAAATGTTCTGCAATCAACTTTGATTACATGATATAACCGTAATGTTTATTTATAAGATTTTTAAAATTTCTTTTCCCAAAAAGACTTCCCTTCTAATACTTCCACGAGTTAACAAGGAAATCCTACTCCCAAAATAGCCCTGGGAGCTGCCACATATCAGATTACCCCATTTCACCCTCAGCTCTAGGGAATCCAGAGGGAGAAACGTGAAATGAACATGTCAGAGATGTCACTGGGGTAGAGAGAGTGATTGCTCTCCTGGGACCTTAAAGGAACCCCAACCTACATTGGTCTCATCTGGGAACACGTTAGAAAAGCAACTTCTTGGGCGCCTGGGTGGCGCAGTCGGTTAAGCGTCCGACTTCAGCCAGGTCACGATCTCGCGGTCCGTGAGTTCGAGCCCCGCATCAGGCTCTGGGCTGATGGCTCGGAGCCTGGAGCCTGTTTCCGATTCTGTGTCTCCCTCTCTCTCTGCCCCTCCCCGTTCATGCTCTGTCTCTCTCTGTCCCAAAAATAAATAAAAAACGTTGAAAAAAAAAAAATAAAAAAAAATAAAAAAAAAAAAAAAAAGAAAAGCAACTTCTTGGTCTCCACCCCATGGTTTAACCTCCAGGTGATTCTGATCTACCCGAAGCTTTGAGGTCAGTACATCCAAGCCATTCAAAGCAGGATCACTGGCGGGAGCAGGGCCGTGGAAAACAATGTGGGGTCAGTAAGAGTGGAGGAGGTTGAGGCGACAGAAAGTAAGTGTCTTCCTAGGTGCAGGCACAGAAAATAGGACAACCGCCAAAAATGTGATAGATCTGTCAAAGTGTGTGATAACACCTCAAGAATTGGACCCGATTCTGTGTTTGCTCACGTTGTATACGCATTGCCCGGCAAGGAGCCCAGAGGCATATTAAATATTTGTTGACTGAATTAAAAGTGAATATATGAATGAATTAGCCATATAAATTATGTAACATAACATGGTTTCATTTGTGCTATGATAGTAAAAATTGCAGATTTTCCCTCAGGATTGGAAATGAGAACCTCAGAAAACCTCCAGTGCCTATCTTACCAAGCAGCTCCCCACTGGGACCCCCAAGGCCTTGGGATCCCCTCGAACTCTCCAGCCCCAAGACGCCTGTAGCCCAGACTGCCAGATCAAAGACAGGCTACTCTGTTAAATTTGAATTTCAGATAAGTAGCCTATCTTCTTGTATAGTATATCCCGAATATTGCATAGGTCATACTTATATTTGAAAAATTATTTGTTGTTCATCTAGAATTCAAATTTAACTGGGAAATTTGCATTTTTATTTGCTAGGTCTGGCAACTTCACTGTGGGCTTACCTCTGTCCTTGGAGCAGGCCAAGAAAAACCTCTTTATACCTGTGATCTGTGCAGAACAGTGAAGGGTTACAGGCTCCCACTGCTCCTACTTTACCCCCAGAAACACACAGCCTTGTCTTCAAAGGCTCAAGGCTTTGCTCATTTGAACAATGTGTGCATGCACTCCCCCGTGCACATTTGGTCTATTCCCTTTGCTTTGGCTCTTCGTTCCATCCCTACCTCGAGCCTTCCGTCTTCCTTTTAACTCCATCTCGTGCTTTGAGATTCATTAACTCTCCAGGGAAAGCTTTCCTGGAAAACACACAGACACACACACACACGGAGTCCAAACGAAACTCTTCCCTTCGCCTGTGCACACATCTGTCCCAGCAGTTAGCACCCTCAAGAGGGAAACTCCGGTACGTGTGCCTGTCTCCCCGACCAGGCACCCAGAGCCCTGGGGCAGGACTGTGCTTGTTCGTGGCTCTGGGGCCAGCACTCTGTCCAATACCCGGCTTCCAAACAGCGTTTGATAAATAAAGGAACAGGTGGGTACACAGCAGCTTCTCAGGAAAAACAAAAATGTCCAGCTTTTTGGAGAGCAATGAAGAACTCGTGGGGAAGGGGGGCGTCCTTGCAGGTGTCTGCCTTAGATAATCCAGGGGCCTCGCGGCCAGGGAGAGCATACCTGTCCCGGAGCGGCAGCCCTGGGCCCAGCAAAGCACTTGGCACACAGGTAAGACTCGGGTCGTTCTCCCCACCCGGTCCGCCTGTGGACGGGAGACCTGACAACCAAACGTGGCCACGCTCATTGGCCGGCAGCTTTGTTGGGTTCAGCACTGGTCGTGAACTCCACGTGGCTTTCCTCCCCCCATTTCATACATTCTCCAGCTCACTCTACTAAGTTTAGCCTAAGTTGGCGCCCATTAAACTAGGAACCAAGTTCTCCTCACTCCGCCTCTTCTCATCTCTCAGCCCGAGAGACCATTTCTTTGCTGGAGGGTAACTTGGATTTCCCTCCTAATTGATGCACGGGTCCCGAACACCTGCACCTTACGCTATCCCATGAAGCATCCCCCAATTAGAGCCGAGGAGGACAATGAAAATCAAAGCCCATCTGTACATGGAGAATTACACATTCAATGACAACAACAATACTGGGTCATGGGCTGGGTTGTTAAATCACTGAACATATCCATCCCATGCAGAAAAACAAGAACACACTGCTGAGACATTTATGCTGAGATTTCAAATGGCTGGAGCTGAAATAGCCAGAGGCAAGTGTCCCAGGACACCTTTCACCCTGGCTCCAGTGCCTCAACTCAGAGCCAGGAAAGGCGGCTTTTCTTTTCTTTTTTACATTTATTTTTGAGAGGGAGAGAGAGAGAGAGAGAGAGAGAGCTCTCAGCACAAGGTCCAGCATGGGGCTCGAACCCATGCAATGTGAGATTATGACCTAAGCCAAAGTGGGATACTTAACCAACTGAGCCACCCGGGTGCCCCTAAGGGAAGGAGCTTTCGGCACTTGCCAGGTAATACCCAGGGCAAAAATTTGTCCCAAGAGATGATAGAGCGATCTGTGTGGCTTCAGTATGAGGCTAGAGAATGCAGGGGAAATTTGCTTCTTCTTCTAAACTTTGAGTATTAATTCTAGCCTATAGGGAAGAGGAAGGCTCTGGTTATATCAGGAAACAGAAACAAGCTTAACTTCTTTTGCATCCACCCTGTGCTTCGAACTTGGTGTCGATGGGTCTCGCTGCTGAGGGCGGCTCCCATTGGGACTGAGGGAAACTATTCTGCACTCTTTTTAGATGACAAGTTGGTCCGGAGATTTAAGCGACCTGACAGCCGCTTCTGAGTCACCATTTCTTCATGGCCAGAACCACCTGGCGAGGTCCACCACCTCTCCTGCCCTGGCACTGTCTGCCTTTATCTTTTCCACCAGCTGACGGGTGCAAACCATGCAAGTCCAAAAGTCACTTGATCTACGCTGCAGGACAAGAGGAGGTGAATCTGAGCCACGCCATCGGCGGCAAGATGCCTAGCACACAGCCCTCATGGCTCAAGGGTGCCATAAACAGATGAGCTCACGGAGGGGGACCAAAAGGGACCTCAAGGCCTCTGGCTGCCAGACAAAAGCTTCTGCCTCTCACCGTTCTCCCATAGATTCTCAAGGATGGGCAGGGTCTAAAATGAGGAGGGACCCACCCAACAGAGGAACTTACAGAAGTCTCCTTCTCTTCCTTACCCAAGTCTTGTTCAGAATGGGCAATGGGGGAGGCTGGGTAAGAGCAGTGCATTTCCTGACTCCCCACATCGGTCAGTCAAGAGGACCCCGGTAGAACTCCTCAAGATCCTTTGGTTTTATGAGTTCTTCCTTTTTCTCTTCTCCTATGGCTTTAAGTCCCCAAAAGGCCACAGCTGCTTAAGAGCATTGCACATAACACATCCTTATTTGTGGGTCTTGAGAGAGAGAACTCTCTCAAGCCGTGCCCTGCTCTAAAATTGGAAGTCTGTTGCCATTCTGGAGTGCTCCAAAGCAGGCACAGGCCAAGGGCCTTCTCATAGAGGCTTCCTCTTCCAGTGGGAACAAAATAGAAGATAGGGAAAACTAGCTGAGAACTGTAAGCCTCCACGAATGACTCAACCCCCCAAAGACAATTCAGGCAGAGACACTTTTTTCATCCCTAATGAACCATAAAATTGCTTCACATCTCCATTCCACTCTCACTCAGAGGACATGTTCTCCTTTTGTTCCAGATATGGGGGAGGTAGGGTCAGTCTTCTCACAAAACCAGGCTGTAGACTTCAGATGTCAAAGTTTCTGGAGAAGAGAAATGGCCACTGTCTCCTCCTCCGCAGACAACCTCCAGTATCCCTACTCTTAGTCACACTCAGCAGAGTACAAGGTACACGGCCCATTGCCCTCACCCCACCCCTAGTCCGCCATAATGGTATCCTGCAACTCCCTACAGAGAGTGCGAGAGGAGGCAATGCTTGCCGAGCATTAACCATGTGCCAAGCAGTGTGCCGTTGCCTTTAGCCCTTTACCTTACTAAACACCACAACAATGCCAAGAAGTAGGACTTCTTGTCCCCTTTTATGATGAGGAAGGTGAGCCAGTGAGGTCCAGCTGCCTCCAGCTCACAGCAGTGGAGCCAGAAGGTAGTCTGAGGGGACGTAAAGAGACCTCTTTCTGGATGGCTCAAGACTTGTTTTGTGATTTTTGTAAAACTCACTTAAACTCCATGTTGGAGCTATTGATATTATTAGTCCTCCTAAATTGGAATAATCTTGGCTGTTCATCCTCTCCCCATCTCCTGTTCCCTCATGCTGTGGTGCTTCTGAATTACATAATGTCTACAAGGCTCCCCAAGTTCCTTGAAGGGGAGTTTTTGATAAACACGAGTTATTAACCTTCAAAGCACCCAGAGTTTTGGGTGAAGAAGTTATAAAAATTATCATAAAGGCCTGCTGGGGTTTGATCATGAACAGAAGCTTTACTGAGGCTTCAAATACTTCCTTTTCTTCCAACGGCAAAGGTGAACCCCCCACCCCAGCTCGAATGGACACTCATTCCAACACTAGTCCCTGGCTCTTCCCTCTTCCGATCTAAGGGAAGGTCAAGTGCCTCTCTCCACAGCCTTCTGCAGGGGATTCATGGAGACTCTGAGCAGCAGGTGGCCGAGGCCCCTGTGCAACACAGCTCCATCATCCTCTGGCTCTGTCTCCTGAGGTGCAGTGGCAGTGACGCTGTGACTGCCTGGCGGGAGAGAAGATGCCACCGCTGAGAAGTCGAGACCCAGAAATTTCAGTATTTGAAAGGTGTCTCATTTCTCACCGCTCTGCCCTCCTCACGCTGACAGTGTGATTATCACGGGCAAGCAGGACTCAAGCTGTGCCTCTCCTCTGAGACCGCGCCATGCTCGGGAGAGGCGGGAGAGAAGGGAGGAGGGAACGAATGGAAACGGCCCACCTCCTTGGCTGGATGTAGACAGCGTGACTGTTCCGGATTATTCCAATGCTGGGCCAGGAGCGGGAATGGAAGGAAAGGTGTGAGGCCCAATGGCAAAGTAGCCATCCCACTAGCGATGACCCCCTACCACAACGCATAGCTCAGCCTTTGGCTTTGCTCTGGGTTCACGGTGCACCAACGTGGACGACACGGGGCCGATGACATCTCCGTGGACCGCCCGGTGCTCAGGGCTGTGGTGGCTACAAAAGAGCCCAGCTACCACTCCCACTTTCAAGGTTCTGTCGAGCCGAACGACAATAAACTTGAGGTGAGGGTAGGACAGAAGGCACCTAACCATCACACCAAGAGTTGATAGGTTTGGACTGCCTGCACTAGCTGCCACAAATCTTATTTGCATAAAACCTATGCCCTCCCAGGAAGAATGGCAAAGGGCAATTTGGGGGAGTGGGGCATGAACTCCAGAATTCCAGAATGAAAACTCTTGAAAAAAGAGAAAGAATAAAAATGTCTCCTGTCTTTGGAAGAAATATAAATAAGGGGCTCCTGGGTGGCTCAGTCGGTTGAGCGTCTGACTTCGGCTCAGGTCGTGATCTCACCGTCTGTGAGTTCAGGCCCCGCATCGGGCTCTGTGCTGACAGCTCAGAGCCTGGAGCCTGTTTCAGATTCTGTGTCTGCCTCTCTCTCTGCCCCTCCCCCACTCATGCTTGCTCTCTCTCTCTCTCTGTCAAAAATAAATACACATTTAAAAAAACATTTTTTTAAAGAAATATAAATAAGAGAGGGGAATTTGTCTAGAGGGAAGAGAAATCCAAGTTGAGGGTCCTGGGCTCTTTCCAAATCAGTGGTTTAAGGTTAGCAGAAAGGACCACTTTTGAGGGAAGTATTTGGTTGGGTTGTTTTTTACTTTTAAGTTTATTTATTTATTTTTGAGAGAAAGAGACAAATACAGAGAGAGAATCCCAAGTCAGCAAACTCACAAACCATGAGATCATGACCTAAGCCGAAATCAAGAGTTGGATGCTCAACCAACTGAGCCTCCCGGGTGCCCTGAAGGCAGTATTTGTAAATGTCCCCCAATCCCATCCCAGAGCAACTTCACCCAAGTTCCTTGAGCAAGAGAACACTGTAAGAAAATCTAGTGATCCAAGGCTTTCCCTTTAAAAGCTACAACACAGAAGGAGAGCAAATTCTTTGCCGACTATAGCCCACCCGGGCCTTCTATGGTCCCCACCAAATGAGGTCCCCGGGCCCTGTCCGGGAGATCTGTGTTCACAGTGGCTACAGGAGAGCTGTTCTGGCCTTCAGTGCACGTGCTGGTGCTTTAGAGACAGAGGAAATGGGTGCCCAAGTCATTCTACCTGAGAAGGTTCCAGCGAGGAGAGGTTCACAAATCACGGTCGCTAAGCTGTGTGTCGTGCTCCCTTGATTGTGCCGTGTGGCTGCAAAAACAAATAGCACATTTTCGTTACCATTATGATTACTATCCATCTTTGACTAGGCGTGTGAAAACCTAAGAATTCTGCAATCACACACATGTGGACCCAAATACCTATATGCCTTGAGCGAGGTAATTAGCCTCAGTTTCCTCATTAATAAAATGGGGTGGCAACTGCATCGACTTCAAGGTACCATGGTGAGGTCTGACTTTGTGCATGGCCGGTAAAGCACCCGGCATGGTGCCTGGCACAGGGTGAGCAGTCAATACAGACGAGTAGCTCTAATTGGTGACTAAGCAGTAAGCAAGATAATATTAACGGTATAAAAGGAATCTAGAAGAAGGAGAAAGGGGGTAGTTGAAACATCTTCCTTTTCTCAGCTGAGGGCAGCTTTTGCAGGTAAAAAGAAAAGGAGAACCCCAAATCAGAAAGCCTGATAGCCCAGCTACGTGGAAGATGGGCCAGGTTAGAATAGAAAGCGTTAAGCGGCAGGAGAAATGGAGCTGCCTTGCAAAAACAACCTTGGACTTCGGGCAGGATTGGATCAGCTACAAAGGCCACGGGAGGCCCCTGCTGATGTCCAGGCTCTGGGCCCTCTGGATTCATCAGTGGGTGGTGGTGCACATCCTGGGATGGAGAAGTTCACTTCTGGGCCACCACCCATTAAAATATATATATATTTTATATTTATATTATTTATATTACATATATTAAAAAAAAGAAATATATATATATATATATATATATATATATATATTTAATTTTAGAGAGAAAGATAGAGAAAGAGACAAATACAGAGAGAGAGTCCCAAGTCAGCACGGAACCCGACATGGGCTCAAACTCACAAACCATGAGATCGTGACCTGAGCCGAAATCAAGAGTTGGATGCTCAACCAACTGAGCCCCCCTGAAGGTGCCCTGAAGGCAGTATTTGTAAGTGTCCCCCGGTCCCATCCCAGAGCAACTTCACCCAAGTTCCTTGAGCGAGAGAACCACCCCTCCAGCCCCACTCCGGTCCTCCTGACCGTGGCTGGAGCCCTCAGAACACAGTGCTACGCAAGCTCCAACTCATCCGGGGACAGGAGGACCCCCCCCCCCCAGAGATCTGAAAATCCTCAAGTCATCGCCTGACCCCCAAAATAATTACCAAACTGCCTTTTCTAGAGCACCAGGCCAGGGAGCGGGCCGTGTGTCTTCTTCATTCACTGCACGGCTCACCTTGAAACCCCACTCCTGGAGAAACAGCTCATTTTTCTCCACCTCCAATAAAGGAAGCCTCCGCATATTAAGAGAAATGTCCTGCGGATGGGGGGTGCTCGGGAGGGGGCCGTCTTGATTAAAGCAAGTTGTTCTGCCAAGAAGTCTTGAATATGCTCTCTTGGTCTGGGGCCGTTAGTGCAGTGCGGAGGCAGCAGGCGACATGAATTGCCTTTTATCTAATTGGAAAACTCCCACCGCGTTTAGAAGTGCTCATTTAGACAGGCAGATCAATAAAAGAAATGGGGAGCGGATGGCCGTGGAGATGTTATGGAGACAAGCCGGTCCTCCATACATCTGCCTAATAAAGATGAACTCATCCTGGTTGCAGCAGAAACAGGAACACCCTCGCGGCTCCAGACTGCAGCCGGTCCGTTCGTTTTCAGTGAGCAGACCCTTCTCACGAGCAGCGGGCAAGAGACCTCTTTCCCTTGTCTCTCTATCGGGATTCGAGAGCTCTGGTGGGAGGGAAGGGAGAGGAAGGAAGAGGGAATCTGACTAGGATTTTTCTAGCATCTACCCCAAAGGGCATTCCCTCGACCCGGACGACAGCGGAAGGGAACAGAAGTCAGAGATCCAAGGAAAAGGACAGAAAGAGAGACAAGCGAGGAGGGGGATCGGGCTCCCTGGCCATCGCCTATCATTTCATTGCATTCAGGTCTCACTGCACAATAATGTGCACTTATGAGCTTCTGTGTCAGGAACTCCCCGGTTGAAAGAAACCTCTGTTCCCCATGTCTCTCTTGTTCATCGTTGGGTCAGGGGCTCTGAGATCTCTTCCTCGTTCCCACACCACCACCCTCATGACCTCCGAACTGTCCCTGCCTTTGCTCTTGTCCCCACTCTCTCCCCCACCCCCCGTCCCATACACAGGAGGCTTAACTGCTGAGCCCTTGTCTCATTTCAAACCCCAGCCTTTGTTCCAGGCCACAGCATCGAAGCTGATTCCCTTCAAAGGAGTCAAACTGCTCTGTGGCTGAAGGGCCAGAAATAGAAGTGGAGTGTGTGTGTGTGTGTGTGTGTGTGTGTGTGTGTGTGTACACACGCACGCACGTGTGCCGGGCTGTAGGTATTTCATTTACACTGGGGAAATTTGAGCAAACTGGGAACCCCGCTTTTGATTCCTGTGTCCCTCCTCTGGCTCCTGCAGAAGTTTCTCTCTGGCCGAGGGCTGTGGGAGGAAACCCGCTGACACTCCGCTTTCATAATGGCCTTTTCTCTTGCACAGCCCTATGGCGAAGGCACAGACTCGTACCTGGGCCATGGGTCGGTTGCCATGGAAATCACTGCAGAGTCACAAATAAGGGGGTATTATGTTCTCTCAGCAGGACCAGAAGAGAACCAGAAGCTAGAGAGAGAAAAAGGAAGAGGGGGACAGAGCTGGAGAGAGAGTGAGAGAGAGAGAGAGAGAGAATAGAAATGCTTGCTGTCAATAGCAAGCCCGAAAGGAAACAAATAAAGCAACGGGGTGCTGTTTGGGAGAAAGCAGGCTTCGGACAGGGTGGGACAAGAATAGGGGAATGACATTGTTTTCTGTAAGGGAAGTCTTTCATTTTCGGGGAGAGGGAGGGAAGCCCATTCTAAGTGAGCCTCCTATACTGTCCTCTCTTCCGCTGGCTTTATGCTCTCCCTCCTCCTTGGGTGATGGTGGAAAAAGCCTGCAGACGAATGGCTGGGGGGAAGGAGCAGGAGGCAGAAGGGAGGGAGGTGAGTCAAGCCATTTCTCTTTCCCTCTCTGCCCTCAGCAGAAACCCTGAGGCCTGGCAGTCCCTAGGTCTCTAATACGTTCCATGCCAAGTTTCCACCCTTCCTAAAACCTTAAGCCCTCCAAGACCTCAGCACCCTTAAGATTTTTCTCCCAATAGGGGTGCCTGGGTGGCTCTGTCAGTTGAGCGTCCGACTTCAGCTCAGGTCATGATCTCACAGTCTGTGAGTTCGAGCCCTGCGTCGGGCTCTGTGCTGACAGCTCAGAGCCTGGAGCCTGCTTCAGATTCTTCCCCTCCCCTGCTCATGCTCTGTCTCTGTCTCAAAAATAAATTTAAAAAAAACAAAAAACAAAGATTTTTCTCCCAATAGAGTGCCTCTGGAGGGAGAGAGGCCACATTGTCTTCCTAAGGTCACTTTTCATTCAAAGCTACGTTGGTTTCCTCCCTGTTGACAAAAATCTGAGAATCAAGACCTTGATCCAGACTCGACAAGCAAATAAAAAGCACCAAGCTTATTTCGACCAAGCCATGAGACTTGATATAGGGCAAGGAATTCTAAAATTCTGTCTTTTCCATTCTTGGTTTTTTTTTTCAATAGATGAATATACAGTAAAGCCTTGGTTTGTGAGCATAATTCGTTCCGGAAACATGCTTGTAATCCAAAGCACTTGTGTATCAAAGCAAGTTTCCCCGCAAGAAATAATGGAAACTCAGATGATTCGTTCCACAACCCCAAAATATCCATATAAAAATGATTACAATACAATACCATAATATAATACAAAACAATAAAGAAAATACAAAATATAAAGAAAAATAAACATTCACCTGCACTTACCTTTGAAAAACTTCATGGCTGGTGTGAGAGAGACCAGGGAGAGAAGGGTTATTGTGTAGGATGACATTCACCATCATCAACGGATGTTGACTGCCGTAGAGTATCAATAAACTCTTGTCATAGACTGTATTTAATGTAACTGGCAATAAGGCAGCTGAGGAAAGGGGCTATATCCGCAGGCAGCCTGACCTAGAATGAAGCAAAGCATTCCTAAGGTTACTCGTGTCTGGAAAAGCAAAGGACTGTCCGTAGGTGCTTTGAAGTGACAAAAATACATGAGTGGGCACCTTCCAACCTCCTGAAAAATCACTGATTCCTGCCAAACACCATGGCCTGAGACCGAGCATCCGGGTATGGGAGATGATCACCCACAATCCCCCAGAGAAAGGGGGAGGGGGGTGAGAAGACCCGTTGGCTCAGCTGTGATCATGTGACATTTGGTGTCACGTACTACTCGTATCGCAGGACATCGCTTGTTTATCAAGCGAAAATTGTTTAGAGATATTTGCTCGTCTTGCCGAACACTCTCAGAACAAGTTACTTGCAATCCAAGGTTTTACTGTATATAGATTTCAGTGGACACAATGCTTCTGGAGAACACGTAAAAAGTTTCCCATGATCTCCCAGCCCATTATCAAGATAACCAGATTTTCAAAATCATTGCAATTATACCTGCTTCCTCTGAGCCTCACATCTTATATGGCGGCCACCACCGCTAGCTCTGCATGGTCTGGTGTCTATGCAAAGCTTCTTTTTAATACAGTTTGGGTAGCACTAAACGTCTTGCCATCTTGCCAGTCTAGAATTTTCTCCCCCATCAAGTAACATCAATGCCTAAAATCCCACCTTCGTGTTATCCCTTTCTCTATTCAAAAAATCTGTCTATTCAAAAACCAAATGTGAGGACAATCTTCCCTAACTTCTCAGTATGAACGTGTTTGCAGATTAGCTGAATAAGTGAAACTTGGGATCAATACATACTGGCACGCAGTGGGGGCAAGATAGTCATGTCTGTCTCCTTAATAATGGGAAATATTTGATGTGGAACCCAAATGCATGACTTATTGAAAACATGACCCAATCACATGACCCCCAGACACTTGAGGATTACCATAGGTGCTTGAGGGAAAGAGGAGGAGAAAATATCCTGGGTGAATGTTTTCAGCCTTGGACCCCCATCTTGATGAGTTGAGCTAGACCACATGTCCCCATGTCACTCAAAGGTCTTCTTCAGTGCCCTAGATGTAGATTCATGGCTGATCTGTCCCTTAATCTTCAACCACCAACTCATCTTGACCTTGACAAAGTCAGGGAAATGATACTCTTCCTCCCTATGGTCTTTCCAAGATGGGTATAGTCTCCAACCGGGAGCAGCCTCAGACTCCCCTCACGGTATTATCACCATGGAAGTCCCAAGAGTCGCCAAACAGGTGAAAGAGGTTAAAGGCCTTCCCCCATCTCTCTGAATATTTCCTGATGTGCACAATGGCTCCAGACTAGCCATGGTCCTCACCCAAACCTATACTTCTTGTCCTCCAGTGTGGAGTGGGAGATAGAGGGGTGGGCCTTGAACTAACTCAAGAGGCTAACTGCAGAGTCCAGGGGATCATCCTGGGAAGGCAGCCAACAGCCAGTCATCCAAGGCCTCCCCAGGTCCCTGGAGTAATGGAAGAGTAGAGAAACCACCTTTTTGATTGGGACTGGTAATAATTTGGTTAATCAAAAACGTGGCTACAGCAGGGAGTCATAAAAAAATAAAAGCGACGCATAACACTCATAAATAGTTTATTGTAGCTTCAAATACAAATATGTTCATTCTGCTAACTTTTTATGTAGGGCCAAGATATTTCCTCTGAATATCAAAACATTGGTAAAAGTTCTGCCTCGGGGCGCCTGGGTGGCTCAGTCGGTTGGGAGTCCGACTTCAGCTCAGGTCATGATCTCGTGGTCCATGAGTTGGAGCCCCACGTCGGGCTCTGTGCTGACAGCTCAGAGCCTGGAGCCTGCTTCCGATTCTGTGTCTCCCTCTCTCTGGCCCTCCTCCTCTCACACTCTGTCTCACTCCCTCTCTCAAAAATAAATGAACATTTAAAAAAAAAAAGTTCTGCCTCATCTTTCTTCAAAAGCCACATTCGTAACTCATCAGGTACAATTTCTAGCTTCTATTTCTTTAAAGCAAAGTAACAATTCAAAAACAATTATGAGGTGACCTGAATGCAAAAATCCTTCCATGTCTTTCTATTTCTCTGCAATCATCGATGGCCATCTTGCCCATACCTAGTTCAATAGCAATTTTTTAACAACTCACATTTATTGAGTCTTTGCAACACATGCAATGTTGTTTTCATGGAAACAGCCCTCTTTTCGTGCTCAACGTTTATTGGTTTACATAGCACTTGATTAAATTATACAATTACATTAGTTAATGTAGTGGATTGATTTAGTAGGGGTCGGTTAAGAGAGGTTTAACTGCTATTTTTTCTCTGAAGGCAAACTATCAACCTAAGATGTTTGCCTGGAATTGACCTTTAAAGCAAATCACATTTTAAATGTAGAGGTCAATTATCATAGATTGAAAAGTGTGTAATGAATAAGAAAATAGTTTCTAGACACAAAAACCAATTAAGGTAAGGTGGGACCTCTGGCGTGACAGAAGGAGGAGGTCACCAAATCCCCTCGCTGGAAGCAAATGAAATACTGGACAATATTACCAAAACAGCTCTTTCAGAATTCTGGAAATCAACCAAAGACATCCAACAAACTGGCAAGATTTATTCGTAAAAAAAAAAAATCTGGGGGCACCTGGCTGACACAGTCAATTAAGTTTCTGACTCCTGACTTCGGCTTGGGTCATGATCTCGCAGTTCATGAGTTCAAGCCCGCATCGGGCTCTGCGTAGAGCCTGCTTGTAATTCTCTCTCTCCCTCTCTTTCTGCCCCTGCCCCACTCGTTCTCTCTCTCTCTCTCTCTCTCTCTCTCTCTCTCTCAGTAAATAAATAAATATTTTTTGAATGACTTTGGGTAAGAACGGTAGGAATCCACAGCTCTGTCTGCCTGTGGCTGATCCCATCAACCCACCGTCCCCGCTAGGATCAGTTAGGACAGGAATTCTAATAAGAGGAACAGGCTGTGTGTGACCAGCAGCTCACTGCCAAAAAGGGGTGACCTGACTTGGAGCTAGAGGGGAAAATCTGGTACTCAGTGTGTGACAAGTGTCAACCTCAGTGATGAACAAACAAAGAAGATCAGTCATCACAATAGTCTGAGGTGGGGGTCCTATTTGGAGCAAACATCAGACTAGAGAACCAGCCACAAATTTAATAGGGACACACAAGAAATGAGACACTCCTGGAAGAACCTGACAATCTTTCCACCTACGTCTCTGGCTGACCTGGAGCGGGCATATGCATGTGCAGGAGAGACCAGAAGGTGCCTATGGA
Source organism: Panthera pardus (assembly GCF_024362965.1). Classification (NCBI taxonomy): domain Eukaryota; kingdom Metazoa; phylum Chordata; class Mammalia; order Carnivora; family Felidae; genus Panthera; species Panthera pardus. Next base: position 154,848,654 of record NW_026526721.1, read on the forward strand.
AAGTGTGCGTATATACATATATATGTAAGTGTGCATATATATACGTACATATTTTTTAAGTGAACAAAGACATTAGCAGCCACACACTACAAGGAAGACCTATTTCGTGGGAAAGCTGCTGAAGGCAAACAAAAACCCTCTGGGCGTTAAAATCAGAATCCACACTTGCTACTATATCATACCTACAATTTCAAGTTTTGGACAAAAAATTGCGAGATATAAAAAAATAAAATGAAAAAGTGTGACCCATGTGCAGGAAAAAAGCAGACGAGAGACGTTGTCTCTGAGTGTCCCCAGATGCTGGATGTAGCAGGCAAAAAGTGCAAAGTAGTTATTATAAGCACATCAAAGAATGAAAGGAAATGGTGTTTTAAAATGAAGAAAAACTTGATGACAGTAATCCAAAAATCGAGAATCTCAATAAGTGGATAGAAAATATTATTTAAAAGAACCAAAAAAGTTCTGGAGGTAAACACACACACACACACACACACACACACACACACAATAAATAAGAGTAAAAATTCCCTAGAAGGGTAAGCAGCAGTTATGAGACGGAAGAGGAAAGAATTGGTAAATTTGAAGAGAGAGAGATAGCAATTAATCAACCTAAAGAATCTAAAGAAGATGGATAAGAAAGACAAAAGAAAAATGAAGTCTCAGACAGCCATGGGACAACATCAAGGACAACAGCACAGGTGTGAAAGGAGCTCCTTTAAAAAGGAGTTCCTTAAACTCAATAAAATAAAACAGAAGCAAAAAGGAAGAGGAAGAAGGAAGAAAAGCAGGAGAAAATAGAGAAATGGGTAGAAAATGTTTTTGACAAAATACTGTCCAAAACTTCACAAATGTAATTAAGAGCATTAACCTATAGATCTAAGAAAAATTTAGGAGAAACTCTTCATGACCTTCAGTTAGGCAATGAGTTCTTGGCTATGATATCAAACACACTCTCAAAAAAGGGGAAAAAATGATAAATTAGACTTCATTAAAATTTAAAATTTGTCACTTCAAAAAACACCCCTAAGTGAATGAAAAGACAAGGCCGGGAGAAAATGTTTGCAAAGCATGCATCCAGATACATAAAGTACTCTTAAAGCTCAATAACAAGAAGACAATCCAGTTTAAAAAGCAGGGAAAAGATTTTAAAATACTTCGCCAAAGATACGCAAATCGCTAATAATCACATGAAAAAATGCTGGATATTTTTACTCATTGAGTAAATGGAAATTAAAACCACAGTTAAATACCACTACGGGCTCGCTAGAATTTCTACAATCAGAAAAAACAAACAGAGGCGCCTGGGTGACTCAGTCAGTTAAGCGTCTTCCGCTCAGGTCGCGATCTCACGGTTTGTGGGTTCAAGCCCCGGACAGGCCCTGCACGGATAGTTCGGAGCCTGCTTCAGATCTGATCTCTCTCCCTCTTCCACTCGCTCTTTCTCGCTCTCTCAAACATAAATAAATAAATCTTTGAAAACCAAACAAACAGACAATACCAAGCGTTAGTGAGGACGTGCTGGGACAAGCATCCTCCGGTGATGCTGGTGGTGATGTAAAACGGTACAGCAGTCCTACTCCTAGGAATCTACCCGAGAAAAATAAAAACACGTGTCCACACAAAGACTTACACACAAATGTTCTCAACAGCTAACAAACTGGAAGCATTTCAAATATCCATCAACTAGTAAATAAATAAATTGTGACATATCCGTACCCTGGGATTGTATTCAGAAATAAAAAGGACCAAACTATTGACTTATCCTAATATATGGATAAACCTCAAAATCCTTATGCTGAGTGAAAGCAGCCCGACACAGAAGAAATCTTATCACATGTTTCCATTTATATGAAATGTCCAGGGGCACCTGGGTGGCTCAGTCGGTTAAGCACCTGACTCTTGGTTTCGACCCAGGTCGTGATCTCGCGGTTCATGGGTTCCAGCCCCATGTCAGTCTCTGTGCTGGCAGTGTGGAGCCTGCTTGGGATTCTCTCTCTCCTTTACTCTCTGCCCCTTCCTGACTCATGCTGTCTCTCTCTCTCTCTCTCTCAAAATAAATAGAATAAAAACTTTAAAAAAGATGGGACATGAGCTATTTCCCTGTGAATGGTGTGCAGACAGGAACAGTAAAGAGCCAAACACTCTAAGTCCACGGCAGTGCTACAACAATGGCTCCGGGGACACCGAGGAAAAGGGGGAGGGAGCAGGAAGAGGTAGATTAGAAAGCATTACCAAAAAAAGTCATACAGAAGCTGAGGCTCCAAAGGCACCCTTAGTTTTCATTTTATTTATATTTTTTATTTATTTCATTTTATTACACCAGGCTCAAGTAGGGTTTATTCCAGGCATAAGAGGACAGTTCAACACTAGAGACACCAGCAATGAAACTGACCTCCCTAATAGACTGAAAGGGACAGAATAACATACAATTGACTCCGTCGACATAGGAAAAGAATTTGATAAAGTTCAGCAACTATTTCTGGAAAACGAAGTCTCTTAGCAAACCAGAAAGAGGAGAGACCTCAGAGTAGACCAAAATGCATTTCCCTGAAGACGGGACAAAGAAGAGTCCCAAGTATGCTCGCTATCTCTATTAATGCTTCACATAATACTGGAAGTCTTGAAATACTGGAAGTCAAGGCAGGGAGGAAGTAAGATGTTAAGATCAGCATGAAAGAGACAAAAGCTAAATTCTCTGTGGATGATGTGGTCGCCCGTATAGAAAAAGCAACAGTAACACACTTGACCAAGGTTGCGGGACACAAGGTCAACCTAAAAAAGTAAAAATCAGGGGCGCATTGGTGTCTCAGTCAATACAGCACGCAACTCTTGATCTCTGAGTTGTGAGTTCAAGCCCCATGTTGGGGGTACGGTTTACTTTTTTCAAAAGGTTTAAAAAATTGTTTACAAAGCCAAAATCATTTCTTTTTTAAATGTTTATATATTTATTGTGAGAGAGAGAGAACAAGTGAGAGAGAGAGAGAGAGAGAAAACAAGTGGGGAAGGGCAGGGGGAGAGAGAGAATCCCAAGCTGACTCCATGCTCAGTGTGGGACGGTAAGACCATGACCTGAGGCAAAATCAAGAGTCAGATGCTTCACTGACTGAGCCACTCAGGCGCCCCTAAAATCATTTCTTTCTAACTAGCAATCAACTAGACAATAAAATAAAACGTAAGGTAACCTTCACAATAGCAACAAAAAGCATAAAACATCTAGAGAGTTTAACAATTCAATACAGAGGAAACTTTCAAGTTTTCATGAAAAATAAAGAGTTACAGAAAAGGAGTGGCATTCCATAGTTTTAAATAGTCTCACATTAGAAGCATGTCAATTCTCTACCAAACAATCTCTAAACTCTCTATACTCACAATAAAAACTTGACTTGGTTTTTTAAGATACTTACTCCATGAGAACTCTAAATCAACTTTGAAAAAGAAGAAAAAAGAAAAAAATATTGAGAATTTACCAAAGCTATAATGACCAAATACAGATTAACATTAGAGAAAAAGTAGACAAATAGAAATGGAACAAGTATATCTCAGGGATGTGTGTGTGTGTGTGTGTGTGTGTGTGTGTGTGTGTGTGTGTGGGTGTGTGTGTATCACTTAATAAAGGTGATATCACACATCAGTGAGAAAAGAAGAGATTGCTTAGGAGGTGGTACTGGTAAAATTGACTTACTATTTTAGAAAAGAAAACTGGGACTCTATATAACACCACACAAAGGTAGATTCTATGTGGATAAGTACCTAATTGTTAAGACAAAATTATGAAATGAATTGACGAAAATTAGTAGAATGTCTCTGTCACCTAAAAGATAAGCACTTTTGGATGAGCACTGGATGTTGTGTGCAAACCAATTTGACAATAAATTTCATATTTAAAAAAAAAGATAAGGTCTTCTTAAATAACACCCCAAGTGTACAAACCACAAGGTGAAAAAAAAATCATGAATTTGCTTACTTTAAACATTAATTCTCTCTGGTCAACAAAGACCACCGTGGATAAAGTAGACAGCAGATTGGGAGAAGAAACCTGTACTATCCAAACTGATCAGAAACTAATATATAAAGTATACAGGGAACACTGGCAAGAAAATCAAAAAGTGGGGCACTTGGGTGGCTCAGTCAGTTGAGCGTCCAACTTGGGCTCAGGTCATGATCTCACGGTCCGTGAGTTCGAGCCCTGCGTCGGGCTCTGTGCTGACGGCTCAGAGCCTGGAGCCTGCTTCCGATTCTGTGTCTCCCTCTCTCTCTGGCCCTCCCCCACTCACATTCTGTCTCTGTCTCTCTCTCTCTCAAGAATAAATAAGCATTAAAACAATTTTTTTAAAACGTCAAGAAGAAACAAAGGAAGGAAGAAAACGATAGCAATCCCAGCAGAGAAATGGACAGAAATATGAATTCAGTGATTTATACGAAAGGAAACTCAAAATACTGTTGTTGAAGTGACGCTCACACTCAGTCATCAGAGAAAACAATTAAAACAACGATAAAATACCATTTTACCTCAGTTGAGATGGGAAAAACCAGAAATCTGGGTACATTCTCTCACAAAGGTCCTTAATATCAAAATTCTTCGGGGAGTTGGAGGCCATCTGAATGTGCGTCGTCGCAAAAGCCAGTAAGGAAAGCAAAGGAAAACATCCCACAAAGTAAAATACAGCAGTGGCAGCGACAGGTAGAATGTAAAATGGCAAACATGGGTGGGTTTTTTAAAAATGGCCTTAGTGGGAAAAAAGTGAAAGACAGAAGGAGATGTATTCCAAAATGCCACTTACATTAACTTAAATACAAGCGTACGAAACAATAATACAGAGAATATAGGGCTCGGCTCCACACGAGAGGATACACTGTAAAATCTTAGAATGGTTTCTTATGGACCAAAAATTAGAAAAGGCTGAAGAGAATAAAATAAATAAGTGAATGAACGAGAGAGAATGTCTCCAAATAATCTGGGATTTTGCTGTCTTTCCTTCCCGTTAAGTGACTTCACAGGCCACTCGTAACTTCCCAGGAAAAATTTTACATCTTTGAGTCATTACATCATGGATGATGAGCCTGTGCCGAGCGAGGCATCGCCAAATAACAAAACATAAACTTTCATTGAAATGTAATTTTCAGGGGTGCCTGGGTGGTTCATTCGGTTAAGCGTTCGGCTCGATTTCTGTTCATGGCATGATGTCATGGCTCGTGAGATCGAACCCCGAGTCAGGCTCTGTGCTGACAGCTCACAGCCTGCTTGGATTGTCTCTCTCTCCCTCTCTCTCTCTGCCCCTTCCCCACTTACTCACACTCTCTCAAAAATAAAAGTAAACATTAAAAAAGAGAGAAAGAGAGGCACCTGGATGGCTTTGCCAGTTAAGCATCCACCTTCGGCTCAGGTCATGATCTGGCGGTCCGTGGGTTCGAGCCCCGCATCGGGCTCTGTTCTGACAGCTCAGCCCGGAGCCTGCTTCGGATTCTGCGTCTCCCTCTCTCTTTGCCCCTCCCCCACTCACACTCTGTCTCTCTGTCTCTCAAAAGCAAATAAACATTTTAAAAAAAGGTTTTTTTAAAGACAGAAATGTAATTTTCAGCGTCATGTGAAATAGAATGACGTCTGTCCCTATAGTCTTCACTTAACCTGGAGAATACTTTGAGTTAGGCCTTGAGAATTCTACGAACTTTATGAGAAAATTAAAAGGAAACCAACACTTTCTTTCCTCATGAGTTTGTTACCCTGATTTTTTTTTCAAGTATTTTTATGCCTATATTTTCAAACTCTGGACCTAGATTTTTTTTTTATAGCTCGTCTGCAAGTCGAAGATACACATGTACTCCCTACAGTGTGCCTCCCTTGGAATATGCAAAAAGATTAAACAGATTGCAAAATAAAAAACCCCATGTGTGCCAAACACGTGGGTGTACCCACTTCTTGGTTCTGCGTAACCAACGTGATTTTGTCTAAGACACAGTTTCTAACGTGGAGAAAATACAAATGAGAACTTCAAGGACTCCCTGTAAATGTTCATCAGTTTACTAGTAGTGAATATTTCTTATGCCTTCTGCTGCCTAGAACGGGAAGACTTTGACTTCTGTGTAGTGCGTGTCAGTAAGGAAGAAAATATACTCTGACCCCATGTGTTAGAAGCTTTGTGACCAGAGGTGGACATCCAGAGATCACCAGGGGGCCCAGAGCAGAGCCCGGGCCACCCGGCCCTGAGAGTCCCTCAAGCCCACGGTAGCAGGCCGGCCCGCTTCTGTTTACTGACAGCCTCTGCTTGTGTCCTGCCGGGCCCGACTCCCACCCTGTTCGCTTCCCCGGGCATCCCTGCAGCGAAACGATCCCACCAGCTCTTGGCACAGGCACGAGGGTCCCCAGCTGGGGGCAGCTCTCTGATCTCCCCAGAAGCCTCCCAGCCTCTGCAACTATTGATAGTTCAACCAGGGCGCTCTTCTGTGATTTAGGATAATTTATGAGGAGCGTTCTAACACGTAAAGTTGCCAGACAAATGTTTAAGGACTTACTCATCTGTAAGCAGATGAAGAACATCGTCTGAATCCAAAAGGTAAATGTACTTGTGTTGAATGAGGTCTACGCTATCACGAAAGGAAGCTGGGCTGCTCTTGACCAATTATGGGAAAGGCTCCCAAGCTAGCAATTCCAACTCTCGGGGCGCCTGGGTGGCTCAGTCGGTGTAGTGTCTCTCGGTTTCAGCTCAGGTCATGATCCCACAGTTCAAGAGTTCAAGCCCCGCCTCAGGCTCCGTGTGGATGACGTCGAGCCTGCTCGGGATTCTCTCTGCCCCTCCCCTGCTCACTCGTTCGCTCTCTCTGCCTCTCTGTCTCTCAAAATAAATACGTACACTTAAAAAAGAAGAAGAAGAAAGCTCAACTTTTTACAGCATGTCTCATGGTTCAAAGCGTTCCCCAAGGTGGGCCCTTCCCCCAGCCCTCCTTCCAGCACACAGCCGCCAAAGTTGGGCGAGTCGACCACCTCTGGGGGCACAGAGCCCCCAGCGTGAACGAATCTACCAGGCTGCCAGGCAGACAGCCTTCCCCAGCCTCCCTCACGGATGCTCTGTCCAGCCTTCCACTTGCCAATGTGGTAGAACACTCATGTCAGCTAAACCCAGAGAATTCTCAGACCTCAGGAAAGCCGCCAGCTCGGAAAGGAGAAGAGCTGACTATGCAATCTAGATACGGGTTTTATTTCAATCCCAGGGTTCTGCTCAGAGCCTGCCTGTTCCCCTGGGCCCTCCCGGGGCCAATCGAAACAAATCCCAGGACAGCAATGCCCTGGGCCACTCACCAGAGTTACTGCCTCCTTCACCGAGTCCACAAACCTTGGGGGTGAGGCGAATTTCCCAGGGCATCAGGGGTGGAAAAAAAAAACAAGTTCTTTACACTTTCAGATGTCCTTGCCACTCTCCTTCCGAACACTCTCTTTGGGAACGAATCTCGTTCATTTGCAAGTGGAAGTTGTGAAAAGCTTGAACTCTTTAAATTGATGGGGCTCCTAGGAAGGAAGGGCAGCAGGCCTGTCTCCCCACCCCCCGGCCCCTCCAGGCTGGCTGTCACAGGACCACTGGCCTCTCCCACCTCTCTCATTTTGTGATTTATGCAAGCATGGAAATTGTTCCAAACTAAAGAAAGAAAAGCCACCCATATACCTACCGTCTAACAATAACTGTCATTAATATTAATAATGATTAATTCAACAACTATTCCTACTATATGTAATATTCATTCCATGTGCATATTTGCATTTTCATATACTCTATAATATAGATAACCTACTGTGTTGTTTTGGGGGTTTTGGGGGTTTTTTTTTGTTTTACTATAAGTGTAGGGGTACCTGGGTGGCTCAGTTGGTTAAGCACCCAACTTCGGCTGAGGTCGTGATCTCGTGGTTCATGAGTTCAAGCCCTGTATCAGGCTCTCTGCTGTCAGTGCAGGGCCTGCTTCGGATCCTCTGATCCTCTGTCCCACTCTCTCTCTCTCTCTCTCTCTCTGCCCCTTCCCTGTTCACACTGTCTTCAAAAATAAACATTTAAAAAAATCTACTCTAAGTATACTCTGTCACCACACCACGTTATCACATTGTTGAGTATATTTCCTATGCTGTACTTGTCATTTCCGTGACTTACTTACTGTATAACTAGAAATTTGTGCCCTTAATCCCCATTACCTACTTGCGTCCCGCTTTGTTTTATGTCAATATTATTTTCTAAGCATCGTGTATTCTTCAGAATCAGAGATTTTAATAGCCACAAAAACCTCATTCTATGCATACAGCATAATAATTAACTTCATTCAATTATACAAACAATATGTGAGTACAGATCTTCAAAACAAGAAGTAAGAATCACCCACCTTGTCAACACCAAGTTAACATATTGGCATTTGCCTCGCTAATTTGTTTTTAAGAATACGTAAATAAAAATAAGTAAAGACCATATCTCTTACTTTGTCATCTAACTTTGGTGAAAAATTACATCAAACATTTTTAATTTTGGTGACTACCTTTCTGCTATTATTTTAATCATTATATTTCTCTATATGGCTATACCATGATTTTCTTATTTAGACATTTAACGTGTCAGTGACTAGCCATTATTAATAATGCTTTGTCTTAACACATAAAACTTTATATACATACCCAATCAGTTCAGTAATAAAAACTCTGAGAACTGATAGGGCCAAAGCAGACTTTATACTGGTTCATTCATACTGACCAATTTTCCTTGCAAAAAATTACTCTCAGAACCACCATCAACAGTTTTTAAAGAATGCTCATATCCCACATTTGAAACAACCCTTGACATAACATATTTAACTTTGTCAATCTCAGCCAAAATAAAGTATTTCACTATTGAATTTGCATTTGCTTGATTACCATAAAGATTAAGTTTTTTCATACCTCTATTATTGAATTCATCCAATTTGTTATTGTATTGTTCACCTTTTCTCATTGACTTATAGGTTTCTTTTTTCTGTTAAGGATATTCATATCCTGGGGCACCTGGGTGGCTCAGTCAGTTAAGTATACAACTCTTGGTTTCAACTCAGGTCATGATCTCATAGTTTATGGGATTGAGTCCCACATCAGGTTCCATGCTGACAACATGGAGTCTGCTTGAGATTCTCTCTCTCTCTCTCTCTCTCTACCCCTCCTCTGCTCACATCCTCTCAAACTAAATAAAATGTTTAAAAAGGTACTAATATTCTACATTATGTATATGATATTTCTTTAATGTTTATTTATTTTTGAGAGAGAGAAACACAGAGTATGAGCAAGGGAAGTGCAGAGAGAGAGAGAGAGAGAGGGAGGCACGGAATCCGAAGCAGGCTCCAGGTTCTAAGCTGTCAGCACAGAGCCCGATGCGGGGCTCAAACTCACAAACCGTGAGATCATGACCTGAGCCAAAGTCAGACACTTAACCAGCTGAGTCAGCCAGGCACCCCATGTGTACTGTAACTATTTAATTTGCCATTTGTCCTCTGATTTTTTTATTATTTCTATTTTTTAATATTTCCATACTAAAAAATAAATTTCATTACTTGGATTCTAGAAATATGGTAGACTGAGCTAGCATCGTCTCCCACCTCCAACCAATACAACCACATGGAAATGACAGAGCAAAAGAAAAAAATTAAATACCTCACTTAGATTAAAGGAAAAGAGAAATGCCTTGGAGACAAAAAACAAAGGGGCAGAATAAAATCATGTGCCGATATCTTGACACTCCAGATGAATGTCAGAATGAACACAGGCGCAACAGAGCTGTGTCTTAATAGCTCCATAGGAATGGCAGATGTCACTCTGGATCCAAAGAAGGTGTGGAGCAAAAATAGAAATCACTCCCTAATACCAGCCCCTGGAAAAGCTATCATCTTCATAAAACAGAAGACTAGCTCAATCAAGGGAAATTCCACTCGGTAATAACTCTTTCAAAATCCAGCACTCAAGGATTTCCCGCAGGAAAAAGGAAAGGAAAAGTAAGAAAAATCTGCTGAAGATGAGCTCACAATCCAAAATCACAAACCACACTCACTACTCACTGGGACAGTGACCTCACGAATACCAAAACTGGGCATCATAGAGCTTGTGAAAAAGACAATCTTAGAAGACTCCTAGATGATTATCCTTAAAATGATTGAAGAGATAAACAAAACTGTATGGAAAACAACAGAAAAATGTGGGAAAAGAATTGGCAAATAAACTTCAGAAATTAGCATTTCACTGTGCAAGATCAACAAAACATTAAACATAACTGAAAAGGTAATTAATTGGAGAAGAGAGATAAAATGAATGAGACAAAGAGATGGAAAATGTCAAATAGAACTTTTAAAAAGGAAAAAAGAAAAGTAAAATTTTAAGAGATAATGGATGAGCCTCTTCTAGAATTAATGAAAGACGTGAATCTTCAGTTAAAGTATCATGAGCTCTAAAAAGTATACATTTTAAACCTCTACCCCTAGGCCCTACAGTGAAACTCTGGAGCATCAAAGTCAAAAGGGAACATCATAAAAGGGGGTTGTGGAAAAAATAGGTTATCTCTAACAACAACCATGAAACTGACAGCTAACTTCTCACCAGTGACAACAGAAGACAGAACACAAAAGACCAATAGCTTTAAAGGACTAAGGGGAAATACATACCATCCCAGAGTTCCATATGCAGCTCATACGTGACTCAGGGGGAGGGGGAAATAGTCATTATCAGGCAAAGGATGAGGAAGTAAAAATTCACTGTCACAACAGAAGTGTCTATTAAAGGTAATAATGCAGGAAAAGGAAAGAGTGGACCCTGGGTCAGGGGTGGGACGTAAGAAGCAAGGAAACCAGCAAATATGTAGGTAAAGCTGTGCAAACATTGAATGAAAAATAAAATTAATAACAGCAATAATGACTTACTTGCTTGTGTTTAAGACGCGTAGAATTAATGGGGCGCCTGGGCGGCTCAGTCAGTTGAGTATCTGACTTCGGCTCGTTTCATCATCTCACCGTTCATGGGTTCAAGCCCCGCGTCAGGCTCTGTGCCGACAGCTCAGAGCCCGGAGCCTGTTTCGGACTCTGTGTCTCCCTCTCTCTCTGCCCCTCCCCTGCTCACCCTCTGTCTTTGTCTCAAAAATAAATAAACATTAAAAAAAATTTTTTTAATAATAAAAAAAAAAAGTATGGTTTAGGGGCACCTGGGTGGTTCAGTTGGCTAGGCGTCTGACTCCAGCTCAGGTCATGCTCTCACGGTTTGTGGGTTCGAGCCCCACGTCCAGCTCTGTGCTGACAGCTCAGAGCCTGGAGCCTGCTTCACATTCTGTATCTCCCTCTCTCTCTGCCCCTCCCCCACTTGTGCTCTGTCTCTCAAAAATAAATAAACGAAAACAAAATTTAAAAAAAAAAACATAGAACTAAAATACTATAAAAAAGAAACATAGGTATGAGAATAGCAAAGATCAGAATTAAACTGTTCTAAAGACCTTGAATTATTCAAGATAAGGCTACTGTTGTGGTTAACCATGCATCTTAAAAATTAAAATCTAACCAATAAAAGAATAGAAATAGAATGAATAAATTTCAAATGCAGCTGAAGCTAAAAAGGGCAATAAAGAATATTTTATTAACCTAAGAGAAAGTAGGAAAGAAAAAAGAGCGCAAAAAAAAGCATGGTAAATAGGAACCATCACATAAGATGGCAGCTAGAACTTCAAACCCATTCATAATCATGTAAATTATTGGACTTAATGTATTACTTCAGAGAAAACACAGAAATTCTCAGATCGCGTATTTACAAATGTAGCCATATGTTATTTATCAAAGATTCACCTGAAACATGATGACGTATAAACGTTAGAATCACATGGATGAAAAACGATATTCTGGGCATATCCAACGATATGCTACACACTGTGTAGCAGTGTGAATATCATAAACGGAAGACTAAACCAAAAAATACTGATACAGAGATACATCCTTGCAGACAGAGATCTATAACCATTATATAAGAATAAAAGCAGCCACTCACCAGTAAGAACAGTAACTCATATTCACGAAGCACTCAGCGTGTGTCAGACACGATTCTAGGTGCTTTTTATACATATTAATTTATTTAATCCTGAGTGATCTTCACAGCATAGCCCATTTTACAGATAAGAATACTGAACTACACGACATAAATCACGTTCCGAAGGTCCAGAGCTAGTAAATGGCATAGCCGCGATTCAAACCCAGGCAGTCTAGCTCCGGTGTCTAAACTCTGTATTTTTTGCTAGCAACACAGCTCCAAAATATATGAAGCACACATTTACAGAATTGCAAAGAAAAATTAGCAAATCCACAATCATAATAGGAATTTTAATATGCATGCCTCAGTATCAAATTAAGCAAATAAAAAATTGGTGAAGATATAGAACGCAATTAAAATACTTGATCTAATGACTCTATATAAAATGCTATTTCCAACAATTAGAATACACATAGTCTTTTTAAGCAGCATGAAACATTTATAAAAATAGATCACATAAAAGGTTGTTAAGCAGTTTGCTATAAACTGCAGAGAATGAAAGGCATAGAGGTCATGATCTCTGACTGCAAGGAAATTAAATTAGAAATCAATAACAAAAAGATAACCCCAAATAACCCACGTACTTGGATTTTTAAAACACGTTAAGTATGTGAAGGGCCAAGGACAAATCATGATGCACATAATAACATCTTTAGATGGGGCACTTGGGTGGCTCAGTCGGTTAAGCATCCGACTTCGATTCAGGTCATGATCTCATGGCTCGTGAGTTGGAGCCCGACGTCCAGCCCTGTGCTGACAGCTCGGAGCCTGGAGCCTGCTTCAGGTTCTGTCTCCCTCTCTCTCTGCCCCTCCCCCTGCTCACGCTCGCTCACTCACTCTCGCGCTCTCTCTCTCTCTCTCTGTGTCAAGAATAAACATTTAAAAAAATAAATAAAATTTTTTTAAATCTTTAGAAAAAATGATGACAAAAATACTGCATGTCAAAACACCATTATGGAAGTTGGTTCAAGTAGTATGTAAAAGAGAATTTTATATTCTTAAATGTGTCTGTTAGAAATGAAGGAAGATTCCAAATAAATAAGCTTCATTTTGCAACTACAGACAGAAAAAGAACGACTCTAGAAGATATAAAGAACAGAGAGGGGCATCTGCAAGGCTCAGTGGGTTAAGCGTCCACTCTTGATTTCATTAGGGTCATGATCTCAAGGTCATGAGATCCAGTCCCACGTCAGGTGTGGAGCCTGCTTGGGATTCTCTCTGTCCCTATGCTACTCTCCTACTCGTGTTTGCCCCATTCTCACATTCTCTCAAAAAAAAAAAATGTGGGGGGAGGGTGGGTTGGAAATGATAAAGAAAAACTAATAAAAATAGAAAAACTAGTAAGTTGTTGTTTCTAGAAGTTTCTGTAAAATGAATTCTAAGAAAGAAGAGTGCAGACGCCGTCATACACAGGGCTGGGAGACTTCATCTCCGTCCCCCACTGTGTGATCTTCAGCAGGGTTCCTAGCCTCTCTGGGCTGCAGTTTGCTCATCTATAAAGTCAGTCAGTCAGATCAGCTCAGAAACCTCGCCGTTCCAGGACTCAGTGTCTCCTCTTTCAGAAACAATTTACCACGAGTAATGTATATGGAATTGTAAAGCAAGTGACAGCCAAGGTGTTGCTGAGAGGAGAAATGTTTTTGGTCTCGATGCAGTAACTTCACAATATTGCCAGGAAGTGAGGCGACACATTCTGAGGACCGTTCCTCTCTTGTGCCACCTGAGATTGGGCAAGGAAAATGCTAGAAAATTCCCAGCTGAGCAGGGAAACCATTGTTATTCAAAAACCTGTTCCCGGGGAATTTATAACCAGCAGCTGTAGAGCTTCTAAGACTACTGGATGCCATGTGAGTCTGAAGTCCCAAGTGTATGGCAAGTTCAACACATAGGCAGTAAATAGCAGGCATCCAACACTATTTTTTGAATACGTGAATTAAGATGAAAATGCAACGTGATGCATGAAAGGAAATACTAATCTAGATTTTAGGATAATGCTGGTTTAATTAATCACTGAGTTCATTAAAAAAAAAAAAAAAAAAGTTGAACTAAGCACATAGAAGCCTAAGTCTTTAAATTCGATTAAATCATGACTGACAATGATGGATACTCTGAGTAACTAGAAAAATAGACTCCATCCTTTCTCATGTGCCTGCGGGTAACAAGGCAGGAAGGAACCACAGAAATTACAGGTGTGGTCAACGCAGTCCCAAATTTCTTGTGACATCTCTCCCTAGAGAATACCTAAAGCATACTAATAGCCCTAAAGGTACCCGGTGCCCCCCCGTTTCGCACATCAGTGCACAGGAGGGTAAAGAGCTCTAAAAAGGCAAATCTATAACCCTGAACTCCTAAAGTAATGTTAGCAAGAATCGAAAATGTAGGCACCTACACAGACACAAAGCTGGCCTTCCTGCCCCTTTCAAAAGCACGAGGAGGCTCAAGTCGGCGGGAAATTCTTCGGCTAATGGGGCCCTTACCCAGCATGACTTGCACACGTGTGCTTCTCCAGAGCGGACCGCCCTCCAGCTGCCGGTACCCACCGTGGAGGGCAAGAGAAGCCAAGCTCCTTGTACCCTGAACGTCACTTTCCCCGGGTCCCCTCGTTACGAGCCAACTAATATTATAATGGAACACTTGGGGTAGGGCCAGAAGAATAAATCTGAGCAACAGTTCTTAGTTTCCTGTTTCAGGCCCAAACCGGAAAGTCAGAAAAATTCTCTCAGGGAGGGAAGGCGGTCTAATTGTGCTGAAGACAGTGTGGCAAGCCTCCCAGAGACTTCACTGTTGAAAAGAACATCTCCAACAGGCCTTGGCCATGCTGAGCTTTCCTGAGCTTTCCCGAGCGCTTCCTTTTTCCTGAGCTTTCCTGAGCGCTCCAGGTGCAAATGAGTCAACTCCTCTGGAATATTAAGCCAAGGCCAAAGCCTTTGCAGGCGCCCCACGGTACGCTGCCCTTTCCGGAAGCCCCAGGACCACCTGCTGCTTGGTGACATGGGTCTTGGCTAAGAAACCTGAGAGGATTCTTCTCCCCTGGTCCCTTTTTCTTTGCCAGCTCCCCAAGAGAGGGGCTCCCCACAGCCAGTGGCGAGCCACCTGCATTTAAACATCGCCGAGCCAACCAACGAAAACAAGATCCAAGATCCAAAGGACCAGGAGAGGACAAGAAAACCCCCTACGTGTTCTTCTCCAATAAAAGCCCGTGAGTCCCCCCTTACCTTCAATTCCCTCAATATCCCTTCAAAATGCCAGAAACTAACTTGAAATCATTTTTACACGGCTCATGTTCTCATGCCAAAAAAAAAAAAAAAGTTAAGTGTGAAAACATAAAAGAAGAATGTTTCTTTGTGCCTCTCTTACCTCTTTTGAGGCTTTCCGCCCCCCTCCTCACCCCTTTTATATCCAGATGTGTGTTGGGCAGCTAGAACAGCTCCAGATTCCACAGTCATGTATTTTTAAAATGTCAGTCTTTAAAGGGAGCTACTGCCAATGGTTGAGTCACGTTGCAGGGATTTAAAATGAAGTGCACTCAAAGAAACGCATGTCGGAGGTTTTTTTCTTTCCACAACTCCAATTTGTATTTTTCCCCTTCTAATTGAAATTAATTTCCCTTGCTGTTTTGTGTTACAAAACACCTGGATGGGGTTATTATTCTGGAAAGGTAATTATAAAATTAGAAGGCTAACCACGAAGCAGATTTCCTAAATCGCAGGTGGCAATGGTACCAAGCACCGACAACAGGGAAAATACTCGCAAATGTAAGCTCAATTCGCTTGCAGAGAAAACCCCACAGGCCTAGCACCCCAAACCAGGTGACGCCTAAAGGCTTGCATTGTCGAGGAGAATGTGCTGGACACTGTGATACAGCGTCCAGATCCCCCTGTAGGCCTAACCAATGCATTTCTCCCCCCGCTTGGAGTGATCTCGGCAGGCCACCCTCAGCAGTCAGCCCCTCTGGCCATGGCCTTGCCCAAGGTCACGCCTGCTTCTGTGAGCAGCTAGCTCCATTGACTGATTCTCCGGGGTCTTTTCACCCCACTTCGGGACAACTTTAAAGGGTCAGCCCAGCTTCAGAGCTCCCTGTGGAACCATCTTGAGGATTCCATCAAGAATACATCAGGCCCAGCTTTTCCCTCTCCCCAGTCCTGCCTCCTTCCCTTCCATTCCCTTCCATAGGTATGGATCCCAAGAGCGCATCCTAAGAAGCCTGCTGCATGCTTAGTCTCAGGGTTGGCTTCCAAGGGAATCCAACCTGCCACACAGGGTAAAAGAAGTTGGATTTAAAAAAAAAAATTGGCCTTGGGTGGCTCAGTCGGTTAAGTGTCTGACTTTGGCTCAGGTCATGATCTCTGAAAGTTAATTTGGCAGCATTTATTAATAGCCTCAAAAACATTCACATTTTTGACCCAATAAATTATATTTTTATTTATAGGATGTGCCTATATCTCATCTAATTCCCAAAATTACTGGAGGTGGCTTACAAAACTGCTTACTATTCAGCAAACCAAACTACATAAATAACGTGTGACAAAATAAAGGCAATATAAAGGCACAGCTAAGGTGAGTCCAAAAGAGTGGCCATAGGTCAAACAAGATTAAGGCCTTTAAAGGTACCCATCCCCATGTAAGCAATTTAACAAAAGCAATGAGACCAATCACAAAATATGCATCTGCACTGAAATTAAAATATCTTTTTCCCTAGATTTCCCCAAGCAAAACTCTCCATAGGTATATTAAAAATGAAAAAGTATAGCAATAAAAGTTTGGGACACCTAATTGTGTATTTGAACTGCCTGTTGGGTAATCCAGACTGCAGAGATATTATACCATTGCTGAAGATGAGCTGACTGTTGGCTTTGGGAAGAACTCTGGTTAGTTAAGCAACACTGTCCATAATCAATGAAAAACAAGATGGCGCCTGAGAAGTGGAGCTGCTCGTGGGACTGTGCCAGAGAAGAAGCCTCATGAAGAGCTCTGTGTGAGGTGGTATGGGAGAGCTACGGAGAACATACTCCTGTCCTGCCACCTTCTAGAGCATCCCCTCCCCCGGGAGGCTGAGAGTTGTATTCCAAATCCAATTCATAAAAAGGCATTTTTAAAAGCCCAGAACAAGTTGGTCTAAGCGCTGGTGGATCTGGTCCAGCGAGATCCAAGGATAAAATGGAGGTCTAAAGGAGCAGAAGGCCTATATACGCTACTTTAACAAAATACCAAGACTGGGTGACTTAAACAACAAACATTTATTTCTCACAGCTCTAGAGGCTGGAAAGTCTGAGATCAAGGTGCTGACACATTTGGTTCTTGGGAAGGGCCCTCTTCCTGGCTTGCAGATGGCTGCCTTCTCACTGTGTCCCCACATGGCAGAGATAAAGGGGTCCGGTTTCTCTTTCCCTTCTTATACAGGCACTGAACCCATCATGGGGACCCCACTCCCATAACCTCATCTAATTATAACAACCTCCCGAAGGCCCCACCTCCAAATACCATCGCATTGGGAGTTAGGATTTCCATATATGAATTTTGGAGGGACACAAACATTCAGCCCATAACAATACGCTTCAAGCAATCCTCTGAACGTTATTCTCCACACCAGACCTTTGACAGGAGTTGGGCTGCAGAATTTGTGATTATATTCTCTGCCAAATAGCTGGGGGCAAAATGCTGTCTGTTTAGACAGAGCCTTGTGCATTGACATCTACTGACATGCAGGAGGGCTTGGGGATTCCAAGGGGCAGAGCCACCTGGCCAAGAAAAGGTACTCTGCGGAAGGAATTTTTCTGGCACGAGGATGAATGGACAATCAAGGTCTTTATATATTTGGTCATGGAGTTCCACGTCACTGTGATTCTCAGTCTAAAAAAAACTTTCCAAGCAGGAATTACAAATTTTTAAACATAGACTTTAAAAAAAAAATGTTTAAAGCATCACTAAAGCACCTATAACGTCTAGAATATCAAATTTTTAGCTCTAGAGATAGATCCTTCTAAAAATCATCCTAAATGTCATAAAATGGTGGACATAAAGATATCCACTACAGGTTCTTTATAATAACAGAAGCTACGTGAATGACCTCCGGTAGAGGAACACTTCACTAAGTAAAGTACTGCCACATAATGACTGGTAAATCAAGAATAGTCAATAACAAATATCGATTAGTAATTATGTTCTAATGTTTAGTAAAAAAGTTACAATGAAAATTGCACTTACTTCAGGGAATATAATTGTGTTTTGAAAGCTGACAAAAAGCCACACACATAAAAATGACTAGAAGGAGGGCACCTTGATGGCTCAGTTGTTTAAGCATCAGATTCTTGATTTTGGCTCAGGTCATGATCTCACAGTTCATGGGTTTGAGCCCCGTGTCAGGCTCTGGGCTGACATTGCAGAGCCTGCTTGGGATTCTCTCTCTCTCTCTCTCTCTCTGTCCCTCCTCTTCACTCTCTCTCAAAATAAATAAATAAATAAACATTTAAAAAATGACTAGAAGGATATATATAAAAAAGATGATCGTGTTTGATAACAATAATTGTATCATTATTTTGATTTCTTTTTTGGCAAAAAATTATATTATCTTTCTCAAACTTTTGTTGTAAAAATATTTATATGATCAATTTACAAAGGAGAAAACCAAACAAGATGCGGAGAATATCCAAAAGTCCTGACGGATTCACAGAATTTCCAAAATGGCACCCAAAGAGGAACACATGGCAGAAATCAGGAATGGATCTGCTGATAGACCAAGGTCAGCCCCGGTGCCTGGACAGGCCACCACCACCAGAGAACCCACACTCAAGTGAGAGCTGGCATACTGACCAAGACAGGAAGCTTCCTTCCCAAGGAAATTTCATCCAAACTCAGCTGATCCAGGAATCTTATTTCATTTCTTAAGTCAGCGTCTGAATGGAACCACTACTGCACGGCAGGCTCACCAAAGCCCCCATCCTTCGGGGACAAAAGTGCAGTAACTCTAGAAGAAAAAATAATGGGGGCTCAGGCTTGGATCTTTCTTGTGATGTAAATCCTGGGTATGGTACTAGCTTAAGATGTCACTAGCCCCTGTGTTGTGTGTGCTCCAGAAGCTTCCAGAATCAAGCTTTGTGAGAGGGGAAGAGGAGATAAAATGCGGGCACTGATGGCCTGAGAGTATGGTGGAGAGAGAATCGCGAGGCAGATACAGGGTCCTCCCGAGGGGCAGGTGGGTCAGGCCCAGGCTGCTGGGTTCCATCACCCACCTCCTTCCCTCATCACCAGCAGGGGAAGGACAGCAGGGCTCCATCACCCACCTCTGCAAAGGCTCTGGCTGCTCCCTTCAAACCTGGAGGAACGTCTACATCAGGAGCAAAGTAAACAGAGGACAACTAAGAAAACCTCTTGTGATTCTGGAGTGGGTCAGTGAAGGTGACAAGGACCCCTTCCCCAAAGGATTGAGCTGGGCAGGACTAGATCGGGGGGAGGGGAGCACAGCCTTTCCTGGGATCCTACTGTCACAGGCCCACATCCCCACAGTCAAGCATGAGGACACGTGTAAACTAAGCGGCCATAAACTCAACTGCCCGTGAGGACAGGCATCACACTCATTCACTCACCACTGTATCCCCATCGCAGGGCCCAGTGTGGAGTAGGAGCTCTATAACGACTTGTTGGAGAAAAGAATAAGCCTTCAGGGTTGATTATGATGTCCCTGTTGTCCCCTATGGCCCCTATCTTCCCTCCAGAAGCTGTTAGTGTTGGAGAAAATAGGTGATCTTTGCAGAACGTAATTCTGCCTTTTTGCCCCCAAGGAGAAACCAAGTCTTGGCAAGGGGGGGGGGGGTGCATTAGAGAAACTATGGTACTAAAATGTAGAGTTACCGGGGCAGGCTGATAGCACGGACCCTGCCCCAAGCCCAGCATGGGGCCTGCAGCCATCAGAAGACAGCCCCACTCTCAGGGCTGCCCCAGAAAGTGTCCTCGAGGCTCCAGTCTCCCACCATCTCCCGGGTCATCCCCATAGCCACCAACCAGCACCCCAATGATGCTCTGTAAAGTTCAGTCAACAAGACTTTGCCTTTTTTTGTGTTTTCCCAATTTTCTGTAATAGGCCAACACCGGTTTTATAATGGGAAAGGCCCACTCTATTTTAAATTGTTTAAAATAAATTCAGGTTTTCTAAGGTGAAAGAGAAACTTTGCTCCAGCCTTGCTGCTCAGAGCTGTGAAACCATGGGTTTATTCTGGCACCATGAACACCCACTCCAAAGTCCCATATGGCTTGTGCGGAAGTAAATGCATTCGACTTCTTTAAAGGGCTGTACACGGTTTCACTCTGCATTTCAAACAGAAATATAAACTTGTCACTCTTTGTGAGGAAAAAAAAAAAACACAACCATCTACCCAGGATCCATGGAGCTAACCTTCCCTTTCCCCTGTGTTTCATCCTTGGGACATGGAAATCATTTTTTAAGGAATGGGCCATCGATTTTCTGAACTCCTTCAATCTTACCCCACAGGGCCATTTACAAACTTGTAAAATGCCTGAGGCTGGCTCTGCGTGTTCCCCTTCTGCACCTGTCGCCCTTAGGATGCCTGCTGCAGTCTTACATTGAGCAGGTGCCATTTGCCAACCACCAGACTAGGCTCTGGGGATGCAGCAGGGAAGAAACCAACCAGAAATTTCCCAGTCCTGATGGAATCTGTGTTAGAAACTAAGGAAATTTCCCAGAGATAAATCCTCTGGCATATTCAAATATGGTCAGCAGGCAGCTGGGCAAGACCCAGATCCGGCCAAGGAGGTTGGGGGCTTCGTGGAAATCCTCACCCAGAAGACTGTGTCTGCAAGGGAGGAATCTCGGGGCCGGCGGCTTCCACCAGGGCTAGTTTTGGGGGCAGCCGGTCTTGCACACACTGCCAGGCGCCTTTCCAGGCCAACTAAGCCCAGATATTAAGTCTCCCCCAAAGCAAGGGCACCAAGACTTCACTTCTGAAAACAGTCACAATTTCTATTTCAAAAGAAGGATCAAAGCATTATGGGAAAAACCAGACCCTTGCTTGACCTCTTAACACTAATTTTATAATTTACTTTTTTTCTTTTTTTTATGTTTACTTATCTTGACAGAGAGAGAATCCCAAGCAGGCTCTACGCCGTCAGCATGGCATCCAACCGGGATCAGAGTCGACCGCTTAACCAACTGACCCACCCAGGTGCTCCTAAGTTTTTTTTTCTTTTTAATAAACCACATGGGGTTAAGAGCCATAAACATTTTCATTCTCAGGGCCTCCAAGACTACTCTGGCTGGGGCCTTGGCTTCCTATGGCCCTGGCTGCGTGATACCCTCTGCTCTGAAGTATACAGCTGGCACCCCCAACCGCTGACATGGAAAACATAACACTTCCGTCTCCACATGTCCAGACCCCCTCCCAGCTTAAGCTTTGTCCTTAGCCTGGCAGGGGAGGCTGCGTGTTTTCCAGACTGCGGTGGGGACTATAAGCCCTTCTCCTCTTCGAAGTCCCTCTTCTAAGGAGCTTATATCCCGGTTGTTTTCATTTGCATGCAAATCTTAAATAAACAGCTTGCCTAGAATAAATTTGGCCTTTAAAATACACACACACACACCCACACGTTTTCTCTCGGTCTCTCTGCCTCACCCCCTCTTCCTCCTCCAAACACCTTTCTCTCCCTCTTTTTGTCCATCACACACACACACGTCTCCCCACTCTGTGCCACCCCCACACCTGAGCCATCCCCCTGGGAGAACAGTCCTCGGGATGGCCTTGTTGGCCCTCTCCCCTGCCCACCCTCAACTAGTCCAATTTCTGTCTTCCTGAGGTTGAACTTCTCAAGCCCGTGTGCTGCTCTCCTTGAGTCACCACCCCCTCACTCCTTACCTCCCGCACACAGGCTGCCTCCACCGACCCCCCCACCCAAAATCGAGGCCCCCCACTGTCTCTACAAAATCACCTTGGTTCAATCCCTAATCTCTCTCTGATGATTCCTATTTTTTTAAGTTTATTTATTTATTTGAGAGAGAGTGTGTGAGCATGAGCAGGAGAGGGGCAGAGAGTGGGGGGGGGGGAGAGGAGGGGAGGAGAGAATCTCAAACAGGCTTCCAACTGTCAGCACAGAGCCCGACATGGGGGTTCAAAGCCACGAACGACGAGATCCTGACCTGAGCTGAGATCAAGAGTCAGACGCTCACTGACTGAGCCACCCAGGTGCCCCTCTCTCTCTGATAACTCTGACACTGCCTGTAATAAAGACAATATTAAGGTCCTATATATGGGACTCTTAAGATGTGCCAGGTGGTATGCTAAGGCTTTCGTGTTCATCATCTTATCTAATCTCCAACAGTTCCATGAACTAGCAGTTAAAGGGGCCCACTGCACTGAGAGGTGGGGGGTCCTTCCCCTGAATCTAGAAGCTCCTTGAGCAGTAGAAAACCGAGGAAGCACAGCTGTGCCAGCCTCCAGGCCTCGGCCGTCACAGCCCAGCAGTCTCAACTTTCCGTCGCCTGGAACGCTGGCTCTCGGAAGCGTGAACTGCACGATGGAGAAGAAAGTCTGGGGAGACGACACGGAGGGGCCCCGAGACGCCATGCAGAGAGGGATGCCCCGCCGCTCGCAGCCCACCCAGCTATCCCAATGGGTCCCAGGCCTCCCGGAACACAGACGAGCTGTCCCCACTTGGTCCTGCCCAAGTGGCAGATTCGCGAGTAGAACCAGTGAGGATTAGCCTCTGGGGACGTAAGCTCTGAGTAGTTTGTCACACAGCGATGAATGACAGAACACAGGGATTTCCGTTATCATCCTTATTTTGGCTGAGAAAACGGAGCCTCGGAGAGGCGAAGTTAGTGGCCCGAGTCACCCAGCTCGTCCTCTCGCGGAGCCCCGTCCCTGGGCACACACTCTCCGGGCTGACCCTTCCCCCCTCATCAGCCTCTCCTCTGCCAGTGGTCTGGGTGCAGACGAAGCAGGATAGTGCCTGCAAAGTACTTATCCATTGATAAGCGATGGACAGAAGACCTGCGAATAAATGCTGTTCCGGCCCTTTCCGATTGCACACTGGCCCCTGGCAATCTGAGGTCACGGTGCAGGTGCCTGTGCTGACCGCGGCCCCACAGCTACCTCCAGTCCCACTCTCAGCTAGATCCCCGCCCTCTCCTGCCAACAGATCCCTCCGAGGGTGGTCAGGTCTCAGCGCACAGACAAGACTCCACGCTGAAGTCAGGAGCCCCCATTCCCAACAGACGGGAGCCCTTCTGTCTGGCCCGTGTCTCCAAGCAGCAGTACCAATCTTCCCATTCCCGTGCCCAAAAAGGAAGGAAGTGAACTCTCATACGTGGCCCTGACACCAGCCCCAGGTCTCTTTCGTACCTTCTGTGGGGAAGTCCATCCCTCCCTGTCTGTCCGTCCACGGCTACCACACTGCCCAGGCCACCTTCACGCCATCGAGGGTGCCCGGGTCTCCATGCTCCTCTCTCCGCCTGGTCCAATCCAGACCCCGCACGGTGCCACCCAACTAATCCCCCTAAAGTGTAAGGTTTCAACCTTCTGGCTGTCCTCTAAAACCCCTAAGGCCACACCCATCGACTGTAGGTTCAAGTTCACAGTCCACAGATTGGCACTGAAGTGACTCCAACATGTGAGCCCCTCCTATCTCACTGCCCACCGTAGCCCCCACCACTCCTACCTCATCCACGAGGCCTGCTATCCACTCTGTACCTCCCCGGTCAACCTACCTTATGACCTCGGGGAACATCTAATGCCTGAAGTCACTCATTTTGCCGTTTGGCTTACACCGTCTTACGTTTTTAATTAACCGGGCCGCATGCTCGTGTCTCATCTCTCTGGACAGACTGCAACCCGTGGGTTTCTCAACACAGCATCAGCATCTCCAACAAAAGGACTATGTGGACAGCAGATGGTCAACATTAAATGACACAAAAATGGAACAGTCCGTTCCTAGTCTTGCCCTGACCCTTAGTCTTTCTTACTTAGGGATGTGAAATAAGCTTGCGAACGCACGTGCATCTGGTCCAGACTGGCAATTTCTCAGGTGTTTTGCTGGAGGTGCTGGGTTAATAGCGAAGCATGTTTTGGAAAGAAGGATGGTGTGCTTTTGTTTTTCAACCACTGTGTCATCTCAAGGGTAAAGGGGTCATCATCGGGAACCAAAACGCATCAAAAGGCAAACAGAACAGTAGTCAAGGGAACCTCTGTAAGATGCGTTGTAGGTAAGGATCCTCAAAGGCAATTTTGGCCAAATCTCCTACGTCCAGAGTATGTGAGCTTGCTGTGTCTCTTCCTAACTCCTTGTTCAGTGTTACAGGGCCGAGAGCTTGAAGTCAGCCACAGTGGGAGTATTTATAGAACAGAAATCGGCAAATGCCCCAAATCAGGACCATTCCGTTCAGAAAGCCAGTTGTTAAACAATTACCAACACAACATCGACAGCCCAGCATCACTATATGGCACAGCACGGGTGCTCCATAATAATGACTGAATGAACGATTCGAAAACAGAATGAATGTGTGAATGAGGGAGGAGGAATATCCTTCCAAGGCAGAGACAACACCTGCAAGTAACTCTATTCCCGGTGGGGTTCCGGTGCACTTGGCCCTTTTGAGGGCAATCACTTCATCCAACGATCAAACCGTCAAAAACCCAAGTCCTCAATTCCACACACAGATACAATATAATCTCATATCCCAGTGAAAACACAGCTACCTGGCGTAACTGTGGAGTAGGCAATCCAGATTCTTTTTAGCAGCCCTTTGGAGGCTGAGGATGGATCCTTGGGTGAAATTTCAAATACAGGGGGCCAGGTAAATAAGGCAAATGTGTGGAGGGGCCCCCTGAGAGCCCACTGGAGCCCACATGACCCACACAGAGGCATTCGAAGTCAGACCAGTATTATTAAGTTGATCACTGCACTGACCAAACAGGAAGCATCCATGGGCCTTCCTGAGCCAGCCAGAAACCCCTGGAGCCTTGGCGGGAACTTCAGGCTCTTTGCCTAACACTGTCATTTCACTTTCTTCAAAGCCCTGCTCTTCCGCAGCCATCACGGCACTGGAGCCTTGCCATATCAGGTCTCCAGGCTTTTCTTCACTTCTTGTTCCTCCACTTTTCTCTCTCTCCTTTTCCCTTGTCTCCCATTGTCTTTTTCATATTCCTCAGCACTTAAGAAAATGAAATCAGAGCCACAGAGCTCTCCCCACTGGTTGGAAACAAGGCGAAGATCCTTGCCACTCCATTTCTATTCAAGATTGTCCTGGGGATTTTAATTAGCTCAAAAGTATAAGAGAGAAAAATAAAAGGCATAAATATTAAGATGGAAGGAATAATACCGTATTTAATATGCATTGTTCACAAGTGCTATGATTGTGTACCTGAAAAATAATCTATGGACTTTAGAATTACTAAATGAATTTAGCCAGATTACTAGGTTAAAGGTCAATATTCAATTTATTTATTTATGCTAACAAACAATTAAAAAACAAAATTTTCAAAGATACCATTTTTAATAGTACCAAAAAAACACTACATATCTAGTAACAAATCAAAAGAAATTTGTGATACCTTTAACAGAAAAGTACAAACATTACTGAGAGAAATTAAAGAAGCCCTAAAGAAATGAAGGCAAATGCCATGCTCATGGATTAGTAGCTTCAATATTATAAAAATCTCAATTTCCTCCAAAATGGTCTATGGATCAATACAATCCTTATCAGAATCTCAGTGTGTGTGTGTGTGCGTGTGTGTGTGCGTGTGTGTGTGTGTGTGTGTGTGTGTGTGTGTGAAAACTGACAAACTGATTCTAAAATTTATGTGAAAAAACAAAGGACCAAAAATTGCCAGGCTAGTCTTGAAGAACAAAGATAGAGAAGGTATACACTAGATATCAAGATTTATCATAAAGCTACAATAATGAAGATAGAGAGGTATTTGTCCAAGGATAGAAAACAGACCAATGGAACTAGAAACAAACAACAATAAATAGTCTAGAAACAGGTCTATGACAGGTGTGATAGGAGAACAGTGGGGAAAAAACATTTCAATAAATGGTGCTGGGTCAGATGGATATTCATATGGGGAACAAAATAAATCTTGACCCTTATCATAGAGAAAATCTCAGCTGGATTAGAGATGCAAAGGTAAAAGGTAAAACAATGTACATTGATATCCTCTCCATAAAGGATCCCCACACTGGCCTCCATGAGTTAGATGTTCTCCTTCAGTTTCCTTTCCATGCAGCCAACCAAGTGACCCCATGTCATAAACTGAATTATATTGGGCTATGTACAACAGTTCCCCAATGCTCTAGAAATAAAGACGAAAAGACTGAGAATGGCTTATAAAGCTCTGTACGATCTGGCCTCTGCCACATTCTCCAGCCTCATCTGCCTGTTTTCCTCCTCGCTCATTCACCTTATTGCCTGACTTCTTCCATCCCTCGAATACACAAAGCTCTTTTCTACCTCAGGGCCTTTACACCTGCTGTTACCTCTGCCTGGAATGCTCTTCTCTCCATCCTCCTCAGCTGTTAGCCTAGTTGATTCTTTTTCCTCCTTTGAATGTCAGCTGAAACACCATTTCCACAAAGGGATATTCCCCAACTTCCCGATGTAACACAGGTAACCCTACTATACTCCTTTATAGCTTCCCAAAATTTTCTTTAATTGTCTTTTGGGTTCTATGTCTGTATTCCTTAGTAGACGATTAGCACCATGAGGACAGGGACTGGGCCCTTTTGGATCACCACTGCGTTCCCAATGCCTTGCACAATGCCAACGTTAACCTACATGCTGAGTATGTATGTGTTAATTAAGTGAATGGGTCATATCATTCGTACTCTGGGATAAGGTAAAAGGTAGAATTGGTGACAATTAGTTACAATTAGTTCAATTTAGTCCTAAGGGACAGAAAACACAAAATGATGTCTCAAGACAGATGTTAATTTCGCTCTCATATGAAAGCAGCCCAAAGAGAAGTCTTTTCCAAATCTTACAGCCACATGTCCGTATTTCTCACTCACATAGTAGTAGATTGGCTGCTCTGACTTTGCTCCGTATCTTTTCTTCGGCCAAGACCCCTGTGTGGGACATGCTGTCTTATGACCAAGAAAGAGCAAGAGAACTGGGGAAATGTGCAATGCTTTCAAAGCTTCTGATTGGGAGTGCCTGGGTGGCTCAGTCAGTTAAGCATCTGACCCTTGATTTCAGCTCACGTCATGATCTCATGGTGTAGGATCTAGCCCCTCATTGCTTGAGATTCTCTCTCCCTTTCTCCCTGCCCCTCCCTGCCTCATGTGCTCTCTTTCTCTCTGTCTCTCAAAATAAATAAGTAAACATTAAAATTTTTTTTCTTGGGGTGCCTGGATGGCTCAGTCAGTTAGGCATCCAACTTCGGCTCAGGTCATGATCTCATGGTTCCTGGGTTTGAGCCCCACATCGGGCTCTGTACTGACAGCTCGGAGCCTGGAGCCTGCTTCGGATCCTGTGTCTCCCTCTCTCTCTGCCCCTCCCCCACTCATGCACATGCGCTCTCTCTCTCTCTCTCTCTGAAAAATAAAATAAACATTAAAATTCTTTTTTTAATTTTTCTTTAAAAGAAAGGCTTCTGATTGGATGTGCCATACATCACTCTGCTCATGTCTCATTGGCCAAAACAAGTCACATACTGAGGCCTAAAAATAAAGTGGGGAGGGGCACGTGAGTGGCTCGGTCAGTTGAGCATCTGACTATTGATTTGGGCTGAGGTCATGATCCCCGGCTCATGGGGTCAAGGCCCATGTGAGACTCTGCTCTGACAGTGCGGAGCCTGCTGGGGATTCTCTCTCTCCCCCTCTCTGCCCCTCACGTGTTCACACACATGCACACTCTCTCTCCCTCAAAAATACATAAATAAACATTCTCAAAAAAGAAAACACGAAAAGAATTAAAATGGAGTGGGTAGGCCTATAGGCAGGTATTGCTAATCACACGTCAGTGAGTGAGAATAAACGATTCTCCTACAGGTAAGGGGAAGTGAATAATTAAGAGCATTGACCACAGGAAGTTTCATAAAGGCATCGGGGACCTGAGATCCATATCCCTGCAGTGGCACCCTCAGCATATGGTTTCTACCCCACTTTCCAACATGGTTGCATTGTATCAGCCATCACGTCTGCATCTCAATGAGCAAGAATGAGGAAGTGGGGGGGGGGGGGAGCATAACCCCTCCCCTTCACTTCTAACCCATCGACCAGAACGTGGTCATATTGACAGCTATGGAAGAGGCCAGAAGATGTAATTTTTATTTCTGGGAGTCATATGTCCAATTAAAAACTAAGGGTCTAGAACTAAGGAGGAAGAATTAAGAGCAGATACTGTGGGACAATTACCATCTCTGCTACAGAATCCGTCCCTCTCTTATAGAAATCCCATGGTTTGTGAAGGTAATAACCGTCCTTCTAGCAGGGCCAGCAGAAAGGCCTCCAACTCAGAAAACCAAACAAATCACATTGTACTCATGAATTTAAGAATAAACATTGGGGTGTCTGGGTGGCTCGGTTGGTTAAGCGTCTAACTCTTGATTTCAGCTCCAGTCATGATCTCACTGTTCATGAGATCGAGCCCCGTGTCGGGCTCTGTGCTGACAGCATGGAGCCTGCTTGGGATTCTCTCTCTCTCCCTCTCTCTCTCTCTCTCTCTCTCTCTCTCTCTCTTTGCACCCCCCCCCACTCACACTCTCTCTCAAAACAAACATTTAAAAAATAATAATAAATGCCTATTATGTGCTTGAACTCTTAACAACCAGAGATTCAGACACAAAGCCTTCCCTCAAGAAGCTCCCTTTCTTATGATCCTATCTGTCTCGGCTAGCTAGCACTGCATAACAAACCACCCCACCACTCCGTGGTTTAAAACACTAAGTGTTTATTATTGCCCTTGAGTTTCTGGGTTGGATAAGTGGTTCTGCAGAGCTGACGGAGCTTAGCTGGTCTCAGCTGTGCTTACTCATGGTCTGCTGTCAGCTGCTGAGGAAAGCTTTGTTCATCTCTGGAGGCCTTGTCCGAAACATTTGGACCGACTTGGTCCTGATCCATGTTCCCTCTCACCCTCTGGGAGCCTCGCCTGGCAGGATCACACTGGTAGAGGATGGAATCCCAAGGGAGACAGGTGACTGTGCAAGACTTCTTGAGGCCTACGTTCAAAACCAGCAACAGTCACTGCCACCAAATTCTACCAGCAGAGCAAATCACAAGGCCAGCCTAGATTCAGAAGTACGGGAATTAACTTCATCTCTTGATAAGAGGAGTCGCAAAGGCACTTTGTGAAGGACACTGGCACAGGCAGACACAGACAAGAGGGAGCATGTGGGAGCAATCTCCCACAGCGCCATATTTCCTCATTTTCAAGGTCTTCTGCCATTGGAACATAATAGGACAAAAAGGCTTGTCTGCCCCTACAGGAGCCCACTTTTTCTTTTTTTTTAATTTGTCCTACTCTGTATATAAGAGTTATCGGGATTCTCGGGGGAATTATAGAAAAACAACAAAAAAATTGGAACCATTGTTGTGTGTAGTTGTGACCTCCTATTCAGCAACAAAATACACTGGAGTGGAACTAATGATTTCTTTTGGAAGTCACTTAGATATTTCAACCAAGACCGTTATGTTCCACGAGGGACCAGTTTTCAAGTTCATACATTTTATGCATGCTTATTAAACATATTTTATTCATGTACATATATATAAGTAACCTTATTCAGTATAACAGTACAAATATACAATCAATATAAAAGCCAAAGGAGTAAACAGAAAATCGATCTTTGGTGCTAAACCTTGGCCGAGATGACTATTGATAAGATTCCAGACTAAAGAGAAATGCTTGAGTTCAAGATAGACTTTGTTGCTATAAAAATCCTATTAAAGTTGGCATCCGTAATGAAATATTCATTCCAGTTTCAAGGCTGGGATAATCATTTTTTCCAAAGAAAATGTTTAAACACTAAGATTAGCAGGCCCAGCACAACGGCCATATATATAAACATTCCAGAGAAAACTCTCTACCCTGTTCCTCCCTGGGTCACATCATCATCATTTTTGACAAATAGTCTATTGATTATAAAAGACAAAGACAATACATAAATTTTAAACCTGTAAGGGGTGACGTCTGCTTAGAGAAATGGCTGGCTTCTGGGCACAAGCAGGATTAGGAGAGCACATTCTAGAAGGAACGAACTGGCCCAGAGGAAGTCGAGAGAATAATCATATTTGCAGGCTAACCTCCAGTACAGTGCCCAAAGTGCCCCAAATCAGAAGTCACTTAAAACATAGACAACTGGAAGTTTGGGGAAAGACTTTACAAGTCACCTACAGTAGCCAGAACTAGGTCCTTGCCTGGACCCCGTCTCCTGGCTGTCCCGATACAGGCTGGAGCATCCACTGCCCCTACCCCCATCCTTCCTTGCAAATGTGAATTAAAATGATGCGTGGTTGATTGTTCCCAGTAATGACCCAGTTTGCTCACATAACCTCCGGGTAGCAGCTCCCCCTCCACACGGGATGCGAGTCTGGCCACGTGACTTGCTTCAGCAAATGAGACAAAGCAAATGCAATGCAGGCAGAGACTTGCAAAGCGCTTTCTCACGGACACTTGTTCTCTGCTCCTCTTGCCACCAGAGAAACAAGCCCGGCTAGCCTCCTCGGGAAGGAAAGACACCACCCCCTCTACAGTCACCCCCATCGTCCCAGCTAAGAGCCAGCCAATGGCCAGATCTGTTAATAAGACCATACAAAACCACTTAGGGTCCAGCTGGCCCACCAACTAACCACAGAGTCATGAGCAAACTCAAGAAAGTCAATCAGGGTCAGAAGAACAACAAACTTACAGGACTGTGAGTTTAAAAAAAAAAAAAAGGCTATTGTTTTAAGCTAAAAAGTTCTGGAGTGGTTTGTTAGGCAGCAAAGGCTACCTGATACCGATGGTTACGTTGTGTCACAGGCCGTCCATCCACGAGGGGACACCCACCACTCCATTGCCCATGCAGCTGGGCAGAGCCGGGAGGGAGGCCTGATCGGGCATTCGCGTGGATGAGGGGGCCTGGGGGGGCTTCTCCACGAGCCCGGTTGTGACAGAACTCACTGCGGTCACACACGGCTGCTCATCTATGCTCCACTTTAACCTTTTTCGGCCACATCCCGGCTCCCCGGAATACATCTTTATGTCCACCACACCGAGGGGGCCGAGAGGAGTCTCTTTAGCTGCCTGGAGAATTTAATCTTCCAACCACCCCCAGGACCAGCCGTGTCTGACCACCAGGTACACAACAGGAGCTTCCTGCTACTTGGGGCATCAGGCAAGCTCACACTCAGTTGCTTCTTGGCCGACTGTGCTCAGTCCTCACTGAGCACACGACCGAGGTGGCACTCACAAGCTCTCGGCTCAGCTCAGACCCTCCGTGGCACCGAGCCCCCTAGACCTCCTCCGGCCACCAATCCGGCCACTCCTTCTCCCCAGATCCCTCCTCCGCCAAGCGCACCAGGGGCCAGAACATCTTCCTCAACTGCTCCTGGCCAAGAAACATGTTCGGCGTCTTCACTCGCTGCGGTCTTCAAGTTTGTGTCTCTTCCCGGTTCGGTCCTGAACTGGGTTCTGCTTGCCCAGCCCGCCTCTCTCGGCCCTAAGCTCCACCTACCTGACCCTAAGTTGACTTGGGGTCTTTCTTTGATGCTGACCTAGTACCACTGGCCCCGAGCTTGTACCTTCATGCTCATTAGTACGGCCTGAACCTTTTCAACAGGAAGCTTTTAAGAGGACTGACCTACAATACCTCCCAACTCATCTCCTACCACGGCACAAAGGAAAAATGGAAGCGTCTGGCATCCTGGAGTAAACCTGAGGGGTCTGGTGCAGGAGGCGCATCTCTATGGGACCTGGGGGGGAAACCGCCGCCTTGTTCCATAAATAGAAAAGAATGAAAACATGGAGCATCATGGAAGGTAGTAAGTAGGACTGGGTATAAAGAAACGTCCAAGACTTTGTAGGCAGGAAATGGCTAGGCTCAATTCCTGATCAAGGCAATTTAGAGATGTTCTTTTCAAATTCCTGATGGCCAACAGTGATAAAAAATTCTTCACTCGTACAGGGATTCATACAAGTTCACACCTGATGAAGAAAGATGCAAATCTGTTTCTTACGATGGTGCAAAACAGTTCCAACGGTCGAGATTCCGTGTTACCAATCTAAGATCATTCCCTTTTCTTGGCAAATAAAAGTGGCAAATAAAAGTATTGAGATCTCTTGGGACCATGTGAAAGGATTTCACGTCCAGTTAAACCTTCTCATACCGACCATAAAGGCCCTGTTTGCACCACGCACTCACATCATCGGCTACAAATAGGCAGAAGTAACTGATGCCTCTGAGGGCAGAGATTCAGGGCCCTGCCTGCATCTATCCCCACCCCTGACCGCCCAAACTCGAACTCTGTACCACGGTTCCTGGGCATCCGGCCCACTATGGCCGCCTTCCCCGTGACCACTGAGCTTCCTGCAGGGACGGGGTTGTGCTTGCGTATCTCACTATACTCTCACCACCAGAATCCCTTTAAAAACCCAGATAAACTACTAATGACCAAAGACAACCCACCCAGGGGATGAGTCACTCCAGATGCTCTGCCGGGCTATCGTGAGGGCACCGTTGACAACCTTTGTGGCACAGCCAGATTCCAGGGGAGCCACCCTGAACCTCTGCTGTGATGGCCTCAGCACATAGTAGACGCGATGTGTTTATGCCCCCCTCTTCCCACTTCCCTTAATGTGGGAGCTGTAGGATTTAAACCTTCTCTATTAACATATGACACCATTGATTCATCAAATTAGCATAAAGGTTAACAGCACAGACTCTGAGGACAGACACATTTTGGTTTCAAATCCTAGTACCACCATTAAAGTAAGCATTTGACCTTGAAAAAAACAACTTAATCTCTACCCTTAGTTTTCTTGTCTGTAAAATCAACTTAATGATAGTTTCCACATTTTGAGGATTTAATGACCTAAGTATCACACAGCAATTTGCACAATGCCAGGCATATGGTAAGGATTCATTCTATAAAAGTTTGCTATTGCCTTTTCACTGCTGTTAGTAGTTTCATTTTTATTATTTTAATTATTAGCAAAACCGCGCAGATAAAGCAGAGAATGAGCTCCTAAAAAAAAGGTGAAAGAAGGGAAAGTCACATACCCAAGCCATGCCCCCTTTACCACTGTCCCCAAGGCCTGCTCTGGAAGGCAATAGAAGCTTCCAGCTGGCCCACACATCCCCCCAGGCGGTGACCTCAAATCTCGCTTTGGGGGACAAGGAAAGGTGATTCAGATCACCTCACCCCCTGCTTAAATCCTCTGATTTCAGCACACTGCAATTAGGATACAATCCTGGCCCATTTTCCCTGCTTTATTTTTTTTTCAGTGACCTTATCACCATACACAATCGTCTTATTTGTTTCCATATGTAAGGTCTGTCTCTCCCCTCTGGAATGCAAGTCTGAGATTTCCATGCCCTTCCTCTGGCTGTAGCCGAGCACCGGGAATAGAGTTGGCTCACAGGAGGTACTCAGTATGGAAATGTTAAATGAGTGAATATTAATTAATATAAACAATGATCCGGTAAGACCTCTGGAAATTTAGAGTTTGCAGGCAGTTTTGCATCTCGTTAATATCATCTCGTCTTTACCTAACGAATGGTCCGTGAATGAATGACTTTGCATGTCCGCAAAGGAAATTGTCAAAGGCTGAAAAAGCCAAAGTCTGGAGGACTTGTTCCACACGCAAGTTTCACCCCCATTTTAACGAGGGACCTGGGAACAAGCAAGCCAGCGGTGATCCAATCAGTGGCCTTCGGGGCACTAAGCGAGAATCTGGGAAGCAAGTCCTGGTTCAAGACTGGCCAGCAGCCGACTTTGAAACCTCAAGCAAGTTGCACCTCTCCATGAGTCCCCTTCTTCACCCGAAAGCAAGAGCCCTAACCCACATTATTTCTGAAGTGCTTTCCACCACTGAAAAGAAATGGGATGGTTCCAACCACTCATAAAATCCGATATCTTGACTGAAAGCTGCTCACTGTTCTCTGAAGGAACCCCCACCCGGCAACCAGGAGCCTGGAGCCCCAGTCTCACTGCCTAACATCGCAGCAGGGCAGGGGCTCCCCAGACGTGCAGAGCCTCCACTCAGAAATGCAGCTCCTATCCCCCCGAGCGCCATGGCCCCCAAATGAATTTATGCGTTTGTCTGTTTGCTTGTTTGGCTTGTACTTCCTTTGTGTGGCTCTAAATAGCACTGAAAAGAAAAGAAAAAAGCCAAAGTCAATGCCAAAGTTTTCTTTCTCTCTGGTGGAGTGAAACCGTCTCCCTGTTTTTCAGCTGACCCAGAATTGCTAATTTTGCTGATTTCCTACTGTAACTGCCTCCTCATTTACCACGCAGTGGAGATCTGATTCCTTCCTACTGAGACAAGTAGTTTTGCCTGCTCCTTTGGGTTTTTAGTATTCTTCCAAATTATTCTGATTGATATAGACCTCCATCCATGCTAATTATGCATAGCTTCTCTTATAAAGTGTGGTTCCCATGGCAACAGCGAAGGGAGAACAGGTGTGCGGAAAGCTGTGATGTATTAAATGAGTTACCCTCTGCCTCTGCTAGGCAGATTGCTTTTCTCTGCGTTTATTTATAGCAGGCAGTAATTAATCTGTGTGAATCTCGTTGCTGGGGGGGTGGGGGCGGGGGTGGGGAGAGGGATAGAGAATGATTAACAACAGTCCTAATTATCCTCATACCTTTGAATCTGAGAATTTCATCACCATCGGATAATTCCAAACCAGAATTGTTGAACTTTCACTTGAACAGAGACGCTGTTGCGTGATATTTGGGGCTATCATCTGGAGAAGGAAGCCTCCTTGCAGCTGCCGTGGCATGTCACAGAGGGCTCCAAAGCGGCCCCCCGGGCTCTCTCAAATGACCTGTCAAGATATAATAAAATTAGAGCAGGCCAGGGACCCAGACTCTGGGGACAGCCCAGCCCCACGCGCTCCGCAGCAGAAATGTTACCACGGAGCAGACAGAAAAAAGCAGGGCAGCCTCACGCAGAGCCCAGCATGCTGCTGAACAGAGGAGAGCATTCGAGAGAGACGGCCGACCTGGGCTCCCGTCCAGTGCCAATACTGACTCTATGACTTGAGGCATCTCCCTGGTCCGAGGCTCAGTTTCCCTACCTGCAAAATGATGGTGTTAAACCAGAGAATCTCTCAGACTTTCTTGAGCCCCCAGAAGTTGCAAGCTATCTCTCCAGGGGAGCTAAGATTTGCTGCTGTAACCCGAGAGACCCAAAATTGTAACAGCTTAAAAGAAAGCTTTTTTGTCCCTCCCAGTTTGCGTCCCTCACTGGCGTCTGGAGGCTCTCCGGTGTCACCATCTCACTCAAGTACCAAGGCTGATGGCATAACCATGGACAAAGTGCTCTGATGGATCAACAAGTAGCTGGTGGTTGGCCAGGACTGGTCACGGGTCCCCACTGAACTGCAGGGCGCTGGGCAGTACGATCTTGCCAGCACTGCGGAAGGCTGGAATTGTTGGAAAGCCGCGTTAATGGTTACAATGTAGCCCTTTGCATCATTGCTGAGAAACTCCATGTGCTTAAGAAAAATAATAGAAAGAAAGTCTGTGCTCTGGGTGGACTTCTGGGCTAACAATGACAACTTTGTAAACCATAAGTAAAAATAGGAGTAGGGAAATAGACCAAATAGGAGGGAATATACCAAAATGATGGCACGAGCTAGGGTGGTCGATTGACGAGTGATTTTTTTCTTTCTTTCTTCTACTTTCAAAATGGTGACAAGGCAGTCAGGTTGTACCGACAATTTAAAAGATTAATTTCTTTGGGGCGCCTGAGTGTCTCAGTTGGTTGAGCACCTCTGACTCTTGATTTCAGCTCAGGTCATGATCTCGCCATTTGTGAGTTCGAGCCCTGCCCTGGGCTCTGTGCTGACAGTGGGGAACCTGCTAGGGATTCTCTCTCTCCCTCTCTGTGACTCCACCAACCCCCACCCCCCAGTCTCGCTTGTGCTCTCTCGCTCTCTCTCTCAAAATAAATAAAAACTTAAAAAAAAAAAAGATTAATTTCTTTTAACTCAACATATACGTATTAAAGGCCTATTTAGCATGGGCACAGTGATAGTCACTGTGGGAAATGCAAAAATGATGAAGTCCGGCTCACCAATGGCTGTTTTCAATGACACATGGGGGGGGGGGGGGAGGCCTGGCAGAGAGTCGAGCAAATATACAACACCAAAATTCACCCTCAAGGGTGAGGGTTTAGACAGAGGGGAAAGAATAGTGGAAACGCTTCATAAGTAGACCAGCAAAAACACGAGAGGTGGTCATTTGAGGGGAAAATAACCGGAAGAGAGGTGATTTGTGGAGAAAGGGGATGGGTTCTATTTGGGTCCTATGGATGCACAGAAGTCAGAGGAAACGCTAAGCCTGGAGCACACGTTCCGGCTGGATATGCAGACGTGCAACCCGGCCGTGCCCGATGGTAGATGAACCCGGGAAGTGCACGAGGTTCCCAAGGGAGAGGAGGAGACAAAAGAAGATATCCAGGGGTGGCACAGAGAGGAAGATGAGCGTTTACATTCAGGGATGGGGCCAGGAGAGGGCTCTGTCGTGGGAGTCATGGGAGGTGACAGTTTCATAAAGGGCATTGCAGAGTTTTCATGCTGCAGGAAGGTCAATGAAGAAAAGGAACAGGGGCAGCCTTTGGCTGATGCGATTCCAGAACTGCTTGAAAACAACCGAGGCCACTTTAGGAGAGTAGAAGACAAGGAGGGCCAGATGGAAACTACGGGAATCACTATGGGTGACTGGTGTGGACGCAGAAACACCGCATGTGGACAGTTCTTTCCGAAAGTTTGGGAATCGAGGGAAGGCCGTGCCCAAAGAAGGAAGAGATGTGTTTACAACGGGTGGGATAAACCTTGGTGTGTATAAGCAGAGAGGGAGGAACCCAGGAGATGAACAGGATGAAAACGCTCATGGGAATGTATACATGGGGGAAAACGTACATTTGAAATGCTGGTATTCAAGCAAGTTTGACTTACGAAAACAGCAATTTCACATGGTTCGATTGAAGAAAAAAGCGTTGAAAGCTAACTATTCACTCAGACAAGAGAGCATTATCCAGATGTGTTTGGGACTGGCAACATGACAAACATCTACCCAAGATGTTCCTGTTGGGCTCTGGAGATAATGGACAAATAGTATCCAGTCCTTGTTCTAGAGAAGTTCAGGAAACAGACATGAAACAAATCCCTTTGATTCACCACGACAAATGCCCTGTGTGTGTCACTTCATATGACGAGGAAGCAGTTCCAGGAAGCCAGGAAGAACCTGGAAGGGTCAAGAGAATGCCCAGCAGGGCATCTGGTCAGGCTGGAGGGACAGACAGCATTACCGTGTGGAGGGTGGTGCCACAGGCCAGCACCTCGGACAGCGGGAGAGCGTGATGAACTCAGGGAACTACAAGACTGTTGACGTCGCTGAAGCCAACAGTACAAGGGGAGACTGTGAAGAAATGAAGGTAGAGAGGGGCGCCTGGGGGGGCTCAGTCGGTTGAGCATCCAACTTCAGCTCAGGTCACGGTCTCACAGTTTGTGGGTTCGAGCCCCACGTTGGGCTCTGTGCTGACAGCTCAGAGCCTGGAGCCTGCTTCCGATTCTGTGTCTCCCTCCCTCTCTCTGCCCCTCCCCTGCTTGTATCCTCTGTCTGTCTGTCTGTCTGTCTCTCTCTCTCTCAAAAATAAATAAACTTTAAAAAAATTAAGGTAGAGATTAGGTTGGGTGGAACATGGAGGTCCCGTGAATCATAGGAAGGAAGTTTGCAATAGACATTCCCCAATACCGTACCCTCAGTGGGTGCCCCAAAGATTCTACTCTCAAAGCCTCCACAGCGTCTGTGACCCTCCATGTGTGCAGCCCCAACCAAAGCCACCTGAAAGGGGCTTGGACCGGTGGCAGGAACATGAACTAGTTGGAAGTGTTTCCATCCCTGTGATCTTGGCGGCCAGACCCAGACGGGCCATGTGTGTCCGTGGTGATGGGACAGCACAATGTTTAAGAGAAAGACCCTACAGGCCAGCTGGCTCCCTCCAAGCTACATTTCTGCCACTCACCGGCTGGGCAAGGAAGACAAAAGAAGCCTGTTGCCTCAACTTCCACACTGGCCAAGTGGGTATGAGGACGCTACCTGCCGCGAAGGGTTGTTTTCAATATTTAAGTGAGGTGATAAACAGAGGCACACGTTTCCTGGCACCAGTAAGTACTTAATAAATGGCGGTTGGCAGCAATGGGCATGGTCATAGTATCACCAGTAGGAAGGGCAAGGGCACGTGACACTACGCCTCCTGCTTTGGGGGGACACAAGTCCTCATCTGCCTCCATAATAGTGACCTGTGGACAAGCCACGACACCCCAGGCTTCAATAAAGTAAGCAGGATGTGAGCTCCAGTCACAGAAAGCACGCCCTGCCCACGTGTGTTTGGAATTCTCCCAGGAAGCATGGTAATGGTGCTCCTCCCTCGCCAGATAACCAAAACACGTAACTGCTTGCCTGATTCTCCCATTCAATACCTCCTGAATTCCACTTGTCACTCCTGTTTTGGACTCCCGCAAAAATTACACCGAGGAGTGGAGATGAGCTGTCTCCCCCCTCCTAAATTCACAGAGTGTCCCTAATGGGGTGACACTGCCTCTGTCACCAACAGGCAAGCGGAGAATTTGGACCCGAAGAAAGATCGGTTCGGTCCTCTACCCAACAAACCCATGCAGACCCACGCGGAAGTAAAGACCAGAATTGAAAGACTGCCAAGGCTGAAAAACAACTTTGACCTCGTTGTCTCGCCTCTGTGCACCCCGAACCCCGAATCTCCTGCTCTTTCTGTAAGCGCGATGCTAACCATCGTCAGAGTCTTGCTTTGTAACTAAAACGCACAGCAAGCCAGACAGACAAGCAAGCCCTCCGCAGCTCCCGGCCTGGGATCCCAGCCCCTAGAGGTTCATCAGAGGGAGAATCATTGAGCTTCATGGGGGGGACAAGGCATGTATTATTTCCAACTTTTTCAGTCTTTATACAAGTAGTGTTTGCTTACGATAAGACC
Source organism: Panthera pardus (assembly GCF_024362965.1). Taxonomy (NCBI): domain Eukaryota; kingdom Metazoa; phylum Chordata; class Mammalia; order Carnivora; family Felidae; genus Panthera; species Panthera pardus. Next base: position 154,887,863 of record NW_026526721.1, read on the forward strand.
ACACAGAACCCTAACATTTCCTTTTTTTTTTTTTTTTTTTAGAAAGAGAGAGAACCACAAGCAGAGGAGAGGGAAGGAGGGAGAGAGAGAAAGAGAGAGGGAAGGAGAGACAGAGAAAATCTTAAGCAGGCTCCACACTCAGCACGGAGTCCAATGTGGGGCTCAATCCCACGACCCAGGGATCAGGGGGGACCTGGGATAGGGGGACCCGGTGCCCCCCTATATACTTCTTAACCTAGGACCCATGAAGAGAGTGATTAGAGGTTCATTTTAGGTCTGAAAGGAAAACATCTTGCAGTAACTAAGTAAGAAGACTCGTCTTTTTTTTTTATTTTTTTAATGTTTATTTATTTTATTTATTCTTGAGTGAGACAGAGCACAAGCAGGGGAAGGGCAGAGAGAGAGAGAGAGAGAGAGAGACACAGAATCCGAAGCACGCTCCAGACTCTGAGCGGTCAGCACAGAGACCGATGCGAGGTTCGAACTCACGAGCCGTGAGATCATGGCCTGAGCCAAAGTGGGACGCCTAACCGACTGAGCCACCCAGGCGCCCCAGTAAGAAGCCTCATCTTCAGGCGAAGAAAGCAAAACCCAGAGAGGTGAAGTGGGTTTTCCAACGCCACCCAGCTCCTTAGTTGTAGAATTGAGCCCGGCATCCAGATGTCTCCACACTCCTCCAAAAACCTTCTATTCCTCTGCACTGCTTCCCTTAAAGATGGAGTAGCAACTCAGTGCTGTTATCACATACCTACAATTCCTCTGTTACTCTCAAGCTTTGGGGAGTTGGGCAATGGAGCTGATAAGGTTTTGATACCCTAATAATCAAATAACATCAGGTAAAAAGGCACTAGAATCCCGCCACAGCCACAGAGCAACTCCCACGGGGAGACAACGCTCAGATTGTTTGAATCTCTGACTCTGGTAGCTTTATTCCCATATCTTTTTTTATTTCTGAAATGACTTGGGAAAAAGTAATAAAGAACACTATGGCAATAAAAACAAAAGTAGAAAATAAGGAACCCATACCTGCACCCTCTAAAAAGGAAACCTGACTTCAAAGTTATTCTGCTTTGTGCTTTAAAAAAGGGCGGGGGGGAGAAAGAAAGGAAGAAAATAAAAGTCACGTACGATTTTAGCGCAGAGTTTTAGCACAGAATGGGGAAACACTGAAAAAAATATATATCATTCTCAGTGGGATTCCCAAGCACCAAAAGAAACATCAAAAAATTATTAAATTCCCAATTACTGCCATCCATACATATGTTTTTCACAGTAGAAAACAAAGTTGAAAATCAACCAGGGCAAGGGAGCAGAAGAGAGATGTACCTGAAGCCTTTACCAACCCACGGCCGCCAAAGGGGCCAAGCAGTTGAAAAGCGGAGCCAACCAGGGAAGATTTCCCACGGGGAAATGCCTGCCTCAGAGAGGTCGTCCGTGGTGACTCAGAGTTCCCTCAGTGAAACAACGGTCTGGGGGCCAGGCTCCGAGCTGGTGGATTCTCCACCAGGGGACCCTCTACTGACCAGAGTGGCTGCCAACGTCGTCCCTCACTTCCCAAATCACTGACACACGCGGCTTTTGGAAACTCTCAAGGAACACATTTTGCTTTAGGTCTGTGCCCCCAGTGCCTAGACGGCAGCAGGCTTAGCAAAGTTTCTGAGGACCTTCAGACAAACAACCGAGGTTCTGGCAGGCTAAGTGTTTTGTCCAAGGCCCGCGTGCTCCTGAGTCTTGACTCCTTGGCCGGTGTTCTCCCTGCCGTTTCCACCTGCCTCTCCCCTTGGCCAAGGTCACACACACCCACGTCACATACCCACATCACCACCTTATGTTAAGCACTTATTCTCCTTGAAGCTCCCAGAACAAAAACTAACCCAGGGTGGCTTGCTTGCGATGAGTCTCCTGCTTCTCCCCTTACGATTTCACGATGCTACTCTGCAGCTCCTCCCATGGGGCTGGCCTTGGGACTTGCTCTGACCAAAGGAAAGTGACAGAAGAGGCAGTGAGATCTGGCTGCTTCCACCCTCTGTCTGGGAACCTGTGCATGCCACGTGGACAAGCCCAGGTTAGCCTGAAGGCCCTCCACTCCCAGCAAATTCAGATTTGGTGGCTCAATTCCGGAATCAGAGAGGCTTCGTGGCTCTCCCAAGGGCAAACAGCAAGTGTAAAGGCAAAACTCGGTAAAGAGAGCTCGTCCTGACTCCCCCTTAGCACGTCTTCCACTGCAACCTAAACAACAACAACAAAAATACACTTAATGAGGTTAAACAAAGAGCCTCGGATAAAATAAATAAATAAAGCCCCAAACAGGAGACTCTCGCAATTAAGTCTCCACTTGGCACTTGTCACCCCCGCTCCAGGCCATTCGCGGTCATTTGCCAAATTCCCACTGTGACAACCCTCCATTCCTCAAATCCAAGTCCAATCTTATATCCAAAATCAATCTCCTTGGTTTTGTTTTTGTTGTTATTGTTATTTGGGGTTGTTCTTCACTTTCCTGTTATTTCCTGGCATGGATGGTGACAGAAAGACCCAAGCTCAGATCCCAACTCAGCTACTGAACTGGCTGTGGTAACCTTCCTAAGCCAAGGGCAAAATTTCCTGCAATGAAATACACATCCCCTTGACCTAAACTTCCCTACAATTAATTTGCTGCCTAAAAATAGTTTCCACTAAGAAAAGAGAGAGAGAAAGGTGGGGGGCGGGGGTGGTGTTAGTCCAACCAGCATCTCTGGAGACAGAGCCAGTGTGGCTCCACAAGGACAGTTCCTAAAAATGTATCTGCAAGTTACAGGATGTGGTTTTTTTCAGATGTGACATGCCACAGGAAAAGCACCGAGAGCCGTTGTGTTTCTGCAACTTATTATACAGTTTAATTAGAATTTGTCTGTCAAAGAAGCCGCTTAAGCTGCAGTTATCAAAAGGGCATAAATATCTCAGCATCAACACTTCTGCCCCAGAATTTAAATAGAACTAAAAAAAAAAAAAAGGCACAGGAAAATGCCAGGGTGTGGTGGCTACCTTATCATATGAGCTGGCGAGGTAGACAAAGAGCCACCAGGCACCCACCGGCCCGGGACAAAGGCACATCGGCCGATGAACGTCTGGGGAGTTCCACACACCGTCACTAGGGCAACAGTCTGATGTTTCACTCTGTTGGCCCCTATTTTTCCTTAAAATTCATTATCTGATGTATTCAAATTTGCCGAACCTGCTCCAGCCAAGAAAATTCCTAGGTGAAAATAACAGATGATCTTTTGCCTATGGTGACGACGTTTTGCCTTTAGTAGCTATAGCAACAATAAGCAACATGGCCACGGATGGCTTGTTGATGCAGCCGTGTCGTTGCTGATCCTTAGACAGGGGAGTGGGCCTTTTCTGTCCCACGGTGCACCACAGCAAGGGCAGCCTAACGACATCTTGTCTTAAGATGTCTTAGACATCTTGACAAAGGTAGCAAAAGCTGCTACCTTACTGGGTTTGCAGAGCCTAACCCTATAGACCAAGTTTGAATAAGAACACCGGGATATTCTAGGTGGGAAGTGAGCAGGACCCCATCCCCTACAATTGATGCGTCCGATTCAAAGACAGGACTATTCACTAGGATGTCTTCAGGGGCTGCAACCAAGACCCGCAGTAGGGCAACAAGACCTGAGATGAAGTTTCCTCTGGAGATGGAGAAGCCAGTCTAGCACAAGAGCCAGAGCATTCGTAAGGACACGCTGGTCCCCACACAGTTAGCACCAATACTGGGCATCCCTCCCTACAAAGAACCAGGCCCATTCACGTGCTTGTTGTCTACAGATGTTTTTGTCTTTGTGTCCCCACAAGGACACAGGTGGATAGTTGTGACAAAGATCATATAGCCTGAAAGGCTTAAAATATTTACTGCCTGGCCCATTCCAGGGAAAGCATGTTGACTTCTACTTTGGGGAAATGATGGCTGAGCCTATGATGTGACAGGGGAAGCTATGACTTTGGAGGCCAATCCTGGAGCACCATTAGGCACCTATTAGTATCTGAACTATCAAAGACATGACTGCAGAGGGTCTAAAGTCATACAGCTGCTGAGTGGCAGAGCTGGGGACAAACTCATGTTGTGATCCCAAGTCCGTAAACCAAATGGATATTAACTACCTTTCGGCAGGGAAGGGCCGAGTCCAGATGATTGCTACCAACCCAGGCCTGTATCCTCGGTCTTCCTCTTGGAGGGATGATAGGAGAGTCATCTTTTCTTAAGAGTTTGCTCTGTGGAACCCTTTGTACAACTTTCCAGCTTTGCAACCCACGTAGCCTTTTGGGGATGGTTGTGAAAGTCAAATATTTTCAATAATTTTACAAGACAAACCCCAACCAAGATGGCAGGCCAGTTATCGACTGATTGCCTCTCAGTTCCAAATTCACCCTTCAATACCTGCTCTGTGGCAATGGATGAGACTTGAAGCATTTCTCCTTCACAGTGAATGCAGTGCTAATGTTTATCAGGAGAGGGTGCTGATGGGACATCAAGGCTTCTCTTCCTGATCAGGCTTGCTCTGTTTTGCTTTTCCTAACTCCACTTGTACTTTGTCATCCGTGGTGCACGTGGGTGGGACATCCAACGGCAATCTGCCCCAAATGCGTTTCCAAAGTAGGCAGATCCCCAGGGATCTCAGGCCGCTGTCTCCACCCACAGATCACCTTCCCGCAACCCTCTGGTTGCAGACACTGAGTGGCCCCAGCCTCCATGCCACAGGGGCCCCTCCCCAGCCCCCTCTGCACTCCTAGCTCCCGGCCTCAGCTCACACCCCATAGAGTTGGTGCCGTTTGTCCAGTTGCTGTGGACGAGTTCCGACTCCTACAACCCAGCAAAGCTCTCGGTCATCCAGGGCACTGCAACCAGACCCTCTTCAGTGAGGTCTGGACACCCCCCTTCCGTGCTCGTCACTCCGCAGGCACCTTTTAGAGTTCTTTTTCCATCATTACACATACTATCATATCACGGTTTAATAATCGTTTATATTAAACTTCCCCAGTGTTGCAATCGCTGAATAGTTATTGAATGCTGAATACGGCACTGGATACATTTACCGAATACAGTTATTGGCCAGTTGAGAGGGCAAAGTCAGCCAGTGACAGAGAGATGTGCTACTGTTCTTGTAAAATCGCTCTGAGAGACCATGTGTTTTTCTTCGAATATCCCTTAGAATGTGGGTATGTATGTATCAAAAACTATCGATTGAAGAATGAATGAGTGAATGAGTGAATGAATAAATGAATTCACCTATGATTAAGAAATAACATGCAACAGGGGATTAAATGGGTAATCTCGAAAACAGAGGCCAGTCTGACCCAGAAACTCAGGACGTTTTGTTGACACCATAAACCACTCTACACAACATCTCAACCCTGTTTCTAAAATGCGGTATTTTTTTCTAATATGTAAGAGTATATAAGGTGTATATAAGCTATGCCTGTCTATATTAGAACACCTACTTCAATTCTTTTCAAATTCAGTACCCTCTGTTCCCATAGCAACCCACGGCCTGTAATAAACAATCAGCTTTTGTTCAAAGAATTCTAAAAAGGAAGCTTTTGATGTTTTTCTTTAATACCCTTATTTTTCCATTATGAATATCTGCTATTTCATAATGCGCACCACCATGAATTAGGTCACACGAGCTCTAGACGCCTCCGAGAGTCCAGTGTTTCGGTGCTGGGATATACTTCGGTCCAGTTGCATCCGACCCCAACATCCGATGACTGCATACCGAAAGTCTCACTTGAAAGTTGCACACAGCAAATAAGGGAAAGTGAGGGATGCATCGGGCCCTCAGTGAGTGCTAATTACCATCCCCAGAGGCCATCAGCATAGGAACTTCCCTCCAGGTTTTAAACAAGGAAGTGTGATGTCAAGGGGGAGCAAATGGTTCCTCCAGCCATAGCACTGTCACCAGCTAACCAGCCACAGTGCCCATGCGCATGAAGACTCTGCTGCTAGCAGCACGTGTTTTATTTTCTTCCCCTGAAATGAAGCAAACTGATGCTTGTTGAGCTCTTATGAGACCCCAGGCACGGTGCTCGTATTTTACGTAATTCCTTCTAACCTTCACGTGTGCCCAAATTAGATATTATTGTTTCCATCTTGCAGATGGGAAAACAGGGATTCATAGAGATGAAAGAACCACCTGATGAGAGACAAATCTGAACAGCCCTGAGCTCCTTTCCTCCCCCATTCTTGGTGGCTTGACAAAGAGCAAGGGCAGCGGGACTGGGTTATCCCAACAGAAGAGTAAGTTGCTACCAGCCCAATGTTGGACTCTACAGGCTTCCCAGTAACACCAAAGAGCCCCCACTGCCCTGTAGTTGCATAAAAATTCTCTCTTCGCCTGGGTGACGGAGTCAGTTGAGCATCTGACTCTTGATCTCGGCTCGGGCCGTGATCTCACGGTTCACAAGATGGAGCCCCGAGTCAAGCTCCGTGCTGACAGCATGGAACCTGCTTGGAATTCTCTCTTTCCCTCGCTCTGTGCTCCTCCCCTGCTCATGCACACTCTTTATCTCTCTGGCTCAAAATAAATATTAAAAAAAAAAACAAAAAGAGTAAATGGAGATGGCACTAGACACCTTCCACAAGGCCTAAAATTTTTAAAGATTGAAAGTATTGTGTGAGAAAGGATTGGCAGTGACTGATAGAGCTAAAGGTATGCCTGACCCATGCCTCAGCAATCCCATTTCTGGGTATGTACTCAACAGAAATGAAAACACCAGTCTTCAAACATATGTGCGAGAAGAACGAGAGCAACCGTGTTCCTAAGAGCCACTTTGGAGACAGCCCAGGTGCCCACGAACAGGAGACTGGATGAACAAATTGTGGCACATCCATATAACGGAACACGCTCAACAACAAAAAGGAACGGATCACCGATAGGTGCCACACCATGGATAAATCTCACTGGCGTTTTGCAGAGCCACAACGCCAGACGCAAAGAGCACCTGCCCTTTGACTCCTTTTGGATGAAATTCTTGAAAAAGACACAACTACTCCATGGCGTCAGAAATCAGACGAGCGGTAATCCGAGGGGTTATCGATTGGGAACAAGGGCGCCTTCTGGGGCGGTGACAGTGTTCCTTGACCCGGGTGATGTTGACTTGGGGCATATGTGTGGAAAATTTCACCAAGCTGGACGCTTCAGATCACACATTTTACTACGTAAATAAATGTGTAAGGGCTGTGAGGAGCAGGTGAGAAGAGAAAGCCCACGGCAAGTGGTAGAGAAAAGATAAGAGCCCAGATCTTCGTACACGCCATTCTCCGTACACACATTTCTGCCGCAAAAAGTAGGGCTTTCTCGTCCCACAGAGGAGGCAAGTGGTAAATCCGGCTTGTTTCCCTAACGGAGTCCAGAGGCCCTGCTCAGCAGGCTCTGTGGCATTTGGGTGTTCATTTGGACAGTGAGTCATAGCTCATGGGGATGAGAGAGTCCTTCAGCAGCTCAGGGTTTAAATAATGGTGCGTCAACATCTGCCTCCGATGACTCAGATTTAATCTCAACAGTCACCTTGTAAACTTGCTGGATTATTAGAGCCAGCAAACAGACACAAAGAATATTAAAGTTGTTTGTCAAAAACCTCTCTACTTCTGTCAAGAAAAACTTCCAGAACAGAGGAACACACATGCTCCAAACAGAAGAACCTCCAAATGGAAATGGAAGGAATGAGATGCCATTTAAGTCTATTTTGCCAAGGACAATCAATTGGATGGAGTAAACTTCTGGAGTCTGCAGCCTGGAAGACATTCAATATTTTTCTTGTTATTCAGGGAGTCACGGTGTTGGAATGCTTTAAGATTAAAATTACATGCTTCGCGGATACTCTCTTATCGCCTCCCCCTTGTGCTGACGTCAGAAATTCTAAGTGATCGCCTTAAATCGTATTGGATCTGGTGTCCAGGATTCTGACTTCGTATCTTAGCTCCGTCAGTGCTAAGAGAAACCGCGTCGGCTTCTCTGAACTTCAGTTTCCCCATCTGTAAGATGGACAGAGGTATTAAGGGAGTGGTGTTAAAAGAGGGAAGCGAGGTTACGGAGGGGTCTGGCGCGTCATCGTCGGGACTGAGCAGTCTTGAGCTACCTTCAAAGCCTCTACACTCTGCAGGTTTCTCCTGCCCATCCCGCCAGCCGGCCCCAGAACGCAGCAGCCTCAGTCACTGCCGGGAAGCAGCCTCACCGGGGCTGCGGGATGGCCCGCAAGGGTGGCGCGGAGCTTGGAAGGGCCTGTGATTCCCAGCGCGTGCCTGACAGTGTACTGAGGGCCAGGCCCTCTGCAAGCCACTTCCGACCGGCTTGGCTCATCGCAGCCTCACCACGCCTCTGGGACGCCTCTCAAGGCCCTGGAACACGTAAGAAAGCTAAAGTTCAAAGTGCGACATGAACACACAGCAAATCGGTGGCCGAGTCCAGATCCCTCCACCCGACCACCTGGGCTGGAAAAGCCTGTGATTTTCTCAATTCGACACAATTAACGAGGCCTTGGGGGAAAGGCACGCCAACCCGGAATAGGAACAAAAGACTATTAGAGTTTTCTATTGCTGTGTTACCAACTACCGCCAAATGTGAGTGTCTTAACGCAACCTTCCCCCCCCCCCCCCCCCCAGAATTCAGTGGGTCGGGAATTCAGGAAGCCAGTTGGGAATTTAGTGGGCTGGGGCTGGAAAGTTCCCTTCCAGGATGGGTTCTTCATGTAATGTCTCATGCCCCTTTCTGTTCCTTGGCTTTCTGAGGCACGTTATCTGGATAATGTGGTCTGGGGATAGCCAACACGGCAGCTGGCTCCAAGAGTAGGGAAACAGACATTGGCCTGAGGGCTACACCCAGCACTGACACAGTGTCCCTCTGCCACACCCCATCAGTCAACGCGGCCGTGGGGTCAATCAAGGCTCAAGGGGATGAAGACACAGGCCACACTTCTTGAGTGGGGAGTGGTAAGGTCACGTTGAGGAAGCACACGTGAGATGCGAGATAGGAGATTTTGTTACACCACCTTCGGAAGACATAATCTGCCGCAGATTTCCTAAGCATTCTATATTTGCACAAGTGGGAACCAAGGACCTCATTACTACTGTAACCAAGAATGGCAATAAGTTCAGTGGCTCGCTGACCATAAAATACTTTTATGAGGCATGTATCATTAAATGCTCATAAAGCTCTGCGAGATCAGCATTGTTTACAGAGAAAGACAGAAGAGGCTTGTCTACAGAGCTACAGTCATAAAGGTCTTCCGGGCTCCAGGCTGGCGCTGGCCACGATGCCGGGACCATGGGGAAGCATCAGCATGGGGTCTCAGGAGCCTCTGTGACTACAGGGTGCTTGGAAAGAGCTGGGGGCGGCAACCTCATGCACGTACATGTTAAATCACCGCGCCACAGACATTAGGAACAAAAAAACGTAGTGGCTCTTCCTACCTTGCTTCTAACGTAAAATGTCAGAACCTTGTCCCAGCAGGTGGAAAGCTCAGGTTTCCAGGCAAGGACTGCAGCCACTGGAAAGATAACAAAACCACTGAAACCCATGAGAGCAAGAGTCTCAGCTGTGACCGCGATCCACTGTCCCACGGCTGGCCTTTGGCTTTCCAACAATGCAGACTTGAAGAGCCCCGGTTAAACAGCACATTACATTGGCTGCCCCCTCCCCCCACCACCCAACTGACCTTTGGGTCTTCTTGGTGATGACGAAAGGCGGCCAATGACGGTACAAGATGTTAATATGAGATTTGTACTTCCAGTAGGAAGAAGCCCCTGTTGAGAATGGAGGAAGGAGGAAGGGTACGTTCACCTTGTTGCAGACACATCTGCAATTATTCTAGTACATGAATGTGCATTTGCATAGTTCAAGGTTGAACATATTCATGAAGCCCAAGCCAACGAGGAAAGATACCTATGTGGACTAGACCACTAAACCCCTTCAAACTACATGAACTTCTATGTTCGACATCTCTCCCCACCCAGATTATGACCTGCACAGAGGCAAAGGCAATCTCTCTCTCATTCACCCCTGTATTCCCGATGCCTAGAGCAGAGACTCAAATATCAGATGCCACATGAACGTTTACTGAACCAGTAAATGATTGAATGCAACTTCTCCGCTCCTATACCAGACGTATATGGACTTCTCCTGTCCTGTTTACCCAGCTGGTGCATAACAGTTGCTCAATAAATGTGTGATGAGTGAACGAGGAAGGGCGGGGGGGGGGGGGAGGAACAAAGAAACGTGGACTAAGGGGGCAACATTGGCCTCGCACGTTCAGCAATAACGTCTTACGGAACTCGTTCACTCACGCTCTTGGATCTCCGAGGTTCTGAGAAGCCCGCTGGCCACCACCACTGTGAGCCATCTGCCTATCTGTTACCCCGAAAGAAAATACGATCGCAGCAACTGAGAAATGCCATTACCAGAGAATTTAGCCTCCTTGGCAAAATATCTCAGCAAGGACAAATATGACCAACGAAACGGAACCAGAAGCTTGTGAGTTTCAAAATATGGTTTTGAGAAAAAAAAGCCACGGAGCTCTTTGCATGCTTAGACTTAATAATTACATCTCTGCCTCCCTGTCCCTCCCCCGGGGTCCTGTCTTTCTGCTCGCTTCTCCTCTGCCCCCTTCCACGTCGCCCCGACCGGCCTGGTGCGATCCGGGTGTCCCCCCTCACATCTCATCTCCGAGCTGCTCCTCCTCGTCGCTTCCGTCACAGCACCGCCGTCCTCCCGTGTCACGCACCTACCACCTCTGCTGGCTGCCTCCCAGGGGGACCTGCAATGGTCCGGCTAAAGCCCCCTGCTCTGCTCGGCGCAGGGAAAGGGCACCCGGTGCGACGGAGCCTGTTCCGAGTGAGTCCCCGTTGCCCGGAGACCCTCCCGCAGGCTGGGAGAGCTGATGCTGACCCAGTGCTGACTGACGTCCCTACGTCCCAGCTGCTGAAGGCTCAGCCCAGTCTGGGCCCGGCCTAACTTTCCAGACTCCTCTCCCGTATAGCCTCCTCCGGCCACACCGCGCTACACCCCAGCATCCCTAGAGCCACCTGCCTCCCGGTTTTCGCTCTTCCCGGTTTGGCTATTCCCCACCCCACCTCCTCTTCCTGAAGCCTCACCCGGCCTGCCAGGATCCTGACGAGTTCCGCAGAGCCTCCGTGGAGCTCCTGGTCACACGGAACCTTTCCCCCCAAGGAGTCACAATACACACGGTCCCATTGACAGTTCAAGAGGCTCAGCTCGGTGCTTCTGGATATGGGGAAACTTAAAGCAGGCAGCGTGAGGGCACCGGGGCGGGGGGTGGGGGTGGCAAGGCCGGTCCGGGCAGCTGGGGATCTCACGTTCTGCTGCTCTTTGCTTACGTCCAGTCATTATCAAACGTCACTGAGCGGCAGAATATCCTGGGGAGCTGGTGAAAATGCAAATGTCCCGCTCCCCAGAGACCTAGAAAGTCCAGAGCTGAGGCACATCGTGATAGATTGAGCACACCGGCAGCCCCGAGTCCTCACTCCTTCCTGTGTCCTGCCCTTTGCCGTGTGGCTCTTCAGCCCCTCCCACCAAAGCCGCAGAGTCCGTGTCTTGCCACACCCCTTGAGGGGCCGTGAGGGTGGCCATCTCATGTCCGCACCTGTGCAATGTCCCAGGAATGACACATCCAGGTTAGCCAACGGGAGGGTAACAGATGGTAGGGCAGTCCCTCCGGCCAGCCCCGCCGAGGATAGCGTACATGGCCAACAGCCAGCTGACCCCCGGACGTGACAGCACAACACGCTGAAGCCAGAGAAACCACCCAACTGAACCAGGTCTAAAGCACCAACCGGCAGACTCTTGCACTAAAGAAACGCTTATTATACGAAGCCACTGAATTTTAGGTTGGTTTGTTACACGGCATCATCTTGGCAACGGGTAACTGATACACAGAGGAACCGTCTTGTATCAATTGCCCCACCATTTACTAAGTGGCTCACCAAGAACACCGGAGCCTTGCCCTCTTGTCACACTGCCGTAAACGGTGGCTTCCTGTGGTTACAGATGGGCCAGCCTCTACCCTTCCCATGCAGATAGCACCCCCCCCCCCGAGAGTAGAGACCCACGTGGGGCACTTATTCCTTGTACCTTCCATAGCTTTGGCGTGGTAAGGCCCGAAGTGCCATTTACGAGCTGATGGGGCAAGCGGCGGTCCCTCCCAGACTGCAAGGAGAACGGAGACCAAAAAAAGGGGGGGGCCCAACTTTGGCTGACACCTGAGTAGTTAGCAACTGTGAACAATGCACTGGAGGAGAGGGAGGAGGGGGTCATAGACAGAGAGAAATTAAAACGGAAATTTAAAAGGGAAAAATTTCCCCTTTTATTGGCAGTGTAATTAGCCAGAGGAGCCCCAACTGATGCCGTTATGACTACTCAGATATGAAACTGAAATCGAACAGGGGAGAATCGGATGCAAAACAATAACACTTAGCATTTATATGACTTTTTACACGCGGTACTTTCTGTTCCTCTGTACCTCACAAACATTAACTAATTAATTGCCGTAACACCCCAGAGTAGACAGTAGGTTTCCCCGCCTACATTTAACGAGGAATAAAAATAAGCAAGCTAGAGGTTGATTCTAAGCTCCAGATACTCTTCCTGGGTCTTTGGCCACAACCCTCAGGGCTCACACTCTTTTTATGGCTTTGAACCCAGAGTTCTAGAGATTCCTATTTATAGACTTAAAACATTAGTGTATTTGAACTGGAAGGGACATTAGGAAGCACTGATCCAAATCTCTTATCTTACAGATACTGAAAAGAGGCTTATTTCAGCCAAGGACTGTCTAAGGTCACAAAACAAGTCAGGGAAAAGGCAAGATCAGATCAGTTTCCCTCAGCCTGGTGCAACACTCACATCCCCAGATTTTACAGACTACTTATGCTTGTGAGACCCACAAATGTCTTCCAGCCGACCGGTGCTCACAAATGATTTTGTATGTACTAGTCAGTCGGTCATCAAACCTTTACTGAGCTTGTGGCGTGCGATTCCTGGAGCTTCGGGGATTTCGGATGAATGTATTTAGGAGTGAGTTAGGATTCTGTGCAGGTGTAGTCTTGGCAACAAGCAGAGCACAGAGAAGCCCCGTCCCAGTGGAGCCACAGGACTCCAGGACTTGAGACGCTTTGGTATTTCTCCGTTGGTAGAGTGAGAGCTCAGCACGTAGCAGGTGCTCAGTAAATGCACGGTGACTAGTCAGAGTTGGTGTATTCCAGAGCTAGTTCAGAATCAGCCTAAAGTAGAAGCTAGGAAAACTTCCTTGCCCAAGAAAAAAACACCCCCAACCCCCCCACCCAGTGCAGCGACGACTGAAATCCCACCACTGGGAGCTCTAATTCGCTGCAAATTACAATGGAGACATTTCACACTTGAAGCCTCGTTGCACCTTTGTGCTTTTTAAGGCCCTTTATGACAGGGTCTCTACCAAGCTCTTTAGCCACATCCCTCATCTCGAGCCAAGTCTGTACACCCTGACTTCAGGCTGCAGCATATCAAACCGCTTGGACAGCCCTGAACCCTGATGTCGCTTAGACTTCCACGCCTCCACCCAGAAAGCCTTCACCCTACCTGCTTGCTTATCAAACTCCCCAGACTCCCCTGTCTGCGCCCCCAGCCCCAGCACAGCCAAGAGTGCCCTCTTCCGTGATATTGTGCGTCCCATGCCCACGTCTACCATTAACACACCTGTCTCCTAGAAACCTGTGATCTCTGACTCCCCGGCAATTAGTCAAGGGCCTCACACAGGGAGGTGCTTAACACATTTGAATTTTATTTTGAAAAGGAATCCTATTGTAAAAATAATCTTTAAGAGGGAGGCACTGAGCAGTGACAGAAGACACGTACGGGCATTGAAGGGAGGATACTGACAGAGTCTAGAAGCTCCTCGAGGTCTCACTTTACTTCCTTCTTACTTACCCTGAAGTGCCACTTACAGAATATGACGGACACACGGCCCCTCAGAGTCCCTAGACCCTCATCTGGCCGTTCAAAGGGCATACTATCTCATTCGCCACCGTGCAGCTCCAGAGCCCAGAGAGGCGGCCGGGGAAAGTTCATGCACCGCCCCCCACCCCCAAGTTGCTTTCCTTGCAGACCAGGAGAGATGTTCACTGGGGAGCCATCTCTCACTCCAGGAAATGATCACAGCATGTCCCCAAAAGGTTCACATATTCCTGGGTCTCACCGGCTTCTCCGTGGCTCAGAAGCCTAGTGGGGAGGGGAAGGGTGTCAGGCCATGTGTGTCTCTGGGCTCCCAAGCAGTTGCCAAGAAACCCTGAAGTCTCTCTCCTAAATATCACCCGTTCCCCAGCCTCCCGAGTCTCTGTCACTTCTTTCCGTTGTCTCCACTGACTGATCTTTCACTCTCTAACTCCCAAAGCGATCCTGTCAGCACCGAACACATGCAAATGGCATTTTAAGGAAATTAAACAGTCAGGCTCTCCCAGTACCTGTTGAGTTCAGACTCAGAGTACCGATTTCCTGCTGATGGAAATAATTACTCAGCTTTAAGATCTCCTAAGTTTGCTTCTCTCTCCAAGAGGGGCGCAGCAAAATTGTCTTCCACTGCACCATTCGGGGGGCAGGGAGAAGCAATTTACCATACGATTTGTCTTAAACTTTTTAAAGGCATATATAACCAAAAAACAAGACTGAAGACTCTCAGTTTTGCTGGTTACTGCCTGGTTCTCACATGTGGTCCATCAAAGTCTCCCCAGGTCATGATTTAGCCGGGAACCTTGACTTGAGCCTGTGGATGGAGCAGAGGGTAGCAGTGAGTGCATAAGCAATAAAGATCACGGAGGCAGGGGGGCCAGGCCTCCTCCGGGCCAAGAACAGTACTAGCCTCCAGGGCTCAAGAGGACATTGGGTGGGCAAGGGCAGGTTCCTGCCTCCAGGAGCTCTGTCTGATGGCAGGGGGACAAGCAAGCAAAGAGTCTGTCCCAGTGGGCCACCAATGGGATGACTAAGGGACTAAAGAAGGGAGGGCCAGCTCAGACGGGATGGCCCAGAGAGGCCTTCGCACAAGAGGAAGAAGGAAAATTTGGCTTTGAGGGACATCCTCACTAGGGACGGGAGCTATCACGGATGCGCTGGCACCCATCCAGATCTTTTTTTCCGTACAGGTGCACCCACGTCTCTGCTTCTGTGAATATTGGCTGCTAGCTGTTCACAGCTTTCCCTCCCCTGGCGAACGGCTCTAGGGCAAAGAACCTCCATTATCCAGGAACGTAAACTCCACACTGCTCTCCCAGGAGCAAACACTGCCTTAAAAGCTGTATGAGGCCTTACTCCATACTTCCTTCCTGTCATTCCCTCTTAGCTTGACACCTCCAAGGACACTTTCCTCTTCTTCCCTATGAAGATTATCAACATTTTGATTCAGAGAGGAAGGAAGAGAATGTAGGAACCCCCCACCCCCCGCCATCTGCTTGGTTTTTGTTTTGCTTTCTGGGACATCCCCACAAAGAGATGCCCCTAGGGCGACATCCTCCAAAATCCTGTTGGAGACAAAGCATCCACACTGTTCTGCGGAGATGCCAGAAGAGGAGGTGTCCACCAGGGTCCAAAGATACTTTGAGTTTGTCACCGTGTGGCTGTCCAGAGATCAGCCCAACCTCCCAACCGCTGTCTTCCAGAAAAAACTGCTGGTTGGGCCAGAAATCCCAGGACTGGGGCCCTGCTTCTCTCCCCAACCTCTGGGGACCCTTTTGGATAAACTTCAGCTGCAGATTTCAAAGAATGGGAACAAGGTTATTGATTCACTTTTATTAAAAATCAGAAGGGGAGTCACAAGACATTTGGTTCAGTAACATACCCAGTAAGCTAAGACAAAAGACTGAATCTTTGAAGGGCTAGAACATTATTAAATCAATCTCTAATGGGTTCAGTTGGAAAAGTTCAAAGATAATTATTCCACGGTTCCAAGTGTCAGTACGGTCTCTGGTGTTCCTCCTGTTATTTTTTCCCTGAGTTACAAAGAGTTATTGAACTCTTCTAAGAAGCAAACTCCCGGCCCTTTATAAGGGAGCCAAGTTCGTGATGGGAACCACCTTGTACCGACATTTAGCAAACAGGAGACCCTTTCTACTGTGCAACCAAACACAGAATATTAATAGCTTAATACAGTGACTGGCTTATTACATACATTATGAAACAAACAAGAAAGTCCGTTTTTAAAAACTCAAAACAAAAAGCTGAGTAGGAGAATATCACATAGGAAGCTGACTTTAAGGGAAAGAGATAGAAATGCCTTGCTAAAGAAATGACATTTAAGCTGAGAATTAAAGGACTAGAAGTAGCCAGCTAAGCAGCGAGGGGTGAGAAGAACGTCTAGAGAAGAGTAAGCAGTCTGTTCGGGAAATTAAAGGAAGACCCGTAGAGCTAAGTTGAGACAAATAAAGGCAAGGATCAGATATCATAAGGCTGGAGCAAATGGCAGGGGCCAGAGCGTGTAGGGTGTATGGTCATGGGAAGGGGGGGAGGGCATCTAGGTTTTGTTTTAGAGACAAAGCAGTTGAAGGATTTAAAGCAGGAAGAGCAACATGGTCTACAACGTATTTATTTAGAAAAGCAGTCTGACTGCTGCCCTCCAGCCAGGACGGCAAGGACGCACACAGAGCAAGAATGGGACAGGGCCAGCTGGGAGGCTCTCACAATAATGCAAACTAGAGAAATTAGCAATGTGGGCCAAGAAGATGGCATTGGACAAAGAGAGAAGATTAGACTCCACTTACGTTTTGAAGATTGAATCAGTAACACTTCCTAATGGATGAGGAACAGGAAAAGAGGGCAAGGGGAATCAAGAGTGAGACTTGAATCTCTGGCCCAAGCAGCTGGGTGAACGGTGGCTTCATGAACTGGGAAAAGAGACAGCCAGGGAAGGTGGCAAGGCAGGTGGGGGCAGACCAAGACATCTGCTTTGTGCAGGTTCGATCCGACATGTCTCAGAAATATTCCGCTGCAGATGTCAGATGAGAAGTTGGACGTGTGAATCTGGAATGCAGAGAGATCTGGGCTGGTAATATAAATCGGGGACAACACCAGAATAAAATCACATTTAGCCTTATGGTAAAGAATGACATCAAGGAAAAGAACAGAAAGAGAAGAAAGCCCAACATTTGTGGTGTGATAGAGAAGGAAGATAAGGGATGGAAAAAAGACAAAAGAACAACAGGAGAAGAGATATAGCCGGAAGCCACACCAGTCCAGTGTGCACCATTCACCACACCACTGGAGATGACCTGTCAAGGTCACCTGTGCCCTCTGCGTAGCCACATCCTGGGACGACCTTCTTCTCATGCTCAATGCTCATGCTCAATGCTCATCTTCTTCAGAATCAATCACTCCTAGCCTTGAATCAATCTTTCTCTCTCTCTCTCTATCTTTCTCTCTCTCTCTCTCTCTCTCTCTCTCTCTCTCTCTCTCTCCCTCCCTCCCTCCCTCCCTCTCTCAGCTTCCATTAGGTTTTCAGCCACAATTAACAACCACCTCCAACCGAATAAAGCAAATTATTATCTCCCATAACAGGAAGCATCTCCAGAGGTAGACCAGCCTTCAGGGCCGGTTGATTCATCGGCTTGACAATGTCTTCAGGGACAAGGGCTTGTCTACTTCTCCACTTTGCTGTGTTTGGTATAGAAACCTCTGAAAGGAAGGGATGAAGAAGAGAAGAAAGAAAATGGATTACACAATCACGAAAAAGTCAGACTCCTCGGATCTTTCCCCAGTTTCATCTGACCATTCTCTAGAGCAATGTTTCTCAAATGTTTAGTCTCAGAACTATTTCAGAGTCTTCAAAATTAGTGAGGACTCCAAAGAGATCATATGAGAATTGCGTATATTGATAGGTAGCAGGTGAGAAATTAAAACCAAGTCATTTAAAGAGATTTTTATTAATTCCTTTTTAATAATAATAAGCCATAATTATACATTAACTAAAGAACATATTTTATGAAAAATGCTTCCACATTTGGCCCCTTGCAATATCACATGTCCTGTAGCCACTGGAAAATTTCACTCTACATTAATAGGGAAAATGGGAGTAAAGAAGGCAAACGAAGTCTTGGTATTATTATGAAAATAGTTTCAATCTTTCTGACCCCCTGAAAGGATCTCGGTGACTCTTAACTGTCCACAGATCATACTTTGAGAACCAGTGCTCTATGGATAGTGAAAGCAGGAATATCTGGATTGAAGCACCAGGAACAATTAAGGGACAAGCTTACTATACCCCCAAATATGACATTAACTAAAAGATCCACACTGGCTGTTGAAACTCTACCCTCCTTCCCCATACTTCTCAACCTGCCTCAACTCCCAGGATATTATCAGTCAGGATAATATCTGATATTATCAGATAATATCTGATAATATCAGCCTCCAACCAGGAGGCTACAACACCTTCTCTAAGGAACCTAGCTAACCTGAGAGAAAATATCTAAAGATACTGACATCAGGGGTTCCAGTGAATGGTACAATCTTCACCCCATGACGAAAGCCATGAATGATGACACAGAGCCTCCAATGAGCTTTTTTACGTGTTGCTCTTAATTACCAACAGACAACCAAAGATAACAAGATAATTGAGGAAAGCTTCTAAAATGAATACTAAAAAAGCAAAACAAACATACAGGAGAAAAGTTAGAACAGACTATGCAGGAAGAAGTAAACTTTGAAAAACTGCTGTTGATGTCTCCAGAGAAAATACTGTATCTATAAAACAAGACCAGAATGCATTGGGAAATATTCAGGGAACAAAGAAGCCCTTTGGAAATTAAAAATATGACAACAGAAATGAAAAACCCACTAGTAGTGTTGGCAGGTACAGTTGAGAAAAACCTCCCAGGAAGTGGGGCAAAAAGACAGAGATGGAAAAGCCAAGAGGTCCAACTCCAAACAGCCGGCACTCTGGAAAGAGAACACAGATGGAAAGAAATCATCCCTAAAATAATTCAAGAAAATTCCCCAGCACTGAAAGATTTGCATTTCCATACTGAGTGGCTCACAATGTACTCGGCACAAGAGATAAAAACAGACCCACAGCAAGATGGCTCACTTTAAAATCTCAGAATACAGGAGACAAAGGTAACATGCTCGTTCCTGAGCAGGAAAAAAGTTCTATCTAAAGCTCAAGAATCAGAGTGGCCGAACTTTTCAACAGCAACACCAGAAGCTACATACATACTTTGAAATATATGGTAGGTAGGGGGATTGAGGTAGAAATTGGAGATGAAAGGGGAAAATACTATATTTAAGAACTTTTTAACGAGTGGCCAAAGGCCAGCAATGATCAACTCCATTTCGTGCAGATAAGAGATAACCAAACCAACAGAGGCACACGCATACACCACACAGATTTATGAGACCCAATACCCCACCCCCACTCACAGCTCTAGCCACTCATGCTGAGTTTCCATTCCATGGACAGCCCAGGCTCATGACCATCCCAAAGCCTTTTTGGACCGATGGCATCTTCTTCCTGGATGGTTCCTCCCCTGGGTCTTTGCACAGTCGACCGCTTTTTATCTTTCAAGTCGACATTTCGCCATCCCAAAGAGGAGTTTCCTCACCCTTCTAGGCAAATTCATTTCTTCTACCCTCTATTCCTTATCTGCAACAGCCCACTTATTCCTTGAATCGCAGCTATCAAAATGAAATATTCTTGTTTGCTTATTGTCTGTACCTCTCCATCCTTAATAATGTAAATTCCATAAGGGCAGAGATCATGTCTATCCCAGTACTCCCATAGCACTTGGATCACAAATAGTGCCTGGCAAGTAATCAGTGCTCCGTCATTTATTTGGAAAATTAAAAGGTCCATGAAGATGAGATCAGGAACCGAGAGGCCATGGTGTTGGATGGGTCACCAATAGAGACGCTAAAGTCAGTGAGAATGATGACAGTGTTTAGAAGAATAAGAGAATAAAGCTAGGTACTGAATTCTCCCATGAATGCAGAAGAAAGATAGGGTGTTCGATGGATGATGCACCAAGGAGTAAAAAAGCATTAGCAGATGGCATGACTTCAAAAAGAGCAGATTTTTGTAGGCGGGATGGAAATGCCTGTTTCAATGCAGCACTGGAGAACAAAAAGACACCTATTTCACCTCCTAGTCTTTAGATAGTAGATAAGATGTGGGAGGAGAAGAGTCTCCATTCCATTTGAGACAGCCAAGGGATAGCCAGATTTCAGTTAGAGAGATGGGAAAATTCAGGAAAGGTAGAGAGGAGTTTCCTAATGACATTCCCAGAGGGCACAATGGAAGGCATAGGTTACATTACAAGAGTATCCCCAACCAGCGGCAATTCCTACCTCCTCTCCAAAAACATTTGAAAGCATCTAGAAACATTTTTGGTTGTCATAACTGAGGAGATATTGACAGCCCATGAGCAGAGACCGGAGGCACTGCTAAACACACACTGAACAGCCCCTGGCCCCCATGACAAAGAGTTACCCAGACCGAAATGTCAGTGGTGCCAGAAACCCTGGGTTGTGAAATACTGGAAAACAAGATGAAAAGAACCAGATGGGATGAAAGTCCAGTCGGGAATAGAATGCCTGGAAGTTCGGGCATTTAGCAGTCACTGAGGCAATCCAGGTCAGGTGACATGATGAGATCAGTCCTGATAGATTCTGAGATGGAAATGGGAAACCACACTGTTTCTGAAGTAGAAGTCCAACATATCTACAAGATCATGACTTGAGCTGAAGTTGGATGCTCAACTTGCTGAGTCACCTGGATGCCCCGAGGGCCACATATCTAATGGGATGGCAGCTACCCCAGGAGATCCTGGGCAGCAGCTCCAGAGGCCAGCCCGGTGTAATGGAATGCACAGGTGATATCTCATGGATGTCTGGCTTGGCCAAGTACACAGGATTCTCCAGTTCTGAGTGTCATCTTCTGAAGAACTGAGGAATCTTTGGAAAACACTAACATTCAAGCTGCCCTGAGCCCTTGGGGCACCTGGGTGGCTCAGTTGGTTGGGTGTCCAAACTCTTGATTTCAGCTCAGGTCATGATTTCACAATTATGGGACTGGCCCTGCACCTGGCCTCACATGGGGTCCATGTGGGGCCTGGAGCTTGCTTGAGATTCTTTCTTTCCCTCTCCCTCTGCCCCTCCCCTACTCACATGTGAGCTCCCTCAATCTCTCTTGAAAAAGAGAGAAAGAAAGAGAGAAAGAAGGAGAGAAAGAAAGAGAAAGAAAGAAAGGAGAGAAAGGAGAGAGAGAGAGAGAGAAAGAAAGAAAGAAAGAAAGAAAGAAAGAAAGAAAGAAAGAGAGAGAAAGAGAAAGAAAGAAAGAGAAAGAAAGAGAGAAAGAAAGAAAGAGAAAGAAAGAAAGAAAGAAGGAAAGAAAGAAAGAAAGAAAGAAAGAAAGAAAGAAAGAAAAGAAAGAAAGGCCCTGAGCTCTCTTATTTGCCACAGTGTTTCCTGTAATTTTCTTCAATTACTTCTCTTAGAGTGGCACAATGGGAAGGTCATGGTGAGCTCCATTTTAAAGTAACTTTTCTTAAAGGTGAGTATCAGATAAGGAAGACGAAAACAAGGGAAACAACTAGTATTTATGGAACTTTAGGTACCAGGCATTGTTCCAGGTATTTAGCAACCACCCGAGGGAGGGATTTGAAAACCTGTTACAGGGATGAGCAACGAGAACCTGGAGAGACTGTGAGCTTCATAGACCACACAACCAGGATATATTTGTAGCGCAATTCCTGGAATCATGCTTTCATGTGTAGACACACTAAATACCGGATGGATGGATGGATGGATGGATGGATGGATGGATGGATGGAGTGATGATAAACAGAGCACACCTATACAGCTCATATGCATTTTTTTTCCTCTTACCTTCTCCCCTAGTTGTGTTTCATTGTTTATTGTGCTCTGTTTTGGCTTTTTTTTTTTAATATGATCAACTTCTGATTACCCATGGCAACAGAAGAGACAGATAACAGAAATAATTGAAAGCAGAAGTCAATCCAGAAATAATTTATATTTAGTCTGGGGATTTTGTTCATGCCCTTTTCAACAGCAGATTTACCAACCTAATTATATTTTACTTTGGCAAATATTAAAATTATTTTTCATTCCTTAAACACACACCAACTGGTGGTAGGTAAGGTAAAGCGAGACACAGGTGGATGGCAGAAGAAGGCAAGCAGGGACATAAAACTTGACAGCAAAAATTTACAAGCTTTATTACCTTCAAGTGAGTGATGAAGAACTTATTTATAACCCCAGAAAGAGTCCTTTAAATTTAATAAGAAACAATGAGTCCTTTCTCTCTAGATGTTTTTCTATAGCATAGTCTGTACAGAGTTATTTTTAAGAATCTCTTTAGAAAGAGTTTCGACTTGCCCATTTCCTTAGCAGTAGGTCCTATCTCAATCTTTGGGTGAGAACAAGAGATGATAAAAAAAAAAAAATACAGTTTGGCTCAAGCTCCCTTCATGGGTCCCCTGGTCATCCTGACTCAAGCTAGTGCCCCGGTAACACTTTCCATTCCCTATCCCACCAAAGGGTAAGTCGGAACCATCCCAACATTCCTACGGATAGGCCAGCAGAATGCAGGAAGATGCTGGGAGAGAGAGTCTAGAACAGCTTCCTCTTTGTGGAGGACTCTCTCAGTGGCCCCTGGGAACATTTACACAACACTGTAAATGAGGTGTGGCGGTGGAACTGAAATAATGGAACGTACACAAATTAACCACCGAGAGCTGGGGAAGAGCAGTACCCTGGGAAAGCGGGATGTCATGTCCTCTAGAAGAAGGCAGAGGAGGATCATCTGGGTCCCGAAGGCTGTGGAAAAGTCCAGCGGACAGTGTGCTCATCCATCTTTGTCCACACTGCCCCAGGGAGCTTATGCCATTCCATTCCCAGCGCCTCTGCTCAGGACACGGATAATTTCCATGCATCCAACTCTTCCTGAGAATTAGGCAGGGAGGAAAGGAGCTGCCCCCCTTTGGTACCAGGGTTGAGAGTTTGACTTCACATACCCTAGCCCTACCCTAACCCAAACCCTACCCCATGGCACCTGCCCAACCCAAGAGCCTGACCATGGTGTAAGCTCAGTGAAGACTTACCAAATGTCTACTATAAATCTGGGTCTTGGCCTCGTGGAGTTAATATCCCCTTTTGTGGTGGTTTCTTTGAACGTGTTGCGCAGCAGACGTGAACTAGCCAGACCCAGGACAGATGCAAGATGATTCCCGTCTCTCCCTGGAGAGACGCTCCTTGGAGGTGACATGTGGCCCGGGACACCCACTCACCCACTCACTCATTCTCCTGCTAGTGGAAGAGGAGACCTTGCCAAGCAGGGCCAAGGCAGACAACAATGAACACTCCAGCAGAGCAAGGCTTTTGGGGTCCCGAGAGGCCATCTGTAGGACTCTAAAAAGTCCCCGTGGAGTGAGCGGAAGTGGAAAGAGAAAATACAACACGTACCACAAGGGCATACGCACCGCTCCTAATTACGTGTTTAATCTATCGATCGAACTTTTAGGTTGAAGATGAATCAGGCCGTGCGCCATTGTGGGGGCTGTTAACCGCTTGCATTCCAGACCTCCCACCAAGCCCCTGACCTCCGAATGTTGTCCACGACAGAACAACAGCCTCTGTCACCCAGCCAAGCAGCCATTCATCGGGGAGAGAGATGTTCCAGTGAAAAGATGATGGACAAGGATGTGGCCTAGACTGGAAATGGAGACTGGTACTGGTCACGGCATCAGCCACTTTCCCAGCTGTGCCTCAAGTCCCCCAAGTCACTGAATCACTCGTTTTTTCCAAAGATGGGAGGCGGGACACAATCCCTCCAGGCTCCTGCTTTGTTTGGTGCCTTCTTTCTTTAAGTTTCTTTCTTTATTCAGCTTCTCTTAAGCTTCTGTGTCATCACGGCCAAAACTTATCCAACAGCATAGCACATCCCAGATGTGACCATACAATCGAGGGGGCAGTGCAATGGGAGTCCCCTGACTGTGACTCTTTGGGGAAGCAGCACGAGAGCAGGACTGGGAATGGAAAGAGCTCAGAATTTAGAGCAAGAAAGCCTGCATTATCGTCTCCCATTTACTGGCTGTGCAATCCTGGGAAATCCCCTGTACTGCCTTCTCTAAGCCTCCTTCCCTGATTTATAAACTGGAGATAATAATGCCCATGAGCAGGTGACATCCTGAGGGCATCTGAAAGGCTGGGCTAAATTATAAAACCAATAAATAATGTATGAGGTCAGTTGTGCAAAAGGCACCTCGGGGACAAAATGCTTCCTGTGCCAGCTGCAAAGAGAGAAACCAATTAGCTTCATTTGTATCCACGGTATTAATTCAGAACACAAACAATAGCGTGGACCAAAGAAGTGTCCGGGAGAAGGGGGAAGGGAACACCACTGGAAGGAACCCCGGAAAGTGAGACGCAGAGATCCAACAGTAGACAGCCACATCCCAGGAAGGGGAGACCCACCCCTGAGAACGTGCCAGCTCGGTGGCCACCCAACTATTAGCCCAACGTCAGTGACCACTGAAACTGTGGAGGCAGGAAGGAGCCATCTCTTAGTCCCCGGTCCCTGCGTGGCTGACCCTCAATCCATTCTGCCCGGACGTCGTTGAGCGAGGCATTTGCCTGGTCCTGTTAATCGCTCACCACTGCCAGCAGTCAGTCACGTGCCCCGCCTTCCAAACGCCACCCTAACGTCCTCCTGGATTTGTGACAGTCTGTAACAGCCCCGCAATCTCTCTTCATGGGTTCTGACACCCCAGTTGCTTGGACGGTTTTCTGAAGTTCTCCGTAGTAACGAAGTCTGTTTTGCAGCACCTGAGAACAATTTACAGAGCTCTGCCTTCCCTCCTGGATCCTGTGCCTGAAATTCAGGGTTCCCCCCAACGATGAAATATAACTTCGTTTTGTTTAACCGCATGATAATGTATTTATTATTTAGATTGGATCGAGGCCTAAAACCAGAGTTTGGGCAAAAGCAGCTATAGGGCGACCCAGGCCTGAACCCATTCATCCGTTCATTTAGCAGCAGTCAGTACCCACAGGCTCCAATGTCATAGAGCCTGCGCTGAGCTCTAAGAACGAAGAGGTGAAGAAGGTGACTCCCGTCCCAAGACAGCACCACCAGGGCTCAGATCCTGCCACTGCCACTTGCCTTTCCCTGAACCCTTCTGTGCCTCTAGCTACTTAACGTCTCGGAGCCCTAGGATGGAAATTCTGCTCAAAATGAATTTCTGGGTGGATTGCATGGAAAATGTCTTAGCAGGATGCCAGCTACATAGCACCTCCCCAGTAATTGTTACCCATAAATACTATTTGTGAGGGGCGCCCGGGGGGCTCAGTCGGTCAAGCGTCTGCCTTGGGCTCAGGTCGCGATCTCACAGTTCGTGAGTTCGGGACCCACGTCGGGCTCCGTGCTGACAGCTCGGAGCCTGGAGCCTGCTTCAGATTCTGTGTCTCCCTGTCATTGTGTTCCTCCCCTGCTCATGCTCTGTCTCTCACTCACTCGCTTTCAAAAATATACATTAAAAAAAAATTTCAATACTATGTGTGGTCAGCGGCCTCTGACATGACTCCCGATGAGCCCCACCTCCCAGTGTTTGCATTCTTGCACAGCCTCCTCCCCTTTGGGGTCTGCTCACCCTAGTGACTTCCTTCTAATGAACAGAGAGAGAAAAAGGGTGATGGGATGTTATTTCTGTGATTAGGTCGCAAAACAACTTGACTTCCATCTTGTGGGTATTCATTCTCTCTCTCTCTCTCTCTCTCTCTCTCACCCTCTCTCCCTCCCTCCCTCCCTCCCTCTCTCCCTCATTGTATGCTGTCTTCAATGAGAAGTCAAGGAACTGAAAGTGATCTCAAGCCAACATCCAACAAAGAGCTGAGGCCGAGAGGAAGTGAAATCCTGCCGACAACCACATGAGCGAGCTGGGAAGTAGGTCCTGGTCCTGTTGACCCTGGAGATGATCACAGCCCCAGACGACACCTTGACTGCACCCTGTGGGAGGAGAGCCCCTGAAGGAGAAGACCGGCTAAGCCATGCCCAGATTCCCGACCCACAGAGACCATGAAATAATACCTAAAGCTCTGAGGCAACTCGCTTTACAGCAAAGGAACAGAGTGTGTGTGGCAGGACAATAAGAAGGGGCACACTGACAGCCAGATCATCGAGAGCCCAGTAGCCCACGCTAAACGTTTGGGCTTCCTCGTGGGGACAATGAGAAGCAGTCAAGTGTTCTTTAAGCAGAGCAGAAACCCCTTCTTAAACCATAAGACAAATATGGAGTCATAAAGAAAACATCGTTCAGGAGAAGGAGCCGGAGTGACTTCTTGAGCTGGTATATTTTCCAGGACACAACATTGGAAAACTTCCAGAGAACGGGGCTCTCTTACTTTTAGTCCCTCCGGCTGTTAGGGGATTCATGGCACCAAGTTTAATGGTGAAGAAAAGAAACGAAAGTGAAGTTACTGAAATAAACAATTTCATTAACTTCAAAATCAGTGACTTCAAAATCAATTAAATTTGTAATACCCTTACTGAGGACAGAAGTAGCGAATTAATCACAATGAAAATGAGTTGTTAGGAATACAAAAGGAGTGAGACTTTTGTAAATAACTTTTGGCATTACTGTTTCCTAAATCAATAAAGATACATCATTTTTCTCCCTGCACACCTCTTTCTAAATCCCAAATCAAGATTTTGCAGATACCTGCCCTTGGACTGATCCCATAAATCCATTTGAAAGTGACCTAGTTTTTGCACATGAGCCACAGTATCTCTGTATTTAGGTCTTGTCATTGTAAGACAAAGGCACGGAGATAAGAACACGGTCTCTAAAATAAATAAAAGGAAAACATCTCTGAAGTATTTACCAAAAGGCTCAGTGAGGGGCAATGCGTGCTAGGCTGGGATCAATGAGGGAGGGGCAGTGAGCGCTAGGTTGAGATCAATGAGACGTGCCGTAGGCCTTACTGTTGGAAGAGCCTGTAACGGTTACAGCTCATAGAACTGGATATACCCATTTCTTTGATCAGCATTTTTTGAGCATCTGCTGTGTGCTGGGCCCCAGACAGCCTCCTCAATACCGGCATTGGAAATCTATGGAACTGTTTTTTTAATTCCAGTACAATTCACGTACAGTGTTGTGTTAGTTTCAGGTGTGCAATACAGTGATTCGGCAATTCTCTACCTTACTCCATAATCATCACTGTTAAGTGTACCTGATGAAATACTACTCAGCCATAAAAAAGAATGAAATCTTGCTATTTGCAACGACACGGATGGAGGAAGGGCATAACGTGAGGGGAAATAAGTCGGTCAGAGAAAGGGAAATCTGTAGAACTACGATTCGCTTTTTTTTTTTTCCCTTGAAGGCATAAGTAGGCCTAGAATAGGAAAAAATTCCCATTTAAGTGACCAGAATCTGAGCCTAACCTTGAATTTGCTAAGTTGCGGTTCATTTCAACTCTTAGGGCTCCCAAGAAGAATGCAGGGGCTGTACTCCATCATCCCTAAAACTGACTCCAACTCTAAAACAGTCAGAATCAACAGCCCCTTGACTGCCCAAATTCAGTTTTACTCCAACTGTAGGAGGGTCCCACAGAGCTCATGACTAAGAGGTGGCTCTCCCCATCTTGACAGCCTGCTTCAGAAAACGAGCATCCCCAGCATCCCAAGGACCATGCCGAGAATGTTCTACCACTGATCTTTGCCCAGGTAATCATAAAGGATCCTTGCTCGGCAGAGCAGCTAATGGAGGACACATTGGGAAAAGCAGCCACTGTCTCTTCATTGTAGAGAAGAGTCAAGTGCCCCCCAGAGAGTTACTGACCTGCATCAGGTCACATGGGGCACCCATCTCCACTCTGCCATCACCCCAGCAGAGAGCTGGCCTTGAGCTAACACACGTCTCTAAACACCACCACATCTGATGACCACAGTTCTAATTCCTCCACACGGAGCAGTATCACAGGACTCTGGAAGGCCGAGGGTCCCCAGGCTACCTCTGCACCTCCCATTTCCCAGAAAAGAACATCAAAGCCACAGGAAAAAGTGCTGGGATGCTTAGCGACAGGTCAAGGACCAGACTACAGCATTCAATCCAGTCCCACTCCGCTTCCCAGCCCCCCACCCCACCTGCTCACTCCACAGTCATCTACCGACTGTTCCCTGCATGCCCAGTGTCGTGCCTGGTGCTTTAACCTGACTCAAGCCAAGACGCTGGGCTGAAGTCTCCAATCCTGCACAACTGGGCTGGCTGGGCAGAACCCAGTCTGAGCAAGACCACCTCTCACAGAGGTCTCAGCGGAAAATACGAGCAGAGGAGACAATGACAACAACAAAGCAAGCAAAGTCTGTTCCTTTCATATCCTGGATAATCCCTTCCAAGAGCTGAGGACTCCGTACTCTAGTTTTTACCTCTCTCCTTCGCGAGGTATTGCTCACAGCAGCGGGTCCAGTCTAATCTTTGCCGATTCCTCCAAGGGAAGTAGTTGGAGAGGAGGGTGATATTAGCTGATGAGCCGGAATTACTTTAGCTGACTCCTCGGGTGTATAATGCACTTTACTAAATCAGAGATAATGAATTCCACAGAGAGCACATGAGGGGAAGGGAGAAACAAGCACGGGGTCTAAATACACTTTATTTCAAGGGACGCCAAGGGACAGTCAGAGAAAGTTCACCTAAGAAAGG
This sequence comes from Panthera pardus, assembly GCF_024362965.1. Classification (NCBI taxonomy): domain Eukaryota; kingdom Metazoa; phylum Chordata; class Mammalia; order Carnivora; family Felidae; genus Panthera; species Panthera pardus. Next base: position 154,916,580 of record NW_026526721.1, read on the forward strand.
GCCTGGTCCCCTGAATGGACAAAGGAGAACACGGACCTCCGTGGTCTGTCTGCCTGACAGTGGTCTCTCCTGGACTTCTTCTCCACTTAGAGTTCCTTTGTCCTTTCAATTTTTTTTTATGTTTTTATTTTATTTTAAGAGAGAGACAAGGCTCCTATATCATCTGTGTTGCTCACGCCTGGCAGTGTCCTGCACTGAGTGGGCAAGACCAATGGGTAAAAGTAGCAGGCCAATTGTGACCCAGTACCAGAAGGAACATTCTAGGAGCTTGTCAAGCAGGTTGTGGTGGAGCACGAAACTTCAAATGGGTGCCGATTCTTAGAGATGGTAGTAGACTTATTACTATTACTTTAGTGGCCCCCAATGAACCACACGTCCAAGTATTTTTGTCTTTATGTATCCCTCTGCCACATGGTCTCAGAACTTGGTCATTTGACTACCTTTGTCCAATAGGATGTCCGCAAGCATGACACAAGTGGAGGCTTGGTAAGTGTTTGCACATCGAGGCTTGGAACACTCCCTAGAACCCAGCTACATGCTGTGAAGAAGCCCAAGCAGCCGTGTGGAAAGGCCCACATGGCAAAGGACAAAGGCCCCCAGCCAACCACCCCAACAAGCCTTCAATCAGCAGGAAGCACCAACTAGCAGCCATGTTGGTGAAGCCACTTGGGGCCTACCAGCCTCCCCATACTCCAGCCGATACCACATGAAGCAAGAGAACTATCTGGTCAGCCCACAGAACCGTGAGAAAGAAACTGTCGTTGTTTTTAGCCACTAAGTCTTGGGGTAGTGGGTTATAGAGGATAAGCAAAACGAAGCTTAGTCCCAAATCTGGGGTAGGACCGTTTCTCCGCCCATGCAACTTGTTCAGCCACGACTCAGAAATGGTCCTCAAACCGGAGTTCTTTCTACCACTGCCTCCCAAGTCATGAGAGTCAGTGGCTATGAAAGAACATTGCAAACTCCAAAGGGTCTTGCAGATGTTGTTACTGGTACAGATATCCAGGGTTGCCATTGTTTCCCTCTCCTTTCTACCTGTAATTTTTATTTTTGCCTTGTGTTTCCTCCTGTCTCTCCGTGTTTCTTGCTACGATCTTTCAAAATCCTAGTGCTCACTCAAGCACCTCTGGAAGCCAGAGACACTGCTGGCTTCTGATACAGTCCACCTCCTTCTCAGGCTTGAGTTCCAGGCTCAAGACACAACCACACAGCCTTAGAAAATTACTGAGTCTTGGTTTTCCCATCTATAGAGTCTGGAGATCACAGCCTGTCTCACAGGGTTCCTCGGAAGACCCCTACCCATCCCTTAGGAAGGTTCCTGGTAAGAAAGTTTCTGGGAAGAAGGTTTCTCCCCTTCTTCCCCTTCCACACTTTTTTTTTTAACTTTTTTTAATGTTTTTGAGAGAGAGACAGAGTGTGAGTGGGGGAGAGGCAGAGAGAGAGGGAGACACAGAATCCAAAGCAGCTCCAGGCTCTAAGCTGTCAGTGCAGAGCCCAACGCGGGGCTCGAACCCATGAACCGCGAGATCATGACCGGAGCTGAAGTTGGCCACTCAACCGACTGACCCACCCGGGCACCCCTCCCCTTCCCCACGTTTAGCTGCTCATCTGTAATGCATTTCCCGGTGTTCTGGCACCTTACTAACAAGACTCGGGCAACTGGACCCGCTCCTCACTGGACCCAGGGAACAAGCAAGTTGCAACTCTCGGTGAAATGATACTTGAAGTTCTTTGGGGAAGTGAGATGATGTGAGCCATCCTGGGTCCTATCCCCTTTCTGGAAAAAAAACAAAAACAAAAACAAAATCGTGTCCGTTTTCCATGACCCCAGAATACAAATAAGCAGCACCTTTCTTTCACTCAAAAAATAAGACACTTTGTGACAGGACAATAACGGGAAAGGAAGACAGAGAGAGAGGCAACGGATAAGAAACATATTCACAACAATCTATATTATGAATATATATGTATACTTGTATCTCGGTGGGCCCTGTGGAGTTAGAGATGAGCTAATTAAAATGCTTATGCTTTTAGCAATGATGTTTATTGAAATCATTTTATAACCCTCCAAATTGAGGTTTGTTTCCAGCTATAATATAATGCTACCTGGAATATTCTGACCTAAATTATTTACGTGCCTAAAAATAGACTGCCTTCCCCCATTACTGACTTTGTGGATGTATCTCGGGATGTGGAAAGTTTTGGCGAGCTCAGGCGGCTCTTGCAGGCTTTGCCCGCATCCTCCGTGCCTACGGAGATAGAGACTGAGGATACTGATATAGTGGGAAGCTGCCTCGGGCCCCAAAGGTGAAGTAACCCTCTGGGCAAAGCTGGGTCTGGCTGGATGCTCCTGAATACGGAAGGACTACCAGGAACATAACTGGGGTCCGAGTGGATACTCATCATGTCTGGGTTCCGATTCCCACGCCACGTCCAGCTCTGTTAGACCCGGAGAGAGACGGCGTGACTACAGAAGTAGAACGAACACTAGGAAGACTTTGGGGGTGATGCAACTGTTCCGAATCGTGATGACGGTGCTAGTTCCAAGAATCCACAGGTATTTAGGGGCCCCTGGATGGCTCAGTCGGTTAAGCAGTCGCCTCTTGATTTCGGCTCAGGTCATGATCTCAGCTTGTGGGTTCAAGCCCTGTGTTGGGCTCTGTACTGACAGCACGGAACCTAGTCGGGATATTTTCTCTCTCTCTCTCTCTCTCTGTCTCTCTCTCTCTCCCTCCCTCCCTCCCTCCAAATAAATAAACTTTAAGAAAATAAAATAAAAATAAATTAAAAACAAGCAAAAAAAAAGAATCTACAGGTGTTTAAATTTCTAAAACTGTGCGGCCCCCCAAAAAAGTCAATTCTATTGTATGGTAATTTTCAAATAAAAATAACTAACATTCTGTAGGTTCAGTCGCTGAGAACTCTACCTCCACAGGTTAACTTGAACGGGGCCGCTTGCCCCCAGGTCGGTTACAGGCAGCATCTGCCGTGCACTCATGCAGGGGCCTCGTAAATAGTGTCACTCCTCCCCCGTCTGCCCAGTGGATCTGTTCTCCAGGCTGTAGCTGGGGAGATCACGTCACGGCCACGCACACAACTTTCAGAGGCGCCCCAGGGTACTTTGGTTTAAACCCACCACCCTTTCTTTCCCTGCCTGCCAGGCTCAGCACGACCTGGCCCCCGCTGCCCTCTCCAGTCTCACATACCCACCATCCCACGGGCTCACCGTGTTCCTTCCAACAGCCACACTCGTTCTGGAAACACGCGCTGTTTCCTCCTCCCGGGATGATGCTCTTCATGCCTCTCGTTCCTCCCTCTCATTACCTGAGTGACTCCCTTCTATCCTTCGGGTCCTAGCTTAAAACGTCCCATCTTCCTTAGCCAGTCACCAGATTAACGTTACCAATATCACTTTCCCATGACACGCTGTCCTTTGCCTGTACTGTGCTTATCCCAACCTGTAAGCAGGTGACTGCACGTTTGATGGCTGACTCTGCCCCTCTGGGCTGTAACCTTCACCCCGTGCAAGGCTGTGTGCCGCTCGTCCGCTGGAGCCAGCCGGCTAGAGCTCATCAGAGAGCATCCGACGAGGTCACTAGCTCGAAACCAGCCACAGGGGGAGTGTTTACACCACAGAAATTGGCAAATGCTCCGAATCGGGGCTTTTCGTTTTGGCAAGCTGGTTCGCCAGCATACCGCTGGTCGTGCTCTGCTGTGTTTCCTGGTGCTGGACACGGAGCTGAGAACATAGACAACTCTAAGTATTCGTTAAATAAATGATAGCTGTTGTTATTGATGCTGCTTACGTATAGCATCCCTGAGAGGAGTCAAGTGGGGAAGATTGCAATCCTCGTTTTACAGATGACGAGCTTGAAGCTCAAGAAAGCTGTCCAGTTTGCCCAAAGCCACACAGCTTAGAGATACACCGCTCTAATTTAGGCTGACTCCCAGTGCAGTGCTCCTTGCATCGCACCCTACCAAAACAAATGCGTGTGTATGTTAGGAATGTGTCAAGTGAGGCGCCCTGGGGGTGGTCGAAGCAAATTTTGAGAAAAGGAATCCTTGAACCCAGTTCACAAAGGTGGAGATTAATCATCCTGATTCTCTATTCCTCCATAGAAAGGACTCTCCAAGCTATGCCTAAAAACCAGAGTACGATACAGGAAGTGGAAGCCACCGTTAGATGCTTCAAACTAAAAGATACTTAACATACTAAGTCGCTTACCACATATTGGAAAGGCTGGAGAAACGGAAGAGACCGGCATACCACAAGACTGTTGAGTTCAAGGACACACCACTGTGACCCGGTGACCCAGAGGTGAGGAAGCTGCTGCCGCTGCCCCCACTATTCCTGCCATGGCCGCCTTGGGGTACCCATGAAGCTGATGACTAGAGAGCGAACTGGGGAGTCCAGCGGCCATAGATGCCTCTAAGCACCCGCATCTTTATTACCTTGCTTGCCAGGTCAACAGAGGTAGGAAGGTGGACTCCGAATCACTTCCACCTTCCAGTTTTGCATGAGTGCGTGCAATTGGCAGAACCCCATTTATTCACAGAACACTGGCTGCAAAGGAGTCTTGGGAATGTAGTTTAATAGCTTCCCAGCCTCCACATCTGGAAGGAAGATAACAGCAGCTGGGAGAACCAATTCGCTGCGTCTACCACAGTCCACCCCTTCGGCCCTCGTCACCCAAATACACCTTCTGCACAAGTGAATCCCCCCAGCACCACCAGCAACAATGGCCAACATAAGCAACCATGTCTCGTACAAACGGAAGCGTTTCACCTCTCCCCGAGAGGGAAGACCCAAAGTCCTGTCACCCACTGAGTGGCTTTCATTCACCCTCCTAATTCCATCATTCCCATCTTGGTAGCCCATAATTTGAGGATTACACTGGGCAGTTAACCACCAACAAGGCATCTTAAAATAGCGAAAGAAAGAAAGAGGCCAAAAGTTAAGTTAGGTGATGCATATAAATAAATGTCTAACAGAGCAAGGAAGAAAACGTGAGAAGCTACTGTAATCCTTGTTTCTGCCACCAGTCCTAAGGCCAGAAGTGGGCTTCTAACTTCTTTCCTATCCCACCTATCCCATGTTCCTTTAACTTTCAACCAGTACTGGTTGCTTTATCTGGTGAGATTGCTCTACCGACTATATATACACACAAGAAACATGTATATGTACATACATACACATACATACAAGAAATATACCTCTATGTGTATGGATCTATAATACACATGCATACACATACGCTTACTAGCATACATTTGTTTTCCTTGCTTTAATCAATACATTAAAATGTGTACATAATAATCTCTGGGCCAAAGTATTACAAGGACCCAAAGAATCCCCTGGTTTATGGACTCACTCTGCCCTGCCCCTATCATGTAACAGAAATGTTATTTCCCCTGGATAGCCTGGATCAATCACCCAGCCAACTATCTGCTCAACCACTGAAAGGTTAAGGGAAGGAGAAAGCAAACTCACCCTCTCCAGGCTAGGTATGTGGGGGTAAAGGCAGGGGTTGGGGCACCTTGGAAATAACTCCTCTGCCCCAAAATGCTTCAGGTATAGCCCTCATGATACCTGAAACTCAGCCATTAGAAAATAGCTTCTTTTTCAAAGACTCTCTTTGTTTGCAAACTTTCCGACAGAAACAGCTTCCAAAAAGGAGCTATTTTATTGCCACAGGATCCTACGCCCAAAAAATTAAAACAGCAAAATGGGCAGGTCGAAACTCGGGAGTGGCTTTACATGGACACCCAGGAGAGTAGAGAGTACAGCTGCGGGCCCCTTGGGGCAGAAGCCCATGGGTGGAATAATAGATGTCAAGAGTTGGTGAGGACAGAGGAGAAATCCTCCCTTTATTTCCCTGGAGACGGCAGCTCCGAGGCCTGGAATTAAAGGTGACAAGCCCAGGTGTCAGATGGCAGGTTAGCTTTGTTTGAGGGATCCAGCAGGACTAAGGGATTTACGTAGAGTGACAGTCTGGGGGCAGTGGCTGGGACCGAATGCCATCTAGAGCTCTCGCTATCTTAAAAGCAGGCTCCAGGGAGGAACCTGCAGCAGGAAGCCTGAACATCAGTAATGACCATGATCGTGGATTACAGAAGGCTGGGTCCTCTGCGGGCCCCTCAGATTCATCCAGAATTTGATCAGAAATTCAAATTCCAGTGACCTAAGACATTTCTCAAGCTTGCACTGTTAACCTGGGAAGTTTATTTCCTGGTTAAGATTTTCTTTGGCAGATGCAATTCGCAGACCTCTCTTAGGGTAAGAAAGGGGACAGTGACCCATAATTAGGAATAGGGAACCTCTACCAACAGTTCAACTTTACCCCTTGGTCCCTTGCCCGAAGATTCTACTCCCAAGGCAAACAGATCGTTCTGTCGGTGGGGATAAGGGGAACCTCACAATTCCTGCAACACACTCACAATTCCTGGGGTGCTATGGCATTGGTACCCCAGCTGGCCCAGGTTCTGCTCAACTGCCCATCAGCTCTGCGACTTTAGATTAGCGCCCCCTTCCCCGCATTATCATGTACAAAGCACAGAGCAGCGGGTACTTAACTCCCTACAAGGGCCCAGCTACCTCCGCATTTCCCTAATTCTGTTTTATTGAAGTGTCTCCACCCCCACTCCCTGTACTCCTCGTCGTCAAAGTATATTCAACTATTCTGTTCCAGAAACACAAACCTGACCCTTTAAGAAACAGAACACAGCAGAAGACCCATACCCCAACCTGGTCTGCTTCTTACCTTTGGCAACGTTAATATAAGAAACAGTCCATGGCAGCAAATTAGGCCATTACTTAATGGCCTAGAATTCCAATTAAAGGAAGGATCTTTATGAGGCTTCCTGACAGTGGGGAGGAGTGTCTGACCTAATCTTGGATCCCAGAAAGGCCACCTTCAAAGAGAAAGCAATTGCCCATCTGATTTGCCGTGGGTGAAAAGAAGCCGTAAACTATGGGGAGACTGGGCTCGTTAAAATGGTAATGGCTCTTGTCTCCACCATGAAAGCACTCCCTGGACACCTCCAGGAATGAACTTTGGGACAATCAGAGAACCAAGCATTTCCTCCCCTCATGCAATCTAATTATTGTCACTTTATGTATTGATGCACAATGAGGCCCATTAAATCTGGACTCATCACTCCTGAGTATAGCCAGACATCAAAGACTTAGAATCTCAACTACAGGTTACCAGATTGGGATATCGGGGAGTAATCCACAGATCTCATTCTCACAGACACTGTCTTATGACTCATTTGGAACGCCCTGAAGCTCTAGCCACCTCAAGAAAACCAAACTAGGTGTACTTGGGAGGCGGGGATACAACGTCTAGTCAGGGGCTATGTACACGGCCCGGAGTGAGGACTAAAAGCATATAGTCAAGGCAATAAATGTCAGAGAACTTGAACATCTAAATTCATCATATCCCCCCCCCCAGTTGCCCCTAATCAATATCCAAAGCCGGAATTGTGGTAGTCATCCTTGACTTCTTCGAACCCGTCACTCATTCGTTCACGCAACAAGTATTTACTGAGTCTGCGTTAGGTGCCAGGCATTGTGCTAAGCACTAAGGCTACAGGAGTGAACACTCATCTGCTCTGTGCACAGATGGCATTAATCTCTGTCTTAGACTGGGCTCTCTAGACTCAGATTCCCGGGTAGGGAATTGCAAGCAGAAATTGTATTGGTGAGAACTCTCGAGAGATGCGCCCGCTAGAAGGGACGATGACAGATCTGGGCAGAGAGAAGCTGACCCACAATACAGTTGCCACTGAGACCCGGCTACACAGGGCTCTAGAGCTCAGACGGCCCTTCAGTGTTGCCCCAAATTGAGATCGTATCCTCACATCGGCCTGAGTGGATCCTTAGAAAGGAGTATAACATCAAGCAAGGCAGTTCCTTGTCACTGAGGGTAATTCCCAGAGGATGAAGCTGGGAACCACACCAGACATTCCCAGCAGCTGCACTGGCCTAGAGAGGGGACCTGGGTGGGGCACCCCAGCACAGCCTGCAGTGTCCCCCACCCATCGCCTGCCAACCTGGGCACAGTCACTGTTGGCCTTTAGGATATCTTGTCTCAGTCTTCTCGCTTTTTTTCTGCCTTCACTCTGGTCCCCTCCTCTGGTATCCTTCCAGTTTGTCACTTGAAGTACCCTAAATACTAAATCATCTTTGGGATAACGGATGCGCCCTCGACTGGAGACTCGGGAGGCTTTCGGACATATTGAGGAAAGGCTTCAAAATCTCAACAAGATTTTTCCTATTTTCATTTCAATGATGTTTATAATTTTTTCACACAATTATATTCTGGATTGTCTGGATTTCCATTTTAAAACCAAGTACCTGAAATTCTAGTGCCTGAATTTACATTTCCTAACAACCACATGGGCTCCAGGTAATTTCCCCAGACTAATGAGCGTGAGACCAGAGACAAACACTGGATAAATGATGTCTTGGGCCAAATGCAGGTTGAAGTACTTCACATCGCTGCACAAATTAAGGTTTCATCATGTTTAAATAGAGAAAAATGGTCATTGAGTCGTTTCTGACATACAACACAAGTAGGTCAAACTCAAAACACTCTACCTGATCGCAGTGCTATTGTCGCATGGAGAGCAGCAATTTTGCTTCCCCAAAACAACTTGATCTGACACCCTGCATCAATTTTTTATTTGATCTGTTTAGTTTGCAGTCTTATTTGAATACAATTTATAAATCTGCTTTGGCTTCATGGTTACATAGAAGCTATAAATATAAGGACCTAAGCCTGGTTTTATAGCTGTATGTATTTTTTTTTTTTATTTATTTATTTTTGGGACAGAGAGAGACAGAGCATGAACGGGGGAGGGGCAGAGAGAGAGGGAGACACAGAATCGGAAACAGGCTCCAGGCTCCGAGCCATCAGCCCAGAGCCCGACGCGGGGCTCGAACTCACGGACCGCGAGATCGTGACCTGGCTGAAGTCGGACGCTTAACCGACTGCGCCACCCAGGCGCCCCTATAGCTGTATGTATTTAAGTAAAATTACAACGAAATCATTTGAAGTCAACACGGGGAGATTTTGAGAATTTTTTACCGAAAGATAAAGTTGGAGGGTGTCATAAATTACTCATGTAGGAAACATGGATCTAAGCTCCTTCACTTGGGCTCTGCGGGTCCTCATTGCCTGGTCCCGGCTTCTTAAACGACTGTGCCACCCAGGCGCCCCCGATCCCGGCTTCTTTATCCAACCCCCACCTCCTTACACTGCTCCCAGCAGACAGAAGATATCTGTCATATCTGCACTGACTTTGGCCACCTTTGCCTTCTGGTGGGAAAGGGATCTGCATTATTTGTAAACGAAGGAGCTAGACCTTTGTTCTACACCGTCTCACTTCAAAATGCTAAGGCTACAAAGAAAACAGAAAGACTGGAAATTCAAAGCCCCCCTTCTGTGTTTTCCCATGCTTCTACAAAGGTGCAGCCCAGAGCATATGGCCCATTTTGTTGAGCTCAGTTCACTGGGTTTCTATAACAGGCCTCTTCCCCAAGGGTAGGGTTGATATCACAGTAACTCTAGAATAGAGAGAATTCGACCATGTAGTAATCGGGAGGTTGAGATTTTAAACTGTCCAAGGAGGATAGGCAACAAGGTCAACGCAAAGGTGTGTCGTTGGAACAGACACCCTCAATACCAAAGGTCCTCTCACCGTCGCAGGCACAGCGGGAAGAAAAAAAATGAACTAACGAATACATGGGACAACGAAGAGGCTTGTTTCCGCTCAGACTCGGGGTGAAAATGTCTCCGGTTCAGTATCAAACCTGCAGTGGCTGTGCTTTGCATAGTCTGAGAAGCCCTGTTTTCACTACCCACCTTGGCTAGTTCAGATTCCACGTGTAAGTGCTATCATAGGTATTTGTCTTTCGGTCTCACTTAGTTCACAATGCCCTCAGGGCCATCCACGTTGCAAATGGCAGGATTCCCGTCTTTACCGTGGCTGCATAGTATTCCATGGCCAGTGTGTGTATGCATGTACGTGTGTGTGTATGTAGGACATCAGTATCTATTCTTCCGCTGAAGAGCGCTTAGGTGTTTCCATATCTTGCCTCCTGTGGTAATGTTGTAATGAACATGAAAGCATAAACACCTCAAAATCCTATTTTCATTTCCTTTGGGTCTATACCCAAAAGTAGGATGCTGGATAATATGCTAGTTCTACGTTTGATTTTTTGAGGAACCTCCACGCTGTTTTCCATAGCGGCCGTGCCAATTCACATCCCCCCGCGAACCACACACAATTGCTCCCCTTTTTTCCCCACATCCTCGCCAGCTTTTGTTAGCTCTTATCTTTTTTCCTAAGAGCAATCCTAACAGGCGTGAAACACTATCTCGTTGTGGTTTAAATGATATGGCCCTGAGGATTAGTGATGTTGAGCATGTTCTCATGTACCTGGTGACCATTTGTACATCTTCTTTGGGAAACAGTCTGTTGAGTGCCTCTGCCCATCTTATAATCATGCTTTTTTTCCCTCCTATTGAAGTGTAGGAGTTTCTTACATATTTTGGATATTAACTCCTTATCAGATATACGATTTACAAATATTTTCTCCTGTTCTGTAGGTTGCCATTTCATGTTGTTGACGATCTCTTTTGTTGTGCAGGAAGTTGTTGGTTGTTGCCCCCCCCCTTTTTTTTTTAGTTTGCTGCAGTCTGACTTATTTTTGGTTTTGTTGTTTCTGCGTTTGGTGTCACACCCAAAAAATAATTGCCAAGACCAATGTCAAGGACTTTTTTCCCTAAGTTTTCTTCCCGGAGTTTCATGGTTTCGGGTCTCACATTTAAGTCTTCAATCCATTTCAAGTTAGTTTTTGTGAGCCCAGTTAGAAAAGGGTCCAATTTCATTCTTTTGCATGTGATTATCCAATTTTCCCGACACCATTTATTGAAGAGACTATCCTTCCTCCGTTGAGCATTCTTGGCTCCCTTGTCAAACATTAGTTGACTGTAAATGCATGCCCTCAATTCTTTCTCAGGATTGCTTTGGCAATTTGGGGTCTTTTGAAGTTCCATATGAAATTTGAGAGTTGTTTTTTCTGGTTCTGTGAAAACACTATTGGAATTTTGATAGGTATTGATCGCATTGACTCTACGGATGATTTAAGGGTGGTGTATACATTTAACAACATCAGGTCTCCCAGTACACGAACACAGAATGTATTTCCACTTAGTTGTGTCTTACGCAGTTTCTTTCATCAGGGTCTTATACTTTTCAGTCCACAGGTCCTTCACCTCTTTGGTCAAATCTATTCCTAGGTATTTGTTCTTGATGCTATTGTGAATGTGAATAGGACTGCTTTCATTATTTCTTTTGTGGATGTCTTGCTGTTAGTGTCTATACAATGCAAGTGATTTCTACACAAATCAAAACCACAACGAGATACCACCTGACACCTGTCAGAATGGCTAACATTAACAACTCAGGCAACAACAGATGTTGGCGAGGATGCGGAGAAAGAGGATCTCTTTTGCATTGTTGATGGCAATGCAAGCTGGTGCAGCCGCTCTGGAAAACAGTATGGAGGTTCCTCAAAAAATTAAAAATATAACTATCCTATCACCCAGCAATTGCACTACTAGGTATTTATCCAAGGGATACAGGTGTGCTGTTTTGAAGGGACACACGCACCCCAATGTTTATAGCAACACTATCAACAGCCAAAGTATGGAAAGAGCCCAGATGTCCATCGATGGATGAATGGATAAAGAAAATGTGATTATACACACACACACACACACACACACACACAATGGATTATTACTCCGCAATCAAAAAGAATAAAATCTTGCCATTTGCAACTACATGGATGGAACTGGGGGGAATTATTCTAAGCGAAATTAGTCAGAGAAAGACAAATATTACATGACTTCACTCCTATGAGGACTTTAAGAGACAAAACAGATGAACATAAGGGAAGGGAAGCAAAAATAATATAAAAACAGAGAGGGGGACAAAACAGAAGGGACTCTTAAATATGGAGAACAAACAGAGGGTTACTGGAGGCGTTGTGGGAGGGGGGATGGGCTGAATGGGTAAGGAGCACTAAGGAATCTACTCCTGAAATCATTGCTGCACTATATGCTAACTAACTTGGATATAAATTAAAAAATAAATTTAAAAAAATAAAAAACATTAAAAAAATAATATGCAATGGGAAAAAGACAGTCTCTTCAACAAATGGTGTTAGGAAAACTGGACAGCAACATGCGAAAGAATGAAATTGGGCCACTTTCTTACACCATACACATACGCACAGGCACGCGTGCGTGCACCCTACTACACACACACAAATTTTAAATGGATTAAAGACCTAAATGTGAGACCTGAAACTGTAAAAATTCGAGAAGAGAAGACAGGCGATACTTTCTCTGACATCGACCTTAGCAACATTTTTCTAGTTACATCTCTTGAGACAACGGAAACAAAAGTAAAATATGCTACTGGGACTACATCAAAGTTCCTGCATAGCAAAAGAACAATCAACAAAACTAAAAGACAATCTACTAATTGAGAAAACATATTTTCAAATGACATATCCAATAAAGGGTTAGTATTCAGAATATATAAAGAACTGATACAACTCAACACACACACACACACACACACACTCAAATAATCCAAATAAAAAATGGGCAGAAGACATGAACAGACATTTTTCTAAAGACATACAGATGGCCAACAGACACATGAAAAGATGCTCAGCATCACTCATCAGGGAAATGCAAATTCAAACCACAATGAGATATCACCTCCCACCTGTCAGAATGGCTAAAATGAAAAAACACAAGAAACAACAAATGTTGCCAAGGATGTGGAGAAAGAGGAACCCTCATACACGGTTGGTGGGAATACAAACTGGTGCAGCCACAGTGGAAGACAGAATCGAAGTGCCTCAAAATATTACAAATAGAATTACCATGTGTTCCAGTAATTCTACTACTGGGTATTTACCCAAAGAATACAAAACACTAATTTGAAAAGATATATGTACCCCTATGTTTACTGCAGCATTATTTACAATACCAAAGATATGGAAGCAACCTAATTGTCCATACATAGATGAATGGATAAAGAAGATATGGTGTGTGTGTATACATACACTATATGTATACATACACTCTATGCACACACTCTATGCACACACACTATATGCACACACACTATATGTACACACACTATATGTACACACACACACACACTCAGCCATAAAAAAGAATGCAATCTTACCATATGCAGCAACATAGATGGATCTAGAGGGTATAATGCTAAATGAAGTCAGTCAGAGAAAGACAAATACCATATGATTTCACCCATATGCAGAATTTAAGAAACAAAATAAACGGACAAAGAAAAAAGGAGACAAACCAAAAACAGACTCTTCACTTTAGAGAACAAGCCAATGATTGCCAGAGGGGAGGAGGATGGGGAATGGGTGGAATTGGTGGAGATTAAGAGTACATTTATCTTGATGAGCACTGAGTAATAGAAGTGTTGAAGCACTATATTGTATACCTGAAACTTACATAACACTGTATTAACTATACTGGAATTAAGATTTTTAGAAAAGAAATGCAACTGATTTATATATGTTGACTTTGTATCCCACAACTTTACGAAGTTTATTGATTAGTTGTAACTTTTTTGGTGAAATCTTTAGGATTTTTTCATATATAAGTTCATATCATCTGCAAAGACAGACAATTTTATTTCTTCCTTTCTGATTTTTAGGTCTCTTTCTTTTTCTTGCCTGATTACTTTGGCTACGACTTTCACCATACTTTTTCATTTGTTGAATACAGGTGTTGAGAGACACCTTTGTCTGATCTTAGAGAAGACGCCTGAAAGCTTTCACCATTAAGTATGATGTTAGCTGTGGGCTTATCGCATACAGTCTTTATCAGTATGTTCCTTCTATACCCAATTTGGTGAGAGTTTTTATCATGAGGGTATGTTGTATTTTGCCAACTGTATCTATTGAGATGTGACTTTTATCTTTTATCTTTCATCCTATTAATGTGACAAAGCACATTTATTAATTTGTGTATGTTGAACCATCCTTGCATCCCAGGGATGAATCCCACTTGATCATTGTGTATTATCCTTTCACTGTTCTGTTGAATTTGATTTGCTGAGTTTTCTTGAGAACTTTTGCATCTACATTCATTAGGGGGTTTTTTATAATTTTCTTTTCTTCTTTGGACTTTGGTTGAGTATCAGAGTTGTGATGGCCTTATAAAATGAGTTTCAGAAGGTTCCTTCCTCTTCAACTTTTTGGAAGAGTTTGAGAAGGATTGGCATTAATTCTTTACATGTTTCAAAGAATTCACCAGTAAAAACTATCTTGTCCTGGGTTTTCTTTCTTGAGAGATTTTTTTATTGAAAACTCAATCACCTTACTAAATATTATTGGTATGTTCAAAAAATATTGTATTTCTTCATTATTGAGTCATGGTAGGTTGTATGTGTCTAGAAATATCCATTTTTTTCTAGGTTGTCCAATTTGGTGATATATAATTGTTCACGGTCATCTCTTAGGATCCTTTGTATCTCCACAGTATCAGTTGTAATGTTTCCTTTTCCACTTACAATATTATTTATTTGGGTCTTTTTTTTTCTTGGTTAGTCTAGCTAAAGGTTTGTCAATTTTGTTTACCTTTTCAAAGAACCAATTATTACTTTTGATGTTCTTTTCTATTGTTTCTTATCTCTATTTCACTGCTCTATCATTTCCTTCACCTGCTAACTTTAGGTTTTGTTCTTCTTTTTCTAGTCCTTGAATAAAAAGTTAAGGTGTTTACTTCAGATCTTTCTTTTTTGCTAATACAGATGTTTATTGCTATAAACTTCCCACTTAGAACTACCTATTAATTACTTTAGTGTCCCTTTTCGCTACCAAAATTATCTCTGCTTCAATGATAAATTACAGAGTCATCTTAATTATAAGGGATGAAGAAGGATATTATATATCAAAAGAACATTTCACAAGGGAAACAATCCCAAAACAGTATGTACCTAAAAACAGAACTTCATATACAAATAAAACAATTACAAGGAAGATTAGATCAATGTAGCCAGGCAGAAGACGTTCGTAGGTCTCTCTTGGTAATTTATAGATTAAGCAGACTGAAAAGTAACAAAGACAATAAGGTTTAAACTAAATAATCGACAAGCCTGATATAATTACAAATATAGAAATTTATATTCAATAATTCTAGGATGAGATATGTATCTGATAAGATATGCATTTGAAACACGCACAGAACACATAAAAAAAAAATCAATGACAACTAAGTTATAAAGCAAACCTTAACAAGTACCAAACAATCATGATCTTAAAAAATGGTTTCTAACAACAGCATAATAAAATTAGAAAACATAGGGGCACCTGGGTGGCTCAGTCGGTTAAGCGTCCAACTTTGGCTCAGGTCATGATCACAAGGCCCGTGAGTTCAAGCCCCGCATCAGGCTCTGTGCTGACAGCTCAGAGCCCCGAGCCTGCTTCAGATTCTGTGTCTCCCTCGCTCTCTGCCCTTCCCCCACTCACACTTTGTCTCTCAAAAATGAATAAATATTAAAAAAAATTTTTTTTAATTAGAAAACGTTCATCAAAGACAGAAAAGGCTTTTGGAAGTTTGAAAACACACTAGTGATAAAAGAACTCATGATGACAATTATGAAATACTTAGAAATGAACAATAATGAAAATACTACCTATACAAATTAATGGTTTGAAACTAAAGCAACAGAAGGTGCTTTGACTTGGGAGTGAAATTTATAGCCATTAATGCATCTTTTCCAAAGACAAGCACCATCACTCACATCTTGGTGACATTTATATACGGTCCCATTACAGACTATAGAATCCATTCACATGTCCAAATTTGCTATGTGCCTTTCCCATTAAAGTGTAAAGAAGCTGAGACCCAAAATTTTTCTTTTTATATTTGTTTTCCAATACATAATAGTTACTAACACATAGTTGACACTCAGTTTGTGTTTGTTACTTAAATAATAATATTTAAAGGAAAAATAGATGCTCTAAAAGACAACAAACTCTAGCAAATAATTCAGGATAGTAAGTATATTATCAATATGCAGGAAAATCCCCAAAGAAGCAATACCATTCCATTGATCTAACCAGACTCAATGTGCAAGCAGAAGGGCAACTTTCTTCTTTCCCCCAGTCTTCCTTTAAAGTCAGTTAATGGCGAGTTGTTCCTCTACAATGGGGTAGAAAGGGTGCCAAATGGCTGACTGATGCTCAAAAACAACTCTTTCTGACTTGGGGCCTTGGGGTTCTTTCATGAATGTCGAGAGAATTTCCCCATGTGGACACTTGATTGTACTTCCCTTAGTGCAGGCAGCGGTCCTTCTGCTCCTGACTGCTGGCAACTTCTTCCTCCTCCCCTGGGCACCAGCCTGCCTATACCTTACCCATGGTTCCACAGTACACGTAGAAACCCATTCACTCTCTTGAGTGAAACCCAAAATTTCACTCCCAAGTCAAAGCACCTTTGATTACCATTGGCAGTGGTGGAAAGGTCACTAGTGCCCGATACCACCATCTTTCTTCACTCCAATGCCACATAGGCTGGTCCACCGACTGCTCTGCTGGGGACCTTTGAGGCAGGAGTCAGCCACCAGTTCGTGGGGTCCCTGAACTCCAGAGAACACATAGCAAGGCTCCAAGGGGTTTCCTGAAATGGCCTCTCACTAGATACAACCATCCTCTCCCTTTCCCCCATAGGTATGTAGAAAATACCAGAGCATTCCTTCGCCTTTCTTCTAAGATATTCTCTCACTCAGCCTTTTCACACTCATGTTTTATTCTTAAACTGAGGGCTTATCAAGGGTAACAACACTGGTTCCCAATTACCTCTTCACAACCCTGCATAGGTGGTCTAGCACCTCATTTTAGAAATTAGTGTAACACCTAAATTTCGCGATTAGGTTTTTGCAGGCTCTACTGAAACCAAGATAGAAAGAGTCCTATTTTAACACCCTGTTAGCAGAAGTGTAAATTCTACAAAACCTGTATATAAATTGAGTAACAGAAGGCTGTCCTCTATAATTAAATAGCAGATGATTTCAGAAGGCTTAAGATTCCTTTCTCTAACTCAAGATGAGAATTCTGTTTCTAGGAGGACATGAGGCCCTGCCATCAACAGTCAACATAAGGACTCCATCAGATCATCTGGGAAGAAAAAATTGTACTAAGATGGTGGGGTGATAGAAGGAAAGGGAATCATTTGAGCAGAAGGTAATTTCCTGCTGGGCTCAGAAAGAGGCAGCAAGTATGAGAGTTCAACATACAAACAGCATTTCTATACACAATGTGCCTTCTGATGATGCACAAAACAGAGTAGAAAGGGATTTATGGCTGAGTTTGGGATGACAGAAAGCAAAATAGGCTTGGAGAAGTATGTGCAAAAACTGCCCTAAAGAAAGGAATCTGAACAACAGATGTTCTTCTGCACAGTAAATAAAATAAAGAAATTGAACTTTATGTGATCTCTAACACACGACTACAGCCATTGGGATAAACAAGCCCCCCTGACTTTCCTGGAATATACATCTGAGCTTCAAACATGTTTGTTAATGACAACTTTTCACAATCCCTAGGGAGCATCCAAGTTTGGGTGTTGGAGGCGGGGTGGGGGGTGGGTAGCAGGGGACAAATTTCTATATTGTCAAGGTCCAAATTTCAGAGCTTTGCAATGGGATCTAGGGACTTTTAACTTTACTTGTCCTATTTCTAATTGCTGTTTTGATCTGCTAATGTTATAAGGAGCTATTTGTTTCCAGTAGAAGATACTGCTGTTCCCCCATTTCTTTGCATTTCTAAGGAGAAACAAGAATCTTATTAAATTTGAACATGGGCTTTTATCAAAGACTCACCTGAGCTAGAAGGAATGGGAGAGTTGCAGCCCAATTCCCACCATTATATATAATCATATCACCATATCATCATATCATCATTTTGGAAGGCACAGGGCGAGTGGTAGAACGTTTGCTTGCAAAACATTTCCTGAAGACAGGGCCACGGTTCAAACAGAGAGTCTACCTCCGCAAGCGTCTCTAGGAGGGCAACAGCGAGAAAGGAGAGGATGGAGACTCGTACACGGGCTCTGAAAGTGTGTACCTGGATGTGGCATATGTCCCCTCACACTTCACTGGCCAAAACGAGTCACATGGCTATCCCAGCCTCAGCAGGAGTGGGGGGGGGGGGGGGTTCCGTTCTACTGGGCGCCCTTCCTTGTGGGTCCTCTGCAATGAAGGGGATGTTGCGTTTCACATTATGATTCCCATGTGTGGTAGTAAATAAACGTTGCTGGCAGAAGGGTTCAAAGTCTGTTCCGGCCTCGGTCCGACAAGGCCTCCTTGTCTGAAGTTCTCCATTCATTCTCCCAAGCCTAATTCAAAGTCACTCACCAAAATATCTTCCTTGCTACTTTCACCCCGAAGTGACTTCTCAAGCCTCCGAACTGCTACCCAGTGTACGTGCTATGAGCACTTGCATCAGCCACCTCTGCAGACTACCTCATTTTGGTGGCTGTCCCCTTGCCCAGTTAGGCAGTAGGTTTCTTTAGGGCAAGTTGCCTTCTCACGCCGGAGAAAGCCATCCAGGGAGCAGAGGTAACGAGTCACGGTGTGGGGTGCCCACGGAGCTCCTCGGAAATACTCAATTTACCTTCAATGCACACGTTCTAAATTTCAGAACTTCTAAGTTCCAGAAGTTCTAAGTTTCAATCAGATCTATCACGTACAGAACTAATAGTCGTCAAGACCAGAGAGGCTGCCTTGTCTCAAGCGTATATTTAAACTGAACTTTGGACACTTCTCTAAAGAGGACATCCAGATGGCCAACAGGCACATGAAAAGACGCTCAACGTCACTCCTCATCAGGGAAATACAAATCAAAACCACACTGAGATACCACCTGATGCCAGTCAGAGTGGCTAAAATGAACAAATCGGGAGACTCTAGATGCTGGCGAGGATGTGGAGACACGGGAACCCTCTTGCACTGTTGGTGGGAATGCAAACTGCCGCTCAGGAAAACGGTGTGGAGGTTCCTCAAAAAATTAAAACTAGATCTACCCTATGACCCAGCAAAAGCACTGCTAGGAATTTCCCCAAGCGATACAGGAGTGCTGATGCAGAGGGGCATGTGTACCCCGATGTTTATAGCAGCACTTTCAACAATAGCCAAATGATGGGAAGAGCCTAAATGTCCATCAACTGATGAATAGATAAGGAAATTGTGGCTTATATGCACAATGGAATACTATGTGGCAATGAGAAAGAATGAAATCTGGCCTTTTGTAGCAACGTGGATGGAACTGGAGAGTGTTATGCTAAGTGAAATAAGTCAGGCAGAGAAAGAGAGACCATATGTTTTCACTCTTATGTGGATCCTGAGAAACTCAACAGAAGACCATGGCAGAGGGGAAGGGGAAAAAAAAGTTGGAGATGGAGGGAGGCGAACCATAAGAGACTCTTAAAAACGGAGAACAAACTGAGGGTTGATGGGGGGTAGGAGGGAGGGGAGGGTGGGTGATGGGTATTGAAGAGGGCACCTGTTGGGATGAGCACTGGGTGTTGTATGGAAACCAATTTGACAATAAATTTCATATTTAAAAAATAAAAAATAAACTGAACTTTGGGACCACATGGAATAAACTACAGCCCCTTCACTGAGAATCAACAGTTCCCTGCAAGTTCTCTGAATCAGCTTCACATGGACCTGGTGAAGGTAGGTTTCCTCAAAGCAGAGAATGAGACAGCAGTTTGCGTCCAAGTGAGTTACTGAGGGAGTGCTCTCAGAAGAAATCCATAAGGGAGAAAGAGAGCAGGATGGAGACAAGGAAGAAACCAAGCAAGAAGGAGACTTCCGGGTGAAGTCCAGCCTTCTCTCAATCCCACAGGGAGCTCTGGAACACACATTGTACCTTGGGGGCTGTCCTGCCTTAAGAGGAGAGAGCTTTTGTAAACTCCCTCCCACCCAACCCATTACTACAGTTGTCCCGCTGGCCAGAAGAGGGGGGTAGAACTCCAAGGGATCCCCAGGTGAGGCTCCAGCCGTCCAAGAGCAATCCCCAGTGGGGCAGCACACATCGAAGCTGCTGAGGAGCAAATCAAACTGGAGAGGACACCACCATGGTCTACTGGGTCTTAAAATCCAGACTACACGCAGACAGACCATAACCGTATCCTTCACCTCCACAGGTACATCAGGATGAGCAAGTGATCTAGCTGTGGCTGGGACTGTGTGCAACAGTTTCACTCTCCTATAAAGAGACCCTCCATAAATACGTTCATTCTTAAGAGTCACTGATTCGAGGGGCGCCTGGGCGGCTCAGTCCGGTTGAGCGTCCGACTTCGGCCCGGGTCATGATCTCGCGGTCCGTGGGTTCGAGCCCCGCATCAGGCTCTGTGCTGACAGCTCGGAGCCCGGAGCCTGTTTCAGATTCTGTGTCTCCCTCTCTCTCTGACCCTCCCCTGTTCATGCTCTGTCTCTGTCTCAAAAATAAAGAAACATTAAAAAATTTTTTTTTTAAAAAAGAGTCACTAATTTGAAATCATGGTGTTACATCACACCCAGATAACTACACCTGGGTGAGGTCATTCTGACCCTGATATCCCATCCTAATTGTTAAGACGACAGCGGAGGGCTTTAGATGGGAAACTTGGCGAAAAGTGGGATGAATTTTGCCTTCGGGCAGCCACAAAGGATTAGTTTCCATCTCAGGACTGTGCTGAGGGATGGTGTTTTGAGAAAATGCCTTGAATTGATACCTCAAATGGCTTCTTTCGAAGGGATGATTTATACATCACAAGACAAAGAAGATTTATATTAAAGAAAATGGATTCCTTTTCTGAACTGTTTTGAGGAAGATGGATAGCTTCCTGTAAACTGCAGTTCCGTGTCTGTGAGCAGAGTGCTTCCAGAAAATTTCTAAGGTAATGCTGCCTCTGGGATTCACTACATTGTCCTTGCCACCACCCACTGTGTGTGTGTGTGTGTGTGTGTGTGTGTGTGTGTGTGTGTGTGTGAAAGAAAGAGTTACCCGATCAGACTGCCCTCTACTAGACTGCCCGCCAGAGAAAAATTCATATTATCCAAACTGTACGTGAATAGCAACTGATGATGATAATGGTGAAAAAATTTAACTTATTGAGTAGTGGTAGTTTTGTTGTTGTTACAGATTTGCCCACCAAATTCCTCCCCCAAGAGTGCTGCTCTTATCTTCTAAAAATCTCATTAATAAGGGTCATCCTGCATATCTTAGATAGCTCTGATGAGATTCCCACATGGTTTTTATGCCAGCTTTCACGTACATGTAATACAGAAGCTTCCGGTAGAATCTAAGATTTGTCAAAATGTGAGTAAGGTAAAGGCTCATCGTTGCTTCTAGGGCCTCAGATCCCTGACCACTGGGGTGGCTGGGGGTATCAGAGAAGAGACAAAGGAGATCATAGTCCGTGATAAAATTTCTCAGAAATAAGAGCAACTTCCACTGAGCAATCTACAAAGGGGTCTGAAGGATCCACAGCACCAGCCTTCAGCAACCAAGAACTGCAACTCCCTTTCATTGAGACGCCGACTACTGAGCCCCCAATTTCACCTAATCCTTACAGTGACTTTCATCATGCTACTTGTCCTGGCAAGCCAGGGCAGGAGAAAAAAAACGCTCCGATTTGTGGTGTTTGTTGACTTCATAGCGGCATTATTCACAATAGCCAAAAGGTGGGAATACGTGGGAATAACCTAAATGTCCAACAATGATTAATAAACAAAATGGAGCATATGCCTACAATGAAATAATAATGCAGCCTTAAAAAGGAAGGATATTCTGACGCCTGCTGCGACACAGATGAACCTTGACAACATGGTGCTCAGTGAAGTATACCAGTCACAAAAAGGCAACTATGATGTGATTCCACATATAGGAGGTCCCCAGAGTAGTCAAATTCATAGATACAGAAAGTGGAACAGTGGTTGCAGGGGCTGGAGGGAGAGTGGATGGGGAGTTAGTGTTTTAATGGTTACACAGTCTCCGTTTGGGATGACGAGAAAGTTCTGGAAACGCATAGTTGCACAACAATGTGAATGTGCTCCATACTCCACTGTACTGTGCATTTAAAAGGCTTAAAATGGCACATTTGAAGCTATGTATATTTAAAAATAATGATTAAAAAAGTGTGGTTTTGGGCACTGGGCTCGAACCATCCCAAGGCTTCTCCCCTAATAACCAAAAGCATCATAAAGCTAATATGCTTCCCTACGATAGAAAAAAGCACCGATCACACATTAAGTACTCAACAAAAGTTACTCTTCTCCCCCTAGAATGATCCTCTCTCTGTTCTGTTTTATTGTAGAGAACAAGGCAATAGCTAACTCATTTATGTCTGTCACCCCTACTTATATCAAAATTCCGTGCTATTCTATAGAAATTACTTCTGGAAATGATGATATCACCATGTTGTTTCAAAACTGCAGTCTGAGCTCTAAATGTGCCATCCAAGACCTCTATGAATCCCTGTCTGTGCATTTCTTCCTAAATACTAAGAAACTTTGAGTGTTGCTCAAGAAAGGGGAATGAGGGAGGCATTATCCACACCATCATACAGGAGCGAAGTTAAAAGATGAGGGTGTCTTATGGAACAGCTCTTTTAAGCAGGAAACAATCCACTTGGGGCTCAACCAAAAAGGCAGTATTTTTAGTTTGAAACTTTTTGTAGCTTGTTCTTTAATATCATGGTCCTTTGTTATACCCAAACATTGCTGGAATAGCCTCCTGCAAGCATGGTCAGAAATTCTAGCAAAATCTAGCCTAACTAAAGTAACTGTTTAAAAAGAAAAATGCAATCCAACCTAGTGTCAAATACTTTGCTAAAATATTCCATTCAATTAATTTGGCTTTCCTTCATTTCTCTTTCGTTACCAAAACTTCAAATCTATTAAATTTCTTTTTCCTTTCATCCACTAATTATGAAATGCCATCAGTGAGAGGCTCCTGGGGGGTCGGCATGATTGCTTGCAGACCTGAATGCTCTTTGCTGATGATTCTATGGTCTTCCATGTGACTACAGATTTCCTTTCTCCTGGCATTTGTTTCGTTATTTCACAAGGGAATTAAAGTCTATTCCAATAGATACTCATTCTCAGTGTCCAATATCTTCCCCATTTTTCAAGAACTGTCATTACATCTACCATGACGGCAGAGCTGGCCTGCTGGACCTAGAAAAAAACTGAAACTGATCAGAAATGAACTCCAGAAATGAACCCCCCACCCCAGTCCCCTGTCCATACCTCCTTTGCTGTATCCACAGAACTCTGGAGGCAATACTGGGCTATGGGTTTTTTTGTTGCTTTATTTCATTATTTCTTGTTGGTTTTTCTTAAGGGAAAAAGAGTATTCAATAAATGGCACAAGTTCCTTTTTTGTCTGTCTTTACACAGTCTAACAAGATGAAGTTCGGTGCTTAATTCTAATATATTCATTTACTTCACGTCTTCTTCTTTTTTTTTTTTTTTTTTAAGCAGGCTTCACACCCAGCAAGGAACCCAGTGCAGGGCTTGAACTCATGACGCTGAGATCAAGACCTAAGCTGAGATCAAGAGTTGGACGCTTAACCAGTTGAGCCACCCAGGCACTCCTTCATATCTTCTATTTTAATGTAGTTACTCTTTAATTTTCCCTTGAAGAGGGATAGGAGAAAAACTTACCAGAATTCTGTTTGTATAACGTTTGGAACTGGAGCGACCTGGGTTCAAATCTCAGCTCTACCCCGTACTAGCTGAATAACCTTGGTAAGTTACTTGCGGTACCTGCGTGGCTCAGTCAGTTAAGCATCCAACGCTCGACTTTGGTCCAGGTCATGATCTCACGGTTCATGAGTGCAGAGCCTGACGTGGGGCTCGAACCAACAGCACAGAGCCTGCTTGCAATTCTGTCTCCCTCTCTCTCTGCCCCTCCCCCACTTGCTCTCTCAAAATAAATAACCATTTTTTTTTTTAAGTTACTTGACATCTCAGAGCCTTGATCTCACCCATAACACAGAGACAGCACCATCATCCCTTCGGGGCTGTCGGAGGTTAGAGGAACTAGCCTACACAAAAGCCCATAGAACGTAGGCACTTAACACTTACCCCTCTTAATCCCCGTCCATCTTCCCCTTCAACTGCACACACCTCCACCTCATCCTCAAATCCTCACCAAGGCAGCAAAGAATCCTTCTAGAAACCTCCGGAAAACCTCTGTGTAGCCACCGTCTCTCCAGTCTGTCTGCACCCCAAACACCACCTCAACGTAACCTGAAACACCTGCCAAATCCCGGCTATTTCTCAGGGGCCGCATCAGTTGCAGAACTCGGCCACAACCTAGAACTGTGAGAAAAGATGGCCCGAGATGTCCCTACAAGATTCCTGCCCCACCTCTCAATTCTTCAGTTCCCTAATCGTCTGGGTCCTTGAGTCATCGGTGTCACATCACCTTACAGAAATGAATCCTGCTGGGGCGCTGGGTGGCTCAGTCGGTTAAGCGTCCGACTTCAGGTCATGATCTCGTGGTTCGTGAGTTCGAGCCCTGCGTCAGGCTCTGTGCTGACCACTCTGAGCCTGGAGCCTGTTTCAGTGTCCCTGAAGACACTGAAGAGTGTCCCTCCCTCCCTCCCTCCCTCTCTCTGCCCTTCTCCCCACTTACAAGTGCTCACTCGCTCTCTCTCCCAAAAATAAATAATCATTAAAAAAATTTTTTTAAATAGTGAATCCTACTTGTCTGAGTCTTGTTTTTGTTCCTTCCCCCCCCCCCCAATAAAATTCAGAGCCTTAATTCTTTATTAAAAATACTTTTGGTTCCGTCTTGATCCCACTCGTCATCATTAACATAAACAATGGGCACCCACCTGGCTGACTCAAGGGAATGAGCAACTCTTGATCTCGGGGTTGTCAGTTCAAGCCCCATGTGGGTGTAGAGATTACTTAAAACTAAAATCTTAGGGGCGCCTGGGTGGCTCCATCAGTTGAACTTCCAACTTCGGCTCAGGTCACGATTTCACTGTTCATGAGTTCGAGCTCCACGTAGGGCTCTGTGCCGACAGCTCAGAGCCTGGAGCCCGCTTCGGATTCTGTGTCTCCCTCTCTCTCTGCCCCTCCCCAGTTCACACTCTGTCTCTCTCTCCAAAATAAAGATTAAAAAAGAATTAAAAAAAAAACACTAAAATCTTAAAAAAAAAAAAAAAAGAAAAAGAAGAACCCATTTTTACATAATGAATTTTACATTTCTGCAGTGACCGTGGGTTTTTTTTGTTTGTTGGTTTTTTGTTTTTAAGCTTCATGCTTATTCTCACATTTCCAATGGACCCTTTCCTGTCTTTTTGCAGTAAAGTTCAGAGGACTTTCCCTAGAACTGATTTTTCTTGCTTCTGGAACACACATCTGCTGTATTTATTGCACATTATTTATAATCCTCTTCTGCTTTCCTAGAAGATGAGCAATCGAATTACTATAGGAGGCCTTCTGGTCATGAAATGCCTTAAAATATATTCAAGGGGACCTGAGAATTATGATTTGAAGGAGAGATCATGAGAGTTACAGTAAAGAACTAATTGAGGAAGGCAGCTCAGTTTGCTAAGTTAGGCAAATGTCACTGGAGTAATCAAATCCTAGCTGGGAAATAATTAGATCTCCATCCCCCAATATCAAAGAAAGGAGTACTTACTATGTCTGGACATCCTACTTTGTATCTTACATGCACCACATCATTCTAGCCTCCTAAGAACTTTATGATCAAACTATTATTGCTACATCAATTTTACATATAAGGAAACTAAAACCTTAAAAGGCAAAACAGGGGCACCTGGGTGGCTCGGTTGGTTAAGCGTCTGACTTCAGCTCAGGTCATGATCTCGCTGTGTGAGTTCGAGCCCCGCGTTGGGCTCTGGGCTGACGGCTGGGAACCTGGAGCCTGCTTCAGATTCTGCGTCCTCCTCTCTCGCTGCCCCTCCCACATTCATGTTCTAACTCTCTTCCTTTCAAAAAGAAATAAAAAACATTTAAAGAATTTTCAATAAAAAATAAAAAGCAAAACAACTTGCCTAGTGTCACAGAGCAAGTGAGTGATGGACCCAGGATTCAAAGCCAGACCAACCGGACTCCAAAACTCAAGCCCTTAAGCCTAACATATCCCTAGTTAATTCAAACCTTTTCATGAGGACATTCAGGAATGTCGTGGAAATCTACTTAATGTTGTATACTAACAATAAGTCTCTCACTTGCAGAGAAAAATAATAACTTCTCTTTAGTTTATTACATGCAAGAGTCTATAAGGCAACTTTAGGCACCTGGAATGAATTCTAGATTGCCCTCAGGAGACAGTGGTCAAGTGATGACACTGAATACACTTGATGTGTTGAAAGTAATGCAAACATCTAGCAGAGGACACTTTTGCAGCAAAATCCAGAAAGTTCTGGGGCGCCTGGGTGGCTCAGTAGGTTAAGCGGCCGACTTCGGCTCAGGTCATGATCTCACGGTCCGTGAGTTCAAGCCCCGCGTCGGGTTCTTAGCTGACAGCTCAGAGCCTGGAGCCTGTTTCAGATTCTGTGTCTCCCTCTCTCTGACCCTCCCCCGTTCATGCTCTGTCTGTCTCAAAAATAAATAAACGTTAAAAAAAAATTTTTTTTTTTAAAAATCCAGAAAGTTCTTTTCGTTATGTTCTTAAATGCCCCTTCCAGAAAAAAAAGAAAAAAAAAAAAGTTGGTTTATGATCCACACCAAATGAAATGCTATGTGACAAATATCATGAGTTTTTCTCCAGGCAAAACAACCCCAACTTTTTTGCTGAATACACAATACTTTTTATTCATCTGAGGCAAGGCAAATGTGAGGTCAGGAGGCAATGGCAAGTCTAGCCCATGTGTCTAGTCTCCGCTAGGAATTCCAGAAGACAAGAAAAGAGGGTACACAACAGCATCACGATCACAGGTGGGTCACAATCGGCCAGTTGGGAAATCCTTGCATCGGGCGTTCATCAAGGACATGGAAATGTAGGAACAATTTCGACTCCGTACCAATCCTTTTCTGTGACTCTCTAAACCAAGAGTTCTATTGGAAAATGGCAGTAAATATAGGACTCGCGTCTCATGGCCCATCTTGCAATAAAGTTTCTGCTTGGTAATAAAGTTCCTAAAGCGCCTTTATGGAAAATTTCCTTTGTCTGTTGCTTTTGTCTTCCTACTCTCAGCGGTGACATGTGGTGGCAGGGCCGACTGCACAGCTAACAAAAGCATCGCTTCTCAGGTGCTTGAGGGACTGGAGTGGTGTCCAGGCTGCTGGCGGGTTAGGGCGGCACAGTTCCAACACAGCCTCGAAAAATAACAATAATGGGACTTAGGTCTAGTGTCATTACACTTGATTAGCTGAGTGAGCTCATGAAAATCCATAATTAACTAGAAAAACAAGAAGACAGATGCTTTTGCCAGGAAATGGAGAGAACCTGGTCTTCTCTTCTTCCTAAGTAAGGGCTCGGCAATTGCACACCCTTTTCATATGCAAGGGGCAAACAGTATCCCCAGACAGGACTCCTCCTCTCTAGTCATTGCCTCTTTTCACGGGGGGGGGGGGGGGGGGGGGGGGGGGGGGGGAAGGAAACGTAGTTCCTTCAGATGTGTTGGAGCTCACAGACAAGTTGGTAATGACCCTGAAATACATCCCCAACAGCCCAGACCCACCCTTCACTCCCGTGTGAAGTTCCCTGAGCCCACTGGCTCTTAACCAGGGGTGTTTTGCCCCCTGAGGGGTATTTGACGATACCTAGAGACAGTGTTGATTGTTACGACTAGAGACGGTGCTGCTGACATCTGGTGGGTAGAGGCCAGGGATGCTAACCATGCCAGCCAGGTACAGGATGGCCCCCCAGCAAAGAATCTGACCCAACAGGTCAATGGAGCCGATGTCACGTAGACAAAGTCAGCCTGCACCAAAGGCAAGTCCGGAGCGGGAACCTCCTCCGATGCAGAGCGACTGAGCCCCCTCAGTGGGGAGTCGGATCCTCGGGTCCCAGGTCAGCCCTGAGCAGAGCATATTGGCCACTCGGAGACACAGGAGGCACGAGTAGCTAGCAGGCGGTGGCCTGGCAGGGGTTCACACAGACCCTGAGGAAGCCGCCATTTAGGAGAGCTGGCATCAGCCCAAGAGAGCGTGCTTAACACAAGACCCACTCCTTATGATGGTATTTGTCATAGAGGCTGTGACCTCTCCTATGACATTCTGCTCAACTCCCGGGGAAAGTGCCTTTCCATCACATTCTTCCTCCAGCTTCTCATTTTCAGCTTAGGCCCTTAAAGAGCCAGGCAAGGTCAAGAAACCCCAGACTGAGTAACGGGAGGACAGGTTCCACACATGGATTTTTATACCACTTGTCACAAGTAACCTTTGACACCTAGATTTGCCTGGGCACTAAAATATGGTTGCTTCTAATCTTTGTCTCACCGGGACAGTTCAGAGAGAAGAAGAGAAAGACTTTCCAAAACCTCATATTAATATATTAGGTTTAAGCACACAAAATGGCCATTTTTGTAGGACACAGTAGCTTGACTATTGGCATTTTTCATTTGGGTCAATGATTTATACCAGTCAGCGTTCTCCAGAGAAATAAATCCAACAGAACATGTAGAAAGAGATGGATTATGACAAATGGGCTCATACAATCATGCAAGCTGGGAAGTCCCATGATTTGCCATCTGCCAGCTGGAGGCCCAAAAATGGTGGCAACGTCGCTCTCGTCAAAGCCCAAAGGCCTGAGAGCCAGATGAGCCAATGGTGTAAGTCCTAGTCTGAAGGACCAAGACCCAGGAGCACTGGTTGTCTAAGGCAGGAGAAGATAAATGTCCAAGCTCGAGTAGAGAGAGGGAATTCGCCCTTCCTCCCCCTTCGTGTCCTATTTGAGCCTTCACCAGATTAGGTGATGCCCACCCACACTGGTGGCGGTGGGTCTACCTGATTGACTCAGCAAACTGCTGACTTCTTCTGGAAACACCCTCACGAGCCGCATCTAGGAATAATGGTTTACTAGCTCTCTGGGCATCCCCTTGGCCCAGTCAAACCAGCACATAAAGTTAACTCTCATGCTGGGTGCCTGGGGGGGGCTCAGTTGATTGAGAGTCTGACTCTTGATTTCTGCTCAGGTCATGATCCCAGGGTCGTGGGATCAAGCCCCACATATGGCTCCATGCTGAGTCTGGAGCCTGCTTAGGATGCTCTCTCTTTCTCTCTCCCTCCCTCCGCCCCTCTCCCCCAATTGTGCACTCTCTCTTAAAACCAAAACAAAACAAAGTTAACTATCGTGCTGATACTAGAGATATCTGGGAAATACCATGGGCTTTTGTGTTTCCCTAAACCGCACAATCCATCCCGTCTGAATTCACAACCACCCGGTGAAAGAGATGTTAATTTAAGTTAATGTTCTTTTTTTTATAAATGGGGGAAACTGAGGCCCGGGAAGGCTCCGTAACTAGTCCGGTTGGCAGCAGTTAACAAGCGGTAGAACAGGGACTCAAATGCAGAAGACCCTAAATTGTCCCCACTGGCTGCTCAGCCCTGAGCAAGAGCAGCATGCTGCCATCTGCCATTTGAGGAGACCACTGTACCCTGCGCGAGAAAGAAGTTTACAACCGTGGCGGGCATTAAAGTCCGGGTACGAGTTGGCTCTGTCCTCCCCCGAGAACCCTTTGCCAAGAGGGAAGCCGCGTCCAGGCCAGGCTCCCGCAAGGACTCCATTAGCTCAGAAGGAAAGGGAGCCCAAGCCTGGGTCAGGAAAGCCCTCCGTGACCGGCACCAGCCGTCCTCCCAGCCTCGGGCCTCACGCGCTCCCCTCATCACCGGCCTCCCCGGTCCCCAGAGGCGCACGCGGATCCTTAATGAGCTTGGGGTCCCACAGCAAGCATCACGAGAGCAGGCCCCGGGGCCTCTGATCGATGTGAGCAATATTGAGCCTTCCCCCAGCCCTACCGGTCGCTCTCCTCGTTCAGCAGTTCTGCAGTGTTATTTTTGGCGTGTCAAGTTAACAGAGCTCCCTGGAGTGATGTGGAAAGCGGAAAGTCACCAAAGGTGCACTGCTCAATTCGTAACCCTGAGAGGGGCCTGCAGCCTCCACGGTGGTTTCGTGAGGGACACCGTCGGGGGGCTGGACGGACAGCACACCACTGCCTTCGCATCTGAACGGGGAGATACCGTGTGAGGCCGCTCCGTGTCTGGGAGGGAGCAAGGGAGGCCGGCACAATTCTCCCGCTGCCCCAATGATAAAATAAAAAAAGAGCACACGATCAAATAAAATGAAAACGAAGGTGGTATTCAGGAAGGAGAACTCAGCCAGGAAGTTTACGTTACAGTAAAAGAGGTGTTGGGAAATAAAAAATCATTCACTCTTAACGGATGTCAAACCTTTGGTTTCATATTTAAATAACCTCTACCCTAACATTCCTTCTGAAAAGCTGTCAGTATAATTAGAGCTGTAACAAAGGACATACGGGCTTACCCAGGAACAAAAAATTATGACAGGCCTGATCAAAATTACCCTATAAATATCACTTCACGGTTTTAACTACCACGTTTTAGTTCTAGGGCCATGAAGAGGAGTCCTATGCTACCAAAAGTAGGCAGCGAGTTGAATTTTGATTCATTCCTTTGATGGCAGTGACACGTACAGGTGTGCCCACTAGATTTCCCCTGTGATTAACGTATACAAGGTCCCTCGTAGGCGTGGCCCATAAAGGCGAAAGGTATACTAAAAGGAAACGGGAGAGAATAAACAGAGAGACCGAGAAACTTTCCTCCACCTTCTGCCACTAACCCATGAACATGCAAGTTGAGGCTTCCCCAGGCACAGAGGTGGCACAGGTGGCCCCAGCCACAGAGGTGGCACAGGTTGGCGTAACTCTTGACCAGAGAAAGTCTTCTTGGTGGTACAATCCAACTGCTCAACAGTGTGCAGCATTCTGGCTTTGTATTCCTTGATAACTTTAGAAGGTGACAGCTGTTAACCGAACTTGGGAACCACACAAACAAACGCAAAGGCCATTTGGGGACAAAGGAAAAAAAAAAAAAAAAAAAAAAAAAGGGAAGAGAAAGAAAAAAAATCTAGTTACATCTGCCTTCTTGGAACAATAGATTGCCTAATGAACATTTTTCAAGTGATGATTTTTGTCATTTTTGATGCTATTTATTGAATGTCACTATGAAGATTGAAGTTGCAAAGTAAAATGTTTCATGAAGGAGAGAAATGACATATTTCCATCATAAAACAAAATGAAGGGAGCCTCTATACCATTTACTAGGTTTTTCATATAAACATGAATCGTTTTACCTTGTTTCTGGACAAGGACACGGTCATAGATCACTTCTTCTAGAAGTGGGAACCAGAAGCTCTGAAATTTGTTCACTGATGCAGGAATTGATTTTGGTGGACTTCCCAGAGGAAAACAGGAAATTTTCATCTCCCTCTGTCCAGAGGGAGTAATGGTTAGACTCTTTCATAAAGGCTCGTGTTTAAAATATTCAATATTATTAACTAAATTGAGTGAGATGATTGTGAAAAAAAAGCAAGACTTAGAGTTTCCAGAACAACTGGTTCAAAAAAAGTTGGAACCTAAAAGATCAATCCAGGTAATTTACTTTAAAAAAAAAAAGTTTATTTATGTTCAGAGAGAAAGAAAGAGAGAGAACGTGAGCAAGTGGGGGAGGGGCAGAAAGAGAAAGAACCCCAAGCAGACTCTGCACGGTCAGCACAGTGCCCAATGTGGGGCTCAAACCCACAAACCACGAGATCATGACCTGAGCCGAAGTCAGCCACTTAACCAACTGAGCCACCCAAGTGCCCCCAGGTAATTTACTTTTGAACAACGTTTTCCAGATTCATTTTGATTCTATAGAGACACATCATCTACTCAATTCCTCTTTGGTATGTGGAATCTGAGAAGCTAGAAGGGGAAACAGGTAGACAGAAAGTGTCCCAGAATCCATGGTCATGTACATTCAGCCTCATCATCAAGAGGTTGCTGCCGCTCCTGCCGGTTATCCTAAGGAACACCGGCTAAAGAGGTTGGGGGGTGGTGGGGATAAGAGGATGCAAGGTGGGATGGCACGAGGACATTCTCGGGGGCAGAAAGATCTTCAAGGTGCCAGAGGAGGTCTCGTCCAATCCCCCTCAGAAACTGCGGGAGCGGGGCACCTGGGTGGCTTCGTTGAGCGTCTGACTTTGGCTCAAGTCATGATCTCTCCGTTCTGGAGTTCGAGCCCCACATCGGGCTCACTGCCGTCCGTGCAAAGCCCACTTTGGATCCTCCGTTCCCCTCTCTCTCTGCCCCTCCTCTACTCACTCTTTCAAAAATAAAGAACACTTTTTAAAAAAAAATTACAGGAAGGTAGGATTCATGATCAATACATCACTATCAGCTGGAATCACCTTCAGGTTTTGCCTTTAGCACCACAGGGAACACAGCTGTTTTCCAAATGTCATCCAGGCTTTCCATCCGTCTACACCACTGAGGAATTACTAGTCCTTACCGCCCATCTGAATACACTATCTGTTCCCATCATTAATTGGCTTTTTGGTTACAAGAGCTAATAAAAAAAAACCAGGCATCAAGTTTTTCTAAGCCAAGTCCCACTAATGTCTCATCAGAAGCTTTGTGACAAACACTGTGCCTGAGGTGCACTCTTTTTACAGTGAGACATCGGGAGGTTTTCGTTTTCCTGGAGTCCCCAGTGAAGCCATCTGAAAAGAGAAGAAGCTTGAGAAGGACGGTTCTGGGCTTTTCCTAGCTTCTCAGCCTCCACCGTCTTGGCACATCAGCAGACTAACCCATTCTGCAAATCCACTGGCAGAGATTTCAGACCTTCTGGGCTCCGTTCATATAATGAAAAGGACCTTTTGTAGCAGATGGCTTGAATTCCCCTGACTGCAACTTAAATGTATTCCCTCTTGTCCTCTCCCACTTAAGCACGAAGCCAAAAAGCCAGGAAATACAACCCGAACTGGCCACACTGCTAATCTGACCTTCGGTATTTCATTTGCAGGTTTCTGTCTGACTCTCAAATCTAACCGAGGGTGGGGGAGAGGCAGGCAGTAGATTAATAAGATTCACAGGGAAATAATGATTACCTAATTTAGCAGTGAAGGGAGAATGGGAGCAACCTTCAAATGTCATCATCGGAGGCAGTGTTGAAATGCCTCCTTTTTCTGACACAATTCTGTCAATTAGCTGAGCAGAGCAATTACCATTCCTTTCTCTTTTTTATTTGCAAAGCACCAAAACTTTCTAAGGATGATAAATGACTCCCTGGAAAATTCAATGCTAGTTCTGCTAAATTTGCACTTTCCGTATTGTAAGGGTCTGGGTGGACTTTTTCTCCCCCCAGTTATTTTTCATAATCAATGGGGCAAGCCACTAAGAAAGCGCCCTATGTAAAATTCGGCGATGGGGGCCTTCCAAGAAACCAGACACACTCAGATCTGTCCAAATGGCCAGCAAATGAATACATATCTCGGTGTAATTAGTACAGTCGAGGACATTGTTAACCAAATGATGAAGTAAATTTCATTTTAATTGTTTTGAATCCCATCCCCATCCCCCTAAAAAGAAGAAAAGGCAGCGTATTCCGATTAGGACCTTTGAGAATTCTGGACTCATTAGCATTTCATGTAACACCGCACAGAATTAAAGTGGGAAACCGATCCACGACGTCCCCCTAACTGCAGCATGTACATCATTAATGGCACATAATTAAGGAGGGGTCCGGGTCGGTCTCAGGTCTCAGTTGACAATGGCTCACAAACAGCATTTGCAGGCCAATATAACCGCCAGCTTACAGTGGCTAAACCTGTTCATTAAGAGAAAGACAAAGGAGACCTAATTTGGCTCCTGTGCTAGGATAGGCGGCAAAAGGAAGGGGGGCAGTCATGCGTTTCCAAGTCTCAGATGTCCCTGTAGCCTTGAGGGCTCCCCACAGCTATGCGACAGGAAGAAGCGGGAAGGAAAGGAGGAAAACCAGGTGTAGATTCAGGCCACGGGAGAAATAGGGAAGGGACAAGGAGAGACCAGGGAGACGGGTCTGCCCAAGCCTCCCCAAGGCTGCCTCCCCAAGGCACAGCCTGCCCTCCCCAAGGCCGGGGCTCAGGTCAAAGAAAGAACTAACGAAAGAAAACTTCTTGGCAGAGGGGCCTGAGAGAGTTCCGCTTTGGAGACTCCACCCAGAAAAGCCCAACCGTAGCCTGGTTCCCCCCACTCTAATCTATCAGAAGAGGTCTGTTTCAGTTATCTGTTGCCATCTCACAAACCACCCAAAACTAAGTGGCTTAAAACAGCAACGGCTTGGGGGCACCTGGGTGGCTCAGTCGGTTAAGCACCTGAACCTTGATTTCAGCTCAGGTCATGATCTCACGGTTCGTGAGTTTGAGCCCCACATCCAGCTCTGTGCTGGCAGCATTCTCTCTCTTCCTGCTGGGCATTCTTTCTCTTTCTCCCTCTCTCTCTCTCTCTCTCTCTCTCTCTCTGCCCCTCCCCTGCTCATGCTGTCTCTGTCTCTGAAAATAAATAAATTTAATTTAAAAAATTATTAAAAAAAAAAAAAAGCAACGGCCTGTCCTTCTTCCTGGTTCTGTGGGTAGACAGGGTTCTGCTCCAGGCACTGTGGCAGTGGTCACCTCTGTGGCTGCACCCAGATGGGAGCTTGGCTGCGCTGGAATTCTAGATGGCCTGTCATCACACACGGCACCTCTCCATGCAGCGTCTCATCATGCAGTGGTCTGTCATCACACACGGCGCCTCTCCATGATGAATGCAGTGGTCTCCCCGGGCCTCTTTACAGCCCGAAGCCAACTTCTAAGCCAACTTGACTTCCAAGCCCCAAAGTCAAGAGCTTCCCTATCCTCGGCTTGCTTTGTGTACCAGTGTCCCATTGGCCAGAATAAGTCACATGACCAAGCCCAGGGACAATGTGGGAGGGGCCATTCAATGGTGCGTGCCAAGATCCATGGTTTACTGCAGCACTCCAGCGAAGCACACGTGCACAAGCCTTCTCAGATCAAAGCCCCCTTCAGAGGCTTCCCCTCTTATTTCCGCTGAGGCCTGTGGAATGGACCTAACAGCCATGTGGCCGAAACGGTCAGATTCAAGGTTTGCTCCCACACACCCCCCCCACACACACACACACAGACACACACGCACAGGCATACACACGTCTCCGATGGTCTTCACTTTGGGAATGGTACCACAATCCATTCCATTGTGCACGGTAGAAACCTGAGATTTCCCCTTGAACTTCTCCCCTCCTTCTCGCCCCTACCTGGAGTCCATCACCAAATCCTGTCCATTTTGAACCCCGAATAGCTCCTGATCTGGTCACTTCTCACTAACTCCAGGCAGTTCTCCAGACAACCACAACGGCCTCCTAACTGGTCACCCCAAGGCACTGACCGTGCTGTAGCCAGAATGCACTTTGTGAAACACAAACCAGATCACGCCATGCCTGCCTGCCTCTCTCCCACTCTTGGTCCCTTCAAAGTCTTCCCGTCACTCAAGATAAGCGCCAAGGCCTTTGCATCACCTGCAGGGCCCTGGATGTTCTGGCTCCCCCCCCCCCGCCACTCAGTCGCTCTCTTCCTGGCTCTCAGCCACGCTGGCCTCCTCAGACATACCCATGTTCCCTCCCGCCACACAGCCGTGGCACTCCCCACATGGTCACTCCCAACCCCACAATCAAGTCTCAAGTATCCCTCGCTCAGGAAATCGCTCCCTGGCCTCCCAAACCAGCTGAAATCCCACTCACATGCTCTCTCCTTCCCTTAGCCCCAGTTGTTCTTTACATCTGTGCGTATTAGTTACTAGAATTCGAGTCCCACAAGCACAGGAGCTGGGTTTGGCTTTGGTTACCTGGCATGGGTAATGTTAACAATAACAATTTATTGAACACTTACTATTTGCCAAGCACTATTTAGGTATGCAGCAGTAAACAAGACGAGGTCCCTGTCCTCACAGAGCTTCCAACCCGGTTGGGGAAGGAGGAGGGAAAAAAAAAAAAACCCACAAATATGCATACACGTTGCGATGCCTATTAGGGATACGTACCAGGAAGAAAATTAGCAGAGTAAGGAGACAGAGGGGGACAGAGGAGATGCGGTTTTAGAGAAGATATCAGAACAGCTCTCTCTGAAGAGGTGACATTTGAGCAGAGAAGGGAGTAAAGTCTGGGAACAAGACATGGGACTATCTGGAAAGAAGTTCCAGGCAGAAGAAAGAGCAAATACAAGGGCCCTGAGGATGAAGGGTGTTCAACACGTATGAAGAGTAGTCAAGAGGCCAGACTGAGGGGAGGATGGTAAAAAATGAGGCTGGAGGGGCGCCTGAGTGGCTCAGCCAGTTACGTGTCTGACTTTGGCTCGGGTCACGACCTCGCGGCTCGTGGGTTCAAGTCCCACATCAGGCTCATCAGGCAGAGTCAACTTTGGATCCTCTGTTCCCCTCTCTCTGCCCCTCCCCAGCTCGCACTCTCTCTCAAAAATAAACAAATATTTGTTTTCTTTAATTTTTAAGGAGGCTGGAGAAGTAGCCACGAGCCACAAGTGTATTGGTTTCCGAGGGCTGCTCGAACAAACACCACAGACTAGGTGGCTTAATGTAAGAGGATTTCATTCTCTCACAGTTCAGGAAACCAGAACTCCAAAAGCAAGGCGTCAGTAGGGTTGGTCCTTAGGGGCTCTAGGGAGGATCTGCTCCGTTTGTCTCTCGCTTCTAGAGATTGCCAGTGGCTCGTGGTGTTCCTTGGCTCATACGCACCTCCCCCAACCCCCCCCCCACCCGCCAGTCTCTGTCCGCCTTTCTTCTGTATTAGGAGGCTCTTCTGTTCTTATAAGGACATCAGTCATACTGGATGAAGGGCCCACCCCACTCCACCGAGGCCTCACCTTAACTTTACCAATTACATCCGGCAACGACCCTGCTTTCAAAGAAGTTCTCACCCTGAGGTTCAGGGAAGGACATCAATTTGGGGAGGACGCCATTCAACCTAGTACAAGTAGGACTTGGGGTTTTAGTCGAAGCGTGTGACAGCAACGAAGGAACAAAGGAGCAGGCAAACGCACGAGGGCAGGAGTAAGCGGTAAACCACCCCGTCACCCGCCGAGGCCACCAGCTGGGCCTTTGTGAGTCACCTACGGACACCACACCGCTCTGTGAAGAAGAAAGGCTTCTGCTACGTTGGCTCTCTGACCTCCCCCTCGGAATGGATATTCAAACTATCCTAGTTTTTCAGAACCTTCCAGAAAGCGGGAAATGTCTGCTTTCCCGAGTCAAAAGGCAACAACGTTCACAGTGGTGAGCTTTCGGATTCCACGGAGGGGGATTTGGGGAGCACACGGTATTTCTGACGGGGGGGCCTCCTCCCCCGCCTTGTCCCTCGCACCCCCAAAGTCAGTTCTCCCAGCGCTCGGTGTTTTTTTTTTCTTTTCTAATTAGACCCGACTTCGGGTCCATCCAACATAATGACAAGTTCCCAGAAAGGGCCAATCTTCTTTCCCCCGCTCAGCCCTCATTATAAGTCTCAGCTGATAAGCTGCTGAGGCCTGACACTGCACATTTATTTCGAATTGCAAACACCTGTGCACTAGAAAACCAGGCCAGCAGAAAGCCTTCCTCCTCGCCCCCGCTCCCTCCCGGCGGCCTCCACTCTCGGGGGCGGCCTGTCCTCCTGTCCCCCTCGCAGCCCGAGCGGGACCCAGAAGTCACAGTGATTCGTGCCCCTCATGACGGCCAGCCTCCCCCACCCCCGCACCTGGGACGACCTCATTCAGCTTCCCTGTCAGTTCAGTCCCGTCCCCTGCCAGGGCGCCGTCGCACCAAGGGTTAAAGAAATAATTATTGTGGGGCCAGGAGACTTGGTAAATAGCGTTAGCCTAAGGAGGGAGCAGATTTCCCGAGCCCAGCTGAGAAATACAATTAAGTTGTAATATTTTGTCAGGGCTTTTTCCTCCTCCTTACTGTTTATCAGTGTTAAGAGACAATTTATACGTTGCAATTCTCTGGGATGGCGAGTGTACCTCACAGCAGGCAGGTAAGATTAAACTGTCTGTCACAAGGCACTGCCCTTCCCGTTTTGCCACATAGACACAGCTGGGGACAGGAGAGCCTCCGGCGCTGGAGAATCTGCCGACTTCCAACTCCAGCAACCGGAGTGGGCCCCACCATCGCCTCCTCTGCCATCACTATGGTCTGGAAACCGGAATCAGGATCCCCGACCCACCCCCCCACCCCCAAACACACACACACACACACACACACACACACGCACGCACGCGCGCAATCGCCACCTTACACACTGGGAGGGAGCAGCCTGTGGTCCCTCTTCACAGAGTGAGATCTCTTAACTTTACTCCCAAGAGTCTCCAGTTCCCCAACAAGTCAAAAGTGAGGCCCATGGGGGGCGGGGGGAACCCCCTTCCCATAGGGAAATCTGTGACTAAGCTGAAGGCACCATGATTAATTCATTTCCTCACACGACCTCATGTGAGGAACACACTCAGATGAGAGAGCGCATCTCAGAGGGGACACATTTAGCCTGTGTCGAAATCCAGTCAGCCTTGGGTTTCTGTCGTAAAGGGTTTCATCACATCGAATAACTGAAAATCTGTCGACTCTCCTGATCTCCCTAGGTCTCATTCACTTCAAATTGAACGCTTGTGTCCACAAAAAGACTTGAACGTGAATGTTGATGACAGCTTTATTCAAAACAGCCAAAAGCTAGAAACAGCCCAAGTGCCATCAGCAGAAGAAGGGATAGACACACCGATACTCACACGATGGAATACTGTCCATCAGTGAAACGGGACAGGATACGGATACATGCAGCATCGATGGTCTCACAGATGTTGTGTTGAGTGAAAGACCAAAAACATATCCGATACCATTTCTCTGAAGCGTGAGATCAGCCAAAACCGATTTTGGTAACAAGTCAGAATAGTGGTTATCTACGGCAGAGGGTGACAGGGGTGGGGAAGATTGACTAGAAGGGCGTTTTCTGGGATGACGGAAATGTTCTGGTGGCCGCATGGGTATCTACACTTGCAAAAAAGTCATCCCGTTGTCCTCTTAAGATTTGTTCGTTTTACCATATGCAAATTGAATCTCAATAAAGAACTTCTAAAATTCAAGCATGATGTCATTTAATTTAAATTATATCCTCCCCTCCAACCTACCAAACTGTCCCAAGCCTCCAGCAGTCTGCTCAAAATAAATTCTCTCAACACCCTGGGACTGTTGGCTCTTCTACCAGACTGTGAACTCCCAGCTCTTTATGGGGACCTCAGAAGTTTGCTGGACGGATGGACGGGTGCACGAGCGCATTACGACCTCTAACACACGGAAAGAGAATGAGCTGTCCCACAAAGCTCTAACGCTCTCCCAGAAGAGAGACCAGATCTGTGTCCATTCAACTAGCCACAACACGCAGCTGGGAGATGACCAGCCAGAGTCAGGCTAGGTGATCAAAGGGCAGACTTAGGTTAATGGGTCCATGTTTAGAAGACACAGGAGGGTCAGTAATGTATCCTGCAGATAGAGAGGGCATTTTAATACTGAAAATCGAAGGAAGCCACCCCATACCATTCACATAGAGTCTCATTCAGGGTAACTTACTGACCGGGGGGATCGGGCAGATGGACTGACGATCCAGGGTCCTAAGCAGCTCTACTGAGTAGCTCTCCTGATGCCCCTTTCCTCTGCCCATCCTCTGCGGCTACGCAAACCTTAACCCCCAGCTTTTATGGAGTGAGGGGCATGGTGGTGAGATCACAAGCTAGTTAGTTACCTAAAGTGGTACCACCTGTGCGCCAAAGGCGCTCTACTAGTTATCTAGAATGATTCCACCTGTGTGCCGGAGGGGAGCCCAAGATGGAGGGCGGAAGACGGAGTCAGTGTTGTTAGCACTCCTACAGTCCACAAGGTGATGAAACCATAACTCGCTTCATTCATCTGAGCCACCAGGAAACCGCGTCTATAAGCTGTGATGACAGAAACGCACCAACTTGAAAAATCCAGACTTGGTCCGGAAACAACTTGCATGCATCTCAAAAATCGTTACTGCTGCCTAGTTCAAGATTTTCTTCCTTGCTAAATGGCTACAAGGAGCAGGAAGTGCACCAAATTAGCTAAGGAGATAGCAGGCTGGGAAAGCAACTTTCATAGGCAATTCATGTCTGAGCATCTAGCAAATGCAGTTTATCTTTGGGTCTCCATCGTTGGGAGTATCTTGTTTAGGCTGAAAATTGCCCAGGTCAGATCCACGTTTTTGCTTTGTACCAGATTTGGAGTCTTTAATCCTTTTAACTCTGAATATATGCACAGGATTCTTTCCTCTGAGGAACAGGAAAAAAAAAGTCTTGGCTATAAAATGTATTCTTCATTACTTTACAGAAGGAGAGAGAGACAGAGATCCCAAGGGAAGGGGCAAAGGGGAGACTACTCCCTTGCTTTAAACAGGGGTTCTTTTAACCTTCCACAGTGGAGTTGAGACGGAACAAAGTTTACACATGTGGAAATGTTAAGAGATCTTAGTTAATTGTTTAAAGTGCTGAGGTAATACAAAGATAAAATTAAAAATATTTTATTTTTTTAATGTTTAGTTTTTGAGAGACAGAGAGAGACCGAGCGTGAGCCAGGGAGGGGCAGAGAGAGGGAGACACAGAATCCGAAGCGGGCTCCAGGCTCTGAGCTGTCAGCACAGAGCCCGACACGGGGCTCGAACTCACAAACCCTTGAGATCATGACCTCAGCTGAAGTCAGACGCTCAACCAACTGAGCCACCCAGGTGCCCCGAAAAATATTTTATTTTTTACAGATTAATTCTGAACCAAATTGGCCACCCATTTCTTTTTAAGTACTGGGCCTCTGATATTTTGGACACAACCGGCTAGGCTTTCAGAAATGAAGATGATGTTGATCTTTAAGGCAACTAAGCTGTGCAGCCATAATGGATTCTATAG
The DNA here is from genome assembly GCF_024362965.1 of Panthera pardus. NCBI lineage: Eukaryota > Metazoa > Chordata > Mammalia > Carnivora > Felidae > Panthera > Panthera pardus. The sequence continues at coordinate 154,957,669 of NW_026526721.1, forward strand.
CTTCCAGAGGCCTGCCCCTGGTGAGCCACTGCCTGTGTTGACAAAGCTACCCTATGCAGGGTACTATCCTCAGACAGCCAGGACTCCCGACCTGCAAGGACGGAAGTCAGTCAGGCGACTGATGTTAGCGATCCCCATTGACAAGCCCCCGCATGCACACACACATGCCCTCGGCACTCCTGCCCAGCCCCCGTCCCATCACCAGGAACCAGAAAGCTCCCACCAAGAGCTCCCACCAACCCTTGGTCTGGACACCCCACAGACAGCTTAGGTAAGACCTCTGAAGTGTGCATCCCTCCATCCGTAGACCCAGTTTCCCACACAGCCTTCCTGCCCGGGACCCAGAGAACATCTGGTGGGGGGGCCGCTGGTGACACAGGCCTCTCCCGTTGCTTTTTCCCAATTTTGCAAGCTTCTGGCAGGCACAGCTGCAGAGTGCCTGCTTGGCCTGCTTCACTCTTGTCTACTTTAGAAACAAATCCCACCCTCTGCCATTTGTCGTATTCCCACAGGGGATATGAGGGTGTGGCCCACAATTGGCGCCTGAGACAACCATGGGTTTGCCTGCAGCAGCTGGGTTGGCGAAGGAACAGAGCCAAACTGGACGTTGGGGCCAGCCAGTCTGGTCCGGGTAGAGCCGCTCCCCTTTGCAATGAGCTGAGCAGTCAGGACGCCACAGGAGAACTGGCCCCGTGCAGCAGGGACAACAGGAAGGGAAACACCAGGTGGCCCCCATGAGAACAGAAGCCCAGCCTCAAAGACGGCGAGTGGCAAGACCCGCTCCAGATCGTGGGTCCTGACGCCGGGACTTCAGCTCTGGCACTCACTGGCCGGGTCACACGTAGGAGACTGTGCTGCTTTGGGCCTCAGTTGACCCGTCTGTAGAGTACAGACGATAATGGTCCCAACCATAGGCTTGTCTTGAGGACTCAAGGGGTAATGTGTGGAAGGCCCAGAGCATCACGCTTAGTGCGTGATAAGTACTCAGAAGTACATCACAGATTCACGCAAAGATAAAAATGGGCTTCGACGGGATTTGCAGGGCTGCTGTGAGCCCAGAACTACCACATATCAGCTACTGATATGGTTTCCCAGAGAAAAGGCATCCTTCCCATCTGTGGGCTCTTCTGTTCGCACTTTCTGAGGGCAGCAAGTTGGACCCTCCTCGGGCTCAGAGCTGGGTCAGGATGTCCGGGGTCATCACTAGCAACATCTCTTGGGAACAGGGAGGAGGGAGACGTGGGGAACTGCTGTTAACCACCCTACTACCCGCCATCACCACATTCTCACTCAGAACCACCTACTGGCCTGCCATTCAGGGCTCAAGACTCCCCTCCTGGAGAAAGCCCCAGGTTCAGGCCTGCCCTCGGACGCCGGGCCAGCCTCCTCGGTGGCGTTCTCTGCCTGCCCCTGCCCCACCACCAGCCCACCCTTGGGGCCTCGTACACGCACAGCCCAGGGAAGTGATGCCTCTGTAGGCAGGACACCTGACAGTTTCCAAGCCCTCAGTCAGCGCCCTTTGATGGGATCGATTCTGTTTTAATTCAAAATGGAGCCAAGAGAGCCATGAAATCCCCCCAGCCCACCTCTTTCTTCTGCACAAGGGTCCTACCGGGAAAAGCACATCTTGTTCTCAACCTGAAAAGATCTAGTGTCGGATCCTGGAAGCTCACGGGCCTGAGAAGATCTGAAGATGGCAAGAGGGAGAGAAATGGTGGCACACGGCAGGTTTGCGGTGGGAAACCGAGTCTGGAGTGTGAAGCAGAACAGGAAAAGGAACTGGGGGGGAGGGGGCTCTGGGGGGCAGGGAGGGTGAGAAGTCTAGGGGCCCAGGACGGGCCAGGGAAGGGAGACAGGAAGATAAACGTTAGATGGAAAAGCCCGAACCTCCATCTCACATTCCTTGTCTGAAAAGTGGGGTGCTGGCCCGCCGCCCCATCCTGATCTTGGCAGGGAGCACTTCCGAAGCAAGCCATTCCACAGGGGGGGCTGTAACACTGACCGCCCGTCGCCAGGCCTCCTCCCAGCTCCCTCCTCTCTTAATCACCTAAAGCAGGGTCGTTTTGTTTCCCAGAAAAGCCCCTTCTGAGTGCTCTCAGTGTTCAAGGATTGATGGCATGCCTTCAGGTTTTCATCCGTAAATGAACATTTGTGAACGGCAGATAACATAAAAAGGGGAAATCCTGAAGGCAGAGATTAAGAGGGAATAAAGGGAGGTGAGTGAGTGAAACAGCTCCTCAGTCCTGGTTTCTTCAATTAACTAGTTTCTTCAATTAACATTTGGGTGGTTGAAACCTCCCCCAAATGCCCAGAACACTTGTTCCTTAGGATCCACACACTTATGCCCCCTACAACCCGGGAAGTGGCACCCCGTGCAGAGGGTGCTGGAACGTGCCAGAAGGTGCTGGAAGGTGGGCGCAGCCCCTGTTGACTGCAGGGCACCAAGATGCCTGGAGGATCCTCAAGCTTTTCGCTTCCCATCTTCATGATCCTGCTTAACGGAATTATCCAGGCGCACCCCACGCCACGTCCGCACCTTCATCCTCAGAGCCCGTCACTGGGTACACACCTCTGAGCTCAGGGAGTTCTCGTGCACCGTTTTGGAAAAGGGGGCTCGTGAATTCAATTTCACACGCCCCAACAGGGTACCGATGTAACAGGTGTGGTTATCTAGTTAACCCAGCAACTTACAGCCCGTCTCTGTTATGACTGCAGAAGCGTTGCAAAGAGCAGAGACGGTGAACAACCACGTAATCTGAAAACACAGCAGAAGGGGGGCAAAGGGAGAGAGACACACATCGCAGTCCGGAGGCATTTGGTGCAAACCTGAGTGCCGTTCCTCACAACGTCTCCGGAGCGACGCTACCAGGGCTGGTGCTGAACCGCCAAACGAGACAAGCCCCATCGCACTCATGCTGTAGGTGATGGATTGGGTACACCTGCAAGTCCTCATTTACGTCTCAAAATCTTCCTCAAAAATTAGTGGTTTTCTATTTCTTGGCATCGATTAATAATGACTTCATTCTCAAAAAAAAAAAAAAAAGGCACACAGCGTGATGAAACACTTCCTTTTTTAAGAGACAAAAAGTGTTAAACCTCAGTCCTCCAGAAACAGCCTGTGAAAGCCCAAGATAAACCCAGTGTTAACATCTAGGAAAGATGGCACCCGGCTGGCTCAGTCAGTGGAGTGATCCCCGGGGCGTGAGTTTGAGCCCTATGTTGGGCGTACAGCCTACTTAATTCAAAAAATATATATATTTGTCTGTTTGTTTGTTTTTCAAATCCAGGTAGGAAAGGCTCTCTCAAATCCCGTGGGCTCTTACCTGATGCAGGATTTTAACCACCATAGCTATTATGCCTTCTTAGACTAGATTATAGCAGACAGACTGGAGGGTCCTTGTAAAGGCAGGGACAGATACAATAGATACACGGAAGGGAGGGTGCATTACACATGCTGCATCACGATAGTCATAATAATGACCTTAGGTCAGCACAAACAGGGTGAATTTAAATAATCTGAGACAGAGGCAAGTGGGGAATAGAGACGAACGAGGTTGGTCATGAACTGGTCACCATCGTTGAGACTGGCTGTTGGGTCCATAGGTTTTATTTCAGGATCCTCTCACTTTTGTATATGCTTGCAATTTTCCATAATAAAGAAAGATATTTTAAGGCTGCATTGATCTTAGAGTACTCTACTTGGAAAAGGTGGAAATCACATCATGCATTTTAAAACCCATTTCTTTCCAAAACAATGCAGCTAAAATGTGAAATATGAAGGTACTTTAAAGGATGTACTCTAGAAAATACACATGTATCTAAAAATACCTCATTTCTTGGCAGTAATCTCTTTATGTGGGAGGGGGAGAGAAGCGAATGTGTGTGTCACACTCTCTCTTTCCCTCTGCCAGATCCCCAATCTGTTCTTTCTGCACTGATAACCCCTCTCTCTCCGCGTGACCATGTCCGGTGAAGAAGCTGGGCTTGTGCCAGATCCCGCCTGAGAGAGACACGGCGCCTGTCACCCCAGGCTGCTCACAGGTGCCTGAAACCAGGATTTCTATCTGCTGCTGGGCGCCCGGGTAGCCTAGCGAGGGCCAAGCTGGATTCAGTTTCCGAGGTTCGGGCTCAGGCTCGTATGCATCACCACCGGCCTCCTCCCGGAGCCTGAAGGGTGTCACCTTCCCCCCTGGGGGTTGGCCATTCCAGAACATCCGTGCTGGAGAGAGCAGTGCCCTCTGTGAGACCAAAAAGAAATTGGGTTTTCAGGAAATACAGGCAACCCACTCTGAGGAGGGGGGCATCCAGTCATTCATTCCAAAACACATTAATTTATTCTTCGTTTGTTCACATCAATGCTGTGTCGATGGTTTGATCTCAACAGCCCAGGGCTGAGGAGAGCAGCCAGGCTTGGCATTCCAGGGGGTGCCCTACGGTGGCTCCACATTATTTCCTGTTTGTGAACACTTCGAGCTGGCAGCCTTCTCTGTGTGCTACTGTCAAGGACCATTTGAGGTCATTATTCTTGAGGAAACAGAGCATCAAGATGGCTAACGACTTACGGATAGTCACTCAAGGCAGTAGCGGCCGTCCACTACTTTTACAGCAGCCCCCGTCCCACCAAATGGCACCAGCTGCCAGTCTATCACTCACAACGAACCTGGGCCCTAGCCCAGAAGTGCCCTTTCCACCGCCCCCACATCCAATACGGTCCATCTGAATTCCTAAATATCTCCCAGATCCATCCAACACTCCGCTTCCGTTTGCCATAACGCATCCACTCTCGTTTCCTTAGGCTTAGCGGTACCCGTGAGGAAGTTCAAAACGAGGCCAAGGAAGGCAGGAAGCGTCTCTACACCCCGGAAGGAAGACGTGCCGTCCTTGCAGGAGGCACTTGCTGTCATGGGATATCAAATTCTCCCTGTGTCTCAGCATCTGGCTCGACCCATCCCCCAGATACGGAGCCAGTTGGACCCAGAATTCACGAGGAGCATTCGCTTGCGGGGTTGTCCCTGAAAGCCACTCAAAGTGGGGAGCAGAAAGTCAGAAGTTCAATCCAAAGGAGAATGGGAAGGGAGTCGGGGGACCCAGGTAAGAACTTCTCAAAGGGTTGCTAGGAGAAAAAGCTAATGGGTGCATCTTCCAGGAAGATAGGCTGGCTTCGTGTGAAACTCATTCTAACCCTTAAGAGACTCAAAGAGGAGGCAAAAGCAGATTTTGGCCATGGTGTTCTTCCAAATTGGACTTAAAAGGCCTTTAGCTGGAACACGCCATCGTCATTTCTCCAAGGCCCCACCACACCTGCAGCATGGCATGTGGCCCAGGCCACATATTTCTGCCACTTTCTGAACCCTCAGGGAGTTGAAGTGTTTCACCCTCGTGACCTGAGCATAGATGGCAGCAGAAAGCGTCAGGGGAGCATCCCATACAGCTTTTCTTCCTGGAGCCCGAGGTGCCCACACAGAGGCCACCACGTGGACAGGGGCAGTTCGCCCACCAACCGTGCTCCAGCCTGGGCTTCCTTGCCACCGAGGGCAGAGCAGCCCAAGTGAAAGGGCAACTGAGGATTCTGGCTGCAACCGACCAACCCCGGGCTCGCTCCACAGGAGATGCCACTACCAGCGGCCCTCACGGGGCAGGAGGCCATGGTCAAGTCCTCCCCATCCCAAATGGAGTCCCTCACACCCTGTGAGCCTCTTGCATTTCCGTCTCCCAACTTTATAAAGAATGGGGCTCTATCCAATTATGTTTTTGTTTTTGAAACCCTTTTCAGAAATCTCAACTATCCAGAAGTCCTGATAAAACAAACCTATTCCTGGTGGCCCTGGAGGAGTTAGCGACGCCTCGGCAGGCAGAAGTGTGGCTATCTAGGAAGCCCGGAGGAACCATCACAGACTTGAGCACCAGAAGGAAGATTTCATATCATCCATAATGAAACTGAAGTCAAGGACAGTTAAGTGACTTTCGCAAGGTCACGCATCTTTTTTACAGCAGACCAGAACTAGAGAGTATGTCTTCTTATGGAACAAGCCTGGAGCTCTCTCCCCAGGCATCACGTTCTCGTCCTAGCTTTAACAGCACGCTCACCTCTCAAGGAGGGTCATAGCTTTGCATGGATGGTCTGAGACAGGCACAGAAGTATGAGTCTAACTAATGATAGCATAACTGTGCATAAGTGAATCATGCTCTGTTAAGAATGTTAAAAGGACAGGAAAATTATTTGGCGAATTATGCATGATCATCATATGTCATCATACTTTCCAAGGAAAGTTAGTTCCAAAAATATCCACCTATAATTATTTGGCAAGTTATTTGCAAATTATACATAATGGTCATATGTCATCATACTTTCCAAGGAAAGTTATTTCCAAAAATATCCACCTATGATTTCAATTACATGCAACTTGCACAGGTAAAATGATAAAGCTTTATGCCAGCCGTATGAATTGGCATAGGCCCCCCCCCCCCCCGGCCTGGAAGAAATTAAGCAAATTTAAAAACAATCAGTTTCTCAAAAGAATGCATTCAGGTAAAAACAAACAAATAACAACTCCCTCATACTCTGCAATGGACTGTATGCAAAAATAGTCATGAATTTCAAAAAAATAGTCACAAATTCTTTGCTATATGATTTCGAGTTTCCTCCCATGAAGAGGTGGTACCTTCTGTCCCCCTCCTCGAATCTGGACTTGTCTCGAAATTGGTTTTGGCCAACAGGACATTGACAACCAGCATTAGGTAAGCAGAAGCTTGAAAAGACTTGCACGTTGGGGCTTGCCCTCGTGCTTCACAAGGAACCACAAGTGGCCACACCACCATATGAATGAGCCCAAGCAAACATCCTGGAATATAAGAACCCACATGCCCCAGCTGACAGCCGGCCAACTCACTCAGCCCGTGTGAGTGAGCCCATGCTAAATCCGTCTCAAGCCAACCCACTAACTGCCCACACACTATGCGAAAGCCCAGCTGAGATCAGTCATACGGTCCCACATCAGGAGCATCAGGAGCCATTAAATTTTGAGATGGTTCGTTGCCAGATTCATTCTCCAGCATTACGATACCCTCATGTTATCAAAGCCCAATAACGTCATGAATATGTTTCACTTTGTTGCAGGGAAGCAAAATCTCTGTTGAGTGGGCCAGCAAAAATTTGGATGTGGGACTGATAAATAATTTCTTGAGTTTTCTCCCACATCAGCCCAAGGAGCCCCATGGCAGAAGGCCTCCCGTTTATTTTTGTTTGCTGATAACAATGACTGCACTGTGGCTGAACCCTCAATGTGAGTATCAGAAATCAGTAATCAATATCAGAGTTAATCTGATGTCCCCCTGGGGATCCCAAACCGGAACAAAAGCAACAGAGATCAGATTACACGGTACCCCCCCGCTTGGTGTCTGTTTTCTCCAGCTCTGTCCCTTATGCGCTGAGCCTATCAAGCCACAGGATGGGCTGTGCTCTCCTTGGAGTTTCAAATCCCAGATGTGCCAACCATGGCAACAACAGCTGTTCACTTGATCTGTTAGGAACCACGCTCTTTCATTGTCCTCGGTTAACCATTCACGCCTGCGTTCATCTGTTTGCTCCTTTGTTCATTCATTGCTATCACACACTTAGAATAAAACTTGAAGCTCTCCTCACGGCATTCGAGGCTTCTGGCTACTTCTCCAGCCTCATTTCTTAGCACCCTCCCCTCAGTCTGGCCTCTGGACTGCTCTTCATATGCACCAAACATCCTTGGACCTCAGGCCTTTGCACTTGCTAGGATGATTTATCTGCCCCATGTGTTTCCCGCCACCCCCGCCCCCCAGCAGACCAGCCTGGGCTTGCTTACATGCTGCCTCATAGACTCTACCTCTTGACGGAACAGGTGTCAAGGTCACAGAGGAAAGAGGTGGGCAAGGGAGCAAGGGAGGGAGAAGAACTATGGCCATCTTTGTAACCTATCACATTAGCTTCGCTTTGCTTTCCCACAAGGAGGCCAATAAGAAATCTCCCAGGGTGGGAGATGGGCTTTTCTTTACAGGTCTTCTAACGTCTTTCGGATTTGGAACCCATTGGGCAATAAATAAACAATTTCAACCAAATCTTGTTTGGAATGCCTAGGAAGAAGGTGGAAGAACTTTTAGCTAAAGAAAATCTGAGGGCTCGTGATCCCTGTACCAGGAGAGACGGATAACCACATGTTGGCTGGGTCTGTGTTCCCAACGGTCCAGTGTGTTAACGTCTTTGTATGTTGGTTCTTCCTAAAATTCGGTGTGTCCTTAAAGTGTGAGGTGGCTGCAGGGTCACCCCGGGGGGGGGTGGGGGGGGGGACTTGGGTGATGCTCTGCACGTGTGCTCTGAGATCACACTTTGTGGTTTCAAATGCTGCTGGTACCATGTCCGTACATCCTCAGGCAACCCGGATTCATTCTATTTACGTCCCGGCTTCGTCCTCCGTAAAATGAAGATAATAGCATCTATGCTGCAGGGTTTGGGCAAGAATTCGAGGAAATATATATACAGAATCTATATTAGCACATAGCATAATAGGTGCAACAGGTGGTGACTATCACCAGAAGTAGAAACTTGTGTTCCCTTTCTGCAAGCCCTTTCCTACCTTGCTTTCGAAACAAGCCCTTTCAGATCAGATCACCGGCTAGTGCTCCCACAGGCATCCCCGCTTGTCAACCCTTCAAAAAGACATGACAATCTTATTGGTTATGATTTTCCAAAACCCAGGTCTACTTAAGGTAAACGATGCCAGCATTAATCACTGCCACTCAGAAAGCAAAGCTATCTCCCCATCCATTAAATACGCCATCAAAAGACAGTGGGCATTTTTTTTTTTTTTTATATGCCTCTGGATGAGTCAGGCCTTCAGTAACCCACAGAGAAGTAACCTCTTTCCAAGTGAAGTGTGGGGTTTGGAGGAAATTCAGAAATTGGACGGCTAATAAGAGAACCGTATGAAGCCGCTGGCTCCGAGTGGGGTGGGGGTGGGGGGTGGCTCCTGTTAACCCCAGAGAAATGAGACTCAGGTAGACAAGATGCCTCCTGGGATTTGGATGGATAACTGGGACGGATCAAGTGGATTATCAAGGCTTTAACGAGGCTGATTGCGTCCTTACCAGCTTAATCACAAAGGCACTTCTCCGGAAGGAGAGGGCTCCACCCTTGCTGGGAACTTAGAAACAAAGCTTCTGGAACCCAACCAGCGGGGTCAACATGGCCCCGGGAAGCCAAGCCGTGGCTAGCTGCACGGGGGGCCTGCCCGGCGGCTGAAGGCTGAAGACAATTGCTTTCCAAAGACAAGCGCCAGCTACACTTGCTCACACACACAGATTTATTACCCAAACATTGTCTGGAAGCAAAATTTTATGTCTTTGACAAAGAAAGAGCACTTTGAACTGGGGATTTACAACGACCGAGGAACAACAGAAAGATCCAGTCCTTTGCATCCAAGCAGTGCAGCAGTCTGAGAAATGATTATCACTGCATTCCTTGAGGGCATTCATCAGAATTACAATGAGACACTGGAAACTTCCACTGTGGAAGGGCCAGGGCTGGCAGAAGGGCGAAGAGGGCTGAAGTGCTCCTCCAGATTTCTGGGCCATTCTCCCCTCCCAGCTAACCTGCGCTGTGACTCACCTGTACCGTTCTGTCTCCGGCATCCCACAACCCCTCAACCCTGACATCAAAAGCTAACCCTAGCAAATGATCTACTCCAGAGGATGGCTAACTTCCTGTAAAGGGCCAGCTAGCAAATACTTTAGGCTTTACAGGCCATGCAGTCTCTATTACAAAGATTCAGTTCTGCCACTGTCGTGCAAAAGTTACCGAAGACAATATGTAAGTAAACAGCATAATACTGAGGAGGCCACCTGTTGGGATGAGCACCGGGCGTTGTATGGAAACCAATTTGACAATAAATTATATTAAAAAATGTAAAACATAAATAAATAAACAGCATCATTACGTTCCGGGAACGCTTCTATCTAAGGACACAGAAATTTGGATTTCATATCATTTCCGTGTGTCATGAAATATTCTTCTTATTTGGATTTTTTTCCCCCAACCATTAAAAAATGTAAAAACCACTCTTAGAAACAGGTTGGAAGGCAGAACATGGCCCTGGGTCACTGAGAATCCTGATCTAATCCATTCACGCGCCCTGCGGAGTAAACAACACTACGGTTGAAAAGATTACCTCTCCCAGGGTGACTTACATGTAAGGGAGTCAGTGGAATCCATTCTTTCAGTAACTTTGAAATGGAGCACCTTCTAAGTGCCAAGTATCATGCCACATACTAGAGATATACTGGGTGGCCGCTCAGCAGCCTGGTCTCTGAATCCCTGCAGCTGAAGGCTTAGCGGGAAATGTCCCTAATGGTACTAGGTAAACGACATATCTGAGAGAGGGAGAGGCTATATTGGCATGACCAGGAAGTTCCCCAGGGTGCCACACCCACACCCCTGTGCCCAAAATGGCCCTCTGACGAGCCCAAAGGCAGATCCGGTCGCGACACAGCCCTGACATGCCACGTCTTCTGGCTCCAGGATCCCCCGAACAAGCCACGTCTGCTTTCTCCCTGCACCGCTGTTAGATTCCAGGCTGGCTTTAACTGTATCTTAGAAAGACAGATGCTTTTTGTTTGGGGGTTGGAATGCAGCAGAGAGGTGAAGGGACCAAGCCAGTGAAATAATCGAATGATATTAAAGCTCAAGCCACAGAGTTATGATGGGATTAACATCTGTTCCCAGGCAAATTTACCGGTGATAATTCAGAACTTTTCATTTTCAAAGCAACAAGACTCATTTACGCAGAGCGTTTGAAAATTCTGTTGTTCTATCTCCCCAGCCTGTGAAGGGCACAGAACGAAATCTGCACTTGCTTATTTTGTATCTAAGCAACTGTCAGATTCCATATCTACTAATAAGAAAGGGTATAATTATACCCTGATACTTTAATTAGTAGCAGATGCCTGTGTTTGGGAATAAAATGTAAGATTTTTAGAGGCCCAGAAGCTCAATCACATGCAAACTTCAGGTGCCTGATGTTCAGGCTTCTACTTCGTTCTGTTGATCAGCAAAGACACAGACGCCCAGACGGTGGCCTTTACCAGATTCGGCCACAGTGAGAAGGATGAGGGGTCTATTTACAGGCAATTTTCATATCACTGAATAGCACTGTGTAACATGTGCAGACATTCTGTAGTGATTCTCCAGTTATGGTCATGTAACATCTTTATTTTTAATTCACGACTTCCTTCTACTCACAAAATCTACTCAAGTAATATACCCAAAAAGAGAGGAAAAGTCAGAACTTGGAAAATTAGGGCAGTCCACCATAAACCGTAGTTGGATTATAGTTTGGATAGCATCATCCAGAGGGTATTTTTGATCTTATCTATCACAGAAGGTGTATTTCCTCAGGCCACAAAAAAAAAAAAAAAAAAAAAAAAAAAAAAAAAAAAGCCTTTATGTTTGCTAGCTTGGTTTATTTTCCCCTCTCAGAATTCAAGGCAAGTTCTTACAAATAAAAAAATAAACTTTGCTTCCTCAGGTCTGAAAGCACTATGTCTTGTATTGAGGCCTTTCAGGAAGGACAGAAGTGATCAAACACGTCCTTGGAATTGTTAGGATTACTGCTTACTCACTTCCACCTGGTAAATACAAAGACCCTAGGGCTTAAAAAATTGTCAGAATTCAAAAAAAAAGAAGAAGAAAGAGAAAGGGAAACTAACATAATGTAAAAAAGGAAGGAAGGAAGGGAGAGAGGGAGGGAAGGAAGGAAGACGGACAGAGAGAAGCCATCCTCCTGCACCTCCATTTTTGCCCACTTACCAGCAGGGTGATCTGGGCCATAAGCTGATCCATAAACTGGATGGATGAGCTGGTCACTGATCTGTAAACGGATAGAGACCGTGTTTCATGCTCCTTGTATTGCCCTGGTCCGGGGCACAGTGCCTGGCATAGAGTGGGCTCTCATTTAAGATTTGCTCAAATAAACCAAATGGAATTCTCTAGGCCTCGGTTTTTCCATCTGAACAAGACAGGAGAGGGACAGGGCAATCCCCAACGTCCATTCTATATTCTACAGCCCTATTACCAATAGGCTTACAGACTTCTGCAGAAGTTAGCTGTCCAGCCAAGCCTACATTTTGACTAGAGATAGAGAATAACTAGAAAAAGTCCAGACCCTGAACTTAAACTCTGAAATCTCTAAGAATAATGGCTCTCCGCCCACCTGACATGACTCCAAGATGTTTGCAGATAGTCAGGAAAACATTACTGTCTCTTAAATGAATTTCAAAAAAAGTTCTCCCACTGGAACCACCTACTACAGGGCAAAAGAGGCCTGGCTCTACAGGGTGATCTCATAACGGGGAAATTTCAGGAAACTTCCTTTACCTCGTTTTCTTGGAAGCCAAGTTCACCAAGTCTAAAGATGGACTCCAGCCTCTCCAACATGGGAGTCACAGGGCTCCACCCTAGAGGTTAGTCCTAGGGAACCTATGGAGAATAAAGAAGAGAGAGCCTTAGGAGCCAAGATAATTCTGCATATTCTGTTCCCAGTCTGGGTTCAGCCAAACGGCTGGACACAGGAGGAAAACAGAGCTGTGATCTAAACACTTCTCCAAGCCCTGCCCTGTCCCCTTCAGAGCGGACAGGGTGTTTCCAGGGCCTCTGGGAAGCATGGCGGCATATCCTGCAAGCCCAGTGCATGGTGGGAAAGGATGCTCTCCTTCTTGACCGGCCCGCTTCGACTCACTCATGCTGCCGACGGCTGCCGCCACTTCCCCTGACCTCAGGGGGCAGAACGAAGTGGACTGGGAATTTTTACCCACACTTAATTCCCTTCAGCTTCACCATCCCAGCTGCTGAAATCCCTCCCCTGTGGGGAGACTGTGTGTGTTTAACATAGCTCAAGGCAAAAAAGAAGCAATTACTCCTGCCCAAATCTCTCATTCCACAAAACAGCCTTCCCGGACTTGCCGGTGAAATCTCGATTTCTTTAATATCATCCCCCCAATCTCCTTCCACGACCCAGCTGTGCTCGGCAACCCCCCCCACACACACACACACACACAGACACACACACCTTTATCATTTCATCTTGACCCTGGGCAGTGATGGAGCCTCGCCTGCTTCCTGCCAATGCCTGTCCATCCATTGCCATCTAGCGTCTACACGCTGTCAGGACTGCCTCACCCTCAGGCAGCTGCTGCGTGCATTTCCCGGGGCCACTGTGTTCCTTCCCCTGGAAATAGATACTCGGAGCGGGTTTGGCCTCGTCCGCCGCTTACAGGGGTCTTCCTGACCTGGGACACAGCAGCCTGCAGATTCTTGGCGTTGCGGCTGCCCGAGGCCCCGTGCTTGAGCCAGCTTTCTTGAGCTTTGAGTTTAGGAAGAACGGTGCCTCTCAAGACTTCGCGTGCATTCGAATCACAAGAGGATCTCGTGAAAATGCAGCCTCTGCCGCAGCAGGACCGGGGTGGGGCCTGAAAGTCTGCATCCCTCGCAAGCTCCTGGGCACTGTCGATGCCTTGGTCCAGAGACCACCCTGGAGTATGGAGGAGCTGGAGGGGCAGTGGAGACCCATCAGGCCAAGTCTCCGGAGGGGCCTCAGCTGTGTCCCCGCGTTGCGCCGTGTCCCCCACGCCCAACCCGCAGTCCACAGGACCCCGCTCTAGCCTGCTCCGGTGACAGGGCGGCTCGCCCTGGTGGGCTGTATGAGGAGTGCTTCTGCGCTTGGGCTTGGGGGTTAAAACCTGCCTCCACCACTTACAGGGCGACCTGCAGAAGCTCTCCCGGCCTCGGTGTTCTCCCGTGTGAAACCAGGATGGTAACACTCCTCGGGGATAACTCAACAGGCAACGGTAGCAGCCCCGTGGCTGCTACTTAGTGGCTCCGTGTCATTCTCATTCACTGGCAGGAGAGCGCCAAGCTGTCCCGCTGCCCCTTGACGTTTACTTCGTTCCATGAAAGACGACAAGCGCTCGATCAGACAGGGGCTTCCAGAGGCCCAAAGAGCAGACCCTCGTAGTCGGGACGGTAGAGAGGAGGGAGGTGTGGACCAGACCAGCTGACCCCTGCCGCTGCCTTTCGGTGTCTGCTGAAGTTTCTGGAACGCGCCCGGCTGGTGGTAAGCGGCTCCCCGAGGGGAGGCAACGACACACAGACCAGGGCAGGAGCTGTCGTCAGGATCGGGCCACGCACACGCGCCCCCACACCCTTCTACTTGGTGGCAATGGGCTTTTACTGCCGCACGACGGGCCTCGCTGCCCCCCCACTGGGCGCCAAGCAGTCCCCCGGCCCGGGGAGCTTCGTGCCCCCACGGTGAACAGCAGCAGGCTGGCACCGTGGGCAGTGGGTAGGCAATCCTGCCGGGTCCCCACGCTGGGGTCCCAGAGGGCTGACGGTGTGAGGGGTTGGGGGGCACAAGAGATATTTTGCTTATTCAAATGGTCATTTTGACTCGACCGACCTGTGTCAAAATTCCCGCAAAGGGGAATCGAAATTACAAATGATTTTTAACAACGTTTCTCATTCCCGATTTCCACTTCTGCAGTCTGATAGCTAGAAAGTGTTTTCTGCCTGCTAAATCTCTTTGTTGTTTGAAGCTGTAATCGGCCATGAGAAGCAGCCAGAAGCTGAAGCTTTAGAAGCACTGAGAGGTGAATACATTTGCATTGTTCTAATTCTTCCCAAGGCCTTTCCATTCTGTTTTGCTATAGTTAAATGGCAAATAGATCAAATGATTTTTTTTAATGTTTTTAAAGGCATCAAATCTTTGGAGGGCCAGGAACATTTTACCATAAAACTCTAGAAAAGCCTTGGGGGAAAAATGACTTCAGGGTTACAAAGAGGACACTGAGGCAAGTCCTTCAAAGCAGTGGCGTCAGAACTTCTGTTCGAGGTAAGCTCAGAGCTGGCCAGTCTTGTCTTCATTCCAGAAGAGGTCGATGGGCGGTCTCCTACTGATGATCTGGTGGAGGCCTAGAACTTTCCCTTTATGTCCTCCCTGCCTGCTCCCCTGTCTGTGGAGCCGAAACGGTGTTGCTACTGACCTAAGACCCCTTCCTCAACCTCACCGCCACGGACAGCCTTCTGAAGACATTGCCTGGAGGATGCTGTCCCTCCAAAAGCGGCCCCATCCTGAGGCTTGAAGGACAAGAGGCAGCTGCCAGTCCACGCAGGGAACAGCGAGGTCAGAGGGGCCCTGGTGCCCACCTCGTAGCCCTTCCGGGGACAGAAGAAGAAAAGAGGTCGCACAGGTTCACGCTGTGTCACAGGCAGGAGGCCACTGGGGCTGGCGCTGGAGAGAACGAACGGGGCAGCAGGAGGAGAGGAGGCCATGGAGACCAGACGTCAGATTATCCAGGGCCAGCTGGGAGGAGCAGGGATCGTCGGACCTGTCAGACACCAGCCATTTGCACATGCTACAGTGGGTTGGTTACAAAAGGGCTCTGGAGGAATGCTTCCCACTGACACCCCTAAGGCTCACTCCTTCAGAAATTTCCTTCTCAGGGAAGCCTTCGCTGACCACCCACCAACTCTTTATATCCACCTTTCCTCCTTGGTTCTTCCCTCTAGGCATTTATCATTACCCACCCTACTGTATTCAATGGTGTCTGTATTCTATATATATATTCTATGTGGGTCTCCTCTACCTTAAGAAAAGCTCCATGAGGGCCGACACTACTGATTCCTACGTGCCTAGAGCAGTGCTCAGCACATAGTAGATTCTCAATATGTTTGTGTGGAATGAATGAATAAATCACTGGGCTCACATCAAGCATAAACCCCCATCCGTATCAAACAGTCATGGAGCCTTCACCATCGGCAAAGCCTTGCGCTGGGGGCTGCAAGGAATTCAATGAGCAATAATGCCTGGCTCCTGTTTCAAAATACACTCAGGCTGGGGCGCCTGGGTGGCTCAGTCGGTTAAGCAACTGACTTCGGCTCAGGTCAGGATCTCACTGCTTGTGAGTTCGAGTCCCGCATCGGGCTCTGTGCTGACGGCTCAGAGCCTGGAGCCTGCTTCGGATTCTGGGTCTCCCTCCCTCTCCACCCCTCCCCTGCTCACGCTCTGTCTCTCTCTGTCTCTCAAAAATAAATAAACGTTAAAAAAAAATTCAAAGTACACTCAGGCTTATTTGGAACACAGGTCAAAAATATTAACAAAGGATTTCACCCTTTGTGACCTGTCAGGAATATTTGGTCTCTCTGAGACAAAATCTCTATGGTCTACGATGCTGGACTTCTGATCTAATGGAATTCACGATCTAATGGAATTAGTGGGGAATTACCCACTGACGGGGCCTCTGTCCTCACCAAATGGTGAAATCCTCTTAGTACAGGAGTGAGGCAGTCTTACAGACACAACAGGACCAGCATATCAGCCAAAACAGTGAAAGGAAGATACACAGAAGCTCAGTGTATTAAAAGTTAAATAAGAATTTTCTTTTAATTTTTTTAATATATATTTATTTTTAAGAGAGACAGAGTGTGAGCAGGGGAGGGGGAGTGTGAGAGGAAGACACAGAGTCTGAAGCAGGCTCCAGGCTCTGAGCTGTCAGTGCAGAACCCGATGCAGGGGCTCGAACCCATGAACCATGAGATCATGACCTGAGTCAAAGTTGGACGCTTAACTGACTGAGCCACCCAGGCGCCCCAAGAGAATTTTAAATCATCATACAAGGTATACCATGAGTAGGTATGTTCAAGTTACCACGTGGGCTCCAGAAAAGATTATTACCAAGAGAGTCCGGGTGGTATCTTGGGATCACCTAAGGCAGGGCAAGTCAGACAGGAAGCAAGTTTGAGCCAGGGTCTCAGCTTACAAAGCCAACTTGAATACTGCCATGGAGAGACCTGGGCTCTCTCAGGACAGATGGAGGGACTTTCCAGAGAGGAAAGGAACCCTCTGACCCACTAAGGACACCACTAAACCCCAGAACACCATGCTTTGGAAGCATCCCCTGAGAAGCCCTGTCTCCCTTAGGAGTGCCTCGTTGAAGATCCTGAGCGTTCCCGCCCCTTCGGAGAAAGGATTGGTTGATGTCAAGGATAGCAGCCTTCATTTCTCCACAGATTTCCCTCTTGTCCTCGTGTCTAAGTAAAAAAAAGCTGAGCCTCAGGGAATTCTGAGGACTAACTCATAGCTCATGTCTGGTAGAACGGGCCTATCTTCTTACCCCCTGCTCCAATTTCCATCTTTCATTCATAAGTGACTCTCACCCTCACCTCCAGGCTCGATGAGTTGCAAGTTGGCGAGGCTCTGTTGGGTTGGAAGTCTCCAGATGTGAGCAGGTGTCATGCTCAGGGAAGGGGGAAGACAATTATCTACTGAAATGCACAGCCACCAAAATAGCAAAGTGGTGAGTCACCGACAAATGCCATCCAGGAGGATTATGACAGCGATACCATCACAAAGAGAAAAAGTGAGGAGGAAAGAGGAAATATTCTCGACAAATTCATCTCCTCTTTTAAAAAGTTGGAATATGAAATGGGGGTGGGAGCAAGAAATGGCCCTCGGCAATGAACATGGCAGCCTCCCCACTCCCACCTGCCCATCCACACACCCCTCCTAGACAAGGGGTCCTTGCTGCCCTAAGGAAAATTCTTGGGATGATTCATTCAGCAGGCATTTTCTGAGCACCTACTATGTACCAGGCTCCATGTTCAAATAAATCAAGTGAGCATTTAAAACTGAGGAGTTCAGCCTTTGCAAGGAGCTCAAGTCTGATTTCAAAGTTCTGCTCACAATGTCATCTCTTGACCATTTGTTTTTATCTTCAACCTGCCATCTAAAAATCAATCCTACTCAACTCAGTCTCCAGAGAGCAGCCTCATTTGCCTCTTGGAAGAATCTATTACATCCTGTATATGACAACATGTGAGCTGCGAGGGGAAAAGAGTGTTCCTTTAAACTGTAAACTGCTTAGTTGATGGAAAGTGCGACTCTTGATCTCAGAGTCATGAGTTCGAGCCCCACTTTGGGCATGGAGCCTACTTAAAAAGAAAAAACCCTGTCACCCGAGAAAAGCACGCTGTGGTAGGCCTTAACACCCTGGGGAGTTGGAGAGCCCACCTGCATCCAGGGGCCCCTCTCGGGGGTCAAGAGAGCAAAGACAAGAGCAGTGGCCACATTGCGGGGCCTTGTAGAGCCAAGGAGAGTCGTTTCCCAGGAAACATTCAACCTCGGGTCACCACCCCCTCTTGGGAACAGCCTTAACACCCTGTTGAATCCCTTATGAATTAATGAGTCAAATATATCTTTGACACATTTTCATTCCATATTTGCATGAATGGCATGTTTAACATCCCCAAAATTATATTTTGGCAACTCCGATTGCATTAGGCAAGCAAAGAAGTTCCAGTTTGGGTGTGATCCCATTCACCCGAAGGTTCGGGAACATTGTTGGTGGGGGAGGGGGCAAAGGTGATGCAGCAGGAATGCATGGCTGGGACGGGGGGCGGTGGGGGGGGGGGGGTTGGCCTGACCAGAGCAGCCCCTCGCTCTAGTTTGGGATTCACTCATCAGACCCTACCAAGCTTCTTTTATTCACAATCCTATTTTTATCCCTTCCTACCCTGCAAACATCTCGATTCATCCTCTTTCACAAAGAAAACTTATCGTAAGGTCTTGCCCTCTTTTCACCGAGAAGAAAGGAAAAATGATATTGCTTTCTGCTTGGAGATTTATCAGGAAATTCTAGAAGAGAAAATTAAATCTGAGATCAATCAAAACCTCAAAGAGCCAGACTTGAGGGCTAAGGCCTGGAGAGAGCCCTGCCACCCTGGTGGGGAGAAGGGACACGCAGAAGAGGGAGCTCAACAGCCAGGAAGCCTCCCCAGTGGCCCGGTCCCCGGCGGCCTGGTCTGGTTCTGTGTGGGGCCTTCCCTTCTGGACAATGTTAATCTTCCCGACCTCGCTCTGATTCATGGCTCCTGATGTGTTTGCCTGGTCTTCTCTCGCCACCTTCCCCTCAGCAGTGATGTCATGGTTAGAAAGTGAGGAGTCGAGAAAGTGCTTATTTTAAATACACCGAGGACAGTCTGGGTGGGCTGTCAAAGAATGGCCATTAGCGGCTCTGTGTCTTTCCTCTGTCATTTTCCTTCACTTGGGAACAAATCGGTTAGGTTGATTTGGGATTTTCTTTTTTCACTTTCAGTCGCAAGTAGCTGAAGCCTAAAATGTCACAAATACAAAAATAACATCTCTTTGCATTTCGCAGCTTAAAGGCATTTCACGGGGAGAACTATATGTTCTGTTTCTCTACATTTGTTTAAGCTTTACAGCATCCTTCCCCGCCCATGTCCCACTGAAAAAAGTCACTGCTTCCTTTCTGTCCTTCTGGCTTTGCTCGCTCGCTTGTCTTCCACAGGACTTTTCCTCTCTCAACCTCCCTCTCTCCTCCGGGTTCTAAACCTGCCCCTCAAAGTCTCCCCAGCAATGGCCAACAGCCCAGGAAGGTCGCCATCTTGTATACAGGATCCAGTTCCCTTCACTTGTGGGGAGTTTCTTCCCGCTCTCAGACCTGCCCCGCCACTCTCGGGGCTGAGGCCTGGCGCACAGTGGCTGAATCTAGGACCACTTACCCTGGGCACCAGGGGTGAGTAAGACCGAGTGGCTGCTCCCAAGGCTAGTGGGAGAGACAGACAAGCACCAGTTGGGATGGGCCGCGATGGAGGAACCGAGAAGGGTAACTCGGTCAGGGAGCTTGGGGGGACTGTGCCCATTTCCTTGGCCATCTGAGGGGTGGCCACTTCCTTTCTCTCTCGGAGTGCCGAGGGCCGACCACATGAAACCTTGAGGAGCTTGGAGGAGACAAAGCCTAAGGCTCATAAATAAGTCCACCGTGCCCTGTCACCCAAAACCCTATTAGCAAAAAATAAATAAAAGTCTAAAAAAAACTTTTTTTAATTAAAAAAGGTTCTAAGCGTCAGGAGGCCTACACACCCTTGTCAAATTGAGACACCGAACAAACATTCTCTCTCTCCCTCTCCCTCTCCCGATCACTCCCTCACACACACACACACACACACACACTCTAAGGGAATTTGGCACATCATTCACAGGCAAGGCTTTAGTCTCTCTCCCCGTGCTGTTAGTCATGGCTGAAAGGGGTCGCAGGGGTTTTCTGGACACAGCTGGAATAAATTCGGGTCGTATCCCAGCCTGGCACAGAGCTGCCGAAGCTCATACAGAGGATATCACGGCGTCGGGAGGCGATGAAGGCCTTTGAGCTATTTATAGACTTTTCAATATGCAAAGCTGTCGCTTTACAATTTCCATTCACCCCTCCGAGGTTTTAGCTGCCAGATTAATTTCCCAGTTCCCCGAGGAAGGCTGCCCTTTATTAAACCCCATTAGACCATTTCCTTTTGGGGTTCATTTCTCTGTATGTGAAAACACCCCTGGCTCTGCTATCCCCCATCTGCACACCCTTGGGCACAGCTTTCTACATCTTTGGGCTTCGGATGCGTTTGTGTACAGCAAGGGAGTTGGACTCCTTCGGTGACTTTCCACGTTTTGAGCACCGGAATTCTTCAAATGATTGTAGAGATGCTCAATATACGAGATGTTCTAATGAGTAAAGGAGATGCTCCAAGGGGGCCGTGTGGGTCTTGAAGCCCATCCGATTGGCTCACGTGTTGGAGCCCTCAAGGCACCTCTTGGAACCTTTTGGAAGGAGCCTAGGGTGAAGCCCCTTGAACTGAGTGAGTTGGAAATCCTCTCCAAATCCCGAACTGTGTTACTCTCATTGCCAAGTTCTTGCCTCCATTGGGTGAGCTCACCCACCATCTTAGAATGTTCTGCCATTTTAAACAGTCAAAACCTATAGTAGGGAAACCTCCAGGACCAGAACTCCTAACCGGTCACTTCCCTTGGGCAACCACACATGACTCAGCTCTCTCACCCCCAAGCACCAGGGTTATGGGTAAGAGACAACCAACAAGCGTGACCCCACTTCACACGAAGATGCTAGAGACGGAGATTGGACACACTTCCAAGACCCAAAGTGATAATCCAGACCGCCCCCGCCCCCCCGCCAGCCCACTACAGAGAACTTCTCCAGTACATGGGTCCACCAACTTCTCACTGCAGAAGAGAAGGCACAGACGGAGGCAGATCCTTACAGAAGTCACATCCCCTTGGGACACATCCGGCTCTGAGTATGAGTAACCCAATGAGAGGGTCCCGGCAGCGGCCGGCAGAGCACAGTGTCGTCCTGAGGCCCAGGGCTTCAAACCCAACCCTCCTGGATGGGGAGGGGCCGCTGTCACCTCCATTCCAGGGGCATGGCGCACAAGCGAGAGCCTCCAAGACTGCAAAGCTCTACAGCTGCCAGAGCCCTCAATCAAGAAATCAACCGAAGGAAGAGTTTGCAGGCTCCCCTGAGTATTCTGCCCGACTATTTCCCACCAGACCTAGTAAGGAAACACAGCAACACATCCCTTCCATCAACAGATAGTCCATGTGTACCACGTGCCCTGAGATGCACCAGCAATTAAACAGGAAGACCAACATATTCCCGGCCAAGCCACCAAATCTAATAGACATTTATCAGTCTTCGTGTCGCGGAACTTTGCACCATTTGACGCAATTGATCACTCCCTTCTCGGATCGCTTGCTTTCCACGACTTTTACAGACAAAACCCTCATTTTCCCACCTACCTCTCGGGGCTCTCTTCTGCCCCTTTTCAGCCTTGCCCTCGTCTGCTTGGTCTGAGACTCTGTCCTAGCATTCTAAGCACCCTCTTACTCTCACTGTAGACCAAGGGTCTTAACCTTGGGGTCCCAGGCCCCTTTTCAGTGAAATTTGATGTGAAAAAACCTGCATTTTTATGTTCACCTACCTCTCACTGTAATTTAGCAAATTCCTTCGATTGTGAACGCAGGCAACAAACCACAGCAGGATTAGCAGGACCTGTGTTTTTGTCCCCAGTGAAAACCCCAGGTATCTCCATTCCACACAACAGTTGTTGCCAGGGTCTCGAAATCTATATTCATCACTATTTTGAAATTATAGCAGCTATTAGAGCTGGCATGAGTACGGTTATTTAATGAGTTAATAAAGAAGCATGTATACTTTCATATCACGAAATTATTTTTAATATTTTGATAACTACATGCCAGCGTAATTGGTACCCATTGTTATCGAATGCATTTTATTTCACACATTTAAAATCAAAGGTGTTCCCGGCGCCAAAGGAATCCAAATCACACGCATACACACACACACACACACACACACACACACACACACACACAAAGAACAGCTGCTTTCTAGAGAGTCTTACGTATGATTGTGGCTTTAGTTACCACCAATATCTTCACGTAAACATCTTCAGCTTAGACCCCTACCCTGAACTCCAAACCTGTACACCCACGTGCCTCATCCAGATCAACCTTTGACTATCTCAAAGTGGCCCAAACCTAGCATGTTCAAAGCCAAGCTCATGGCAGGCCCCCTCCCCAATTCCTCAACCCGGCAGAGAACACCCTGCATGATCCAGCCCTGATTCCCCAGCCTCGTGCTGTCTGGGTGTCGGGTCCCCTACTCTCTGCCCTCTGTACCCCAACTTCCCCCTCCCACCAGAAGTCTGGTCACAGCTGCCTCACTCAAACGCCTCCTGCCTCACCCCCACCTAGTGAACATTTACTTTCTATACCTCAGCCCTCAGCAAAGCCTTTTCCGACCTCCTACGGCTCCCAGTTGATCCACCAGCTGACCCCACACCCATGAGTGAGCCCACACAAGTCCAGAAGAACCAAGTTACAGCCACGAGCCACGAATCATGGTTAGTTTTGGCCACTAAGTTTGACACGGTTTGTTACACAGCAAAAGCTAACTATGTAAAACCACATGTAAAAGCCAACTATGTAAAACCATGGCCTTGAGCCGAGATCATGGGAAGCCATTACAGAGATTTAAAGAGCTGAGTGACAAGGGTGGGATGTGCTTTTTGTAAAAGTTACTCTGGCTGCTATGTAAACAATGTATGGAGAAGGGCAAGACCAGCTCAGAGATCAGTTAGTGGGCACTTCCGTCACCCAGGGGGAGGTGATGACCGCCAGCCCAGGAGGTGGCGGTGGATGTGATGAGAAGCGGAGGGACGCGAGAACGCCACCAGAAGTGATGTCAGGAGGCCTTGGTGACTGATTTGGTGCTGGGGTAGAGAGAGGGTTGTCAATAATGGCTCCTCAGTTTCTGCTTGAGCAACTGAGAGAATAGCTATATTAGTCAGAGTTCTCCAGAATGTGGATATACATAGAAAGAGATCTATTGTAAGAAAATGGCTTGTGTGGTAACGGACACTGGCAAGTATAAATCTGCGGGGTGGGCCAGCAGGCTGGAGGCCAGGAGAGCCGATGGTGTGGATGAAGTCCAAATGCAGTCCGCTGGAGAGAGTTTTTACTCTGGGGAGAGTCCGTCTTTTTGTTCGACTCAGGCCTTTAACTGATTGGATACCGTCCATCCATATTATGGAGGACGATGGAGGGCAAGGTGCTTTGCTCTACCGATTAAAATGTAAATGCAGGGGCACCTGGGTGGCTCAGTCAGGTGAGCATCTGACTTCAGCTCAGGTCATGATCTCATGGTTCATGGGTTCAAGCCCCACTTCAGGGTCTCTGCTGTCAGCACAAAGCCCACTTGGGATCCCCCGTCTCCCTCTCTCTCACCCCTCCCCCACTCACTCGCGCACGCGCGCTCTCTCTCTCTCTCTCTCAAAAATAAATAAACACTTTTTAAAACTTTTTAAATAAATAAATGAAGTGTAAATCCATCTAAAACACCCTTGCAGAAACCCCCAGAATAATGTTGACCAAATATCTGGGCACCCCGTGGCCCAGTCAAGCTGGCACATAAATTAACCACCAGAATGGCACCACCAGCTACTGAGATGAGGAAGCTGGGAGAAGCGGGCTTGTGGGCTAAGGTGATGAGTTCAGAAGGCACAAGGCCCAGTGGACAGAGGGCACCCTGGTCACGCCCAAGGTCCCCGGGACTCCTGAGCAGGGAGGGTTGGTTTCTTCCATTGCAACAGTCATTCCATCATTAGGTCGTGGTGTGACCCTAACACCACGGCAGCCACAGAAGGGACCAAGGACAAGCAGGTGGCACAGCCCCCACCCTGACAGACTTCGAAAATCTCATTAGAGGGAATAAAATGGAATACAAGGAGAATGGACCCCAAGTGGACCAATGAAGGAGACCCTAGGGCTGCCCTTCCGAAGCAGCTTTCCACCACAGCTGTGGGCAGCCTGATGCCAGGACTGTCCTGCCCAACGGCCCATGGGCCTGTGTGCCACATGTAAGGCCCTTTGGGGTCTGGGACCTATCTGCCTACTCTAGACCCACCGTCCCTTCTCCACCCTTCCAAGGAGGGACACCAGGGAAAAGGCAGCACTTAAGAGAGCATGGCCTTTGCCTTAAGGCTGCCTGGAATCACATCTCTGCCCCACTGGTTATGGGCTTCTCTCCCTGGGCAAGTCACCGAACCATTCCTGGCCTCCTCGTCTATGAGGGGGCAATAGAACAAGACAGACTTGCATGTGGTGGGAATCGACTGAAGCAATGCTTAGCAAAGTGCCCGGTACTTGGCGAGTAGGAAGTGTTAAGTCCCACCATTAGATTACTGCTAACATCATTATCGTCACCAGGGACTTTAAAGTCCAACAGCCCTGTCAAGTCCACTCCTTATCAACTACTTAGTAGCTATGAATCTTGGATATGTCACTTAACCTCTCTGGGCCCCAGTTCCTGAACTGTGAAAGGGGACACTGTGTCTTACATCTCAGGGATACTGTGAGGCCCGAAAGTGACGAAGCAGAGAAAATGCCTAGAACGTTCCCTGGACCGAGGTAAATGAGCAATACGTTTTAACCAGGAGGAGCATAGTGGTGTGCTGGTATTCACAATGGGCCACGCTGGGCCGTGCCATTCGGCACCTTTGTGACTTTCCTGTCACAGAAAATGGCCGTGTCCGTCTTCCAACCGTCCATTCATCTTGTGGTGCCCGCTCATGCCCCTATTCCCCTGGAAACTTCCGCGATCCCCACCCCGCTTGGCCCGCCAGCCCCTCTCGGGTTCACCTGCTGTCTTGAGTATGCCTTTACCACTGCCCGTGTCTCTCCACACGGGGGGTACCTGCTTGCATGTCCAATTTCCATGAGTGCCCCCCACGGGGCCTGGAACAGAGCAGGAGTTCAGTAAATATGGGCAACACCGAGCAACCCCAGAGAACCTCCTGGACTCAGGTCCACAGCTGCAGGGTGCACCGCTCCCCGGACACGTGGGTCCCTGAGACAAGGGTGGAGAGACCCTGAGACACCTTCTTCTCCCCGCCACCCCCCCACCCCCTTCCCTCCAGCCTCCCCTGGGGCCTCCCCGGGACAGAAAGAGGGGAGCCATAAAAAAGCCAGACGACCTGCAGGTGTGGATATGCCAGTGGGCCTTCTTCTCTCCTGCTAAGTGGCCCAAGTTTGCGGGTTTCCTGAGGCTCCAGCCCAATCTTTAATGACTTGGCAAGAAAAGATTTCTCAGCCTGGCTTGCCGCTCCTGCCAGAGTCAAATTAAAAAAAAAAAAAAAAAAAAAAAGGCTAAATGGCATCTCTCCGTTCCACAAGGCAGGAGGGTCGCGCGGGGCCTGCCGTGGTAGATAACACGCCAGCAGGCCCGGACTCGTGTGAACCCGAGCGCACCTTCCTGCCACCTGCACACCCGGTAATTGGCCAGGTCTCTCCAAGTGGGCCCTGTCCCCTGTGCTAATGGCCTCACAGCCCGGCACCAGCAACGGCTCCGTGCACTCTACGCGGTGCTGTCTGCAAGGGCTCTCCAGGCTCTCCTCCAGCGTTAATTCAAAGTTCCTCATGTCCACGCAGGCCCCGGGAGGGAGGCCTGGAAGCTGCAGCCTGACACGAGAAGCCACCCACCTGTCCTATTAAGTGTCTTGTCGAACGGCTGCCCGTGGGCGGGAGGGATGAGCTGGGCGGGAGGGGGCAGAGAGGTGTTCGCTGTTCTCTCCCTGGGAAACCCGGAGCAGAAGGGCAACGGCTCCTTCGCTCACTCACTCTTTGGAAGTTTACCGAGCACTCACTATACGCCTCGTTCTGTATCGGGTGCTGGACCCCCAGCGGCGAGCTGAGCAGACACGGCCCCTGTTCGCTCTCGGGGGTCCATGCTGGTGGTGGGCCCGGATCTGAATCGAGGAGTCACAACGGCGAGAGCTTAATGATGCTCCGCAAAGGTGCTCCAGGCTCAGAGCGACGGGTGCAGGCGGCTCACGCGGAGTCAGGAACAAGGGTTCCTCTTGTCCAGAGATGCTTAGAAGGCACTTAATGAAATTATATACATGCTTAGGCTGCTTTCATCCTCGTTAAAACAAATTTAAAAAAAAGGAACCATCTTACTATCTTACAAGCCTTAGAAACTTCTAGTTGCCCCTGATATTCATCCTTTCCTTCTACAGTAACTCAACACCTGATTATTAGCTGGGTACTTGGCTACCTCGGCTAGCAACCACATTCTCTCCGCTGGTTTGAGTATGTAACTCAGTTCTCCACGATGCGACAGAAGCAAAAATGGTCTGAGCAACTTCTGGGACATTTGGCAAAGACCGTGTCCATTTTATTCCCTTCCCTCCTTCCGGCTCGTGGAAGAGCGGGCACCGCTCCTGGTGCGGGGGCAGCCGCCTTGGGCCACAAGTGGGAAAAGGACCCTGAAGATTATGAAACCGCAATTAATCCTAAGTTAAACAGAACGTTGTACCCGCAGGTGGGGCGCCTCAAGCAAAACGTAAAACGAAACACTGTCCAAGTGGGATTGGGACAACAGCGGATGGGAAGGATGCAGACGTGATACTGCAGCACATCTGAAATGCACATATTTTCCCCATTTTAACATCTCTGAAATTGATTTGCATCTCACAGCTGAGAACATATTACAATTGCTATGGGCCATTTTCTACGTTGTGACCGTGTTGAATAAAATGTGCAGAGCGATCACTCACATCTTACGTACAACATGGTACCACGGGCTGGTCATCTGACGATTCTGGACATTCCACGCAAAGCTCTTGGGTAGGCCGTCACCGGGGGAAGACAAACAGCCTGCCAGTGGAGATGACGCATTGGGGAAATTTCCAAATTTTGGTGGGCATCAACTGCCTTTCTTTTTCTTTCACCCAACGTTACAAGAGAGGTGAACTCAGTCTAGAGACAATCACAGAGATGGGAAGGGACATAATTCTGCTAAGAAAGGGACTCTCTGTCTGTGGCCAGCAATCTATCTGATTGGGAGTCTAGTACCTCTAAAAATTTTTTTTTTACTTTAGAGATGGACAAAGGGCATGAGCAGGGGAGATGGGAAGAGGGAGAGAAAGAGAGAATCTCAAGCAGTCTCCATGCTCAGCACGGAGCCCAACTCGGGGCTCAATCTCACGACCTTGGGCTCATGACCTTAGCCAAAATCAAGAGTCAGAGGCTCAACCAACTAAGCCACCCAGATGACACCAGGAGCACTTTTATGACCTTGAAGAATAAAAGACAAGGAAGAAAGTCCAGGCAGGCCTGGGGACTTCAAGAGACAATGACCAGAGACATTTTCCCCAGGGAACAGAAGCAGGTGATCCGAATGAACCAACCATAAAATGTGTTCTATGGCCAGAAAAGAGGACATTTGCCATTACAGCCCAGTGTTATCTCTGTCATCGACCAATGTCTACAGAATTTCCCACTTTCCCTTTTCTAGATGGAGTTTGGGTTGTGTGATTCTCCTGTGTCCACTGAGTCATATATATTGGCCATGTTGTGACTAGATCATTTTCTTTTTAGTTTAAAGACCACCAGATCGAGGAAAGCCTGTTGTGATCTGATGGACAGAACTGTGCATTATCCTGAGATCCCGGCCTTTGACCCAGATGCAGGATTCAAATGGGACTCTGTTCTCTTCAGGGGATGGGTAAGTAGGTTCTACATAAGGAAAAGGCATGCAGATACTTGGCTATCACAGAAGCCACTAATGATGGATGTGTCCCTAATGTAACAAATCTATCTCAAGTTTTTTAAAACCAGACCCATGTTTAATGGAAAAAAACAAGAAACCTCTTATTAAAGCCCAGGACAAAACAAAAACGTCCACCATCACTCTTATTATTAACATAGTTCTGGAAATACTAACCAATGCAAATCAACAATAAACAGAAATAGTTTTAAATATTTACAAAAAAATTTTTTTAATGGAGGCAAAGTTATCAATATTTGGACTTGGTGTGATTAGCAACTAATAAAAGTCCAAGAGAATTAAACGAAAATCTATTGCAAACATCTATGAAATGAGAATGGATTTATGCCGTATAAATCTATTACGAGTAAGAAGTCCAGTAGGTTGACTAGGTACAAAATAATACAGAGAATTTAATAATAGCCAGTGAGAAGGGATCCACAAAGAAAAATCTCATGTGCAATAACCAAAAAGGATAAAATACATAGAAATAACCCAATATGTGAAAAGTCTACGTGAAGAAAATTTAAATCACCCCTGAGGGACACAAACAAATACCTTAATATGGAAAGGTATACTATATCCTTAAATAGAAAATGCCTCACACACACACACACATACATA
Source organism: Panthera pardus (assembly GCF_024362965.1). Taxonomy (NCBI): domain Eukaryota; kingdom Metazoa; phylum Chordata; class Mammalia; order Carnivora; family Felidae; genus Panthera; species Panthera pardus. The sequence continues at coordinate 154,986,298 of NW_026526721.1, forward strand.
CAAAAAAAAAAAGAAGAAGAAGAAGAAGCAAAATTCTTCCAGAAAAGTCTTGTTTTCAAAAGCACTGTAAGGAGCACCTGGGTGGCTCAGTCAGCTAAGCATCTGACCCCAGCTCAGGTCATGATCACGCATTCGTGAGTTCAAGCCCTGCGTTGGGCTCCAAGCCTGCTTGGGATTCTTACTCTCTCCCTCTCTCCCTCTGCCCCCCCCGCCCTGCTCAAGTTTTCTCTGTGTCTCTCAAAATAAATAAACTAAAAAAATAAATAAATAAAAGAAAGCACTGTAAGAAGACAGCCAAAAATGAAGATATATTCCAATACTATAGGAATTAAAATAACAAGGTACTGGTGTCTGAAAGGACAGACAGATCAAAGGAACAGAATTTCAAATCCAAATAGAGATCCATGAAGAAACGTGAGTGTACGTGAACACTTCACATAGGATAAAGATGTTTTGAATCGGTAAGAAAAAAGGTTTCTTCGACAAAATAATGTTGGGAAAACTGAATAACCAGACAGCAGCCTGCCATGTTACAAACACAGCAAAACTTTGGTTTGCAAGCATAATTCGCTCTGCAAACATGCTTGTAATCCAAAGCACTAGTATATCAAAGTGAATTTCCCCATAAGAAATAACAGAAACTCGGATGATTCATTCCACAACTCAAAAACATTCAGATAAAAATGATTACAATACAGTAACACCATCTTACTGCCTTACAAACCTTTAGAAACTGTTAGTTGTCCCTGATTCACACGAGCTGTCTGTCACCAGTGGTCCTGCGTGGCCTCCACAACAAAGGTCAAAGGCACTCAGGACCCCACCCTGCTTTTCACCCTGGTCTTGCTTTGGCTCGCTCCCTGCCCCACAGCACCCCCATTATCTGGGATGAAACGCCTTGTGCTTACGGGAATCCACTCTTCACAACTGTTGTGCCGCTGACTCATTTTTCAAATCTAGACCCAGCCATCACCTTTCGGCTGCCTTGCCTTACACAGCACACATCCCCCACCCACATCCCTCCGGGGCGCAAGTCCGAGCCCCAGATCCTTCACACACACCACTACCGAAGCTGAAAATTCCAGTCGTGTTCACCGTTGTGGGTCTCCTCTCCTGGACTGCCAACAAATGTGTCTGCTGCGTCCCTCCAACCAGGGCAGAGGGATGCCGCATAGAAAGGGTTCCCCAATGAGCGAAGATCTCCCAAGCCTGCTCAATTTTTAAGCATTTTTCTAACGCCAAGAATGGTAAAATCATCAAGAGGAATGTGATGGTCATAGCGATGGCATATAATGTCCCCAAACATGCGAATCATGAAGGCTTCACAGAGCCAGTCATTCTGGTATTCAACAACATGGTGCTTTCCTGCAAAAAGGGCCCACGTTATTCTCTTCCCTGTAGAGTTACCTCTTTTCATTGTGATTTTGCAGCACGTTCCATCCGGAGGTGGGGTCTGTCTCCTCGTCCTTGAGTCCGACCTTGGGACATGATTTGGGCAGTTCAGTGTGCCAGAAGGAGGCCTTGCGTGTCTTTTTTTTTTTTAAGAAGATTCTCTTAAAGAGAGAAATAAGTTTTTAAAGGCTAGAAACTTTTATTTTTAGGGTGTAGGAGGCATTTCCCATCATAATTTTGTTCCCCCTCAACTTGAGCCATCTCATGGACCACCATTTGAGTTTTCTTCAACATTTCAGGCTCATTTTTATCTCGGTCTGATGTTTATAGAATTCTATGTCTTCTTCACAATTCAAGTGGATGGATTGTAAGAGGAATAGAAATTGTGACCTCGTATGGATAAATAGCGTTTGGAGAGGGGTCAGCATCCAGCAGCTCTGCTCCTAGAGCTCCTATTAGAACTTTCAGACAGCTGGGATGTCCCTGTGTCCTAAAGATTGACAGAGTAATACCTTGTATATCTTGTATTCATGGGTTGACCCATGAAACCGAAGACCTGTCATAGGTCGAGGCACATGTGTCAGAGCTCTGTTCTCTTCCTCAAGCCTCAACACTTACACAGCCAGTGCTGTGAGAAGAGTTACCCAGCCCAGATCTGGTATCAAGCTGGCGTGTGTGTATGTGTGTGTGTATGTGTGTGTACGTGTGTGTGTGTGTGTGTGTGTGTGTAAGGATTCCTCCACCTACTTAATGAACACATCCATCACCTCACATTTTGTGTGTGTGTGAACATTTAAGTTCTACTCTTCTAGCAAATTTCAAGTTTACCATACAGGGATATCAACTATAACCATCATGTTTTACATTGTACCCTCAGATCTTAATCATCTTATAGCTGAAAATCTGCACCCGTTTACCAATCTCTCCTTATTTCCCTCATCTCCCCCCGTCCCTGGCAACTATTTCTCGACTCCCTGTCTCTATGAGTTTGACTTTGTTTTTTATTTCACACGTAAGCAATACCATGCAATATTTGCCTTGCACCGTCTGGCTTATGCCCTCAAGGTCCATCCATTTGTTGCAAAGAGTAGGATGTCTTCTTTCTCGTGGCGGAACAATATTCCGTTGTAGCCACATACCACGTGTTCTTTCTCCATCCATTCATTGATGGCAACGTAGGTTGTTTCCATATCTGGACTATTGTGAATAATGCTGCAATGAACACGAAAATGCAGGTATCTCTTCCAGATCCTGCTTTCATTTCCTCTTGATATATATCCAGAGGCGGGATTCCAGGATCATATTGGAGCTCTATTTAAAAAAAAAATTTTTTTAAGGAATCTCCACACTGTTCCCCATAGTTGGACCAGTTTACATTCCCACCAACGGTGCACAGGGGGGTCCTTTTCTCCACATCTTCGTTAACACTGTTACCTCCTATCTTTTTGATGATAGCCCTTCTAACAGGTGTGAGGTCATATCTCACTGTGGTTTTGATTTACATTTCCCTAGTGATTAGTGAGCATATTTTCAGCAACTTATTGGCCACGCGGATGTCTTCTTTGGAAAATTTTCTTTTCAGTTCCTCTGCCTACCTTTTAATCGGGCTGTTTGTTCATTTGTTTGTTTGCTTTTGCTATCGAATTGTATGAGCTCTTTATATATTTTGGGTATTAACCCTTTATCAAATGTATAATTTGAAAACGTTTTCACCCATTCTGTAGGCTACCTTTTCATTGTGTGGATGGTTTCCTTTGTTGTGTTCAGCTTTTTAGTCTGATATGGTCCCACTGTCAATTTTTGCTTGTGGTGTCAAATCCAAAAACTCATCACCAAGACTGATATCAAGAATCTTCCTGCTTATGGAGTCTTATGGCTTCAGGTCTTATATTCAAGTCTTCAATCCATTTCGAGTTGATTTTTTTATGGTGTAAAACAGTGCTCCAATTTCATTCCTTTGCATGTGCCCGTCCAGTTTTCCCAGCACAATTTATTTAAGAGACTATCCTGTGCTATATATGCATGTGCACCTGTGCATACACACACACACACACACACACACACACACACACACATACCTGTTGGTTCTGCTTCTCTAGAGAACTCTGACTAGTACGACTGTTATTTTTGCTAGAAATAGAATTCTGGCTTAAGTTTTTTTCCTTTCAACAATTTAAATGTGTCACACCATTTTATTCCATTTCCTTTTTGCTTGCATGGTTTTGGAGAAATGATTTCTGTAATTCTCATATTTTTTCTTCTCTAGTTAACATGGTCTTTTTTTTAACCTCCCTCTGGCTTCATTCATAACTTTGCCTTGGGTTTCTGCAGTTTGTATGTGAAATGTCTGTCTGTGTGTGTGTGTGTGTGTGTGTGTGTGTGTGTGTATTTATTTTGCTAAGTATTTTATGAGATTCACTGATCATTTGCTTAACATCTACCACTATTTTGAAAAAATTCTCACCCATTATTTCTTCTGCCTCTTTCCCTCTTACTTCTTCTGGGATTCCAATTATGTGAGTGTTACGGTGTTGGCTATGACCCCACTCCTGGAAATCATGTTCTCTATTTTTCTTCACATATTTCTCTTTGCATTTCACTTTGATTTGCATTAGCCAGTTCAAGCTCTATTTCTTTCTTCAACTGTGTCCAGCCTAGGGATGACCCTATTGAAGGCATTCTGTTTTATATTTCTATGCTTTTGATTTCGGAGTGTCTTCCTTATTATTCTTATATCTCTGTCAAAATTACCTCTCTGATATTGCATGGTGTCTGCATTTTACATTAAAGGCTTTAACAGAGCAAGCATTGTTATTAATTCCCTGTGTGGTAGTTCAAACATGTGTGCCCTATCAGAGTCTGGTTCTGAGGTTCGCTTTTACTCCCGAAAATATGGCTGTCCTGACATTGGACTATTCCTTGTAATATTTTTGTTGCAGTTCAAGATGGAGGTGCTATCTTCATGCTCCTTCGACATGTTCCAGGATGTTCCGGGCACCAGTATCTCCCAGAAGGGAGCTTTTTTATGCAGCTGGTGCCCTGATTTTCACAGCTGCCACCTAGGGGACATCACTTGATTGCCTAGCGCTGAAGGCCAAGGGAGTCTGGATTCCTGGTACCATGAAACTGTAACGATCGGTTTTACCCAGAAAAGCACTCATACCCGTCTGGCACCCTGATTTTTGCAGCTGTCATCTGGAGACACCTCTACATCACGTGGCTCTGGTGGCCAATGGGGCTTACGCTTGTGGGTCCCCCAGGACCGTCACCAGTGAAGAAAGAGTTCTTCTTTCTTTAATGTTTATTTATTTTGAGAGACAGAGAGCGAGCGGGAGCGGGAGAAGGACAGAGAGAAAGGGAGAGAGAGAATCCCAGGCAGACTCCAGCTTGTCAGCACAGAGCCCAGTGCAGGGCTCAAGCTCACAAACCGTGACATCATGACCTGAGCCTAAATCAAGAGTCGGATGTTTAACAACCGAGCCACCCAGGCGCCCTGAAGAAAGAGTTCTTAAATAGCTCCCACCGGCAGGGCACAGAGGAAGCCACGGACTCAGGGGTTCCGACTTTCTGTGAGGAAGATCCATTAGCTAATCATTACGAATGCGGTTTGAGGGATAGACTTCTAACTACATACATATCCAGGGGCTGACTGTAATCCTTTCCAGAAACCTCAAACGGTGGGTGCTGTCTTTACACTGACCACCTGCCTCACCCCAGAGCACTAGCGTCTCCTGGAGGAGAGCTTTACACATACCTGCCGCCCTGGTTTTCATGTCTGGCACCCCGTCTTGTGACTACCACCCATGGGCACCCCTGGATTGCTCGGCTCTGGCCAAGGAGCGCTTGCATTCCTAGGTCCCTGAGGACTGTGGCAACTAAAGAAATGGTTCTCGGCAGGCTCGAATGCCAGGGCCCTGCGCAGACAGCAGAAGAAGGCACAGTCCCCAGTCCTTCTGTGAGGAACGCTGTCCAGGAACACTGGCCTGAGGGACACGCTTCGAGGTTGGCACACGTCAGGGGTCCATGGAGCGGCTCTCCAGAAACTTAGGCTATGGCTGTCATTGCAACACTCTCTCTGCCTCATCCCAGCTCACTGATATCACCCAGAAAAGAGCTTACAAACTCATCCGGAGCCCCGATTTCTGTAACTTCCGGCAGGGGCCACCTCCAGGTCACGTGGCCAGGGGAGCTTATACCTTCAGTCCCACAGGATTGTATATAGTCGCACTCTTAAAAGCTGTTGCCTGAGGGTCTGGCGTCCCGTCAGCATGAATCTAGGTGCAGAGATCCTCCGTTTTGAAACACCGAACAGGTCATAGCACACCCTCAACTAATACAGTACTGGGAACTATTAAAAGTAGCCGCGTGGACAAGCAAAAGGTTTGAGACGCGACAAAGAGCTGAGGCAACGTTGAACAAGATTCATCTACACAAAGCCATTCCATCAAGACTAGGAGAGGTGTTTGTTTCATCTGCTGTACAGAAACCAACACAGAGAGTCAAGCAAAATGAAGAAAGAGAAGAATATGTTCCAAACGAAAGAACGAGATAAGACCTCAGAAAAAATAAGACCTCAGGGAAAAAGCCTTAATGGAACAGAGATAAGTAATTCACCTGATAATAGGTTCAAAGTAATGGCATAAAGGTGTCTACCACACTGGAGAGAAGAATGGATGAACACAGGGAGAACTTCAACAAAGAGATGGAAAATATAAGGAACCACCAAAAAGAACAGGGCTGAGGAATACAGTAACTGAATTGAAAAATACACTAGTGGGCTCAACGGCATTCTAGATAAAGCAGAAGAAAGGCTCCGTCAACTCGAAGACAAGACAGTAAAAGTCGCCCAACCAGAGCAGCAAAAAATTTAAAAACCGATGAAAAAAGTGAAGATAGCTCAAAAGACTGATAGGACAACATCAAATGGAATAGCATTTGCATCAAAAGACTCCTAGGAGTAGGAGAGAGAGAAAAGGGGGCAGAAACCTTACTTGAAGAAACAGTGGCTGAAAACTCCCCTAACCTTGGCAAAGAAACAGACATCCAGATCCAGGAAGCCCAGAACATTCTAAATTAGATGAACCCAAAAAGATCCACGCCAAGACACATTATAATTAAAATGTCTAAAGCTAAAGGCAAGGAGAGAACGTTCGGAGCAGAAAGAGACAAATACCTTGTTACCTACAAGAGAACCCCCATGAGACTACCAACAGATTTTTCAGCTGAAATGTTACAGGCCGGAAAGGAGAGGCACAATACATTCAAAGTGCCGAAAGAAACAAAAAGAAAACTGTCACCCCAGCAAAAACGCTCATTCAGAATCGAAGGAGAGACAGTATTCCAGATAAGCAAAAGCTAAATGAGTTCAGCACCACTAAACTGCTTTCACGATAATGTTAAAGGGACTTCTTTCAGCTGAAAAGGAAGGGCACTAATTAATAACAAGAACACATATAAAAAAAATAAATCTCACTGAAAAGGTAAATACATAGTAAAGGTAGTAAATTAACCACTTATCAAGCTATTATGAAGGTTAAAAGACAAGCGGTAAAAGGAACCATGATTACAATAATTACTTAAGGGATACACAAGGTAAAAAGATGTAAAATGTGACCTCAAAAACATAAAACTTGGGGGGGGTAGTAATAATGTTTAGCTTTACAGTAGTATTAAACTTAAGTTGTTATCAACTTAAAATAGACTCTAATAGATATATTTGATATCATATATATAAGCCTCATGAGAACCACAAAACAAAAACCTATAGCAAATACACAATGATAAAGAGAAAGGAATATAAGCATACCACTAAAGAAAGACATTAAACTACAAAGGAAGACATCAAGAGGTGAAAAGGACAGGAAGCAACTACAAAAACAGAAAACAATGAACAAAATGGTAATAGCACATACTTAATAATAATTACTTCAAATGTAATCAAAAAACATAGTGGCTGAATGGGTAAAAAAATAAAACAAGAACCATCTATGCTGCCTACAAGGGATTCACTTTAAATCTAAAGACACACAAAGGGAGCACCTGGGTGGCTCAGTCTGTTATGTCCTACTTCGGCTGGGGTCATGATCTTGATCACGGTTTGTGAGTTCGAGCCCCACATCAGGCTCTGTGCTGACAGCTCAGAGCCTGGAGCCTGCTCTGGATTCTGTGTCTCCCTCTCTCTCTGCCCCTCTCCCGCTCACTGTTTCTCTCTCAAAAATAAATCGACACTGGAGCGCCTGGGTGGCTCAGTCGGTTAAGCCTCCGACTTCAGCTCAGGTCACGATCTCACAGTCCGTGAGTTCGAGCCCCGCGTCGGGCTCTGGGCTGATGGCTCAGAGCCTGGAGCCTGCTTCTGATTCTGTGTCTCCCTCTCTCTCTGCCCCTCCCCCGTTCATGCTCTGTCTCTCTCTGTCTCAAAAATAAATAAACACTAAAAAAAAAATTAAAAATAAATAAAAACAAATCAACACTAAGAAAAAATTTAAAGACACACAAAGACTGAAAATGAAGGGATGGAAAAATATAATTCATGCAAATGGAAACCAAAAGAAAGCTGGAGAGGCTACACTTACATCAGATAAAACAGACTAAAACAAAGACTTCATAAAAGACAAAGAAGGATGTTACACAATGACAAAGGGGTCAATCCAACAAGATGATACAACATTTGTAAAGAGCTATGCACCCAATATAGAAACACCTAAATATATAAAGCAAATATTAACAAACCTAAAGGGAGAAATAATAGTGGACTTAAATACTCCACTTAATAACAGTGGACAGATCATTGAGATAGAAGATCAATAAGGAATCATTGGCCATACGTAGCACCTTAGACTAGACGGACTTAACGGACATTTACAGAACGTTCCACCCAAAAGCAACAAAATACATATTCTTCTCAAGTGCACCTAAAAAATTTTCCAAGATGATTTGTATACTGGTGTGAGGTCCCAAAACAAGTCTTAACAAATTTAAGAGAACTGAAGAGAAGAGAACTGAACAACCTACCAAAATTGAATAATCTGAACAAATCAATCACCATAAGAAGATTGAATCAGTAATCAAAAAACTCCCAAACAAACAAAAGTCCGGGACCAGATGGCTTCACTGGTGAATTCTACCAAATATTCAAATAAGAATTAATACTAATCCTTTACGAACTCTTCCCTCCCTCCAAAAGCTGGAAGACGAGGGAACTCTTTCAAACTCATTTTACAAGGCCAGCGTTACCCTGATACCAAAACCAAACAAGGATGCCACAAGAAACAAAAACTACAAGCCAATATGCCTGATGAACATAGACGCAAAAATCCTCAACAGAGGGGCACCTGGGTGGCTCAGTCAGTTAAGCATCCGACTTTGGCTCAGGTCATGATCTCACAGTCCATGGGTTCAGGCCCCACGTCGGGCTCTGTGCTGACTACTCAGACACTTCGGATTCTGTGTCTCCCTCTCTCTCTGCCCCTTCCCCATTCATGCGCTCTCTCTCTCTCTCTCTCTCTCTCAAAAATAAATAAACGTTAAAAAAAATCCCGAGACCCCGACACCCCAAAGCGGCACGGATAGGCCCCCGGGAATCTCAGCACTGAGCACCCACCTGCTCTGAGCTGTTCCTCCCCTCGGTCCCCACCTCGTGCGGAACCCCAGGACGGGAATGTTCCAAAGTTGCTCTTCCTGGCACTTCAGACGCCGTTTCTCGAGAACGTCTGCCTCGTGTTCTTAAGTTAGCCAAGTGGCCATCGCACAGAGGCCACCCCTGGGACTCTCGCATCCCCCAACAGCGCCGCGCCCCTTGATGGGAAGCAAGGACTGCATCGGCAGGCGAATCACGGGAGCACGAGTTCATGAGCTGATCACGCCCAGATCCCTCACCAGAGGGAGGGAAGGGAGAGCCCGAAGGTGGGAATCACCTCCGTAAAACACGGGCAAAGAGGATCGGGGGGCCACCGGGTGCCCGTTCCTGTTCGACACGCACGACCGGCCTTTGGGGAAGCAGCCTCTCGGAGGCAGGTGCGTCCTGCAAGGTGCCCTTCCGTCGTGTGTCAGCCGGAACCCGGCGGCCCGAGGGCAGGCTGCGTGGCCCCGGCTCACGCGCCCCGCGCACCCCTCTCCCCGCACCCAGGCCGCAGCCCGTCCTCAAAGGCGTTCTGGAAGCAACGGCAGCAGCTTCCTCGCATCGAGGAAGATGCGATTCTTCTCCGCTTTCCTGAACGTGGAACACATCGTTGAAGCGCCCCGGCAGAACAGGTTTGCTTGGCGTTGCTCTCTTTCCTCTCCAAAACGGTCCCTGGACGGCAAGGGGGGGCGCACGTACCCCCCCTCGCTCACCCGAGTTTCAGCTGACAGTTTAACGTCCACCCGTGTGTGTCCCCGCTCATGCGGCAGCCTCGGTCCTCGGCCCAGGACCTCGCTCCCGTGGGGCAGGACCTGGGTTCACACACACACACGCACGCACGAGACAAGGTGCCCAGCAGGACTCTGAGAAGGAAAAGAAAGAGCTTTCCTTCTCTCTTTTTCCATAGCTGAGGGGAGGCTGAAAGCAAACAAAATGGTCCCGTTTTTGCAACGAAAAGTAATCCTGCAGGCAAGCCTGTCGACCAGATGCCAGTTCTCAGCGTTTAAGAAACACGGGACCCGGAAAATCACCGCGATTCGGTCACCCCGCCAGAGTTCTTTCATCTGACCCCAACATCGAAGGGCTATTAAAAGGAACATTTATAGGGGCGCCTGGGGGGGCTCAGTCAGTTAAGCATCCAACTCTTGGTTGCGGCTCAGGTCATGATGTCACAGTTCGCGAGTTTGAGCCCCTCGCCGGGCTCTGTGCTGACAGCGTGAAGCCCACTTGGGATCCTTTCTCTCCTCTCTCTGCCCCTCCCCTGCTCACTCTCTGTCTCTACCAAAATAAACAATCAAAGTTAACAAAAGACATTTCTGCAATATCTTTAAAGCGTTTGTGGTTTTCAGGGGGGGAAAAATGGTGGATAAAGCGACACTCTGAAATGAAGCATCGGAAAATGAACGAAGACAAGTTCTTAGATCACATGCCAGAACCGGTCTTGCCATTTGGGCTTCGGCACCCCCGAGACGGGTCCTGGCCGAGGGCACCCTGGGTTCCCTCTGGGAGCGCTGCCAGGGACACAGCTCGTTCCCGACGTCAGTCACAGCACAGACGGCCTCTGAGGAGCCACAGAAGGGTCCGTCCTCCCGCCTCGGCCCCTACTCTTCCTGGCACCCCCACTGCTCCGTCACCCCCACCTCCACGACCAGCAACTGCCCCCCACCACCCTTCCAACACCCATCCGCCATCACGCCCGGCCCTCGACCCCACACGAGGGCTCTCGGGCCAAGCAGGGAGAGACTGAGGAAAGAGGCTGGTTCCGCCAGATTGGCAGGTGACCCTGGTGACAAGTGAGGAAACTTACGAGGGTGTCTCGGGCGGCCGCGAGGCGAGCGGACCCCCACACCTGCCGCCTGAATCTTAAGGTTTGTCCGGAGGCCTTGGCGGGGTTCGGCCACGTGTGCCATCCAGAAGGTCTCAGAAATACGTTGCTCCCTCAAGGCTGCGTCCTCGAACACCCAGCCCCGCCGTGGGCAAGGGGGCCGGACTGTATGTTCCGGGGACGGGGAGGAGGCGAGGCGTCTCCGACTGCCCACGCGCAGCTCGCGGGCCAAGCTGCGGTCACGTCCTCTCCGTGACCTCCTGCAACACCACGCGACCATCACTCATCCCCTTCTGCCACTCACCGTGGAATATTGAGGCAACCGGGGCCAGGGAAAGAGACCCGGTCCAGGCTGCGCGGTAGATTCTCACGACCCTTTACACCTGCCATCGGGAAACACGGAACAAGTTGCCTTGAGCAATAACAGTGCCAATGGCTCCTAATTGTGAGCCTTGCTACCTGCCGGGGACCATCGTGCGTGCCCTTCACACACGCATCCATAAGAAGCTGACGCCGAAAGCGTTCTCGCTGGTCCTGTTCTCAATACGGGGAGACTGACGCACCGAGGGGCTGGGCTACTTGCAGCCCTGGGACCTCAGCCCCGGCCACCGCGCTTGGCCACTTTGTCACACTGTCACCTCACCAAATGAGGAAGCGCGTTCCTTAAGCGCACCGGCTTCGTGCAGGTACCACGGCACGGGCAAGGCGTCAGGCCGCCACGGCTCACGGTCCTGGCTGCTGACACCCGCCCCGCGCGCGCCCCAGGCTCAGGCACCCTCGGGAGCAACAGCCAGGCACGGCGCTCACGGTGTTCTCTGCTTTCCTGACTCTCAAGGGGCAGATCGTATCGCTCTCGTTTTGCAGATGAGGAAACCGAGGCTCAGAGCGGATCCACGACTTGCCTGAGGGTCACGCAGCACACGGATCGGAGAGGACCCCATTCGGAAAGGTCACATGTACCCAGCACGTGCCGGGCACCCCGTAGATCCACAGCGTTCGGGGGGCCTCTCCTGTGCCCGAGCACCGAGGACGACGGAGCCTGAAAGGACAGCTTTCGATACACGAAGTCTTCAGTAGATGCTTGCGTGGATGCACGCAGCGGGGAGTGAACGAAACAGTGTTGCTCGTAATTAAAACCGCGAAAATAACGGCCAACAAGCCTTAAAGGTCAGAGAAGCGGGGAATGTAACAAATGTTAATTTCGGGGTTGCTGCCGAGGTCGGAGGCTTCAGCCACAGAGCGGTAGTGACTCCACCCACGTGGACATTTCCTCCAGCCCAGTTCAGTGCTCGTGAGGGTTTGCAGAGCCTCTCCCCGGTTCGATGCTGACTTGTAAAAGTGGCTGCTGCCCTTTGCAATTAGACACCCTGGACCTCCATTCTGAGCCTTTAAATATATACAGTGACCTGTGCGCTGATGTGGCCAGAGGACAAGGAGCATGTGAAACGGTTCCCATTAAAATCAGCCCCGGGGGCAGCCACTGCATAAGCAGGTGGCAGGTCTGGCCAGGTCCTCAGATTTGTGTTACGGGATCGTGGCCTTTCTCTGCCTGTGGAGTTCCGTGGGCTCCTCCCTCCCACACACTAACAGGCACCTTCTGTCAACAGCCGTTGATTTCATGGGAAACCTTATGCTACATTTCTGATAGAGCCTCTGTACCTACTGGAATAACAGGCCAAGGATACCGTCCGCTTTACAAGGTGGGGGTATTCTGGGGGATGCCGAGGGTGGAGAGGCTGGAAACACAACACACTGGATGTGGGCACTAAACTTCTGGTCTTCTCCAGGGCCTGGGAGACTCAGTTTTCCATACCACGTCTTCCTGGGTCCACAGTACAAGAATGCTTCAGCTCTTGGCGGGCTATCTGCCGCAGAGCCTCATGACAGGGCCCCTGTTCCATTGCTAACAGTAAAGAAGAAAACTCGAAGCAATTTTAGAACTAGAGTTAAAAGGGAATGCGGAAAATTCCCTGCTGGGCGCTTTTAAAACATCAGTGGGGAAATATTTCCCTCTTGTGGTCTAACTGGAAATTGCTGCTCTTACCTAGAAAGTTTTCCACGGCTTGAAACTAGCAAAAGCTTTGGGGCCACACACCCTACCGGCAATCAGGTAAAGTCAAGGGACCCAAATTCATTAGGCAAAATGCATAGAATTATAAATTGGATAGAGAGATAGATTTATATTCTCCATGATTAAATAAGTGGGGGGCTATATGAATATATGTGTTTCTTCATGAAAAGATGCTCAACATCACTCATCAGGGAAATACAAATCAAAACCACACTCAGATATCACCTCACGCCAGTCAGAGTGGCCAAAATGGACAAATCAGGAGACTCTAGAGGCTGGAGAGGATGTGGAGACACGGGAACCCTCTTGCACTGTCGGTGGGAATGCAAATTGGTGCAGCCGCTCTGGAAAACGGTGTGGAGGTTCCTCAAAAAATTAAAAATAGACCTACCCTATGACCCAGCAATAGCACTGCTAGGATTTGACCCAAGGGATACAGGAGTGCTGATGCACAGGGGCACTTGTACCCCAATCTTTATGGCAGCACTTTCAACAATAGCCAAATTATGAGAAGAGCCTAAATGTCCATCCACTGATGAATGGATAAAGAAATTGTGGTTTATATACACAATGGAATACTATGTGGCAATGAGAAAGAATGAAATCTGGCCTTTTGTAGCAACGTGGAACTGGAAAGTATTATGCTAAGTGAAATAAGTCAGGCAGAGAAAGACAGAGACCATATGTGTTCACTCTTATGTGGATCCTGAGAAACTTAACAGAAGACCATGGGGGAAGGGAAGGGGAAAAAATAGTTTCAAACAGAGAGAGACAGGGAGGCAAAGCATAAGAGACTCTTAAATACTGAGAACAAACTAAGGGTTGATGGGGGTGGGGGAGGGGGGAAGTGGGTGATGGGCATTGAGGAGGGCACTTGGGATGAGCACTGGGTGTTGTATGTAAGCCAATTTGGCAATAAATTATATTCATTAAAAATAAATAAATACGTACATACATACATGAGAATATATGTGTTTAACACAATAAACAAGGCCTAGTGGCGAGGCTTATTACTATAAATAAAAAGTAGTGATGAGAATAAAAGACATTATGAGAAATCAGGGGCAACTCTAATGCAATATGGAAATAGTTAGGATTTCCAGAAGTGACAAACTCACAGGTTCCAATAATACTAAAAAGGTCAGTATTTGACCTTTTATTGCCATTTATAAAGGAAATTCTTATTTCAGTTGGAGGTCAAGCTCCAATCTTTCCCCATCCCAGTACATGGTCTCCTGAATCCATCCATAGACCCCTTGGGGTGGGTGGATTTTCTAACCCAACTTAGTCTATTCAATGAACAGGTTCTCCATTTGAGGCCAGGTTACCAATCTGTACTATTCCAGGGACAAAAACGCTATTGTTATCTCCAGGGTGTGTGTGAACTAGAAGATCAGAATAAAAGGGCCCATTCCAGGGGCGCCTGCGTGGCTCAGTCGGTTGAGCTTCCGACTTCCGCTCGGGTCGTGATTTCATGGTCTGTGGGTTCGAGCCCCGCATCGGGCTGTGTGCTGACAGCTCAGAGCCTGGAGCCTGTTTCAGATTCTGTGTCTCCCTCTCTCTCTGACCCTCCCCTGTTCATGCCCTGTCTCTCTCTGTATCAAAAATAAATAAAGATTTAAAAAAATTTTTTTAAATAAATAAATAAATAAATAATAAAAGGGCCATTCCAACACGTTTAATGTAACAGAAACGACAGTGATCTAAAAGGCAGGAGCCCTAGCTTCTGACCGTCCTGGCTGAACACACAGGAAACGGAAGCCGGATAAAGTACAGATAAGCCTGAAGTCATGGAAAGGCCAAAAGCCCACCTAATTCTCCACAAGGAAGGGGAAAGTTTCCCTGTGCGAGTAATAACTAAAACAGCCAAGCGTTTGAGCACGTGGACCCGGGGCCAGTCTTCTAGGCATTCTGCCATTATGCGGAAGGGGTTATTACCTCGGTTTCACCAACGAGGGAATGGAGGCTGAGGGCGAGAAGGGTCTCGCTCATGGGGTGCCTGGCAGCTCCGTGGGGTAAACGTCTGACTTCGGCTCAGGTCATGATCTCGCGGTCCGTGGGTTCGAGCCCCACGTCAGGCTTCGTGTTGACAGCTCGGAGCCTGGAGCCTGCTTTGGATTCTGTGTCTCCCTCTCTCTCTGCCCCTCCCCCCTCATGCTCTGTCTCTGTCTCTCTCTCTCTCTCAAAAATAAACATTAAAAAAAAAAAGTGTCTCCCTCAGCATCACACGGCTGGGGAGTGGTAAGTCCAGGACTGGAGCCCAGGTCAGTCTGCTTCTAACTACAAACTCTTCAACCCCTGTTGGTTTGTAAAGTCAGGAGCTTCCCCGAGTGAAATCTGAAACTGGCCCCCTATAGTCATAGGACAAGGAGAGACGGAAGAAAGAGGGAGGCCACTCCGGATTGACAGGTGGCAGGTTAACCAGCAAGGGAACTTAGGAGCCTTGTCTCGGGCGGCTGCAGGATGAGTAGATCTCCATACTCATCCAGGATCTTAAGGCTTGTAGAGAGACCTTAACAGGGGTCAGCCGTGTATAGCATCCAGAGGGTCTCAAAAACACAGTGCTCTCTCAAGGCTGCATCCTTGAGAGATGGCTCCCACGGTGAGGAAAGTGAGAGGAATGTACACTTCGAGGACAGAAGAGGAGATGAGGAGCTTCTGATTGCCCTGCCCGGCTCCTGGGTCAATCTTCGGTCACATCCGCTCGATGACCTCCTCCAACACTTGACCCCGCGTGCCTGGTTCTCACAATCCTACAATCCCCCTCCTCTACAACGGGCCCTGGCCCGTTGCAAGGAGTTTTATTAGCATGGAAATGGCTTGTTTGCTGGCTCTCTGGCGGCACTGGAGGCAGATACCACAGCAACAATATAGGCACGTGTAAGAGAAAACACAGAGTAAGAGAATGACCCCCAAAATAAGTAAGATTATTCCATCAAGAGCTCCAGGATCCAAACCACCGATTTATTAAGTCTCCTAAGGGTAAGAGGGGGTCGGATCCGTCAGGCCATTCACTGGCGTCCTCACGTGACTTAATAAAGAAGATACGTTAGCAGATTCATCAGGTCGGAACACAACGTTCTGTTTAGGTAACGGCCCAGGTGCCTCCTCACCAGGTAGCAATAACGTCCAGGGCCACCATATTTTGGAGGACGGCTTTTCTCGTTGGAGACATTTCAGGGTTCAGTAAGGACAGGTTGGGTGGGCTCTCATCGAAGGCTTATTGGGTGCCTGCGAGCAAGGGCTTCTATTTGCGCTGCGAAGTCCTTCCAGGGCGACGGAGGGAACAAAGACAGCGGCCAAATGGTTGTTAGCGGTGGAAAACAGAACGCCCCCCTGGCCTCGGGGAGGGGGAGGCGGGCAGCTTTAGAAACCCGACCAGGTTGTGCAGACCGTCCACGAGGCCAGAGGAGACGACACCGACAGGCGCGAGGAGGACGCACCGGGGTCAGGCCGTGCCAGACGAGCACCGCCTCCCCCCGTCGATGTGGGCGTGCATTCCGGGTACAGCGTGTTTCACCGGTCCGGTTACAGCAAGACACTGGGATCCCCGGGGAGACCCAGCTGTTCCGTCTCTCCCAAGGGCGCAGAGTGATTCAGCCGTCCCGGCAGGACGTCCCCCGGCAAAGTCCGCGTTTACCTCCTTCCGAGGAGCGCAGGCAGCCGGGCTTCTCAGCAGCACAGCCCGTCGATCCCCGGCGAGAGCTGGGCAGTGGCGGCCTCCCTCAGCTTCCATACCTTCTCGGTGTTGGGTGCCTCAGCGGGGCTCTCCAGTGTGGCCTACGAGGTGACAGGCTCTCCTGGCTGACCCTCCAAATGCATCAGAGCCTGGGGCCACACTTTCGTCCTTCCGGCCAAGGTGGCTTTACCTGTTCATAATTCAACGTGCCGCTTTCATAGTCCACTTTTTCCCCTTCTGCCAACCCTGCTGCTTGTGGGTTACAGGGAAGGTGGGACCTCCATTCGATGTCGTGTTCCTTTGCCCTTCACGACTTTTGAAATGTGAACCCCTCCCCCCGGTCACTGTCTATCTAATCAACGATGGTACTCAGCGGCCTTAACCCCTTAACGGTGGCCTGGTTTACATGGCGGCAGGGGAGAGCCTGGGTCGGTCGAGCTGCAGGGTGCACACACCCCAAGGGGCATGTAGAGTCCTCACTCGGATGGAGGGGCCGGTACAGTCGATTTGCTGCCTGAACAGCCGCCTCAGTGGAAGGGACCCCTACCCCAAAAGATCCCAGTGGTGGCTCCCCCTGAGAAGGATGAGTTGAAGGGGAAGCCAGCACACGGGGCAAACTTCGGTCCCATCAGCGCTTCTGGGAAAGGCAACACATGAGCAGGACATAACAGGTCCACTGAGGGCCCCACAGCCCGGGAGAATGACCCACACAACATGGCAACCGAGGACCCCCTGGCTACAGTGCCTGGCCCACTTTCCACAAGCCTCTCTAATCGACCAGGCAACCCCACAGCAAGTCCGAACGTGTCCCTTCTCCCCCCTGGGCTGTCTGAACTTCCTCTGACCACGTCACTCCTCTGCCTACAACCCTCTCGGGGCCTTTGACTGCCAGCTGAGGTCTCTCACACGCTGCCCTTTCTCACCTCTAGAACTTTCCACATATTGCCTTTGCCCAACCAGCACCACCACCCCCTCCCCGGCCACACGCACACACACACACACACACACGAAGGGAAGTCTCTCTTGCTCATCTACACATAATCGGAAGGAACATCACTGGTATTGCACTGGCTACACTCTTGTCTGCTCTGGGTCCCACTCCGCGGTCTCCCCAGCCATTATCACCACTGCAATCTCTCTCTACGGCTGAGAACCCTGTGAAACACCCCCATGTGTCCCCCCTTGAGCATGCAGTGCGTCCTCAGGACCACTTTCCTTTTAAAAAAATTTTTTTTAATGTTTATTTATTTTTGAGAGAGAGAGAGAGAGAGCAGGGGAGGGGCAGAGAAAGAGGGAGACACAGAATCTGAAGCAGGCTCCATGCTCTGAGCTGTCAGCACAGAGTCCGATGCGGGGCTCGAACCCACGAACCATGAGATTGTGACCTGAGCCGAAGTCAGACGCTTAACCCACTGAGCACCCCCAGGCACCCCAGCATTTCCTCTTTTGAACTCAAGTCTCATCCTGCACCCGACAGAGGCTCTGTGCCCTTATTTCTGCCCGCCAATCTCCAGCGGGAGATACCTCGGCCGATCCATGAAAACGCACGCGGGGCTCCCATCGGGCCGTGGGTGTGGATGCTCGCAGCGTAAACACTCTTTGCCCCCAGACACGGACCAAATGCAGTAGTCAGTAGGTGGCTGTGAGTGGCAGCTGACCAAGCCGGGTGCACAGGAAACATCCACTCCTTTATTCAGTGAGGTCCGTTTCTGCCGCTGAAGCCCATCCCACGGGGTGATGAGAAATTCAGTCTCAGCCACTCCGGGCTCCCCATACAAATGCCCAAGGTGGAGCCAGGTCTGGGGTCACCATGCCACGCTGCCCAGCCTCATGGTCCCTTCAGAGGCGGACGCTCCACTCCGTCTGGAGGGAGACACCCTCTGGGAGAGCCGTGATCCCTCTACACCAAAACGCGGTCCCCTCTGAGATTTTGCCACTTCCTTCAACTCCCGGTCCCGGAGACTCCAGCCTCCGTGCCCCAGGCAGCAAACAACCCCTGGGGCAGGAACATGCAGAGGGTTTAGCTAGCTCGCCGGCTGGCACACAAAACAGGGAGAAAAACACAGAGAGCATCCTCACGCGGACTCGCACCTTACTGTAACGGCCCCTTTCAAACCCACCCTTGTTCCCGGGTCAACTTTACTCTTTCCTAGAATATAAATTCCTGAAGGGCACCGCATCGCATCCCAGGGCCTAGAACGGTAAGCAGTCTCTCGACATACACCCTTGAACTACTAGAAAGAAGAGAATGGACGGGTAAAGGGATAGATGGATGGATGTAAGGAATGGAAGCCACTGCCCGCTCATAAAACAAACACTCCACGAAACAGGAGGGATTTTAGAAACTCTTTGACTTCTCCTCCGGAGGACACCCCAGTCCCTCACGTGCCAGCTCCCGGTGCTCAACCTCTCTGCGCCCTGTTTCCCCCTCTCCTGTAAACGGGGGTGAAACCAGTGGCCACCTCAGAAGCGGCTGCTCAGATAGGTTAATGGGTTTCGAATGCCCAGACGACGGACACTCGACAAATGTGAGCTGTTTGTAGAGTCGTTGAGATCAGAGGCAGCAGGTGAGAGAGACCCCGGCCCCAGCTCAGCTACTAGGCAGCCACGTGACCGCGGACAAGCGGCTCAACTCATCTGCAACCAGTTGACTCCTCTGTTTGCAGTGCGAATAAAACTAATGTCACTTTCATGGGGTTCTTAAAGAGCGTAAATGAATCATTTGAAGACGCAGTGCCTAGAACTTGAAGTGTGCCGTTGATGTCGACCCAGTCGCCACGAAACAGGGTAACCACCACGACAGGGATGAAACACGGCAGCAGTGGACTGTGGAGGGAAACGGGAGGTCGGTAAAGATGGTCACAAAATGTATCTGTGACGGCCAAACGTAGAGATGCTTCGGAGATGGTGCGTGGAAGACGAAACACGGTAGGAGAAACGAATTCTGTGATGATTGACGTTACGCGTTGACCTGACTGGGCCAAGGGGTGCCCAGAAATCCGGTCAGACGTCATTCTAGGTGTGGCTGAGGGTGAGATTAACTGTCTGAGTGAGATTAACGCTTGAATCAGTAGACTGGGTAAAGCCAACTGCCCTCCAAACGTGGGCGGGCTTCGAGGAACCCACCGGAAGCCTGAATAGAACAAAAGGCTGAGCGAGAGAGAATCCGCTCTCTGCCTGATGGTGTCAGAGCCAGGCGTGTCTTCTCCTGACCTGGAATTCGTATCACTGGCTTTCCTGGTTCTCAGGACTTTAGACTACGGATCGTGGAACTGTCCAGCCTCCATAAATAAGCGAGTCAGTTCCTTACAACTAATATAAAAAACATTTCAAGAAACTCTCCCAGAATTGAGAAAAAGTTTGAAGATTAAAATAATTGATAAAAAGAAAAAAGAACGGCTAATGTTATTGAATATTTATACGCTAGGTACACAGAAAATATATGGGGGGATTGAGCGTTGTAACAATAGAATTCCAGAGAACGATTAAAAAGCACATGGAAAGGGGCACCTGGGGGGCTCAGTCGGTCGAACGTCTGACTCTTGATTCGGCTCAGGTCATGATCCCAGGGTCGTGGGATTGGACCCTGAGTCATGACGGCTCTGCACTGAGTGCAGAGCCTGCCTAAGATTCTCTCTCTCTCGGTCTGCCCCTCTCCCCCACTCACACACTCTCTCTCTCTAAAAACAAAAATTAAAATACAATTTAAAAAGCACATGGGAGAAAAATAATCAATTCTCTTAAGTTTAAGAAAGGCGTGAGTTTTTTGGTCTCCTGGTTTCTGCCCTACATGTGAAAAGCCCAGAAGTCATCACTCCAAGCACAAGAAAAAGGCTGCACAGACTGAAAATCCACAATTCTTTTTAGAGCCGTCAGAAAACTGAGGTCAGAGGGGAAACGGATGTGCCCCAAACTGGAGAAACAGGAAAAGGCAGGAAAACCGCAGCTCTCCAGGAGTAGAAGCCACTGGAGCCGCGATCTGGGAGGAAAACAAACCGCAACGGACAAACCGCTGGAAACACAGGGTGTTTCCAGGCCAGCGTGGGCGGCAAAGCCTTCTGGGGGCCCAGTTTCAGAGGGACCCCACTCTGTCCTGAGTATTGCCGCCGGGAGCCCCACCAGTGGGGCCAGTGGGGCTCCCGGCGGCAAAACTCACGACACTTTTTCCATGTCTAGAGGCTGCAGCCCTCCTTGGCTCAGGGCCCGGTGGCTCCGTCTTCCAAGCCAGCAGTGCCGAAGGAGCCGATTCCTTCTCAGGCAGCCATCGGTTTCTCCCCGTCCTGTCTCCCTCTTCCACTTTGAAGGGCCCACCGGAAAAATTTAGGATAAACTTCCTGTTTTAAGGTCAGCAAAGTGGCAACCTCAACTCGACCTACAACCGTAATCCTCCCTTGCTGGGCAGCCCAACGTGCTTGCAGGTCCCAGGGAGCAAGACACAGAGGAGTCTGGGAGGCCGTTGCTCTGCCTCCCGTGAAGCAAAAAGAAAATTCAATGTGCTTATGCTCTGTTCTCTCTCTTAGCTGTGGCTGTTTTCCATGACCCAATGTTAAAAGTTTTCTTGCCGAAAAATTATCAGTCTGAAATGTAAGTATTGTCAAAAATTATGGATGGACAGGGGCGCCTGGGTGGCTCGGTCGGTTGGGTGTCCGACTTCGGCTCGGGTCACGATCTCGCGGTCTGTGAGTTCGAGCCCCTCGTCGGGCTCTGTGCTGACGGCTCAGAGCCTGGAGCCTATTTCTGATTCTGGGTCTCCCTCTCTCTCTGCCTCTCCCCCGCTCACACCCTGTCTCTCTCTCCTTCAAAAATAAACATTTAAAAGGAAATTATGGATGGACACACTCTGGGTAATTATGAAAACTCATCCGGAAGAGTGGGATTCGAGATTAGTGATCGTTCAACGCCTGTCATTGGCGTTAACAATGCCAGGTGTGGCTGACCTTCGACTTCCGTCTCCAAGTTTCCAGCTAAAAATGCAGTCTTCTGTCTCTGTGAAAGAAGGCAAAGCCAGGGCGGATTCTGGTTTCAGATCCAACTGTCACAACCCACTGCGTCCCCTCCACGGAAGGTGACACAGCACCTGCTTCTGGGAGTGAACAAACCTGGAGACCTGAGTCCGAACTCTGCACGCACTGGTAGCAGAGACAGTCTCCGAGGAAGGGAACCGGGTAAGAGAGACTCACCACACGAGAAAAAACACTTTTGAAACTTCCTTTTTGCCTTTTGAAAGGTATACCGTGTATATATATTCTTATTCAAAAAGTATACTAATTTCTGAGACAGAGACAGAGCATGAACGGGGGAGGGGCACAGAGAGAGGGAGACACAGAATCGGAAGCAGGCTCCAGGCTCCGAGTTGTCAGCACAGAGCCCAACGCGGGGCTCGAACTCACAGACCGCGAGATCATGACCTGAGCCGAAGTCGGTCGCTCAACCGACTGAGCCACCCAGGCGCCCCAAAAAGCGTAATGATTTCTAAAAGAAGATACTATGCAGCCCAGTCTGCTGTGGCGGGTGGTGAAGGTTGAAGGGGTGAAGGTTCTTCACCCCCTTCTTTCAGGTTCTGGTAGAAAAGGAAGGCATCGCCCTTTAGGGTCCCTTGTCTGGAAACGGTGCTGACTGGCCACAGAGGAGCCCCAAGGCTGGAGGCACTAGCACACTCGATGTAAGAGACACAGTGAGAACAAACGCCCGGAGGGCTCACAGGCCATCCCAAGAAGGGAAAAGGGAGGAGACCAGCTGTATCAAGGTTACCTATTTTGTAAATTGAGTAAAACTGAATGAAAACCAAAAACAAACTGAAAGCAAAGTCCAACTATTATCAAGAGTAATGTAAGAATACTGGTGCATTAACAGCAATGTAAGTCTAAACCCTGCCTATAAAGATAATTTTTTTTAAAAAAGGTAAGATTTGGCTGAGGATGGGGGGGAGGGGTGGGTGGGGAGAGTGAGAAAATAAAAATATCAGTGTTCCAAATAACTGTAAGAGAGAAAACAGAATTCAAGCGATGCAAGGCAGGAAAAGGAAATAGAAAGGACAAAACACTTACACCAAACAAATGTCAAAAGATCATATAATGTAACAAAGTTGCAAACTAAAGTTTCCTATTAGATTACCAAAAAAAGAAGAAGGAGGAAGGAGGAAGGAGGAAGGAGGAAGGAGGAAGGAGGAAGGAGGAAGGAGGAAGGAGGAAGGAGGAAGAAGAAGAAGAAGAAGAAGAAGAAGAAGAATCATCATCATCATCATCATCATCATCTGACTGGGTCAAATAACTAAATCTAAACACCTAAAATTAAAACAAGCACACACAAGTTAGAAATTTTGCCAACGCATCCGAAAAGAAAACAACGGTGGCAACGTTAGTAACAAAATACATTCCAGGGTGAAAAAGGAACAGAAGTCATTTCATGTTCACAACAGACACAGTTGACATGAATATGAATCACACGGCTCCCAGATGTGTACAGATTAAGAGAGTTACAAATGCAGGAAAACCTAAAAAGACCTAAACCGTAATAGACTTGAACCTATTCATTCACCTGTCCCACTTGGGGGTTCGTTAGTTGAAAGGGACTTTAGCAACTTGTAACAGGAAGGAAGGCCCATCAGGAGCCCCAGAACTGACAGAAGCCAGGGCCCCTCGTGGGCGGACACGTTGCAGGTGCCCGGACTGATCACCTACAAAGGCCAGGCCCGTCCGCCGACAGGACGTTGGTCGGCAGTGGCCTGAGGCTCTCCAGCGCGCAGGCTCCGGACAAGTTCAAGTCTGCTCCCCCGCAGCTCCCAAGCCAGCCCCGGCTGCAGCAGTGAATGCTAAAGTCACGCAAGCACAGGGGGCTGGTCACGTCCCTTCAGGCTGCGGCAGAACCACGCTCCAGGCAGGGGCCCGGACAGCCCCGTCGATCCCTCCCCACACACATCTAGGTGTCCAAGCCCCTACGGTGAACTCTGTATTCTCCGACCCAGGTGCCACGTGAGTGACAACAAAAACAAGATTTAACTGCGCCCATTCGTGATATATTGACGTAACAAGGACCCAGACTATCGACGCACCCCTGGAGCTAGCTTGTTCAACTTCAACAAATTTGGAAGACCTACAAGATCAACACATTTTCTGATAAAACTGTGTATTGTGAGCTACATAATAAAACAGTTGCATCTGACTTTAAAACATGGGAGAAGTAGGAAGAAAATAGACATTTTAAAAGATGAAAGCATTTCAAAAGATTTAAAAATAAAAGATGAACACAACTCACCATCTCCTTTCCTTAACCAACTGAATATGATAACATGCCAAACATTTCCAAAAATCAACCCCCAAAAAGTAACACTTGAAGAGATTTCTCATCTTAAAGAACCGGGGAAAGTCGTAAGTAATGAAAAACACGGTCCAGCCACGGTCAAGTACGTGGCTGGCAGCTGTAAGAAAACATTTAAACACGGTCTCATGCATTTAGTCCAAGTGGATATTTTCTTATTTCCCCGACCACCATTTGTCAAATAAACTGCAGAAAGTATAAAGCTAAAGGATAAACACTTCAAATAAGAATTCATACTCCAAGGAAGTAAGAATCTTTCAACTTTTATTTCTAGGATACATTCATCGGGAACCTTTTTGTTGCTTTACAATTTTCCCCCTAAGAGAAATGAATACAATAAAAATATAATCCAACTACCAGCAATGTCTGTAACCAGAAAAGAATCTAAAATCTCTGGTGTGATAATATAGGATTTTTTTTTTAAAAATATAAACTTCATACCAGAAATAAAGCCTGAATATTCTCTTTTTCTTTAAAAATATAATTTTTCCTTCTTAGCTCTTCCATGTAAACCTTATAATCAACCATTTAATTCTAAAGTCTATTTTTAAACTAGTCATTGTAACACTACAGCATTTTTTTTTCCTACTTTGTATCCTGTTCTGTGCTGTGAATCAACTAATAGCTGCAGAAGTGTTTAAAAGAGAGAGAGATGCCACTAGGCTGTAGCAAGATTCTTCAAGATGTATTGATCATTAAAAGGAAAAAAAAAACCCATTGGCAAACTGAAACCTACTTAATAAATTGCATCTCATCGTGTCTGGAAAATCAGAAGATGGGTATGAAGCGCTTTTGCAAACTTTGTAAAGCTCTAAGGAGAAACATTTTTTACATGGTTTGACCAGAAAGGCTGCTGACTGGGGATAAAACGACGTGAAGGTTCTGTGAAATCTTTTAACTACTTCCATTTAGGGAGGGAGAGACTGTTAAGTTGCAAACAAGTTGGGGGCACGGGGACAGGAATATCTCCCAAAGACGGACTGATTTGCAGTGACCTGTGTTTTGTCTCAACGGAGAATAAAGACCAGTATTTCACAGCAGACTGAGAAGTCAAGCCGTGTGCCTCCAACTGGGAACAAGAAATGGGAGAAGTGAGGCTTTTCCCCCCACTGCCGACCAGCTCTGCCATGCAGTCAGTCCATTTAAAAACGGTATTCCAAACCCGAACGTAAATGGTCTGGGAATGGTTTCTTTAGGAAAATCATCAGAAAGCCTAATTAAAAACAGAGGTAACAAGATCTCTGAACCAGAGGCACACTTGCAACTACGATCGAACAGCACCGTCCGTAACGACTTTTTAGGGTATTTTTGTGGACTACAGATAAGAAGCTGAGTGAGCAAAGGACAAAAACCTTTGGTAACAAAGCTCATGCCAGCGAGGGCTTCCTTGTTTGCTAGAAGGCGAAACAGATGGGAGGAGAAACTTCTTTCCATGAGCCACCCTACTGAAATCAGAAGGGCTATGGAGACTAACCCAGCAACGAAAGGCTGCAGAAATTTGGTCATCTGTACCCATCCACAGGTGACCAAAAGAAACCGTCCTCAATTACCTGAAAAACGAGTGATCTGACGGGGGGGGGGGGGGGAATGGGGCCAGGTTACTGCATAAAAAGAGGCTTTGAGCAACTCGGGCAGGCTGCAAGAGGCTGCCACTTGGGGCTGTGGAGCCTCCTTTCCAGAAGTTTCTGAACGATCTTCCCGTGGCTCTCTGGGAGCTGGCCTACTTAGCACATGGAACCGGCTAAGGGGCCTTATAACCTCTTCCGGCCCTCTGATGCACTTCCTCTTTTCTTAGTGACTTCTTTCCCCAAGAGAATATTCAGGCCAATTCGTTTTTGTTTCTTTCTGCATTAGTAAGAATAGTAAACTAGCAGTTTGGAAAACGCTTAATTCCCATTGAGTGTCTCACCTCAGTATATGACACCTTGAATAACAGTACGAACGCAGAACTTGAATGCCTTTTACATAAGAGTCAAACAAGCCTAGGTCATACTTTGATGGTTCCACATCAATAAAACGTAGCTATGATATGTAAAAAAAACTACTTTTGCCAAGGTTTTAACTACTGCACTTTAAACCAATTTCAATATTCCACGGAAAGGTCATTTATATTAAAGCAACGCGCCTTCATGTTTTCTACGTACAACAAAGTGATATTTTTTAAATGTACATATATTTTTAAACCGATTCACTCCCTTTTACAATCATACCTTCAGTCTGACATTTAAAACATAAACCCAAACTGTCGATGAAAATATAACAGTGGCCCAAATGACAGCATCATTTCAATGGAAACAATAACGCCAGAAAAGGTGAGCATTAAGACTTAGAAAATAAACATCAACAGACTCACTGGAAATCTGCTCACACGCCTGATGTGTTCAGAAATGAACCTCACACAGAACAGTCCCCGCTATTCAACAACTCCTTCCTTTCTCATTTACTCACTCCATGATGCATGTCTCACTACTTTTACTGAGGTTTATACAGTGATTAGTTATCCTAACAGCAGAGACTAGTATTAAATATTCATGCCTATTCAGAATTGGCATATGTTCCCAGCAATTGTTTACTATGCTCCCTGAATTATCAAATAGTCTAATCTTTTAGGAGCATAAAAACCAAAGGGCTTAGATCTATTCGTATACATTGTGCATTAAATGTTATTAAGTTAAGACAGTAAGGTGGAAAAAAGGAACGGAAGGGGTACAGTAAGCTTTCTTTAAACAATCCCATTACATTAGACAGTCCTGTCAATGATATGTATTTATTTTAACCAGGTTATGGGAAAAAAAGGGAAAGAACTATTACCAGAATTTGTATCAATTTCTTGGAGAAGCTAATAAAACTTTAAATACACATATTTATTTGAAGAATCTTTGGTAGCAACTGTGTTTCTTCCACATTATAGGACTTTTCAAAATAAATGCCAAAATTAACATACTAATCAGCATATGAAAGATGAATTATGGTACTGTTTTTTTGGTTTTCCTATAAACCTGACTATTAACTTGAACTAATCATGCACTTAAACACAGTTATCTGTTTAACTTACGTACATATAAAATGAGAGACTAACACCAGAAAGAAATTAGACAGTAATGAGAATCAATGACAAAACATAACAATGACAACTGTTCTCAAGTAATTTATTTTTAAATTATAAGATTTACAATGCTTTGATTATGCAAAATAGCGTAATGGAAATTAAACCAAACTGATAAACCAAAAGAGA
Source organism: Panthera pardus (assembly GCF_024362965.1). Taxonomy (NCBI): domain Eukaryota; kingdom Metazoa; phylum Chordata; class Mammalia; order Carnivora; family Felidae; genus Panthera; species Panthera pardus. The sequence continues at coordinate 155,013,435 of NW_026526721.1, forward strand.
AAGAAAACGTAGCTTTCTTGAATATCAGTACTTAAACCATCATTGTAAGTATCTGACGTCCCAACCATGTCTTATGTAGACAGAAGTAGAATAGTTTCAAACGTTTGACTTGTGGGTTTAACTTCTCATTTTTCAACTTTGATGAACTGAAATGTAATTTATTTCAAATTCTATTATACCTATTATAGTGTTTACACTGCAACAGCAGCATCTCTCGGTGTGCGATCGAGTGTGGAACTGGGCACAGTCTCAGCTCGCAGCCGCGGACAGAAATTGCACACCGCGTTCGTACAACAGAGGATGTTACAGTAACCAGAGCACAGAGTTTAGTACGCTTATTGCAGGGCTGGTGTTTCCTTCCCTCTGAACTGAACCGGTCGAACTTCTGGGCTGGCATGTTACTGCTGTGGGTAGTAAGACTGCTGCGGGGGCTGAGGGAAGGGGTATGAAGGCTGCGGGGGCCCTGGGTATGGAGCCTGTCCGGGGCTCTGGTGATACACTGGCGGGTACGGCATACTATACTGACCGTATGCGTAAGGATTATAGCCCATGGGCATGGGCATGTGGCAATACCTGATGGAAAGAAAACAGACAGAAAAAATGGGTTGGTAAATCACACACTAGAAAATGAGACGTGTAATAATTACTCTGAAACCAAGGTTTTTCAAGAAAGTCATTTTTCTCTATTTCTCAGTCTAGTAGAAGACAGTGGAAAGAAAAAGCAGCAGTTTCAAGGTTAATATCCCGTTAATAATTGAGATGAAAGAATATCAGGTGCTTAATACCATCCAGAAAATAATACCGTTGACAGAAATAAGCCGAAATATTCAACTGTTAACAAAGAATAAAAATGGAGACCCTTCATTTTAACATGACAGCCTAAGTACATTCCTAACTCACAAGATTCAATATTCACTGTGATGTACATAAATTTACTGTTTACAGAAGTTTTTTTAATGTTTATTAATTTGTGAGGCGTGGGGGAGGAGCAGAGAGAGGGGGGGACAGAGGGTCTGACAGCAGCAAGCCCGACGCGGGGCTCAAACTCACAAACCGTGAGATCGTGACCTCGGCCGAAGTCGGACGCTTAACCGACTGAGCCACCCGGGCGCCCCTGTTTACAAAGTTTCAATATTTAGAAGACAGAACGTACTTACTAACAAGTAAAGTTTGGAGCACATCTTAGGAGGTAGTCAAGGGTCTGGACTTTTAAGATTAAAAACTTATCACACAGAAAGTCGTTCTTTAAGAAAGCACACGCCAAAATTAGAGTCGTGTTAAACAGTGTGTCAGAATGGCAATTCTTCAAAGTACGGGTGCGTGAACAAGGCCTATCGGTCTTGCCACGCTCAGCTCCGGAAAGGCGCCTCTCCGTTCTTCGCCAAAATAAGGACAACCAAGGAAACACAGTCTGCGTTCCGTACAGAAGAGGCGGATTTCCCGTGAGGCCAGCGCGTAAAAACTAAAACGTCAACAAGCCCGGGAAACGGCCGTTCAATTACTCAAATAAGGGACTCTGACATTGGTTCCATTTCTGCGTAAGCTGACAATGGAGCTCGCTCGTTCATGACGCCTCCATTCGTAGAAGGGGGGACTGTTTCTCAAAGGTTAACCAGAGCTAGAAACCTCAGCCCATTCATCCAGTTTCAGCCTTACCCGGGATATCCTGGATAGGTGGGGTAGGGGGGTCCCTGGGCCTGTGGAGGGGGCGCTGCTGAACCAGGAGTGGGTGCCGGTGCCGGTGCCGGTGGAGCAGTGCCCGTCCCCGCGGGAGCCGGAGCCGGAGCGGGAGCGGGAGCGGGAGCCGGAGCGGGAGGAGCTCGATTTGCTGGAAGCACAGGCGGTGGAGGCCGGGCCGGGGGCTGGGGCTTGGCGGGCTGTAAGAGAGTCGGCACTGACTGCAACATGGCTCACGTTTCCGTCAAATGACCGTCGTTAAAATAACGGAGGGCGTAAGAGAAGCTCTAGAACCCACCCAAGTGTATTTCTAATTCCCATTCTTAAATGTTGACTGAATACTCTAGAAACGTATCACAGCGGAGGAATGATTCTCCAACCTGTTAACACTCCACAGCCACTGCCCTGTTGCTGAGGCCTAATATTTAGCCACTTACTGCCCATTACTGCTCCCATCCGTGGTTAGACATTTGAGACGGGAGGAAGGAGCGAGTCGGGCACAGACAGGTCATCACTGGAATCTCCCCCTGGCCACGAGATTCTTTATGTGCATATTTTCAAACACCAGACAACTTAAAAGACTAGTACAATAAACAATCGCGTATTTATCAGTTAAATTCAATAATTACTGACTCGAGACCATATTCACTGTAGCTGTAGCTGTACCCATACATTTATGTATCGACATATTTGCGGAACCATTTGAAAGTAAGTTGCAAACTTCAGGACACCGGCCCTAAAGACTGCAGCACATAAGTTCTAATAATCACATACCATTTCGTCCTAAGGAAGTGAGTAATTATTTCCTAATACCATCGAGTATCCATGCCACATTCAAGTTTCTCTATCACAAAAAAAAACTCTCAGAGAAGAGGTTCTATGAACCAAGATCCAACCGAGGTTCACGTACTGCAGGATTATTATGAATCTTTCCCTCTCATTTAAACCAGAATGCCTCACATCTATGTGTTTTTTCTCTCTATGACATTCACTTTTAGAAAAGACAAAGCCAAGGGTCTCCTAGAATGTCCCAGTTCTAGATTTGTCCAACTGTTTCCTAATGGCACAATTTAACTTCTTGTTTTATCACTGTACTTGCGATAAACCGAAAGGCGGTTCTAAAGACTTGATTAGATTCAAGTTAAATGTTTTCTGGCAAGAATTCGCGAGTGATGCTGTATTCTTTATACCGCAGAACATGAGAAGGTTGGTCACCTCATGAAAACTGGTGCCCACCAGATCTCTACAATGTCAAGGGTGTTTTCTCCTTTACGGCAAGCAGGCAAGCAGTCACTAATGCAAAAGGCCCATTTAAAAAATGAGGTTGCTTACTGACCAGCATGGTTCTCGGCGCGGGCGTTGGCACAGCGGGAGCATGGCCCCCTGCGGGAGAAGACTGATACGCAGGCGTAGGGATTGAAGGAGCACTGGGTTCCCTGGCAATGCTTTGCTGCAGATCCCTTTAAGACAAAGGTGTTAGGAATTAACACAATTCAAAAAAACCGCACGTCTGAAATGCCAGGTCTTTAAAAGCTTTCTTCTCTGCGTATATGAAACATGGAAAACAGACTCAAAACGATGACGGTATTTTAAAATACACTACACTTCTGCTCTTGACTACAATGAACTTGAATCTTTTTTCCTACGATTTTCCCTCCTAGGAGGAAAGGTAAACTTTTTCTGAGGTCACAGTTACAGCTGGAGTAAGGAACAAGTCAACCTGGGCGGACGGACGGCCCTAAAAGAGCGCCCACTCTCTGGTAAGAAGCCGTCCCCTGGCTGGGCCACTCCTAACACAGCAGCGTCTCTAGAAGGTTTCAGAAGACCAACTGCTCACAGTCTGCCAGCTGTGTCACACGGGCGCTTCATCACTGCGTCATACCAGCGTTTCCAGAAAACGAAGAAAGCCAACCCAAACCATGATGCAAATTTCTTAATAAAAACTTTCTGAAATTATTCAAAGAAATGCAGCACTGAGCTGTTTTATGTTAAAAGATACCTCATAATCTGTAATTAAGGTAAATGCAGGATAGATTGTTGAAAGGACCATTAAAACGGAATTAAAAGTTAGCAAAATTGGAATCCATCCCCAAATCTCACTAACCAAAACCCTAAGGCAAAATGTACTCTGTGAAACAACATGATATTGATCAACTTCCCCCCAGCACTGATTCCTATACCCATGAAGGAAATACAGTATGTCCCAAAGCGTGAACAACAGCACCTATTGTCCTGATATAACAATTAACTGCAACCCCGCAGTCCCCCAGACCATACTTTCACTCTCACAAAGGGTCCCAGTTGGAAATTAGTCACTCCCCGTATTAAGAAAGTTAATACATTCATCAAGGAACCAAAAATACTTCTTAATGTTTGTAAGCTTAATAAATGCTTACAACACAAACTAGACGATTTTAATCAATATTAAAATTTTGAAATTTTTGAAACATTTTGTTATGTAGCTCATATATGTACTAAACATACTTAATATTTAGTATTTTGTTTTCTTATTTATGTAGTTACAGTTAGATATTGGAGTATACCACAAATATAATACCTAATGTATGTAATTATAAAGCCTTAACATAATACTTTTATTTTCCTTTGATAAACTCGAGATGGTCACAATAAATAACACACAAGACAAATAAGAATGTCCTAGCTACTCACTAATTATATAATTCAAAGCTATTAAATCATGAGACTCATAACAAAGCAAGAATACATGAACTAAAATCCCACCAGTGTTTCAATGCCAACAACTACCATTACTAACATTAGTTTCAAATCACTAGTGTAAAGAAGGCAGAGATCACAGTAAAATATTTATTCTTTCTGCACACTTATGAGAGGACACACTATCATCAGGAAAATGAACATTGAAACCACAATGAAATAACTAGATACCCACCAGAGGAGCTGGTGGCAAACTCTCAGACACTGCTAGTGGAATACAAGTACAACCACTTTGGAAAACTATCAACGTCAACTAAAGCTCAATACACACACACCTTCCGACCCAGCAATGCCACTCTCAGATACACCCCCAACAGCACCGCACACATCTGCTCACCAAAAGCATGATCTAGAGCTGCCCAGGTGGCCATCGAACACCCGAAATGTGCCTAGTATGAACTGAGAAGGGCTGCGAGTGGAAATTACACACCAAATCGCTAAGACTCAGTGTGGACAAAAAGTAAAACATCCCATACATGATTTGCATGATTATATGTTTAAACTGTAATACTTTGGATACACTAGCCGAAGTAAAATATATTTTTGAAATTAACTTCATGTTTACTTTTTAAAACGTGGCTGCTAGAAACTGTAAGTTGTAGGGGCGCCTGGGTGGCTCGGTCGGTTGAGCGGCCGACTCCGGCTCAGGTCATGATCTCGCGTGGATCTCGTGTGAGTTCGGGCCCCGCGTCGGGCTCTGTGCTGACCGCTCAGAGCCTGGAGCCTGCTTCCGATTTTGTGTCTTCCTCTCTCTCTGACCCTCCCCCGTTCATGCTCTGTCTCTGTCTCTGTCTCTGTCTCAAAAATAAATAACGTTAAAAAAAAAACAAAAGAAACTGTAACTTGTGTGTGGCTGACAGTACTTTTGCCATAGAGGCGAAGCTCGCTTTATGTCACCAGCCCTGCACATCTCGTTTGTTTCCATTCTTTGCTTCCAGCAAAACCGGAGAGTCAGGTTTTCGAACGCTCACGCTCACTGTTCGTAACACAGCAGCCAAAACCACACGCTACTCAAATACTGGACAACAGCGGACTATACACACCGCTTCCAGCACAGTCACACACTGAAAGCTGCACAAATATGAAAATCAAAGACCTATAACCACACACAACCGTATGGATGAGTCTGACGGTACCGACTGTAACCACAGGACAGCACATGCGATCCCACTGAGTCCAGCACGAAACAGGAGAAGCCCCTCAACCCTCTCACAGAAAGGACGGTGGTCGCCCTGGCGAGGTGGGTAACGACTGGGGAGACACAGGGACGATGCTTCTGGGGTGCTGAGAATGTTCTGTGAACTGACCTAAGTGCTCGATACGTGGAATGTTCAGTTTGTAAAATTCAGTAAGAATTACGTGGACTTTTCTTATGTTTTTATTTTATAGTCAGTAAACATGTTTCAAGGAATTTAGGCCCTCAGTATTAAGAGTGATTTTAACAAAATAAACCCTCGGATTTTTAAAAGCTAATGTTGTATCTATTTGGTCTACTTTTCCATTCTTCATTTACCTTTTAATCACTGAGATAAAACCATGTGACAAGTTGATGCCTATTCTGTTTATAGTACAAATATAGAAATATACATGCAAATAGTAACAAACCTAATCTTCTCTTTTAAGTTTATGTATTTATTTTGAAAGAGAGAGACAGAGAGACAACGGGAGAGGGGCAGAGAGAGAGAGAGAGAGAGAGAGAGAGAGAGAGAGAATCCCAAGTAGGCTCCACGTCGTCAGCACAGAGCCCGACGTGGGGTGCAATTCCACAAACCATGATATCATGACCTGAGCCAAGATCAAGAGTTAGACACTTAACTGACTGAGCCACCCAGGCACCCCACAAACCTAATTCTCAACCTAGAGATTTGAAATAGGAAATATCTGAAAATGAGAATATCCCCAAATTTCTTCCTAAGCTGTGAACTTCTATTACACTACACAATTCTAAAAATAGTTACGTTAGCCCATTTTACACTGAAGGTTGAAGTGGAGAAACTGAGAGTACAACTAGAAAGCAAATTATCATGGACAAAAAATTATTTCAAGCAGGGGTGGGCAAAACTTTTTCCTTTTTTCCAAATAGGAAATATTCTAGGCTTTGCAGGATACAGGGTCTCTGTCACAAATAATTAGTAATACTCTGTTGTTAGTACAAAGTCAGACACAGACAATACACAACTTAGAAAAATAAGCAGCAGACTCAACCTGGGTGCTGCAGTTTGCCAACTTAAACCCAGAAACCGTTGTTTGGCTCTTTCTTGGTCCTGAGCTACAGATTTTAAGGGTTCTATACAGTCACCTCAATGGCTGCTGCTTGCATGAAGGGAAGAAAAGAGGGGCAAAAAGGTCCTGTTCCAAGCCCCCCACCCTGCTTACATCTGAGCCAGATTCATTGTTATCTGTTTTACAAACTGGGCTTCTCTGTAACACTAAGCTTGAGCAAAGGGTTCTGCAGTTTAAAAAAAAAAAAAAAAAAAAAAAGGAGGCAGTAAGGAATGAATCTGATAATTTAGCTGTACAGTCTGAAAAATAAAAATCAGACTACTTGAATGTGGCTATAAAAACATATGAAGTCCCATTAATTATTAAGATTACTTTCATATAATTTTCTGAACAGGTAATGTGTTGTTCACTTGACTCACAATAAAAAGGGAGTCGAAGGCCCCCATCTGCAGGCTCCCTCCCTACCATATGCTAACACATACTCAGAATAAATTCCCAAAACCAGACTAGCTGGATTAAGGATGTACGGATTCGTCATCCAGGCCTTTAGAGCAGAACTGCCCCCACACAAGGATGCACCCACACACATTCATAGCCGTGGATGAGACCTGTTCCCCTACATATGCCAACAAGGCATGTTCTCAAACTTCCAGATTTTTGCCCTTCTGAGAAATGTCATTCTGGAGTAGTTGTAATTTATATTTACATTATACTGAATGAGGGCAGATTTTTGTTGTTTTTTGTTTTCTTAAGTATAGGCACAACGAGGGGCTCAAACTCACGACCCCAAGATCAAGAGCTGCGTGCTTCACCCACCGAGCCGGCAAGGCACCCCAGAAAGGTATTTTTTCATACGCTTAAGAACCAACCACTTACATTTCCTCATACGCAAAATCTCTGTTTACAGCCTTTGCCAACTTTTCCTAGTGGGTTTTTCTCCTCCTCAGTAATATCTAGGAGTTCTTCATAAATTATTTTTTTTAATGTTTATTTCTTTTTGAGAGAGAAAGAGCGGGGGGGGGGGGGGGGGGCAAGGGGAGGGGCAGAGAGAGAGAGAGAGAGAGAGAGAGAGAGAGAGAGACACAGAATCCAAAGCAGGCTCCAGGCTCCGAGCTGTCAGCACACAGCCTGATGCGGGGCTTGAACTCATGAACCCTGAGATCATAACCTGAGCCTAAGTTGGATGCTTAACCAACTGAGCCACCCAGGCGCCCCTCTTGATAAATTAATAAATTTGCTTTTTGCCTTCGTGAGGTTTCAAATATTTTCCCCCCAGCTTATTACATAATAACTCTGCTTTATGTTATGATGCACTTATCCTTTTTTTAAAATGGCTTCTAGATTTAAGTCAGAATAAGAAATACTCTTCCCTTTTCAGCTCTATAAAGGAATTCTCTCATATTCTCTTGTGAACTTTACATTTCATTTTACACATTTCAAGTCTGATCCACTTGAAATTTATTCTGGTATAAAAATAACTTTTGTTTTCTAAATGGCTAGGCGGCTAACTTCTTCTGATTGGCTTAGGATCTTTTTACATTAAATTCACAATGTATTTGAATTTATTTCTATTTTGCCTTTGGTCTGTCTAATCATGTACCAGGACCACTATGTTTTAATTAGACACAATAATACATATTTCAGTGTCTGGTAGAATTGCTTTCCATTACTATTTTTATTTTTTCCTGGCTAATAATTGGACAGTTTTTTTAGATGAGCGTTAGGATCAACTCATCTAGTTGTAAATGAAAATCTATGTATTTATTTTAAATCAAATTATGTTGAATGCTTAAGAACTGATTTCTTTGTGCATCATCCTACCCAAAAACATGACACATCTTTCAAATTCCAGTCCCCTTTTGTACCCTTCAACAGTGTTTTCTACATACTGGTCTCATACACAACAAACTTATTCTGATGTAGTTTATCTTTGCTGCTGCTATTGTAAGTAGGGTCTTTCCTCCATTATATTTCCTATATGATTATTTATATGAAAGCTACTGATTTCTACAAATCTTTACAATCAATTGTCTTCAGTAAAGATTCTTCTGTTGTTTGCTGAGTTTGGGGGCTGATTCTCTTGGGTTTTCAAGTTGTATGATCATAAAGTCTAAAGTAGTGAAAATTTTACCTCCTCCTTTTCAGTGTTTATCTTTCTAATTTTATTCTATTGTCTAATTGTGCTGGTTCGTACTGCCAAAATAGTATTAAATAATAGGGTGGACGGTGTTCATTTTGTCCTTGCTTTTAGAAGGAATGTTTACATTGTTTCTCCATTAACCATGATGCTGAGTTCTGTGCAGATATAAACAAGAGTGTGTGTGTGTGTGTGTCTCTCTCCACACACACACACACACACACACACACACACACACACTCCTATTTTACTGAATACCAGAACAGTTATTTTCTCAATTGCTTTTCCTCACCCATGAAGAGAATCTTTTTCTCCTTAATATAAAAATACTGAACCAATCACTACATTACTGGAATAACCACCTCCATCCCGCTTGATCATGGCTCTTTTTCTAAGATACTGGTGAGTATCAATGGTAAGTATTTTATTTAGGACTTCTGCATCCATAACCACAAGTAAAGCTGGTCTGAAGACTGTTTTTGTCTTAATCTTTGTCAGATTTTCTTATCAATAACACTAATTTGGTGTTATTATATTACATAAACTCTTTTGTTTTTGTTTTTTTTTAAACTTCTGAAACCATTACAAAGCATTCTAAGGGCGCCTGGGTGGCTCAGTCAGTTAAGCGTCCAACTTCGGCTCAGGTCACGATCTCACAGTTTGTGAGTTCGAGCCCTGCGTCGGGCTCTGTGCTGACAGCTCAGAGCCTGGAGCCTGCTTCCGATTCTGGGTCTCCCTCTCTCTCTGCCCCTCCCCTGCTTGCGCTCTGTCCCTCTCTCCCAAAAACAAACATTAAAACAAATTTTTTTAATAAAAATAAAAGGCATTTTAATTATTTGCTTTTTAAAGGTTTAGTAGAAAAACTGTAAAAACAACACTGCTCTTTCTTGGGGGGCGGGGGTGGGTGGTGCAGGGAGGTAGCTCTTAGCAAGTTCTCCAACAGCTTCTATGAAAAACAGTTTCAATATGGACGGGGGTGAATGATGGTCAGGCTGGCTGCAGGGCTCAAGACAGACTCAGGAGCAGAACAGTCTGTGAGTTCTCTTGGTGTATCACCAATGAATGTACCGTTCCGGGTAAGCCCCTGCAAGGCAGTTTCACCGGGTATCAGACCCCTGGCTCATACCTGCCTTCCTGGAGTTCCAGTGGCCATCACTGCCCCCCACCCCCACCCCACCCCCTTCTAGCAGGCAGTGCTGTGAGCCTAAACGTTTTTTCACCTTTTTATAAACTGTCTTGATCTTTTTGCCCAACTGCCTAAAGGATTCTGCCATCATCTTTTAATGAGCTAATGATTTATATCCCTTGGTGTTGACGGTTCTTGTTCATTTTTCTTAACCGTGAGATACACCTTTTCGACACGCCTTCCTTTATTTTCCTAAAGGAACGTATTCTTAGGTAATACCGTTAAATATTTGTTCTGAACAGAACGTTGAACAACGAACATTGTTTTGCTTTGTCTTCTTTGTGGAAATTCACTTCTGCACGTTCGGATCTTCTTCGCCTGTCTTCTAACCCTTCTTCTGGTTTTACTTTGGCTTCATCTTCTTTGACTTCGGTTTGCTCTGGGGGCCGACGTCTTCTTCACGGTCTAGTCCCACTTCATCTTACATCCGTGCTCATCTTGTTCTTCTCTCCTCCACTTGCTTCCTGAATCCAGCCCCTCACGTTTTATCACCTCCTTTCTTCTCACCACCTTCCTTGATTCTGGTACTTCCTCACGTGGGGTTCCTCAGAGTCACTGCTTCCTAATCCTTTTCTCCTTTTTTTTCTTTTTCTAAATTCATGATGAATGTTCATCCAGAATTTTCATCTGTTCTAGGACAATACTATTCTGGTGAATATTCTCCATGTATTAGGTTTTACTAAATTCAGTTCATTTTGGGGGCGCCTGGGTGGCTCAGTCAGCTAAGCGTCCGACTTCAGCTGAGGTCATGATCTCCCGGTCTGTGGGTTCGAGGCCCACGTCGGGCTCTGTGCTGACAGCTCGGAGCCTGCTTCAGACTCTGTGTCTCCCTCGCTCTCTGCCCCTCCCCGACTCGTGCTCTGTTTCTCTCTCTCAAAAATAAATAAATGTAAAAAAAAAAAAATTAAATTCGGTTCATTTTTCTCACCATTAAAAAAAAATACTGTATCTTTGCACCAATGCTGTGTCAACTCTACTGGTCACTCGGCACAGAACGAGTCCTATGGTACTGGTTTGACCTCCTCAGCAGGTTCCTTCAGAAGGGAAGTCTGCTGATCTTTTCTAAGCCATTCATCCTGTCCTCCCCATATTCTGTACCTCTAGTTTTATGTGTAAGGAACCTGCTGGCCATTTCCAGGTAAATTGTGTATGTTTATTGGCATTCCTGAGACCCGTCACCCTGACTTGTTGCATTGTCACTTCTGTGGCACAGTGTGCTTCTGACACCGAGAGTTTCTGCTCTTCTCCTTTATTCTCAGGTCATGCAGCTTGCTAGCTGCCTGTAAATGTCCAGGAGGAAAGAAAGGAAACTGCCATCTCATACTGCCCAGTTCACCCCAAAGCTTCCACGTGTAACTTTTCAAAAGAAAAATCCTCTAAAATTTGATACACAAAATAAACTTACTTTAAGAGTTCATCTCTTTCTGTCTTCCGTGCAAACACGATGTCACTGCACTTGTTCTGGAACCTGACCAGGATTTCGGTCAGCTCATTGTAAAACTGTAAGTAAAGAAATACAAGTCATAAGCCAGAATGATATTTTAATCTGAAGAGGAACACAGTCTAAAGCTCGTTTGTCAATCACGGTTAAACCTAAACAACCAAACTCCTCCGACGGCACAGTCATACCACTAAGGTTCAACAACTTAATGTTGAATATGACCTAATAACATTCCTAAAGAAAATGAAATAAACTCATTCTTGGAGAACACCTGTCACCAAAAATTAAATGAAACAAACTATAAGTTTCATGATCATGAGTATGTTCCCAATTCCTGGAGAAAAGGCAAGTACTTAAAAAAGATAGGAAACCTATTTCAGTGGAAGGATTAGATTGCACATTCACTTCAGAAATAGAGACATCACTTCAGAAACTCTTAGAGGCATTTCCAAAGGCTCTCTGAAGAATTTCCTCAGCTTATCTATATTTCAACAAAGCATTTTAAACCAAATTAAAACGGGATCTTCCTATCCTATTTCCAAGGCTCCGTCGTATTTCTACCTCTTCTGAGGTTTTTACCTTACATCCAAGGTATTTGTATCAAAATAACTTTATTCAATAATCGCCATGGAGTTAAAATACCACAAGGTATTGTGTATCTGAAAAACTAACGATCACCTGTTCCCTCAGAAGCGAAGTAAATGTTAAAAACAAATATAATCATTTCCCTAAGCTATTTAAAGGAAAGGCAAGAAAATACTTAACATATTTAGTAAGCATCCTGAGACTCGGGCAGATAACAAGTCCATCGTTATCCAAACCATCAGCACAGAATATAAAAGCCATATCCTCCCGTCCCTTCCCCACCACGGTTCAGCTTCGACTACTCCTGTTCCCGCATAATTCACTCAAATTGGTCAACTTCCTGTCCCCCAAAAAAGCGTCACTGGCTTTTGACATCTCTGTGCTAATTTCTTTTACCTGAAATTCCTACACCCTCTTTCTGTCTGGTGAAATACACAATTCATTCTTCAACATTCTCATGAAATATTGCCACCTTTGTTAAGGCTTTCCTTCCCTTATGAAGCCTCTCAGAGGAAAAAATCATTAAAGCTAGGAAGTTCGAGACAAAGCATGATAGTAAGGTCCAACTGGAAAAACTATTAACTTCTCAAACTATATTTTCACTCTGTACTGGTGAACTACTGTTTCTTTTGGACTTCATACCTTTGTGCCCTCCTTCAAATTAGCCACAAGCTCAACAAAGTTGTCATATGCAGTAGCTAAATTCTTCAAAACTTCTTCTCTTAAGTTAGCTTCATTATTAGATTGCTTCATTTTTGAAAACTCCTGGTGTGAGACCTTGTTAAAAGAAAGATTGATGTATTTACATTTACTTATCAAATTAATATAGCCTGTAACACTTTTACTGATACTTTCCCAACTATATATGAAGATCATATGTGATTACATGCAGGAATCACTAGAAATTTACCTAATAGAATATTTATTTTGGAATAACACAGTACTTTAGTTCTTAAAGTAAAAATATCACAAATTCAGTGGTTATCAAAATACAACCAATAACGATTACAGATTTCTATCAGTATGTAGTACTTGCAAAACACAATCCTGACATAGATTTAGTCCAGGTTTATCCTTTCTGTGATTTTCTTCAACACAAATCTTACTAAAGCATATAAGCTTTACCTGAATATTTTTAAGAAGTTCTTCCTGTTTCCTTAGAGATTCTTGGACTTTCGTCGTAAGACCTCCATAGATTCGATCCAGCTCAGTGACAGAAAGAGCTTCTTCATTTATTACACCATCTTGAGCCAAAGCAGTCAAAAACTTGCTTGTCATGTCAAAATTCACTGATTTCAAGTCATTCTCTAGCCCTTCTCTTTCCTTCTTTACTTCATCAAGATTGGTCAATAAGGATTTTAAGACATTTACAACCTAAACAATTAAAACAAAACGAAACAAACAAAACCCCTTAGTTTAAACTGCCAAAAAAACCAGAAGCCAATTTCAAGAAGGGAATTATACACACAAAGGTTCACTCCTTTGAGACGATTTCTCAGACAGCCAAGCATAAATTGCACATCAGGTTTATTTACACTGTACCCTTAGTGGACTCAGATTATAAGAGCAGCGGCAATAATGATAACACCAGCAAGCATGATGATTTACATGAACATTTATTATGTGCCAGGGACTGTCCTAAACACTTCACAAATCTAGTATTACCCTTACAATATCCCATAAGGTATATATTTATTACTTCTCTTCCACAAATAGAGAAATTAAGCCTCAGAAAAATTAAGTAACTTGCCTAAAGTTACACAGCTACTAAAGGAACACAGGTAAAATTTGAGACCTCAGTCTGCCTAACTCCACAATCAATCTCGTAACCACTCTACACTACACTATCTCCCTGTCATGGTTCCGAGGTAGAGGGAGAGATGTTCTTGCCAAGTAAGCAGATACTCTATTTTGCTGACATGGAGAGACAGAGATATACAGAGAGAGACATGGAGATAGAAACAGAGATACAGATCTATATGGAGAGAGCATCTTAGATAGAGAAAGAAGAGAGCCAAAGAGGTAGATACAAAGCTATAAACTACACGTTTATGTTATATACTGGTAGAGAGAAAGGAGAGAGGCCTCTTGTACATCTCTTCATTCCACTAAGAGTTCTATCTCTGATTCGGCCCAGGCATCTCGAACACCCACATGATTCATAAACAGCCCTTTGGAGTCTGTGTTACAGTGCCCAAGCGCCCCGCTGATGCCACTTACAAACTGTCCCTTTTCACTCACATCTCTCCGCACTCTTGCGAAGACCACCAGGGAGAAAACCAACCGTAAAGCCCCCATTGCGCTTGCCCCCATGCTGCTCAGAGAAAGTAAGCTGGGGCAAAGACAAAGGAAGAAGGGGACACCCAGGACCCCATCTATATCCCTGTCTGTCTTCTTACCATGGCATTTCCAACCCCAATGGCTCTCCCACCTACTGCCGGTGTCTAAGCATTTCTGTCCTACTCTTCATGACACAGCCCTCATTAGCTCCTTGGCAAGTGTCCAAAATAACCTTCCTTTGTGAAGACTAAAAATCTGAGGAAAAATCTATAATTTCTTCTAAATTTTGGCCTCTGTTCACCATCTACACCTCTTACGTGTCCTATCTTAAATGCAGAGTCTTTTAAACACTCAGAGTAGTGGAGAGAACTGTGACTCCGGGAGGTCCAAGAAGCCTCAAACCACAGATACTCTCGATGGAAGGAAGAGGACAAATAATCACACCTACATGGAGATGGCAAGTCTGTTTCAGGGATCTGGTGGAATCTGATGTTAGACGATGTGCATAAGAATCTTGTTTTGGGGATCTGGTGGAATCTGATGTTAGACCATGTGCATAAGAAATCTTGTTTCCAGATGACTTCCGGGATATATTGTCACATGAAAATCAAAGGCACCAGAGCATACATACAGCATATTACACCCTGAGTAAAGAGGAGGGAAATCAGAAATAGGGGCTCCTGGGTGGCTCAGTCAGTTAAGCATCTGATTCTTGGTTTTGGCTCAGGCCATGATCTCAAGGTTCCTGAGATCAAGCCCCGCGTTGGGCTCTGTGCTGACAGCACGGAGCCTGCTTGGGATTCTCTCTCTCCCCCTTTTTCTCTGTCCCTCCCCCACTCATACGCACTCATTCTCTCTAAATAAGCTTTAAAAAAAAACAGACATATACACACATAATATAGTATGTATATGTGTGTGCACATGTAATTTTAAAAAAAAAGAAAAACAGGACAAACCAGAAAGTAACAAAAAAGGTTGTTTACAGAGAAAGGATGGGAACAAGGTGGAAAGAACAGAGATGAGATTTCTCTGCATGCACCTTTGGAATTATGAACATTTTTTACACATTCAAAACACAAAATTAAATCACAACTTGAATATAGGAACACAAGTACCTAGTTATCCATCAAAGTGAAACGTAATTACATAGAAAAAACTATTTCAACCCTGACTACATTCCCTTAATGGACATATTATGACTTAGGTCCTGTGTAACCAAGGATACTGTACCTCCTGGAAAACTCAATCTCGTTATCTGCAAAGCAAGAATAAGAGTACTTATCCCAGAACTGTTGTGAAGACTGAAATCATATCAAGTGCTCAACGAAATTTGTAACACAGGGTAAGCACTCAATCAGTAGCAGCCATTATTATTAACTGGTAGTTAGGTGTTACAGTTTAACGCTATACTTTGGGTACACTGTAGAATAAAGAGGCTTAGGCATCTACGCAATAAGAAGAGAGGAACAATGAGGAATAGATTAAGAATTAAAATATTTAGGGGCGCCTGGGTGGCTCAGTCGGTTAAGCATCCGACTTCGGCTCAGGTCATGATCTCACGGTTTGTGGGTTCGAGCCCCCTGTCGGGCTCTGTGCTGACAGCTCGGAGCCTGGAGCCTGCTTGGGATTCTGTGTCTCCCTCCCCTCAGCTACGCCCCTGCTCACACTCTGTCTCTCTCTGAACATAAATAAAGACTTTAAAAAAATTCTTTTTAAAAAGAATTAAAGTATTTATTCTGCTGTAACTATGGGACACATTTTGGGGGGGGGGGTGCAATAGGATATAATTTTAAAAGGCTGGGGCAGTATTATCTATTGTCTTATTTTAAACAGATAATGGAACCTCAACCATGACTGTGGCTCTATGTGAAGGTTGTTTAACTATTAGAAAAATGCCACTTATCTTTCTCTCAGTTATGTCCAAAAAAAGCCAGAAAGAAAATAATATAACAGTCAAGTAAAATAAAGCTGGGGGAGAAACAGGAATATGCAAAACCCGTTCAAAAAAAAAAAAAAAAAAAGTCTACTAAACAAAGCTGAAAGTCAGGGATACCATAACACATTATCTAGAAAGAGACTGGATGTCTCTTTCATAGTAGGCAACTAAGATCCTCTCATCAAATAATGGGTCACCACTGCAGTGGTGGTAGCCCAAGTTAGCCAACAAGTCATATGAGGAGACAGACATGGTCCACGGGGATATAGCCTCGTGTTCAGTGAAGAGCTAAGCATTCACAGGCAACAGAGTCATGTGGGAAGAGGACCCCAGCAGAATGTGGAGAGCCCCAAGTTCTAATCCCAGCTCCACTATGAAGAAAAGCTAATCCTAACTTTTACGGTGGTCAGTTTTCTAATCCGTGATAAAAAAGGGCCAAAGATCTATTTAGTAAGTCCTATTCTATTCCAAAATGCTAGGATTCTAACTCTCTGGAAAAAAATGCTATTTGGAACAACCAATTTATAAATGAACTTTTAGACCACCACACAAAGACAGAAGGAGAGTCCTTGTATGACATTCTTTTTTTTTTTTTTCAAACTATCATACATACTAGTTTAACCCTATTTTAGCCTGTATGATATTGGCCTCATTTTAACAGAATGAATACAGGAGAAAATGAAATTTAACTGCTTCCACAAATGACCAGAATAGTTAAGAAAAGTAAACCACGGTCTACATTTCTTATACACTCAGGGCCTAACGTGTTATCAAGTTAAAGCATATAAGTAATTAGAATACCTACACACCTCCATGTTTAATGCAGTGTTATTTACAACAGCTGACATATGGAAACCTAAATGTCCATCAATGGATAAGTGAATAAAGATGTGGTGTATACATACACACACACACACACACACACACACACACACACACACACACAGAGGAACATCAGCTGTAAAAAAATGAAGGACTGCTAAGGTGGGTCAGTTGGTTAAGTGTTGGACTCTTGATTTCGGCTCAGGTCATGATCTCACAGTTCGTGAGATGGAGGCCTGTGTCGGGCTCTGTGCTGACAGCACGGAGCCTGCTTGGGACTCTCTCTCTCCCACTCTCTGCCCCTTCCCCACTCACGCTGTCCCTCTCTCTCTTAAAATAAATATTCACTTAAATAAAAATGAAATCTTGCCACTTGTGACTTGAATATACCTTGAGGGCATTATGCTACATGAAATTAAGTCAGCCAGAGAAAGACAAACACCCCATGATGTCATTTATATGTGGAATCTAAAAGAAAACCAAGCTCACAGATACAGAGAACAGACTGATAGCTGCCTGAAGTGGGACATGGGGATGGACAAAGTAGATGAAGGGAGTCCAAAGGTACAAACTTCCATTAATTAAATAAGTCAGTCATGTGGATATAATGGAAAGCATGGTAACTACAGTTAGTTATACCATATTACATATTTGAAAGTTGCTGAGAGTAGGTCTTAAAAGTTCTCAACACAAGAAAAACAATCCTGTAACTACTTCTTGGACTGATGCTAACCAGATTTATAATGATCATTTCACAATATAAACAAATACCGAATCTTTATGGTATGTACCTGAAATATAATGCTGTATGTCAATTACACCTCGACAAAAAAAATTTTTAGTAATAATTACAACCCTGTTGTATTTATTTCTGTGTTTTATAAACAGCTCCAATTAGCTTTCAACTGCAATTAACTACATCCCTTTATAGCGTTAGGTTACCAGTAGCTATCATTCCATCAACACTTTTTGAATCCTTACATGTTGGGCACTGTTCTAGGTTCTAAAATACAACTACTAGCAAAAGCAGAGTCTTCCCTTCATGTGGGGGACAGAAGAAGGGAGCGGAGGATTAAACAACTACACAAAATAGAGCGGTATGGTAGACAATGACCAAGAAAGGGAAGGGGTGACATGTGGAGCTTTAATGAAAAAGAAGCAGCGACCAAGCAAAATGGAAGAAAGACCCCAACAGAAGGAAGGCAAATGTTAAAGTCCTGAAGCAGGAACAAGCTTCACATGATCAAAGGACCAAAAAAAAAAAAAAAAAAAAGGCCAGTATGGCTGAAACACAGTAAAAGCAGGAAGGCAGAAATGAGATCACCGAAGCCATTTCACCTTTAAGACCCATGGCTGTTGCAAAGTTTTCCTGTAAAGAACCAGACAGAAGGGAAAAAAGAAAAAAAATTTTTTTTGGCTTTGTGAGCCATAGTCTCTGTTACAACTATTACAACTATTCAATTCTGCCTTTCTAGTGTGAAAGCAGCCACAGACGAAATGCAAAGGAATGAGTATAACTACGCTCCAACAAAAATTTATTTATGGATACTAAAATTTGAATTTCATATAATGTTCATATCCTAAAACATCATTGACTTCTTTTCAACCATTTAAAAATGTAAGAAGCATTCTTGGCTCACAGGCCATACAAAAACAGGAGGCAGTCTGGATTTAGCCCGTAGCCCACTGCGTACCGGCCCCATGTGGATGACCAAACTCTCTGTGGCATCTAACATCACCAAACACAGGCAGGCACACACACACCAAATACTCTCAGTGAGGTATCAGCTTTACTTTTCAGACCCTGCCAATTTAGTTTCAGAAAAGGGAGACATGAGACTACCTCGGTAACAGAACAGCAGGAAGCTGACCACACTTACCCTACACTAAAGCTAATCTAGGGTTTTCCATCTCTCTCTCTCAGGAACCACCATGCCATAGTTTCTGGCATATAGTAAGTCTTCAACAAATGTTTGGTGAGCAAATGAATGAAGAGATGCCAGTCAATCTGGACACCTGTCTATATATTTTGTTATGAAAAACTAAGAGTAAATAAAAGCCGTATTTGCAGATCACCCAGTAGTCTGGAAGATGACTTTGTGGGAGCCAGAAAAAAGCCCTAGAGGGACACACGGCTCTGGACAGTGCTACTTTATGAACTATCTCTGAGGAGATGGGAGCTTTTTTCCCCCAAAGCACCCCTCCATCACCTGAGGCAGATACAGCACTGTGAGTATTAGTGGATATCACTTTTCTACAAAAAAACCAAAAAACAAAACAAAACACACCCCTTCCTCTGGGCAGACTCAGCCCTACTGGAGGGTCAAGGCTTGGCTGCCCAGATATGGACTAGATTCTGCACCCTAGCTGCTCGGAGGTGCACTATCACAGCAGCAGTCCTAGGTATTTAAAAAAGGATTTTTCAACACAAATTACCCACAGCTGGCAAAATTTTTCAGAGCAACTCAATACGTAAAAACAAATGGCCAAAGAGACCAAGATGGTCTTGTGACCAAGACCCCTTCACAATAAAAGAAGAAAGAGCCTACCATTAAGATCGGAGCTGCCTTAATAAAGTGTGTACTTTCTATCACTTTAATACCAGAATTCAAATGACTATGTTTTTATCATAAAAAAACTCCGGCTAAAATGCATCATCAACCACGACACCTACCTGAAATAGCTTTGATAAAGGCACATGATGAACGAATATACAGAGCACTGAGGTTTTCTGTTGCTTCCATCCAGAGAATCTAGCTTCAGTAGAGTAACTTCGTATTGACCATACAAATCTTCTTCCCCTATGTAACACCACTACGAATCAACAACTGCATATAATAACACATTACTGCGTGCTAATTCCAACTGTCCTCCGCATAGACCATTTTTGCTTTTCTACCGCAAGCAGGAGAATCAAAGGACAGAAGCCGTGCTAAGTTCTAAGTCACAGACAAGACGCCGAAAAGGAAAAGCAGAGGGGAGACCTGACCAGCTCAGTTAATAGAGCATGCGACTCTTGATCCTGAGGTTGTAAGTTCGAGCCCCGTGTTGGGGGTAGAGATTAGTTAAAAATAAAATGGAAGGAAGGAAGGAAGGAAGGAAGGAAGGAAGGAAGGAAGGAAGGAAGGAAGGAAGAAAGGAGACAAGAGGATACTAAGCAGGGATTTTTCTCTTTCCCAAAAATAAAAACAGGGCCAGATTTTGTTGCTCTTCTGTGGGTCGGCAGTCTCTGTTCCTCACAAAGCAATCTAACCACCTTCCTTCTTCCTTCCTCCCACTTCCTTAAAGCATCTAATGGATATTCTTTGTTCCGTCAGGTTCCGCCCACCTTGAGAGATTTGGGTTCTGTGCACATTCAACCATGCAATCTTCACCGTGGGGGCTCATTTCCACTGAATCTCTCTGACAGCGTCTCTGGACATACCCACTCAGTCTTCCTCGGAGTTTATGTGTTCACTCCGTCTGCCTGTCAACTCTGTTCTCACCATGTGCCAATTTCTTAAGAAGCTTCTTAAGAAATGCTAGCATTTAAGTGCTTAGTCATCTAAATCCTCACAGCATACTTTCTTTTTTTTTTTAATGTTTATATTTATTTTTGAGACACACAGAGACACAGCATGAGCGGGGGAGGGGCAGAGAGAGAGAGGAAGACACAGAACCCAAAGCAGGCTCCAGGCTCCGAGCCATAAGCACAGAGCCTGACGCGGGGCTCGAACCTGTCAGCCTCGAGATCATGACCTGGACCGAAGTCGGATGCTCAACCAACTGAGCCACCCAGGTGCCCCAGCACACTTTCTATAGTCACAACACTTCTGCATTTCTACCCTGTATTACAGTTCTCCTTGTATATGGCTAATCTTCCACACTGGACTGAAAATTGAGGGTAAAGGTTGTGTATGATTCATTGCTGATTTTTCCAAGTACCTAGCATAGTGCCTTACGTATCCAAGAAGTCTTGGTTGAATAAATACATGAAATGTTTCTGTGGAAAGACAACGCACAACACTGATAACTTTTGAGACCTACTACCCCAGGAAATTCACCTATTTCAAGAAGTTTTCAGCAAACGTTTCTTGCCCTTTGGCTTATTTTCCTATGCACTTCAGGGCCTCTATCTTATTCTACTACATCTCGGCACAGTAATCAGCCACTAAGGCATATTTGCACCTTCTCCTCTTAGGACTTTCTGACTCACATGCCCTACTATTGGTCTTCCCCTTCCTGTCACAGGTAGAAATGCCACGATGACGTTACCCACGGGTTAACACGCACAGCTGGTTGATTTTTCCTTTAGAGACAGTCCCAGTGGAATACAGTGGAAGGAAGCAGGGAATGATGGAACTAAAAACAAAAAAAGGTGTGGTCAGAAAAACATCTGGCCAAACCCAGTCCTTCTACTTCAGGGAAGTTTCTACGCCTCCAAGCCTCTTCCTTTTATAAAACCTGAACTACATACTGAGTATCCAGAATACAGTACTAAGCTCGTAGGAAACACTCAATAAATGGAAATTATTATTATAGGATAGTAATATCACCAATGTAGTTACATACTACACAATGTATATGTTCTACTTTATACATACGAACCTCAATTTGTGTCTGCATTTTTTAAAAGATGACACTATGAAACTGGCAATTCATTGTGCTCATAATGGCTTGAACGTCGTTTTCATAAGCAGATGACCACCCACATGACAATGCATCTTCTTACCTCGCTGCCCTGCATGGTCCTCGCTGGGTTAGCAGAAGGGATGGCAGCGTTCAGCTCAGGCTCCGGCTTACACAAAAGGGCAATGGTGTCTCGGTGAGACTGGTAACGTTCTTTCACCTGCCCATCTGCTTGCACAGCTTTATCCAAAACTGTTCTGAAGTTGGTTCCCTCTGTCGGGGAAAAAAAATGTCACTTGAGCACAGCACTGATTTGAACAGTAACATCTATGGGTCGGTTATACTTTTAGTTCTGCGCTCCAAATTTACCTTTTCCCCCTCTTCTATGGGTTCCATTTCACTACATAACAGAAACTGAGCTCCTGTCACTCTTGGCATTTTTTATTTCTGGAAAATTGCAGTTAAACCTTAAAATACATTTATGGTTATTGTCCACCAAAAAAAAGCTGACATCAGTTTAATGTATTCCTCCAACTCATTAAGATAGAAACACTCCAAAAATTGTTACAACTTATTCTCAAAAGATCAGTTTCAACTTGACTTTAAAGAACAGCAAATATATTTTCAGAAAAAATCAACTGTATTAATTCCTTTTACAGAGAAGTAAAACAAGTCTCTAGCAACCGTAACATTTATCTAACAAACACAAATCTTAATAATTAAAGTCTTAAAAAATAATAATTTGACTTCAAATTAACTGGTGGGGCACCTGGGTGGCTCAGCTGGTTAAGTGTTCAACTTCGGCTCAAGTCATGATCTCACGGTTCATGAGTTCCAGCCCTGAGCCTGGAGCCTGCTGTGGATTCTGTGTCTCCCTAGCTCTCTGCCCCTCCCCCACCATTCTCTCTCTCTCTCTCTCTCTCTCCCTCTCTCTCTCTCTCTCTCTCTCTCGAAAGATAAACGTTTAAAAAAATATTTTTTTAATTAACTGATAAAATTCCTATTTTCCACCCACTACTAAATGAAATTAAATTACAAAACCATATGTATATAATATGATCTCATTTATTTTTTACAAATATGCTTCCCATGGGGAAGCTATTTAAAAAAAAAACAAAAAAGATGCACAGGCCCTGGAATAGGAAAAGAGAGTTACAGAATCTTTTTTTTTTTTAATTTTTTTAATGTTTATTTATTTTTTTTAAGAGACAGAGAGACAGAGTGTGAGTGGGGAACGGGCAGAGAGAAGGAGGGGAACACAGAATCCGAAGCAGGCTCCAGGCTCTGAGCTGTCAGCACAGAGCCTGATGCAGCGCTCGAACCCATCAGCCGTGAGATCATGACCTGAGCCGAAGTCGGAGGTTTAACCGACTGAGCCACTCAGGCGCCCCCAGAATCATTTTAATTTTTACTTTATACCATTTTTAAGAATCCGAACTTCTTACAATGAAATGAACATGGACTACCTCTGTTACTTAGTTTTTATCTTACAATGAACTGAGAAAAACACCTGTGTTTTCATAATAGTAGTTTTAGTAACTACTGGTTTACAAATGACCCGAATTTAATCAATCAAAAATGTGGGTCCAAATCGGGAATTTACTGCGCACCTGGCTGGCTTAGTCAGAAGAGCACATGACTCTTGATCTCAGTGTTGTGACTTTGAGCCCCGCGCTGGATATAGAGATTACTTAAAAATAACACCTTTAAAAAAATGGGGAACTTATGCAAGCGAAAGCCATTTATGCACATTTTTACCTGCTCTTAAAGGCTTATAGAGATCATTAGATGGTGTCCTTTGCCAGCGTTCCTTGAATTTTGCTCTTAAATCATTGTCAGTTGCTTCTTCTTCATCCAACAATCTTAATGACTTTTAAAAAGGGGGCAAAGCAACAATGAAATATCATTTCTGATAATAAAAAATTTAAAACACTTTTTAAATGATCAGACTCAAGACAGGTGAGAATTAGTGAGATGGGACTGAGTGCCCCTACGTTACTGGCTGGGGTACCAACTGGTACAACAGTTCTGTTGCACATATCCAACTTACGACATATTTAACACAAAGTCTTATAAGATGCAGGGCTGCATTTAGCCATTACCTTATTCAGTAAATTAAAAGGGAAGAGTAACTAAGAGAACATGTATACCCATACACCAAAACTACTTTAAACAAAGATTCCAAAAAGGAAGAAGTAAAACTACCTCTACTTGCAGATTACATGACCTTACATAAAGAAAATCCTTAGGAATCCACAAAATAACCATGAGAAATAATAAACAAATTCAGTAAAGTTACAGAATACAAGAGAAACATACAAAATCAGTTGCATTTCTATAGTGTAGCAATGAACAATCCAAAAAGGAAATTAAGACAACGATTGCATTTAAATAGCATCAAAAGAATAAAACACTTAGGAATAAATTTAACCAAGGAGGTGCAAGACTTATACCCTAAAAGTTACTAAACACTGTTGAAAGAACCTAAAGAAGACCTAAATAAATGGAAAGACATCCCTTCCGTATTCACAGAAGGTTTAATATTGTAAAGATTGGCAATACTCCCCAAATTGCTCAAAACGTTCAGTGCAATCCCTATTAAACCACTAACTTTAGGATTTTCTGTATAAAGGTTAAGTCAAAACCACAATGAGATGCCACTCCATACCCACAAGGCTGGCTAGAATTGAAAAACAGAACAATTGTAAGGGTTGGCAAGGATGTAGAGAAACTGGAGCCTTCACACACTGCTGGTAAGAATGTAAAATGGTGCAGCTGCTCTGGAAAATAGTTCGACGGTTCCTAAAAAAGTTGCACATAGAATTCCTATATGACCCAGCAACTCCACTCCTCTGTATATACCTGAGAGAATTTAAAACAGGTGCTTAAAACACGTTCCCAAGTAACATTATTAATAACCAAAAAAGCGAAACATCCCAAATATCTATTACTGATAAATGGATAAACAGTAGGTGATGCCTCCATACGATCGAAGTATTATTCATCCATAAAAAGAAATTAAGTGCTGACACTATAACACGGATGAACCTGAAAACATCGTGCTCAGTGACAGAGGCAGAAGGTGCACATGCCGTCTACGATTCCATTCACATGAAATGTCCAGAAGAAGCAAATCCAGAGGGAGAAATCAGATTAGCAGCCGCCTAGAGACGGGGCAAGGGGTCATGAGGAGTGACTGCTAATGAGGATGGGGGTTTCTTCCGGGGGTGATAGAAGCACTCTGAAATTGGACAGTGCACGCTTGCACAACAAGACGAATGCACTAAATGCCACCATCTTGTACACTTTAAGGTTAAAATGAGGACTTTTATGTTATGCAAATTTTACCTCAAAAACAAACAGACATGCAGTTGTGAAATAAACACAGGAGATTGTTTTTTAAGAATCAGATATGATGAAAACAAAAGGTATCAATAAAATGAAAAACAAAAACTCAACAGAATGGCTGAAAAGCACAAAAAGCACGGCTAATAACCAATTAATGAGCCGAAGGCGGGCCAGAGGCGCAAAGAGAAAAAGTCAAAGAAATGTTAAGAGATATGAAAACTGATCATCATCAAAAGAACCATCATTCACTAGAAGAAATTCGTTAGGAGATAACGGAAAAGAAATAACTGAAGAAACAGAATCCACGGACAGGGAGTGAAGATTAAAAGACCCAACAGATCCCTGGCAATGATAAATTGATTATCTAAAAATTAAACTAATTGGACACTTCAAAATTCTGAAAATCAAGACTAAACTAAATTTCTAAAAGCCACCAAAGAACACCGGCTTCCCAACCTGACTCCACAACTTACTCACAACTTACTCCAGAGGAGACTCTCCAAGTACCGCTGACCAGGTAAGAGTGACTACTCCGGAAGGCTGTTAGAAACATCAAATGAGGCAAGTGAAAGTCCCTCATGTTAAGACAGGCAGGCAACAGACACGTACCACACACACTCAGAATGCCAGTCTGACCGTAATTAGAAGGGAAGCTCTTCACACACTAGTATTTCTACCAAATGCTCCTCACAACTACACTGAAATACAGCATCTCAATAGGCAGTGTTCTTTGTCCATAGAACTCGTTTCAAGATCAAATATGCATCTTCCAGTCAATGACATCTTACAGTCAAGGAAATACAGTGATATTTAGTAACTACCAACTAGCAGGTACACGCAAGATCCCACTTGGTAGCTATCTTACGTGATACACACTATTCTCCCATTTTGGGGGGTAAGTCAAATGAGACAGGATTGTTAAGTAATCTGCCCAGGGTCACAGCTAAGAACAAAACCCGGGAATCAAATCCAACTCCAACTCCAACATTGAAGAACGGTTTACGACTGTAACTTCCACTGACTAAATGTCCCCAGACTGATATTTGCCTTGCGATACCTGCATTTTCCAGCATCTGTCTTCTCCCTCCCTGTCAATTACTTCCTGCTGCTTCCACTTTCGTGTGACCTTAAATAGCACTCTCCCCCTTGTTCTCCCCATGGCTCTCTACTATTGTAACGCCCTTTCAATTGCAACACCAGATAAAAGCTTGCTTGACATAAAAATCAACCAAGTCTATGACCTCAAGAGCAGTGTCTGTTAAATATTCGCGTACACACAAATGACCCTGCGATCTTGTTAAATGCAAATCCTGATTCAGAAGGTCTGAGATGGGGTCTGAGATGCTGCACTTCTAACAAGCTCGGTACAGCAAGGTTTTGGCACTGAACTCTGTACCATCAATTCTGTTTGCTTTCAATTATCTGATCACTGACTACCTCTACATAGATGAGGTTGGTAACATTGATGGTATAATTAATGTAGAACCGCTCATGAATCAGATTCCCCAGGCCAATACTGCAGTAAGTTTTCATGTAAGTTTTCTAACCTTTTTCAGTAGCTAATATGCCACCACAACCACTTCTGCATCAGTTAGTATAGTGACTATACTCTCATCATCATAGTAATATGGTGGTAATAGTAATAACAGCTATCATTTATTAAGCACGTACTATGTTCCATAGGTTACAGGTTTCACTCTTTTACTTTAGAAAACCCTTAAAAAGAAAACAAACAAACAAACAAACAAAACCCAGGAGGTAAATACTCTCCTCCCCATGGTTCACACTGTACAGATGCTCCTTGAATGACATAGCTTTGAATTTTGTAGGTCCACTTACATGCGGATTTTTTACAGTACAATATTATGAATGTAGGATTCTTAGGATTTTATGATTTTCTTTACGATTTTAGTAACATTTCTTAGTTTAAGAATGCAGAATATAATATATATAACATGCAAAATATGGGTGAATTAACTATTAATGTCACCAGTAAGGCTTCCAGTCAACAGTAGGTTGTGAGTAGTTATGTCTGAGTCCAAAGTTACACTCAGATCTCTGACTGCATGGGGGAGGGAGGGTCAGCACCCCATGCTGTGCGAGGGTCAACGCTACTTAAGTCCTCTATCCCTGTCCCAAAGTACTTGGAAATGATGTAAATACAAAATTCTCTGCAAGTCAGCTGAAAACTAAACACCATGGACTAAAGCACTGATTAACAGAAGTCACCTGAAAGACGTGACTCCTCAAGTGGCAAAAGCCTATATAACCATTTTGAATATATTTATCACTAAAGAAAGAAGTGAATCAATGAGGAGAAAGAGGTGAAGGCATTGTAAACGGAGAATTAACACTGTCAAACAGCTGACTTTGGCCAAAAAACTTTACTGTTCCATACCCATTGATAAAATGCCCTCTCTTACTGGAAGATGGATACAGTGGGCTTATAAAACATTTGATGGCCTAACCTCCTCAGTCTGATTCTACATTTACCAAGAAATCTAATCTTTCATAGAAAAGAAGCCATTAATTATGAAGAGTCTGAACAGTTTGTGTGCCAGTAATTTCTCACAGTATATCAATACTATATCGTGGTCACATGAGTTTCATTAGTGCGCATTTATACACCCTTAAGGCATGTATGAATTCATTCTCCCTCCATCAGAACTCCTCTTGAAGTTGAAAGGCAGGCCCTCGGCCACAGTAAATTCATCAAGATGGTGAGTATTACCCTACGAAACCCAACAAAAGAAAGCAACCAGTCCTCATCCCCACTGGACACCAAGGCGTAGAGCAGTTTTTACTTGAAAAACAAATCTCTTAAAACATACCTCATCTAGGATTTCTCTATTTCTTTGTAGTAGTTCAGGTAGCTCTTTGATCAATTGATCAACAGTCTGGATGCCTCCCTGTTCAATCACAGATGTGGATTTAGTCAATATAGACTGAGGTACAGTATCTCCAGACACATCTTCAATTGCTGCTGGAAGATTAAGGGAAGCTAACACCCTGAAAAAATGAGATACTGTGTCATCTTGAGGTCTAAACCATCTTTAAAGCATTAATCTCCTCGTTAAAAAAAAAAAATTAAAAAAGGGGCACCTGGGTGGCTCAGTCGGTTGAGCGTCCGACTTCGGCTTAGGTCATGATCTCTCAGTCTGTGAGTTCGAGCCCCGCATCGGGGTCTGTGCTGACAACTCAGAGCCTGGAGCCCCCTTCAGATTCTGTGTCTCCCTCTCTCTCTGCCCCTCCCCCACTCATGCTCGCTCGCTCGCTCTCTCTCTCTCTCTCTCAAAAATAAACATTAAAAAAAATTTTTAACATTAATCTCCTGTATATCCTAATCAATAGCAATGGAGTTCACACCCCAAAATAATTGACAACCCTCATCAATGGAAAAATAAAGCAAAGATACAGGACTAAAAAAATGAAATCAGTGATTGATAAAATTAAAACAAAATTGTTAAAGAATTAAGATCACAGTTCAGAATTAAAAGCCAAAAAGTAAGAAATATACATTAAAAAACATGAGCTACCTTGAGCTCAAGCTCAAACTTAACTTCTTTTAGTCTAAGAAATTAAAAATCAAAAATTCTATCTTAAAAAATACAAACTTTTACCATACTTCTGTTGTTATACTGTCACTGGTGAGTCAGAAATAATACACAAAATAGTTGTAATTTCATGTCATCTAAGCAGAACGTCAAGACTACAAAATTGATCTAGGTATTAATCACAGAATCTTCATCTGTTCTCAGTTTTGTAGCACAGTATCAAGTATTATTTCATTTACATAACGGAGGGGTTATTAAGGTAAACTTATGTTTTCTTGCTAGAAAAAGAAAAGTCAGGTCAAAATCCATGCATCCATCAAAATTAAAAACCTGAAAAATTAAACTAACTAGGAAAAAAAAATTCTCAATTTCATATACCTGACAAAGGACTTGCTCTAAAATATACTAAGAACAAGAAAAACTCGATTTTAACAAACGAGCATAAAATATCAACAGATACGTTACAAAAGACAGACGAATGGCTAGTAAGCACACGAAGAGTCACTCAACGTCATTAGTAATCACAGGAATGTAAACTGAACCACAATTAGATTCTGCTACACACATACTAAAACGGCTAAAACTATTAAAAAGACTGACGATACAAAGTGCTGCCACGGATGCAGGGTTCCCAAAAAGTGCAGGCGGGAATATGAACTGGAGCCACCACGCTGGAAAACAATCCGGCTGTTCTGCATGAAGTCAGGCCTACAGCAACCGGACGATTCAGCAACTGTCATCCTAGGTATTTACCCGAAGGAAATAAAACCTGTGCACACAAAGCTTTGCACATCGGTGCTCACAGCACGTGGAATGTCCACCAACAGGCAAATGTAGAATAAACTGCTATTTAACCATAAAATGAAATACTGCTCACTAATAAAAAGGACCAAACTGATACATACCACACAGATGAATCTCAGAAACATTACGCAAAGTGAAAGAAGCCGAACACATTCTGAGTACACGCTACGTGCGCTGAACATACCGCAAGGGTTCCATCCGTACATACTGCGGCAACACCCTAACATGCTGTATACCGTAATGTACATGTAATGTGATGCACACGCTATAATGTTTGTATTAACCTGTGTAAAAAGTGACACCGACCTAGGGTGACAGGGAGCAGATGAGCAGTGGCTAAGGGCCAGGGGAAGAAGGACTGAAGTGGCACAAAGCAACTGTTCAGGGTGATGTAAATGTTCTCTACCTTGATCGCGGTGGTGGTGGTTACATGGTGTAAGCTGATCAGAAAGAACTGAACTATACACTTCAAGTGGGTCTATCTGTTGTACTTCATTGAAAATTATACTGAAGACACTTTAAAAGCCAATGAATTATTTTGTTACTCTTCAATCCACCATTAACAAAAATTAGTTCAGAATGCTGAACCATGTACCATGCTATCTATCTTAACTTACAAGTTCGTTTCTACTTCTCACTTCCCTCAAATAAGTATCTCCTACCATGTAAATTAGTGGTCAAACACTCTCACTAGTTTCAGTAACCGAGTTTCTTGCAAGTCTATTTCCTAGGACTTCGCAGATAGAGCATCCACCCAGAGTGCACAGGAATGTGTATTTGCTACTTCCAAGCTCAGAAAACCAAACGCTCATAAACTATTTAGTTAGGGTAACAATCAAACAGAAAACATTACAACTTCACAGATATATTTATGGAAGTTAAAGCTGTACCTACCCATTTGCCAAAGTGGTGGCTTCTCTCATTTGAGCAATTGATCTGTTAACTAAGTCAGCTTTCCTCTGATTATAGGCGGCCAACGACTGCTGCACTGACACAGGAACCATACTTTCAAACAAATCTAAAATGAGCAATGTGAATTTCAACAAAATTTCAAGACACAAAGTCCATCTGTAAAGTGAATGCTCATATTCCCTTTCCTATAGTCACATAAAAAGTCTACAAATATTTAAAAATCAAAACTAAATCACTACTGAAAGTACAACGATGGAGAGAATTTTTAGAGCACTATATTCACGAACAATGAGAGCTTTTTCTTTGAACTTAATTTTCTTAACGTTTCAAGATGTGTTTGTCATTGACTTCTTTGGTGAAGAAGAT
The DNA here is from genome assembly GCF_024362965.1 of Panthera pardus. NCBI lineage: Eukaryota > Metazoa > Chordata > Mammalia > Carnivora > Felidae > Panthera > Panthera pardus. Next base: position 155,044,050 of record NW_026526721.1, read on the forward strand.
CTACACTCTTTATTAGTTGATTATACTGGTTAAGCAGTCCACATTGCCTGGGTTTAATTTCCAGCTCCTTCCACCACTTTCTAGCTCTGCAACATCGGGCAAATTATTCAAGCACTCTGTGCGTCAATATCCTCATCACTCAAAGGGTTATGGATAACAATAGTACCCATCTCATGAGACTACCGTGAGAATATTAATTATGAGCTAGTTATCTGTACTTAAGAGTCCCTGGCACATGGTAAACACATCTTGTTTGCTAAACAGAAATAAATAAAATAATCAGCCTTTCCCAATAACGTACAATACTATCCTTGGGATCTCAGCTAGAAACTACTATACACTGAATACATCTACAAAATCCAAGGATATTATAACATTTATCCCATACAACCATGACTCTGTAAGTTTATACATTTAAAGTCATATTTATGAATGTTTATTTTTAATAGCAGACTCCTAAATAATATAACAAATGTTAAAATGACAAATGCTTAAAGTCTCAATCATTACTCAAATGTACTTTCAAATTTTATGACTGCATGGTTTATTACCATTTACTTTCCATCTTGAATTTTCACTATAGATACAACACTTCATTTTGATTCTCATATTCATCTTGAACATGAATGCAAATCATATTCAAAACATACAATAGCAGTTATGTGATTTTCACTACCAAAAACAACAGATTAAACTGGGGAAAAGATGAGTAAGATTAAAGCGTATCTGAGTACTTGACATACCAGTGAATTTCTGGCTGATGGGGACACTGACTGGGGTAGATTTCACAAGTGTGGCTTTGCCAATTGGGTCCAGATCTTTAAGGTCTGGAACTCGATCATGATAGATGAAGTCATTATCCTTCTTTGCTGCAGAAAGGGCACGGCTGATTTTGTCAGAAAAGTCTTTCACATTGACATATTCATCATAGCGAGATGCCACTGTTTTAATCAATTCTGCTGCGTGCTAAAAAAAAAAAAAAAATGTTAAAAAAAAGTTTTGTTTTTCTCAACCAATGATCTAAGCAATGGTTTTTAAAAAATTTCTTTGAGGACATGCATTTCCAGCAATGTGGTCAACAGAATAACCTAAAAATTATCCCATCCCAAAATTCCAAAATATCAAAAATGAAGAATAAACATAGTAGGCATCCGTCCCAACACATGTGTGAATTACCAAGTAAAAAAAAAAAAAAAAAAAAATCCAGTAAGTATAGTAAGTGAGGCCAGTAAGTATAAACCAGCATTGAGGAAGGCTGGCTGTCGAGTATTTCTATAACCCAAAGGACTAGCAATTAAAACGTCTTACAAGCTCTCATGAAGACCTGAAACAGGGGTCTTAAAACAAACACATCTCCATCTACGGAAACATTCGTCTCACTGCCCCACATGGAGGCAGGAACCTCAAATGTCTACTCCAACAGTGAAAGGCTGGGTCAGAAAAAAAGTACCCAGCCAACACAAGAAGTCAACAAAGAAGCATGTTACCTCAGCATTGACGGGAACGTATTTTTTTAGGGGCGCCTGGATGGCTCAGTCGGTTAAGTACCCAACTTCAGCTCAGGTCGTGATCTCACAGTTTGTGAGTTCAAGCCCTGCGTCGGGCTGTTTGCTGTCAGCACAGAGCCCACTTCAGATCCTCTGTCCTCCTCTCTCTGCCCCTCCCCCATTTGTGCAGTCTCTCTCAAAATAAATAAACTTAAAAAAAAAAAAAAGGAATAGATTTTTTTAAAAAGGTCTACTCTCAGGCACCTGGTGGCTCAGGTGGTTAAAGCATCTGACTTCTTGATTTCAGCTAAGGTAATGATCTCACGGTTCAGACACTGAGCCCCGTGTCGGGCTCTGCACTCACAGTGCAGAGCCTGCTTGAGATTTTCTCTCTCCCTCTCTCTCTGCCCCTCCCCCGCTCACGCTCTTTCTCTAAATAAACATTTAAAAACAAAAATAAAAGGTCTACCTTCATAATTCATAAGATGAGCATATGCCTCACATAAATTTAGAGCTTAAATTACATTACTTAGGTGGTTTCAAATATAATAACAGCAGATAACAGAGGCAATGAAGCCAAAGGCATCATCAGGGACAAATTCAGTGCTTAATGCTTGAGATCTGCCAATCTGCCAGAAAGACCTAAAACTTCTTAAATTTTGCATTTAACAAGACTCTATGTATATAAAGTTACAATGAGAAATTGATAAACTTACCCCTCATCAGAGGGGAAGATTTTAACACTCCTGTCTCAGCATGACAGACCAAGTAAACAAAAAAACTGTAAGACTATAGAAGATGTGAATAACATAATTAATGAGTCTGACCTACCAGACATTCAGAACCCTGGACACCACAACTAGAGAATATAAAGTATTCTCAGGCATATAAAAAACATCTATAGAGAGTAACCACAGGAGAGAAAGCAAATATGAAACAGCAAAGTTATAGAAATACAAGAATGGTTTAAGAAAACCTATTTATGTATTATCCAAATAATAGATTTAAATTTTTAAAAATCAAATTATTTCCACAGATACTGAAAAGCATTTGATAATATTCAATATTCATCACTGATCTTTTTGAAAATCTTAGTAAAATCAAAATAGATATCCAATTCATTAACATGATAAAATCTCAACCCCCAAACCTGCTAACATACTTAGTAGAAAATATTCCTGTAGCCAAAATGAAACAGTATCATCAACAACCTTAGAATGTGTCAAAACATCTAGATAAAAAAAATGAAATTAAGAGGTATAAAGAAGGTATAAAGAAAAGGAAAAAATGATCATCTACAGATGATGTTTTATACACCAGGAAAACCTAAAAAAGTCAACTGAACTATTCTAAATAAGAGGCAGCTCACATGCAAAATCAACAGAGCAAAACAAAAGCTACATCTTTAGTTATACTAGGAGATGAGAAAGGGCACAAATTTAAATCGCTTTTCAAATGTGATTCTTAAATATGTGGTCAAACACTCCCCTCAAATAGCAAAGTTGGTACTAGAATGATAAGATACACCAAGTACACTGGGGAAAAAAAGGGATTGCTAAGGGCCCACCCCCGTGAGTGAAAAGGACTTGAAGCAAATTTGAAAACAATGAAACGGAATAAGGAAACAAGTGCCAACAGATGATAAAGGCAAAGCCAACTGGTCCTCATCAGCCACCAAAAGGTCGCAGGAAAAATGGAGTGCTGAGAGGCCTCATCCCGAGAGGGAACTGCTGAGAGCAAGAGGCAGGTTAATCGAGGGCAGGGAGGCCGGGGGAAGCAGATAGGAGGAGTGAAACCAGGGAAAAAGAAGAAAGGGGGCAAGCACTCCAACAGGTCCGCAAAATAACAGACTCTCAGAGCGGACACAGCACCTCGCAAAGGAAAGGCCGTGAGGGATTCAGGGAAACACAGGTACGGAGGAAGAGTCCTTCCTCAAGCAGGCTAGGCTTTGAGAGCCAAAGAAGTGAAGCCGAGGAGGGAGCCCCGACACAAAGAGGCTCAGAACGCTACCACACGACCGGAGGGGGGCATGCCCCCACTCAGGAGCCTCTTGCGACTCCTCTACCTAAAATCAATCTCATCCAAACACAAGTAACGGAAAAGGCATCCCATCTGCTTCAACACAAAGAAACCAGAAGGAAAAGGATGAAAATGAGCATGTAACTTTCCAATAGGTAATGAAAATTCACCAAGGAAATATTGTCACAAAGCAGATGAAAACAGCATGCTGAAAAAGCTAAAATAAACTAAAAACTTAAGCATATAATCATAGTATCAAAAGAACACAAAACGCGAACAGAGGACCAGATGGCCTAGACAACAGCAGGTGAGAGCAGACAGCAAGAGAAATGTGGAACAGGAACTGACAGAACTCAGGCAAGAAAGTGAAGAAAAACCCAAAATCATTTTTAAAAAGATTGAAATATGGGGGCGCCTGGGTGGCTCAGTCCGTTGAGCGTCTGACTTCCTCTCAGGTCATGATCTCACAGTTTGTGAATTCGAGCCCCATGTCGGGCTCTGCACTGACAGCTCAGAGCCTGGAGCCTGCTTCAGATTCTGTCTGTCTGTCTGTCTGTCTGTCTCTCTCTCTCTCTCTGCCCCTCCCCCACTCACACACTCTCCTTCAAAAATAAACATTAAGAAAATGTTTAATAAAAAATATAAAAAGATTGAATATTTACACAAGTAACAAAAAAGGGGTAACAGACATCATGTAAGAAACACACAACTCAATATGGCAGGCAAGGAGAGGGAGGTGGTTACCAACTAAAGATTGGTAAGACACAGCTGCCAGATGCCACGTGAGGACCTTGTTCTGCACAGACCAGCTGTGAAAGAACACTACAGAAAACGTCTTGGAAAACTAAACTAGGTTTCAGTAATATTACATTACTAGTATTAATTATTAATCAGTATTAACTTTGGCAGGTGGGCAGACATTATAGTTTTAGGGCTTTTTTTTAAGTCTTATCTATCAGAGATATGACTTGGTTTTGTTTTTTTTAATTTTTAATTTTGATTTTTTTTCTCTTTTGTTTCCTTCTCTTCACTCTTTTCCCTTCTTTTTCTTTCTACCCTCCTCTTGTTTTTTCTTCCCTTTGGAATCTAGCTCGTAGTTTCTGATTTGATTTTTGGTCAATTCTTATTCTGCTTGTTTGATCAGGCATTTAAATCTATTCTTTATATACCTTTTCTTTTTTAAATTTTTTTTAATGTTTTTGTTTATTTTTGAAGGAGAGAGAGACAGAGCATGAGTGGGGGAGGAGCAGAGAGAGAAGGAGACACAGAGCTCAAAGCAGGCTCCAGGCTCTAAGCTGTCAGCACAGAGCCCGATCCCGTGAGATCGTGACCTGAACCAAAGCGGGACGCACAACCGACTGAGACACCCAGGCGCCCCTTTTTATTTTATATTTTATATCTCCTTCCTATTTTCTTCTCTCTCTGGATTAAGCCTTATAGTTTCTTTGATTCTCTGCCTGGTGTTTTTTTTCCACCCCTTTCATTTCTTTGTACAGGCTAAGGTTCCCCCGCCTTCACTTCATTTTCCTTTTGTCCAGGGTTGCTTCAACGGACACAGCCACGCACACCTGGTGGAAGGTCCGAACAATCCACCACTAAAGCAGCGGGACAGAACAGCCAAAGATGCAGCAACAGAGCGCAGGCAACACAGTCAAAAGACACCTTCTGAAGTGCCAGGCCCTGCACAGCGTATGACCCCTTTTAAAATACGGTAGTACTCACAGGTGCAGGACACTTAACAAGCGATTAGAACCCGTAAAAGACAGAAACCTAGCCAAATAGATGAAACGGAAAAATTCTCCTCAAAAGAAAATCCAGGAAGAAATGACAGCCAGAGAACCGCTCAAAACAACATATCTGAACAAGAATTTAGATTAATAGTCTTAAGACTAATAGCTGGGCTTGAAAAAAGCATGGAAGACAGCAGAGAATCTATTGCTGCAGAGAGCAAAGATCTAAGGTATTGTCACAATAAATGAAGAAATGCTATAAATCAGGTGCAAAATAAACTAGATGCAGTGACAGCAAGCATGGAAGAAGCGGAGGAGAGAATGTGTAAAATAGAAAATAAAATTATGAAAAATGATGAAGCTGGGAAAAAAGAGGGAAAAGAAATTACTAGATCACAAGAGGAGAATTAGAGACCTAAGTGACTCAAGGAAACGAAATAATATCTGTATCCTAAGAGTTCCAGAAGAAGAAGAATAAGAGAGAGAAAAGGGCAGAAGGTTTATTTGAACCAATTATAGCTGAGCACTTCCCTAATCTGGGGAAGGAAACAGACATCCAACTCCAAGAGGCACAGAGAACTCCCCTCAAAATCAAAATCAGACCTACACCGTGACATATTATAATGAAACTGGCCAAATACAAAGATAAAGAGAGAATTCTGAAAGCAGCTCGGGACAAACGGGCCTTAACCTACAAGGGGAGACACATAAGCATAGTAGCAGACTTGTCCACTGAAACCTAGCAGGCCAGAAGGGAGTGGCAGGAAATAGTCAATGTGCTGAACAGGAAAAATATGCAGCCCAGAATCCTTTATTCGGCAAGGCTGTCACTGAGAATAAGAAAGGTAAAGGCTTTCCAAGACAAACAAAAACCAAAGGAATTCATGACCACTAAACCAGCCCTGCAGGAGATCCTAAGGGGGACTCTGTGAGTGGAAAGCAGCAAAGACTACAAAGGACCAGAGACATCACCACAAGCATGAAACCTACAGGTAACACAATGGCACTAAATCCATATCTTTCAATAACAACACTGAATGTGAACAGACTAAATGCCCCAAACAAAAGACACAGGGTATCAGAATGGATAAAAAAAACAAGATCCATCTATATGCTGCCTACAAAAGATTCATTTTAGACCGGACGACACCTGCAGACTGAAAGTGAGGAGACGGATGTCAAAAGAAAGCTGGAGCAGCCACACCTATGTCAGACAAACTGGATTTTATTTTTTTTTTAATTTTTTAATGTTATTTATTCATTTTTGAGAGAGAGAGAGAGAGAGAGCACACAAGCAGGGGAGGGGCAGAGAGAGGGGGAGACACAGAATTTGAAGCCAGCTCCAGGCTCTGAGCTGTCAGCACAGAGCCCGACATGGGGCTTGAACTCACGAACAGTGAGATCATGACCTGAGCTGAAAGTCAGAGGCTTAACTGACTGAGCCACTCAGGCGCCCCTGATCAAACTAGATTTTAAAACAAAGACTGTAGCAAGAGATGAAGAAGGGCATTATGTCATAATTAAGGGGTTAATCCATCAAGAAGAGCCAATAATTGTAAATATTTATGCCCCCAATGTGAAGGCACCCAAATATATCAAGTAATCGCAAACGTAAACATATTGATGATAATACTGTAGTTGTAGGTGACTTCAATACTCCCCTTAAAACAATGGACAGATCATCTAAGCAGAAAATAAATAAGGAGACAATGGCTCTGAATGACACACTGGACCAGACAGACTCAACAGATATATTCAGAACTTTTCATCGCAAAGCAGCAGAATACACATTCCTCTTGAGCGTACAGAGAACATTCCCCAAAAGTGATCACACACTAGGTCACAAACAGCCCTCAGCAAAAATAAAAGGACTGAGATCATACCATGCATACTTTGAGATCACAACACTACGAAAGTTGAAATCAACCACAAGAAAAAATTGGGAAAGGCCCCAAATACATGGAGGTTAAAGAGCATCCTACTAAAGAATGAATGAGTCAACCAGAAATTAAAGAAGAAATTTAAAAATACATGGAAGCAAATGAAAATGAAAACATGACAGTCCAAACCCTTTGGGATCCAGCAAAGGCAGTCCTAAGAGGAAAATACACTGTAATCCAGGCCTATCTCAAGAAGCAAGAAAGGTTCCAACTGCACAACCTAACCTTACACCTAAAGGAGCTAGAAATACAGCAGCAAAGAAAGCCCAAAGCCAGCAGAAGAAGAGAAATAATAAAGATTAGAGCAGAGATTAACCATATAGAATTTAAAAAAAACAGCAGAACAGATTAGTGAACCTAAGAGCTGGTTTCTTGAAAGAATAAACAAAATTCGTAAACTCCTAGCCAGACTTCTCAAAAAGAAAGAGAGGACCCAAATAGATAAAATCATGAATGAAAAAGATCACAACCAACACCACAGAAATACAAACAGAATTTTGTATTTCATTTTTTTTCCTTTTTTAAATTTTTTTTAATGTTTATTTATTTTTGAGACAGAGAGAGACAGAGCATGAACGGGGGAGGGGCAGAGAGAGAGGGAGACACAGAATCTGAAACAGGCTCCAGGCTCTGAGCAGTCAGCACAGAGCCCGACGCGGGGCTCGAACTCACGGGGCCGCGAGATCGTGACCTGAGCCGAAGTCGGACGCTTAACCAACTGAGCCACCCAGGTGCCCCCAGAATTTTGTATTTTAGAGAATACTATGCAAATTATATGCCAACAAACTGGACAATCTGGAAGAAATGGACAAATTCCTAGATACCCACACACTACCAAAACTCAAAAGGAAAGACATAGAAAATTTGAACAGACCCATAACCAGTGAAGAAATTCAATCAGTTATCAAAAATCTCTCAACAAATAAAAGTCCTGGGCCAGATGGCTTCCCAGGGAAATTCTACCAGACATTTAAAGCAGAGTTAATACCTACTCTTCTCAAGCTGTTCCAAAAAATAGAAATGGAAGGAAAGCTTCCAGACTCATTCTATGAAGCCAGCATTACCTTGATTCCAAAACCAGACAAAGACCCCACTAAAAAGGAAAATTACAGACCCTGATGAACATGGATGCAAATATTCTCAACAAGATACTAGCAAATTAAATTCAACAGTACATTAAAAGAGTTATTCACCATGATCAAGTGGAATTCATTCCCAGGCTGCCAGGGCTGGTTCAATATTCGCAAATCAATCAACGTGGTTCCATATTCACAAATCCCAAAATTTGTATGGAATCACACAAGACCCCAAAGAGCCCAAGTAATGTTGAAAAAGAAAACCAAAGCTGAAGGCGTTACAATCCTAGACTTTAGCCTGTATTACAAAGCTGCAATCATCAAGACAGTCTGGCACAAAAACAGACAAACAGACCAATGGAATAGAATAGAGAACCCAGAAACGGACCCACAAACATATGGCCAACTAATCTTTGACAAAGCAGGAAAGAGCATCCAATGGAAAAAAAAAATAGTCTCTTTAGCACATGGTGCTGGCAGAACTGGAAAGCAACATGCAGAAGAATGAAACTGGACCACTTACACTATACACAAAAATAAACTCAAAATGGATAAAAGACCTAAATGTGAGATAGAAAACCATCAAAATCCTACAGGAGAAAACAGGCAGCAACTTCTTTGACCTCAGCCACAGCAATTTCTTATTTGACATGTTTCTGGAAGCTGAGAAATAAAAGCAAAATTGAACTACTGGGACCTCCTCAAGATAAAAAGCTTATGCACAGCAAAGGAAACAATCGATGAAACTAAAATGCAACCAATGGAATGGGAGAAGAGATCTGCAAATGACATATGTAATAAATGGTATCAAAAAATCTATAAAAAACTTACCAAACTCAACACCTGAAAAACAAATAATCCAACGAAGAAATGGGCAAAAGACATGAATAGATACTTTTCCAAAGAAGACATCCAGATGACAGACAGACACATGAAAACATGCTTAACATCGCTATCATCAGGGAAATATAAATTAAAATCACACAGAGATACCACCTCACACCAGCCAGAGTGGCTAAAATTAACAACTCAGGAAACAACAGATGTTGGTGAGGATGTGGAGAAAGGGGAACCCTCTAAGCTCTGTTGGTGGGAATGCAAACTGGTGCAGCCACTCTGAAAAAGTGTTGAGATTCCTCAAAAAATTAAAAATAGAATTACCCTATGAACCAGCAATAGCACTACTGGGAATTTATCCAAAGGATACAGGAGTGCTGATTTGTAGGGGCATATATACCCCAACGTTTATAGCAGCACTTTCAACAAGAGCCAAATATGGAAAGAGTCCATATGTCCATCATAACTGTTGGAAGTCATACACATACACACACACACACACACACACACACACACACAAATGGAATACCACTCAGCGATGAAAAAGAGTGAAATCTTGCCATTTGCAACAATGTGGATAAAACTGGAGGGTATTATGCTAAATGAAGTAAGTCAGTCAAAGAAAGATCTATGATTTCACTCATAGGTGGAATTTGAGAAACTTAACAAAAGACCATAGGGGAAGGGAAGGAAAGGTAAGTTACAGACAGCGAGGCAAACCAGAAGAAACTCTTAAATACACAAAACAAACTGAGGGTTGATGAGGGTGAGGAAAATGGGTGATGGGCATTGAGGAGGGCACTTGTTGGGATGAGCACTGGGTGTCTATGTAACTGATGAATCAAGGAATCTACTTCTGAAGACATGACTAGTCTGTATGTTAGCTAACTTGACAATAAAATTTAAAATGATAATATATAAACAGAAGAGAAATGAAAAACAACCATGAATAACAGAAGACTCATGCTTAGGTTCAACAATTGTTACCAATTTGCCATATTTGCTTTACCATTTTCACATGGGAGGGGGCTTTTTTGCAGAATCATTTGGAACTGAAGTTCGGACACCATGAGCCTTCATCCCCAAGTACTTCAGCACATATCTCCTGGTAAGAAGAGTCTCCTTAAAACCTACAAACTGCTGTCACAACTAAGAAAAAACAATACTTTTGCAAAACCAGTTTCACCATCTTACTTGGTCCCTCATTAATGAATTAAATAAATCGGACACACATCCATTCTATTGAGACACATTTTTGTATCCATATATCTGTACGCCTTTTTCAAAGCCACACTTCGTCAGTGTTAGGGATTCCACCAAGATGATCAAGTATACAGGCTTCTGTAGCCAAATAAAGGGCACTATCCTGGTAGGGCATCTCATGAGCCCTACACGGCCAGCCACAATTTGTCTTGGCCCCAGATGTAAATTCCAAGCAACAGTCTTAACTTTGCTGTTATTTTATCTGCTGTGTTGTATTTCCCTGACATTTCCAATGTTTTTTTTTTCCCCACTGCTCACAGCAACGACTGAAAAGCTGGTTTCTCGGTAGGACCATGTAATGATCTTTATCAGGTTCATGGGGTACTTTGAGCCACAGACTACAGAGATTAGGGTTTCTTGGTCATCTTTTTTTTTTTTTGTCTATTTGTTCTGTTTGCCTATTTCTGAGTTCAAATCAAGCAACGACAACAAAATCTCAGGCCTAGAAAGAGGCACGGCCCTTTTGTGCTAACTTCTGACCTATGACTAACGCTATAAAACTGAAGCTACAAACGCTTACGCGTCTGTAACTGGAAAAAGTCTTTATCTCTCACTGCTCAAGGTTGAAACAGTTTCCTTTTTCCACATGGGACTTTAAATATCAAAATTTCAAAAAGAACTCTTACGTGACTGGTTTAATAGACAGACACTAAGTAAGAGCTTACTTGAAACTAATAGTCCTAGAATTCTAGAAAATAAAGAAACTAAATTTCTAATACTTTAAATTTGCTAGACTGAAAAAAATCCTTCCCATGGAAACCCCTTTTTCAGAAGCATTTTTATGTAAGAATCTAAGCTACCATAATCAAAGTGAACTCTGGACAAATGAGATATGTTGGAATATCTGTGTTTTATTAAAAAAAAATATGCTTTTCAAAAAATAAATAAAAAGTATGCCTTTCTTTGATTTCGTCCGTTGTGAAGTGTAAGCACACATTTTCTTTTTTACAAGACTTGGGGTTCTTCTCTCATAAAAAGACAAATTAATCTGGACTTCCCAAATAATACTTGCAGAGTATCTTCTAATATCCAGGCCATATTTACAATTCCCTAACAGTCCTCTCCCTACCCCCTGCTTACCAATACTCAAAATACAAACGACTCCTGTGAACAGCCCTTGCCCCTCTCATGACATTGACCCAGGTTCACAGCAGGTTTCTGCCAACCTCGATGCTGAGAGGACGGACAACCGCACAGACGGACAAAACACCAACCTCTGCTGTTTACAGGATCTGTTCACAGATACAGCTGACCCTGTGCAATGCAGGGCTTAGTGGCCCCACACCCTCCCCCACAATGGAAAATCTGCGACAACTCTGGGCTCCCCCAGAGCTTAATTACTATCAGCCTACCGGTGACCAGAAGTCTTACCTGTAAAATAAACAAATAACATATATTTTGTATGTTACGTGCTTTTTATGCTGTATTCTTATAAAGTCAGCTAGAGAAAAGAAAATGCTAAAACCACGGAGAAGAGATGACAGATTTACAGTTCTATAAAAAATCTGTGTATAAGTGGATCCACACAGTTTAAACCGGGGCTGTTCAAGGGTCAGCTGTATTACACTGTCGTCCCCTAGCGGTGGAACTGCATATGCCAATTCAGACAAAGGGTGTGCCACGAGTTAAGCAGCTTGGTAATTAATTTAGACTATTCTATATTAAAACAGGGAGGAGCACCTGGGTGGCTCAGTCGGTTAAGCGTCTGACTCTTGATTTCAGGTCAGTCATAATCTCACAGTTCGTGGGATCGAGGCCCGCGTCGGGCTCTGTGCTGACAGTGCGTATCCTGCTTGGGAATCTCTTCCTCCCCCTCTCTCTGTCCCTCCCCCGCTCGCATGTGTGCTCACACGCTCTCTCTCAAAATAGATAAATATTTTAAAAATGGATAAATAAGAGAACTGAATGAAAATCTTACATAATTTTTTCGATACAACATAAGACTTCAAAAAGCACCCAGCACGTAAAACTTAAGGATAAAAACAATCACTTTTCTCTGCTGATAGGGGCAATGAGTAGAAAAGGTTTTTATGAACAAACCTGGGAATCTCACGAAGGAAAAAAAGAGAGAGCCAAGTTACTCAAGTATTTATTTCCAAGAAACTCACCTGCAACCTTGCAATCTCTTCTCCAAATTTCTTCTGCTGTTTTGCCAGGATAGACTGGTGGTACTCAGCATTGGCCTGCATGATACAGTGCTTTGCAGCCAAGACAGGGAACACCTCCTGGAAATAAAAATACTGACCAGGGGAGAGTCCAACCACACAAACCACCACAGACAACACGGGATGCAGGAAGAAAAAGGAAAAGGAGACAGAAATTAGAAATCACCCCATTAATGGTTTAGAGACAGGTTAGTCATTAGGTGTAAACAGAGAAGACAACATGATTTTGCAGGAACTGAAGTCAACGAATTCAATTTTTTTCTTCCAATTAAAATTAAGGGGTTTTGTTTTTGGGGTTTTTTTTGCACTGTTAAGTGAAGCCAATTTAAGTTTTTATAAGGTCTTCAATCAAGCCATGAAGTCAACATTTTGTTTACAAAGAAGAAAGGAAAGCATGCATTAGGAAGAGAAGGAGAACAGACATTCACAGAGGAATACCAAGCACGAGGCTTTAGAAGCTTTCTTAGGAGTCCTTACCCAGCCCTTAGAGTTAACTAAACCACCATTACTCACATATACTAATGAAAATGCTCTATAGCTGACTGTTTCATCGTGTTTTTAAAAGACAAAAGACAGTAAATTAAGTTCCCACTTAAATTCATATCTAAGAGACTTTTTAATAAAGATGATTTCTAGCCACAGAGAGACTATTTAGTATACACACTAACATTTCAGATTACATACTCAGAAACACATAGCAAACAAACACACTAAGTTAATATCTAATACGATAAAGTGTTATTCTGCCCTAATTTGTTTTGAAGAAGATTCCAGTCAAAATTCATTTTAAAAGATCCAAACATATGAACCGAGAAGCACTTATATCGGAAGATGCTCTTCCAAAACGGCAAATCGCAGCCTGCAACCTCACTGTCTTTAGGAGTACGTGCCACAGGAAATCCAAGACTTAAACTAGGCAATCGCTGTCCAGACAAAAATAGGAAAGAATCAAACACTGGATTACCGCCTGGTACGCTTTCCTGGCTCCCAGGGAGTCACTTCCTAGCTTCCTGGATCACTACTTGCAGATATTCCAGTTTTACGACTAGAATATGAAGACACCTTATGAGCTTTATTAGTCAAACGGCAAAAAGACATCTAAATCTCAGACTGTACTCAGGCCAGTTCTCAAGGTAAGGCTGGAGCAGCTTGGTGTTTTAACCGGAGATTCTCCAGGAATACCAGGAATGCTGCAGAGGGAGTTTCCAAGTCTTTGAAGGTGCCATTCTTCTCTCGGTGACACGACTGAACTAATGGCCCAACAGGATGTTACGGGACACTGTGCAGCCGAACGTGAAGTCTCTCGGATGAAAACAAGGTGAGAGAAGATCCCAAGGCTCTTTTCAGGAGTAACAGTATTAACATCCAAGAGTCCTGGGCAACTTTCTAGTAACCTCTTGGTGTATTTTAAATCTCCAGCAATTCCCTCACATCAATCCCTAATTCTCTGACTAAACTAGTGTGTGCCGTTGATGTATTTATGCTTTTTTACTTCACCACGAAAACTGTCTGCAATTTCATAATTTACAAGGCTTCCTGAATGACTTATAGATCAATAAATTCAGGGCGCCCGGCTGGCTCAGTCAGAAGAGCACGCGACTCTTCATCTCAGGGTCGTGAGTTCCAGCCCCATGGTGGGTGCAGAGATGACTTAAATAAACTTTAAAACAATAAAATAAATCAATAAATTCTCCTAGAAAAGATCATGTAACAAAAACCATATGCTATTATCATACAGACAAAACGAATTACCTGAACGTTTCTGAAAGAGTAGTTGAAACGCACTACATTTCCCTCAATCTGTAAGTTTCCTTTTAAATCATTCTGAGTTTACGCGTCAGTCTAATCATATGCTTTGCGTTTGACCGTCACTGACTAGTCTTTTCAAATGCCACTTCAGAAAAGCTTACAGTAAAACAATTAATATTTTCTCTGATGTGCGGCAGCAGGCAGGCGGTTGTTTTCCTTAGCTGTACAGCAGCAGCCCAATTTTCTATCTCTGTTGGCAAAACTTAATTCTAAGCAAAGTCCTGGACGAACCTGCTTTCTTTTCCTTTTGTCTTTATGTCTGTTTTGTGCTTTAAGACTCATCTCTAAGAAAACAGGACAATAATTAAAAGTGCAAATACTCAACATGCACGCGTATCCATGCTTGTGGCAGACTGCCCATGAACCAGAATCACACAGTGCCTTGATGTGACAAAGTTACTGGAGGCAGAGGCTCAAAAATTTCCAGAAAGAAGTTCGGAAAAACAAGTTCAGTAAAGAGTAGAGACAGAGGCACCCCTTAAATACAAAAGAATTTTTCATGCTTCTTAAATAAAAAATTATTTCTACCAACATGTTCTTCAAATGCCTCTCCTAAAACTTCAAGTTTCTTTTTTATAAAACATAATTTGCAACGTTTTTCTTCTATACAAAAACCTCTAAGTATTTCCACATGCAAAATAACCAAGTATTTGCAAAAACAATAACTGACCTTGGGAAGAGTATCTTTGTACTGACACTGTTTAAAAGCATCACCAAAGTAATCTGCGGCCTGATTAGCCAATTTGGCTATGATGGCATCTTTCATTTTATCTGGAATAAAATAGGACATTGGCCATTGTAATTAAAAAATATATATAAAATAATCCGACACATCATAACTTAGTATGAACTCTGAGATCACAAGTTTGTACACTTGTCTTCCTATTTTAAAAGCTGATCGCTTCTCTTCACACGCAACAAAATAGAGAAAAAACCGGAATTACCTCTTGTGGCTTTTAAAAAAAAGACTTCTTGGGCCTGTGCCAGCATAATAAGACTGAGGGTCCCAACAGTATCTGGAGACAGGTCCACCGTAGGCTCTCGACTTAAGGCAGATAAAACTGTCTCTTTAATATGTAAAAAGGCACCACTAGCAAACTAGAGGGGGAGAAAAAGAACTTCTTTAAAATCTATGTAAACTCAGCAAGACTTAACTTTCTACTGTTACACACAAATCATTTCAAATGTTAATTCAGTTGAACAGTTACTATACTTAAATTTTTATATTGTTACAGATCTAAAACATATGACCTACAAACAATAAGGGTATTTTTCCAAAATACTATACAGGAACAGATTTAACTAAGATTAAGAGTAAACCGCAGCAAAACATACAGCAACTTCATGGGACAAATTAAACTTATTTTTAGATATATTTCCCCAAGGCTAATATGAGAATAGAGGTCGGGATGAAATATTATTAAGGAGCTTTTAGTACCGAAATGATCTTGCTTTGGTCCCAAACAATTCCATCTGTCCCACAATTAAACACGCTGTACTTAGGGGAAACCTCAAATAGCACAGGTGATCTGAGGAACAGCACTTACTATCCATTGATAACGATTTCTATTTGGCTTTCAAAGGTCCCTGGTGAAGTGATCCCCATCAGATTTTTTTATTCCGAAATGTATTTTGCTGAGGTTCACCCATAATAACTGCTTTTATGGAACACATGATCCTGGGAAAAAGAAAGAAATCCGTCTGGGATTAGAAGATGTGGGTTATACGGAGGAGCTGCGTCGAGATTACTGAAGATCGTGTGTTAGAGTGAACGCCGTGTTTTCTGCAGTCACGAGGTAGCATGAAACTGGAGTATCTGCACGGAGCGACGAGCCGACCTTGCTTAAATGCACCGAGAGAATCACAGACCGGAACGGCAAGGGACCCAGCCTCTGTCCCAAACGTGGAACGAGAGGCCGGCAAAGGTCACTGAAGAACACGGCCAAGGGTACACAGCTTCCTGGTGGCAAACGGCCTAGACAAGCCTATCTAAGTCTTCTGCTATCACCACCCCCTTTCCACCACACTAGGTGGCCTGCTGCGAATCGCAAAGGCGACTCACAGAATGGAATTTATCATCACATGCCAATTAGCTGAGTTACAGTTAACAGAAAAGTTGACTTCATTTTCACATTTTAAAATATTGGCCCTTTAGAGGCTCAAAAAGAAAAGTATGTCTGTCATCCATGCCCACTGAAAACTGCGCGGCAAGCCACAATTTGGAGCGTTGTTTGCTTAAAATGCATCTTCCTCTCACTTTCTTAGAAGAGCATTCTTAATCTCACTTGTAAACTGAAACAACAGGAAAAATCAGACTCCACCTCTGGGACAAGCAAATTCCACAGCCATGGAAGACAGGAAGCACCTCTGGAATTCCATAAAATTTAGAATCAGAACCTGAAACCTCAACGGACCACTTTATTAACACGCTGGCCTTTGAGTCCCTTGTGTGTCAAATGGGGAGGCATTACACATACAACACGCATCACGAGGTTCATCTGAGAGTCAAATACTGTATGTGAGCACATCTGTAAATTGTAACACAATCTAAAGCATGAACTAGATCATTCGACAGCAATCATTTATTCTTTACGTTAAAAGAAAAAGAAAAGCTGAGTAAATAATACACTGCCACCAAATAAGACGCCGTATTAGTGACAGTACCCAAAATCCAAATTTAGCTAGCTTGAGAACATGACATATCTGACCACATGTAAATATGCCCTCTCCACAAGCCAGAGTTAGAAGTTTCTTACTAAGAGGCCTTAACTTTGGTGACAATGGTAAAATATTAGCTGTGTCTCTTAAGAAAAAATATATTTAAATAACGTACATCTGACCCTTGAACAACAGAGGTTTGAACTGCGCAGATCCACTTATACATGGATTTTTTTTTCAATAAATACAGCACAGTACTGTAAAAGTATTTTCTCTTACATATTTACTGTAAGAATACAATATAAAATACATAAAATGTACACAATACAGGTTTTTTTAATTTTTTAAGTGTATTTATTCTGAGAGAGAGAGAGAGAGAGAGAGAGAAAGTGTGAGCAGGGGAGGGGCAGAGAAAGAGAGAGAGAGAGAAAGAGAGAGAGAGAGAGAGAGAGAGAGAGAGAGAGAGAATCCCAAGCAGGCTCCATGCTGTCAGCACAGAGCCCAACACGGGGCCTGATCTCACGAACCTTGAGATCATGACCTGAGCCAAAATCACGAGTTAGATGCTTAACTGACTGAGCCACCCAGGCGTCCACAGACAATACATGTTATTAAACTGTTTATGTTATCAGTAAGGCATCCAGTCAACAGTGGGCTATTAGTAGTTGCGTTCCAGGGGAGTCAAATGTTACAGTGTATTTTTGACTATGCAAGGGGTCACCACCCCTAACCCTCACGCTGTTCAAGGGTCAACTGTACAAAATTTTTTAATGAGATCAATTATTTAAAAGGGACTTAACCAAGAACTTCATCTCAAACATTCAATCATTTATTCTCCCAACATTTACTGAGCCTTTATTATGTGCCAGGCACTGTCCTAGGTGCTAGGTATACAACAGTGAGGAAAAACAGAGCTGGTCTATAGGTAAATAGTTTAGGGATTTCAAAAGTGTGAATCAATTCATTAAAAAGTACATTACTTTTCAAGGACGTATCTGTGTATAAAGAGACATCTATAAGCCTAAGTACAAGTTAGTTGCAATTTAATCCAAGTTAGTGTTGATTATGTGGTTACTGTTCTGCATACCTGGTAATGCTTAGCAGCGACTTTCAATCCTTCATCATTATCCAGGTTCTGTTCTGCTGCAATCTGGCTAGCTAATGCTGCACAATTGAATAACACACAGCTCTTTTCATATCCTAAGCTTGCAAGAGCTGTAAAAAATTAAGAAGGAAAAATTTATCAGATTATTTTCTCTAAAGGAAATAAATGTTTCAAAGATAGATACTATGAAATCTCTCCCACCGGCTCTCACAAAAACAAGTTTCCAGACCTGTTTTCTCACCCATAATAGTACCCATATTTCCAATGCTGCCCGGCCAGGCAGCAATTTATTTATTTCCACAACGATAATCCCATCATCTAAAATTCAAAAGATCAAGGAGTTATTCTTTCCTCTCCTTTCCGTCCACAATGCTACTAGGTTCCAAATGAAAAGTCATTCTCATGTCAACTCTCACTGAAAGTCAAATAAATTGTTTTCCCATCACCTCTCAAAATTTTACAGAAGATTGGTGTGTGTGTGTGTGTGTGTGTGTACACACACATATATCTTCTCACCACATTCAAGCCAGTAAGTCAGTTCTTCCCTGTGACAAACCTAACCCAAGGCAGGCACCTCCAAGTCTCACACCCTTATCCCGAGACATCCATCAGAAGGCTAGATTGTGCAAGTAGTTAAAATACAGCTCTGATCAGGAAACCACACAGCTCACATCCACTGGGACAGCTACCATCAGGAACAGAAACGACAAAAAATAACAACTGTTGGCAAGCATGTGGAGAAACCGGAACCACTGTGAGCTGTTGCTGGGAAGGTGAAACGCTGCAGTCCTGTGGAAAGCAGTATGGCCGTTCCTCAAACACTCGGAAATAAAACTCCCACTGGATCCAACAATTCCACTTCTGGGTATGTTCCAAAAAGAACTGAGAGCAGTCACAGAAAGGTATGTTCACACCCACGTTCGTAGCCAAAAGCTGGGAGAAACCCAAGTGTCCGCTGATGGGGAAACACGTAACGGAGTATCATTCGGCCTCAAAAAGGACGACTTCCTGTCACATGCTACGCCACGGACGAACCCGAAGGGCACTGTGCTAAGTGAAATAAATACGCAGATCTCAAAAGGCAAATCGAGGCACGCCTCATTTTACTGTGCTTCACTCTACTGAACTTTGCAGACAACCGCATTCGTTTATGAGAGGCAGTGGCAACCGCACCAAGCAAATCGGCCAGCACCACTTTGTCCAACAGCATGTGTTCACTTGGCATCTCTGTGCGACATTCTGGTAACGCTCACAGGACTTAAACCTTTTGCATCATCATTATTACATATGTTATGGTGATCTGTGACCACTGATCACAAGTCCCTGAAAGTTCAGATGACAGCATCTTTTAGCAACAAAATTTTAAATTAAGTTATATACATTGTTTCCCACACATAATGCTATTGCACACTCTGAACAGACTACAATATACCATAAACATCACTTTCATATGCACCGAGAAACAGGACAAAGCTTTACACTTGAACAAAAATATACTTGCACTCTCGTTCTTGGTATCCTAAAATTACACAATGTTCTAATGAGTGGGTAGCCCATGCTTTATTTAGCCAAGACATTACTGAAGGACATTTTTTTTATTTTATTTTTTATTTTTTAAAATTTACATCCAAATTAGTTAGCATACAGTGCGACAATGATTTCAGGAGTAGATTCCTTAGTGCCCCTGACCCATTTAGCCCATCCCCCCTCCCAGCACCCCTCCAGTAACCCTCTGTTTGTTCTCATATTTAAGAGTCTCTTCTGTTTTGTCCCCCTCCCTGTTTTTATGTTATTTTTGTTTCCCTTCCCTTATGTTCATCTGTTTTGCCTCTTCAAGTCCTCATATGAGTGAAGTCATGCGATTTTTGTCTTTCTCTAATTTCACTGAGCATACTACCCTCCAGTTCCATCCACGTAGCTGCAAATGGCAAGATTTCATTCTTTTTGATTGCCGAGTAATATTCCACTGTATACAGACCACATCTTCTTTATCCATTCATCCATCGATGGACATTTGGGCTCTTTCCATACTTTGGCTATTGTTGACAGTGCTATCAACATTGGGGTGCACGTACCCCTCTGAAACAGCACAGCTGTATCCCGTGGATAAATGCCTAGTAGTGCAACTGCTGGGTCGTAGGTAGTTCTATTTTTAGTTTTTTGAGGAGCTCCATACCGTTTTCCAGAGTGGCTGCACCAGCTTGCATTCCCAACTGAAGGACATTTAATTCCCAATATCTGCTACCGGAGTGCCTTGATGAACTATGTCCTGCTCTATTTATGTTAAGTCCTTTGCTTCCCACGTCTGCCAGGAAGAACCTATCTCACTTAAGTATCTTCTAGTTCTGGCACCTGCTCCTTGCTCTCAGCCCAGCAACGTGGCATTGCAAATGCCAAAGAAAAAGAAAAATCCTTTTCTTGACCTGGTCTCCCTCTCAGCATAATGCCTTGTCCTTAAACCCTTACTGAAAATCTTTTAAGATGAGCAATCCGCATTTGCAGTTCCCATCTCCTCACCTCTGGTCCACCCCTCAACCTGATGTAGGGGCATGCCCCTAGTGAAACTTCTTTCATTACCAAATCCACTGACTTCTCCAACTTTATGTGACTTGACCTCTGCCACAACGATTCTGTCAGTGAGGTTCCAACCTGGATAGATACTAAAATCACCTGGAGGTATTTTCAAGGGTACCAATTCCAGTGGTCCACCCCGGAAATTCTTCCTATCACATCTGGCATTCTGTATCTTTACATGTGTACCTTTCACATTTTCCTCAGGTAATTCTAACATGCGGCCAGGTTCAGGAACCACCGGACTATGTGACCTTGGCAACCCTTCTGGCACTCAATGCCGTGCCTCTATTCTTCTCTGGTTCCTCTGAGATCTGAAAGCTTTTTCTCATCCTCATTCCCAGGAACCTGTTCCTGTTTCCTTTGAACGTTATTATCACCTAGCTCTGGCCTTCACACTTTTCCCGATCTACGGACTACCAGAGGAAATAGATTTATTATTATCATTTAACGATAACTGTTCCCAAATCTACATCTCTACCACTCTGGACTTTTAAATCTCGTTTCCAAATGCCAAAAAAAAAAAAAAAAAAGAAAAAAATTCTACCCACACACAGCATACAAAAGTCAAACTCAAATTGCCTTCTGGAAGGAATATCCAACAAGTCAAACTGAGTTATAAATCTTAGAGTCAACCCTCAACTACTCCTCTTCCTTCTGAGAGACATTCGGCAGATCCAGTCAGTTTCAACTCTGAAACGTCGCTCAAATCCCCTCCTTCTCCTCTGACCCACACCTACCACCCTCTCTCATCTCATCTGTCACCAGTCTCCTCACTGGTCTGTTCGTCTCTAGGACCTGGAGTCAGGCTTTCTGGAATCACATCCCACTTCACCAAATCCTTCCCTTATGACTTAGAAAGTCCCTTCATCTTTCTAAACAAGTGTGTTCAACTGGTAATAACAGTGCCTTTCTTCATTGGGCTTTTGGGGAATTCAGGAAGATAATATATGTGAAGCCCTTTCCACAGTGCCTAGGTGGAGTAAGTACTCAATAAATTCTAGCTATTAACACGTAAGAGAGAAGAGTACACATGCATAGTATATTCGCACCTCTTCACAATCTGCTTTCCAATGTCTTCACCCTCCATAATCCTCAATTCAACCTATGGTTTCAAGCCTTAACGATAATTTTATTAGTATGCATCATACATAATTTGTACCATATACTATATGTTATATTACGTATTCTCTATAATGCATATGTACCATAAAACATGTGTTACGTGTACTTATTTACAATAAAATACATTCCTATCACTTACTGCAGCTAATATTCACTGCACACTCTCCTAAGGACTCTGCACGTATCCACCCATTTAATCCACACAAGAGCCCAAATGAGATAAACAGTATTTCACAGTACTATGTATTCCCCGTTTCAAAAACAAGAAAATTAATGCACACGGTGGTTAACCTGCCAACCCGCCTTCGTTCTTCTGACCTTTGGTTATAATGGTCTACCCGTAACATTACTTTTTAGCTGGGAAAACCAAATTCATCCTTCAGAGCTTAACCTGAACACAGCTTACTTTCAACAAGCAGAATTCCTGTCTTCCTCATTTACGGGCTCACTACTTTGTGCATATCCTCATAGACTATCCGTTATATTTTGGAATGATCAGTTGTTTTCCTAAACAGACTGAATACAACTGTCTCATTTGTTCTTATAACTAGGACAGTGCCTGGCAAGGCACAGGCTCTCTACAAGTATTTGGAAATTACATTAAAAGTTGAAATTTAAAAAAAAAATGTAAACATTTTTATTATTTACAAAAAGCTGTCAGGAGAGCAATTTTTAAAGCCTAAAATAATACAACGTGTTTAGCCCAAGTGTCTTATCATTTTTTAAAAAGTCATTACATACCCAATTTTACAGATCCTCCAAAAAGTGAACCTTTATCAAAAGCATCCTTCCAGGTAAATGTCAAGCAGATCTTGATAGAAAAAGAGCAAAGAGAAAATTATCTCACCTTCTTGCTTCTCATTAAATATTAGGTCTATCTTGAAGAAAAATCCACAATGAGGAAAAGGACTAAAGCTTGTCAAAACATTATCTTCTGTAGACAACTAACTCCTTTCCCTTTTCCTGGACCACAGAGTTTTCTTTTTTAAAAGTAAAATACTAGCACTATGATATTTCCAGTGGTCATTCTGCCTCAGTAATTGTGCATATATTGTCCTCTCCAGAAAACACTACCTTACTCATCTTTACAACACACAACGGCATGAACAGAACAGGCACTTAATAAATGATTGTCAAATAAGCCAAGAGAAGCAAAGGTTTCCTTGAATATAAAATTAAAAAGTACTCCCTGATGACAAAAGGAGAAGGGTTACCTTTGGGGGAATGAGATAATATGTTATTTCTTGATTTGGGTTGTACTTATACATGTGTATTCGCTTTATAAAGATTCAAGCTATAAACATGATATTCACTTTTGTACGTATGCTATACATAAATTAAAAGTCTACTTAATAAAAAAAAAGCGATTTCACTCTGATTCTAATGTATTCCACATATAAAGGTTAAAAACAACTTACCTCTTTTAAATTATGTATTGCAATCCCAAGCAAAAATTTTGTTAACTCTGGATTAGAGAAATTTTCAATACACACAAAACTAGAGAGAATAACAGAATGAACACCATACAGCCATCACAGTTTTAGCCTTTTGAATGTCTTGATTCACCTACTCCCACTTTCCATGTCCCCTCCCAAACCTACACACATACTTTTTCCTCCTTGAGTATTTTAAAGCAAATTTCAACATATTACATCACCTGTAAAAATTTTACAAGAATGTTTAAAGCATTTTCCATAAACTACGTATTTTGAAACTTAAAATGTCACACAAATTGAAAACTTTTAACAAGTCTCTCAAACAAAACTGTGAGAAATCATCAGCATTTTTAGTATCTAGCCTTTAAACGAAAGCAAATATTCTTGTAGTATAACATCTAATCATAACAGCACTTGCAACTTTATATGCAAATATAATTTGTGTCAATTTTTAAAACACAGACACTGAGACTAATACTTCAGTTTCCTTTTTTATTCTGTGTAACACAAAGGGAAGGACATCACAGACTATGTTAATCAGTCAACAGATCCTATTGATATAAAATACAGGGGGAAAAAATGCAGTCCAATGCTCCACATAAACCCAAAAGTTACTAAGGAATGACATGAACAGGAACAGAATTCCAAGAGACTCTTCCAAAAGATATAGATTCTCATCAGATGGGCTTACAAGCTTCTAATTTGTATCAAAAGGTCTTACAGAAAGATAAAATAGGGAAGAAGCACCATTTATTTTAAAAAGTGATACCATGGGGCGCCTGGGTGGCTTAGTCAGTTAAGCAGCCGGCTTCGGCTCAGGTCATGATCTCGGGGTCCATGAGTTCGAGCCCCGCGTCAGGCTCTGTGCTGACCGCTCAGAGCCTGGAGACTGCTTCGGATTCTGTCTCCCTCTCTCTCTAGCCCTCCCCCATTCGCGCTCTGTCTCTGTCTTTCAAAAATGAATAAATGTTAAAAAAAATTTTTTTTTTAAATGATACCATGTGTCGGAAGAAATGGGTGTTTGCCATTATTATCATATAACTTCAAAACAAATTAAAATTAATAACTTACCTGATTTTCAGAGAATGGGAATTTGGGTTCAATGGAACAAATTTGATCATAATATCTAAAAAAAGAAGAAAAAAAGGAAAATTTATAATTACCAAAGCTAAATATTATATACATTTACATATACACAACTAGTTTATGAGTACACAAAAATTATTCACTCTTACTTTGAGCAGCCCACAAATCAAATTCAATCAGCCATTTTAAAGTTAATAAACATAATCTTTTAATGTGTAAATGAGAATGTGAAATGCATGCAATAAAAAAATTTGTGAACAAAAAACTCATACTCACCACTAAAGAAAAATACATACCAAGTGTATTGGCTAAAAGGAAACTAACATCTGCCCAGAACCAAAGTATTTCTTAAAATACTACTTCTTATTAAGGCAACTGTTTATATCCATTGAGCAAATTAACATCTCTGATAAACTGCTATTTAAAAACAGGTTTACTAACTTTCACATATGCCTTGGACATCTCCACTTCTGCCCATCTCCACTGTCACACCCTTCATCAAAGCTTCCACCCTACCCAGAAATACACTCACGATTATATGGTCAATTAATTTCAACAAGGGAGGCAAGAATATGCAATGGGAAAAAGGCAATCTCTTCAACAAATGGTGTTGGGAAAACTGGACAACAACATGCAAAAGAATGAAACTGGACCACTTTCTTATACCACACACAAAAATAAACTCAAAATGGATTAAGGACCTAAATAAATGTGAGACCTGAAACCATAAAAATCCTAGAAGAGAGCATGGGCAGTAATTTAAGAAATTTACAAAACAGAATAACAGAATTTAAGAAACAAAATAAACGAGGGACGCCTGGGTGGCTCAGTTAAGTGTCCGACTTTGGCTCAGGTCATGATCTCACAGTTTGTGAGTTTGAGCCCCACAACGGGCTCTCTGCTGTCAGTGCAGAGCCTGCCTCAGATCCCCTGTCCCCCTCTATCTCTGCTCCTCCCCTGCTCACTCTGTCAAAAATAAACATGAAATAATAATAATAATAAATGAAAAAGAAAAAAAGAGACAAATCAAAAGGCACACTCTTAACTATAGAGAACTGATGGTTACCAGAGGCGAAGTGGGTGAGAAAATGGGTGAAGTAGGTGAAGGGGATTAAAAAAGAGTACATTTGATTTTTTTTATTCTTATTTTAATTCCAGTTAACATACAGTGTTGTGTTAGTTTGAGGCGTACAATATAGTGATTCGCTAATTCTATACATCAGCCAGTGCTCGTCACAAGAGCACTCCTTAATCCCCGTGACCTGTTTCACCCACCCCCCACATCCCCCCTCACCCCCGCCCCGTAACCATCAGTTTATTCTCTACAATTAAGAGTCTGTCTCTTGGTTTCTCTTTTTTCCTTTGCTCATTTGTTTTGTTTCTTAAATTCCGCACATGAGTGAAATTACATGGTATTTGTCTTTCTTGGACTTCTTTCGTTTACCATTGTACACTCTAGCTCCATCCATGTCATTGTAAATGGCAAGATTTCATTCTTCTGTATGGCTGGGCAATATATACACACACACCACGTCTTTATCCATTCATCTATTGATGGACACTTGGACTGCTTCTGTAATTTGGCCATTGTAAATTATGGTTTTTTTTTTGTTTTTTTTTTTATTTTTTTATTTTTGGGACAGAGAGAGACAGAGCATGAACGGGGGAGGGGCAGAGAGAGAGGGAGACACAGAATCGGAAACAGGCTCCAGGCTCCGAGCCATCAGCCCAGAGCCCGACGCGGGGCTCGAACTCACGGACCGCGAGATCGTGACCTGGCTGAAGTCGGACGCTTAACCGACTGCGCCACCCAGGCGCCCCAAATTATGTTTAAACAAACAGAAAATGCACAGACCTTTTCAAATTAGTGTTTTATTTGGGTAAATACCCAGTAGTGGAATTACAGAATCGTATGGTAGGTCTATCTTTAACTTTTTGAGGAACCTCCATATTGTCTTCCACAGTGGCTGCACCAGTTCGCATTCCCACCAACAGTGCACAAAGGTTTCCTTTTTCTCCACATCCTTGCCATTACCTGCCATTTCTTGTTTTTTACTTTAGCCATTCTGGCAGGTGTGAGGTGATATCCCATTGTGGTTTTGATTTGCATTTCCTTGATGATGAGTGACGTTGATCATCTTTCATGTATCTGTTGATCACCATGTCTTGTTTGGAAGAATGTTCGTGTCTTCTGCCCATCTTTTAACTGGGTTATTTGTTTTGGGGTGTTGAGATTCAGAAGTTCTTTATACATTTGGATACTAACCCTTCATCAGATATGTCATTTCCAAGTATCTTCTCCCATTCCGTAAGTTGCCTTTTGGTTTTGTTGTCTCCTTCACTGTGTGGAACCTTTTTATTTAAGGTAGTCCCAATAGTTTATCCTTGCTTTTGTTTCGCTTGGCTCAAGAGACCTATCTAGACAAAAGCTGCCACGGCCAATGTCAGAGAAGTTACAGCTTGTGTTCTCTCCTAGGATTTTTATAGTTTCAGGTCCACATTTAGGTCCTTAATCCATTTTGAGTTTATTTTTGTGTATAAGAAAGTGGTCCAGTTTTCCCAACACCATTTGTTGAAGAGACTTTTTCCCATTATTCTTTCCTGTTCTGCCAAAGATTAATTGGTCATATGTACTGCAGGTTCATTTCTGGGTTTTCTATTCTGTTCTATTCATCTATGTGTCTATTTTTATGCCAGTACCATACTGTTTTGATCACTAAGTTTTGTAATATAACTTGAATTGTAATACTTCTAGCTTTGCTTTTCTTTTTCAAGATTGCTTTGGCTTTTTAGGGTCTTTTCTGGTTCCATACAAATTTTAGGATTATTTGTTCCAGTTCTATAAAAAATGCTGCTGGTATTTTGATAAGAATTGCATTAAATGTGTAGATTGCTTTGGGTAGTATAGATACTTTAACAATATTTACTCTTCTAATCCATGAACATGGAATGTCTCCATTTGTGTCATCTTCAGTTTCTTTCATCAGTGTTTTATACTTTTCAGAGTACAGGTCTTACACCTCTTTGGTTAGGTTTATTCCTAGGTATCTTATTATTTTTGGTGCAATTGTAAATGGGATTGCTTTCTTAATTTCTTTCTGCTGCTTCATTACTGGTGTATAGGAACGCAACAGATTTCTGTATGCTGATTTTGTATTCTGCAACTTTATTAGACTCGTTGATCAGTTCTAGCAGTTGTTTGATGGAGTCCTTCAGGTTTTCTATATATGGTATCATGTCACCTGCAAATAGTTAAAAGTTTTACTTCTTCCTTACCAATTTGGATGCCTTCTGTATCTTTTTGTTGTCTGACTGCAGTGGCTAGGGTTCCAGTACTACGTTGAAAAGAAGTGGTGAGAGTCGCCATCCGTGCTGTGTTCCTGACCTTAGGGGAAAAGTTCTCAGTTTTTCCCCATTGAGAGTACATTTATCTTGATAAGCACTGAGTAATGTACAAAAATGCTGAATCACTATATTGTACACTTGAAACTAATATAACACTGAATGTTAACTAAACTGGAATTAGATTAAAAAAAAAAAAAAAAAAACTTCTACCCTCCCTTTAAAGTAGACTAATCACAAAGTCTCCTTGAGTCATTTGTCATTCTTCTCAGTCTACTCTCCACACAGCAGCCAGAACAATCATCAAACAAGAAGCAATCTTCTTCCTCATCAGGCTGACCTTTGAGCTAACATGAGAGATTGGGGATATCCAAGGCAAAGCCTTCTAACTGGCCTCTCTAACCCTTACTCCTTCCCTTATTACCTCCCCTCCCCTCCCCACCTTCTTCAGGGCTATCACTCCAATGACTGTTTCTGAGGCCAATCTTCCAGGGGGAGGGGCAACACGTGTGAGACCAAGTTTTTGGCTGACATGGCCACAGGTTTGGTTACAAACAACAAGATCTGAGCAATTAAGTAAACACAATGAAGATAATGGACACTAATTTCTAACTGTCAGAGAAAAGAGTTACAAATACGGAAAGAGAAATGGCTAGAATAAGTTCTGTAGTTTTTGCTTGGAATTGGAGGTATCAGTGTGATTTTCTAATATGGTAGAGAAATCCAGGGGTGCCTGAGTGGCTCAGTTGCTGGACGTCTGACTTCGGCTCAGGTCATGATCTCACGGTTCATGGGTTCGAGACCCACTGTCAGTGCAGAGTCTGCTTCGGGTCCTATGTCTCCCTCTGTCTCTGCCTCTCTACCCCTACCCTGCTGGCTCCCACACACTTTCCCTCTCTGTCTCTCTCTTTCTCAAAAATAAACTAAACAACAACAAAAATACACACACGTACACACACATGTATATACAGTGGAGAAATACAAAAACAGGTATAAATGTGTGTGTGAGTGTATTTCCTAAACATATATGCTCAGAGGGCCTAGAAGCAATAACACCTTGGTGGCATAAGCACATCTAGAGCCCAGATGAATAATTCTCTGCTTTAGGAGCCAACACTCCTTCAAGAAACGACAGATTCCATGGCGGAGACGGAGAAAATTCAAGAATCAAACCTAAAACATCTTGCTATGTCAGATAGTCAAGGAAGTACTCAAAAAACGAGGACGTGTCAAAAAGACGTAAGAACTAGCTTTAAGGGGCTCCTGCTAGCCAAGTCCAGAAAAAATTAAATGAAATAAACAAATCATAACCCATTGAGAAAAATAAGAACACCAATTTGAAGCAAACAAAATAAAGAGATGAATAGGGAAAGCCCTACTGTACAACGGCAGCTCGTAACACTAGAAGCTATAACAGAGTTGGAAAAATCACCACGGCACCTTTCAGAGTATCTGTTTCAGTTAAGATATATCAATGGATGCTAACACAAGAAAGTCTGATGGAAACAGGGTATTACAAAGATTCAAAGTATCTCCCCACAAAGTACTTACTAATTTGTTCAACATACTCATCAACTGTAAGGTCAAGAAACCCAGCAGACATCATCTTGATCAAATCATGAAAGTTAAACACATGGCACCAAACAACATCAAGTTCTTCCTGAGATGCACAAAACCAAAAACAAAAGCCAGCTGCACTTTGGTGGTACTGCTGCCCAAAAATGCATAAATCCTAAGAAAAAATAAGACGAACCCTTACCGAGGGAATTCTACAAAGTAAGCAGCTTATACTCTTTAAAGATGTCAAGGTTGTGAAAAACGAGGAGAAACTGAGGAACTGCCCCAGACGTAAGCAGACTAAAGAACCAATTAAATGCCAAAGGATCCTGGATGAGATCCTGAGCCCGTAAAAATATCATTGGGACAATTAGCAAAATTTGAATGCATTTTATGGGTTACACGGTAATATTCAATCAATGCTAACTTCCCAATTTTGAAAGCTGTACCGTGGTCATGTAGAATATTCTTGTACCTAAAACATTCTCGTACTCTGAAAAAAAAAAATGAACTCTGAATTATTAAATGTTGAAACGCTTTAACTCATTCCTATCATACTTAAAATTTCATCCACAATTTTTGACAAGGTCTGGCATTATCCAGCCATCATCCACCTCTCCAGCCTCATCTGAGAATATTCACTACACGTTCTATTCATTAGTCTATGCTCTCTCCTGGCTCAGGGCCTCCACCAGTTGTTTTTTTTTCCCCCTCTCTGGACACTTTTCCTATCACGATTTCCTGCTTTTCTTATCTAGGCTGATGTACCATCAAAAAAGCCTTCCCTCATTTGTTCGTTCACCCATTCATTCAAAAAATATACACTAAGAGTTTACCATGTACCAAACACAGTTCTAGGACATAGAAATTCAGCAGTAAACAAACATTTAAAATTTTGAGCCCTTGTAGAGCTTTACTTGTAGAGGGGGAGACAAAATAGATAAGTCAAAATACAGTACAGGAGACCGTAATTAGTGCTATGGAGAAAAAAGTAAAAAGGATAAGGTGTTGCACAGGGTGAGGACTGTGGTCTTCAATCACAACATGTGATAACTTGACACACAGAAGAAATAAAACAATTTCAAAAACCACAGATAATAGAGAAGGTATGAAGGAGGTGATGTGATGAGGCCAGCAGGTAAGTGAGGTAAAAGATTAGCAGTCGTGGGGCCATCAAGTGCCAAAAACTGGGACAAGAGCATATGCCCGAAAACACCCAGCCACGGCCAGGCGGCCAGTATGGTCACAGGGCCAGCACAGAAGATGGTGGAAGATGCAATCAAAGAAGTAATGATGTTCTGAGCAGAACCGTAAGACTTTCGGTTTCTACCATACGGAGGAAGAGGGGAACCTATCAGAGTCTGGACAGAAGAGTACCACGAGCTCATCTGTTTGCACAGTCACCATCCACGCCGCCGCGTGGAAAACGGGCTTGCAGCTGTGCAAGAGCAAAGGCGAGAGGTGGGTCAGGAGGCTACTACAGTAACCCAGGCAGGAGATGGGGGGAGCGTAACTCGGCTGTTTGTTCCACAGTGGTGGCAGAACTGAGGAGGACGGTCAACCTAACTCCTGTTTTAAACCAGGAGTTTAAACTCTCCCTTTATAATCTCTCGGGCCTCTGAATTCGTCCTCCATAGAACTTACCAGTTTGTAATATACCTACTTACGGAATTATGTATGGTATCTTTTTTCTCAAACCATTCTAAGCTCCATGAGAGCAGAGAATGCGTCTGTTTGCTATTTAATTGCTAGCCCCAGATATGTCACTAAGCTGCCAATTTTTAAAAAGTAACCTTTTTTATCTCTGGAAAGTAAAACCCAAGACTCTCTGTTTTGTGAACCAACAGGAACTACCAAAGCGCAGCCCACAAGGAGACACCAGCCAGGTCCCAAGGACTGGAGACAAAAGAAGGCAACAGCACGCAAGGCCCAGCAACAAGGCTGACAGAGCAACTGTTTCTGAGAAGGGCTATTGTCGGCTTCGCCAAGCAAAAGGCAAAGTCAAGATAATACGCAGGTCTTGACACAACAAGAAGGAAAACTCCTGCCAGCCCTGTAAGCTTCTTCCCTGACCTGGGCCATCTCAGATGGAGGGCACTCTAGGTACACAGCCGCCCAACTGTCATTAGCTAGATTCATTCTCCAAGGAAGAGTATCCGGTCTGGCTGAGAGGGCCCCAGGGGAGGGGGTGGGCAGTCACAACACAGTCACCTTCACTCTCTGCCTCAGTGACACCCAAGTTCCAGCACGCCCTCCTCTTCTCCCAGAAAGCCCGGCCATCTCAACTTGAGCAGCTGGCTCAGCTGCTGGAGACAAGCAATGTGCTGAGTCACCAACTCCCAGCCTGAGACTGTACATTCACTGCCAAGTGTAGGTGGCCCCAGAGCTAACCCTGGGCGGCAGTGAGGTGCAGCCAATGAATGGCCAGGGAGGCAGGCACTGGGAAGAAAGGGGACGATGGAAGAGAGGGGAGCACGCCAGCTAGGTCTCCAAGGCTCACAGCCCCGACCCACTCAGAGTGGTGGCTATGAACAATACAAAAATAGGCAGCTGACCAGGCCTTGGTTTGCTGACTCCTCTACAGTAAGCAAGAAAGGAAGTAGTAGGAGATAAAGCTACTTCCTCTGCAAATGGATCAGCGGGGAGCGGCTAAACAGAATGTCCTGAATTGTTTATAGCTATCTCTATTCAAAGCTTTTGGGCTCGACTCTCAAAACTTAAGCTGTGTAGGGAAAAAGTACATTTATATCATATATTGAAACACTAGAAGCTACGCGATGGAATCCTCAAAGTAAAATAGCTGTCTCAGGACAGGTGATGTAATTTAAAATAAGTACTATGGGAGGACAGTCACTGGAAATAATATCTGACTCCTATGGAGTCAACCCCAACAGAAACCAACTAATGCTTTTTTTTCTTAATTGTTTTTAACATTTATTTATTTTTGAGAGACAGAGAGAGTGCAAGCAGGAGAGGGTCAGAGAGAGAGAAGGCGAGACGCAGAATCCAAAGCAGGCTCTGAGCTGTCAGCACACATCCCGACGTGGGGCTTGAGCCCATGAACCATGAGATCATGACCTGAGACAAAGTCGAACGCTTAACCGACTGAGCCACCCAGGCGCCGCTCAACTAATGCTTTTCAAAGAAAGCAGCCATCGCTAACTGTAGTTACCACAGGCAAAATGCTACTTATTCCTACAACACGAAATACAACGAACTACTCCTTCTACATAATTCCATCACACTATCCCTTGTAATTCAGCCTAAATCTTAGGTCTCAAAATTCTCTACAGAGGGAACAAGGGCAGAAACAAGAAAATCTACCCACCTCTCTATCACTTAAATATGCTTTACTGTATCAGCAGATTCTAGCTTAGGATATACCTCTAACAAGTAGACCTCTGCTGCGAGTTTTCCACAAGTAGGAAGAAGGAACGCCAGTATGCTACAAAGTTGGTGAAAGACAGACAGACAGACAGACAGACAGAAAGAGCATTATGGGAAATAATGCTGCAAAGAATCCGTATGTACTTTTAATATTTTAGAAATAAGTAGGGGCGCCTGGGTGGCTCGGTCGGTTAAGCGTCCGACTTCGGCTCAGGTCATGATCTCACGGTCCGTGAGTTCGAGCCCCGCGTCGGGCTCTGTGCTGACAGCTCAGAGCCTGAAGCCTGTTTCAGATTCTGTGTCTCCCTCTCTCTCTGCTCCTCCCCTGTTCATGCTCTGTCTCTCTCTGCCTCAAAAATGAATAAACGTTAACAAAAAAATTAAAAAAAAAAAAAGAAAGAAGTAATGTTTTGGGGCGCCTGGGTGGCTCAGTCGGGTACGCATCCGACTTCGGCTCAGGTCACGATCTCACGGTTTGTGAGTTCGATCCCCACGTCAGGCTCTGTGCTGACAGCTCAGAACCTGGAGCCTGTTTCCGAGTCCGTGTCTCCCTCTTTCTCTCTGCCCCTCCCCTACTCACTTTCTGTCTCTCTCTCAAAAATAAATAAACATTAAAAAAGAAAGAAAGAAGTAATGTTTTAATCAACTATAAAATTTCAAACACATTTAAGAGGTATAATGTCACAGTGGGCGTATCTCAAGCTTGCAAGTCCGACAATCCTGAGTTTGAAACCCAAGTCCGCCAACTCGCCCCTGTGTGACTGTGTGCAAGTTATGAATAACCTCTCCAAACCCTTCCTGATGTCAGGTAATATCTCATTTAAGCATGAGAAAAAGATACCGTACTAGATTCTTAGGATAGTGTTGATACATAGTACATGTGACACAAACGGTGGCTGCAGATCATTATTTTGCAACTATTCAGAACTGCCTTTATACGTTCTTCGGTATTTTATAAAACCCAGTCACCTACAGCAAATATCCAATAGCTCAATTTCTCAAATCTCATGGGGGAAAAAAAAACCTAGGAAATGAATTCATTTCTTTGAACATACCAAAGACAGACTCGATTGGAAACTGTAGTTTTAAGGTTCAGGGGTGGGTGGGACAGGGCACCTGGGTGGCTCAGTCAGTTAAGCGTCCGACTTCTGCTCAGGTCATGACCTCACGCTTGGTGCGTTCAAGCCCCACGTCGGGCCCTGTGCTGACAGCTCGGACCCTGAAGCCTGCTTCAGACTGTGTCGCCCTCTCTCTCAGTCCCTCCTCCGCTCACCTCTGTGTGTCTCTCTCTCAAAAAGAAAACACTAAAAAAATAATTAAAAGAAAGAAGTTTAGGGGGAACACATGGAGATTGAGAACCAGTCCACACTAGCCAAAGTGACAGTGCAGTGCAAATTCTCATGACCTGTACGGCTCCAGTCAGTACTTAGGGCTGTGCAACCCCCAACCGCCAACCAGAAAGAGAAACAAGAGAATGCGAAGAGTTGGACCGCGTATTGGTCAGAGTTCATAGATCCTTCCAGAACCTTATTTCACACTTCTTTCTTCACCCAATTTATCACATGGAGACTCATTAATGAAGCATTTTGCAGCAGAGTATAGTAAAAACTAGTCAGGGAGTCAAGAGGTCTGGATCTTAGCTTAATTCTGCCACAGAGTCAACTGTGCGGGCTTAAACCTTCTGTGTGCACAAGATTCTCCTTAAGGTTACACAGAATGAAGACTGTCCTGACAAGCTTTCCTATTTAGGAAACATTAGAAGTGAGAATACAGAAAAACAAATCGGATTTTAAATCTTCCTTTAAATTATGTTTATTCATCTACGCAGAATAAAATTACTGAGCCAAATCAAGGTCTGCCAAGTACAGATATTCCTTGAGACCAAGGGCCAACTATTACATATCTTTACTTCCTCCACACTATTTGAATAACAAATCTGTAGGAGTGTCATTAGTGCTAAAATTATCTTAATATCCTCACTCCCAAACCAACAATCAGAATGTTAGCAACAGCTGTGAAGTAAAGTGGAACAGCAACATTTTCTTTTCCTGATCTATAAAAAACATTAGCGCTTGAAAAAAATTCAGAAACTATGAGACTAGTTCCATCAACTTTATTTACTACAAATGAAAATACTACCATAACGCAACAAACTAAACACTAACCCACAAGAGAATAACAGTTAGAATTTTTACAGAAATGTACATAAATGACTCAAGTTAGGGAAAACAAAACTAAAATTACAAACTATTTAAAAATAAATGTCAATGAAAATATTAATATCAAAACCAACTGATGCAGCCAAAGTAGACTGAGAAAAAGCATACACTCCTAAAATAAATGTATGAGAAAAACAAAAATGATGAGAAACTAATCATTCAATACAATAAGAAAGAGAAAACAAAAGTGAATGACAAAGGCAGTGAAGAAACCAAAACACAAAAAAGAAATTAAGAAAACAGACTTGGTTTTAAAAAAAAAAAATGGTAGCTTCAAACCCTTAGCAAATCTGATCAAGGGGGGAATCACACATAACATATGCACATTAAGAGTAAGAAAAAATTGCAACTATCAATTATGAAAAAAACATTTTGCAAGAACTTCCGTTTGACAAAAGGTATCATAAACACAATTAAGAAATAAGACACAGACACATAATGGAAAAAGAATAAACAACCAGAAAATGTAAAAAAAACTCCTAAAAATCAGGTAAGGAAAAAAACAAGCAACCCAGAAAATGGGCAAAGAAAAAGAACAGGCCATTCACAGAAAAAGAAATTAAGTGACACCAGTAAATGTAAGATGCTCTACCTCAGAGAAATCAGGGCAATACAGTGGAAAACAAGGTACTATCTCTCATCCATTGTTTAGCAAAAAGCAATAATTTAAGTTACTAACAGGGCACCCAGTGGTTCAGTTGGTTGAGCATCTGACTCTTGATTTTGGCTCAGGTCATGATTCTAAGGTTGTGGGATTAAGCCCTACATCAGGCTCTGCGCTGAGCATGGAACCTGCTTAAGATAGTCTCTCTGTCTCTCTCTCTCTCTCTGCCCCTCTCCCCCACTCGTGCTCTCTCCCCCACTCGTGCTCTCTCTTGCTCTCTCTCCCTAAAAAATAAAAAAATAAAAATAATTAACCTGCAAGTATCAGCCAGAATGCAGAGGAATAAAAAACTCACACATAGGTGTTGATGGGAATGTAAATTATGTCAAGTTTTTTTTTTAAATGTTTATTTATTTTTGACAGAGAGAGAGAGAGCGAGCATGAATGGGGCAGGGGCAGAGAGAGAGGGAAACGGAATCTGAAACAGGCTCCAGGCTCCAAGCTGTCAGCACAGAGCCTGATGCGAGGCTTGAACCCATGAACCGTGAGATCATGATTTGAGCTGAAGTAAGACATTTAACCAACTGAGGCACCCAGCGCCCTGGGAAGGTAAATTAATAAAACCACTGTGGAGAGATGAAAATATAAACAACCCTCTCCCAGTTAACCGGAGATCTGAATCAACACCCTTCTCTGTTCCCTCCCAAAATTCCACTAAAAAAAAGAATAAAAAATTTTCAAGATGTCAATGCACAAGGACAAAGACAACGGGAAACGGCCCAATAGCATACAAGAGGTTTCAGGAAATTTTCTAAAATATGAGGAGTGAAGGAATGAAGCAGAGAGAGAAAGCTGAAACTCTAATTGCCTAGAGGAGAGGGAGCTAACAAAGTAGAAGCCAAATCATGCCGGAGAAGCCAGAAAGGATCTAAATTAAGAAACAGGAGGCACCACTCAAAAAAGGAATCCAGTATGAGTCTGGGAAGAGAAGGAATGGTTGAAAATCTTTGAAAGAAACCATCAGGCTCCCAACTCCTCGACTGAGGAAAATGTTAAGGATGTCAAACACAGCGAAGCTGGGGGATCAAGCACAAGTAAGTGGGGAGGATGGGGACTGAGAGGCCATGGCTGGCAGTGCTAAATGCCTGCATCACTCTGTCTCCTTCTTCCTTACTAATAGAACCCCACATTTCAGCTGGGTATGTGGCTGCCCTTAATAAAGCTCCCTTTTTCTATCCTACCCTTCTGTGATGTGGACACACGCTAAAAGCCAGTAACATGAGCAAGGTGCTAGGGGGCAGCTTCCAGGAAATATTCTGGAAACTGAGCCCTCTGCCTTTCTCCCGTCTTTCCTACGATCTGAAACTTGGGTATGACTCCTATCTGGGCCTTGAGAACGAAGACTCTAGGCTTTACAGAGCAGACGGCCGGACGCCGCCGGAGCCTGATGAACTTCACAGAAGCACTACACCAGCCTCGGATGACCAGAACTACCTATCTACCAACTCTTCACCGGAAGAAAATCATAATTGAACTGATAACTTGGGATCTACTACATGCAGCTGAATCCAAGCCTAATACAGGTGTCACCCTAAACCAGATGACATAAAAGACTGCATGTATGACTGCTGAAATCCCCAACCTCCGTTTCCCCTTGGTCAAATTTCAGAAAGCTGACAACCAGGCTTTTTCATGGAAGGAGACCGGAAGCTTTCTCTCTTTAAAAAAAAAAAAACTGACTGCCGCAAAAAGACACACACACTGAGATCTGAAGTTTCCCTCCTCCCCCTCGAGGTTCCTGAGTTTGAGCTCCACGTTGGGCTCTGCACAGGCAGCACGGAGCCTGCTTGGGATGCTCTCTCTCCCTTGACCTCTGCCCCCTCCCCCACTTGCGCTGTCTCTACCAAAATAGAAGAACTTTAAAAACAAACAAAGTAAGATATTCCAGGGACACCTGGCCGGCTCAGTTGGTAGAGCATGTGAGTCTTGATCTCGGGGTCATGAGTTCAAGCCCCATGTGGAGTGTGGAGCCTACTTAAAAATAATAATAACATTTTTTTAAAAAATAAAGATATTCTGCTTGCTTGATTGAACGAACATGTCACAACTGTTTGATTTTTACAGCATATATACCCAAGGAACTTTTATATACACCTGCATCATAAAATTTAATAGACTGTAGTATATATCTATTAGCCTATCCTAGCACACTAGAAGGGCAAGTGAAAAAAATATAGTTGTTGAATGAAAGGGCTAGGAGAGAATAATATAGAGATGATGATGAAACACGGTTAGTTTCAAAGACACGATCTCTGCAACGACCTTAGTACCTAGGAATAGTTCTCACATTTATGCCTAAAAAAATAAGGATTGAACAAATGAATGAAGTTTTAAAAGTTCACAGCAGAACTCTATCACAACCACTATCCACTACTCCCTCTTGTATGTTAGTCTTTTTTAAGTTTTTTGAAAAAGAGAGTAGAAACAGGGGAGGGGCAGAGAGAGAGGGAGAGAGAGAGAATCCCAAGCATCTGCTCTGTCTGTGAGGAGCCCGATGCAGGGCTTCAACTCAGAAATCATGAGACCATGACCTGAACTGAAATCAACAGTTGGATGCTTAACTGACTGAGCCACCCAGGCCCCCCCTCTTGTCTGTTAGTCTTGAAATTGTGCACCAATTGCCTCTGAAAGCTCTAAGCTCCTTAAGAGCTGGGACCAAACAATCTATTTAACAAATCTGTTATCACAGTGTTTGTTACGCCACATCCCTTGCTTTCTTAATACTACTAATGGAAAATCCTCACTAAATACTATTCTGGTCTACATAAAAATCACTTTGGAGGGGAACCTGAGTGGCTCAGTCAGTTAAGCACCTAACTCTTGGTTTCCACCCAGGTAATGATTTCACAGTGTGGGAGGAGATCAAGCCCTGAATTCAGGCTCTGATCTGACAGCACAGAGCCTGCTTGGGATTCTCTCTCTCCCTCTCTGCCCCTCCTCTGCCTCTCAAAACAAATGCCCTTTTTAAAAACTC
Organism: Panthera pardus; assembly: GCF_024362965.1. Classification (NCBI taxonomy): domain Eukaryota; kingdom Metazoa; phylum Chordata; class Mammalia; order Carnivora; family Felidae; genus Panthera; species Panthera pardus. The sequence continues at coordinate 155,082,500 of NW_026526721.1, forward strand.
ACTTTGCATTTTTTTTTTAAGTAAGTTAGTTCTAAAAACAATGACTAAGAATTCCTAGGTTACCTTAACAAAAAGCTCCTACTAAGTCTCAAACTAATGATCTTGGCAACCCGACAGTCCTATCTTTAAAAATGATACTGAGCCACTGGGTGGCTCAGTCAGATAAGCATCCAATTCTACGTTGCGGCTGGGGTCATGATCTCACCGTTCCTAACTTTGAGCCCCGCATCTGGCTCTGCCACTGACAGTGCAGAGCCTGCTTGGGATTCTCTCTCTGTCTCTCTGTCTCTCTCTCTCTCTTCCTCCCCGACTTGTGCTCGCTCAAAATAAACAAAAACAAACAAAAAAAAAAGGACACCAAAGGGTCCTAATCTCTCTGGGCAATCTATTCAGTATCCTCCCTTGGAGGAACCAGCCCTCCCCCAGTCCCTATTACTACCTCTTTTGATCCATGTGGGATGGAAAAGTTATAGCAGAGGGTGACTCACACAAGGGCAAGCAAATTAGTACATTTCCACTCATAAGTGGGCAAGAGCCAACCCAATCAGAGGCCTGCCATGGACTTCGCCAGAGAGAAGGAGAAAAGCACTCTCTTATTTATGTATTACGGACCATTGTAACCACAGTTAGAGCTGGGGGGGGCGGGGGGCATGTCTCCCAATACAGAAACAAAATTCACCTAAAAGGGAATCATCATGGGTGCAAGATTCTTTAGGCTTAAGTGGTTCTTAAACCTAAAGAAGCACTATCCCTACACTTTTCAGATACCAGAACAAATAAATAAACTAGTTTAACCAGGGCTTCTCCTTGCATCCTAATACAGCTGTGTCTGTCCGGTGAGACAAGGAGAATATGTAACACGTAAGAAACGAGGCTGTTCAAAGGTAGGCAAAAGCACATTTTGAACCGCTAAGTTACATGAAAACGTTGTCATCCGATCCGAAAAAGTACCGCAAACGGAACCCTCATTAAATACAGCATGAGCTGCACAAGCATTTGTTAGCATAACAAATTCACTCCCTTGGGCGCCTACCTGCTCGGGGAAGAAAAAAAAAAAACTGATTTTCAACAACCTCTCGAGTTTAATTTCAAATAACCGCAGCTCCTAACGCTGGGAATTCTCCGCCGTGCGATTATAACGAACTCAAAAAGGTGGCTCAGGCCGAGTGACAATAACGCGGTCAGTCCTAGACGTCCGACCCAGTGTCCCAATTCTCCCACTTCCCTCAAACGACTACGGTTAGGAAATCCTAACCCGGCCGGAAAGTTGCGCGGCGACGCAAAAATGGGGGGAAGGGCGGTGTCTCGGAGACCCCCCAAAAAGTGGGGGCAATTACTCGTGGGAAAATGCGGCGAGAGCGCGCGGCACGCGGGCAACCCCGTTCGCGCCGGGCATCCGATGGCCCGAGTCCCAGCAGAGCCGGGGCCGGGGCCGGGGCCGGGGCCGGCGCGGGCGGGCGGGCCGGACGGGAGGGCAGGGCGAGCGGCGGCCCGCGGGGCCGCTTCCAGCTCACCGAGGAGGAATGCGGGCCACACCTACGCGCCCGGCCCAGCCTGGGCGCGGCGGCCGGGCCGGGCCGTGCGGGCGGGGGAGGGGCCCCGCACGGGCGGAGGGGGACGCGGGGGAGGGGGACGCGGGGGCGGCGGGCCGCGGACCACCCCCCGACCGCTCGCCCCCGGGCCCACCTCAGGAGCGTCTCGAGAGCGCCCTCGTGCTTGTCCAGCGGGCGGCCGAGCGCGGCGCGGCGCAGCTTGCTGAGCTCCTCCGCCGCGCGGCAGTACTGGGCCTGCTCCTCGCCGCCGCTCGGGTACGTCTGCTGGATGAACTTCACCAGCGGCTTGGCCAGGTCCACCTCCGAGGTCTTCTTCAGCTGGACCGAGATGAACGTCGCCATGGCGGGCACCTCGGCCGCGGTTCGGGCCGCACAGGCCGCGCGGGACGCCGACGAGGGCCGAGGCGCGCGGACGACCCGGCTGGCGGACCGGCGGACCGACGAACCGACGGACGGGTTCTCCGCCCGAGCTGTGGGTCCGGCCACTTCCGGGAGCTCCCGCGCAGGCGCAGTGGGGCGCGCCGCCCGCAGTCACGTGAGGCGGGCGGGGCCGCGGAGCCGCGCCCGCGTCTCCGCGGGGGGCTGGATTTTTCTTTCGCAAGCGGAAGCCTCTCCTTCCAGCGCGCTGCTTGCGGCGCCTTCACGGAAAAGCCACGATGCCTCCACTCGAGCAACTTGTCGGTGAAGTGTTGTTACTGGCCCCTACGAGAGTTTGCGGCGACCTGTCCGAGACGTTGCAGCCTCGGGGTAGTTGTGACCTATGGTAGTTCACGCCACGCATTGCTATACACCAGGACTGAGGGCACAGTGAGCCTTATAGGCAAGGTCCCTGCCACGGTGCAATGCAACTTACAGGCAGGTAAGGACACAGAAACTAAGGTGTACAAAGTGTCCCGAGTATGGTAGGAAAAACAGGGTGCTCGGAGCGTAGGGTGTTAGGGTCCCTTGGAAGAACCTCATTTAAACAAGACGATCAGAGTAGGCTTCTCTGGGGTCAACTGAAAACGACCTGCACTTTGAGATGATGCTTGACATTAGAAGAGGGGAAGAGTGGCAAAGGAGAATCTCGCACACCGATGGGGTTGCAAGTGCCAAGTCCCCAGGAAGCAAACACTTCCCTTGTTCGGGAAGTTGAAGTAAACGGTGGCAAAAACTTAAAAACCACACAGGGAATGGGATAAAATAAAGTTAGAAGAGTAAGCAAGCATCAGTCATTCAGAACCTGTAGGCCAAGTTACAGAATTTGTATTACGGAATAAATGCCAAGGAAGCCATAAGTGGGATTTAGGCGATATCGACATGATACGGTTTACGTTTTAAAAAGGCCACCCTGTGCATCAATCTGATGTCGTATCTCTTGATGGGATGTAGCATGAAGTATACAATATCATCTATGATATATTCCAGGCAAAAATGTGTAACTTGAGTCTATCAAGCCTTTGCACCTAACAAACAGCTTATTAGAAATACAGGGGATACGGGAGCAAACGAAATGATCCATAGGAAGTAACCAAACATCCAAGAGGTGGAATATTCTGCAGGACAACCGGCTCCATCTCTTCAACGATGGATCGTTATGAAAAAAGCCACTGCTGTATGAAAAAACAAAAAAATTTAGGGTACATAAGAGCAGATTGAATCCTAGTACGAAGAGGCTCCCTACAAAATGCATTTTCAGGACGGTTGAAGAAATTTCGATATCGAGGGACTGAATATAAGATGCAAATGTATTGCCATGGAAAGATGGAGATTATTAACTGAAAAGAGCAAGTCACGGAACAGTATGTATGTTACGGTATCTCACTTTGGTTACAAAATGCATATATGTGTATTTGTGTACTACAAAAAATATCTAGGATTATGCTGGAAGGTTTTAGCAGTTTAATCTTTAGAAGTAGAAATGTATATTTTTGTTTTCTTTATTGTGTACCTTTTTTTATAATGGTTGAGTTTTGCGAAGCTTTTTAAATTAATTTTTATATTGGAGTATAGCTTACACACAATGTTACATTCGTTTCAGGTGTACAATATAGTGATTTTGACAAGTCTGCAAATTATGCTGTGCTCACCACAAGTGTCGCTAGCTTGTCACCATACAGTGCGATGATCATACCGTTGACTCTGTCCCCTATGCTGTACCTTTTATACCTGTGACTTATTCATTCCATAACTGGAAGCCTATGTCTCCTCTCCTCCCATGGCCCTTCACCCATTTTCCCCATCCCCCCCATCAGCTCTCTATATTTATGGGTTTTGCCCATCATACATACTACTTTTGTTATAAAAGTTTATTTTACCACAATTTTCATTTATTGTTTTTTAACATTTATTTATTTTTGAGAGGCAGGAAGAGACAGAGCACAAATGGGGGATGGGCAGAAAGAGGCAGAATCAGAAACAGGTTCCTGGCTCCGAGCTGTCAGCACAGAGCCCAATAAGGGGCTAGAACCCACAAACCGTGAGATCATGACCTGAGCCAAAGGTCACCCAGGCGCCCCTACAATTTTCATCTTTTTAGTAAAAGATTCTAGGTTAAAATAAAACAACCACTTTGCTATGTAGACAATGCATTAAAGAAAGGCAAGGTGAAAGCAGAGAAGTAAATCATGAGATGGTTTCAGAAATCCAAACGAGATCACGAAAGGTAACATTAGCAGGAATGAGCTAAGTTGATGTGTTTTTGAGTTACAAATTGAAGAATTTACTGATAAACAGGATAGGAAGGTGAAGAGAAGGGAGTGATCAAGGATGACACCTGGTTTTGGTGCCTGAACTTCTGAGTGGTCAGTAGAATCATTTACTGATACAAGGAGAACTGATGTATAATCCACTGATGGGGGAGGGGATCGGGAGTGTTTGTACCCAGCCGTTCAAGTGGAGTCAATAAATTGGCAACTGGGTATATGGGATTAGAGCTTGTGGGAGAGGTCTTGTTTGGGAATCAGCAGTCAGCTGATTTTTAAAACCCTGGGACTATAAAGGAACACGAAGAAATAGAAATAGGTCAGAAGCTATCAATTAGGAAGGATAGTATCAGATTAGGTGTATTTTTAAGACTGAAGATGATAGATTATCCTATAGGTTGGGTCACAGAACTGATGCACTGGGGATTCAGAAGAGCCCGAGAAGCAAAGTGCATGAAAAGAGGAGAGGAAAGGGCAACCATAACACGGAGGGTGGAAGGGGGCGATTAACCATCAGAAAGATGTGGGATAAATCATTTGTTGAGGCAGGTGGGAAATGAACACAGATGTAGTTAACTGCGCAGCATTGGTCAAGGGAAGATAAGGCGATCCTGTCTGATGGAACTTAGAATAAAATCTAAACTCCTTACCACAGCATGATCTATTTCTGCGTATCTCTTCAACTTCATATGTTGCCACTTGTTCCTCATTTATTACTGCCCGGTCACGTTGGTCTTATTTCAGTTCTCAAAATCACTAAGATCTGTCTTTCCTCATATGACTTACAACTTCCTCCCCACTTTCTTCATGTGTAGGTTGAAATGTCTCCTCCCCATTACTCCCCCCTTGTTACTGTCTAACTCAGCCATTGTTTATTTCCTTCAAAACACTTACCTAACTAGGAAGTATTTTTGTTGCTGTTGATTTAATATTTGTCTGACTTCCCCACTAGAATATAAGCTCTGTAAGGGCAAAAATGTTTTGTTTTGTTTTTTAAGTACTGTTATATCCAGCACTAGGCACGTGGTAGGCACTCAGTAAATATTTTTGAATGAGTAAATTAAAGTTTCACGGCTTGTAAAAAAAAAATTTAGATTTCTACTATCAAAATGACAACCTTTCTCAATAAGAGGTACCCTCATTAATTTGATAATAAGCCAGCGTAGTTAGTTAGGCAAGAATCATTAATTAAGCAGTAGGCCAGTGGCCAAGGAAGGATGGCATATGCTTGTGTTCTGATAATAACGAATTTCATAACTGTCTCTTGTGACAAAATTCAACAACTAGCCTCCTCGGGGATGTCTGTCTCCTCTCATTCACTCCTTCTCATCATCCTCCCTGTACCAGGCGATCTTCTAGAGCTCATTCAAGACAGCTCAAGTTGCCTCCTACAGGAAGCCTTCCTGCATCTCCCTACACCCCACCTCCCCACAGCCCCCGATTTCCCTTTGGCTCGGGCACACAGCATAGGTACTCGGAAGGCTGCTATTTCCCAGCCTCTCCCCAGACCAAAGCTCCAGGGGTGGTGGTGGTCCTCATACTCTTATTTTCTGTTTGCCACGGGGCCTGTGCTGTGCCTGGCACAGAGCCTGCGGTGAGTGCAGTGTTCGGGGAAGTGGCCTGAATTTCTCCCTTTCCAGTATACTCCTCCATGCCTCTTTTCCAGCTTTCATCCATTTCTTTTCCTCCCCCTCCCCCCTGCTCTTCTAGTGTCATTTCAAAACATTTCTCTTTTCTGTCTTCAGAGCATAACATGCCTTCTCTAGAAAATTTGGCACATTTGAAGAATCACATGTAAAATAAAACGCTGCGATTCCACAAGCTGGATGTTTTCTTTAAGCAAAATTCTTTGCACTTCCTTCTCTGCACATATATTTTCTTTGGATAATTCTCATGTCTCTGTGTGTGCAATTTTGTATCTCATTATTTTTTTCTTTTCTTCATATTCTGTCAAGCATGTTCACACATCAATAAAGTTGCTTTGTAAACACTGAAAAACAATTCCAGAATCTCAGTATCTTAACATCGTAAACTCTCCAGGGTCGCTGTCCTCCAAGAAGCGTCTTAGTGATCCAGACTACTTTGATCTTGTAACTCAATTATCTCAACATGAGACACCACTTTCAGAGGGGAAGAGGAAATCTACGGCATCACACAGCAGTTTTTCACTGCCTCAGCCGTCACTTCCACTCACATTTCACTGGCTAGACCCTCTCACCTGGCCCCATCAAAATGCAGTGGGACTGGGAAGGATAGTCTTCTTGGTGCCCAGGAAGGAAGGGAGGGCTGGATGTTAAGGAGCACTGGTGATGCATTCCAAGGATGAGTTTCACTGCTTCTGAACTTGCTAGTGGCAATATTGATATTCCATCTGTGTAATGAAACTTCATAAAATGCATTATTAGAGTATAGTAGCCTCAGTGTAATGTTTTGGGGGGATGTTAAATCAGTAGATTTTTCTCCCTGATAATCTATAGTTCTGGTGGGCCCATCGTCACCCCACCGATTGAACCAGTGGAAATACTTGCATCTTTGGAAGGAGCAAACCCGATGAAAACAGGTTTGAATTTCAAAATAAGAGTTTTTGAAGTCCATATTGAGACAATAGCCGGAAGGTAAGCACTTGTTATTTTGGGAGGAGTCCAGCTTTGTTTGGGAGGAAAGAGGCTGATATAAACCAAGCCCATAAGGCCACAAAAGAGAGTGTTTACAATGAATGAATGAAAGGGTAAATAGGACAAGGGTTTGGTGTAAGGAAAGTTCGTGCACTGCAAGAAAGAGAAGCGCTTTGGGGGCTGAGAGGAAGAGTGAGAGGGTAAAGGGCAGAAGGTAAACGAGATGTCATTACTTCCTTACTCCACACTCTAGAGTGTTGCGTAGGTAAGGGACAGGGGCCTCAAGGATAGGATAGAAGTAGAAACAAACAGACGAAATCAAGAGCAGCAAGGATGTCACGTTACGTCTCCTGTGTAAGGAATGGAAAGCAGAAAATGGTGTGGGGCAGGAGCACTGGTTTTTTTGCAACATGTAATAGAGAATATTTGTCTCTTTAATCTGCATATTTAACTTTCCAAAAAATGCAACACGTATGCAAAAAAAGAAAATTACTCATGTGTCACATATGGGTATGTAAATTTTGTCCACATAGCAGCAAAATTTTTAAAGAGAAATAGGGAAACTATTAAACCTTTTATCTCCAGTTACTCCCTAGGTAAGCCCTCTCTCTCATCCCAAATACTGCTGTTCGTGTTTCCATCAGTTGCCAGTTCTCTGATACCATTCACAGCTATTTAAATAACTACTGCCTCTTGCCACTAGTGTCTCTCCTAGACGAGAGTCACTTTACGTGGGTAAGATAACTTCTAAGGATAAAGTATCAGAATTATTTTGAAAAAAATGAATAGAAGTAAGTATTTTGGGAAAGCTGAAAATTATGAGTATCTGAACACTGAGGGCATGTTTCAAGACTCCTACTTTCACTAAAATCCAATCTTTGTTTAAGCATTTCAACTTGAGCAAGGAACACCATCACCCCGTCACCCTGACTTTTGCTGTGAATTTGCTTTTACAGCTACACAAGAATGTGTGTCTCGTCTGTTCCCTGCAGCGTTCATTAGCTCTGTTTCAGATTCAGAGAGCAATCAGTAAGTGTTACTAGGACCTCTTCATACTAAACAAACTTGAGTTCCTTGTAAGAAAATTATGCATATACGCAAAGTATGCATAATTTCTCTTGTCTTTGCTTATTTAATATTTATGACCATGTGTTAAAAAACAAACCTGTAAATTTCATGATACAAAGCATTTGTAACGTTTGGATGATCCTACTAAGTCATTCAGCAAGTATCTCTGAGTTCCTACTGTATGCCAAGCAAAATTTAAATCAAGAGCATTCTGCAGCCAATCGATCAATGCATTGTATATATTTACAGAGGTCTTGATTCTACTCTCACAGAGGATGGCTTATAAGAAGAGAACAGTTAAGGGAAGGCCTAAAAGGGCAGTGGTGCAACAGACCTAAAGAGTAGCCAGGCCAGATTGAAGCAGGAGGATGAAGGCCTCCAGAAGGAAGGTCCCAAAGAGAAAAAAAAAGAAAGATTGGTGGGATTAGATACAATACCTGATATGATGGAGCTTTCAGAAAAAAGTATATCAGGAAGAAGAAAAGAATGGCAGTGATACTCTAAGAAAAAAGACTGAGCAAGTAAGGAAATACATCATAGTGCATAGCTTTGTATGCTATTAACAAATTTTACAGTCGTAATAAACCCTAATTTGTTTAAGATTTTATTCGTAAGAAATCTCTACACCCAACATGGGGCTCAAACTTAACAACCCCAAGATCAACACTTGCACGCTCTACCGACTGAGCCAGCCAGGTACCCCTAAATGCTAATTTTTGAAGGTGATGTCCACCATTTTTCTTCCTGGAAAAGTCATTTTCTCTTTGTAATTAACAAGTAATTTGTGGGACTATACTTTGAGACTGTATAAATATATTGTTCCTCCTTAAACATTTTTCCACTGATTTTTTTTCTTGCTTTGATGATTCTTCCCTGAACCTATTGTTGCTATGATGATTGCAAAATGGAAATTTTCTTATCCCTCATTCCTCCCATATTTATTAGTTGGCATTATTCTGTAAGTAAGTTTACAGGAGAGTTTTCTTTTTTTTCCCATTTATTTACTTATTCATTCAGTTATAAATTTGTTCATATCATCATGGACTCATAGATTATAATCTATTCTATTCCTATCATTATGTATTTTGATACTGTATTTTGTTTAAGATTTGGCCAATGGAAAAAGGAGATTAGAGTGGGAGAGAGCCAAAGTATAAGAGACTCTTAAAAACTGAGAACAGGGGCACCTGGGTGGCTCAGTCAGTTAAGCGTCCGACTTCAGCTCAGGTCACGATCTCACGGCTGGTGAGTTCAAGCCCCGCGTCGGGCTCTGGGCTGATGGCCCGGAGCCTGGAGCCTGCTTCCGATTCTGTGTCTCCCTCTCTCTCTGCTCCTCCCCGGTTCATGCTCTGTCTCTCTCTGTCTCAAAAATAAATAAACGTTAAAAAAAAAATTAAAAAAAAAACAAACTGAGAACAAACTGAGGGTTGAGGGGGAGTGGGAGGGAGGGGAGGGTGGGTGATGGGTATTGAGGAGGGCACCTTTTGGGAGGAGCACTGAGTGTTGTATGGAAACCAATTTGACAATAAACTTCATATATTGGAAAAAAATAAAAAAGAAAAAAATAAATTATTACTGGTACAGAAAAAAAAAAAATGATTTGGCCAATGGAAACACCATCAGGCTGGCTCCTAGGTTCTTTTACCCCTACGCTTTAATTTTTAAATTTTCAAACAGTATAGAATTTTATTTTTTTTTAATTTTTTTTTTAACGTTTATTTATTTTTGAGACAGAGAGAGACAGCATGAACAGGGGAGGGTCAGAGGGAGAGGGAGACACAGAATCGGAAGCAGGCTCCAGGCTCTGAGCCATCAGCCCAGAGCCCGACGCGGGGCTTGAACCCACGGACAGTGAGATCGTGACCTGAGCCGAAGTCGGATGCTTAACCGACTGAGCCACCCAGGCGCCCCTATTTATTTTTTTTTAATGTTTATTTATTTTGAGACAGAGACAGAGCATGAATGGGGGAGGGTCAGAGAGAGAGGGAGACACAAAATCTGGTGCAGGCTCCAGGCTCTGAGCTGTCAGCACAGAGCCCAACGCGGGGCTCGAACTCACGGACCGTGAGATCATGACCTGAGCCGAAGTCAGACGCTCAACCAACTGAGCCACCCAGGCGCCCCAAACAGTATAGAATTTTAAAGAGAACACCTACATATCCACCACAAGATTCTAACGTTAACATCTTATTATGACATGTATCTGTCTTTATCACACATCTATCTAATCATCCCTCTGTCCATCTGTCCATTAATCTATCTTAGTTTTTGGACCTATTTCATAGTACATTGCAAATATCAGAAAGGAAAAGTAGAATACGTAATCTGATTGGTGAGTGGGTGATGGAAATCAAAAAATATTTAAATGATACCATCAAATGTCATTTAAACCTGACAAACCAAATAGCAGAAGGAAGTAAGGAAAAAGGAGACCAAATAATTAAGAAAAAGGCATTAGTAAAAAGGTAAACCTTCAAGTGTGTATACACACTTGATCTCAGGGTCGTGATCTCAGATCTTGATCTCAGGGTCGTGAGCTCAACCCCCAAACCCCCACGTTGGGCTCCATGCTGATCTAAAGCTTACCTAAAAGAGACTTACAAGCAAGTGAGCAGAAGGCTGTTCGGCCGCAAGAGCGGGGCGATACCTAAACCAAAGGAACTTGTTTCTGCAAGCTTTTCTGGCACTGATTCTGACAGTGAGGTTGACAGAAAGTTAAAGCAGAAAAAGCAAGTTACTCCAGAAAAACCTGTAAAGCCAAAGACTGGTGAGACGTGAAGAGCCCTGTCATCCTCTAAGCAGAGCAGCAGCAGAGATGATAACTAGTTTCAGATTGGGAAAACGAGGTATGTCAGTGTTCCAGACTTTAAAGGGAAAGTCCTAATTGATGTGAGAGAATATTGGGTGGATCCGGAAGGTGAAATGAAACCAGGAAGAAAAGGTATTTCTTTAAATCCTGAGCAATGGAGCCAGCTGAAGGAACAGATTTCTGACATTGACGATGCAGCAAGGAAACTGTAAGATCAGAGCCATATAAAACCTGTACTGCTCTAGTTGTTTTCATCTGTCTTTTTACATTGGCTTTTGTTTTCTAAATGTTGTTTTCCAAGCTATTGTATATTTGGATTGCAGAACAATTTGTTAGATGAATACTTTTTTTTTAATGTGCATTATGAAAAATGTTCTGAGTGAAGCTAATTGTCAACTTTATTAAGAGGATTGCTTTGTGCCCACCACCTAGTGTAAAATAAAATCAAGTAATACAAAATAAATAAATAAGGTAAAATATATGCATAAACACCAAAAGAAGGGGCACTTGGGTGGCTTAGCCATTTGGGCATCCAACTGTTGATTTCTGCTCAAGTCATGATTGCATGCATGGTATGAGATCAAGCCCCACAGCAGGTCCCAGGCTGGATGTGGAGCCTGCTTAAGATTCTGTCTCTCAAAGAGAGAGAGAGAGAGAGAGAGAGAGAGGGAGGAAGGAAGGAAGGAAGGAAGGAAGAAGAAAGGAAAGAAAGAAAGAAAAAGGAAAGAAAAGGAAGGAAGAAAAGAAAAGGAAAGAAAGGAAAGAAAGAAAAAGGAAAGAAAAGGAAGGAAGAAAGGAAAGAAAGAAAAGAGAAAAGAAAGAAAGAAAGAAAAAGAAAAGGAAGGAAGGAAGGAAGGAAGGAAGGAAGGAAGGAAGGAAGGAAGGAAGGAAGGAGGAAGAAAATTAAAAAGAGCAAATAGGCCAAATGGGGAAAAACAGTAAAAATAATGATACACTTAACAAGTAAAGCACTGAAAAGTGTGACAAAATTGACATTGAACATAACAATCATAAATGTAATTGGGTTTAAATCAACCATTGAAAGGAGAAGACTTTTATGTTGACTCGCAAAGGAAAACCTAGATATGATAGATGATAAAATTGGCCACAAATTCTTACCCTCCCTTCATCTGTGACTTTGCCGTGTGCGAAATCTTTCCCATCAAGCCGTGGAGTCTTTTCCTCCATCCCTTAAGTCTGGGTTGTTGCTGTGAATTGCTTTGGCCAGTGGGCATCAGCAGTTGGAATGCAAGTGACCCTTCGGTCATCAGGGCTGGTCCCTTCGTGCTACACTTGAAACCCTGTGACTTCTGAGTGTGCAGTTTAGCCTGCTGGATTATGAAAGACACATGGCCCAGTCACTCTCCCAGGCCTAGCCGACAACCAGCTAGCTGTTAGACGTGTGAGCAAAGCTATCTCAGAGAATCCAGCCACCGGCCAGCCCCCTTGCTGACCTCAAACACATGAGCAAGCCCAGCAGAGATTAGCCGAGCCAGCCCAGATAACACGCGCCAACCAAACAACAGAATTATGAGCTGAATGGCTCTTGATTTAAGCCACTAAGTTCTGGTATGGTTTATGATGCCTCAAAAGTCACCTCGAAGCGATACACTTAAACGAAGTGATTCAGAAAGGATAAATAAGACCAGACAAAGATACACAAGACAAGTGAAACAATAAGAATGCAAAGGTGGTTATCTTGATGTCGGACGATGCAAGCCAAAAAGACTTAAACACAATGGAGGACACTTCATCATACTAAAGGATGACGTTTTCCAGAAAAAAAAATAAATAAATAAAGGCTACAATTAAAAGTTTTTAATAACTGTGTATAAGACAACCTAAAATTCATGTGCCAATACATATGTACCATACGCCAAATAACAACCACCATCAAAAAAAAAAAAAAAAAAAAACCTACAAGATTAAATTTCCAAGTAATTTCGACTCTTTGGGCCAAATCTAAGGGAATTAAAAGGAATTTTGCCCAGGAATGATCCGAAGAAGATACATTTGGAAGCAAGGTAGGTCGATTAAAAGTAATAATGTGGAATGCCTCATTAAGAGAGATGTGGCCTTGGGGCGCCTGGGTGGCTCAGTCGGTTAACCAGCCGACTTTGGCTCAGGTCGTGATCTCGTGGTCAGTGAGTTCAAGCCCCGCGTCGGGCTCTGTGCTGACAGCTCGGAGCCTGGAGCCTGTTTCAGATTCTGTGTCTCCCTCTCTCTTTGACCCTCCCCCGTTCATGCTCTGTCTCTCTCTGTCTCAAAAATAAATAAACGTTAAAAAAAATTAAAAAAAAAAAAAGCGACATGGCATTGCAAATTCTAGGGCAGATGAAAAAGTATACTCCACTTTGATGTCAGGCTGTACTCTATGAAAATTAATATTCGTCTTTGGGAGTTGATGATTCAACAGTAACCTCCAGCACCTTTAAGAGAACAAAGTGACTCATCCACAAGTCCCAGAAGTGAGTTCTTTCACCCACTTTGTAGTTTGTGTGGGGCCTGGCTAGTCCCAGTTCCCCACGGTCACTCGGACTATGAGAGGACTTCACTGCTCTTACTCCCCAGGGCATTTGTGTATAGTTCTCAGGGAGAAGTAATTCTGTCCCCCCGAGAACATTCAGCAGTGTCTGGGACGTTTTGGGTTTTAACAACTCGAGGGGGCGGAGGATGACGGGGGAGGGATGCTGCTGGCATCCGGAGGGGAGAGTAGAAGCCAGTGATGCTACCTACATGCACAGTACTGGGCCCCACAGCCAAAACCGACCCAGCCTAAAATGTCAGTAGTACCAAGGGTGAGATTCACTCTTGGGAAAGGTACTGTTCAGAACAGGCTCCGAATTGTGAGGACACTGCCGGGAATACAGTCCAATCCGTCGGAAGGGGTGGGCTGTTTCAAAGAATGAACGAAGACCGGCTTTGAGAGGGGAGAAAGAAGCATTGTTGAGAGAGGTGGGTGCCTAAAAATAGGGGACAAGAATCGGGAAATAGAGTACAACAATGAGCATTGAATTTCATAAGGACTTTTCCGTTAAACTAAGGAGAAAGGCATTGTCATTCTTTTCGTTGCCCCAACTCTTACCAAAGGGAGATTGAGGAAACAAGGAACTGGCCCCTCACTCACACCTCTTCGGACCACAGAAAGAGGAAGCTGCATTCTGTCCTGGTGACTGTTTCCAGAAGTGCCAAGTGGTGACCAGCAACATGACAAGTGTTCATGCAGAGATGGGAGCACCCAAGAGGAATATATGTGTGAAGAGCCGGGTACGGATACAACTAAGGGGTTTAAGATCAGCTTTTTCTGGTAGACCTCAAGGCCCGCCTCCCTCCCATATGCCTTCACTTTTCCATCCTTCTTTAATATTCTGATCGTCACCTGGCTGTTCTCACTCGTCTCTCTTTGTCCTTCGTCTTAAGCCTTAAGGGATAGATACGTGGCTTGAGCCTTACATCATAAGTGCAATCCCATCCTCGAGCCCCAGTAATCCAGGGAAAAAAAACAAAACAAAACACAATTCTGGCTTTTGAGAAAAAAGGTTTGCCAGAGGCATCAGAGAAGGAAACATTTTGCTCTTTTTTTTTTTTTTAATGTTTATTTAGTTTTGAAAGAGAGAGTGCAAGCAGGGGAGGGCGGAGAGAGGGAGACAGAGAATCTGAAGCAGGCTCCGTGCAGCCAGCCCCACATGGCAGAGCCCCACCTGGCAGCCTAACACAGGAACCGCCAGATCGTGACCTAAGCCAGAATTGGACACTTAACCAACTCGGCCAGCCGGGTGCCCCACATCTGGCTCCTTCGAGAGAATTTCTGACCTTCCTTTCCCCAGACGTGATGAGGGAACATTTCTCTGTATGTCAGAGTTCTTCCTCTTGCACAGTAGAAATGAACTGTGGGTAGTTTAAACAGAAAAGGAATTTGTTAAAGGATTTCAGGGAGTTGAGAGAGTCCCTGGGAAGGCCCGAGAATCAGGCTTCAGGGGGATACAGCAGACTACATCCTACTGCATAACTGTTCCAGAGTTTTGGAGAAACTGCTGGCCCACTGAGCACAAGTACCACACTGGCAAGGGGTGCTGGGCCCTAGGGTCCCCCCCCTGCCGAGCCTCTGCAACCGTAGCCTGTGCAGCTAGTGCTGCCACCCTTACCTGGAGGATTTCTGCATGGTTCTTGCAGCCTCGTGTCACTAAGTTGCACGTGAATGTCCAGAAGGGCATCGGCAGAGCTGCGAGGGAGGCTGGGAAACAGAATTTCTGGACTCCGTATTGGTGAATTAAGGATTTGCCGATCAAGGAGAACTCCCTGTAGAAAGGTTTTCAAAGTTGCCCGATGGCATAAAGAATGCACGTGTCGACCGTACTTGGGGAGTTTTTGGTAACCATCTTGGGACCCTGATGGGGAATCAGCCTTTGGATGAAACTGACATGCCAGAAGTCAGAGAGGAGAATTCTAAAGAAACCGATGACGTCACGGCGCTGCTGAATCAAACCAGAGCTGAAGCCCGTCCTGTCTCTGGGATCCGGTCCACCACCCAGCAAATCCCCGTTGTTTGAACCTGTTTGAGTTGGGTTTTGTATTACCCACAAATGAATCCACCTTAAACTAAATAATATATAAACAAAAAATAATTGGAAAACGTTCATGAATTTTTAGCAGTCTTGACAATTTTATCCTGCTGTTTATTAACCTGTTAGATGAAAAGTAGCATCTCTCTATGTTTTTAATCGTCATGTTTATTAAATTGTTTATGAATGAAATAAAAACTCTTTTTAAGTGTTAGTTATTTCTGTTGTTTCTGTTAGCTGCTTGTTTTTAGCCTTTTGCCATTTTTCTATTGGGTTACTCATTTCTTATTGACTTGTAAGTGCTCATAGTGTATATATATATAGTGTGTGTGTGTGTGTGTGTGTGTGTGTGTGTGTGTGTATATACATATATATATATATATACACTATAGGTTCTACTACGTATGTATTTAACAGGTATACACAGTACATCATATGTACTGTATGTTTCTGTCCTTCCATGGTAGGCTCAGGAAGACAACCCAAAGGATTAGCCTTGCTTATAGTTGGCTTTAAGAATGAAACATGGAGGGGCGCCTGGGTGGCTCAGTCGGTTAAGCGTCCAACTTCGGCTCAGGTCACGATCTCACAGTTTGTGAGTTGGAACCCCCCGTGGGGCTCTGTGCTGACAGCTCGGAGCCTGGAGCCTGCTTTGGATTCTGTGTCTCCCTCTGTCTCTGCCCACCCCCCCCCCCACTCACGCTCTGTCTCTCTCTATCAAAAAATGAATAAACATTAAAAAAAATAATAAAAAAAGAATGAAACATGGACAATTTAATAAAGTTGCAAGATACAAAATGTATAAAAATCAATTGCATTCCTATACACTATTGGAACTACTGGGGAGAAATTAAGAAAGCAATCTCATTTACAATAGTATCAAAAATAATAAAATACTTAGGAATAAATTTAACCAAGGAGATGAAAAAGCTACACACTCAAAACTATAAAACACCGATGAAAGACAGTAAAGAAGACATGCAAGAATGTAAAGCTAGCCTGTGTTCACGGATTAGAAGCGTTGTATCATTAAAATATCCATAATGCCCAGAGCCATCTATAGATTTAATGCAATCTATCAAAATTCCAATGGCATTTTTTACAGAAATAGAAAAAATAATCCTAAAATTCATATGAAATTACAAAAGACTCCAAATAACCCCCAAAATCTGGAGAAGGAACAAAGCTGGAGGCTTTCTTTCTTTCTTTTCTTTCTTTCTTTCTCTCTTTTCTTTTTCTTTTTTTAAATGTTTTTATTTATTTTTGAAGGAGACAGAGAGACAGAGCATGAGTGGGGGAGGAGCAGAGAGAGAGGGAGACACAGAATTCAAAGCAGGCTCCAGGCTCTAAGCTGTCAGCACAGAGCCCGATGTGGGGCTCGAACCCACAAACTGTGAGATCATGACCTGAGCCGAAGCTGGATGCTCAACCGACTGAGCCACCCAGGCGCCCCTCTTTTCTTTTCTTTTAAGAGAGATAGGGGGAGGGAGAGAGAGAATCCTTAGAAAGCTCCACCTCCGTGCCCAGTTACAGGGTCTTGATCTCCAGACCATGAGATCATGACCTGAGCTGAAATCAAGAGTTAGTAGCTTAACCAACTGAGCCACCCAGGCGCCCCTGGAGGCATCACTGTTTCTGATTTAAAGCTATATTACAAAACTATAGCAATCAAATCTGTGTGGTATTGGCATAAATACCAGATACATAGATCAATGGAACATAATAGAGAGCACAGAAATAAATCTGTTTGCATTTGGTCAATTAATTTTTGACAAAGGAGCCAAGAATATACAATGAGGAAAGGATAGTCCCATCAATAAATGGTGTTGGGAAAATCATATATCCACCTGCAAAAGAATGAAACTAGATCCCTATCTTAGACTATACAAAAACATCAACTCAAAACAGATTAAAGACTTGAATTTAAGACCGGAAACCATAGGGGGCGCCTGGGTGGCTCAGTCGGTTGGGCATCCGACTTCAGTTCAGGTCATGATCTCGCGGTTTGTGGGTTTGAGCCCTACGTCGGGCTCTGTGCTGACGGCTCAGAGCCTGGAGCCTGCTTCAGATTCTGTGTCTCCCCCTCCCCCGTTTATGCTCTGTCCCTGTCTGTTTCAAAAATAAATAAACATTAAAAAAAAAAAAAAAAAAGACTGGAAACCATAAAACTGTTAGAAGAAAACATAGGAGATAAGTTCCTTGATATTGGTCTTGGTGATCATTTTTTGGACAGGACACCAAGAGCAAAGGCAACAGAAGCAAAAATAAAGAAGTGAGACTATATCAAACTAAAAGCACAGAATAAGAAACCATCAACAAAACTAAAAGGCAACCTTTGGAATGGGAGAAAATATTTACAAACCATATGTCCAATAAGGGCTAATATCAAAATATATAAGGAACTCATCAACTCAATGGCAAAAACAAACAAGCAAAACAGATAACTCAATAAAAAAAAAAAAAAAAAAAAACAGGCAGAAGACCTGAATAGACATTTTCCCAAAGAAAACATACAAATGGCCAATGGGTATATGTAAAGATGCTCACTAATCATCAGGGAAATGCAAATCAAAACTACAGTGAGATATCGTCCCATACCTGTTAGAACAGCTATTGTCAAAAAGACGAGAAATACTGAATGCTAGAAGGATGTAGAGAAAAGGCAACCCTTGCACATTCGTTGGAGGTGTAGACTGGTACAGCCACTCTGGAAAACCAAACAAAGTTTCAGCAAGAAGTTAGAAATAGAACTACCCTGTGACCCAGCAATCCTACTTTTGGGCATGTATGCGAAGTAACAAAATCATCAGCTCAAAGAGGTATCTGTACCCCAATAGTCATCGCAGCATGGTATGGAAACAACCTAAGTGTCTAGTATCTTATGCCTATAATGTTTATAAATACCTTTTTCTATGTATATTTTATATTTATAAAATAAATATATATTATATATTTAAATAAGATAATCTATAATATATTTAATTATATATATATGTGTATATATATATATATATTCAGCCATAAAAAGAAGATAACCCTGCCACATGCAACAACATGAGTGAACATGGACGGCATTACCCTAAGTGAAATAAACCAGACAGAGGAGGACAAACACTGCATTGTATCACTTATGTGTGGACTCAGGAAAAGAATTAAAAGGCAAAACTCGTAGAAACATAGTAGAATAGTGGCTGCCAGAGGCTGGGAAGGGGGGAGATAAGGGCAGCTTGGCAAAGGGCACAAACTTTCCCTTAGGAGAGGAACAAGGTCCGAGGATGTAGCGACGGCATGATGCCTATGGTTTAAACTTCCGTATTACGTAGTTGAAATCTGCTGAGACAACTTAGGTGTTCTCACACCGACACAAAAGCGACGGAAGGTGGGGATCCTTTCACAACGTATAAAGTGTCACATTGAACACCTCCCAGAAGCCTCCAGAAGTCTTCGGGAAACTTTGCAAACCTTCTCCCAGCAAACTCTTGTACCAAAGAACAGGACAAGAGGAGCAGCCTCGACCACCCCCCAGGGTGCCAGCTCCACCTTTCCCCTGCTTCCCTGACTCCACCTAATTGAAAGGAATCCCCCTTCCAGAACAAAGGAGTAGTGGGAGACCCCGACTAACAGAGATGCAGCTGTCCGTTTGTTTTTCAAGTTTACGTATTTATTGTTTTTAGTAGTCCCTGCACAAAATGTAGAGGGGCTCGAACCCACAACCCAGAGATCACAAGTTGCAGGCTCTACCGACTGAGCCCGCCAGGTGCCCCACGGCTATTAATTTTAAATGGTAGTTTCTCTACTAATTAAAACAAAATTCTACCTTGCTGAGCGGCTTATTATATACAAAAATGGGATTTCAGGGGCAGTGCGAGGGCTGTGGCTCAATGAGCAGAGCCGGTCTGTAGACGTAGGGCAGTCCCTAACTCTGAGCCTCCCCCCCCCCCCCCGCTGCCAGCCGGAGCCCCCCAGCCCAGCGAGAGCCCCGCCCGGGGGGCCCCAGCAGCAGCACCAAGGTGGGTGAACACCCACATCCACGACCTCACCGCAGGCGGCACCAGTCAGGACAAGGCCGTCGTGGGCTATGAGGAGTCGCCCTCGGTCTGGGCCACCGTCCTGGGAAAACCAAACATCCGTCAACATCATGCCAGCTGAGACTGGTGTCCCGGTCGGCCAGGACCAGTCCGGTTCTTTCGTGAATAGGCTGACACCCGGGAGCCAGAAATGTTCTTTCAATCTGGACTCGCTGCTGCAGGACAGGGGATTTCCCGTGGGTTTTCATACCAGCAGCACCTGCACAACTCCACTTTCAACACCACTGTCACGTGACTTCCAAGACGCCCATCCTGCTGAGGGGCAAGGGTGTCCAGGGTGGTGCGATCGACAAGAAATGTTACGAAATGGCCTCCCGCCCGGCAGCATTCCCGGTACTGACCTCGTCCGTCCGTCTCCTTCCCCCACCTCTCCCTACTGCTTTTTCACCCCTCTCCTTCCCATACACACGCACCGTTGTTATTTGGGGGGCCATTACCCCACATGAGCTGGGGGCTGGGGCTGGATGGACAGACACCTCCCTCTACCCATACCCCTCCTCCGTGTGGTTGGAAAACTGTTTTGTTTTGTTTTTCCTGAATAAAAAAGATCCTTGGGGCGCCTGGGTGGCTCGGTCGGTTAAGCGTCTGACTTCAGCTCGGGTCATGATCTCACACTCCGTGAGTTCGAGCCCCGCGTCAGGCTCTGTGCTGACAGCTCAGAGCCTGGAGCCTGTTTCAGATTCTGTGTCTCCCTCTCTCTCTCTCTCTCTGCCCCTCCCCTGTTCATGCTCTGTCTCTCTCCATCTCAAAAATAAACGTTAAAAAAAAAAAAATTAAAAAAAAAAAAAGATCCTACTAACAAAAAAACACAAACAAAATGGGATTTTCCCACACATACTGTTTTAAGTTTGTTTACTTACTTGAGGCATTATCCAGTGGATAAGAATGCCTAGAATCCCAGAGAGAATCTCTCTCTCTCTCTCTCTCTCTTCTCTCTCTCTCTCTCTCCTCCTCTTCCTCCTCCTCCTCCTCCTCCTCCTCCTCCTCCTCCTCCTCCCCCCCCCCCCCAAGTAAGAGTATAGGCACTCCAGTGGATGTTTAGAATCCTCATTAGCTGGGGTGGGTGTGTTAAAGGTGTGATAGCATTTTTCAAATGCTATCATTTGAAAAGCAAGTCTGGCTCTTGAATATTCCCCTAAATACCCTACCTTTCCTAGTTTTTTCATAACTGTGTTCTAATATTACCCTCATATGTAGTGTGTGCTGTTTCCAATATCCAAATGTTCCTATCATTTGGGCCTATGATTGAACTGATATTTTTCTGCCTTCAGAGGACTAAATTATACCTAGAAATTTTACTCTAGTGTGGGGTCCTTGTACCTACCTGGCTCGATGGTCCATCTTGCTACCGTAAGAAATTCAATTAACGGTTTTGACCCTAGTCTGTTCTTCCAAGTTATCACCATAAATAGGAATATCATCAAATAGGAAATATTGGTGTGTGTGTGTGTGTGTTGTATTTTTAGGAGAACCGTAGGATGTCGTGTTAGAAATTGTGGCTTATATTACTGGGCTGTTAAGGTGTCCTTGAGGCAACCTCGTAAACCCACGTTGTCTGCCTTCCCATGTGATTAGTCATGGGTTGGCTCTTCTCATCAACTACAACAGCAAACAGCATGTCAGAGAAGTCTATCACTGTTGCAGGATCATTTTTGCCATGATACTTGGGATTCATTGTCTCGCTCCTTCGAAGAATGAAAAGGTGGACATAAAATGAGCAGCAGGCAGAAGTTTATTAGGGTGTAAGATTAGAAAGTAAGAATAGGGGCGCCTGGGTGGCTCAGTCGGTTGGGTGTCAGACTTCAGCTCAGGTCATGATCTCACAGTTCGTGAGTTCAAGCCCCACATCGGGCTCTGTGCTGACAGCTCGGAGCCTAGAGCCTGCTTTGGATTCTGTGTCTGCCTCTCTCTCTGCCACTCCCCCACTCATGCTCTGTCTCCCTCCATCTCTCAAAAATGAATAAATATTAACAAAAAAAAAATTTTTTTTTAAAAAAGCAAGAATAGTAGGAAAGCTCTTTTGAATGCCCAGGACATTAAGCAAGGGTCCATGTTTTATAAGGTTTTGGGTAGCCCACCCCTCACCCCTCACCCCTTAACCACCCCCCCCCCCCCCTTCCCTCTCAGGTCCTACCCTTATTGGCCTGGTAGCTCGAGGTGCTGGCTGGTCCATCCCTGATTGGCTCAATTCCATTATGAGAGGTGGCCTAAGACCACACTTAGGTCTTTTGTCAAATTCCTGAGGGAAGCCTCAGGGGGAGTAGGTGGGGCCTGTTACATTCTGAAGAGGAACCTTAAGCCTGAGGGGGTTTACTGTGTTCAGACCTACTCCCAGCATTGTTCCAAAATAGGTGTTTTTCCCCACCCAGGACCTCAGGTCCTATCCCTTCCCTCTCTAATTTATCCTATCTTTTCCTATCATATCACCCTGTATGTAGTAAGTTCCAGATCCAGTGGTGATCTTGGTTATGATAGCACCTGTATCCGGGGGTACTCCTCCAATTTGGGGAGAGCATTTGTTTAAAATCATATAAGCTACTGTAAACCAATAGGACCCATCTGGCTTTTTCACAGGCCAGCCGGGTTGTTCTATGGTGAAATTGTAGGCACACTAATTTTTTCCTTAATTTAAATATGTCCTATTACATGCTTTCCAAGGATGTTTCCTAAATTGGGACCTCTAAGGCGTTTAGCCTTCATGGGGGGTCTGTCATCAATTGTTAGGAATCGAATCTGTCACTAAATACCTCTCAGTCCTTTAGGTATTTCATTTTTATTGGTAAAATGTTCTAAATCAGTAGGATATCTTGTATCATTGTTACTTGGGCCCCGTATCTAGCAGCATAGTGGTATAAGTAGTATTTTTATTTACAAGAGGGTTTTCTATTGATACGGTTACTGTAACATGGACGGATGTTTCTGGCTTTAGCCAGGAGACAGAGACTGCTGAGTCCCTCTGAGGGTCCCCTGGGGTTTTCTCTCCTTCAGTTATTGGTGACTTATCTGTTAGTGGGATTTGGCTTTATAAAGGGGTTAGTATTTACAGTAAATGGATTGCTGGGTTGACAGGTGTTTCTTTTTTCTTTAGGCCTATTTACATTAAAAGATCGGTTGTTTCTATTTCTCTGCCACTGTAAGTAGTTTCTGGGGTTTCTACTGGGTTTGTCTTTTCATAATTTGTTTCGCAAGGTGGAGTCCTAAATGGTTTTGACTGACGGTAGCACCTTGTAGCCTCAGGTCTGTGTGGTCTAAGGTGATCGCCACGGTCTATTTACATTCGGTGGAGGCCTGTTATCTTTATGTACACAAATGGAATCTTGACTTATTTCCTCAGCTGTTCGTATCAGTCACTTCTATGTTTCTATGGCCTGTAAATACAGTACATAAGACTGCAGTACATTCAGACTGCCTTTCAAAAACTGTTCCGTCCCTTCTGCGGGTAGCGGTGAATGTGTCTGTCCCTGTCATAATAGTTAATAGTCCTAATTTCATTATTATATTACTACTCCTCCTGGTGTTTTCCATGGAGATATTTTAAGGTATGATATGTGAAGTGTAGGCCATCTTCCTGTCCACATTGTTGCTATTGGTCAAATGAAACCCTTTGAAATTAGTATTATTTTCTCCAGATGATCTAAGGTGTTAAGTTTTAACATCAGCGGTAAGGGGCCCAAGATGTACAGTTTCTGCTTCTGGAGGATCAAATTCTCTCCTCCTTTGGTCCATAAATCTAACAGGCTTGGGGTTTCTGTGTCCAGATCAGTTTGCTGGAATTCTGTTCGAATTTTCTGTCATTTCTGGGCTGGCGTAAGTTCTCACTTTGGGGACTGACTAGATACAGTTTTATCTACAGGCATACCTTAGAGATAGCGTGGGTTCCGTTCCATACCACTGCAATAAAGCAAATAGCACAGTAAAGGTAGTCAAAAGAATTTATGGTTTCCCAGTGCATATAACAGATTTGTTTACGCTATATTGCGGCCTATGCAATAGCATGATATTCAAAGAAACAGTCTACATACCTTTATTGCCAAAAAACAAGAAAAATGCCGCAGAGCCTCTGAGTTCCCAGTGAGTCACAATCTTTTTGCTGGTGGAGGATCCCGTCTCAGTGCTGATGGCTGCTGACCGATCGGGGTGGTGCTCGCCGAAGGCCGGGGAGGCTGTGGCAACTTCTTAAACTAAGACAACAGGGAAGTGTGCCGCGACCTTTCACAAATGACTTCTCCATAGCACGGGACGCTGCTTGATAGCATTTTACCCACCATTTTGAACTCCTTTCAAAACTGGAGTCAGTCCCCCCAAACCCTGTCACTGCTTTATCAACCCAGCCTCTGTGATAGTCTCAATCCCTTGCTGTCATTTCAACAGTCTTCACAGCATCTTCACCAGGAGAGGATCCCATCTCGAGAAACCGCTTTCTTGGCTCATCCATCAGAAGCAACGCCTCATCGGCTCAGGTTTTATCATGAGATTGCAGGCAGGAAGTCGGTCCTGTCTTCAGGCTCCCTTTCTTTCTTCTCGTTCTTTTTCTTTTTTTTGTAATTTACATCCATGTTAGTCAGCGTATAGTGCAATAATGATTTCAGGAGTAGAATCCAATGATTCATCCCCTACCTATAACACCCAGTGCTCATCCCAACAAGTGTCCTCCTCTTTTCTTTTTTATTAAAAAAAAATTTTTTTAAGTTTATTTATTCTTGAGAGAGAGACAGTATGAGTTGAGGAGAGGCAGAGAGGGAGACACAGAATCCGAAGCAGGCTCCAGGCTCCAAGCTGTCAGCACAGAGCCTGACGTGGGACGTGAACTCACAAACCGCAAGATCATCACCTGAGCTGAAGTCGGATGCTTAACCCACTGAGCCACCCATGTGCCCTACCAACAAGTGTCTTCCTTAATGCCCCTTGCCCATTTAGCCCATACCCCCACCAAAAACCCCTCCAGCAACCCTCAGTTTATTCTCTGTATTTAAGAGTCTTTTATGTTTTGTCCCCCTCCCTGTTTTTATGTGATTTTTGCTTCCTTTCCCTTAATGTTCATCTGTTTTGTATCTTAAATTCCACGTATGAGTGAAGTCATATGATATTTGTCTTTCTCAGACTGGCTAATTTCGCTTAGCATAATACACTCTAGTTCCATCCATGCTGTTGCAAATGGCAAGATTTCATCCTTTTTGGTTGCCGAGTAACACTCCACTGTATATATAGACCACATCTTCTTTATCCGTTCATCCCTCGATGGACATTTGGGCTCTTGCCATACTTTGGCTGTTGTCGATAGTGCTGCTATCAATGTGGGGGTGCATGTGTCCCTTCGAAACAGCACACCTGTATCCCTTGGATAAATGCCTAGTAGTACAATTGCTGGGTCCTAGGGTAGTTCTATTTTTAGCTGTTTGAGGAACTTCCATGCTGTTTTCCAGAGTGGCTGCACCAGCTTGCATTCCCACCAGCTTCATTCCCACCGGCTTGCATTCCCACTGGCTTGCATTCCCACCAGCTTGCATTCCCACCAGCAGTGCAAAAGGGTTCCTCTCAGGCTCCAGTTCTAATTCTAGTTCTTTTGCTGTTTCCACCACATCTGCAGTCATGTCCTCCGCTGAAGTCTTGAATTCCTCAAAGTCACCCCTGAGGGTTAGAATCAACTTCTTCCAAACTCTTTGTTAATGTTGATATTTTGACCTCTTCCCACGAATCACGAATGTTCTTAATGGCATTAAAAAAAAAAAAATGGTGAATCCTGGGGCACCTGGCTGGCTCAGTCTGTAGAGCACGTGACTCCTGATCTCAGGGCCATGAGTTCAAGCCCCATGTTGGGCCTAGAGCTTACTTTAAAACAAAACAAAACAACAACAAAAAAAAAACGGTGAATCCTTTCCAGTTTACTTTACCCTGGTCCATCAGAGGAATCACTATGGCGACTCTGGCAAGCTACAACATGTATTACTTTTTTTTTTTTTATTTCTTTAATGTTTATTTATTATTGACAGATGGAGAGAGACAGACCATGAGCAGGGGAGGGGCAGAGAGAGGAGGAGACACAGAATCCGAAGCAGGTTCCAGGCTCTGAGCCGTCAGCACAGAGCCCGACACGGGGCTCGAACTCACAAACCGCGAGATCATGACCTGAGCCGAAGTCGGACGCTCAACCGACTGAGCCACCCAGGCGCCCCAACATGTATTACTTAAATAAGAAAACTTGAAAGTCAGAATTACTCCTTTTTCCATGGCCTGCAGAAGGGATGTTGTGTTAGCTAGCAGGCAAGAAAAAAATTAAAATCTCTTGCTATGCCTCCATCAGAACTCTTGGGTGACCAGGTACACTGTCAAGGAGCATGATGAAATAAATCCTTCCTGCAGAGCAGTTCTCAACAGTAGGCTTCAAATCTCCAACCAATCAGATTGTACACAGATGTACTGCCATCTAGGCTTCGTTGCCCCATTTCTACAGCACAGGCAGTGTGGTTGAGCATAATCCTCCAGGGCCGTAGAATTTTCAGGATGGTGAGCGGGCACTGCCTTCCGCTTACAGTCACCGGCTGCATTAGCCCCTGACGGGAGAGTCAGCGCGTCCTCTGAGGCTGTGAAGCGCAGCCCTGCCTGCTAGATCTCTGGGTCCCTTGCTACAGCTCCACGTCAGCACCTGCTGCTTCCCTCCTTGCACCCTGAGGTTATGGACTCCACTCCCTTCCTTAAACCTCATGGACCTCCCTCTGCTGGCTGCAGACTTCTCTTCTGCAGCTTCCTCACCTCTCTCAGCCTTCCTAGAATCGAAGAGAGTTGAAGCCTTGCTCCGGATGAGGCTTTGGCTTAAGGGAAGGTTGTGGCTGCTTTGATATTTTGTCCAGACCACTACCAATTTCTCTCCGATCAGCAATTCGGCTGTCTCACTTTCTTAGCGTGTGTGTTCACTGGAGTAGCACTTTTAATTTCTCTCAAGAACTTTTCCCTTGCAGTCGTGGCTTGGCTAGCCAGTGCAAGAGGCCTGGCTTTTGTTCGTTCTCAGCTTTTGAGATGCCTTCCTCACTAAGCTTAATCATTGCTAGCTTTTGAGTTCAAGTGAGAGACAGCAACTCTTCCTCTTACTTGAACACTTAGAGGCCACTGTAGGGTTATTAATTGGCCTCATTTCCAAACTGTTGTGCCTGGAGGAATAGGAGACCTGAGGGGCAAGAGAGAGAGAGAGAGAGAGAGAGAGAGAGAGGGAAATGAGGAGTGGCTGGCTGATGGAGCAGTCACGACACACACAACATTTATTAAGTTCACCTTCTTATATTCTGGTCCCCAGAACAATTAAAATAGTAACATCAAATATCACTGATAACAGATCACCGTAACAGATATACTAACAACAGAAGAGATTGTAATATCGTGAGAATTACTAAAATGTGACACAGAGACACAAAGTGAGCAAACGCTTTGGGGAAAAAGTACTGATAGACTTGGTTAGGCAACGTTGCCACAAATTTTCAATCTATAAAAAATGCAGTGTTGGGGTGCCTGGGTGGCTCAGTCGGTTGAGCGTCCGACTCCTGAGCTCAGGTCGTGATCGCACAGTCCGTGAGTTCGAGCCCCGCGTCGGGCTCTGTGCTGACAGCTCGGAGCCTGGAGCCTGCTTTGGATTCTGTGTCTCCCTCTCTCTCTGCCCCTCCCCTGCTCATGCTCTGTCTCTCTCTGTCTCCAAAATAAACAAAAGCATGAAAAAAAAAATTTTTTTAAATGCAATGTCTACCAAGCACAATAAAGCAATGAGCAATACAATGAGGTATGCCTATAGTTACATTTAGTTCCATGTTCCATTTTTTGATTAATTGTGTGAAGTGTGTAAGGTCCGTGTCTAGACATATTTTTCTGCACATAGATACCCTGCTGTTCCAGCACCATTTATGGAGGAGACACTCTTTCCTCTGTTGTATTGTCTTTCCTCCTTTGTCAAAGATCAACTGACTATGTGGGTCATTTTCTGGGCTCTCTATTCTGTTCCACCGATCTGTTCTTTCACCAATACCGTACTGTCTTGATCACTGTAGACTTACATTAAGTCTTGAAGTTGTTGGGTAGTGTCTGTATTCTAACGTCATTCTTCCCCTTTAATATTGAGTGGGCTATTCTGGATCTTTTGCCCTCCGTGTAAATTTAGGAATCACTTTGTTGATATCCACATAAGAACTTGCTGGGATGTAACTGAGATTTGTTTCTTCTCTAAGTGTATTACCTTGGATTTCCTCTCTAAGTCAGTTATCATTGCTTATCCACTTTCCATCTTCCAAAATGTTGTTGACATCTCCCATGATGATGTTGAAAAGTATGATGATGGAGGACATCTTTGCCTCATTCCTGATCATAGTAAGAAAACTCTGAGTGTCTCACCACTTAAGTATAATAACATTTGTACATTTCTTGCAGATGCTCTTAAATTGAGCAAGTTCCCCTCTATTCCTAGGTTGCTGAGTTTTTATCATAATTGATGTGGAATTTTATCAAATGTTTTTCCTGCATCTGTTGCCCAGAAACAGGGCAAGTGTCGGAAGAGACTAGGTCACAGTTGGTCGTAATCGGGGATACAAGACATATGCCCATTCCAAACCCTAACCTACACAAATATGTACGTTGTACCTGAAGGTAAAGCTTAAGAGTCTGGACTGCCTTGCTCAGATGGGGCCTCTCTAGCTGCTGGGGTATCCTTCACTAAGAGACACCTGGGAACCTTGATGACTGCTTAGCACAGGAATTCATCAGGTACCCGGCAAAATGATTCTACTGTTGCTAGTTTAAAGCTAACGCCTCTGAAAGGTTTGGGGGTTGTGCTCTCTCTCCCCTGGAGGCTAGGCAGGCAGATGAGGACCAGTCTGAACTCCACGGGTCTGTCGTGTCCTGGTTACCTAAGGTTGGCTGATGGGGTACATTCTTCACATGTGTGCATCAATAGTTCAGGGTAGGGGCACCTGGCTGGCTCAGGCCATACAGCATGTAACTCCTGATCTCAGGGTCACGAGTTCAAACCCCATGCTGGGCAGAGAGCTTTAAAAACAATTTTTAATTGTTTTTAAATTTTCCATTTTATTTTAGAGGGGGAGAGAGAGAGAATGAATCCCAAACGGGCTCCACACTCAGTGCAGAGCCTGATGCAGGGCTCAATCCCATGACTCCAGGATCATGACCTGAGCCAAAATCAAGAATCAGACGTTCAACTGATTGAGCCACCCAGGCACCCCTAAAATTTTTTTTAAAAAAGAAAAAAAAAGGGGTGCCTGGGTGGCTCAGTCGGTCCAGTGTCCGACTTCGGCTCAGGTCATGATCTCACAGTCCGTGGGTTCGAGCCCCGCGACGGGCTCTGTACTGACAGCTCAGAGCCTGGAGCCTGCTTCGGATTCTGTGTCTCCCTCTTTCTCTGACCCACCCCCATTCATGCTCTCTCTCTCTGTCTCAAAAATAAATAAATGTTAAAAAAAATTTTTTTTTAAAAAGAAAAAAAAAAATAGTTCAGGGTGGCCACGACCTCTTACAGTGAAAGTCTCAGTAGAAGCCAGGTCATGTGAGCAGGCTGTTGACAGTACAAAGAACCTGCCAATTTCAAGCCCAAACCCCCACACATGTGCCTGTTCCCCATGAAGGCACAGCTGGAAGAAACTGCTGCCTTGCTAAGATGAAGCTGGGCTGGCTAACTCGGGTACCCTTCACCAAGAGACACTTGGGAGCCTTGATTGCTGGAGAAGCCACAGACCTCATTAGGAAGCCACTCCAAATACGGACTGTTGCCAGTTTAAAGCTTCTGCCTTGAGGTGCCTGGTTCACTCAGTCAGTTGAGCATCCGACTTCGGCTCAGGTCATGATCTCGCGGTTCGTGAGTTCGAGCCCCGAGTCGGCCTCTGTGCTGACAGCTCAGAGCCTGCAACCTGCTTCGGATTCTGTGTCTCCCTCTTTCTCCACCCCTCCCCCACTCACACTCTGTCTTTCTCTCTCTCTCTCTCTCTCTGTCTCTCAAAAATAAATAAATTTTTTTAATTAAATAAATAAATAAAGCTTCTGCCTTAAAAAGATTTTTCTGGAATTGGGCTCCCTCCCGGTTGGAGGCTATGCAGTTGGTGGGAGCCAGCCTGAGCTCCAGAGGCCTGGAGTGTCCACACTGCCAAGGGTGGCTGATGTATATTGTGTAAGCATGGGCCACTTGGATTGGTTCAGCAAGGGACCTGAAACAGGGCCAGTGCTGAGAGAACCAGACACAGGAGTGGTGTATTGTGGGTCCAAGGAATCTGGATAATTCCAAGCCCTAACCTCCACAAATGCCTATGTGGGGGCCGATGGCAGGGCACCCTAGAATATGCCACGATGGCATATTATTTTGAATTAAAGTTACTCACACAGTCAATGCAAGAATACGCTCCGCCCCCCTTTTCTCTAGAAAGCAGGAAATGAATCTCCCCTGTGAAACGTACCCTTCCTGTACCAAGAGGTAAAGACACATCCTTATTTCCAGAGATAGAGCACTCAGAGCTGAGAAGGCTAGATAAACCTTATTACTTTTACTAATTTATTACCCCAGCCCAAACCCAGTTTAGATTCCCTTTCTTTTTTGCGAGAGAGAAAGAGAGAGCATGCACGCGCATGAGCAAGCGAGCATGAGTCGGGGAGGGGCAGAGGGAGTGAGAGAGGATCCTAGGCAGGATCCATGGCTAGTGTGGAGCCCGACACAGCGCTCGGTCTCACGACTGTGTGATCATGGCCTGAGCCAAAAATCAAGAGTTGGAGGCTTAACCTACCGAGCCACCAGGCCCCCCTAGACTCCCTTATTTTTTTTAATGCTTACTTATCTTTGAGGGGGGTGAAGGGGCAGAGAGAGGGAGACAGAGGATCCAAAGCAGGCTCCGCACATGTGGGGCTCTGTGCTGATGGTACAGAGCCTGATGTGGGGCTCAGTCTCATGAACTGGGAGACCATGACCCGACCCAAAGCCAAATGCTTAACTGACTAAGCCATCCAGGCACCTCCCTTGATTCCCTTACTAATTGAGCTCTTGAAGTAACTTTTCTTTGTCCTGTTAATTACTCACAGTTCTATCGGTTCTTTGTCTAAAAGTAGGAATTTTGCCTGCCTTGGTCATTTCTTTAGGTCTCAATTTTAATATTGCGCTTCCGTGCACAGGTATTTAAATGTGGTTTTTTTTTTCTCCTCTTAATTTGTCTTATGTCAATTTGATTCATAGATCAGCTAGAAGGATCTAGAAGAGTAGAGACAAATTTTCTTCCCCAACAGATGGCATAGTCAGCAGGATGAATTTAACACTGCTGTAGCTGAGAGACCCAGGACATCTGACAAAAGCCAGCAGAAGGTAAGAATCCTTATCGTGTCAGCCTCCCAGATGTCAGCCTGAGGGTCTAATGGGGCAAGATTGGTGAGAGACTTTTCCCCCCTCAATTTCTGAATTTAGATTAGTAGGGAAAAATAATTGCATAACTAGTTCCTTGGGCTTAGTGACTCTGCTAAGTTTGGGAGACTACTCTTGGTTTAACTTAACCCATTCCCTCCCAGCAACGGTCACCATTTTTCTTTGTTTTTGTCTTGTGTATGTTTGTCATGAGAAGGAACTACCATAGGGGGAAAACATAGGCGTGTGACCTATAAACCTGATGTTCAAGCTGGCTTCACACACAGGTGCATTTACAGTTCTCATCAGAGCAGCATCTGTTTAGGTAAACATTGCAGCGGCTCCTCTATGTGAAAATCAGATGAGGTATCTCCTGTCATCTTGTTTCATGTCCTAAAAGCTTGGCTTTGTGACCGGTGAAAATATTCCCGCTTGTCTCTACCATCTGTGGGGGGTATTTAGTGGGGTGCACTTAGTGGCATGCACCTTAGTGGCCTGTCAATAGACTAGGGTTCCAAGATGTGCAGTTAAACACAGCACTGTCTTTGCCCGGCTGTGCCAACTCTCAGGGGAGTCTGTCATAAGAGGTCCCAGCCCATAAGGGACCTTTGTCGTTTCAGCATTTGTTGCTTGTTAGTACTGGAAAGTCCCATTCCAGTCGCACCTGCTCAGTGACACATATTAGCAGGTCTGTGACTGGAGGTGTCTCACATTTTCATGGGCGACCAGAGACACCATTTTCAATGCATCACCCTTACTGCCTTTGTAATGAAGACCTTCGTTATCTTTTTTTTAGGTTTATTTATTTATTTTTGCAAGAGATGAGCAGGGGAGGGAGAGAGATTTTCAAGCATGAGCAGGGGAGGGGCAGAGAGAGAGGGAGAGAGAGAGAATCCCAAGCAGGCTCCGTGCTGTCGGCACAGAGCCTGACATGGGGCTCAAACCCATAAACTGTGAGATCATGACTCAGTCAAAATCAAGAGTTGGATGCTTAATGGACTGGGCCACCCAGGTGCCCCAAAGGCCTTCATTTTTTTATGCTCTTTGGGGGAGTAAACTTTTGGATCATGAGGGTTGCATCCCCTATGCCCTCTCCAGAGACACCTCTTGTAGCAATGGTCTAAGCCTGGAAATTTGCATCTGGGCATTCCCATAAAAAAAAAAAAAAAAAGCTTATTACTTTGAGTCACTAATGAGATTAATAAGGTCCTACTTGTCAATGGCCAGATGATGGATCTTTTAAATTGGTTATATTATTTGTAGAAAGATCTCAATTGTCATATTAGCATAACAGGGTTTTTTTAATGTTTATTTATTTATTTTGAAAGAGAGAGAGTGTGTGAGCAGGAGATAGGCAAAGAGAAAGGGAGAGAGAGAATCCCAAGCAGGCTCAACCAGAGTTGAAGAGTACAATCACTAAAATGAAAAATACATTAGACGAATCAGCAGCAGATGAAAGGATGAAGAAAAGTGGACCAACAATCTGAAAGACAGGGTAATGGAAAGTATCAAGGTACACAGCAAAGAATAATAAATAATAATTTTTAAATGAGACAACATCAAGTATGTTAACATTTGTAATTATAGGGGTCCCAGAAGGAGAAAAAAGAGACAAAGGGACAGAAAACTTACTTGAAGAAATAATAGCTGAAAACTTCCCTAACCTGCAGAAGGAAACAGACATCCAGGTCCAGGAAGCACAGAGAACCCCAAACAAGATGAATCCAAGGAGGACCACACCACAACACGTAATAATTAAAATGTCAAAGATTCGAGATAGGGGATCTTTAAAGCAGCCAAAGAAAAGCAGCTACTTATGTACAAGAAAAACCCCATAAAGCTATTAGCTAATTTTTAAGCGGAAACTTTGGAGGCCAGAAATGAGTAGCATGATATATTCAATGTGCGGAATGGGGTGGGGGAGGGAGCGCCTGGTTGGCTCAGTTGGTAGAGCCTGCAACTCTTGATCTTGGGGTCATGAGTTTGAGCCCCACGTTGGGCGTAGAGCCTACTTGAAAAAAAAAAAAAAGATAAGACAAAGTGCTGAATGGGAAAACAAAAACAAAAATAGAACCAAGAATAATCTTCTTGGCAAGGTTATTCAGAATTGAGAGGTTTTTTTTTTTTTTAAGTTTATTTTTTGAGAGAGAGAGAGAACAAGTGGGGGGGGGGTACAGAAAGAGAGGGAGAGTGAAGACCCAAAGCGGGTTCTGCGCTGATGGCACAGACCCCCGACGCGGGGCTCAAACTCACAAGCCATGAGATCACGACCTGAGCCGAAGTCAGAAGTTCAAGCAACTGAGCCACCCACACACCTCAAAATTATTCAGAATTGAAGGGGAGGACTGCCGGGGTGGCTCAGTGTGGGGAGTGTGCGACTCTTGATCTCAGTGTCATGAGTTTGAGCCCCACGTTGGGAGTAGAGGTTACTTAAAAATAAACTTAAAAAAAAAAAAAAAAAAAAGAATTGAAGGAAAGAGTTTCCCAGACAAGTAAATGTTAGAGTTCATCACCACTAAACCAGCCTTACAAGAAATGTCAGAGAGAGTTTTTTTTAAGAGGAAAAGGCCATAATTAGAAGAAAATTGTGAAATGAAAAAAACTGCATGAGTAAAAGCAAACAGTTAAGTAGTAGATCAAAAACATACAAAACTAATATAAGGATAAAAAGACAAAAGTAGTAAAATCAGTTATGTCTAAAATATTAGGGGATTCACAAAATAATATAAGACATGACATCATAAACATAAAACATGGAAGGGGGCAGTAAAAATGTAGTGGTTTCAGAATGTGTTTGAATGTAAGCAACTGTCAACTTAATTTAGCCTGCTATATAGTAAGGATGTTATATATAAACTTCAAGGGAACACAAGTCAAAAACCCATAGTGGATACACACACAAAAAAAGAGAAAGAAATCTGAGCATAACACTAGAGAACGTCGTCAATCACAAGGGAAGAAACAGAGGAGAACGACAAAACCAACCAGGAAAAAAATTACCAAATGGCAATAAGTACATACCTATCGATAGTCACTTTATTTTTTTTTTTAACGTTTATTTATTTTTGAGACAGAGAGAGACACAGCATGAACGGGGGAGGGGCAGAGAGAGAGGGAAACACAGAATCGGAAGCAGGCTCCAGGCTCTGAGCCATCAGCCCAGAGCCCGACGCGGGGCTCGAACTCATGGACCACGAGATCATGACCTGAGCCGAAGTCGGACGCTTAACCGACTGAGCCACCCAGGCGCCCCTCGATAGTCACTTTAAATGCGAATGGTCTAAATATTCCAATGAAGAACAGAGGGTAACCGAATGGATTAAAAAATAAAAACCAAGACCCATCCGTACGATGCTTGTAAGAGACTCACTTCAGACGTAAAGACACATACCGACTGAAAGTAAAGGGACAGAAAAAGACAGTCCCTGGAAATGGAAGTAAAAAAAAAAAAAAAAAAAAAAAAAAAAAAAAAAGCCAGAGTAGCAGTACTTCTATCAGACAGAATAGACTTGGAGATAAAGACAAGAGATGAAGAGGGGCAGTACCTAATGACAAAGAGGTCGAGCCAACATGAGGATATAACAATTTAAGGATCAATGTACCAAATACAGGAGCGTGTAATTACATAAATTTGTAACAAATATTAACAGGCATATAGGGAGAGGTCGACATTAACACAATAATAGTAGGGGCTTTAACACCCCACTCACATCAGTGGATAGATCGTGCAGACAGAAAATCAATGAGGACACCTTGGCCCTGAATGACACACGAGACCAGATGGACCCACGTGATATATATAGAACCATCCAAACAAAATAGCTTAATACCCATTTTCTTCGCCCTGGAGGTGTGCAGGCGATTCTCGACTGACACGAGGTGCACAGGTCTGGAGGGTCCTAGCTCCCTGGCCAGACTAATGGAACACATACTGTGCATGTACAGGCTGCACAGGTTAGGGCGGCCAGGGTCCTGGAACAGGACCGTGTATCTTGAGGCCAGCTAACGGAGGGGGCTGTTAGGGGTACCTGGCTTCATGCCTTAACCTACCCACGTGTGTATATTCCCCTGCAGACATAGCTGGAGGAGTCTGGACTGCCTTTCAAGGCTGGGCAGGAGAGATACTCAAGTACCCTCTAGTAACAGACATCGGGGAGCTTCGATGCCTGGGGAAGCTTGGGAGCGGGAGTCCAAATGGGGACTGACGATCACCACTTAAAGCTGCTGCCTCAGAAATATTCTCTGGGTGGGAGCACCCACCTCCCCAGAAGCTAGGTGGTTTTGGAGGACTGTCTGAGCCCCAGATGCCTGGAGGGCCCTGAGAGCCCAAGGCTAGCTGGGCATGCACGTGACCGGGCACGCATGGTGGCAGGGTGGGCCAAGCATCTGAAGTAGGCCAGCTACAGGGAGAGGCTTAGTTGCAGAATGGGCTATTGGGCCCACAACTGAGCACCTGCCTCATTCAAGCCATGAGCCACACAAATGCACATATTCCCTCTGAAGAGAAAGCTGGAGAAATCTCAGCTGTCTTGCTAGGGCTGGGAGTGGGGGGGCCTTGCACAGAACGGTCCCATCTGTCCAGTTCCAAGCCCTAACGTGCACAAATGAGCACAGGTATTGGCTTTTCCTCCATCCCTCGCCTAGGATCACATTCCCAGATAAGTGACTTACACATAAGTTTTAATGACGAAGCCTGACTTCAGGGGAATCAGGCTGAGATACCCAGCGTCTATAAAAATTCTTTCGCTTCAGATCATAGAATCAGCTACGGAGTTAAGATTTGTTCCAGATTTGTGAAGACTCCTGTCAGAATTCCTTCTCCCACGTGTACACGTCCTGTCCAGCCCGCCCACCCCAAATCCCACTCCACCATGGTTTCTTGGTTGAGCCCGCTCCGGGCAGTAAGCCACAGTCACTTCTCTCTGCAGAAAGCCCCAAGCGGACACGTATGGCACGTGACAAAGGCATCTTACGAAAGCGTGGCTGAGGCAAAGAGTTTCTGTGATGGAAGAGGCTCTTCACCCTGAATAACCTCAGGTACAAGCCGGGCCTAAAAAACTTCGGTTTGGAAAGCACCTTGAACCACGAGCTTGTACACAACGCAAGGCAGACACCTAAAGTATCTGGCAAACCCACTGCTCTGTGGCACTTAATCTTTTGTGTCTATATTCCCGGCGATAATTATACTTATAGTTGTATTTGTAACCGTGCGCAAAGTGGATGTGTGGTTTCTTGACCAAATAACTTGCGATCATTGGACTTCTGGGCAGTTGTTCACGGATAGTTTTTCATCTATCTCTTTTTTGAAGTTTGTTTATGTATTTATTTTGAGAGACAGAGAAAGCACACACGTGAGGAAGGGGCAGGGAGGAGAGGGAGAGACAGAATCCCGAGCAGGCTCTGCATCACCAGTGCAGAGCCTGACGCGGGGCTCGCACTCAGTAGCCGTGAGACCGTGATCTGAGCCGAGATCAGGAGTCAGGCGCTTAACTGACCGAGCCGCCCAGGCGCCCCAATGGATCGTTTTTTAAACAGGATAAATTCATGGCTGTCATGCAGACAGACTAGAATAGGTCAGAGATGATAGTGAACTCATTGACAAGTTGGACGACTAAGACATTACGGGTGGTTCAAATTCAAAGATCCACACACATATAAATAACGCTGAGAGGGACTTACAGATGGTGCAAAGTTGGAAAAACTCAAAGCGAAAGGGAATTCTATGGTATTTCCACGTATCAAAATGTATCTGCGTGTGTGTGGACAAGAGCCATTGGCGCTATTCCCAGCCATCTACAATTCACAGACACAAAACAGCTCAAGGACAATGAAAAGCACAGACGCTTCACAGAATTGGATAACCCAGAAGGGGGGTTAGACCCCACCTGCCTGTTTTTCCATTGAACGCGCCCAGTAATCATTTTGCTCTGGTTCAACCGTCTTTCACATTTCTCCCTACACTGTCCGGTTTAACCCCCTTATTTCACAGATAAAGAAAAGGAGGCCTAGGTGAAAATAGCAGCCATAATAATGTATCAGCCACAAAGAAGGGCAACCACATCAGAGGATCTGGGACATTTGCTTCTCCGGGACTATGCTGAACCTGTACTTTTTTGGTTTTTTTTAATGTTTATTTATTTATGAGAGAGAGAGAGAGAGAGAGAGAGTGAGCATGAATGGGGGA
The DNA here is from genome assembly GCF_024362965.1 of Panthera pardus. Lineage (NCBI taxonomy): Eukaryota > Metazoa > Chordata > Mammalia > Carnivora > Felidae > Panthera > Panthera pardus. The sequence goes on from NW_026526721.1 coordinate 155,119,428, forward strand.
GGGTCAAAGACAGGGAGAGAGAATCTGAAGCAGGCTTCACACTGTCAGCACAGAGCCCAACACAGGGCTCCGTCCCACGAACAGTGAGATCGTGACCTGAGCCCAAGTAGGACGGTTAACCGACTGAGCCACCCAGGCGCCTCTGGACGTGTCCTTCTGGCCGTTACTTCCCAATCTTCCTGCATTCCCTTTGTTGTTTTATTTCCACAGTTCCTTTAATTGACCTGTTGCTTTTCATTTCCTAATATCATCACTGGGCCAACCTTATTCTTGCCCTGGGTCAAGGTGACAGGCTAGCTTGCCTAGTGACTTCACATACCTGACCTCAGCCACTGTCATTTTATTTGCCAAACTTTGAATAAAGCAGAGCCTTATGTTGTTCCTGCATCGTGGGTACCAATGACTATCTACAGCTAAACCTGAGGTTTGCGATCAGAAAACAAGAATTGCTTTGAATCCCACAAACCAAAAGTAGATGAACCTTAAGTATCTTTTCATTAGCTTGTTGGTTTCTCAGTTTCAGTTTTCTCTCAAAAGAGCTAAAGAGAGGGGCGCCTGGGTGGCTCAGTCGGTTAAGCTTCCGACTTCTCAGGTCATGACCTCACAGTTCGTGGGTTTGAGCCCCGTGTCAGGCTCTATGCTGTCATAACAGCTCAGAGCCTGGAACATGCTTCAGATTCTGTGTCTCCCTTTCTCTCTGCTCCTCCCTGACTTGCACACACTCTCTGTCTAACAATAAACAAACGTTAAAAAAATTTTTTAAAGGGGCATCTGGGTGGTTCAGTCGGTTGAGCATCTTACTTTGGCTCAGGTTGTCATCTCACAGTTCTTGGGTTTGAGCCTCATGTCGGGCTCTGTGCTGACAGCTGCTTCACATTCTGGTTCTCCCTCTCTCTCTCTCTCTATCCCTCCCTGGCTCATGCGCGTGCTCTCTCTCTCTCTCAAAAACAAATAAAAACATTTAAAATATTAAAAAAAAAGAAGTCTGCCTTCCCAGAGTGTACAGTTCAAACAGGGGTCTTGATATATACCGTGGGCTGAAAATGCCTTGAGTCAAGAATGACAGGGACATGAAACAAACAGGAAATCAGACGGCAAGGCTTCTCAGTCTGCAAGTGCGATGGGACAAGATGGAGGACCAGTGGGTCAGATTTCCCAGCCTACGGTGCACCTGAGCAAGGTCCAGCTGCGTGTAGGGCTTAGGAAACATGGTGACAATCATCCAAGGAAGGTAAAAGTAACAAGGAACCAGAACATTCAAAGTTACCTACAAGAAAAAAATATATACATATAAAAAAAAAAAAAAAGGGGGCGCCTGGGTGGCTCAGTCGGTTAAGCGTCCGACTTCAGCTCAGGTCACGATCTCACGGTTCGAGCCCCGCGTCCAGCTCTGGGCTGATGGCTCAGAGCCTGGAGCTTGCTTCCGACTCTGTGTCTCCCTCTCTCTCTACCCCTCCCCCGTTCATGCTGTGTCTCTCTCTGTCTCAAAAATAAATAAACGTTAAAAAAAATTAAAAATATATATATATACAAAGTTACCTACAAGAGAAAGTACCTTGATTCATTTCGGTTGGCATTGCTTGCTCTAAATAGTATGGCTTTGGCCTCCCTATACTTGCCTAAGGGAAAAGATTTGTGGTCCTGTTGTTCTTTCTTCTGTTTTACTGACAAACGAAAGGGCAAAAGGTAGAAGGCCACTCCCAGTTGGCCAAGTTCTGACACTAAACCAGCTGAACTAAGGAGGACACACATGAGATTGGTGTGGATGAGTCCAGATAGAAGTAAGTCATAAGGAAAAAAAAAAAGTCATATAGTAAACGATACAGAACGAATAAGGGAGGAACAGAGTGAGAGACCACAACCAGTTTCACTAGATGGTTACTTGTTATAAGGCTCTTTAAATTCATATTGAGACTGGATTCACATTGTTTAACCTTGACACTCCAGAGGGAGGTCAGATCAGGCATTCTCAAAGAATGGGGTCTTAAAATGCCTACCCTTGGTGTGGTATCCGGTAGTTTGGGATAGGGTGCCACCTAGTGGTCGATGGTAAATTTATGTTTTCAAGTTAGGGGTGGGTAGGCAAAGTCAAAGGTCTACACTGGTACCATCCAATGCATCTGCAACGAGAGCCACATATGTGGGAAGTATGTAGACAGCTGAGGACCATGCGGGTGTTAGCAGTTTCTGTAGAAATGGACAAAGGTTGTGGGAGGCATGTCTTGAGAATAGAGATCATGAGTGATGATTCTAGGTTTGACCCCGCATCCCTGCAACCAGGCCATTCTTCTGGCCTAAGAATCTGTTGGATGATCCAGAGGCCACAGGCACTGAGCCTTATTCTGGGCCCCCAGCTCTTAATTCAAGAATGTTTTGGACCAGCTGTATTGACCTGAAGTCAGAGAGGGTCATGAATGAAGACTATTTGTGCTGAGGGTACTTGAGGAGTGCCCCAGAGCCCTAGTGTATATTGTTTAACCCCAGGTTTAATGAGGGTCACCTGGCCCTGCACATATCCAGGCTGATATATACACACAGGAGGCATGGGCCTAGGAGGGGCAGTGGAGCTTCTGGAAGGCCTAATGTGACCTTGGCTTACCGGCACTTTTCCATTGGCAACCCACCAGCACACGCATCTATCCTCAGATTTTTTAGGTTCTGAAGCTAGCACCTCACTCTATCCCAAAGAATGCTGCTGATCAATGTGCTATTTCCAGACTCAACTCATATCCTTCTGGACCCCCTGGATATGTTTAAAAAAAAAAAAAAAACTGTTGGATTTGCCTAGTGGGATGATTGGCTTCCTTCATTTGGAACCAACTATTGACATTCACCAATATACCTGACAAGCAGTGGGTGAGAAAATGAGGCCCCAGAACTCATGTGTACGGTGGGCAGAACAGCCTGCTTTGTTGTGGAAGGTTCACGGAACTTCTCAACTATCATTGATTGTGCAGGAACATAACCGGGGCACCTGGGTGGCTCAGTAGGTTAGGCGTCCAACTTCGGCTGAGGTCACGATCTCACAGCTTGTGAGTTTGAGCCCCACGTCGGGCTCTGTGCTGACGGCTCAGAGCCTGGAGCCTGCATCGGATTCTGTGTCTACCTCTGTCTCTACCCCTCCCCCGCTCGTGCTCTGTCTCTCTCTCAAAAATAAATAAACATTAAAAAAAATTTAATAAAAAAATAAATGCTTTAAAAAAATGAATCATAAGCCTTGCATGTGATAAGGTTTCATCATCGAACATATACATCTATACACAAATGCAGTCTAGAGACTCTAAGATATCATCAGGAACAGAGGCTCTTCAAACTTTTCACTCCTCCATCCCAAGACTTTTGTCTTCATGGTATAAGATGGCTGTTGGAGTTCCAGCCATCACATTGACATTCTGGGCACAAGGATAAAATACTGGGTGAAAAGAGAGAGGGAGAGAGAGAAACATATATCAGTCTTTTAAAGCAGTTTTCCAAAAACTGCCATATGACTTTAACTCCTTGCATCTCATTGGCAAGAACTCAGTCATGTGACTGTATCTAGCTGCATGGGAGACTGGGAAAATGGGAATGTTTGATCCAAGCAGTTTTATGATAAGCTAAAATCAGAAATTATATGACTTTGGAAGATGAAGACAAGTTGGGAGAGGTGGCTAACAGTCTACCTCAGACACATTCCCATATTACACTATTTAAACGGGAGGGAATGTGTAGAAATTTAAGAAATTAGGGGCACCTCGGGAGCTCAGTCAGCTAAGCGTCTGATGCTGGATCTCGGCTCAGGTCACAGTCTCAGGGTTCGTGAGTTTGAGCCCCACATTGGGGTCTGTGCTAACAGTGCAGAGCCTGCTTGGGATTCTCTCTCTCCCTCCCTCCCTCTCTCTCTCTCTGTCCCTTCCCTCTTGCACACTCTCTCTCTCTCAAAATAAATAAACTTTAAAAATAGAAATATTATTTTTTAAAAAACAGCTGCATGAAGAAAAAAAAGAAAGAAATTGGCTACAAGGGGTGATTGGAAAGGGGTAAAAAGGAGAGAAGAATAGGAATGGAGTAATACAGATGAGGACAGAGTTATACTCCTTCGAGAATATCTTTTTGTTACAGAACGATAGTAATGCTTCACAAGCCCTTCACATTTTCCCCTCCAAAAAATAAACAAGTTATAATGAGGATGTGGTGGGAATCCAAGATGTAATGCAAACAGTAACGCATGAACCTGTATTGTAAATAAAACACAAAATCCCACTGAAGGGGGGAGGAAGAAAAGAACCTTGGAAAACAGGATCTTGTCTGCATAATACAAGGTTAAAGACAAGAAAGAACTACATAAATGCTGTCATCTAGATAATAAATGTGCTTTCCAAAGGTGGGTTAACAATTCTGACACAACTTTATGTGTACTTTATGAGTAAATAAGTAAGAATATTGTATACAATGGAGAGCCTGGTTTCCCACCACTGGGAAAAAAAAAGTTACAAATAAGAAACCCTCTAGTTTTGGATTGGAATCAGAAGTATCAGCATAAAATCATGTGGGTTTTTTTTAACGTTTATTTATTTTTGAGAGAGAGAGAGAGAGAGAGAGAAAACACAAGTGGGGGATGGGCAGAGAGAGAGGGAGACAGAATCCCAAGCAGGCTCCACACTGACAGCAGACAGCCAGATGTGGGGCTCAAACTCTGAAATTCGTGAGATCATGACCTGAGCCAAAGTCAGGTGCTTAGCCAGCTAAGCCACTCGGGCACCTCTTAAAATACATATACAGATAGGGTCATACAGATATGTATGTATGCATGGGTTAGTAGAGATACGTGAATTTCCTACATCTTTTCCCATGGAAAGAGCCTAGAAGCAATGAGATCCCAGTAGCAATGAGCACACTTAGCACGCAGATATCGGTCTCTATACAGCATTCTTCAGTAAAAGGACCAGGATTCCTTGGAGAGTGGTTGATTCAAGGTTTGCGGCAGGGAAAAAATAAGATGAATCTGGAATATTTTGTGGTGCCAGAAGTAAGGAAGGGCTGAAAACTGGAAGGGAATTCTCAAGAAGACGCAGGAACCAAACAGAACAAGTTCTGAATGGCCAAAGCTAGAACAATTTGAGCATTAAAATAAATAAATGATGGTGCTGGATTATAACCCATAACATAACTATTACGAATCTAGACTGACATAAATAAATGAGAAAAAATTCTTACAGAAAAATCCACTTGATGGATGTAGAAAGAAGAGGGAAATAGAAAACTCAATAGTAGGCAAGTACCACTGTATTAATTCCTTGCAGACAAGGTGGATGGTAAAATTAGCAGGCAAAATTTGAGGAGAAAAAGGATATTTAGATAATCTTGCAGTATCTACTCCAAGATAGTTCTGAACAGGAGAGGAAGACAGTATTTTACCTGGAGAAACTTCACAGGTTTAACCAAATGGTCGAGGTTAGCATGTAACAATGCAACAATGTCATAAACTCTAAATATGTCACACTGAGAAGGACAAAAGTCATTTTATGGTCTTCTTGCCCAAACTGTATAACCTCCTTCTAATCATGAGAGAACATCAGACAAGCCCAAATTGATGGACATCTTACAGAATTCCTGACCAACACTCTTTAGAATGTCAAGGTCCTGGAAGATAAGGAAAGATTACGGGATCGTCACAGATTACAAGAATCTGCGGAGAAGAACAGCTCAGCGCTCTGTGAAATCCCCAAACAGGAAAAGGACAGCAGTGAAACGCTGCTGAAATTCTATTAAGTTCCGTACCTTACACAATAGTATTACACCAAGTTTAATTTCCTGGTTTTAACCACTGTACTTGGGTTATACAAGGTGTTAGATAAGAAACTAAGCGGGAAATACGTGGGAACTTTCTGAGTTATTTTTGCAACTTTTCCATATAAGCCTAAAACTGGTTAAAAATGAAGTCTTTTTTTAAAGGTACGGTTCTGGGGTGCCTGGCTGGCTCAGTTCATAGAGTATGCCACCCTTGACCTTGGGGTTATGAGTTCAAGCCCCACTTTGGGCCTAGACCTTACTTGAAAAATAGAATAGGATAGGCGCCCGAGTGGCTCAGTCAGTTAAGCGTCTAACTCAGTTTCTGCCCAGATCATGGTCTCATGGTTCATGGGTTCGGGCCCCGAGTCAGACTCTGTGCTGACAGTGTAGAGCCTGCTTGGGATTCTCTCTCTCTTCTTGTCTCTCTCTCTCTCCCTCTCTCTCAAAATAAATAAATAAACTTAAAAAGGATAAAATAAAATAAAAGGTGTGGTTCTGTAAATGTGAGATTTGGTGTAAAAAATATTTTGGTGTGAATAAATTATCATATTTAACAGTTGTTATTAAATATACTTCATACTGTTTTAAAGGGAAGCAGTTTAAAATTATTGCACTGGGGCACCTGGGTGGCTCAGACGGTTAAGCAATGGACTCTCGATTTACCCTTGGGTCATGATCCCAGGGTCCTGAGATCGAGCACTGCATCTGGCTTGAGATTCTCTCTCTCTCTCTCTCTCTCTCTATTCCTCTGCCCCTCTCCCCCAGTCGTGCTCGCTCTCTCTCTCTCTCTCTGTCTCAAATAAAAATAAATACATAAATACATAAATTGTTGCATTATGTTTTAATAAGAAATATGTCAAGAGTTCAGCTAAGCTATCCATGCTATCACTGCCTTGGCATTTATTTTGTTTAACCAAGCTGCCTGCAAGGGAGCCTAACTGTCATTAGCCCCCCATACAACCACATGCCCTAGATAATGACCCGAAGACTCACAAGCCACTGTAAGTTCCTGACATGACTTCCTCAACAGCGCTTGTGACCCACAGTCTCTCCTCTCTCCAGAGCCTTCCCCTTGTGCACCCCTTAGATAAGATTCCTTGTGAAGGAGCGCCTGGGGTTAAGACTCCCACTTCAGCTCAGGTCATGATCTTGCATTGCAGTTGGGTTCGTGCCCCACCGTGGGGCTCTGTGCTGGCAGCTTGGAGTCTGGAGCCTGCTTCAGATTCTGTGTCTCCCACTCCCTCTGCCCCTTCCCCCCACTCTCTGTCTCCCTCCCTCAAAAGTAAACATTAAAAAAAGAGTCATGGGGCTCCTGGTTGGCTCAGTCGGTTGAACGTCAGACTTCGGCTCAGGTCATGATCTCACAGTTCGTAGGTTCAAGTCTGGCGGGCTCTGTGCTGACAGCTCAGAGCTTGGAGCCTACTTCGGATTCTGTGTCTCCCTCTCTCTGCCCCTTCTCTGCTCAGGCTCTGTCTTTCAAAAAGAAATAGATGTTAAAAAAAATTAACATTAAAAAAGATTAAAAAAAAAAAAAGACTCCCCACGGAGCTTTTGGTGTTTGAGTTGACCAAGATCCGGCCTTACCCAGGACCCCTGAAGCCCCCCCACCCACGGGCAGAGATAAACGTGTGTGGCCCAGGTCCTGTCGCTCTCTGCCTGCACCCGACCTTGGCCTTCCCAAGTGGCCCCTCGACACGTGCTGTGCAGGTCCCCCCCGCCCTTGTGAGTAACAACGTTCCCTATTTCAATTTCTTTCCTGATCTTTTGTCGAACCACAGCTCCTCACCTGTGTGTCTGCATTTCTTCAACAAAGGTTAATTTAACAAAGTGATAACGAAAACATACGCTGGGCTTCTAGAATCAGGAAACGGAACAAAGAAAGTAGGGGTGTAGTGCACGAAACTGGGGTGGAGGGGAAGACTCGCACAAGCAACGTAAAGACACCGGGGACCCAGTCACCAGTAAAGCCGGTGGAAATTATTTTAAATATAAATAACAAAAAACCCATGAAATCGTCTACTTTTTCCCTGCCGCTGCCCTGGAGCTGACCAGCCGCGAGCTCACGCTCACGCAAGGTTCGGCTCCACCCTAAACCACAGAAGGCAATTGCTTTGGGTGGGGAGGTGATGGGCGACCCTACTGCTTTGCCAGAGGCGCTGAAGACCGCCCTCCCCCACCGTGGCCCGGCCTGTGGGGTTGGCACCAGCTGCCAAAGCCTTAGTCAAGGGCCAAACCCATCTCTGTCCGCTTGCATCCACCTGAGATGAGCCTATGCAGGTCAGGTTGGTGGAGGCCCTTTGTGCCAGACACCAAAATTAGTCTAATTCAGGCTGATGACAAGAAACTAGGCGGATGGGTGGGCCTCTGTGACACTGACAGAGAGGGACAATGCTGTGAAGGGTTGGTTGCAGTTGTGGTGGTTAGGGACCATGGCAAAGAGGCTCAGACAAGGACATTCGCGAGGAATACTTCAAATGCAAGAAAGGAACAAATAAAAAAAACGCAGATCCTGGGTGGCTCAGCTGGCTGGGCGTGGGCTGGGCATTGGACTCTTGATTTTGCTTCAGATCATGAGCTCACCATTGATGGGTTCGAGTCCCACATCGGGCTCCTCCAAGCTGACAGTGAGGAGCCTGCTTGGGATTCCCTCTCTGTCTCCCTCTCTTTGTCTGCCCCTCCCCCTCCTCAAAATAAATAAATAAACTTAAAGAAAAAATTGGTGGGGCACCTGGATGGCTCAGTTGGTTAAGCATCCAGACTACGGCTCAGGTCATGATCTCACGGTCTGTGAGTTCGAGCCCCGCGTCGGGCTCTGTGCTGACAGCTCAGAGCCTGGAACCTGCTTTGGATTCTGTGTCTCCCTCTCTCTCTGCCCCTCACCCGCTCATGCTCTGTCTCTCTCTCTCTCTCTCAAAAATAAATAAACATTAAAAAAAATTTTTTTTAATCTCTAGAAATGGTCCCAAGGACATATAGTCTATGAAGAAACATTTACTAAAAAAACAAAAACAAACAAAAAACTTAATAAATACAAACACTATCGTATTTATAATTTCTTTAAGTAGGCTCCACACCCGGTATGGGGCTTGAACTCAGAACCCTGAGATCAAGGGCCGCATGCCCCACTACTGACTGAGCCAGCCAGGCGCTCCAAGAGTATATGGTATTTGAGGTGAAACCTATCTACCCTCTTCCCCCCCACTCGCAACTCGGCAAGAAGAACACTCAAGACTAGCACAGCCAACAAAGATCACAGGGCTCCCTCGCCCCCCAGCTCCCGGTTGGAGGGCTATTTCCTCCCTGGGGCAGGACATCGCCAGTTTCATCTTGTCCCCATCAACCTAATGCTGAGGCTAACCTCCTGCGAGTGTGGCTGAGAAACGAGGGCTCCTTTCTTCGGCCCAGATCCCACACCCAGTACTGAGGCTCTACCTCCAATGTGGCACCACTGAGAATCCGTAGGGCTCTGATTGTCCCGCCTCAGCTCTCCAGGTGGTGGTTCCATGCTGGAAGAGGCGAGAGAAAACGTGATGTTACTGCCCCCTCTCTACTGAGCGCCCAATTCCTAAGGCAACAGTGTCACTGGGAGAGAAGTGTGCGGCTGTCCCCATCCCCCCTTCAGAGTGAGGGCTCAGAGATTTTGCCTAAGGGAAGAAGCAGGCTGGAAAAAGAAAGCTCTTATTCTCTTCCAAAGGAACTGACTTCATCTGCTACCAATGTGGAGAAGTTCAAGCCTGAGGGTTCTCTGAAAAACAGGGGAGATTGTGGTGAAAGGCAATTGGGGGGAGACTGACACATTTATTGGACACATAGGCAAAGTATAGGCCAGCTGGTTTCCCTGAGAAACCCTGGGAAAGAGAGCTGGGAGGAACCTGCCTGGGATCAGAATAAACTCAAATACTGCGCTCAAAATCTATCCAGTCAAAGGAGCCTGAAATTGATTGGTTTAGTCTGGGGAACAATTTTTGCACCAGGTCTGAAAATAATAGAGTAGCCAGTGGATGCTTAGTGGAGTTTAACAGTGGTGTGGCCCAAGGAAGAGACATCAAAGAAAGCCTCCCCCAAGCCCTCCACATCCAGGACAAGTGTGGACAAGCAGGCTTCCCCCAGCCCCAGGGTGACAGTAGAGGCTACCACAGGGAAGGGGGAGGAAGGAGAGGGAACAGACTACACTAAAACAATGCAGCCGGTCACTAAACAAATAAGCAAATAACAACAATAAGTCCTACTGGAAATGTTGCTACAGTATTATCTAAAATGTCCTGGTTAAGCATCCGACTCTTGGTTTCAGCTCAGGTCATGATCTCATGGTTCATGGGCTCGAGCTCCGTGTAGAGGTTCATAGTGACAGCTCGGAGCCTGCTTGGGATTCTCTCTCTCCCTCTCTCTCTGCCCCCTCCCCAGCTTGCACACACACATGCACGCACCTGCTGTCTCTCTCTAAATAAAGAAACCCTTAAACATTAACCAATTAATCGAAATAAAATGAAACGTCCAGTTTCAGGGTGCCTGGCTGGCTCAGTCGGTAGGGCATGCGACTCTTGATCTCAGGGGCATGTGAGTTCAAGCCCCATGTTGGGTGTAAGGGTTACTTAAATAAATAAATAAATAAACTTAATAACGTCCAGTTTCTGGGGTGCCTAGGTGACTCAGTCATTAAGTGTCCAGCTTTGGCTCAGGTCATGGTCTCATGGTTCTTGAGTTTGAGCCCCACGTCGGGCTCTGTGCTGACAGTGCACAGCCTGCTGAGGATTCTCTCTCTCTCCCTCCCTCTGTGCCCCTCACTCACGTGCACCCTGTCTCTCTCTTAAAAAAAACAAAAGAAAACATAAAAGTGGGAATTAAAGTGTGTGAAGAGGAAAAAATGTCACTCAAATACCAGCACACTAAATTCAGCAACATATAAAAATTATGCACCATGACCAAGAGAGATTTATCCTAGGAATGCAAGTTTGGTTTAACACCTGAAAAACAATTATTTTAATATATCATGTCACTAAAATGAAAACAGAATTACAGGATCATCTCAATAGACACAAAAAAGCATTTGATAAAATTTAATACCTTTTAATGAAAAAAAAACAACACTCAACAAACTAGGAACTGAAGGGAACCTGACAAAAGAGTGTCTATAAAAAACTCACAAATGGGACACCTGGGTGGCTCAGTCGGTTAAGCGTCCAACTTCAGCTTAGGTGGTGATCTCATGGTCAGTGAGTTCGAGCCCCACATCGGGCTCTGTGCTGACAGCTCAGAGACTGGAGCCTGCTTCAGACTCTGTGTCTCCCTCTCTCTCTGCCCTCCCCCACTCACACTCTCTCTCTCAGAAATAAACATTAAAACTTTTTTAAAAAAAAATTCACAAACAGGGGCGCCTGGGTGGCTCAGTCGGTTGAGCGTCCGACTTCGGCTCAACAAATAACATAATATCTAATAGTGAAAGTTGGATGTTTTCCCCCTAAAATCAGGAATAAGACAAGGATGTCCACCCTTGCTATTTCTGTTCAAAGTTACAACAGAAGTTCTAGTAAGGGAAATTAGGCAGGAAAAAAAGGCATCCAGGTTGGAAAGGAAGAAGCAAAACTGTGTCTAATCCACAGATGAAGTAAATGCGGGAGCACAAGGCAAACTAGGGGCAAAGTACAAACTACCACACACCCTCCACCAGGTGGGGCATGTGTGATATTCCTCAGGCACTCCTGGCTGCCCAAGGACAAAGGAGAGGGAAAGAAAACCAACGGTTAACTTATAGAGCTAACTGTCATGATGGGACCTGAGTCTCCATCAGTTTACAAGTATCTTTCAAAATTACAAGAAAACGGTAATCTTTTTTTTTTTTAACTTTTTTTTTTTAACGTTTATTTATTTTTGAGACAGAGAGAGACAGAGTGTGAACAGGGGAGGGGCAGAGAGAGAGGGAGACACAGAATCTGAAACAGGCTCCAGGCTCTGAGCTGTCAGCACAGAGCCCGACGCGGGGCTCGAACTCACGGAGTGTGAGATCATGACCTGAGCCGAAGTCGGACGCTTAACCGACTGAGCCACCCAGGCGCCCCAAGAAAATGGTAATCTTATCAATACCCTAATCTCCAGGAACTCTCTACTGTCTTAATGTTAATGCTTTGCTGGAGGGAAAAACAACCTTAGTTTGGCCATAGCTAGGCCTCCAGGATCCTGTGAGTCTCCTTTAACTTGTGAAAATCTCTTTGGGGCACCTGGGTGGCTCAGTCTGATTTCAGCTCAGGTCATGATCTTACGGTTCGTGAGTTCGAGCCCCGCATCAGGCTCTGTGCGGATAGCTCAGAGCCTGGAGCCTGTTTCAGATTCTGTGTCTCCCTCTCTCTCTCTGCCCTTCCCCCACTTGCACTCTCTCTCTTTCGCTCTCTCTCAAAAATGAATCAGTAATAAACAAAAATTTCTTTTAACCCCTTTAAGAAACTTCCTCTTGGGGTGTCTGGGTGGCTCAGTCGGTTAAGCGTCTGACTTGGTTTCAGGTCAGGATCTCTCAGTTCCTCAGCTGGAGCCTCAGTTCAGGCTCTGTGCTGACAGTCAGAGCCTGAAGCCTGCTTCAGATTCTGTCTCCCTCTTTGTCTGTCCCTCCCCCATGCATGCTCTGTCTCTCAAAAATAAACATTAAAAAAAAAATTTTTTTTTAATAAAAAAGAAACTTTCTCTTGACTTTACCTCCCCCAGCTCCATGGTATATAATGAGCCACGCTTCACAGCCCCAGTGCAGCTCTTTCTGTCCACGGGTCCTATCCCCATGCTTTAATAAAATCACCTTTTTGCACCAAAGAGGTCTTCAAGAATTCTTTCTTAGCCGTCAGCTTCGAACCCCCACCATTCTAAAACCTCATCAATGTGACCTTGTATATAGAAAATCCTAAGGAATTACATGGAAAACTATTATTCAATTTTCATTAAAGTTGCAGAATGCAAGAATTACAGAATACAAAGGTCAATTTTGGATCAAAATTGTCAATACAAAGTTGCAGAATACAAAAGTCAGTTTTTTCTATATACTTTCAATGAATAATCTAGAAGTGAAATTAAGAAAATAATTCCATTTGAAATAGCATCAAAAAGAATATAATACTTAGAAATACACTTAACAAAACAAGTATAATATTATACTCTGAAAACTACAAAATATTGTTGAAAGGATATCTAAATAAATGGGGGGGGGGAATCCCATATTTATGGGTCGGAAGACTTAATATTATAAAGGTAGCAATTCTCCCCAAATTGATCTAAGATTCAATGCAATCTCTATCAGAATAACCAGCTGATATCTTTATGGAAACTTACAAGCTGATTCTAAAATGCATATAGCATTGGGGCACATGTGTGGCTCAGTTGGCTAAGCGTCCAACTTCTGCTCAGCTCATGATCTCATGGTTTATGGGTTCGAGTCCTGCAACAGGGTCGGAGCTGAGCCTGCTTGGGATTCTCTCCCTCTCTTCTCTCTCTCTCTCTGCCCCTCCCCCACTCGTGCAAGTGCACTCTCTCTCTCTCAAAAATAAATAAATAAAACTTAAAAAAAAATAAAATGTATATAGTATCACAAGAACTTCTGAAAAGCCCAAAACAATCTTGAAAAAGAACAACATTGGAAGACTCACATGTCCTTATTTCAAAATGCAGTACAAAGTAATGGTAATCGAGACAGTATGGTCCCGGCTTAAGGTTAGACACAAATGTCAATGAACAGAATCGAGAGCCCAGCAACAAACCCACGTGTCTAGGGAAAACTGTGTTAAGTTTATTTATCTTGAGATAGAGACAGAGAGCAGGGGGAGGAGCAGAGTGTGAAAAGAGAGAATCCCAAGCAAGCATTTCGCTGTCAGTGAGCCAGCCGCGGGGCTCAATCCCACCAACTGTGGGATCATGACCTGAGCTGAAATCAAGAGTCGGAAGCTTAACCGACTGAGCCATCCATGCGCCCCTAGGGTCAATTTTTGACAAAAACACCGAGACTATTCATTGAGGAAAGAAGAGCTCTTTCAAACATTGATGCTGGCAAAACTGGATATCCACATGCAGACCATATGTAAACATTAACTCAAGATGAACCAAAAACTTAAATGTAAGATCTATAACTACAAAACTCTTAGAAGAACACAGGGGTATATCTTCATAACCTTGGATTTCACAACGTACTCTTGGATATGACACAAAAAACATTAGCAACAAAGAAAAAATGGATAAATTAAGCTGCTTCAAAATTTAAAACTTTTACAACATGGGTAGACCCTAACAGCATTATGCTAAGTGAAACGTCGGAAAGAAAGACACATACTGTACTACCTCACTTATATATGTAATCTTTTTTTCAAGTTTATTTATTTATTTTGAGAGAGAGAGAGAGAGAGTACAAAAGCAGGGGAGGGGCAGAGAGAGAGAGAGAGGGAAAGAGAGAATTCCAAGCAGGCTCCACACCATAAGCACAGAGCCCAACTCAGGACTCTATCCCAGAAACCATGAGATCACAGCCTGAACCGAAATCAAGAGTCAAATGCTTAACCAACCAACCCAGGTACCTCTTATATGTGGAATCTTCAAAAATAAATGTAACTCACAGGTACAGAAAACAGATTGGTGGCTGTCAGAGGTTGAGGATGGGCGAAATGGGTAAAGTGGTCAAAAGGCACATACTTCCAGTTATAAAATAAATAATAAGTTCTGGGGATGTAATGTATAGCATGGTGCTAGTTAATAATATGTTGCATATTTGAAGGTTTCTAAGAGAGTAGATCTTAAAAGCTCTCATTATAAGTGAAAAGTTTGTAACTGTGTATGATGGATATTAACCACACTTGTAGTAGTAATCAGTATGCAGTACATGCAAATATCAAATCATTATACTGTATACCTGAAACATAATGTTATATGCCAATTATATCCCAATCTTTAAAACTTCTGTACTTCAAAGGACACTATCAAGAAAGTGAAAAGATAACCACACTATGGGAGCAAATATTTGCAAATCATATTTTTGATAAAAGACTTGTGTGAAGAATACTTAAGTAATTTATACAACTCAATAATAAAAAGACAATTTTAAAATGGGCAAAGAGGGGATACCTGGCTGGCTCAGTCGGTAGAACATGTGACTCTTGATCTTGAGGTTGTAAGTTCAAGTCCCACATCAGGGGTAGAGATTACATTAAAACATTTTTTAGGGGCACCTGGGTGGCCCAGTTGGTTAAACACCCGACTCTTGCTTTTGACTTGGGTCATGATCTCATGGTTCCTGGGATCGAGTTCCGTGTAGGGCTCTGTGCTAATGACATGGAGCCTGCTTGGGATTCTCTCTCTCCCTCTCTCTGCTCCTCTCCTGCTCCCACACTCCCTCTCTCTCAAAGTAAATTTTAAAAAAATTTAATAAAATATTTAAAAATTTTTTAATTAAAAAACATAAAAATGAGCAAAGAAGGGCATCCGGCTGGCTCAGTTGGTGGAGCATGTGACTCGTGGTGTCGAGCCCCATGTTGGACATGGAGATTAATTGAAAAAAAAATAAATAAATAAAATAAAAAATAAAATGCACAAAGGATCTGAACAGACATTTTTCCAAGAAAGATGTGCAGTCAATAAGCACATAAAAAGATGCTCGACATCATTAGTCATCACAGACTTGACAATCAAAACCGTAAGATATAAAATAAGAGATAATAACAAGTGTTGACGAGGATATGAAAAGAGCAGAACCCTCCCACACTGTTGGAGGGAGTGTAAAATGGTACAGCTACTTTGGATGCGATTTGGAAGTTCCTGAAAAGATTCAGCATTTGAGTCTGAGCAATTGCACTCCTAGGTATACACCCAAGAGAAATGGAAACGTACGTCCACAGAAATACTTGCACATCGAGATTCATGGTAGCTTTATTCATAAGAGCCTCAGAGTAGAAATAATCAAATGGCCATCACGTGATGAATTAATAAAGCAACATGGTATTTACAAACAGTGGAATATTAGTTGGCTATGAAAAGGAATGGAGTGCTGATACAGGCTGCAACTTGGATGAACCTTGAAAACGTTACGCTAAGTGGAAAAAAGCCGGTAATAGAAGGCATACATTGTATGATTCTCTTCATATGAGATGTCCAGAATAGGCAAATCCTCAAATAGTCGGTTTGAGATACAAGGCAGATTAGTGATTGCCTGGAGGTGTGGGAGGAGCAGGAAAGAGCTAGTAACGGGTGCAGGGTCTCTGTGAGTAGTGAGGAAAATGTTGTGGAATTTGATAGTGGTGATGGTTGCACAACTTTGTGAATATACTAGAACACACCAAACTGTAAACTTTTAGTGGGTGGATTGCGTGATATATGAATTAGATCTCAATATACCTATTTCTTTAAAAAAAGAAGCAAGAATGAGCAAAGAAACTGGTGACCGTGAAGGTGTATCTAAAACACATACACAGGGGCGCCTGGGTGGCTCAGTCGGTTAGGCGTCCGACTTCGGCTCAGGTCACTATCTCGCGGTCCGTGAGTTCGAGCCCCGCATCGGGCTCTGTGCTGACTGCTCAGAGCCTGGAGCCTGTTTCACATTCTGTGTCTCCCTCTCTCTCTGACCCTCCCCGGTTCATGCTCTGTCTCTCTCTGTCTCAAAAATAAATAAACGTTAAAAAAAAAAAATTAAAAAAGGGGGCTCCTGGGTGGCTCAGTCGGTTAGGCGTCCGACTTCGGCTCAGGTCACGATCTCGCGGTCCGTGAGTTCGAGCCCCGCGTCGGGCTCTGTGCTGACTGCTCAGAGCCTGGAGCCCGTTTCGGATTCTGTGTCTCCCTCTCTCTCTGACCTTCCCCCATTCATGCTCTGTCTCTCTCTGTCTCGAAAATGAATAAACGTTAAAAAAAAAAAAAAAAAGGTTAAGGATTGCAGTTGATTAAGACATTGTGTATATAACATTTTTATTTTTACATTTATTTATTTTTGAGAGATGGAGAGAGACAGAGCATGAGCAGGGGAGGGGCAGAGAGAGGAGGAGACACAGAATCCAAAGCAGGTTCCAGGCTCTGAGCTGTCAGCACAGAGCCTGACACGGGGCTCGAACCCACAAACCGTGAGATCATGACCGGAGCTGAAGTCGGACGCCCAGCTGACTGAGCCACTCAGGCACCCCAAACATATTGGGTATATAAAAAGTCATGATTTGAGAATAATTTTTTAGAAAGGAAATAGTCCTGGAGATAGCCAGGACATCAACTTATTCCTCTGAAAATTGTTAATTACACGGAAAGAACTAAACACTTCTGCTTTTCTAATGTAAGTAGAACTCCAATGTGACCTGATATCCCCGTGTGTAAGGGAACGTGTTTCAGTATAGAAGAATTCTAGCTAGAGCTGGGGCTAGGGTAAGGCGAGTCGTGCCCAGGGCAGAAAATTTAAGCAGTCACTCACCTAGCCCTGATTCTAGTCAACAAACGCAGCAGCGTCCAAGTTAGAAAATTGTTTCAACCATTGGTGAAATAACTGACTCAGGCAGTAGTCATTAGTGCGGCTAAAATAACTACAAGAAAAACTGATAGGAAATGTACAAAAATCAGGTTGTCACTATCTGAATTCAGTGATCAATCTTAATGGCATGAGAAGTGAGAAAACCAACATCACATGCCTCCTGGTAAGGGTACAGAAAGTACACAGCACCACTTAGGATTTTCAGGGGAAAAAAAACTTGAATCATAATGCAATGAAACTGGGGTACCTGGCTGGTTGGCTCAGTCTTGTGGAGCATGGAACTCTTGATCTCAGGATTATGAGTTTGAGCCCGTTGGGTGTAGAGACTACTTAAAAAATAAAGTCTCTAAAAAAATGCTTTTAATGTTTATTTATTTTTGAGAGAGACACAGAGTGTGAGCAGGAGAGGGTCAGAGAGAGAGGAAGACACAGAATCCAAAGCAAGCTCCAGGCTCCGAACTGTCAGCACAGTGCCTGATGCAGGACTCGAACTCATGAACCTGAGCCCAAGTCAGACACTTAACCGACTGAGCCGCCCAGGCACCCCAAAATTAAAATCTTTAAATAATAATCAGGATAATAATGCATTCAAACCTTTAAAACTGACCCCTAGTCTGCAAGAAATATTGAGCATAAAGGATTCAGTCCACAAGGAAGCAATATACAAGATCTCAAAGGAGGGACTTTATATTAGACTCTCATTTCATCAACAAGCCAATGAAAGGAAAAATAAGAGGGGAGGGGAGTGTTCTAGATTAAGAGAAACATAAGACTTAAAAGACTTAAAGGAAACACAAGAGTCATAACCAAATAAAACAGATCCTGTTTGATCTCGATTCTAAACAGACATCACAAAAATTTTTTATACAGCTGACGAAATTTGAGTATGGCTCGGTAATTGAATGATATTAAATGATCATTTGCATTTTGTTAGATGTGATAATGGCATTGTGGTCATGCAAGAAAATACTCGGAGATTTCTTTTTGAGTTGCATACTGAAGTGTTTAGAGGTGAATGGAACCATGGCTGGGATTTGCTTTAAAATATTCCAGCAAAAAAAACCTAACGAGGGGGAAGGGGCAGATGAAACAAGTCTGTGGTTAAATGAAGCTAGGGGATGGCCACATGGGGTTTGTTGTACTCTCTAGCTTTGGGGAAGTTGGGAAAGTTTCACAGTAAAAATTCCAAAAATATGGGTACACCATTATTCAACTAAAACCCACTGTGGAGTATGTGTCCTAGAGGAGCTCTTATTATCGTACATATGTTCAAAAGTGAGTTCTGCTTTGTAAAATGAAAATTGGAGATGAGTTCAATGTCTGCCAGTACAAGAACAGACAGAGGGAAAGTGATAAGAGGTTGTCCTGTCAGCAGCCACTCCCCGTCCCTCCTAGTTAATAAAATCCTGATTTTCTTTACCCCTCACAGAAATACCTTGTGAATGCAATGTGTCTTTTCACCAGTAACTGATGCAGCGGCAGGGAGGCAACCACCTGTGCCAAAGAGAGCTCAGGGCAACTGGGTGAGAGTCTAGGAAGCTCCACCACACTTCGTTGATTCTAAGGCACACAAGCTTTCATTTCTGAAATTGGCAGGTTTCTCACAATTGATAGCATCTCACAAGCACTGTCACTGGATGGCTGTTGTAGTGTGTTTGTCACTCCGTGTGTGTGTGTGTGTGTGTGTGTGTGTGTGTACAAACATGATCTGAAAACACATCCTTTGTGACATCTTCTGGTAAGATCCAGAAAGTACGAGGACTACAACTTTTAGAGTGGGTCTTCTTCTTCCCCCTCCTCCTCCCCCTCCTCTTTCTTCTTCTTCTTCTTCTTCTTCTTCTTCTTCTTCTTCTTCTTCTTCTTCTTCTTCTCCTTCTCCTTCTCTTCCTCCTCCTCCTCCTTCTCCTCCACCTCCTCCCCCTCCTCTTCCCCCTCCTCCTCCCCCTCCTCTTTCTTCTTCTTCTCCTCCTCCTTCTCCTTCTCCTCCACCTCCTCCCCCTCCTCTTCCCCCTCCTCCTCCCCCTCCTCTTTCTTCTTCTTCTTCTCCTCCTTCTCCTTCTCCTCCACCTCCTCCCCCACCTCTTCCCCCACCTCCTCCCCCTCCTCTTTCTCCTTCTTCTTTTTCTCCTTCTTCTTCTTCTTCTTCTCCTCCTCCTCCTCCTTCTTCTTCTTAAGATTTTATTTTTAAGTAATCTCTATACCCAACATGGGGCTCAAACTTACAACTCCGAGATGAAGAGTCCCTCGCTCCACTGACTGAGCCAGCCAGGTGTCCCCAGAATGGGTCTTCTTGAGACAACACGGCACACTCTGTGAGGAGACGCTGCACTGGCAGTGTTCCTGATGGCACAGAGGGTAACATCTTGGGGGAGAACACAGACATGGAAGGTGCTGATTTAAAAAGTGATTTAGAATAGAACTCTGGTGACAAGGCCTTCTGAAAACACCAATTTCTTTCATTTCTATTTTTCTGTTTTGTATACCCAGGATAATTTTTAAAGATTTATGTCAAAGTTTGGGGCGTCTGGGTGGCTCAATCAGTTAAAACCGTTCGACTCTTGGTTTCGGCTCAGGTCATGGTCTCGAGGTTTGTGGGTTTGAGCCCCACATCCTGGTCTGAGCTGACAGTGCAGAGCCTGCTTGGGATTCTCACCCCATAAATAAACTTTATTTTAAAAAAATATTTATGTCTAAGTTTAAAAGGGCCATTTTTAAGAGTATAAAACAAAACTTCTAAGGGATAAGAAAGCATTGCCAGTTTAAATGTCGGAATTTTTGTTTTTTTAGAACTTAAAAAAAAAAGTGTGCTTTACAATTGATGAAATGAGGTACCTCTCTATTAGGAAATAAGGCTTGTTGGGAATGCAAGCTGGTGCAGCCACTCTGAAAAACAGTATAGAGGTTCCTCAAAAAACTAAACATAGAAGTACCCTACGACCCAGCAATTGTACTACTAGGCATTTATCCAAAGAATACAGGTGTGCTGTTTCGAAGGGACACGTGCACCCCCATGTTTATAGCAGCACTATCAACAACAGCCAAAGTATGGAAAGAGCCCAAATGTCTATCAATGGATGAACGGATAAAGAAGATGTGGTATATACATACAATGGAGTATTACTCGGCAACCAAAAAGAATGAAATCTTAAAAAAAAAAAAAAAAAAAAAAGAATGAAATCTTGCCATTGGCAACTACGTGGATGGAACTGGAGGGTATTATGCTAAGTGAAATTAGTCAGAGAAAGACAAAAGTCATATGACTTCACTCATACGTGGAATTTAAGATACAAAACAGATGAACATTAAGGGAAAGGAAGCAAAAATAATATAAAAACAGGGAGGGGAACAAAACAGAAGAGACTCTTAAATATGGAGAACAAACAGGGTTACTGGAGGGGTGCTGGGAGGGGGGATGGGCTAAATGGGTAAGGGATACTAAGGAATCTACTCCTGAAATCATTCTTGCCCTGTATGCAAATTTGGATGTAAATTAAACAAAATAAAATTTAAAAAAACAATAAAAGCTTTCAACAGACAGGCCAATTCATAATTAATAAAAAATTCTCTTGAAGGTTAAAAAAAAAAAAGAAAGAAAGAAAAGAAAAGAAGGCTGGGGAGCTTGGGTGGCTCAGTCAGTTAAGCGTCTGACTTTGACTCAGCTTAGGATCTTGGAGTTTGTGAGTTCGAGCTCCACGTCGGGCTCTGTGCTGACAGCTCAGGGCCTGGGGTCTGCCTCGGATTCTGTGTCTCCCTCTCTCTGTGCCCTTTTCCCACTCGTGCTCTCTCTCTCAAAAATAAATAAACATAAAAAAATTTTTTTGTTAAAGAAAAGAAGGCTAGAAAGGGGAAATTCTTCTTTGCCCCCTTCATCCCCTTCCTGCTCTGGATAGTGTCAGGCCAGGGCACAGCTGTGGCAGTTATCTTGGGACCACCAGGGGAAGACAGAAAGGATCCCAGGGAGGCCAAGTTGCATCCTGACATTGCTGAGTCACTAATCTAGCAATGGAACATCGTACCTGCAGATTTCCATCAATGAGGTAATTGATGCCTGTATCACTTATGAGACTTTTACTTCGGAATCATGCTACAAAACTATATTGAATTAACAATTATCTAGTAGAGTACTGAGCAGTTTAAAATACACAATATAATTGAATATAAATAAATATTTTGTATATTTAAAAATATATTTTATCTAGATATAAACATATTTTACATGAATACTGTATATTTTATAAACATATATACATTTCTATCTCAAAAATATAATATTGAGTTAAAAAAAAAAAAAGCAAGTTTCAGGGACGCTTGGCTGGCTTAGTCAGTTGAGCGTCCAACTTGATTTCAGCTCAGCTCATGATCCTGGGGTTGGGGATGGAGCCCCATCACTGGGTTCCATGCTATCGTGGAGCCTGCTTAAGATTCTCTCTCTCTCACTACCTCTGCCCATCTCTCCATCTCACACACTCTCTCTAAAATAAATTTTAGGGGCGCCTGGGTGGCTCAGTCGGTTGAGCGGCCGACTTCGGCTCAGGTCGTGATCTCGCGGTCCGTGAGTTCGAGCCCCGCGTCGGGCTCTATGCTGACAGCTCAGAGCCTGGAGCCTGTTTCATACTCTGTGTCTCCCTCTCTCTGACCCTCCCCTGTTCATGCTCTGTCTCTCCCTGTCTCAAAAATAAATAAAACGTTAAGAAAAAAAAAAATTAATAAATTTTTAAAAAAGGAAGTTTCAGAATAATATCACATGTGCAATACTTATATAAAGTTAAATGACTAATTCAGTGTCGTGTATGTGTTTTAAACAAGGACTAGAATACGTGGATACACGGACGAGAAGGACACATCTTCAGCGTAGTCGATACCAGTGGGAAGAGAGTAAGGGAAACGCAATCAGGACGGGAATATAAATGGGACTCATCTGCACCAATAATGATTTGCGTATTTTTCAAAAAAATATCCAAAGCAAATGTGGCAAATATTAACTTTGTTAAATCCAACTGGTAAATAAACTTGTCATATTCTTCATTTGTGTGTGTGTTATGAAATACAATTATGAGGGTGATGATAAAACTCTCATTACTCAATTTTCACATGTTTATAATTGAAATAATCTCAAATTCATACTGTAGAGCATAATAAAAATATGCTGAACATACATATATTTTTTCTTCACTTTTAAATTAGAAATGTTCACTGCAGATGGCGCCAGAGTCATGAAAAACACTAGGCTGTTGCCAGAATTAATTCTCTTCAAGAAAGGTACCAGATAGAATTGTGAAAATTCCATGTATGCTATTAAGACTTCTATCAGCAATAGCTGACATTTACATATGGGTGGCTTAGAATTCATGATAAAGATACAAATCTAAATGCCAACAAATTTGTAGAACTCCTCCCAAAGGAGTAAAGGACCTCCTTCAGGAGGGCATGGGAGGAGAGGGGACGACTGACTTAATAGGTTGTTTCCAAGTCTTTTGCCAAAGGATTTATACTGGCCAGGGTCTAAGCAGGAAAAGAGAAACCACTCTAAGCATTTAAAACAGGGGAGGAAACCCCAGAGGGAATCTAATACAAGGAATTGGATGGAGGAACTGAGAAACCTGGCAAGGGAGTGAGGCAACCCAGACCTTAGCGAGAGCAGGACCCAGTACTGCCTCCTCCTGGAGCAAGCGGGGAAGGGGAAGGGGGGTGGGGGATGTTCATGGAGTCCAAGGGGTCACTGAGCAACACCAGAACTACCCAAGCCCGTTTGGGGATGAAGCCTTTGCCAGAAAGACTACCTGATCGCCTTCTGATTCCCCAATGATGCCTCTCATTGGCTGGGCTTAGCCAGGAGTCAGCTCACCTGGGAGCCTGGGAAACAGCCTGTAGGAGCGAGCCCGTGATACAGAGCAGAGCAGAGCCAAGAGCAAAAATGAGATCTGAGGGAGAGAGGATCTGATCCACTGGTTGTAACCTTCATTAGTTATAGTTAAACTTTCTTGGGGCACCTGGGTGGCTCAGTGGCTTAAGCGTTGGACTTTGGCTCAGGTTGTGATCTCGGGATTCCCGAGTTCCATCCCATGGGGCTCTGGGCGATCAGCACAGAGCCAGCTTCAGAAACTCTGTCCCTCTCTCCCTGCCCCTACCTCTCCCCCACCTCCACTTCTCCCCCCTCTCTTTCTCAAAAATAAACATTAAAAAAACAGATTCTCTCTCCCTCTGCCCCTTGTCCCTCTCTGCACCCACCCCCATGCGCATGTGTGTGCCTAAGTGCGCACTCTCCAAAAAAAACCTTTCTTGTTTCTCATTTTTTTCCTCATATTTATTTACGTTATTTTAGAGAGAGAAAGAGAGAGCATGTGCGATTGGGGTGAGGAGCAAAAGGGGAGAGAGAGAGAGAGAGGGAAGCAGGCTTCCCACGAAGCCTGATGCCCACGGCCCCGAGATGATGACCTGAGCCAAAATCAAAAGCTGTATGCTCAAGCGACTGAGCCACCCAGGTGTCCTCCTCGTATTTATTTTTTAAATGCTTCTCAACTCCGGTATACCTAGAGTCGTCAGATTTGGGGGATGGGAGGGAGAGACCCTAGATGCCAACTGAATCTGAATTTCAGATAAACAATGCAAAATTTGGAATACATATAAAAAAAATTTTTAGTATTTATCTGAAATTCAAATTTAACTGGGCATCCTGTGTGGTACACACATTGTACACCATATACTAGGTATAACTCTAAATGAAATGCTTTAAAAATAAAACTAACTTGTACATCCACCTCTACAAAAAACAAAACGTATCCTAGCTGCACGCGTGTAAGGGAGTAGGAAAGACCGTTTCACAGAAGTGGATGATGCCACTCTGTTCCACTCTGGCGACACAGGCTTTGGATAGGGGGCCAGACGGAGGCAGTGGACTTGGGTGCAAGATTTAATGGGTACCAAAAAACTCAGTAAGTAATCAAGATAAATAATAGTTTAATACAATATTTTTAAATAAAAATGAATGCAAAAAATCCACAAGGAAGAAAATATCAAAAATTTTAGTATGACTGGATCAGTAACAACGCTGTGCTGAGACACATTGGAACCTGAGGCAAAAGGAAAAATGGGTAATACTGATCCCATCTTTACTTAAAATATTGATATGCTATTCAGCATGAATATATTAATTCCTGATTTTTAAAAATATTGCCTTAGGGGCTCCTGGGTGGCTCAGTTGGTTAAGTGTCGGACCCTTGATTTCAGCTCAGGTCATGATCCCAGGGTTGTGGGATCAAGCCCTACATCAGGGTCCTCGCTGGGCATGAAGCCTACTTGGGATTCTCTCTCTCTTTCTCCCTCTGTCCCTACGTCTCCCCTGCCAGCCACTTGTGTGTGCACACACGCACGCTCTCTCAAAATAAATCAATGTAAAAATATTGCCTTAAAACGTTATTTGTCTTGATTACTCAATTTCTTGGCACTTCCTTAAATTTTTGCACCTGAAGTGAGTGTTTAGCACTGTTTGGAACCATTTCAGGGTCACACAAAATTTACCAGATTTGTTTTTTTTTTTTAATTTTTTTTTTTTAACATTTATTTATTTTTGAGAGAGAGAGAGACAGAGCATGAACGGGGGAGGGGCAGAGAGAGAGGGAGACACAGAATCGGAAGGAGGCTCCAGGCTCCGAGCCATCAGCCCAGAGCCCGACGCGGGGCTCGAACTCACGGACCGCGAGATCGTGACCTGAGCTGAAGTCGGACGCTCAACCGACTGAGCCACCCAGGCGCCCCAAAATTTACCAGATTTGGATCAAAGGTTAGTGGCACACTTTCAGTTAGCAAATAGTTTTCCCTTAGAAGCTTGATTTGAATATCCAGTGAATAAAAAGTGAAGCTGGGATGGGAGCTTGATGTCCATCCCTGTGGATGTCACTGCTTTGGTGCAAAACCAGCAGGAATTTATGCTTTCACATCTCTGTAGTACTTCTTGGCAATTACGATTCACTGTGATGAGTCGGTTGCAAAATAATTTGTAGTTTCCATCAGGAGTTTGATTATGGGAATAACGACATTTAACTCTTTGCACCCTTAAAAAAAGCCAGATCAAGAGTCCAAGAACTCTTTTCAAGTGCCCGTTCTGACACTTACTAGCTGAGCAAGTTGGTTTACTTCTTGGAGCCTCAGTTTTCTCATCCAGAAAATAGGTTTGAGTATCCACGTCCATATCACGAGGATGTTGAGGACGAAAAGAAACAACGCAAAACCTCTTTATGAAACTGTAAAAGACCATACAAAAGTGTCACTACCCCGAACACTGAGGAATTCTCATTGTCTAAGTCATGCTGCATTCGTGGATATTGGCATGTTTGATAAGCATAAGTACAATGATGATATTTAAAGACAGTATTTGGAGATTACAGCTGAGGTGATGGAGAGGGGATTCGTACCAAGAGATTGTTTCCATAGTGGAATAGAAGACTTGAAAATTACTAGTACAGGGGTGCCTAGTGGCTCAGTTGGTTAAGCATTTGACTTTGCCTCAGGTCATGATCTCATAGTCTGTGAGTTAGAGCCCCGCGTCTGGCTCTGGGCTGATAGCTCAATGGCTCAGAGCCTGGAGCCTGCTTCGGATTCTGTGTCTCCCTCTCTCTGCCCCTCCCTCATTCATGCTGTCTCTCTCTGTCTCAAAAATAAACATTAAAAAAAAAAAAAGAAGAAAATTACTAGTACAGCCTTGGGTAGTCAGGAACGTCTTCTTGAGGAGAGATGATGCCCGTGTTTTCAGGGAAGGAAATGGGTACTGGCTGTAAGGGAGGGTGTGGATGGGGTGGAAGCTGAAAAGGGATTATAGGCAGGTCATGAAGGGTCTTAACCCATTTTCAGGAGTTTGGACTTGGTGCTAAGAGCAGTGAAGTGTTTTAAACAGAAGTGGACATGATCAGATTAGCATGAAAAACCTATCTCTGGGGGGCGCCTGGGTGGCTCAGACTTCAGCTCAGGTCACGATCTCGCGGTCCGTGAGTTCGAGCCCCGCGTCAGGCTCTGGGCTGATGGCTCAGAGCCTGGAGCCTGCTTCCGATTCTGTGTCTCCCTCTCTCTCTGTCCCTCCCCCGTTCATGCTCTGTCTCTCTCTGTCTCAAAAATAAATAAAAACGTTAAAAAAAAAATTTTAAAAACCTATCTCTGGCTAAATGAAGGCATTCTAGAAGTGGAGAGACTGGATGAGAAGGCTGCTGTGGCTCTTGTCTCAGTTAGAGGTGATAATGACCTGGGAGAGTGGCAGTGACAATGGAAGGATCCATCAAATGGAGGAAGTAAAATCCAGGGACTCGGTTGGTTGGTTGGTTGGTTGAACGAGATGGGGGATGGAGAATCGGGAGATGGTTTGCAGTTATTTATTGCTATATGACAAGCACCCCAAATGTAGCAGTTTAAAAGAACAACTTGTATATCCACATGCAAAAGGATGAAGTTGGCCCCCTAGCTGGCATGATATATAAAAATTAATCCAAAATGCGTCAAAGACCTAAATGTAAGAGCTAAAACGATTTTTTTAAAAAAAGAGCCAAGAGGAGCCCGGCGGCTCAGTCAGTTAAGCATCCAACTCTTGATTTGGGCTCAGGTCGTGATCTCGAAGATGTGGGATCAAGTCGTGCATTGGGCTCTGCACCGAGCACGGAGCCTGCTTGAGACTCTCTCTCTCCCTCTCTCTGCGCCTCTCCCAGTCTCAGTCTCTCCCCACCCCATAAACAAACAAACATTAAAAAAAAAAAACCACATTTAGGGGCACCTGGGGGGCTCAGTCGGTTAAGCGCCCAACTTCGGCTCAGGTCATGATCTCACAGTTTATGGGTTTGAGCCCCACATTGGGCTCTGTGCCGACAGCTCAGAGCCTGGATCCTGCTTTGGATTCTGTGTCTCCCTCTCTTTCTGCCCCTCCCCTGCTTGCACTCTGTCTGTCTCTCTCTCTCAAAAATAAGTAAACATTAAAATATATATATTAAAAAAAAAAAGAGGGGCGCCTGGGTGGCTCACTTGGTTAAGTGACGTGTCTGACTTTCACTCAGGTCATGATCTCACCGTTTAGGAGTTCAAGCCCAGCATTCGGCTCTCTGTTGTCAGTATGGAGCCTGCTTCAGATCCTCTATCCTTCCCCCACCCCGCCCCTCGGCTGCTCACTGTCTCTCTCTCAAAAATAAACATTAAAAAAATAATAAAATTTAAAAAGAGTTAAAAAATTATAAAATTCCTAGGGAAAGCAAGAATAAATCTTCATGACCTGGTTTATTAGATATGATACAAAAAGCAGAGTTGACAAAAGAAAAAATAGATAAATTGGACTTCATCAAAGTTAAAAACTTTTCTGCTTCAAAGGACTCAATCAAGAAAAAGACAAGTCATAGATGGGAGAAAATACTTGCAAATTATATATATGATAAAATATGACTTTTACAATTAACAATATAAAGAAGGGCGCCTGGCTGGCTGAGTTGGAAGAACACGCTACTTTTGATCTCGGTGTTGTGGGTTCGAGCCCCGTGTCGGGCTCTGTGCTGACGGCTCAGAACCTGGAGCTTGCCTCAGATTCTGTGTCTTCCTCTCTCTCTGCCCCTCCCCTGCTCACACTCTGTCAATCTCTCAAAAAATAGACATTAAAAAAATTTGTTTTAATAAGAAAGCTGAAACAATTTCAGCAACAAAATAGCATAATACTGAATCATAAACACAATAGAAAATAAACATTCATGAGTCCATAATGATAAAGTTTATGACTGAATAAGTAACTGAATGCGGGAGAAGAGACAGATCTCCCTTAGAGAAGGTAATCTATCTACATACACGCCTTACTGCAGGAGGTAGGACGTTCTAAACTGTCCTCCACTCCCCCACTGGAGTGTCGAACTGCATGTAATGACTCGTTTCCCAAGAGTAAAGTGTGGGGGTAACTTTACAGCGGAGAAGCCTGGCAGACACCCCAAGCCAGGTGATCAAGGGTAACATCGTCATTTTGCTAGGATGCTCTCTCCATTTGACATGAGAACAGCACGTCACCTCTGTGGTTTTCCACCTAAAACCCCATAATTTTAGTCTAGCTGTAGCTGAACTCAAGGGGTGCCGCCCTTGGGGTGCATCAACTTGAATACCACCCAAAGAAGTGCTGAAGGCAAAGAACTTTTTATCACTTGTTACATGGAAGGAGACCGATAGTTCTCGAAGCACTGTCTTCCCGTGGGATTAGTACAGGATGTTGTTATTCAGGCTTTCAGGGGGCAGGGCAGGGAGCTTGCATATACATTAAAGAACTTACACATATTCTCTCAGGCTCTTTGCCCCGACTGTGCATGCCTAACATGCTAACGGGCTAGTGCATATCGGGATGCTCAAAAAATGGCAGAAAACCCCACCTATAGGAGATCTTAGTATTATAACGACCTAAAAGCAACTTCAAAACAATTCAGGGGGACACAAATAATAATGAATAAAAAATGGGGTGCCTGGCTGGCTCAATCGGTAGAGCATGTGACTCTTGATCTGCGGGTTGTGAGCTCGAGCCCCATGTGGGATGTAGAAATTACTTCAAAATAAAATCTTAAAAAAAAAAAAAAAAAAAAGACAATGCTGGGGGGCTTCTGTGTAAGATCCTCAGCTCCAGTCCAGCTCAAACTGGCTCACCTAAGGGGCTATCAGGTGAAACACCTAGCTGGGCAGTCTCCTTGGCTGGAATTCCTGGTTCTGCAAAACGAAACACATTCCTTCCCTGTTTTTGTCCCTTCCCCTCCTCCCTTCTGCTGAGAGCTTTGAACACTCTGATCTGAGTAACTCCTCTGCTGGGTCCTAGCTAACAGGGGCAGGGGTATCCTGAAATGACAGACCCCGTTGATCAGAGGCCCATGAAGTCATACTAGCAGGTGTCCTGGTGTCACTTTATCTGGTCTCCTGGAGGTCTTTTCCATGTCAAGAGACTTGGAATCTAAAAAATGCCTTTATTCTTCATGTTTAAGATTTCACTAGGTACATTTGGTAATTGTATCTATCTGTAGCGTAGTGCGGATTAACTACTTGCCCCACAAATTGTCTTGAATGATAAAGCAGGCATTCATACCCCTGGAGCCGAAGCCTATGTGTTCCTTGGTTGGTCCGGCCGTGCCTGGGTACATATTGGTGAGGGAGCATAAGACAAACTGAGGGCAAAGTACAGGCTAACAGCACCCCCGGGCCCCCAGGTGGAATATGTGTGATATTTCTTGGACACCCCTGGCTACCCAAGAACAAAGGAAAGGGGTTTAAGTGCTGGCCATGGCAATGTGGGAAACTAAGGCAAATGAAATTTTAAATTCCCTTACTGCCTACAGCCCATTGACAAGTGCTTGAAATAGGCAGAATGGCCTCCCTCTAGGAGCTCAGCTGCCTCCGTGAGGACACTATGCTAGGGACAAAAGGGAATCTTGGCTTAGCATCATCCTGACCCCCAGGAACCTGTAAGTCTACTTTAACGTTACAAAAATTCCTTTGGAGACTTCTTTATCTCAACACCCCCAAGATATAAGCTGGCAATCATATTCTAAGCTTATGGCCCCCTGATACACAGATGTGTGTATCTGGGTCTCATGACTGAGGTTTTACTAAACGGTAATAAATGGTGTTTTCCCAACAGCACCTAGCCTCTTAAAGGTCCTGGAAACCTTGCTTCCGAAATTCCTTAGAGTCTTAACCTATCCCTAACCTCCTCCCTACCTGAGGATATATAATCAGTCACCCGTCACAACCCCAGGGCAGCTCTTTCTGCCCACGGGTCCTTTCCCCATGTTTTAATAAAATCACCTTTTTGCACCAAAGACGTCTTCAAGGACTTTCTTGGCCGTCGGCTCCAGACCCCACCATCGCCCCAAAACTTCATCAATATGACCATTAACGTTTTGAATTGACAAGTTGGATGTCTGGGTGCCAGCTTCATAACCGTGAACAAAATATTGGGAAACCCAAATCAAAGAGCATTCTTCAAAAATCCTGACCAGTACTCCTTAAAGCTGTCAAGATTGTCAAGAACAAGAAAAACCTGAGAAACTATCAGCCAAGAATAGCCTAAGAAGACATAATGAATATGTGTAATGTCGTGTCTTTCGACAGGATACTGGAACAAAAAAGAGACATCGGGGAAAACTGGTGAAATTCACATAGTAATGTACCAATCAAGGTGGTTTCTTAGATGTGACAGACGTACCATGGTAACGTAGTCAAAATTTCAGAGGCTCACAACAGGGGACTCTAGGTCAGGAGTATACAGGAACTCTATGCATCGCCGTTGCAATCTTCTGTAAAGCTAAAACTATTCTAAAATGTTTTCTGTTCAAACGGCAACTGCAACAGTGCCTTCCCACAGAATTGTGGGAAATCAGCGAGAGCTTACAGGCCAAGTGCAAGGGGCAATGCTTAGCGCACAGATGACAGGTGTTACTAGTGCTATTTTACGTCAACTGCGGGAGGGACGAGAGCCCCGACACCAAGGTATTTTAATCACGATAAGCAAGAGGCACTCACCCCACGATCCCAACCGGCAAACCCACCACGCGCCCACAACCCCACGCGAGCGCACTTCCGGCCGGGCGCGCGCGCACGCACACGCACTGGCCGCCGGGGGCGGGGCGCGCAGGACGACGCCGGCGTGGGGCGGGGCTGGCCGCCGTTCCCACACAGGCGGCGGCCCCCGGAAGTGGCGTGTCTGGGGATGTCGCGGAGCGGAAGCCGAGTGTGGCGGGAGGCCGGCTGGAGACGCGGTCTCCTGTTGCTAGACGACGCGAACTAGCCTTCGTCACTTCCTCAGCCCGCCGTCTACCCACTCCCCAGGCCGGAACTCAGGGGCCCGGAGCCGCGGTGGGCACAGAGTCGTTCTCCGAGGCCCAGGACCGCGGCCCGCTCGGCAGCTGGAGTCGAGGCCACGCCACCCGCGGGGAAGAACCCAAGCTGGAGTGGGAAGATGGCTGCAGACAAGCCTGCAGGTGAGGCGCCCACGCCCGGGGCGGGCGGACCCTGGCGCTGAGTAGGTGGGGACTAGGGGGTGGGGACCCGAGGGTGACTTTAATTTGGGTGTGCGTTCCTCTCCCCCATCCTCTCCCTCGGCCGCCCCTAACGTGAGTCTTTGGGCCCCCTGGCCGGTAGTTTGTTTTTTTTACGTAAGTGCCGTATGAAGCCGCACCGACCGCCTTTGCCCCGCTCGCCGGAATTTCGGACTTACATTTGTGTAGCTACTTCACGGGCTTTTCGGTTTTCCAGGGGGGAAGGCGGATCACCCCGCAGCACACGGGTGCCTTATGTCCCCTGGCTCAGGATAGGGTTCACCTGGGCAATTTCGCCCACGTAAGCCTGCCTCTGGTCAGCGATGTCCTCTAAAGTTAGCTTTGTGAAAGCTATTTATTTAAATAGTCCTAAAACTGAAGTGTCTCTCTTCGTTCTGTGCTAATACCTTGCGCTTAGGACCTATTTTCCCCTAGTTCCTCAAGGTTAGCTCATTTAATTTCGAGTGATTTCTTTATGGATTAGTACCCCATTCCTAGAGTCTTCTCCGTTAAGGTGTATAAAATTCTTTCCTGCCTGCCTCTGGGAGGGTCTGCCGTATGTTTCCTGTAAGAAGTGAATGTTCTCTGTGGCATCCAGGTTCATTGGAAGAACTTCACTCGCAGGTCTTAGAAGTGGTCAACACTTTGTCTCTTCTAAAGATTTCACTGTAAGAAGCCCATCTCAATATTCCGAAGGTTTCGATCTCAATGACTGATGGTCGGACTAGATTTGAAACGAAAGTGAGCCAGTCCTACTATCGGAAATTTGTTAAAAGATCTCTGCCGCAGTCTGCTGAGAAGGAAAACCATAGAGAGAAAGTTTACAAATTGAGGGTAATAGAGTGTGCTGTAGAATGTTGGGTAGGCTGGTCCCAGGAGGCTTCTGGTGGGGGTGGTATCTGAGCAGAAACTCCCATGAAATGACAGAGTGGCCGTATGGAATGGGGCAGGCTGGATAGCGAGAATGTTCCAGGCGGGAAATCAGCGTGGCTTGTCCGGGGCCGGACCACGCTGTCCGACATCTTCCGTCCTTAACTAAAGGCAGCGTCTCTGTGTCCCGGGTTTACGGTTCCTACTTGGCCATATCCTTGCGCTTGCTTGGAATGAGCTTTTTAAAAAAGGCCTAGGGCCTGTCCGGTTTCCAAGTCCTGCCGTGAAGTATTCCCGTACTTGTCCCTTCATTCACTCACGAAGATTGGGTCCCAGGCACCGTGTTGGATGTTGAAGAAACGGATAGGACTCGCCCCGTGCCTCCGACGTGTCTGTTTAGTCTGTAAGGACCGCGCCGCTGGGTGGCAGTCCCATCTGGTGACGTGTGCGACGCGTAACGTGGCGGCGTAACGCACGTGGTGGAGGAACGAGGCCCACGGTGATTCGGGGCCGTGTCTTTGGCTGAAGCTTTGTAGCCACGTGGTAGGAAACGTCTCACCTAGATGACGTTACGGAGCCACGTCGTAGGAAACGTCTCACCTAGATGACGTTACGTTCGTCTCCAGCCGAGTGTTGAGTGTGGTCTCCTTGAATCTGGCCTCGTCTCCGTCCCCGCTTCACCTGCTGTGATTCTAGCCTTTGTCCCTAATGTCTCCCTCGCGCGAAGCCGCCTTCCGACTGCCGTCCCTCTCTTCCTGTCTGGTCTGTTCTTCGCACTGTTGTCTTTTGATGTCTGGGACGCTAATTGCAGCAAAGCATTCCGACGCCTGTACGCTTTCTAAGCTTATGCCATGTCGTGTGCAGCACATCCTCTGTCCTTCATGTCGTTCGTGAAACTTCACCGTGTGTTTCCAGCCGACGTTTCCGTATCTGCACACCTCGCTCTTCACCCCAGAAACGACTCTTGGACATACTGTTCTTCTGAGCTGCTGAGTGGTAGTGCCTTCGATTTTCTTTTCTCTTTGGTAAACACGCTCCTCGTTCAAAGGCTTTTTTTTTTTTTTTTTTAATATTAGTAACGTTTTTTAAAAGTTGATTTATTTTGAGAGAGGGGGGGGGGCCGAGCAGGGGAAGGGTGGAGGGGGGCAGGGGGTGAGAGAATCCCAAGCAGGCTCCACACTGTCAGCACAGAGCCTAATGAGATGTGGGGCTCAAAGTCACCAACCATGAGTCCACGACCTGAGCCAAGATCGAGAGTCAGACGCTTAACCGGCTGAACCACCCGCGTGCCCCTCAGGGTCTAGCTTATATGCTGCTTCATCTCTGAGCTCCTGAGCTCAGGGCCCTTGTCACGGAGGGTAAGAAAAGAGACCCATGAAAGCATTTAAGAAAGTGACCTGATCACAGCGTGGGAAGGGGGAGGTTTCAGTGAAAGGAGACCGGGAGCCCAAAGACTAGGTAAAAGCGGCTAGTGCTATAGTAATTTATTCAGTAAATATTTACCCATGGCCTGCCTTGCCAGGCACTGACATAATCTCTGTAATCATGGAGCTTATGGTATGAAAGACAAACACGTAAACTAAAAAAATACTTGTGAGTTTAGGTTGTGATGAGTATTGTGAAGAAAAGGAAGTAAGAGGACCACGGATAACTGAGAGCAAGGACCCTGTTAAGAATGGATTGGTTAGGGGCGCCTGGGTGGCTCAGTTGGTTAAGCGGCCGACTTCGGCTCAGGTCACGATCTCGCGGTCCGTGAGTTCGAGCCCCGCGACGGGCTCTGTGCTGACAGCTCAGAGCCTGGAGCCTGTTTCAGATTCTGTGTCTCCCTCTCTCTCTGCCCCTCCCCTGTTCGTGCTCTGTCTCTCTCTGTCTCAAAAATAAATAAACGTTTAAAAAAAAAACTGTTTAAAAGAATGGATTGGTTAGAGAAGGAAACACTCTCTTAGAGGTAACATTTTGTGACTGATTGGGTATAGTAGGTAAGCAGAAAGGCTTACTCTTTATGCAAGGTTCTTAGTTGAACCTCAGTTTCTCATTTGCAAAATGGGGGTCCTAATAGGTTTCCAACTTACTCATGTATTTTTTTTAACATTTTATTAAAAAAAATTTTTTTACGTTTGTTTATTTTTGAGAGATGAGATAGAGAACAAGTAGGGAAGGGGCAGAGAGAGAGAGATAGAGAATCTGAATCAGGCTCCAGGCTCTGAGCTGTCCGCGCAAGAGCCCAACGCAGGTCTCGAATCCACGGACCGTGAGATCCTGACCTGAGCCAAAGTCGGATGCTTAACCTACTGAGCCACCCAGGCACCCGTGAGATTTCATTTCTAAGTAGGCTCTGCACCCAATGTGGGCCTCGAACTTGCAACCCTGAGATCAAGAGTCGTGTGTTCCACCGACTGTGCCAGCCAGGCGCCCTCTAACTTTTAATAGCGTTTTAGTTTATTTACTCACAGGGTTGTTGCTTGTGTGCTTCAGCTGAGGTCAGGTGTTTGTTTTGGCTCACATCCTTTGAGAAGCAGAACCCAATTCAAGTGCTCTCAGTTTGGAAGGTGCAAACGCAGAGTAGTAGAGGCGAGAGAGGAGAAAGCCAGGCCGAGGGAGGTGCAGTATGTTACATACTTGGCTCTTGTTCCTCCCTGAGCTGAGAGAGAGCAGGCCGCTTGCATGTGGGGTTTTTCTGAAAGGGCTGCAGGAGACACTACCCTTCAGGATAGTCCATATGAGAGAGAAAAAAGGGATAGCTTAGCTGTCCAGCTTCCTCCTGTTTCCTGTTTCTAGTTGGTAAAGACTCATTCCGCGGGAGACAGATGTACCCGTGCTTCTGGATTGTATGGCTTCTCAGTGACTGATCGGCCAGCAGCTCTCCCACCCTGATTTGTATGAGACCAAATTGTAGAGGGAGGACGGATGGAGACCAACCAAAGACCGAGGTTCAAGGGGGCAGTGGGGGGCTCACGAGGTCCGTGTCCCTGTATAACATAGAAAAGTGGTGTGAAACTGGTTTCATTTTTTACTAAGGAAGTACCAACAGTGTTTTAGGGTGATTTATTTGACTTTAATTTTTATGGTCATCTGAGAGGAGAAAGTGGCTGGAATTAGGACACAAAATCCTAGATTTGAATTTATCTGAGAATTTGGACTGTGGGCATGGCTGTAGTAGGCTTCGTAGAAAAAGGTTGATAATGTTATGAATAAGGGAAAGATAGAGCCTGACCTGATGGGTAACATGAAATCAGCTTTCAAAGATAGCTTTAAAATTTTAAGCCAGGATGGCCATAAAAATGATAAGAAGAACAAACAAATGGGAAGATTTTAAGCCAAGGCTATTTTTATTTTATTAAAGACACCCAAAACTGATGATGATGATGATGATGATGATTAAATGTATATGGTAAAAAACTATTAAGTCCTCTATTGCCCCTACCCAATTCTTGCATCCAGGTAGCCAATACTGAGTTTGTGTGTTCTTCCAGACTTTTCTACACCTACCCAAGCTCACACTGACTTAAAAATATATATGGCTCAGTCATTTGAACATCCGACTCTTGATTTGGGCTCAGGTCATGATCCCAGGGTCGTGGGTTAAGATTCTCTCTTTTCTCCCTCTGCTTCTCTACCCTGCTCCATGCTTTCTCTCTCTCTAAAATTAAAAAATAAAAATAAAATATATGTGCAGATTACGTGGTACTGTCCTGCCATTTGTTTTCTTCAGGGTTCAGTAGGGAATCTGCATATTTGGTATTTTTTCAGCTTCGTATTACAAGTGATTTCAAACATCCAAAAAAATGGAAAAAATGAGTATCCATATACCCACCACCTAGTTTAACAATTGTTACATTTTGCCGTAGTTGCTTCTTCTTTATCTAGCTAAAATTCTTAATGTTGAATATTTCTTTTGTTTTTAAGTTTATATATGTTGATAGAGCGTGAGTTGGGGGGAGGGGCAGAGAGGAGAGAGAGAATCCTGAGCAGGCTCAGTGTTGAAAGCGAGAGCCGGATGCGGGGCTCCATCTCGTGACCTGAGCTGAAATCAAAAGTTGGACGCTCGACCACCTGGGCCACCCAGGCGCCCCAATGTTGAATAGTTATAGATACTTCATCTCTAAATATTTCACCATGCACTTTTTTTTTAATTTTTTTTTTTTTTAACGTTTATTTATTTTTGAGACAGAGAGAGACAGCATGAACGGGGGAGGGTCAGAGCGAGAGGGAGACACAGAATCTGAAACAGGCTCCAGGCTCTGAGCCGTCAGCACAGAGCCTGACGCGGGGCTCGAACTCACAGACCGCGAGATCATGACCTGAGCCGAAGTCGGACGCTTAACTGACTGAGCCACCCAGGTGCCCCATGCACTTTTTTAAAATAAGGCCTTTCACCTATATAACCGTTGTCATACTTTAGAAAATCACTATTTAAATATACTAAACTTCCCCAAAGTAAGCTGTACTTACCTGACAAAGTATCAGTTATAAGGTAATAATAAGTCAAAATGATGAAAAGTACAGCCCAGGGAAGAGAGTCAACAATACAGTGACCACACTTATTGTGGTGAGTGCCAAGTAATACAGAGTTGAATCAACATGTTGTACACCTGAAACTAATCAGTTAGAAAAACCAGCTGTGCTTTTCAAACTGAGATCCAGTCAAGATTCACACATTATATTTTTTAGGTCTCTTCAGTGTCTTCATTCCCAGTATCTCCCTTTTCGTTTTGTTTTGTTTTGTTTTGTTGCATGACAGTGATTTTTTGAAGAGACGAAGTCAGTTGTCTTGTATAATACCCCACATTCCGGATTTGTCTGATTGTTTCTTCCTGGTATCCTTGTCCTTGGTCCTTGTCTTCTGTATTTTCTGTGAACTGAAAGTTACTTCTCAGGCTTGGTTAGATTTAGATTTACCATATTTGTATATTTTTAGGTGATTCTGTATACTTTATATAAAGTGCATGATGTCAGTTTCAATTTGTCCACCATTAGTGATGCCAAGTTTGGTCAATTTGGTAAGGTAGTGATAGGAACATCTTTTTCCAATTATAATTAGAAGTAATCTAATGGATAATAATTTAGAATAATATAAACATCCACCATTGGTGATCAGTTGTATCATGGGGGGGCTGCAAGCTGGTACTTTTTCTAGTTCCATTACTGCTGACATTTATTTGCTGATATTCTGTAAAGAACAGCTCTCCTGTATTAATTAACTGGGGATGAACTATAATTTTTCCCAGAAAGGCATGTTAAATGTTAAAAACTTGAAAATTCATCCTTTGCATTTACTAGTTTTTAGGATAAGGAGTTGATGTAATTGTGACCTACATTTCATGCTTTTAAGTGTTGTTAATGTTTAGGAATTTAGAGTAATATATTGGTCTTAGGATTCCAGTTTTGTTTTTTTTAATTACTTTATTTTGAGAGAGAAAGAGTGCAAGCAGGGGAGGGGCAGAGAGAAACAGAATCCCAAGCAGACTCTGTGCTGCCAGCACAGGCCCAATGTGGGGCTTGATCTCACAAACCGTGAGATCGTGACCTGAGCCAAAACCAAGAGTCGGATGCTTACCCAACTGAGCCAACCAGGTGCTTCTCCAATTTTAAATGTATAGTTGAGTGAGTAGTTGATTTATACTTGTGAACTTTCATTGAAATTTTAACTATATTATTGCATGGACGTTGAAGAATACCTGAGTCACTATTTTCATAAGTTTAATTTTTAGATTTAAGTTCTCAGAAAATTATCTTTTTAAGTCAACTGTACTTAAAATTGAATGTATGAAATATTTAAGGTAGTTAAAATTTTATGTCTGAAGAGTGTTTAACGTTGTAAAGGCGATCAAACATTCATCACATCCCTTTAAAATTAGAACTCCAAATAGAACGTCTAAGGGACTCCTGGCTGGCTCACTCAGAGGAGCATGAGACTCTTGATCTCCGATCGTGACTTTGAGCCCCACGTTGGTACAGAGATGACTTAAAAATAAAATCTTTTTTTTCTTTAATTTTTAAAAAAATTGTGTTTTTACATTTATTCATTTTTGAGAGAGAGACAGAATACAAGCGGAGGAGGGGCAGAGAGAGAGGGAGACACAGAATCCGAAGCAGGCTCCAGGCTCTGAGCTGTTAACACAGAGCCGGACGCGGGGCTTGAACCCACAAACCGCGAGATCATGACCTGAGCCAAAGTTGGACAGCTAAACCGACTGAGCCACCCAGGCGCCCCTAAAAATAAAATCTTAAGGGCACCTGGGTGGTTTAGTCAGTTAAACGTCCAAGTCTTGATTTCAGCTCAGGTCATGATCTCACAGTTTCATGAGTTTGAGCCCCGTGTCAGGCTCTGTGCTGGCCCTGCAGAGTCGGCTTGGGATTCTCTCTGTGCCCCTCCCCTGCTCGCGCACGCGCTTTCGCTCTCTTTCAAAATAAATAAACTTTAAAATATTATAAAAAAAAAAACTTAAGAGAGAGAAAAGTCTAAGTTGAATATAAAAGTTTGAGGAAAATCTACACTTTCTGAATCTGTAACGTTAATAAATCAAGTATTAATATTTAAAAAACGGTCTCTTTTCTGTATATAAAAACTACTCTCAAAAACAAGCAAATAAAGGGGTACCTGGGTGGCTCAGTGGTTGAGCGTCTGAGTTCGGCTCAGGTCAGGATCTCTGGTTTGTGAGTTCGATCCCCACGTCAGGCTCTGTGCTGACAGCTCAGAACCTGGAGCCTGTTTCCGAGTCCGTGTCTCCCTCTTTCTCTCTCTGCCCCTCCCCTACTCATACTCTGTCTCTCTCTCAAAAATAAATGAAGATTAAAAAAAAAAAAAAACCAAGCAAATAAATAAATACTAGTCTCAGATACGAAAATAAAAACATACTCCTCAGCAGGGGCATCTGGCTGGCTCATTCAGTGGAGTATGCAGCTCTTGATCTTGGGGTTGTGAGTTCGAGTCCCAGGTTGGGTGCAGAGATTACTTAAAAAATAAATCTTGGGGCGCCTGGGTGGCTCAGTCGGTTGAGCGTCCGACTTCGGCTCAGGTCATGATCTCGCGGTTCGTGAGTTCACGCCCCGCGTCGGGCTCTGTGCTGGCAGCTCAGAGCCTGGAGCCTGTTTCGGATTCTGTGTCTCCCTCTCTCTCTGACCCTCCCCCATTCATGGTCTGTCTCTGTCTGTCTCAAAAATAAATACACGTTAAAAAAATAAATAATAAACATTAAAAAACATTAAAAATAAAAACCAAGATACTCAGCAGTGGTAGAGATCTGCTTTGTCTGTCTTCCCCAAAGCATGTTGTTACTGATCATTGATATTCTCTTCCTTTATTTCTGAAGTGCTGGACAGAGTGCTCAAGTCTGAGGCAGTGCTGGTCACATAGTGTTTCTCTGAGCTGTATACTAATCAGCTGTTATATATAGGGTTTTGATAAATCAGAGACGCTTGTCCAAGTGATAGGAAACCACATAGGGTGTGTGAACTTTATGGTGACCTTGGCAGACGTGAATTATTTTTCTTTCGGATGGCGTCCTTTTTTAAAACTTGCCTTCACAAAGGAATCAGCACTATTTTCTGAGTGTACCAGTGGGTTTCCTTAGGCCTTAACATTATTTTTTCCTTAGGAAAAAATGTCCTTTCTTGAAAATCATTGAGCTATATTTTGAAAAGGTAGCTTGTGTGGAAGAACCTCTTGCAGTCAGATTGGAGTTGTTAACATTCTGTATTGGAATGTATCTGTGTGTTCAGTTAACTGACTTTTCAGTTTTGAAAAAGCAGTGTGTTTCTTTTCAACTTAGTTCAGACCTAAAGGCAATTGTTTGGTTCAAAATGAAGCCTGTTGGCTTAAAGGGTGTCCGGGTTTGTGTGCCTAAGAGCCCTGTACGCCTAGAAGCTCAGCCATGTTCGTTAGGCCAGAGTAGAAGGAAAGTCAGGTTTAAGGATGAAGGGCCATTTTCTCTTACAATCGGCAACGGAGAATACTTTTGGACAAATAAAGACATATTGTGGAATTATGTGCAGACTCTTTCTGGTAAGAACTCCGCAGTCACAAATAAATAATTTAGCTTTTAAAAACCTGACTACAAAAATAACACCCATGCCTTATAGGAAACTTGAAAAGTAGAGAAAAATAACAAGGAAAACAAAAATAGTAATCCCATTGGAGTGTTTTTGTTTCACAGTTATATCTTGAAGTTAAAATGCAGATAAAATAATGGTTAACTGGTAAAAGGCTATTTCTTGAGCTCTGTTCTCCAAAACGTCTGTAGAAATGGGAATTTCAGACTCTCTTGTAAGCCTTAGAGTCTAGTTTATTTATCTTAAAGCTGGCTTCTCTTTCTCAGGAAGATTATAGGAGACTTTTATAGTTCCTAGAGGGTAATGATGCAGAGTAGAAGCCTAAACTCTTCAGTGCGTTGGTGACTTGTTGGGTATTTCCCCTTGCTTTGCAGTATTCATAAATCACTTTTTGACAGTTGGGCCTGTCAAAGAATGTAACCTAGAGGGATGCCTGGGTGGCTCAGTCGGTTAAGCATCTGACTCTTGATTTCGGCTCAGTTCGTGATCTCAGGGTTCGTGGGATCGAGCCCCTCGACCGGCTCAGTGTGGAGGACCAAGCCTGCTTGGAATTCTCTCCCTCTACCCTTCTCCAGCTTGTGTGCTCTCTCAGTCTCTCTCAGAATGAATGAATAAACTTAAAAAAAACTAAAAAAGTAACCTAGAGACGGTGTAGCTTATTTTTTATGATTTTTTTATTTCTTAAAGTTCATTTATTTATTTTGAGAGAGAAGACGTGCATGTGTGAGCGGCGGAGGGGCAGAGAGAGCGGGAGAGAGAGAATCCCAAGGAGGCTTAGCGCTGCCAGCATAGAGCCCGGCGCGGGGCTCCGTCTCAGCTGTCCCCTGAGCTCAGTGTCAGACGCTTAGCTGACTGAGTCACCCAGGTGCCCCGAGAGCATACATTTTAGAAGAAGCTGCGGGGAGAACTCGATGGCAAACTAAGAAATTTTGACATTTGGTCTAAATTTAATGCACTTCCTTGGGAGGGAAGATAAATGTTTTAAATTAAACACTCTGGTTTTCCTAAACGTTTTTAAAGTTTTGTATTCATTGTTAAAATTTTATGACAGATACATATGCGGTATAGTGTTCTGCTTTAATCTAAACTCATTCTTTCTGGAGCTTTGAAATCCTGGGTCCCATTTTTACACAGTTAAAGGTAATGGCTCCTTACTGTTCTTGTGCACCTGAAAATTTTGCAAAACAGATGGATTGTGTAAACAGTTGGGTTAACAATAACTCATTGTTATTGGCTTTCTAAAGAAAAAACTGTTTAATGATGTCCTTTTAAACTTTTCTCCAATAAACTGTTAGCTTTCCTCCCCCCTATAAGGACTCAATTCTTATTTATCTGTATGCTGAAGTAGAAGTGAAATGTTAATTTATCTACTAACTTTTTTTCCTGTTTCATTTTATATAATTTTTTACGTTTCATGTAAGTAGTCTCAACACCCGTTGTCGGGCCCAGACTCACGGCGCTGAGATCCAGAGCTGCGTGCTGTCCCTACTGAGCAAGCCAGGCGCCCTTTGTCTGCTATGTGTATCAGAAGTAACACTTCTGAAAGACCCAGATACCAGAATACTTTTTGTTGTTGTTGTAGGGCAGATCTAAGTCTTCGATAAGTTCACTTAGCACAGGTTGTGTTTTGTTCTTGATGTTAAGTGGCGATTCTCAAGAGTGGGCAGTCTACCGGGGATTTGACGGTGATCTAAGGGCTGTCCCATAATCAAGTCATGCTAAAGCTGTTTTCACTGTTAATTGTATGTTTAGAACGCAGAATATATATATATATATATCTGTTTTTGAAACTGCCAGAATCGTTGGTTGTTTTGCCAGAAGGAAGGGGAGAGAGCCAGTACTTACTTAGCATCTGTAAGCAGAGAGTTAGGTGGCCAAGGGGAGGCCGACCGAAGATGTGACTGATTCCAAGGGTTGTACAGTTTTCGTTGCACCGTGTTGCCCTCTTGAGAGAGGGCAGTTGGGAATCTTTACTGACGGCCAGGATGTACCAGGC
Organism: Panthera pardus; assembly: GCF_024362965.1. Classification (NCBI taxonomy): domain Eukaryota; kingdom Metazoa; phylum Chordata; class Mammalia; order Carnivora; family Felidae; genus Panthera; species Panthera pardus. The sequence continues at coordinate 155,161,597 of NW_026526721.1, forward strand.
CAGGGCTCCCAGAGTCAGCTCTGTGCAGGACTGGTTCTTTGGAACGCTCCTGGAATATAGGTTTTTTAGATAGTTTCAAAAATGCCCACATTGTGTTTGCTTCGGCAGCACATATACTAATATAGGAACAGTGCAGAGATTAGCACCACCCCCGTGCAGGAGGACACGCAAATTCACGAAGCATCTTGTATTTCTGTACTGTGTTTGGAATGTTAAAAAAAAAAACGCCCACATCATGAATGTACATAGTTTAATGACTCCTTACACACCCAGAAAGAAGCCCCTCCTGAGAGCTTGCTTTGAAGATTAAATGAGTTACCCTATTTGAGGTGCTTACATGCCTAACACCTTGTGAGCCCTCAGAGCGTGTTAGCTTTATTGTTACGATTACGGAGACGTCGCGGGTGGTATAGAATGGAGGCGCAGATAGTATCTCAAGCTAGAACTTGGTTTAGCAGGGGCCGGAAGGAGTGGTGGTTGTTTCAAAGCCGCACGCGGTTTACATTTGGAGCCCTGTTTCCTCAGGACTTCCCATACCTGACTTCTGAGTCAGGTCCGACCTCACTTGCCATCTCTGTGCCCTCTCACAGCCCTTGTTACTGCCATGGCGTTAGTCACACCCGGAATCCCGGATTTGCATCTTATCTCCGCAAGGAACCTCTGAGTTTCTCAAGTGCGGGAGCCCTGTCTGTGTGGTTCATGTGTCGATCCCTTGCACTTAGAATGATGCTTGACCCTTATGGTCTCTCAGCTATTTATTAATTGGATGTATGGCCTGAATTTATTATATTCAAGCCATACTGTCACAGTTAAAAAAAAAAAAAAAGACTCTCGGGCGAGTGTCGTGCGTTTCTTCACGGTCAAGGTTAAGGAATGAACAATGTCTTCTGGGAAGCTTGCGGTGATGGCGAGGGTAGTGTTTGTAGGAATGATTGAGTAGTAAATCTGGGGGACAAGATGATCTGCCCTACCTCCCCACTTGGGAGATTTGTCTTCCATTGCTACTTGAGTTGGATCGTGTTGCTTTGTGAACAAACGTATCCACTGCTTTATAGAAGCTTGTTTGGGGTTACTGAATTTCTGAGTTGGAGGTCACCCTAAAAGCCATCTAAGACAGATGCTCTTTAGTAACTAGGAAAACCGATATTTGCCCCAGTTCCACTTGTGTATCAACTGTGTAATTTCAGAAGTGGCACGAGAGTTCTGGTCTTCTTACTTCAGTTCCAGGTACTGGCTCTACCTCCCCGTGCTCCCGGGTCCCATCTGTGTGTTGGAACAATCAAGTCTGCACCACCATGCCACATAGGGGGACCTACTCTGCCGGATACATTCTCACCGCTTCACGTATATTCTCGGTGAAGCCTCCCAATAACTCCGAAAGGGGCTTTCTTATCTCCGTTTTTTACCTCGGTTCAAGCTTTGGAGGTCTTTAGATTCCAGGCTGGAGCAACAATTCTATCTGAAAAAAACTCTTGTGTAAATAAATTCAAATATTGTGAGACTCTGATAGTCTAAAGAATTTTTTATTCTGAGTCATCAACAATGGCATCACCCTCACGTACCTGCGTTTGCAGCCCATGCGTCCTATTTATGCAGTGGTCCTATTACTTTCCGTTGGTATTCCGTTAATGGTGCGTGGGGCTTTAGTCGGTGAGTAAAACTAAAAAAGCCAGAATATTCTTTGGGAGATGATTGAAACCTAAAAGTCACCTTTTTAAAACAAAAGGCAGATTTTTTAAAATTAAAATGTTGGGGCAAGTGGGTGGCTCAGTTGCTTAAGTGTCCGCCTCTTGACTTCCGCTCAGGTTGTGATCTCATGCTTGTGAGATGGAGCCCTCGTCAGGCTCTGCTCTGGGGTGTGGGCCCTGCTTAAGATTCTCCCTCCCTCCCTCTGCCCACCCCCCACCCCCCACCCCATTCTCTCAGGCTCTGCTCTGGGGTGTGGGTCCTGCTTAAGATTCTCCCTACCTACCTCCCTTTGCCCCCCGCCATTGTCTGTCTCTTAAGAAAATTAATGTTAAAAATGACTGATATTTATTATCCCATATATAATATTCTTGCCATAAATGTTAGACTAAATGCATGAGGAAACAATCAGATAAACCCAGAATATGGAACATTCTACAAGGTAACTATCTTAGACTCTTTATTTTTTTTTTTTAAGTTTCTTTCTTTCTTTCTCTATTTTGAGACAGCACATGAGCAGGGGGAGGGGCAGAGAGAGAAGGAGAGAGAGAATCCCACGCGGGCTCCGTGCTGTCAGCTTGGCTTCATCTTACTAACCATGAGATCATGGCCTGAGCCAAAACCAAGAGCTGGAGGCTTAAGCGGCTGAGCCACGCAGGTGCCCCAGCTTAGACTTTAAAACAAGCGGTGACTTGAGGAGCAGCAGAAGGTCAGGAAGTACTCTGGAGTAGGAGAAACAAAAGCTATTTAAGGGAAATATGTGAGCCTTGATTGACACCCGGATTGGGAGGGAAAAATACAGTGATAAGATATTTCTTAGAACAATCAGGGAAATTGTTTGTTAGATGATATTATTGATTTATTGTTACTTTTCTTAGTGTAACCATTTTAGTAGGTTATGTAGGAGAATGTCCTTTTTTTAAAAAAAAATTTTAATGTTATTTTGAGAGAGAGTGTGTGTGTGAGTGGGGAAGGGGCAGAGAGAGAGGGAGACAGAACTGAAGGAGGCTCCAGACTCTGAGCACAGAGCCCAAGGCGGTGGTGTAACCCAGGAACTGTGAGGTCATGACCTGAGCCAAAGTCAGACACTTACCCTATTGAGGCACCCAGGTACCCTGGTGTTTTTTGTTTGTTTGTTTGTTTGTTAGTTTTTTAAATCAAAAGAAAGTTTTCTAAGTGGGAAAATTTTCAAATAGTAAAAGACCGTTTCTAAAGACTGATCTTTATCTTTTTTTTTTTTTTAATTTTTTTTTTTTTAAGCGTTTATTTATTTTTGAGACAGAGAGAGACAGAGCACGACGGGGGAGGGTCAGAGAGAGAGGAAGACACAGAATCTGAAACAGGCCCCAGGCTCTGAGCAGTCAGCACAGAGCCTGACGCGGGGCTCGAACTCACATACCGCGAGATCGTGACCTGAGCCGAAGTCGGACGCTTAACTGACTGAGCCACCCAGGCGCCCCTATCTTTTTTTTTTTAATGTTTGTTTATTTTTGAGACAGAGAGACAGAGCACAAGCAGGGAAGGGGCAGACAGAGAGGGAGACACAGAATCTGAAGCAGGCTCCAGGCTCTGAGCTGTCACCACAGAGCCCGATGCGGGGCTCGAACCCATGGACCGTGAGATCGTGACAGCCGAAGTCAGATGCTTAACCGACTGAGCCACCCAGGCACCCCTAAAGACTGATCTTTATTAAGTACAAGTTGTATTTTGAGTTCAGTACCTCAGGGCAAAGCAAGAAATGTTGTGATTGATTTGAGATTAAATGAAGTTAAAATAATCAGCATTACAGTTTGCTGTAGCTTTCAAGGCACTGTCACTTTCCTCCCCTTCCTGCCGTTCCCATTCCCAGTGCTTAATTATTATTATGGCATCGAATAAATGTGAAAAGGGCTGAAAGATTTTGAAATCTGTTCAAACATGGAGTTAAAGGATTTAACATTCTTTATGGTCCCTTGATGTACTAGATGCTGATTATTTTTTTATTTTTTTTTATTTTTTGGCTCTGTAGATGTGGTTACCTGGAAGTATTTATTCCTATTAACTTTTATAACTTTGTTGCCAGTTCTTTCCTTTATTTTTAAAAAAAAATTTTTTTTAATGTTTATTTATTTTTGAGACAGAGAGAGACAGAGCATGAATGGGGGAGGGTCAGAGAGAGGGGGACACAGAATCTGAAACAGGCCCCAGGCTCTGAGCAGTCAGCACAGAGCCCGATGCGGGGCCGAACTCACGGACCGCGAGATCACGACCTGAGCCGAAGTCGGCCGCTTAACCGACTGAGCCACCCAGGCGCCCCTCTTTCCTTTAAAAAATTTCAAAAGCTCAGGTTTGTTTCTTAGTGTGGAATGGCTATGTTTTATGTTTTATGTTTTATGGCTACTGCTATGTAACTTTACAGAGGAAACTCTGTTGTCTCCAGAGTGTGATTTCATGGTTTAGCTTCTTGTTACTTCTCTGACATCAAGGCCCCAAATCCTAAGGAAAAGCATGATTTCTGCCAGTCCCTCTCCCCAGAATCATCTGCCACAATATATAGATGAGACTTAGTTGAGACAGATCCCTGGTGAACAAGAAGAGCTGAGACCTTGTGACTGCATCATGCAAAGTTGGGATCGATGATGCTTTCGTTAAAAAGTATTTTTTTGAAGCATTTGTCAGAGCAGTTAAGAGTAGTGAACTGGAGTAGTTTTAGACTTGATTTAGCAGAGATTTTTACGCTTATTTTGGAATTCTGTTTTCAAATAAAAAATTAATTTTGAAAATACAAAATTGTGGGGCAGGAATCATTAACCTTAGAATGTATATGGATACTTGGGGCACCTGGGTGGTTCAGTGGGTTGAACGTCCAACTCTTGACTTCAACTCAAGTCATGATCCCAGGGTCATGGGATCAAGCCCCCTGCTGGGCTCAGCGCTCAGTGTGGATCCTGCTTGGGATTCTCTCTTTCTCTCTGACCTCCTTTCCCACTTGCATTCTCTATCAAAAATTAGGGGTGCCTGGGTGGCTCAGTTGGTTGAGTGTCCAACTTCTGCTCAGGTCGGGATCTCATGGTTCGTGGGTTCGAGTCCTGCATCGGCTTGCTGCTGTCCGTGCAGAGCCACTTCGGATCCTCTGTCCTCCTCTCTCTTTGCTCCTCCTCCCCCAAATAAACATTAAAAAATAAATTAATTAAATTAAAATTTAATAAAATAAACTTCTGGGAAAAAAGATTGTATATAGATATTTAACCATGTTAAGGAAGCTTTAAGAAAAAATTTCTTTTTAATGTTTATTTATTTTTGAGAGACAGCACAACCAGGGAAGAGGCAGAGAGAGACAGAGACACAGAATCTGAAGCAGGCTCCAGGCTCTGAGCGGTCAGCACAGAGCCCAATGCCGGGCTCAAACTCATGGACCATGAGATCATGACCTGAGCTGAAGTCGGACGCTTAACCGATTGAGCCACGCAGTACCCCCCCAAGGAAGCTTTTTAAATGTGTTAATGTTGGCTTTTGGATTTCTAAGCCTATGAAAGCATTCTTGGCCTGGAAATTAACTATGAGTTCTTAGCAATGTAGTTTTCTAATTGTTAAATGTTATTATATTCCAGCTGGATTATAACGTTTTTGAAGGTATTGTGTATGCATTTATAATCTTCTTGTGTCTCCAGAGCCTGGCATAGTTTCTTGAATATGTGGGACTTTGGTATAGATTGCTGGGGGGCAGATCTGCTATGTTTTGAGTGAACGCAACATTCTCAGTCCTGATGGACAGAGCTGTGATTCTTCCATACGTGGTGGTGGGTTTTCATTGTGCCAGACCATGGCTAAGGGAAAGGTTTCTTTAAGTTTCTGGAGGAGTGACTTCCAACTCCTTATAACACTAATAAGTCATGGTAACTGAGAGCGCCCTAACTATAGCAACTTCATTAGGAAGAAGACAGGAAGAAAACCAGGGGCACACTCACTGTACAACTTTATTTCTAAAGAACTGCAAAACTTGTGTGCTTGCAGATCAGGGAGCAGAGAAACATGAAGGGACAAGTCAGTCCTCTGGGATCACCGATCAAGAGAAGGAGTTGTCCACCAGTGCTTTCCAGGCCTTCACAGTAAGCAGTGGTTTCTCTCGATTTCCGTTTTTAGGATCTGTCGAATATGAATCTTTTCACAATGAATTTTTAAGTTTATAACTTTTGTTCTGTAATAACTCAAGAATTAAGTTTAGAGAGTAGGTTTTATTTAAATTTTTTAAAAACTGGGAGTTTAAATATGGCAAAAGGAATGGGAGTAATTTGAGCCATTCCCAAGTTTTTGTGTTTCATAAACGTGTTGACTCTTACAGTGTTATTTTTTTTTCAGTCTTTTAAACTTAGATTTGTAATTATATGGGTCAGTCTTTTCAGTTCACTTCTTTGTTCAGTTCTCTTTCTTAAATGTTCTTTAAAATGGAACCCCAGTCAAAGTCAAAACTTTAACTTTTCTGATGTTAAAACGCTATGAAAGAAAACCTTATTTGACTATTAGGTTACGTACATGTAAGCAGAAGAATTTGATACTTGGGTATTCAGAGCATGTTTATTAGAAATTAAATCATATTACTTTTCTTGGGCTAGCCTCAGCTGTTATACCGTGCTAGCAATATATACCTATATACGTGTGTGTGTGTGTGTGTGTGTGTGTGTGTGTGTGTGTGTGTGTGAGAGAGAGAGAGAGAGAGAGAGAGAGAGAGAGAGAGATGTGGTTTTATACATGTACATAGGTATATGATACACTTACGTGTCTATGTATGTCTTATACACATAGTGGTGTTAGAGTGTGAGTCTTGAGAAATAAATATCTATAATTTCCAGCTTTATTGAGATATAATTGACATATCCCAGTTTCTTAATTGACATGAATATTGTTTCATTCAGTGACTTTAGTATATTTGGGGAATTAGATCTGTCTTTTTAAAGAGTTTTCCAAATAGAGACGAATGAAACGTATTTGGAAATGAATGTCTTAGTTTTAAAGGTAATAGGTAATTTTGTCTGTGTGCGTGTTTTTTTGTTGGTTTGTTTTAGGCTGGAAATTATGATGCCTGTCTGCAACACCTTGCCTGCCTACAAGAAGTGAACAAAGATGATTATAAAATAATTTTGAACACAGCAGTGGCTGAGTTTTTTAAAAGTAACCAAATGACAACAGACAGTTTGAGACAGACACTTAACCAACTGAAGAATCAGGTGACACACAAATGAATTCAGCTATAAAAATGTTGTGATACTCTCTGAATTGTGAAGTAAAAATACTTAAGGAAAATTAATATGACTTGTCGGTTATTGGTAGCACAACTTCTAACGTGTCTAAAACAATGTGCATTAATTTTATTTGTATAAAATTATTATTCCAGGAAATGAAACGTATGCTGTGTAATTTTATTTTCTAATTTGAACAGAATAGACTAATCTACCAAATTTGAATGAGCTTTGGAACTTTGAAGGAAAATTAAAGTGGAAATCTATGAAGAAGCTTAGCTGCTGAGATGATCTTTCTTGTGACTGCAAAGATCTGATTATAATCATGTGAGATTGTTTTAGCATTTTGGATCAGGAGATGATTCATTGACTAAATAGAAGATATTCTGATTTATATATGGTTTGGTGCTTGCCTTGGTCATCGGTCATAACAGCAACATCTCTCACATCACAGGGTCAGAGCTTTGGTAATCAAGAGGGCTAACGAAGATGACGATGATGGTAGGGTCGGGTGGCAGACGTTTGTTGCCTACTATGTAACAGGGCCCTGCTGAGAACTGTGCATGCAGCACCTCCCTCTTTCCAGCAGTCCTATAAAGCAGCCACTATGATGTTTCTCATTTTACAGATGCGAAAGCTGAGGTACAGATAGCCGGTGTAAATTGTCCAAAGACGCAAAGCTCTTAAACGAAAACAGCTCCGTGAACCCAGTCTTCTTTGACTCTAGGGCCTGTGCCTCTGAACCGCTTCAAGGTCTTGAGACCTTTTTGAGCCCCTGTCCTGTGTTCCTGGGTACCATTATACAGTAGAGTATCACCCTAAAACGTGACCTAGTTAGAAATAAGTGACCCCTCCAGGCTCTTTGTAATTTTTTTTAGGAGTAAAGATACTCTACAGTATCACCCTATACATGGTATTGTTAGAAATAAGTAACCTGTTCAGGCTCTTCCTGATTACAGGAGTGAAGTAATTTACTGGCTGCATCGATCTTGATCTCAGAGTTGTGAGTTTAAGCCCCATGTTGGGCATAGAGATAACTTAAAAAAAGAAAGAAAGAAAGAAAAATGGCCAATGTTTATCAAACTCTTATGTGATTCCAAATTCCATATTAAATGCGTTTTATGTTTTATCTCCTATAATTCTCATATTCAACCCTTGAGATAGGTCGAGAGCCTAATGATTTTAATTTATATGGCCAGGAAAAGTAAGAGCAAGATTCAAACCAGACCTTCAGACTTCTTTTTTTTTTTTTTTTTTAAGTAAACTCTACATGTGGGATTCAAACTTACAATCCAAGGTCAAGTGTTGCATGCTCTAAGGACTGAGCCATCCAGGCACCCCCAGACCTTCTGACTCTTTTTATTTTTAACATTTTTTAAAATTAGTTTATTTATTGGGGCGCCTGGGTGGCTCAGTCGGTTGAGCATCCGACTTCGGCTCAGGTCACGATCTCAGGGTCTGTGAGTTCGAACCCCGCATCGGGCTCTGGGCTGATGGCTCAGAGCCTGGAGCCTGCTTCCAGTTCTGTGTCCCCCTCTCTCTCTGCCCCTGCCCTGTTCATGCTCTGTCTCTCTCTGTCTCAAAAATAAATAAAAAACGTTAAAAAAATTTAAAAAATAAAATAAAATAAAATTAGTTTATTTATTTTGAGAGAGAGAGCAAGCAAGCTGGGGAGGGGCAGAGAGACTGGGGGACAGAGAGTCCCAAGTGGGCTCTGTACTGACAGCAGCTAGCCCGATATGTGATTTGAACTGACAAACCGTGAGATCGTGACCTGAGCCGAAGTCGGCCGCTTAACCAACTGAGCTGCCCAGGCACCCTGAGTTTTTCTTATAGATTGTAAGTGATCTCTACACCCAATGTGAAGTTCGAACTCACAACCGTGAGATCAGGAGTCTCATGCTCTACCAACTAAGCCAGTCAGGTACCCCAAAATCTTTTTTATTTTTTTATTCCTTTAATTTAAAAAAAAAAGGTTTGTTTATTTTTGAGAGAGAGGCAGAGAGAGAGGGACACAGAATTCCAAGCAGGCTCCATATTGTCAGTGCAGAACCTGACCTGGGGCTCAGACTCACGAACCTTGAGATCATGACCTGAGTTGAAATCAAGAGTCGGATGCTTAACTGACTGAGCCATCCAGATGCACTGCCCAAACCTTTTTTTTTTTTTTTTTTTTTTAATGTTTTTGTTTATTTTTGAGACAGAGAGAGACAGAGCATGAGCAGGGGAGAAGCAGAGAGAGAGGGAGACACAGAATCTGAAGCAGGCTCCAGGCTCTGAGCTGTCAGCACAGAGCGCGACGTGGGGCTTGAACTCACAGACTGTGAGATCATGACCTGAGCCGAAGTCGGACGCTCAACCGACTGAGCCACCCAGGTGCCCCTGCCCAAAACCTTTTTTAGAATAAGAAAGAGACTCTTGCAAGCTTCCTGTTAAGCCAAGAAAACTGCTTTTTAAAATCCTTTCACCAGCCTTTTTTTTTTAATGTTTATTTATTTATTTTGAGAGAGACAGAGATGAGAGAGAATCCCAAGCAGGCTCCGCCCTGTCAGGGCAGAGCCCTATGCAGGGCTCATCCCAGGAACCATGAGATCATGACCTAAGCCAAAATCAAGAATCAGAGGTGGTTGTTTTTTTTTTAAACAATGATCCACCTTTTGGTTTTTTAATTTTTTTTTTAACGTTTGAGGGACAGAGCTTGAGTGGGGGAGGGGAAGAGAGAGAGGGAGACTCAGAATCTGAAGCAGACTCCAGGCTCTAAGCTGTCAGCACAGAGCCCGACATGAAGCTTGAAGTCACGAACCATGAGATCATGACCTGAGCTGAAGTCAAACGCTTAACCAACTGAGCCAACCAGGCACCCTTCACCAGCCTTGATTCTTAATAAGGCTGGTTCAGTAATACCCCTCATGCAATCCACTGCCTTGTGTGTCCTAGAGGTGTTTATACCCGTGTCTCCTAACTTTTCTCTAAATCATACTTCTCTTCAAGGTCCTATGCCCTGGGCATAGTTACATACATACCTTTTCAACCCATTCCATTTCTATTATGCTTTATCTCATTTAACGAATAGTTTTTGTTTTGGCTAGAGCCAAACAAGTTCATGTTTTTCGTGAATCACAGAAAGTGTGGCGGTTATATATGTCATAAGGTCAATCCTTTTTGAATCCAAAATTCCTTAATTTGTCCAAAACCCCCCTTTCTGGCTAAGAATTAACCCTTTCTTAGCTCATTCTCTCTGCATTACATTACTACCAAGAAGTATTGTCTTTCTTTGGAAATTGAGTTTTCTCTACAGAGACTATTTTTAATCATGGGAAGATAGTGACTTGGTAAGTGAAGATTATACAGAAGCTCCAAATTCACTGAGATGCACGTGCTGTTGGTCAGAGAGGACCAGTTGGTAACATTTGCACCTCCCTGTCAGGCTTAACGCATGTATGACTGAAGTCTGCAGATGTCTGATTACAGATCACTATGTGTCCTGAAACTTCCGGTACCTTGTCATTAGCAAAACGTTAAGTTCATCATGTGTATCAAAGTTCCACTGCTTAATGTAGGGGAACGTCAGTCTTAGAATTAATTATTTAACATTGCTTGGTAACTTATTCCAATCTTCATAGTGACAAAGAAAGATTAGTTTTAATACTAATTCCAGCTTTGTGTATTACATGAAAGTACAGAATGGCTATGAAACTTTATTAAAATTTGTAAGCCTACTGCAATAACTTAGGGAGGGGATAAGCAGGTAGTCATTAGCTTTAAAATGCAGAGTGTGGGGGCCCCAGGGTGGCTCAGTCAGTTAAGCATCTGAGCCCCACATCGGGCTCTGCACTGACAGAGCAGAGTCTGCTTTGGATTCTTTCTCTCTCTGTCCCTCCCCAACTTGTTCTTTGTCACTGTTAAAATAAATAAACTCCTAAAAATAAATTTAAAAAATAATACAATGCAAACTTTTTTTTTTTTTCCTGGTATCAGATGTAGATGTTTAGTAAAGCCATCAATAGCCTATTTTTGTTGTTTATTTAAAGATTCTATTTTTTTAAGAGCTCCTGGGTGGCTCAAGTCAGTTAAGTGTCTAGCTCTTGATTTTGGCTTAGGTCATGTCACGACTTCACGGTTCGTGGGATTGAGACCTGCGTCCATCTCTGTGCTGACAGTGCAGATCCTGACTGGGATTCTCTTTCTCTCTCTGCCCGTTCCCTGCTTGTGCTTGCTTGTGCGTGCACGTGCTGTCTCTCAAACATGAGAAAAAAATTTTAAATAAAATAAAAAATCTGCTTTCTTTAAGTTATGGGAACAAAACCTGAACGTAAGAGGAATTTCAGAAAATATACTTCCTAGCTATAAGGCCTTGGGCAAGATAGTTAAGCTTTTTGTGCTGGTCTTCTTATTTATAAAATGGGAATGATAATGTCTATGTCCTTGAGGTATGGTAAGGATTAAATGAGATATTCTCTGGAAAATGTTTAATGTAGCAGGTCTGGCCCATAGTTAAGTAAGTAGTTAGCTGTTTGTTAATGTTTAAGTTTTAGTTTAGTTTTTACAAAATGGAATCAAGCTTATGTATACATAGTGCGTAACATAGTGCACATGGGAAAGATTGTTTTGAGTTTTGCTCGCCCCCAAGGAGGCTACAAAGTGGGGAACCAGTTCAAAAGCCATGTTGGCGGTTGAAACGTTCTTCACAGTGGCAAGGAACAGACTTGCCTTGCCTTGCCTACATAAAGTCCCATGAAAATGTTTTACTTAACGGAATTTTATTATTAATAAAATAATTTTTAGTAAGAATAATTAAAATCTGGAAGTTCTGTTGAAAATGTGGAAAAATCAGAGTGAGAAATGTTGGCCTGTGTTCCTGTTTACTCGCATAGCTTCTTTCATTTCTCTTTATTTTCTTACCGTTTTGAGAACATATCCTGGCTGACTGTTTCGTAGGTCCACTCAGCTGTCGAAGAAATGGATGGCTTAGACGACGTGGAGAACAGCATGTTGTATTACAATCAGGCAGTCTTTCTGTATCATCTGCGGCAGTACTCAGAGGCCATAGCAGTTGGTGAAAAGCTCTACCAGTTCATAGAACCTTTTGGTATGTTCTCTCAAGTCCAGAACTTCCCTGTCATAGTCAGAGGGGGCTCTGGTAGTTTCTTACCCAGTTAAATCAAGGAATCACATGCCAGTATTTAAAGAAAGAAGGAGGGGCGCCTGGGTGGCTCAGTCGGTTGGGTGACCGACTTCGGCTCAGGTCATGATCTCGCGGTCCGTGAGTTCGAGCCCCGCGTCGGGCTCTGTACTGAGAGCTCAGAGCCTGGAGCCTGTTTCAGATTCTGTGTCTCCCTCTCTCTCTGACCCTCCCCCATTCATGCTCTGTCTCTCTCTGTCTCTAAAATGAATAAACGTTTAAAAAAAAAAAGAAAGAAGGAAAAAAGCTGTGTCCAGTTTTAGCCACTAAAGATAAAAAAGATAAGAATGACGTTACTTTTAGATGAACCCGGGTTTTCTTCTCCCATTTCCTCCCCACTCCTTCCCCTCGATTTTTGCAAATTGTGATGAGAAATGAGGTTGCTAATTGGAAAGACTTCGTGCTGTTTGTTTTTTCCTTTGCTGTGTGAACACAGCTTCGTGTACCTGATCCGTTCTTTATTGAGCAGTGTATTAAGACTGGGGATGTTAGCGGACAGCGTGGTACTTTCTTGTCTGTTGCCCCCCTGACAGTTTTGTGGGGAATCCCTGGAGTAGATAGCACAGACTCTGTTTTGGTGTTGCGATTATCTTGCAGTTAGCAGCCTCGAGTAAGCGTAGTAAGAAAGGTACAGGCAAGGGAAGAAAGAGGGAGCAAATAAGGCAGCAAAGCCAGATCCAGGAGATGGTTGTTAGAGAGGGCTGTTTGTTTCCAGCCCACAAGCAGTCAGATTTCAGTTGTGGTCATGTTTTTGTCTTTTTCTTTAGGTTACTTTCTTTTAAATTCAAAACACTAATGCCGGTTCTTGACTTATAAACACCTGATTGCTAATGTGGTTCCCGCAGGATAAGAAGTAGAGTGTGACGGCTCCTCTGTGGGGCTTTGGGAAGAGTTACAGGGTCCCCTTTTGCCGTCAGCTGGTTGAGTGGCTGTTTCCTGTGGCTCCAGGGAGGCGTTTTCAAGGTGCTCCCCTCTTCCTCTGTCCTGAGGGCATGGTGGCTGGACAGATTGGGCAGGAGAGATGCCCGTGGCGAAGATGGTGTAAACAGCGGCCAGTTCCTTTCTCTGTAAAGCTGGAAATCAGAATTATACCTCCGGGATGACACGGATGGATTTTCCTTTTTAAATTTATTTTGGGAGAGAGTGCGCACACATGTGAACTGGGGAGGAACAGAGAGAGAGGGAGAGAGAGAATCTCAAACAGGCTCTGTGCTTGATCTCACATACTGTGGGATCATGCCTGACCTGAGCCAGAATGAAGTTGGACTCTCAACCAACTAAGCCACCCAGACGCCCCCTCAGATGTATTTTTCTGTAAAGCCTTTTTTTTTAAAGTAATCTCTACACCTGATGTGGGGCTTGAACATGTGACCCCAAAATCAGGAGTCGCACGCTGCACCGACCTTGCCAGCCAGGCACCCCTACGAAGCTGGTTGTTAGAATTTCGGGAACCGTTCATGAAATCTTGTTCATATGTACGGTGGCCAAGTGGAATAAAGCCACCGAGGCAGAATTCAGATCCATTTTTCTTCTTCTTTGAAAATCGTTATTGTTATTTTTAAAAACTTTACTGCTTGGTTCTTCACACAGCATGTATTGATTGAACATACACGGTGGACCCAAACTGTTCTGGGTTCTGAAGATAATGTAGTGACTGAAACAGAGCCTTTACCCTCGTTAAGCTTATATTCTAACGCGAGAGAGAGCGACACAATAAGTATGTATTGTGAGGTAGCCAAATGCCATGAAGAAAAGCTAAAATTGGTAAGAGGATACAGATGGACTGGGAACGCTGTTTTTAGGTAAGGCAATCAAGGAAGGCCTGGGGTAAGACAGCCTCTGAAAAGAGACCTGAGTGAAGAGAGGAGGTGAGCCACGTGACTCTTGAGGGGCAGGCATTCCAGCCAGAGGTGATAGTGTGTACAGAGCATCTGAGATGAGCTTGAGTTTGCTGAGTGAGAGGAACAGCAGGTTATTGACGCTGGAGCCAGGTGGGGAGAACAGTAGCAGGTGACGTCAGAGGCAGCAAGGTAAGGAACAGGTGAAGTCCTGTGGCCTGGGTAAGGACTTAATGTTTTTCTTGGTTTTTTAATTTTTTTTAATGTTTTTATTTTTGAGAGTGACAGAATGTGAGTGGGGGAGGGGCAGAGAGAGAGGGAGACACAGAATCCGAAGCGGGCTCCAGGCACAGAGCCCGATGTGGGTCTCCACATCATGGACCGTGAGATCACGACCTGAGCTAAAGTCGGACGCTTAACCGACTGAGCCACCCAGGTGCCCCAAGGACTTAGTGTTTTAAGAGTAGTGGTGGGATGGAGGGGTGCCCGGTTGGCTCAGTCGATTGAGTGTCCAACTCTTGGTTTAGGCTCAGGTCATGATCCCAGGGTCCTGGCATCAAGCCCTGCATTAGGCTCTCTGCTGACAGTGCTCTCTCTCTCTCTCTCTCTGTCTCAAAATAAATAAACTTAAAAAGAGTGGTGTGAAACCCGTAGAGATATATGACATTTGTGCATCAACCATGTTGATTCTAGTTTTCAATTGATTCCACTCCGGCTGCTCTGTAAGAACAAGAATGGAATCGGGAAGACTTGTTAAAAGGCTCTTAAGGGCTTTTAAATTTTTCTGGTCTTGATTTTAGCATCCTTTTTTAGATCTTATTTTTCCTTTTATCTTCTCTTTTGAAAGGAAAAGAAAATAGTATTATGACATGCCAGGTTACCCTTTCTCTCTTCATTGGGCTCTTCTTCCTTTGAAGTCCTTGTTAGAGTTGGAAGGAACCTCAAGAGATCACCTGGTTCACTCCCCTGCCTTCAAGCAGGTGAAGTATTCTCCCCATTTTACAGGTCAGCCAGCTGAGGTGTAAAAATTAGCTCGCTGATATATAGAGGCAACCTATCCAGTAAGTAGCTGAGCAGGTACAGGAATTGAGGTTTCCTTCTACCTGAAGTGATTCTCCTCATTTGGTGTGTTGGTAGATATTTTGCCAAAGAAGGATCAGCTAGTGGAAACCCAGCGACGGGAGGCCTTCAGATGGAGAATACTGCAATCGCATTGTTGGTATTGCAGGTTGCTTCCCTTCATGGCTCTGGGGGATGAACACACATTTAAATAAAGAGACTTAGGGGGCGCCCGGGTGGCTCAGTCTGTCAAGCGCCTGACTTTGGCTCAGGTTATGATCTCACGGTTCATGAGTTTGACCCCTGCTCTGAGAGCACCGAGCCCGCTTTGGATACTCTGTCTCCTTCTCTCTCTGCCCCTTTCCCACACATGTCCGCCCGCCCTCTCTCTCATTCTCTCTCAAACATAAATAAACATTTCAAAACAAAAAACAAAACAAAAATAAAGATTTAGGCTTTGCTCTTTAGGAATCTGGGGAGAGGAGTGGTCTGAAATGTTTGCTTTACTTTGGATTGTAACTTTTCTTTTCCTGTTTTTTTCCCCCAGAAGAAAAATTTGCCCAAGCAGTGTGTTTTTTGCTTGTAGACCTATATATATTAACCTATCAAGCTGAGAAAGCTTTGCATCTTCTTGCTGTCCTAGAAAAAATGATTTCACAGGGTAACAATAACAAAAATGGGAAGAATGAGGTGAGTGTTGTAAGGTGATCAGATTAAAATGTATGGTTATTAAATATTTTAACAGCTTTATTGAAATGTAACTCATTGTACAGGATGGTGGCTATCATTAATAATACTGTATAACATATTTGAAAGTTGATAAGAGAGTAGATATTCAAAGTCCTCAGCACAAGAAAAAGACCTTTGTAATTGTACAGTCTAGTGATGGATGGTTTAACTAGACTTATTTTTTTTTCCTTGCAGTGTTATTTATTTTTGAGAGACAGAGAGTGTGAGCAGGGGTGGGACAGAGAGAGAAGGAGACACGGTATCTGAAGCAGGATCCAGGCTCCATGCTGTCAGCACAGTCTGACGCGGGGCTTGAACTCACGAACCGTGAGATCATGACCTGAGCCGAAGTCCGACACTTAACTGACTGAGCCACGCAGGCGCCCCTAGCTAGACCTCTTTATTTCACACTTGATACAGATATCTAATTGTTATGTTGTAGACCTAAAACAATGTTATATGTCAATTATACCTCAAAAAAATCTTTTTTGTTACAGCTTATTTTTTGTTGTTGTTTATGAAAATTTTTTTAATGAATAAAAATCAAAAGAATTATGCCTACCCTCAGGTGGCCCACAGGCTACGTAGGGAGAGACAGATGAGTTAAATTTTTTATTAATGAGGGCATCTGGCAGGCTCAGTTGGTAGAGTGTGTGGCTCATGGTCTCAGGATCATGAATTTGAGCCCCACGTTGGGCATGGAGCCTATTTAACTAAAAAAAAATTTTTTTTTTATTAATGACCTAAAAAAAGCAAAGGTAAATATAATTCGCATCCACAAAATTTACCTTTTTAAACTGTATAATTCAGTGGTTTTTAGTATCCTTACTGAGTTGTACAAGCATCACCACTGTGTACATTTTCATCACCCCAAAAAGGAACCCCGTACCCGTTAGCACTTTTTCTTTTCCCCTTCCCCCAGCCCCTGGCAACCACAAATCTTTTTCTTTTTTTTAAGTTTATTTATTTTGCAAAAGAGAGGAAGCAGGGAGGGGCAGAGAGAAAGAGAGAGAGAGAAAGAGAGAGAGAGAGAGAGAGAGAGAGAGAGAGAGAATCTAAGCAGGCTCTGTGCTGTCAGAGTGGAGCATCATGCAGGGCTCAAATTCCTGAACTATGAGATCGTGACCGGAGCCAAAACCAAGAGTCAGACACTTAACCGACTGAGCCACCCAGGTGCCCCTGATGTACTTTCTGTTTTTGTGAATTTGGACTATCCTGGCCGTTTCATATAAATGCAGTCATATAATATGTGGCCTTTTGTGATTGGTTTCTTCCACTTAGTTTGATACTTTCAAAGTTGACCAAGTTGTAGCATGTATATTTCTTTGCTTTTTATGGCCAGATCATACCCCATTGTATCAATTTGCCACAGTTTTTTATCCATCAGATGGTGGTCATCGGGGTTGTTTTCCACATTTGGTGATAGAAATGATGCTACTGTGAACATTTGTGTGCAAGTTTTGTGGCGGCATGTTTTCATTTCTCTTGGGTCCATGCCCAAGAGTGGAATTGCTGGATTGTATGGTAATTCTGTGTTTAATCTTAGGAGGAACTGCCAGCCTGTGGTACAGAGGCTGAAAATGTTACACAATTTTACGTTCCTACCAGCGTCTTACGAGGGTCTCAGTATGTTAGCATCTTGGCATGTGTGAGATACTAATTTTACAGAATGTAAAGATTAGAATTAAGACAATAGAAACCCCAAAGCTGGATAAACAGGCAGCTTTCACTAGAAAATATTTCATCATGAAAGTTCTTTAGAAAGAATGCACATTTATGACATATTCTGATAAGAGACTTGGTAAGAATACTTCAGGGGCGCCTGGGTGGCTGAGTTGGTTAAGCATCCGACTTTGGCTCGGGTCATGATCTCACGGTTTGTAGGTTTGAGCCCTGCGTCGGGCTCTGTGTTGACAGGTTGGAACCTGGAGCCTGCTTTGGATTCTGTCTCCCTCTCTCTCTGCCTCTGCCCCGCTCGCACGCGCTCTCTCTCTCTCTCTCTCTCTCTCTCTCTCTCAAAAATAAACGTTAAGGGGTGCCTGGGTGGCGCAGTCGGTTAAGCGTCCGACTTCAGCCAGGTCACGATCTCGCGGTCCGTGAGTTCGAGCCCCGCGTCAGGCTCTGGGCTGATGGCTCGGAGCCTGGAGCCTGTTTCCGATTCTGTGTCTCCCTCTCTCTCTGCCCCTCCCCCGTTCATGCTCTGTCTCTCTCTGTCCCAAAAATAAATAAAAAACGTTGAAAAATAAATAAATAAATAAACGTTAAAAAAATACTGAAAAAAAAAAAAGAATTTGGTTAAATCATCTTAGCATTATTCCTAAACACTATGTGGTAAAATACTTTATTTTTATATTCAGTACTGATAAGAGTTGAGAAAATGCAGTTCTGTTCAACAGATGCTTGTGTCCTTTGCTAGCTATTAAAGTGACAAAAATGAAAACGTTTTCGCTTTTCGAGGAACTCCAGTGTGTGGGAGGAGAGAGCTGGGGAGCATCTGTCAAGGGACTGGGAGGAAGGTGGGGAAGGAAGTTTGGATGTTTGATTTAGGCCTTGAAGGATATAGTTTGAGTAGACAGAAGCAGCAGGCTGGAGCAGGGTGGCCGTCGTGGCAGAGAAAACAGCACAGACGTGAGAGTGGAATATTGGAGGAATTTCCGGCCACCTTAAGTGTATAGTATACCTGAAAAGTCAGTGGAGGTCAGGAGGTGAGGTTGGCAACTCCAATAATGGGTCTCAGTGTGAAGGCTTTTGAACGCTGCTAGGAATCTAGGGTGTGATGTTGCCAGTGTTTATACCAGAGAAAATTTTTGAGAAGGGAATGACGTGATCTGTTCTGGGTTCCAGAAGGATAACCTCAACTTTTGCTTGAGTCATATCTGTGCTTTTTAAACCTGGCTATCATCATGCTTAGTGCAAGCTTCTCAAAAGTAGAGTTTCCTTAAGAAAAAAAAAAAAAAGTTGCCTGTTACTCCAGACTGTTACACCTGAATGTCTGGCTTCTGAAGTTTGGAAATGCTCGCTAAGTGATTCAGACTAGCACGCTTGGAAATCACTGATTCAAATTATGGCAAAAGAAATCTTAATTTCAGTTAACTTTGTGTCACCACCCTACAGACTGGTAACAACACCAGCAAAGACGGATCTAATCACAAAGCTGAAAGTGGAGCCCTGATAGAAGCTGCAAGATCCAAGATCCATCAGGTAAATTCGAAGCGAGAGTCTGCGTCATGCGTGGTTGCTAATAGTCAGGAATGATGACGAATGTGGAAGATCATCGAAAGCAGTAAATGAATATAAAAAAATGTGAAAAAAAATGTATGTCTTTTTGGCTTTGGAGTATTACAATTTAAAAGCATGTTCATCCTTCTAAATACATTTGCTTAAGATGATAATGCAGTATCATTTCTTTTAATTCCTTGATAAAAGATTGAGAGAAATGGCCTGGGTGTATTGGATGGCAAAATCAGTTTGGAGACTATTAAGATTCATTCTTAGTTAGCTGTGGGCACGTAAGAACTGGTAGGAATTACAGAAGCGCTGGATCACTATACTGTGCACCTGAAACTAATACAACACTGATTTTTAATGCTTATTTTTTGAGAGACACAGAGCAGGAGCAGGGGAGGGGCACAGAGAGCGGGAGACACAGAATCCCAAGCAGGCTCCAGGCTCCGAGCTGTCAGCACAGAGCCTGATGCGGGGTTCAAACTCACGAACTGTGAGATCGTGACCCGAGCCGAAGTCGGACTCCCAACCGACTGAGCCACCCAGGCGCCCCGAAAATAAAGTAACTTTTAAAAAATAAAAGAATTGTTAGGAGTTTTGCTTGCAATTCGGGTGTAAGTTTTATTCCACCATTACCATGTTTTTTGTTTTTTAGAATGTCTTCTGAGAGTACAGTGAAAATAGATTCTTTAAGATAATTTAAAATTTGCTTTTGCAAGTAACTGGCATAACTATGTTGTGAACAGGTTGGGTTGAATGTCCTTAGCTAGAAAGTCAAGCTGCCTCACCACGTGTAAATGTACCATTGTTCTTACATACTAGCATTTTCTTTTAATAGTATAAAGTGAGAGCTTATATCCAAATGAAGTCCCTGAAAGCATGCAAAAGGGAAATCAAGTCGGTCATGAACACAGCCGGAAATGTAAGTTTCTTCTTGACTTTTCTTCCTTTTTTCTTTTTTTCTTTAATTTGCCAGTTTTAAGTAATTGATTTCAGTCTTAATCTAGTGTATATCTACCAGTAGATAAGAGCCTTGACATGGAGTTGTGAAGCAGTGATCACACCTTGTCTCTAATTTAATGCAGTGCTTTTCTCACTTAAAATTGCAGCTTGCATTTTCCCTTCGTATGCAACCCTCAGAACCACCGTTTTAAATAGCTGTCTAGCATTCTGGGAGTTGTTTATCATAATTCACGCAAACATTTACTATTAGATACCTCAGGATTTTTTTAGTTTACACTCAAACCACTTACTAAAGATGAACAGTTCGGTTGTGGCTCAAACCTGCCCTTTCCAAACGGTCTTTGGCTTGACCTTCACTTTGACTAATGCCAGAGTACTGGAGACACGGTGCTCCTTCCGTCCACTCCACTGATACATGGTTTTTAGGACTATGGAGGGAGAAAACAGAATTGTACACATCCGCGATGCTTTCAGGAATAGTGTTAATTTTAAGTATGGAGTCATAAGGAGATACGGTTTGTAGTAGGAGAGCTTCGGGTAAATTGACCCTAGAAATCCCAGGCAGGACCCAGATTAGTCAGCGGGTCACTGCTCAGGTGATTTTTGAGGAGAACAAGCGGTAGCCCAGGTCTGAGGCGTAGACTGGAGGCTAAGGGGGGAAGGCCCAACTAGCCGGCCCACCGTCACCAAAGCTGTTTGGAGATAAAAGGCATGATTTCTGCCTGAGTGGATGCCCTAGTCCCAGGGAGAGAGAAACAAGAAGTAGTGATGCTGCGGACTGGCAGTGATGCCCAGATCCGGAGGGGGCACTGCTGCCGGGAATGAGCCTGCGAGCCCTTGTTTCCTCGGCGACCAGGAGGCAGCGGAGCGGGAGCAAGGACTTGGAAAGCCTGCAGCGAAGCTGGAGCGAGGCGTGAGGGGGCCGGGATGCCCGAGGTCCTCCTGGCTGCGTGTGCGCTCTGCAGATGTGGGCACGCTTGTGCGCCCGCCGCCACGGGGGTTTCCAGAGAAGTGAGGCTCCGCGCGCCTCCCAAAATGTGATCTTTGCCACGGCAAGGCTCACTCTCGAAAATAGGCGGTTCTTCCGTCCACAGAATGACACTGTTGTAGATCCCTCTTTGGAAAAGCATCTGATTATTTGTATCCTAAAAAGTAAGGGAGACCGTCAGTCTCTGTAATAGTCATTGAAATGAAAGGCCTAGTTCGTGCTGTTAAGTTGGCTTCCAGTTAGTGGTGTAATAGATATACATATATGGTGTATGCATTTTTTAGGGCAGACTCTGAATTGAGTTTATGAGGTGCTTTCTGATGAGTTTCTTTTTTGGGGTTGTGAGAGCAATGGAAAATTTTGGAGCTATGGTTTTTTGTGAGCATGACTTAAATTACGCTCTTGAATACATACCAGTATAGTGGTACAGTTGTGACCTCACATCACACATGTGAAGACAGAGTATAAACAGTTTATATTTTCTTTACAGTCTGCCCCCTCTCTGTTTCTTAAAAGCAATTTTGAGTACTTAAGAGGCAATTATCGAAAAGCTGTGAAGCTGTTAAATAGTTCAAACATTGCTGAGCATCCAGGATTCATGAAAACAGGTAAAAGAAAATTATGAAATTCTAGTACGCTATTTTATTTCTGGCTCTCTGTCTTTTGTGGTCTCCTGTACTTCTCTTCAGGGTGATTTTTTATAGTTTTTTATTTTTATTTTATTACTGTTTTTTCTCTTAGACCATGAGTGTGAGTAGGGGAGGGATAGAGAAAGAGACAGTGTTAAGTAGGCTCCACACTCTGCACGGAGCTGGCGCGGGCCTCGATCCCACAACCCCTGGAATCATGACCTGAACGGAAATCAAGAGTCGGACATTCAACCGACCGAGCCACCCAGGTGCCTCGAGCGTCCGTCTCGCTACCACCCCCCCCCTCCCCACCTCTTTCTAAAAATAAAAATAAAAATGCAAAGAAGAGGCGCCTGGATGGCTCAGTCGGTTAAGTGCCCAGCTTTGGCTCAAGATCCTAATCTCATGGTTCGTGAGTTCAAGTCCCACGTCAGACTTTGTGCTGACAGCTTGGGTCCTGGATCCTGCTTTAGATTCTGTGTCTCCCTCTCTCTCTGCCCTTCCCCTGCTCATGCTCTGTCTCCCTCTCTCTGAAAAAAATGAATAAACATGAAAAAAATTTTTTTAAAAATGCAAAGGATGAGTAAGTTTTATGATACATTTTGTTTTAGATTCTATTCAGATTTGAGCACAGACCGCATATGCGAACATACTCAACCCCTCTTGCCCTTTTACGTCCTCTGTTTGGTGGGGTGGTAAAAGATGGAGAAAAGCAGTTTGTTCCATTATAATGTTCTTGGATATTCTGTTTATTCTGAGTATGCTTTTTTTTTTTTTTTTAACTTTTGTGTGTGTTTATTTTTTGAGAGAGAGAGAGCAAGTCTGGGAGGGGCACAGAGAAAGGGAGAGAGAAATTCCAAGCAGGCTCCGTGCTGCCAGCACAGAGCCCAATATGGGGCTCAAACTTGAGAAACGTGAGATCATGACCTGAGCCAAAGTTCAGAGTTGGACGCTTAACTGACTGAGCCACCCAGCCGCCCCTGAGTACCCATTTTTAATTCCGCTAAATTTTCATTTTTGCTGTTTTTATTGTCAAAATTTCCCCTCAGAAGCCCGTAACACCCAAACACTGAAATGATCTTTCAGACTAAAAATTCAATATGCTTGAGAAAATTTTGCTTAGGATTGTCTTGAGGTAGATATCAGAATTGACATTGTCAGGCTCTGCAGTGGAGTGCAGAGCAGGGCATGTGGTTGACTAGTGAATGGTTAAGATTACGTAATAGGAAAGGTTTTTATACAGCAGTTTTATTTTTTGATATTTTTCTTTTCTCTTTTTAATTTACATCCAAGTTAGTTAACATATAGTGCCAACAATGATTTCAGGAGTAGATTCCTTAGTGCCCCTGACCCATTTACCCCACCCCCCCTCCAGTAACCCTCTGTTTGTTCTGTATATTTAAGAGTCTCTTCTGTTTTGTCCCCCTCCCTGGTTTTAGATTATTTTTGTTTCCCTTTCCTTATGTTCATCTGTTTTGTCTCTTAAAGTCTTCATACGAGTGAAGTCATAGGATATTTGTCTTTCTCTGACTAATTTCACTTAGCGTAATGCCCTCCGGTTCCATCCACGTAGTTGCAAATGGCAAGATTTCATTCTTTTTGATTGCTGAGTATTGATATTTTTCATAGTTATTAATGTCAAAATTGTTCATTTTCTTCTCACATGTGAAATTTAGGTTTTGCTGCTGACAAAATATGCTTATTAGAGATTTGGGAAGAGAATGTTTCTTAAAGTGTTCACAGTGCTAGTATCAGAGGCAGTCTCCTTTAAACATTTTAGCGTATTTCCTACTGTCTCTTTTCCTAAACCTAGTTTTTGTCTTTTTAAAATATCCTTGCTTAATTTTAAAATGTCAGAAGAAAACCTTTAGATTTTAGTATTAAGTATTGAATATCCTGATTATTAATTTTCTGTGTCTAGTCTGGCATTTATATCATTGAGGAATAGATGGACTGTCAGGGAGATGTTTTGGAGCATTTGGGAAGCAATTCAGAAGAGGAATCCTGAAGCTTAGATTGCTTTCATTACACCAAAACAAACCCCAGAGAAATGAAGGATTAAAATGTAAAAATTATAAAAGCAGCTAAAACAACAGCAACAACAACTTGAGTATTTTAATTTTGTGGTAGGGAAGACTTGATCAAACCAAGAAGCATAGAGTTTAGAAGCGGTGACTAGAGGCGCCTGGGTGGCTCAGTCAGTTAAACATCTGACTCTTGATTTCATCTCAGGTCATGATCTGGTGGTGAGATGGAGCCCCAAGGTGAGCTCCGTACTGGGCTTGGAGCCTGCTTCAGATTCTCTCTTTCTCGGGGCGCCTGGGAGGCTCAGTCTGTTGAGCGGCCGACTTTGGCTCAGGCCATGATCTCGCCATCTGAGTTCAAGCCCCGTGTCAGGCTCTGTGCTGACAGCTCAGAGCCTGGAGCCTGCTTCGGATTCTGTCTCCCTCTCTCTCCATCCCTCCCCTGCTCTTGCCTCTGTCTCTCACTGTCTCTCAAAAGAAAATAAACATTAAAAAAAATATATTAAAAAAAAAAAAAAGATTCTCTCTCTCCCTCTGCCCTTCTCCCACTCACACACTCTGTCTTTAAAGATAAGTAAAAATTTTTAAAAGATGACTAAATTTAACCACGTAAAAACGTGAAACATTAAAAACATAACACACACGGGGCGCCTGGGTGGCTCAGTCGGTTAAGCGTCCGACTTCGGCTCAGGTCATGATCTCGCGGTCTGTGGGTTCGAGCCCCGCGTCGGGCTCTGTGCTGACAGCTCAGAGCCTGGAGCCTGTTTTGGATTCTGTGTCTCCCTCTCTCTGACCCTCCCCCGTTCATGCTCTGTCTCTCTCTGTCTCAAAAATAAATAAACGTTAACAAAATTAAAAAGAAAAAAAACATAACAGACACACACACACACACACACACACACACACACACACACACTGAACCAGGTCACAAGACAGATGACCCAATGACATTGTGGGTAATATTTGAAACAGACATGACCCAAGTTTTCTGTAGCATACTAACAGGTAACCAGTAGGAACAACGTCTGTAACCAAGTGAAAAAGTGGAAAGACCATAAAGAAGCAGAATACAGGATACAAATGCCTAACAAGCATGAGGAGAAAGACGCTCAGCCATAGTGATACATTTTTTTAAATGTTTATTTTGGCAGAGTGCGTGGGTGTGGACGTGCAGGTGCCAGCAGAGGAGAGAGAGCGAGAGAGAATCCCAAGCAGGCTCGCACTCTCAGCACAAACCCAGCGTGGGGCTTGATCCCACAACCTGGGATCGTGACCTGAGCTCAGATCAAGAGTTGGACGCTTAACCAGCCGAGCCATAGTGATGTGTAAAGACATAGGAACTAAAAACAGCGGAGGGGCCCCTGGGCGGCTGGGCTGGACATCCCACTCTGGGCTTCCGTTCAGGTCACCGTCTCTCAGTCGTGGGATCAAGCAGAGCTTGGAGCCTGCTTTGGATTCTCTCCCTCTGTGCCTCTTCCCTGCTTGTGCATGCATGTGCGCAGACATGCCTGCACTTTCTCAAAATAAATTTAAAAAATATAAATGAACAGCAGAGACTTAAAGTTTAACAAGCAAAAGCGGGAGTTTATGTGTTCTGTTTGATGTATTCTTGCTATTCATTGAATACATTTCTGTTTTAAATGTTTCCACATATACTTTGTTCTTTCCAGTTTCTACATAGTAGTTTGTTGTGTGGATGTAACGCATATGATGTTACTAATACATATTTTTTGTCCTTTGCGTTATTGTATCATTTGCCTATAACTATTAAAAGTTGAATCGGAAACGAAGACTAAACAGGCTAACAAAATTGATGTGCACAGTTGGTTTATCACCTGTAAGAAAAGATTGTGAAAGGAAAGGAGCTTACAAAATTCTCAGATGTTTCTTAAATTTCAAATGCCTCGTGAACTTTTCTGTAGGGCCTAGCGGATGTGATTGCGTGGCTGACTCTTGTGTGGCATGTATCAACAGTAAAATCTGTGGACAAATTTATCTGTGTTCTCAGGTGAATGCTTGAGATGCATGTTCTGGAATAATCTTGGTTGTATCCATTTTGCCATGAGCAAGCACAATTTGGGAATTTTCTACTTTAAAAAGGCCCTCCAGGAGAACGACAATGTTTGTGCACAGCTCAGTGCAGGCAGCACTGATCCAGGTGAGCTCTTTGCTGGAAGGCAGTTCGTATTTGACCGCCTGAGGAGGGCGTGACACTAGAGAGCAGCTGAGCACTGAGGCACGTATGCAGTTGTCAAATCACTCTATTTATACCTGAAACTAATATAACACCGTACCTGATGTACACCGGAATTTAAAAAATAATTTTTTTAAAGAAAAAATAAAAATAAATAGGTAGATTAGAGATCAGGTGGTCCAAATGTATGCCTCATGTGCCTACCTAAAATTAACATTGGCCCTTCCCAACAGGTTTGACTCTGGGCATTAGTAGATATTGCTACTTCAAATAACAGGGTGGTAGGAGTAATTATCAAGGAAACCTAAATTACGTTCACTTTTTCATGGATACAGAGATGAGTAATCACGTATGGTAACGTGATCAAGCAAAATAGATTGTGGGAGTTCTCAACTGCTAAGCTGGGTTTTTTTGTTTTGGTTTTTGTTTCAAGTAAGCTCTGCATTCAGTGTGGTGCTTGAACTTGTGACCCAGAGATAGAGAGTCCCGTGCTTTACCAACTGAGGCAGCCAGGCACTCCTAACCTAGTTTTATTATAGGTTATTTCCAAGGTTTCACATGTGAGGTTATTGGTAGTATCTAACAATCTTTTTGAGCAAATTCCTGAAGTCTTTTATTTAATATTCATACGATATGAATCCTTCACCTGGAATGCTTAAAACCAAGCAGTTATTTACCTTATTGAAATATAAAACTAACAGATGAAAAATGTATCCAAAATTATAAGTAGTCTTTATTTATTATAGACTGAAACTTTGAAAAAGCGAACCATAGTCTTTGTAGGTATAGTATATTAATTTGTATGTTCATAGAAAAGTTGCTAAATCCCCTAACATTAGCTGCATGTTTCTGGGTAAGAAAGCACATGACAATAAAATGGTTAACCAAACTGAAAGTTTAAAAAAAACAAAAAAAGTGGAATCAGGCCTGAGTGACTCAGTCGGTTAAGCATCCGACTTCGGCTCACGTCATCATCTCGGTTCATGGTTTGAGCCCTGAATTGGGCTCCGTGCTGACAGTATGGAGCCTGCTTGGGATTTTCTCCCTCTTTCTTTTTCTCTTTCTTTCTTTTCTTTCTTTTCTTCCTTTTCTTTCTTTCTTTCTTTCTTTCTTTCTTTCTTTCTTTCTTTCTTTCTCTCGCTCTGCCCCGGCCCCTACCCCACTCACACTTTTCACACTTTCTCTCTCTGAAAAATAAAAGAAAAAACTGCAATCTTCTAAAAAGGTGGAAAAGGTACAGAGGAGTCCGTGGGTCCTGTCTCTTTTCTTTGCCTTTCTGGAAGATTGCTGTCTGGCTGCACCAGCACAGGCAACTGAAATGACTCTGGAGAATGTTTGTGGGGTTGAGGGGGACGATCATCACTGGGAGAGAGCTGTTACAGCTTTACAGTGGGGTCACCGATATTACATGAGGTAGCATTCAAGGAGTTCGTGGGATAAGTGTTTTCAGTGTGACTGCTTTTTTTCACCTGATGAGTTTTTTCTTAACCTAATTTGTCTCACTAGGCAAAAAGTTTTCAGGAAGACCCATGTGTACGTTACTAACCAACAAGAGGTACGAGTTGCTGTATAACTGTGGAATTCAGCTTCTTCACATCGGAAGACCTCTTGCCGCCTTTGAGTGTCTGATTGAAGCTGTTCAGGTTTATCACGCAAATCCCCGCCTCTGGCTACGGCTGGCCGAGTGCTGCATTGCTGCAAACAAGGGGGTGAGTGCCCCTTGGGCATCGTTTTGAACCGTCCCCCAGCTCGTTACATAGAAAGCAGCAAACGCCGGGAGACATACGAGACCTCATTCCCTTTTTAAGTCTCGGGGAATGTACGTAGTCCGTCCTTTAACAGTTGGACAAAAGATTTCGTTTCTGAGAGTCGTTTGTTGACATTCTGCTTCTCGAAGCATCGCGGCCTCTGTCAGCAGTCATATTAAAGAGGTGGAGTCGTTGAGAGGGTCGAATCTGGTGGGACGGTGGTCCGCTGGCTGCTGGGGGCGGGGGCCGTGTCGTCTGAGGCCGTGAGAATGGCACCTGCACAGGTGGGTAGAAAAGGACCGACGGTAACCCCGTGAGTGCGACGTCGCTTTCCTTTCGATCCAGTAAACGGACTGTCGGACTGCCTCTCCCACAGGAGCGTCCCCCGTGACTGTGCCAAAGAGGCCGGTTTACGTGGGTGTCCTCGCCTAGATGAGCTGCACGTGGGGGTTGCTGGAAGCCTTGGGAATCTGGAGTGGGGAGCGGTCAGTGGGGGCGGGGGAAAGACCGCTTGGATGAGAATCGCCAGACGCCTGTAACACCCGTGTCCTCCCCGCCCCCCGCCCGTGCCGTGCTCCTTGGCTGTGTGGAGACGGGGTGGCCTGGCACCTGAGGTGTGCCTGCCGTCGGCGACCCGAGAGGCGTCGGCTGCCCTCGCCACTTGCCGAGGAACCGCTGCCGCAGCCCGCGTGCGGAAGGACGTTTGCCTGGCGGTTCTCACACGTGGTATTTACGTGGCTGATGATCTGTATCCCCCTGGGGAAAGAGAAGCGTGCCGTCCTCGAGGGGCTTTAAGGATTTATTTGATTGTAATTTGCCTTTTAAAAGACAACTTTCTTATTGGAGCATTCTTTTTTTTTTTTTTTTAATTTTTAAAATGTTTTTATTTGTTTCGTTGTGAGAGAGAGAGAGCGAGCTAGCAAGGTAGGGGCAGAGAGAGAGGGAGACGGAGGCTCTGAAGCGGGCTCTGCACTGACAGCACAGGGCCTGACGTGGGACTTGAGCTCACGAACAGTGAGATCAGGACCTGAGCCGAAGTCGGACACTCAACTCACTGAGCCACTCAGGCGCCCCTCTTATTTGGTAATTCTTAAATTAATGGACAAATAATTCTAGGCAGAATGGGTACTTTTGAAAACAAAAATCTCTAGGAATTGTTTATTCTCTTTAATCCATTCATGAATTTAAGTATTGGAAGCCTCTCATTTGGACAGTTATTGGAAACCAGGGAATTACATCAACCAGGGAGTAGAGAAATACAGTAAGGCTTAATATTTTCTTTTAAAATGACTTATTTTTAGGGGCACCTGGGTGGCTCAGTCGCTTGAGCTTCCGACTTCGGCCTGGGCCATGATCTCACAGTTGGTGAGCCGCTGCCGGGCTCTGTGCTGACAGCTCAGAACCAGGAGCCTACTTTG
This sequence comes from Panthera pardus, assembly GCF_024362965.1. Taxonomy (NCBI): domain Eukaryota; kingdom Metazoa; phylum Chordata; class Mammalia; order Carnivora; family Felidae; genus Panthera; species Panthera pardus. Next base: position 155,190,496 of record NW_026526721.1, read on the forward strand.
GATTCTGTGTCTCCCTCACTCTCTGCCCCTGCCCCACACACACACACACACACTCTCTCTCTCTCTCTCTCTCTCTCTCTCTCTCTCTCTCTCTCTCAAAAATAAATGAACATTAAAAGGAATAAATTAAAACAATAAAGTTGTTATTTTTAGAAGTAGTGCTTTTCAGACTGTCTTCATTCTGTGGATTTTATTATGAAGTCACTGCCCCATTCTGCAAAGTTCTAAATCTCTAATTTTTAAAAAATGGTGGAGATGACTTAATTGCCATAATTTGGTGGATGTCAGAATATTCAGTTTGTGCTACAAATAGAAAATATGCCAAAAATAATTGTCTGTCTGTGTGCTCTCTCTTCCTTCTAAAAGGATGCTGAAGTGCCCTAAAAGACAGTTCTAAGACAACCCCCAAACACTCTCTAATAAAACCAGAGAGTAAAATCCCAAAAGCAGAAATTATAAACTCTAAATAAAATTCCATAAAATGTATTGAGTTGGGATAGAAGGAATGCTAAAGAAAGCAGTTTCTACCCTCAGAAATAAATTCATCTTTTAATAAAAAGAACAACTTGGGGCACCTGGGTGGCTCAGTGAGTTGAGTGTCCAACTCTTGATTTGGGCTCAGGTCACAATCTCAGGATCACGGGATCTTAGTGGAGCCTGTTTAAGATTCTCTCTCCCCCACTGGCCCTCTCTCTCACTCACTCTCTCTCTCTCCCCAATAAAAGTTAAAAAATATTTTTTTTAAAAAAGAACCAACTTAATTGTTAAATTGGTGATGCTGAGGAGATCATTTATGTCCTGTTTATCTGACGGACATGGCTTCAGACTGCTTTTGGCAGAAGTAGGGCTTACACTTACTTGGATGGGTATGATACATGAGAAAAGATCCGCTAATTTAAAAACAACCACAGACTTTACTATAGGGAGAGTATGTAACCAATTTAAGAGAAGGCTGCTAAGGGGTGCCTGGATGGCTCAGTCGGTTGAGCATCCGACTTCAACTCAGGTCATGATCTCGCAGTTCGTCGGTTTGAGCCCCACGTCGGGCTCTGTGCTGACAGCTCAGGGCCTGGAGCCTGCTTCAGATTCTGTGTCTCCCTCTCTCTGCCCCTTCCCCACTCATGCTCGCTCACTCGCTCTCTCTCAAAAATAAATAAACATCAACAAAAATTAAAGAAAAGAAAAGAAAGTTTATTATTGTGGATTTACAGTTCCATTCCGTCTTTGTTTTCATCTGTTGCACTTCCACATCTTGCTTGCGTGATCTTGTATGACCTTACGGATCGGGAAGGAACGTATGGATGAATCATAAATTTATCACCACGAATAGGAAAAGAAGTCAGAATGGGAGTGCCTTCCAAGAATGGTTCAGAATATCCACGTTTTGTTACTTTTCATTGATCTTGCTTGGCTGCCCCCTCGACACAAAATTTCCAGTCCGAGCAGTTTTGTTGTATTTTTTAAGCACTGTGTAATATTTTCTTTTTAAAATGAATATACAGTGAATCCCCGTTTTATCAGAAGTCATGGCTGGAAGTACAACTACAGTAAAGTTCCAGTAGGAGCAGTGAGTAACAGTACAGAAACGCGCTTAGAGAAGGACTGTTTGCAGGGCAGAGTTTAGCTCTGCGAGTTCACATGGGTCGCCTCCAGTTTATTCCTGCACGTGAGAGCTGCGTGACTCTATAAAATGACAGGGTGGGATTCCACCTGCAGGCAACCCAGAGACCTCGAATGACGGGAAGATAAATGCCGCTGGCACATTAAGTTCTCGTAGTGAGGTGATGCTGCTGTGTTCGTGAGACATCCCAACACTGTGTGTGTGTAGGTAGCTTTTACTGTTGTCGGTCTAATGTTTACAGGGTTTTAGAATTTCGATTTTCTAGAAGGAAAGAATTGTCCCTGTGTAAATGTTAACATGTAGCTTGTCCCAGTTTATATGTTGTTAAAATTTAATTAATGCTTTCAATTAAGAAAGACACGCTGGGTTCTAGGAAGTAGAGTGGCTTCCCTTTCTGAGTTTTTGCGGCTCTCCTGTTTCCTTACTCTGATGCAGCATGGTGTCCGGGGTGTAGGATATTCTAACTAGATCATTCTAAATAAATGCTTAAGTCATTCTTGAATTGCCTTTTTTCCTTAGAATTACCTCAGACTTCATATTAAAATATAACATATATGACAGACTTCCCGCTTCATGTACTAATTAACCATCCTTTTCTTCGGTACTGAACATATTTCCTTTATCACCAAAACTCCACACTGGTGGATCATAGGAACTTCCTTGGAGTACTTCGAAAAATATTAGATCATTTTTCACATCCTGTCTTACAGTTGCATTGATTAATTGGAAATTATGTGTGTTTTTGCAGACTGCTGAACAAGAAACTAAAGGCCTTCCAAGTAAGAAAGGAATTGTACAGTCTATTGTTGGTCAAGGCTATCATCGTAAAATAGTTCTGGCATCGCAGTCCATACAGAATACCGTATATAAGTAAGTATTATGCAGAGAGAGAGAAAGCGTAGATATTTGATATTATTTCTCAATGTCATTTATGTATAAAAATATGCTTAAGATTTTTCATAGGAGGAACCACTTTGCAACTAGGTTTTATTTCTACTTCAACAACCAGAGCCTCATATATAAGTCCATAGTTTATATTATCTGACACAGGGTTTCGGTTTAGTTACGTATGTGCTGAGACTGTTGATGGCTCAGAGAACCCAGTCTATTCAGTTCCATTATTCAGAATGTCCAGAAGAGGGCATCTTGATGTTTCTTAAAATTTTATATAGTGTATCATTGCTGCTTTTTATTTAGGTATTTTCCCTAAACCTGATTCTTAGTATTAGGAGAAAAAAATACAAATACATAAGTAACCAAAGCAATTTAAAGCTGTCACATGCAGGACCTTCAGTTGAATAGCTTTTAAATATGAACATCTTTATCTTATATAAAGAAAGATTCCGGGGCGCCTGGGTGGCTCGGTCGGTTAAGCGTCCAACTTCAGCTCAGGTCATGATCTCACGGTCCATGACTTCGAGCCCCGCGTCGGGCTCTGTGCTGACCGCTCAGAGCCTGGAGCCTGTTTCAGATTCTGTGTCTCCCTCTCTTTCTTCCCCTCCCCCGCTCATGCTCTGTCTCTCTCTGTCTCAAAAATAAATAAACGTTTAAAAAAAAAAAAAGATTCCAATTTGGAGTTGCTATTATTTTTAAAGTAGTAGGCTTTGTAAAAAATTTGCTGTTTTTTTCCTTCCCCAAAAATAAAATTGTTCTCTACCATTTAAAAGTTTTTCCAAAGTTTTTTTTTTTTTTTTTAAGTTTATTTATTTTTGAGAGAGGGGGGAGAGACAAAATCCCAAGCAGTCTCCACACTACCAGCATGGAGCCCGACACGGAACTCAAACTCACAAACCCTGAGACCGTGACCTGAGCCAAAATCAAGAGTCAGACGCTTAACTGAGCCCCCCCAAAGTTTTAAAATAGTATCTGGCACACATTATTTTCGTGTTAATTTATTTCAACTATACTGCAGATTTATTTTTTAAAGACTTAAAATTTCAAAATTATTACTACTTTTCACTTTTTTTTCCCCCTAATAAAGTTTAGTTTGGTGTATCAATAGAAAGTTATATAAAATCTCAAAAAAGGGACACCTGGGTGGCTCAGTCAGTTGGGCGTCCGACTTTGACTCAGGTCATGATCTCACGGTTCGTGGGTTCAAGCCCCGCATCGGGCTCTGTGCTGACAGCTTGGGATTCTGTGTCTCCTCCTCTCTCTGCCCCTTCCCTGCTCATGCTCTGTCTCTCAATAATAAATAAACGTTTAAAAAAAGTAATAAATTTAAAAAAATAAAATAACATAAAATCTCAAAAAAAATATTGTAAGACAAAACAAAGCATTTTCGAAAACGAGGATCAACTGAAACAAGGCTCAGGTGTAACCTTTCTTTCCAGTTCTTACTATACCTGTCCTGGCCCTTGTTACAATTTTCCTTGTCTGTAACTCCTCTGTTGTGTTAACATGGGCACTGCAGATCACCTCCAAGTCGTTTTCCATCCCTAGTCCCATTCCTGGAGATACAACTGGGTATTATTCATGCTTCCTACACTTGATATGCACCGTTTAGGATTTGGGTGCTTTAGCATTCTCTTGGAGTGGCTTGTTTTCAAATTTTCCCTGTCAGAGGGCACATTTTCTTTCATAATTCTATTGGTTTTATTCCCAATAATAGAAAAGTCTTACTCCTCTTTATGTTATTTACTTGGCTAATTCGGTTTTACTCTTTCAAGCGATGGACAGTCTTCAGCCATTCCTGTAGCCAGCATGGAGTTTGCAGCCATCTGTCTCCGAAATGCCTTGCTGCTCTTACCGGAAGAACAGCAAGATCCGAAGCAGGAAAATGGGTCTAAAAATAGTAACCAATTAGGTGGGAACGCGGAGAGCAGCGAAAGCGGCGAAACTTGCAGGTATTCTAATCCCTTGGACCCCCTTTGGTGAAGCCCCTCAGGACTTCATTCGTGAGCCCCTTTGTCCTACAGATGAATTCTTAAAATCTCCAGACTGAATTTCCTAAATCCCCTGTTTTGAATAAGAAGAAAGGAAAGTATGAATGTTAAGTATTTCTGGAAGGGAGAAATAAAGTGAAGGCCAAGTGAGGACAGAACCTTGGAAGAGGAAAGTGGAAAGAAACAGCTTTTCATTGACAGGAGATACAGCTGTAAAGAAATCCTTTCGCACTCAAGGATAGGGCTTTGTTTTTACTTTTATTAAAGTAAATACTTAAATCCTAAAACTTCTCACTTATTCTTATCCTTTGCCTTTTGTCTTAACATACCGTAAATCACTAACCTCTAAAATATTTCTATTAATTTCTAGGTTTTTTTGTATAAATGTTATACCAATCTCTAGAAACTAAGAGAGTTTCTAGTAATCATAAAACACCATCATATATAAAGTTATTTTTACACATAGCACCTTTAAATTCAAGTGTTTCCTCCCAGCATTTTTTCTGGATTATTATAAAAATACATTCATTAAAGAAAATTTGAAACAAAACTGTGGGGTTTTTTCCACCTCCATCAAGAGGTTATCTTTTACTGTAGTTGCTACAAAAAAAAAAAAAAAAGCAATCAGAAGAATGAGAAATGTGTGAAAATACGAGAGTGGTCTCCTTTGTAGAGATATTGTTTACAATTAGAAATTAAAAAAAATTTTTTTTTGATGTTTTATTTTTGAGACAGAGACAGACCATGAGCAGGGGAGGGTCAGAGAGCAAGGGAGACACAGAATCCGAAGCAGGCTCCAGGCTCTGAGTTGTCAGCACAGGGCCTGACACGGGGCTCGAACTCACAAACCACGAGATCATGATCTGAGCTGAAGTCGGACACCTAACTGAAAGAGCCACCCAGACACCCGAACAATTAGATATTTTTAAAAGCAATATTGTGTATTGGAGAAAAGAAGCTGAAATACAGTATAGCTTTAACACATTGGTGTTACCAAGTTACTAAGCATTTTTTCATTGGTTGTTTTGGCTCTTTTGCATTTTTGGCATAAAAAATTGCATGGGAGTGGGGATCGGGCAACCAAATTTTATATTTAATTGCTTATTTGCTCTTTATAATTAAGAGTCTGTCTTTATTTTAGCAGTAAAAGCCATGATGGAGATAAGTTCATTCCAGCTCCACCTTCCTCTCCATTGAGAAAACAGGAATTAGAAAACTTAAAGTAAGTATGTAAACAAAAGTTAGCATAGCAGCTACTGCATGTTATTTTTAATCTTTATTTTGTTGATATTGTGAATGGTATTGGTGGAATGTCAAATGTTAAACCAGTCTTTCAATCTTGTGATAAACCCTACTAGTCAGAATGTATTATCTTTTTTTATAATTTTTTTTTAATGTTTATTTATGTTTGAAAGAGAAAGACAGAAAGGGTGGAGAGAGAGGGAAACACAGAATCCGAAGCAGGCTGTCAGCACAGAGCCCCAACTCAAGGCTCGAACCCACAAACCACGAAATAATGGCCTGAGCCAAAGTCAGACGCTCAACCGACTGAGCCACCCAGGTGCCCCTTTTTAAATTTTTTTTTAATGTTTCTTTATTGTTAGAGAGAGTGCAGGTTGGGGAGGGGCAGAGAGAGAGGGAGGCACAGAGCCAGACGTAGGGCTCAAACCCACAAACCATGAGATCGTGACCTGAGCTGAAGTCAGATGCTTAACCGACTGAGCCACCCAGGTGCGCCCAGAATTTCATTTTTTTTAAGTATCAGATTTATCACTGCTCTTACTTTTTATCCATTTCATGTAATGTGTAGAAAGGCCTTCTTGCCTCCAAGGTTCAGAAAATAATTCACACATGTGTTCTAGCACTGCCACAACCACCAATCTAAATTTTTGTTTCATGTAGAATTTTGTTTTATCTAAATGAACAAGGTATAGGAATCTATCCTGTGTCTAATTTTTCGTAGTAGTCCATTTGATTAAGTTAATTTAACTTTCAAAATAAAGCATGAAACAGAACTATGAATGTTGAGATTTTATGTGTAAACATTTAAAATTACATTTTTATAAAATAACATGTATATGTCTGTTTGCAAAAAAAAAAAAAAAAATCTGGGAAGGATCTGTGTCAAAACCTTCGTAGTGGTTATTCCTGAATGGTGGAATAACTGATTTTCATTTTCTTACTGGATATGTTTTTTTCCTAACTCTTTAAGAAAGGAAGATATTTCCTTAATGTTAGTGATGCCCCTCCTTGCATATCTAGTGTTTTTGGAGGAAGATTGGCCAGCCGGATGTGCCATTTTCTCTCTTCTCCCTCCCCTCCCCCCACCACCACTTAAATAAAGATACGCCATTTTCTGATCATAGGTGGTCAGATCAGCGTGTTCACAGTAGGGCATTGCTGTCCTTGAGCTCGGGGTGCCACTCACCATGTTCACCTAAATGACAACTTTTTATCTCTTTATATCTTTACTCTGTTGAAGTATACCATAAATTCACACTTTGCAGTAATGCCCTCTCTGGCCTGGGTTTTATTATCAGGAGGGAAGAATTAATCCTCTGATTATAGAGAGGAAAATCTTAAATTTCAAATTTAGTTAGAAACGGGGAGTTGGTCATTTAAGGTACATTTTGAAAGTAGTGTTTTGGGGGTTTTTTTTTGTTTTTTTTTTTTTATTTGACAAAGATAATTAAATGTTTTATTCAGTAATCTTTAGAGTAAAATTTCTTGAATTCTCTTGTAGTGATAAGATAGCAACAAAATAAAAGTACTGTAACAAAACCAAAATATCAGAAGGTTGCCATTGAATACATTAAAATTGAATTTTTTAAAAGCAGTCAAATTCCAACAGTATAACTAAAACTCACTGTGCTAGATTTTTGTCCTGAGTAGAAATGTGTAAAAACAAAGCAGGTTCTGTAAAGCTAAACTGTATTTGGTATAAAGTGAGCTGGTAGGGAAGAGGTGGATTGTAATGTTCAGCCAGGACAATATTTGGGAAAGTGCTTTATTGCCAGAAAATACACTGTTTTCCCCCGGTATTACTGCTTACTGTCTTCTAGAGATGCCTCTATGGAGCCACCTGTATTTCATGTTTATCTAAGGGTTCATTTAGTTTTCATAGGTTATTTTGTATGGTAAAAATCTCAGTACAAAGTGTGATGTGGTGTAGGGGTGCCTGGCTGGCTTATTTGGAAGAACGTGGACTCTTGATCCGCAGGGTCATGAGTTCACGCCCCCACATCGGGGTAAGTAAAGTATTAAAAAGAAAAAAAAATGACATAGTGTAAAGTAAAATTTGACCCATCACAGCCCTCTGTTTCCAAGATCTTCCAGAGGGATGACCAGTGACTGGTTTCTTTTATGTCCTTCCAGTGAGATTTCTCAGTCATATGTCAGCAAATGGATATATGGGATTTTTTAAGTTTTATTTCATTTATTTCGAGAGAGAGAGTGTGTGTGCATTCGCATGCATGCACATGAGTCGAGGAGGGCAGAGAGAGAGAGAGGGAGAATCCCCGGCAGGCTTCTTGCTCTCCTGACCTGTGAGATCACAGTCTGAGCCAAAATCCGAAGTCCAGCGCTTAACCGACCGAGCCACCCAGGCATTCCTATGGCATTTTGCACGCTAACACTTGTCTAGTGTCCATCTTGTTCTGTACCCTGCTTTTCCCATTTGACAGTGTATCTTTAGAGATTGCTCTGGGTTGGGACCAACCTCTGTTTCACTCTTTATAATAGGGGCATAAAATTACATTCTATGGATATGACATGTATCATTCTTTTTAGCTGTTGATAGTGTTTTCAGTCTTTGATGTTACAAATAATGCTGCAGTTAAGTATCACTGGACACAGTTCTTAAGGAGAATCTTTAATGAAGAGAGCATTTAAGCAGTTTTTAGGTTTAATTTTTACAAATTTATTTGAGTGTTGTATTAATCTTAGGGTTGTCTTATGCATGCGGTTAACAAGTATTTTATTCCATAATGGTCGAACGGCTGCAGAGCTGTGTAAATTAATCTTGCATTCTTAAAGTGGCATTAAAGAGAAGGGTACGTGCGGGTGTTCTACTTCCTCTCAGAGTTTTGTACCTCTCGTGGCACAGCTCTTGGCTTTCCACGTGTCCTGGTGGGAGGACTGGTGATTTCTAGAGAAAAGAACGTTACTTCCCTATCTTTGTGGAAAGGGGCAGAGGGCCTCCATGGGGAATTCCGTCATCATAAAGGGAAGTAAAGATGGGTTTGCGCGAATCTGTTAACCTTTTTTTTCACGGAGCAGACGGGAGAAAGGAAGTGGGACAAGATGGAAGGAGCCTTAGGGTAGATTTCATAAAAAGAACTGCTGTGCAGGATAGTAGTGATGGTAATGTGGAGACAAATGGTGCAGGGAAGGAGTTGTGAAAGATTTGTGGGTAATTTCCCAAGCTATAAAGGCTCCTAATGCAGTTGGGCGTGTTAAAGGGCAGTTCCGTGGCAGGGGCCAGCTGTCCTCTGTGGAAGGAAGGGCACTGAGCACATTGGTTTGCTGTTAAGATCATGGAATTCTTAGAGATTTCATCCACTTCTGACCTGCATTCTTTTATGTGATTGGAAAGTGTGTGACTAGTGTATACTTTAGTTTTTATGGACTATTCTATTTGACCCCTTGTGCTCTGTAATACCCAAGACACCAATGTAAAACCTCATTTCCTATTTTCAGCATAACTAATATGCAGTAAATTATCATGAGTGTTCTAATGGCTGCTTCTTATAGTATGGGTTCACAGCCTCTCGAGTACTTTCTTGTTTTTTTATTTCTATATAAATGAAGATGGGTTCCAAAAGATACTCATTCTAACCAAGTTTCAGACAGATATGTTTTGAAAGAATTGTGAGATTCTGTATTAGAATTAAGATAGTTTTCAGAAAAATATTCTCTCAGTTAAAACAGATTTGCCCCAAATCGGGAAAATGTGTCAGAAATTAACGAGGCAGTTGAATTGGGAAGCTCAGATGAACGCTGTCAGAATATTGTTCAGTTCCTGAATCTGTCAGAGCTCTGCAAAGCCATCCGTTTGATTCAGTTAAGAAAGCATACACACGTTGTACAGCCTTAAATTAAATGAATGCGGTGACAACATTTTCAAATAAAAGGTGACTCTACTTCTGGGTACTTACCCAAGGGAAATAGAAGCTTGTCTGCACAGTGAGTAATAGCAGCTTTACTCATGACAGACAAAAACTAGGGATAGTGCGGATAACCATTAGTAGGAGAATGGCTAACTACATTGCAATCTACTTTATACTACTCAGCTGTAAAAACCAACAAATTAATGGGGTGTCTGGGTGGCTCGTGTGGTTAAGCATCGAACTCTTTTTTTATGTGTTTATTTTTGAAAGTCTATTTATTTTGAGAGAGAAAGAGAACCCTCATGTGTGCGAGCAGGGGAGGGGCAAAGAGAGAGTTCCACACAGGCTCTCTGCCGGCAGCACAGAGTCCGGTGTGGGCCTTGATCTCCTGACCCGGGAGATCATGACCTGAGGCGAAAGCAAGAGTCAGATGCTCAACCTTCTGAGCCACCCCGACACCCATGTCTGCCTCTTGATTTCAGCTCAGGTCATGATCCCAAGGCTGTGGGACTGAGTTCTGCGTCAGGCTCCGTGCTGAGCGTGGAACCTGCTTGAGATTCTCTCTCTCCCTCTGTCCCTCTCCCCCACTCTTGCGCGCCCGCTCGCTTTCTCTCTCTCTCCTCTCAAAACATCAACAACAAATTATTGATACTTAAGTCAATATGAATGAATCTCAAAACATTCTGTGTTTCTGCGGCGCCTGGGTGGCTCAGTTGGTTAAGTGTTCAGCTGAAGTCATGATCTTGTGATTTGTGGGTTCAGGCTCTGCCTTGGGCTCTGTGCTGACAGCTCAGAGCCTGGAGCCTGCTTCCGATTCTGTGTCTGCCTCTCTCTCTGCATCTCTCTCTCTCTCTCTCTCTCAAAAATAAACATTAAAATTTTTTTTAAAAACCGTTGTTTTTCTTCTCATGCAGTGCAAAGTACATGCTGTATGGTTCCATTTATGCCATTCTATGCCAGGCAAAAACTATGCAGAACAAATTTAGGTTGATAGAAATTGCAGCAGTGGTGGGGCAGAATGGACTAGAAGGATCTTTCTGGGGTGATAGAAATGTCTGTATCTTAATTGGGCTAGTGGTTACATGTATATATCCAAACAAATCAAATTGTACCCTTGAAGTTATGCATTTTGGTGTATATAAATTAATCTCTCCTAAAATTTTAAGGTTTTGGGGCACATGGGTGGTTAAGTCAGTAGAGCATGTGACTTTCATCTTGGGGTTCTGAGTTCAAGCCCCACATTGGGGGTAGAGATGACTGAAAAAAAAACTAAAACGTTAAGGTATTTTGAAATTTTGCAAAAAGTAATACAATTCTACATATATTATGTTGGGAAATATAACCAGTAACGATTCCTACCTGGTCCGTTCCGCATTCTGGCATGTCATGGAAAGCTCGGTTTCTTAACAAAAAGAGAATTCTTGCCACGTACTCCGTAGACCCTACGGTTGTGCTACGGAGTGGCACAGCCACTACCACATCTCTACCAAGCACGTGGAAGGCGCACTGTTTAATGTGTGATGCCAGGGGTTTCGAAACTCACTGCCAACACTGCGTAAAATGTGTCAGCAACTTTTTTTACGTTACATGTTGAAATGATATTTTATGTATATTGGGTTATTTTAAATATGTTAAAACTAATTTCACCTGTTTCTCCTACCTTCTTTAATGTTTCTATTAGAAAATTTATCTATTTTTTTTTTTAATTTTTTTTTTTAATGTTTATTTATTTTTGAGACAGAGAGACACAGAGCACGAATGGGGGAGGGTCAGAGAAAGAGGGAGACGCAGAATCTGAAGCAGGCTCCAGGCTCTGAGCTGTCAGCACAGAGCCCGACGTGGGGCTCAAACTCACGGACCGTGAGATCATGACCTGAGCCGAAGTCGGACGCTTCACCGACTGAGCCACCCAGGCGCCCCTCTATTAGAAAATTTAAAAGTATATTCCCTGCTCCAATTACATTTCTGTTGGACAGTGCTGCTCTGAGGTTTCGGAACTGTGTTTGAAGTGTTTATATTTGTTCACACATGGTTTTCACAAATATGTAATACTGTTTCTATGCCAGCTTCCTCACATGCCGTTTATTTTAGCTGAATATCTCAGAAACTTTTTTTTTTTTTTTTAATTTACATCCAAGTTAGTTAGCATATAGTGCAACAATGATTTTAGGAGTAGATTCCTTAATGCCTCTTAACCCATTTAGCCCATCCCTCTCCCACAACCCTTCCATGAACCCTCCATTTGTTCTCCATATTAAGATTCTCTTATGTTTTGTCCCCATCCCTGTTTTTATGTTATTTTTTCCCCCTTCCCTTATGCCCATCTGTTTTGTCTCTTAAAGTCCTCGTATGAATGAAGTCATATGATTTTTGTCTTTCTCTGACTGACTAATTTCACTTAGCATAATACCCTCCAGTTCCATCCACATAGTTGCAAATGGTGAGATTTCATTCTTTTTGGTTGCCGAGTAATACTCCATTGTGTGTATATACCACATCTTCTTTATCCATTCATCCATCCGTCAATGGACATCTGGGCTCTTTCCATACTTTGGCTGTTGTGGATAGTGCTGCTATAAACATGGGGGTGCATGTGCCCCTTCGAAACAGCACACCTGGATCCCCTGGATAAATACCTAGTAGTATAATTGCTGGGTCGTAGGGTAGTTCTATTTTTAATTTTTTGAGGAACCTCCATACTGTTTTCCAGAGTGGCTGCACCAGCTTGCATTTCCACCAACAATGCAAAAGAGGTCCTCTTTCTCCGCATCCTCACCAACATCTGTTGGTGCCTGGGGTATTGTTAGCCATTCTGACAGGTGTGAGGTGGTATCTCATTGTGGTTTTGTTTCTATTTCCCTGATGATGAGTGATGTTGAGCATTTTTTCATGTGTCAGTTGGCCATCTGGATGTCTTCTTTGGAGAAGTGTCTATTCACGTCTTTTGCCCATTTCTTCACTGGATTATTTGTTTTTTGGGTGTTGAGTTTGATAAGTTTGATTTTGGATACTAACCCTTTATCTGATATGTCATTTGCAAATGTCTTCTCCCATTCCGTCAGTTGCCTTTTATTTTTGCTGATTGTTTCCTTCGCTGTGCAGAAGCTTTTAATTTTGATGAGGTCCCAGTAGTTCATTTTTGCTTTGGTTTCCCTTGCCTCCGGAGACGTGTTGAGTAAGAAGTTGCTGTGGCCAAGATCAAAGAGGTTTTTGCCTGCTTTCTCCTCTAGGATTTTGATGGCTTCCTGTCTTACATTTAGGTCATTCATCCATTTTGAGTTTATTTTTGTGTCTGGTGTAAGAAAGTGGTCCAGGTTCATTTTTCTGCGTGTCGCTGTCAGGTTTTCCCAGCACCACTTGCTGAAGAGACTGTCTTTATTCCATTGGATATTCTTTCCTGCTTTGTCAAAGATTCGTTGGCCATACGTTTGTGGGTCCATTTCTGGGTTCTCTGTTCTGTTCCATCCATCTGAGTGTCTGTTCTTGTGCCAGTACCATCCTGTCTTGATGATTACAGCTTTGTAATACAGCTTAAAGTCTGACATTTTTGTCTTTAAAAGGCCTAATGTCCAGATGAATCTTAGAATGAAGACAGTTGTGCAGGATTGATATTTTGGCTCTCTGCTTTGATTGAAATATTAATGTTTCCACATGCATTTGAGAGATCATGATTTTCTTGTAAACAGTTATAAAGGCATTCTTTTCTTTTAATCTTTCTAATTTAAAACAAAAAACAAAACAGCCAAACATTTACTGTCTACTGATACGTTATGTTTTTTTTTCATTTTTGTTAAGTTTGTTTATTTTGAGAGAGGCAGAGAGAGAGGGAGAGAGAGTCCCAAGTAGGCTCTACACTGTCAGCATAGAGCCCAGTCATGACCTGAGCCGAGATCGAGTCAGATGTTTAACTGACTGAGCCACCCAGGTGCCCTTTACCTTACGTTTTAAAAATGGATTTATTGAGATATAACTCAAAAATCATACAATTTGCCCTTTTAAAATTTACAATCCAGTGGTTTTTAGTATATTCACAGAGTTGTGCAACCATCACGACAGTCACTTTTAGAACACTTTAGCACCTCAGAAAGAAACCAGGCACCCTTTTCACTGTCCTTCCTCTGCCCCCAGTCTGCTCCCCAGCCCTCATTAATGTACCTTCTAACTCTATGGGTTTTTGTGTTCTGGACATTCATATGAGTGGAATCAAAGTAATATGTGGGCCTTTATGACTGGCTTCTTTCACTTAGGATAATGTTTTCAGGGTTTATCCAAGTCGTAGCATGTACCATAGTCGTTTTTATTGCTGAATAATATTTCATCATATGGATATACCTTATTTATCCATTCATCCATTGGAAGACATTTGGATTATTTGTCTGTCTTTAAGATTTTTTTAATTTCTTTATTTTTGAGTAATCTCCACACCCAACGTGGGGCTCAAACTTAAAACCCTGAGATCAAGAGTCATGTGCTCTAGCAACTGAGCCAGCCAGGCACCCCTGGATTATTTGTCTTAAAGCTATTGTGAATAATGCTGCTACCTGCATTTGTGTACAAGTTTCTGCGTAGGCGTATGTTTTTACCTTTCTTGGATATTTACCTAGAAGCAGAATTGCCAGGTCACGTAGTAATTCTGTTTCTCATTTGCGGAATTGCCAGACTGTTTCCCAGAAGGGTCGTACCATTTTATGATCCCACCAACAGAATGTGAGGATTCCACTTTGTTCACATCCTCACCAGCACTTGTGATTTGCCCGCAGTTGGATTGCACCTTGTAGTGGGTGTGAACTGGCGTCTCGCGGTGGGTGAGGTTTGCCTTTCCGTGAAGACGAATGATGTTGAGCTTCTTGTCATGTGCTCGTTGGGCATTTGTGTATCTTCCTGGGAGAAATGTTCATGCAGATCCTTTGCCCATTTTGTAACTGGGTTATCACCCTTTCATTGTTGACTTGTAAGAGTTCTTTACGTATTTCAGACACAAGACCCTTATCAGATACGTGATTTACAAATATTTTTTCCCATTCTGTGGGTTGTCTTCTCACTTTTTTGAAAGTAGCGTTTGAATCACAAAAGTTTTTCATTTTAATTGAGGTTAAAAAAAATAGAACTGAGGTAAAAGTTTTTCATTTCAATGATATTCAACCTACCTATTTTTTTTTCCTCTGATCATGCTTTCTGTGTCATATCTCAGAATCCTTTACCAAGTCCAAGGTCATGCTGGTTTACCCCTATGTTTTCCTCTAAGACTTTTATAGTTTTGGCTGCTACATTTAGGTCTTTGATCCATTTTGAGTTAACTTACATATGATAAGAGGTAAGGTCTCAGCTTAATTCTTTTGCATAGTAATACCATACTAACAGTAAAGAAGTAAGTTCATATGATCAGTCACATATTAACATTTCATTATTGCTTAGTGGTTTAATAGCAGTCTTGGGTATGTACTGAGTCTGCATTTAATAGGGCATCTTTGTTATTCATTCTGAGATTGTGATATTAGCTGAACCTTTAATTTCTGAAACTGAAATGGAATCTGTCTAGAACTTGGGGAAAAAGGTGTAACAGAACTGAAAAATAATAGGAAATAATTTGGGGGCCCACATGGGAAATGTCTGTATGAGAAAATTTTAATTACAGCATACAAAATAAAAGTGAAATTTCAATTTGTCTTTTTTTTTTAAGAAACTATAAAAATGGATAAAAAGAAAGTGCTCAGATCAAATTTAATTAAGCCCAGTTATTTAACAAGTATAAATTAAGGAACTTTAATGAGTTCATTTAGACTCTGATACTAAGTGAGTGATTTCCCATTCAGTTAAAAGGGACCTCTGAAGACCCAGTTTTTATGGGAAAAAGATGAATCAAACAAATGCTTAATAACATAAATACTACAGACAGTTCTAGTGTACGTAATCCTATTTTGGGGTGCTTAGATGGCTCAGTCGGTTAAGCATCTGACTTTGGCTCAGGTCGTGGTCTCCGGGTTCGTGGGTTCAAGCCCGCATTGGACTCCATGTTGACTGTATGGAGCCTGCTTGGGATTCTCTCTCTCCTTCCCTCCCTCCCTCCCTCCCTCCCTCCTTCCCTCCCTCCCTCCCTCCCTCCCTCCCTCTCTCTCTCTCTCTCTCTCTCTCTCTACCACTTGTACACTCTCTCTTTCTCTCACAATAAATAAATAAACAATAAAAGAATCCTATTTGTTTTCAGTTTTCGTCTGGTGGCTATATTATAGCTCATGAGACCTACCTAGAACGGAATTATGGCTAATAATCTTTTGAACCTCTTGTTGCTTTTATGACCAAGTATGTGGTCCTTACTGAAATGTGTCCATTTAGACTCAGTTCTACCAAAGAAGGAACATGCGTGTGTGACATTTCTTTCACATCAGCAGTGTTCGGATAATTCTTCCGTCGTCTGCCGTTCTGTGGAAGCCCCATAGGGCCACCGCAGCCATTTACCAAATCATTTAACCCCTCTAGGCCTTACTTTTCTTTTTTGTCACGTAAGCGAATGGGGTTGGGCGGTCTTCAGGTCCTGAGTGTAAAATGCTGTGTCTGTGGCTTCAGGAATTTGATTTGCTGCCTAGGCTAGGACTGGGTCCTTTGGCATGGTAGATTTGCTTGAAAAAACCTTTTTTCAGCTTCTTTGTGCTGGGCTTCGTTTGTTTTGGATTGGGGTGTGTGAGTAAGCGTTTTTGCAGAAAGCTGTTATTAGAAAGCAAAATGTTTATGGAAGACATGACGTGAAAAACTTATTTACCTCTTAAATTTTCTTAAGATTTGAGAGTTGACAAGTTTAACATTTTGGAGATTATTGTAAATACATGGAAATAGTTTGAAGGATTTTTTTTTTTAAGTAGGCTCCATACGCACAGTCGGGCTCGAACTCATGACCCCAAGATCAAGAGTTGTGTGACCTACCAACTGAGCCATCCAGGCGCCCTCATTATTATTATTATTATTTTTTTTTTTTTTTAATTATAAAATCTAGTACCATAATCAGCTTGGAAGAAATCCTTTTTTATTTTATTTTTTTAACATTTATTTATTTTTGAGAGACAGAGTGAGACAGAGCACAAGTTGGGGAGGGGCAGAGGGAGAGGGAGACACAGAATGCAAAGCAGGCTCCAGGCTCCGAGCTGTCAGCACAGAGCCCGACGCGGGGCTCGAACTCACAGACTGCAAGATCGTGACCTGAGCCGAAGTCGGACGCTTAACCGACTGAGCCACCCAGGTGCTCCCGTTTGTATTTTTTTTTAATGTTTGTTTATTTTTGAGAAAGAGAGTATATGCAAGCCGGGAAGGGGCAGAGGGTGGGGTCAGAGGATCCGAAGCTGGCCCTGTGCTGACAGAGCCCGATGCAGGTCTCGAACTCACGAACCGTGAGATCATGAGCTAAGTCAAAGTTGGACTTGGGGCCCCTGGGTGGCTCAGTCGGGTAAGTGGCCGACTTCAGCTCAGGTCATGATCTCGCGGTCCGTGAGTTCAAGCCCCGCATCGGGCTCTGTGCTGGCAGCTCAGAGCCTGGAGCCTGCTTCCGATTCTGTGTCTCCCTCTCTCTCTGCCCCTTCCCTGCTTGCTCTCTGGCTCTCACTCTCTCAAAAATAATAAACGTTAAAAAAAAAACTAAAAAAAAAAAAGTTGGACACTCAACCGACTGAGCCACACAAGGTGACCCAGAAGAAATTCTGTGTTGGATTTTTTGTGTGTTTAATGTTTGTCTATGTATTTTTGAGAGAGAGCAAGCACGGGCAGTAGAGGAGCAGAGAGAGAGGGAGGTAGAATCCCAAGCAGGCTCCGCGCTGTCAGTGCAGAGCCTGATGCAGGACTCGAGCCCACAAACCGTGAAATCGTGACCTGAGCTGAAATCAAGAGTCAGACGTTCAACCAGCTGAGCCACCCAGGCGCCCCTCTTCATTGGATTTTTTGGGGCCAATTTTTCAAACAATGTTCACTATAAGATTGCTTTGTAAATGTATTTTCCTTTGACAAATGGTGAGTAAGTTTACCCCCATTTTAGCCTCTCTTAATAAGGGTTAAACTATTTCAGACATTTGTTTTACATTCATTTAACTTACAGAGTGTGTGGCTTGGCAGATTTTGATGCCCAGTCTTACATGGCTTGGTGCTTTAAGGAAAGTCCTCACCCCCATTTCTTTCCTTTCTCTTTTCTTGTCTTTTTTGTTCTCTCCTTTCCGAGGGTTGGCGGTCTGTGGACCCAGAGCGAGCTCCTCCAGCATGCAGAGGAGAGAATGTGGGGTTGTGACAGACCCTCCATGGGAGGGGGAGAGGGGCCGGGAGAAGCTCTGTGTCTCTTCCCTTGAGGTATAGTTCTTCCAGTCTGGTGACCTGTCAGATCCACTGAGTGCTTGGTAAAGCAGATTGGACAGTGACTCGAGGAAGCAGTGGGGTAGGGGTGGGGGGGGGGGGGCTCGGTATTTTAAGTAGCAGCTCTCAAAAGTAAAGTGAGTTCTCCAGGGGCTTGGTAGACCGAGCTGTGTGTGTTTGCAGTGTTCGAGCCCTGCAGGAATTACGCACAGTGGAGTGTTGACTCCTAAGAGGCAAAGGAGGATGAAAGGAGGAGGATGAGAAGCTGGGGCAGATTGTGAGGCACCGAGGAAAGAGGAGCCATAAATGTTGGCTTGAGTTTCGTGCAGTGATGCTTGCTTAGTCCTGACAGCTCTTGATCAGAATGCCAACCCACAGAGTTCCACGTTCACATACGTGAGTATTTTTGACAAGAGAGATCGTTGTTGTGATTTGACACGATACCTTGTGGGAGAAGAGGTAAAAGTTGAGGAAACCACATTGTACCTGGTACATGCAACAGGAACCTGCTGCAATCTTACATGACTGATTTCTGGACCCAAAGTCAGCTTGACAGGGGGCTGGAGCAGTAATAGCCCCCCACTGTCGGGAGAGGCTGGGGCAGGCTTTTCCCAGCAAGCCAGCCCCAAGGTGTGGCCGTCCCGGACGCCAGGCCCCACAGCTTGTGGGACATTCCCCTGTCTGAGGGAGCTTTGTCCTCGAGGCAGCCTCCCAGCAGGACAGGTAGAGGTCTGGGTGCCTGAGTCAGAAAAAACACCGAAAGCTGTGGCCTCACCTGTTAGCCACCGCCTGCACAGATGCTGAGGAGTTGCGATAGTCTGTGGGCAGGAGACAAAAGATAGTGGGCTTCTGCTTTTAAGGAGCTTATGTTTTGCCCTGACCTTCGGCCAAGTCATGAATGAAAATGGACATGAAACTTTGTGATGGTCATTCGTATAGGCCCTAAGCCCATGGGAGGCCTTGGGCCTCTGGAGATGGAGACTCAGGCTTTAACAGTCGTTTGTCTTCATCGGCAGTACATACGTACCTGGCTAGTGAATGGGTATTCATTGCCATTTTAAAATGGAAACTACAGGGCGCCTGGGTGGCTCAGTCAGTGAGGCGTCTTGACTCTTGGCTTCGTCTCAGGTCGTGATCTCCCGGTTTTGTGAGTTCTGGCTCTCGGTGCTGGCAACGCCGAGCCTGCTTGGGATATTCTCTCCCTCCCTCTCTCTCCCCCTCTCTCTCTCTGTCTCTCTCTCTCTGCCATCCCCCCCACCACTTGCGCTCTCTCTCAAAATAAACAAACCTAAAGCAAAATTTTCTCACGGCAAATTTTTAAAAAACAATAAAGTAAAAACTACAGATAAGCCAAAAGAGGAAATTAAGTCCTCCTTAATCTCAGGACAGAGCTAGGCAGTGAGGAGCTTCTGCACAGGGGAGAGAACTAGCCAAGGTCTCCCTCCTCTGGGCCCATGAGGAAGGGGATGTTGCCCAGAGGCTGTGGCCACAGAGCAGCCTGGCTGGTCGAGACAGCTCCTGGAAACACTGACATATCCCTTTGAGAATGACACTCCTTGCCTGCTTTTGCTCTTTTCTGTGAACAGGGTTCAGATTTTCAATTAGGAGTTCAGTTAGAAAATTGAAACTTCTGATGTTTGGAGTACATTGGTTGCTTCCATTTTATTTTATTTATATTTTATTATTTTATTTTATTTATTTTTTTTTTTTAAGTAGGCTCCATGCCCAACGTGGGGCTTGAATTCACAGCCCCGAGATCAAGAGTCACATGCTCTACTGACTGAGCCAGCCAGGCACCCCTGTTTTCTTCCCTTTTAAAAAGACGAGTTTGAGTACCTATGTGTGCATAGGTATACATGCATTAAAAAAATCGTAACATAATCCCTCCTTTCTGTTTTATCTGTAGGCTGTCCTGTGAACTGATAGAGTACCACTGTGATCGGATGGGAAGGGCGGTGAATTGGGGATCAATATTAGTCCCGACTCAAGTCACACACACTCTAAGCTAGGGAATATATTTAATGACTTTGGATTTCAGTTTCTACCTTCATAAAACAAGGGACCGCATTAGGCACTCTTTCAGCCCTGCCACTGTGGCTTAAGGCCGTAAATGTCCATTTCCTTGTGTTTCCTCTGGGACCAGTCTACCTTTCTGTGTTCTTCGATGCCGAGGGAGCACTTTGCCTTCAGTGGACAAGTTTCCAAGGTTCCAGAAACCAGGAGTCATCCAGTGAAGCGGAAACAGCAGGTCGCTTCTGGATTTGCCCCACTGTGCTTTCAGAAGGGCCGTTTCTAGTCAGAGGATTTCAGATTACTAGAAAACTGCGGTGATGCAGTGGTTCCATTTTGCTTAGCCTGAAATCGCAACCCAAATGCACTTAATGATACACATATGTACTGTAATTTGTAAACATAGCTCAAAACCCTGTATCTTCGTTGGTTCCCTTGTGGCTGGCCATTCAGACCTCATTTCTACTTGACAGGGGTTTATTTTAAGATCGCTTTTTAGAGCGGTTGTTTAACATTCAAGTGATCTATTAGTGCCAAGTCCTTGGCTAGACCTGCCGTAAATGAGCTGCCCGTTAAGTAGAAAACCGAATGGAAATTTAGCTTTCCAGCCCAACTTAGCAAAATCAACGTAACCTGAATTTTCTTATCTTCACACGTAGCTTTTCAGCCTGCTTTCTCTCTTGAATATTCACATAGTGTGTAGGTGAATGGAATTCTTTTAGTTAGTCTTGATACTGTTGCTTAGGGAGAACTATAGACTTCTTAACAGGTTCAGAGAGGAACACTTTACAGGAAGCTAAGTGGATTTGTTAGTAACTTGATTGTATTTCTTCAGGAGATGGGTTTGAAAAAATAAGATCTGCTTCTGTAACTGTATTTCCAGGATGTTAAATGTTCTGTGGGAAGTAAGTTCTCACTAGGCCCGTAACTGCATCCTTTTTTTGACAGGCAAAATATATATTGTAACTCTTTTGGTTATTTTGTTAGAGATGGGAGTCAGCCGGATGGAAGCTAAAGGTGATTTAGGTAAATGGCAGCACAGCGTGCCTTAGATGGTAGTTTCTCCTTCATCCTAACGCTTAACCGTGGCTTCCTCCTTTCCAGATTGTCACAGCTATAATCAGGGCCTTCTTTCCTATTGAATAACAAATACAGCTGTTGTCAATTTTGTAACTCAGGTTTTCAGCCCTTCCCTTTTGTGTTCCAGATGCTCCATACTTGCCTGCAGTGCTTACGTGGCTCTGGCTTTAGGTGATAACCTTATGGCTTTGAATCACGCAGATAAACTTCTTCAGCAGCCCAAGCTGTCAGGATCCCTTAAGTAAGTGTGGCTTGCCCTGTGCGTCCGGGTTTGTTTTGTGTGGGGGTTTTCGATAGTTTTTGGTGCATATTGCTGCTTTTTGCCCCCTCGGTGGGATGTAGATTATCTAGACAAGGCAACTGATTGAAGCATTAATTTGGTAATTCCGTGTGAGGCTCTTTTCCCTTGGACCTCAAGGATTAACAGCGATAGCGTTTGCTGGACGGGGCGTCAGGAAGTGGGAACTGCTCAGTGTCTCCTGTCCGCTGCTGGGCCTGTCTGGAGCGCGTGTCCACATATTGGTCCCCAAGATAAAGGGAGTCCTCAGGGAGAAGTCCCACACGACAAGGAGTTTCTTCAACGGGATAAATCTGATGCAAGGACTGCGGTTTCAAGGGGCCGACAAGCATTCTGAGTACAGGAGTTTTATTCAGACTCCGCAGAGGCCTCCTCACTAGTAGTGTCATTGTCATTCTAACATTTGCTAAAGCACATCTTTCCTTTTATGGAAATTGAATGAGAAGCGGCACCCTCTGAATCTTTGTATGCGGCTTTTACTCAAAGCCACAAATACTCTGCATACCATTAGGAAAGTTGTTTTTCTCATTCATCCTGTGGGTGAATACTTATGATCTCCAAAATAGAATGACTTACTCTTGCGTTTTAGTGGTCTTGTTTATAATGTGCAGTGCTTAGAATTGTGAGATCGGACTCTGAGGGATAATTCTGCTAACGTTTAATTATTTTTGTCTTCAAGAAAACGTATTACTGTATACAAGCATCTAAAATTAACATCGATTAAGGCTGTTTCAGGCCAGTGTTCCCCAAACACACGTTTGTATTTCAAAAAAAAAAAAAAAAAAAAGAGCATCCGGTGAGGTAAGAGACTGCCACAATTCAGACCTAAGACAGCTGCCCTTCTGCAAGAAAACCTCATCCAGCATCCGTCCAGGCCAGGCCGGGAGGGAGCCTGAGTTCCAGCTGGAGGCAGGCGGGCTCCCTCTGAGGGGAGGCTCCGTCGCCCAGCTCCGTGAAGCCCCAGCGAAGTCCCAGCCAGCCGGGTCGGCTGCCACAGCCATCGCCACAATCCAGCGCTCAGGCTGTGGCTGTGACGCGCTCGGCCAGTGCGAGAGCCAGAGCGGTGTTCTGTTTTTCTTTTCAACAGAAATGAAACCCAAGTCCTCACTGCTTCTTAAAATTCTTGGGTTGACATTGTGGTCCCTATTCTCAGATAAATCCCAAGTAGGTTCGTGCCCTCTGTTGGACGGTTTCTAAGTTCATTTATCAACTTTCAGGGGATTGGCCAAGTCATGTCGGGTCATTTCTTTTTTGATTCTCTTAACTCTCCTTTCCTGAGTGTTGGTTTCTTAGTGAACAGCGAGATCGCTGTCTGTCTTCCCAGTAAAGACAGGTAGGTCGTTCTGCATCTGGCAGCTCAGCAGCTCGACCCCCCTCACTCCTTGTTGCTTTCTGGACACGTAGTCAAAGGTTTCTTGGCTTTGGGTGTCACGAAGGCGTTGCATTTGGCTAAAAACGGAAAATGTCTTGAAATAAATTCACAGAAAACAATTTGAACTAGTTCTTTAGATATATGTGTTTGTGTTTTGCAATGATTACTGGCTTGTGGATACTAAAGAAAAACTTCAAATTATCTTATTTCAAAATATAATTGAAGTTACTGATTTTTTAAAAACTTGTCCGTTCTGTTAGAGTATTTGGTGGAGAAGCAAAGTAAAAAGTCATTGCAGCTCCTGGTACTTAGAAGAAATTCCTTAATAAAAAATTAAAGAGCTCTTGAGTAGTTAATGCATATTAAAAAATCCCTAAAAAGATTATATTGAAAAAAGCCTAAAATTTGAGGGCTTGAGATTCATGGGGACAGATTCAGTTGGGGCAGGCTAGCTATAGTAGGTGAGACCTGAGCTAACCATTTAAAAGGAGTTGGGCATAGAGATTAAATAAATTAAGTAAGTAAAAAAATTTAAAAAAAAATATGGGGGGGCCCCTGACTGGCTCAGTCAGTGGAGTCTCCAACTCTTGATCTTGGTGTTGTGAGTTCAAGCCCCATCATGGATGTAGAGATTACTTTACAAATAAAATCCTAAGTAAGTCAATCTTTAAAAAAAGAAGAGGAGTAGATATTGGCTTGTGGGGATGAGGCCAGGCTTGCCCAAGAAGGCAAGGCCACCGGGGAGCAGTGGGTGTGCCCAGCCCAGGACACTGTCTGGTGGGATGAAGAGCCATCTCTGAGGGGGTGGGAATAGTGACTGGATATAGAAACGTGGGACCAAACTTGGAGAACTTTAAATCGATAAAAGTTTTGTTCTCATGTAGAAAAAGTCATTAAGATTTTCAGCAAGCGTGTAAAATATCTAATCCCGTTTTATTTTTGAAAAATCAACCAGGTGATCGTAGGGAAAAATCATCTTGTAAGCAAAGGACTGGAAGAAGCAGGCTGTTGTAAGCCAGGAGGATGTGTATCTGTCCTGATGTCAGTGGGCATAAAGTAGATTTGACAAAGCAGGAAACCTCTGGAATAGAAGTAAAGTTGGTCCAACCCACATCTGGTCTCAGTCCAGTCTGGCCCTCCGCTGTCTCTGGACCCGTCCAGCAGCAGAGCCTGATGGCTTCATCCTTCGACCGAGCTGCTGTTTTAGAACTTCGTTCTAAAACAGAGCTTCATGTTGATGTTACTTTCTGCATAAACAGAACAGTATGTTTGCCTGTTGTCAGCTGCTTTCTTAATTGACGCATGTCATTTGTTCCAGCTTAGCTAATATAAACAATTGTTGTATATTTTAAGATACTTTTATAAAGA
Source organism: Panthera pardus (assembly GCF_024362965.1). Taxonomy (NCBI): domain Eukaryota; kingdom Metazoa; phylum Chordata; class Mammalia; order Carnivora; family Felidae; genus Panthera; species Panthera pardus. The sequence goes on from NW_026526721.1 coordinate 155,214,563, forward strand.
GATAAAATTTAGCCCTTAATTAATCCATTTATAGACGTGAAATACATGAAGCATATGTACACCAAAGCTTGTTGTACACTGGGTGTTGTGTGTATGTGATCTGTTTATTTCATTTAGGTTTTTGGGCCATTTATATGCTGCAGAAGCCCTCATCTCTCTGGACAGGATATCTGATGCCATTACTCACTTGAACCCCGAGAATGTCACTGATGTTTCCTTGGGCATCTCTTCAAATGAACAGGACCAAGGTTCGTGAGGACACATTTGATCAGAACTGGTCACCATTTCCACAGCCTTCCTGTTGTAACTCAGGATGTGTGGAAATTCAAGGGCACAGTTGGAAAGGGAAGGAAATTTTAGGTTGGCCGTCTACAAATTTGGCTGTACTTACTTTGTAGTAATTGTTTGCTGGGTAGATCTGGGAGTTGATTATCATATGGTCTAAATGCTCATTATAGAGGGGTTCCTGGCTGGCTCAGTTGGTAGAACGTGCAACTCTGATCTCGGGGTCATGAGTTCGAGCCCCGTGTTGGATGTAGAGATTACTTACCAAAAAGAAAAGAGAGACTATTTTAAATCAGTTTTCACTTTTGAAAGCATGGTAGTATTAGAAAAATTTGTTTTGTTTTGAAACGTTTGTGTGTATTTATTTTGAGAGAGCGTGTGTGCATGCATGGGAGCCGGGCACAGAGAGAAGAGAGAACCCCGAGCAGGCTTCACGCTCAGGGCAAAGCCCAACCCCGGGGCTTGATCCTGCAGCCTGCAAGATATCAACCTGAGGCATTATCAAGAATCTGACACTTAGGGGCACCTGGCTGGCTCAGTGGCTTGAGCGTTTGACTTCAGCTCAGGTCATGATCTCAGTGCAAGAGTTTGAGCCCCGCATCGGGCTCTGTGCCAACAGCTCAGGGCCTGGAGCCTGCTTTGGATTCTGTGTCTCCCTCTCTCTCTCCCCCTCCCCTGTTTGCTCTCTGTCTCTCTCTCTCTCTCTCTCTCTCTCTCTCTGTCTCTCAGAAATAAATAAACATTAAAAAAATTAAAAAAAAAAAAAAGAATCTAACACTTAACCGACTGAGCCACCCAGGCACCTCTAGAACGATTCGTTTTGATTCTCATACTGTATTTTTCTCTTTGGAGGGATTCAGCAGTCCAGGGAAAAGTAGAAAGCATTCAAAAGTGAGTTTTAAATCATGGCTAAGTTTTTAAGGAAGCAAGACTGGCATTCATTGTATTCAAGATTATTATGCAGGCATGGGGGGAGGGGGCTACCTACCGGTATCCTCCAGTAGAGCCTCCCACGACATACTGAGAGATTGCTTCGATAGAGTGGATTTTTCCATTTCATAAACAGACTAGGTTTCTAGAAAATACGCCGTGTTGTCCAACCCCCCTCAGGTTTGTTTTCTTGTCTTTGTAGGATCGGACAAAGGTGAAAATGAAGCAATGGAATCCTGTGAGTAAGAAGTTTCGTAAATACTTAAAGTAGCCTCGCTCACATCCCAAAGATGTAGACTCAAGCCTTCTGTGTCCTTCATTTGTCAGCCTAAAAATAGGGCTGAGCTCTATTCTGCGCAGCCGCTGGGGCGGTCGATTGGGTGGCGCTCTTGCCCTTGCCCTGGCCTCTTCAGCACGGTCCGCGCTCTTTTTCCCCAGCTGGGAAGCGGGCCCCCCAGTGCTACCCCAGTTCCGTCACCTCTGCCAGGACCGTGATGCTGTTCAATCTCGGCAGCGCCTACTGTCTGCGGAGCGAATACGACAAGGCTCGAAAGTGTCTGCACCAGGTGAGGCCAGCAAAAGGTTTGCAGTCTATGGGTCTTGTTGCTGAGTTTGAGGCTCTGGTCAGTTTGTTAAAAATCAGAATATTACTTTCCCAAGCTTAAAAATACCCTTGCAAGGTAAACAACCGATCAGCTATTGAAAATGAACTAGGCACTTACTGGAGAGTTCTTCCTGATAGTTTTAATAATTAAAATTTCAGAAGACTGGAAACCAATGTAAATAAGGGATCATCTAAGTAATGGTGCATCCATATAGCCGAACACGTGCATCTGTAAACTCTGTGTAGCAAAATGATGACATATCCGAGACCTGCTAAGTGAAAGGACCTTTTGTACGTGCATAAAAGAGCTGTCGAAGGGCACGCTAGAAGCTGCGGAGACTGGTCATGGGGCGGCAGGGCACGAACCGTGGGGCTGGAGCACTAAAGCAAGAGACTTCAGACAGAGAGCTGGCAGCCTGTCCCTGAAATGCACCCCTGAATCCTGCCGCTGAAATGGTGCATCATCACTAGGGCCCCGGGAAGATTTTGAGTGAGCCTCTTTAGGATTCCCGCCCATCCCCGATGAGTCACGGACCCTTACCTATACAAGGGGAGGATGTAACACCAGTGGCAGCTCCAGAGGGATGTCACAGACTCAGAAAGGGGCAATTCCTCAAAAGGATAATCATTCAGCAAGTGTCTGAGCACTTATTTCTCAGTAAGCCATGGGAATAAGACAGTAAACAGGTAGGCATGCTACGACCCTGCCTAAGAAGGGAATTGCAAGGTCAGAGGGATGCAGACTTCTAAGACTTCAAATACGGAGAGTTTGTGCCGAATGGTGTGTTCACCGGCAGCACATGAGAGGGCCCACGTCCCTGTATGCTTGTCGGGGGAACTGACGTTGAAATTGAACCTGTTCTCCAGAGATAATGGTGGCTCCTGGAAGTTTCCTAGGAAGTCCACCATATTGTGTATAGCATTGAAGAACCTTACCGTGCAGAAATAGCCAAGAGTGATATCTAGTTAACTTAGTGGCATCTCGTCGGCACTTCTGATCCCAAATCAGAAAAGTTGAGTGATGGGACTATCCAGGGAAACGTGTGTGCTGTCATCTCGCAGTTGAGTCACACAAGTTGACGGGGAAGGAGTTGAAAAACTCACTGCTCTTAGTGGCAGGGCTAGGGTATTTAACAACCCTTCTGAGAGTGCCCATGGACCCCAGTGACTGGAGCAAACAGGGCCTTTGATCCAAGCTGCAGCGTGCACAGTCTAGCTCAGGTTCTCGTGCAGCAGGTGGCCGCGGCGGCTGCCACGCCGGGAGAGACAGATGGGTCAGGGCTGGCTCTGGGTCTGAAGGGGCGGGGTTGTTTTGGTCCCTTGGGGTTTAGGTTAATCCAGTGCCTGAACCTGTGTTAATTGGGAGGCCCGCCCTGCCTGGGAGGGCAGGGCCGTGCTCTGCGGAGATGGTTCCGAGGTTCCCTGCCCACCACTAGCCTTGCTGAACGGCCAGTGAGCACAGCACCAGCAAGTCTCATAAAATTGCTGCTGTGAATTCTCGTACCTGCGGGAAAGCTGCAGACCGTAGTCCACGCAGAGAACGATAAGTGACCTGCGGTAACTAGCCACCTGGAGGCAAAGTGGACATTGCAGCACCCACAGCATGCTGGGAAGAGGCTCTTGCCCGAATGAGGCTTGGCCCGGAAGTGTGAACTCTGTTTCCTGAACCGAGTGGTTGCCCCTCAGGGCGGTGGTGAGAGGAACAAAAGCCTCCCTGCATCACTCGTGAGGAACTTAGGTCGTGTGCCCTGGGTGCGAGTCCCTGCTCACCCGAAATTTCTCCTGGGGCTGCCGGGAGCTGACCTTGTGCAAGCGTCTGGTCCCCCAGACGTCTCCCATCTCCACAGCTGGGCCTGCGAGTCCTGTCTCCCCATTTTCTGCTCCGATTCCATTCTGAGAGAGAGGACTGAGGCGGGCGCCTCCCCGAAGCTCTCCGTTCCCCAGAAACCTATTTTTGTCTGCGTATCCACGGTGCATTTGCTCTCCTCTCTCCCTAGCATTTGGGGAAATCTGTTTGCATTACTGTTAGCCGTTTGCACGCCTGTGGTTCTCAGGATGAGTCCGTGTCTTAGCCGCACGGACTAAGACTTCCCGTCTGGTCAGGAAGCGGCTGTACGAGTGCACTTTCTGATCAGGGAGCAGGCAGACCAGCCTGGCACCAGAGCACCCGAGACTGGATGGGGAAATACGAGTTGATAGTGCGGGTGGGGAAAGGGCTGCAGCCCAGAGAGGCCCAGCCTGAGGAAACAGACCTCTGGTCTCGGCACGGCTGACCCAGAGCAAGCCCGGCGTCCTTTCTCAGGACTGGTCAGGGAGAAACTGCTAGCTGGAGATGTGACCCTCGGGTCCAGAAAAGGACAGCGTGTTGCTTAAATAGTTAAATTATTTTATTTGACAGAGTGCTATTTCAGTCCTCAAGAATGAGGACATCGAAAATGCTTAGTGGTATGCTTGTTTCTAAGTTTTTGGTGGCCTTTTTTTCCCCCCCGAGAGCAAGTGTTGTGGAGGGGCAGAGAGAGAGGGAGAGAGAGAATCCCACGCAGACTCCACACTGTCAGCACAGAGCCCAACACGCACTCAGACTGGTGAACCATGAGATCATGACCTGAACTGAAATCTAGAGCCGGATGCTTAACCAGCTGAGCCACCCGGGTGCCCCCGTGTCACCAACTTTTTCTTTTTAGTTTGAATTCTTACTGCTTAGGTTGGGAACTTGGGGCCTACGATACTGAGTTGTCACTTAGGAACACAAATGGACATGCAGATTTGAATATAAATGCAACGATGTCTAGAGTGAAAGCCACCAACAGACCTGCACCAGTGAGTGACTGGAGTGTAGAATGAGAAATGTCTGACATCTTCTTAAAACCAAATAGAGTCAACACATGGGAGAAAAACCCCAAGCAGGCAAAAACCAAGAGGGAAGAAAAGTTTTCCCCTATTAAGAATTCATGATGGGGGCGCCTGGGTGGCTCAGTCGGTCGAGCGGCCGACTTCGGCTCAGGTCACGATCTCACGGTCTGTGGGTTCGAGCCCCGCGTCGGGCTCTGGGCTGATGGCTCGGAGCCTGGAACCTGCTTCGGATTCTGTGTCTCCCTCTCTCTCTGCCCCTCTCCCACTTGTCCTCTCTCTCTCTGTCTCTCTCTCAAAGATAAATAAAATGTTAAAAAAAATATTTTTAAAAAGGAATTCCTAGGTAAGGAAAATCATCGAACTAAAAATTACATGTGCAGTTGAATCTGTAGGGACAAGGGCAGATGTCAGAGCAGAACTGTAGTCGCTCCTGGGAGCTCCTGTGAGAAGGAGCTGCACCAGTTTGCGAACTTGCCATTGGTAGGCTTCGTTTTTCCCCTGTCGGCATTCCTTGGAGTTTGTCTCGAGCGGTTGGTTTTTCACGGGGGGTCTTTTTGTTTCGAGCACAGGCGGCTTCAATGATCCACCCTAAGGAGGTGCCCCCTGAGGCCATCTTACTGGCGGTCTACCTCGAGCTGCAGAATGGTGAGTCTTCTCTCTCGTTAGGACCGGACCCTTTCAAAGAGCCCCAGGCTTTTGGTGTCTGCTTTACCTCCTGGAATCTGAAACTTTGCCTTCCTTGAACGTATTGCCCATCAAGTTCTCCTACCGGTGAACTTTTGGTATCTTACAGATTCCTGCTTCTTGCGAGTGAGCCATATCTGCTTCTTTTTTTAATCTGTGAAAAGGCAGGGAAGCATAGCTTCTGACAGCTAATTACGGTTTAATCCCTGCTAATTAACCTTTCTCTTAGGCAGCCCAAATGAATTGAGAACATGAGTCAGGACGCCAGTCGCTAAGAGTTGTACACTGTAGCACTTGGAACATAGATGTCATTAGTGAGTTTTACAGGAAGCCAGTTTTGCTGAGAATCATCCAAACCTAAATCCAGGCCATACCTCTGAGCACATACAACCCTTGAGGACGTGGCTTCTGAGAAGAACGGCTGCGGGCCCTGTCTAAGACAGCGTGAAGCAGAGAGGAGACCTGTGTGGAGGAAATTAAAGAAACAGACATACTAAGAGTTCTAAGTCGTGTCTCCTTTTGATCGTGGGAATCCTTACATGCTTCCTTTCTTTTTAATTTTTTTTTTTTTTTAACGTTTATTTATTTTTGAGACAGAGACAGAGCATGAATGGGGGAGGGTCAGAGAGAGGGAGACACAGAATCTGAAACAGGCTCCAGGCTCCGAGCCGTCAGCACAGAGCCCGACGCGGGGCTTGAACTCACGGACTGCGAGATCGTGACCTGGGCCGAAGTCGGCGGCTCAACCGACTGAGCCACCCAGGCGCCCCGGTTCCTTTCTTTTTATAGCTGTCGCCAGCATTTAAGTGCCTGGTACCCAGCTGGCCTTGGCTTCCCGAAAGCTGTGATTAGGGCTGGCCCACTGGTCCCAGAGCCCTCTTCCATGCAGTCGACCTTCGGAGACCAGTTCTCAAGCTGGGCTGTGTCTTCGAATCACTGTGGGGCTCTTGCCCAGGGCGCACCCCGTGTCTCTGAAATCGGTTTCAGGGGATGGGACAGATGTGTTATGTGGCTTCAGGGTGCAGCAACGGCGGCAGACTGCTGCTCTCCTGGACCACCTTTGACTCCCTTGCACGCTGCTGATGGCTCGCTTTGTGCGTGATGGTGTTTATGCTGCTTCGTTAACGGGAAGTGTTTTTATAGGTAACACCCAGCTGGCCTTACAGATCATCAAAAGGAATCAGCTGCTTCCTGCGGTGAAAACACTGTCTGAGATGAGAAAGAAGCCAGTGTTCCAGCCTGTCCACCCGGTCCAGCCCATCCAAATGCCGGCTTTCACTGCACACAGAAAGTGACATTTTTGCTCTCAGAAAACTGTTACTTGAGACCGGGGGGTATCTACAGGCCTTTTCAGTTGTATCACGGCAGAACGAATAAAAGAAAGATGGTGAAAGGTGCTAGTTTTGAAGACACGCTTTTGAAACGATTCTAACCCCTGGTTTTCTTTTTGCAGGAAGCTTAGTTAAAATTAAGGGTTCACAAACTCATTTTCATCTGTTCTTCTTTAGTCTTAAACTGTGAGCCATTATGTGATGTATCTGTGTCATAGGCAAGTAAAACACGGTCTTACCAGAAGAGTCTTGTACAGTTTTGTTGTTCTTGCAGCCGTTGGACTGTCTTAGCCCCTGAGGTTTAGTGCTCAAGCTTTCAAACCTGCCACAGCTGTCAGTAGATGAGCAGCCAACCCAGCAGCTGGCCTGGGGGCAGAGAGGAGGGACACCGATGTGTTTTCTGCCTCCTTGGGACTGAAAGGACCAGAAAATGCAGAGTGAAACCCACGGGGCCAGTAAAATTGGCTTCAGAGGAGACAACTGGGCTGATAGGAATCACTTGCTTCAAGATTAGAGATGAAGAGCAAGCCGGTTGAGGGCGCTGGTTTTGTTCACCCCGCCTGCACCCTCAGGCAGAGGCCCCGCTTCTGGAGGCTGTCAGCAGGGAGCCCCAGGTTCATGGCTAAGCCCCGTGCAGGTGCAAACGAAAAGTTAAAAAATTGCATCTTTCTGGGGCGCCTGGCTGGCTCAGTCGTAGAGCATGTGACTCTTGATCTCGGGTTATAAGTTTGAGTCCTATGTTGGGTGTAGACATTACTTAGAAGAATAATTTTTTAAAAAAAAGTTTTTTAATGTTTACTTTTGAGAGCAAGAGAGAGAATGTGAGTGGGGAAGGGGCAGGGAGAGAGGGGGAGACACAATCCAAAGCAGGCTCCAGGCTCTGAGCTGTCAGTACAGAGCCCGACGCGGGGCTCAAACCCACAGACTGTGAGAACATGACCTGAGCCTAAGTCAGACGCTCAACTGACTGAGCCACCCGGGTGCCCCGAAAGAATAATTTTTTTAAAAATTGCATCTTTTCAAGAGACGGGTATATGCTATGGGATTGACATGACCAAAATTTGTCCATAAGGTCAACACATTAACTTTGGGATAAAAAAGCCGTAATACAGACTTGTTTAGAAAAATTGGGTGAGGAGCACCTGGCTGGCTCAGTCAAAGGAGCATGCAACTCTTGATCCTTAGGGTTGTGAGTTCAAGTCCCACGTGGGGTATGAAGGTTACTTAAAATCTTTAAAAAAAAAAGAAAAAGAAAAAACTGGGGGACCTTCTGGTTGAGACCGTGTTTGGTAGGTTCATCCAAGCTTGCTGTTTAGAAGTGTCCCTTGCTGTCTACACCTCTTCAGTTCCCCAGTTTGGAGACCACGTTCAGACAGGGAAGTATGACACCCCAGCTGATCTCTGTACTTCCCCATTTTCACACCTGGAGAGGAAAGTGTTTGGATAACAGCACATCATTTACTCAACACTTGATGTGACCTACTCTGTTGCTGAACTCGCTTCCGATAGGGACATCTACCAGAACAAGGTATTTGTGGAGGTAACTAGACATTGCCCACAAAGGACTCAGAGAAGGGCGGGGGGGGGGGGGGGTCTTTCTCCACTTTTTATGTTTATTATTTGGGAGAGAAAACGCAAGCTGGTAAAGGGCAGAGAGAATCCCAAGCAGACTCCGTGCTGTCAGCCCCAGATCAGCAGCAGCTCTGGGGGACCCAGTCGTGCTGCAGGAGGGTGGCAGAACTGTTAGGCCTGGGCATTTCTGGAGAGTGAGTCCACAGAACTTATAAGTTGGTAAACTGCAGAGGATCATGGTAGTGTGAAATGGAGAGGCCTGTTCATTGTACTTGAGGACAATACATCTTTGCATAAATCTCAAGAAATGAGAACTTTCCTTGCTTGCCACTTGGTTTGTGGGAAAGCAGAACAGCTGTGAGCAGGTGAGGCCCCATATTGCTGTGTTAAGTAGAGAATACATTGGGCTGTTGGTACACAATAGGTTAATATTTTTTTTAAATTTTTTTTCTACATTTATTTATTTTTGAGAGACAGAGACAGCGTGAGCAGGAGAGGGGCAGAGAGAGAGGGAGTCGGAATCCGAAGCAGGCTCCAGGCCCTGAGCTGTCAGCACAGAGCCCGACGCGGGGCTCGAACCCACGAACCGTGAGATCATGACCTGAGGCAAAGTCGAACGCGCAACCGATGGAGCCGCCCAGGCGCCCCAATAGGCTAATAATTTTAACAAAGCCTTTTTCTCTCGCTTGAGAAGTGGATACATAGGCAGCTGTCGGCCTTGGTTCTAGTGCTCAGTGATGCCCTCGGGGACTCCGCTCTAGTTTTCCCTGCCGTTGGCCTTAGCATCTGGGCTTTTGTCCCCGGTCACAGGATGTTCCATCATTATGTCTGCATTGAAGGCAAGAAGAGGAGGGCTAAGGCAACCTGTCCTCACAGGAGACTCTCAGGAACACACTTTCCCAGAAACCCCCAGTAGACCTCAGTTTCACATCTCCTTTGTCCGGTCAAGTCAGGTAGCCACCCTTAGCTGCAGGGAAGGCCGGGAAAGAGATCCCACTGTCGTTGCCAGGATCTCCCTGCACACCCTAAGGGGAGGCCAGGTCGGTGAGTTTCCAGCCTGAGCACTCTTCCCGACGCCTTGTCGGCCCAGCCGTGCCTTCCAGAGTCCACCCTGTGCAGATGCCAGCACATTCCACAGAAGCTCTTAGCTCGCGTGGCTGTCTGTACTTGCGTGGCTGTTGGCGTCAGCCAGGAAGCCCTCCCACTCCTTCCTGTCCCAGTTTGTGACCGCCACCTTTCTTACGTGAGGTAATCCTAATCCGCTAAAAGATTTTAAATGCCATTTCCCTGAAGTCTGTCCCAGGTGTCCCCGGTTTCTTCCCCCTTTGGCTCTCTTGTGACACGTACCTCTTCTTCTGTGGCATATGGTTTTCTGTAAGCAGATATGGGTGTTGTAGGCATCAATCTTAAGCCTTACGTCCGAGGGTTGTGACTTTTTTTTAAGATCTTATTTTTGGGGCGCCTGGGTGGCTCAGTCGGTTAAGCGTCCGACTTCGGCTCGGGTCATGATCTCACAGTTCGTGAGTTCGAGCCCCGCATCGGGCTCTGTGCTGACAGCTCAGAGCCTGGGCCCTGCTTCGCATTCTGTGTCTCCCTCTCTCTCTGCCCCTTCCCTGCTCGTGCTGCGTCTCTCTCAGTCTCAAAAATAAATACACATTTAAAAAAAAAAAAAAGATCTTATTTTTAAGTAATCTCTCCACCCAACGCGGGGCTCGAACTCACAGCCCCAGGGTCAAGAATCGCAGGCTCAACTGACTGAGCCAGCCGGGCGCCCCTGAGGTGAATGCTGAGAAGAGGCTCGTTAGCTTCTCTTCAGGCTCCGCTACCTACCCGGCTTTGAAAAGGGCAAAACTCACAGACCGGCGAGAACGGGAACGCCAGTGTCCCCGAGCCGTAAGGTGTGAACCCTCAGAAGGGCTGGCACCGTCGTCCGTTAAACCCCCGGCCCTCGCATCCGAGGCTGGCTCCCCGCAAGCCCCACTCCGCGGAGTCCCCCACCCCCGCCCCGGCGTCCTGGCCCGCCACCTGCCTGCGCGGGGACGCCACTCACCCTCCGCCAGCGTGTCCTGTCGTGACCGCGCACCCTGACGTGTCCGGCACGCGTGTGCCACTCTCTGACCGCTCATTCAGCCCGAGCGGCCGGGCGGATGACTGCCTCTCTCTCTCGGGTTCTTACCCACTTGGCCAAACGAGGGTGCCTTTCCCCGGGATCCGGCGACGATTCAAACGGGGCGAAGAACGCAAAGCGCGGCCGGCTGGCGGGCATCCACCACCAGGGAGTTCACTTGGCCCTCCTGTGAGCCTCCGACCCGCTCGGCCCAGGCCTTGTCCACACTTCCTTCGCCTGAGTGTTCCCTCTCTCGGCCTCCAGTCCGTTCCCCTCGGGGAGGGGAGGCCTTGGGGAGAAAAGTGACCGATGACTTCGTGGACTGGCTTCGTGGGACGCGTGAGCCGGAGCAAGTCGTGCTGCTTCGCCCCTCAGTCTCTCCATCTGTAAAATGAGGGCGCTAATAGTCACCTCCCCGCCGGGTCGGCCCTTGCTGTAGCTGGAAGTGCCTGGGCCCCGAATGGGAACGCCACCGTTTTCACGGGGTGACCTAAAGGATATCAGAGCAGAGGCCGCTTCCTGCTTCGTTAGGGAAACGGCACACGTTGAGGCAGGCCCACAGACGGGTGGTAGGAGCAGGGGCTCCGTAGGTAAACTACCTTCTCTCTTCACTTCGGATGTGTCCAATGTTAAAAGATAAACTGAGGCGGCTCAAAAAGTTGAAGAGTTTGAGCAAAAGCCGATTCCAATCGGGCAGCATTCAGTCTAACGGAAAGGGGCTCTGAGGACCTGTACAGAATAATAGACAGGGGGCGCCAGGGTGGCTCCGTCGGTTAAGCATCTGACTTTAGCTCAGGTCATGATCCTGCAGTTCATGAGTTCGAGCCCCGAGTGGGGCTCTGTGCTCATGGCTCGGAGCCTGGATCCTTGGCTTCAGATTCTGTCTCCCCCTCTCTCTGCCTCTCCCCTGCCTGTGCTCTGTCTCTCTCAAAACTAAACATTAAGAAAGAAGAAGGAAGGAAGGAAGCAAGAAAAAAAGAAGAAAGATGGCAGAAGGGAATGGAAGATGGAAGTTACGCTGGCCAAGAGGGTTGGTTACTGCAGAGTTACCTACAGGTGGCAGGGCTATCAGGCAGATGCCCTCACTGGTGCTGATCTGATGAGCTGGATTCAGATTCCGTTTCTGGGAGACCCCACACTGTAAGTTGAGGCTCAGTGTGGCGAGGAGGGGCTCAGCATCAGCGGTTCTATTTGGAGCCTCGTGTTTTTCATACCAGGATCGGGGGCCTGGTAGTTGCTCAGTAAACACTGGCCTCCTGTGTTCTCATCCCATTCTACCCACCCCGCCCAGGTCCTCACCTTCTGTGACGCCAGGTCACAAGTCTCCCTGCCTCAACCCCGCAGGTCACTGCCTACAGCACAGTGCTGAATCCCGCCCAGGGGTTCCTTCCGGAAGGCCTGAAGGCGCTCTTCGTGGTACCTCCTCCGCTCCACTGAGCCTCCGTTGACCCCTCCTTTATGTCGCACGCGTTACCCAAACCGGGTTCCCTGCCGTCTCCCCAAAGGAGTCGGCACTTCCCACCTCCCGGGCTCTGCTGTCCTTCCACGCCCTAGAAACCTCTCTCCTCCGGTTCCAACATGCCAACATCCGAGCCATCCCACACTGCCTCTCGGTGGCCCCAACCCCCGAGGAGCTTCATTTGTCTTAAACTCCAAGTCTTCATTGACTCCAGACATGCTCACCACGGGTATGTTCTGGGCTGGTGAGCCTTGTCGTTGAGCCCCACCGTGGAACTTGGCACGTCTTCAGGCACGGTCTATGTTCTGTCTCTTGTCAGCTGTTGTCTTCCCCCTCTGGGGTTGCAAGTACTCTGAAGACATCGTTCTAGACCTGCAAGGTCCACTGAGCGGAATTTTGGGTGACTTTTTTTTTCTTTCTAGGCCTGGCAGTGTCCCAGGACCCACTTCTTTCCAGGTGGAGGCGGCCTATTAACTTAACACAAGGTTTGCCGGGCCTCCGCATCCTTGACCTCCTGAGCCTTATCAAGTGAGTTAAATAGTGGCCCGGGATGGATGGGTTACTGGTCCAACTCGGCTGGTCCAGCCTGAAGTAAGGAAACCCGGATACACACAAAGCAAGCAATTGACACATTCAGCCTCTTTCTCCCTGGGAAGAAGAAGGCAGAGACGCAGGCTCCGAGGTAGGAGTGGGGGTGCCACGGGGGGGGGGGGGGCGGGGAGGCAGCCGAGTTCATTAGCCCCCTCATTTGGGGCAAAGGGGATCCGTGTGGTGACAAACAATTGTCCTGGGGGATTTAGGAGGATTTGGCCAAGTGTCCCTGTGGGCCCCAAGCCTCCTCCTAATCCCGTCCACATTTCAGACTACTTAGGATCGCATTAAATGTCAAAGCCGGCGTTTAGGGAAATATCTACATTTCGTATGCATCGCTCGGGTCAAAAGAAAAGCTGAAACGAACCTTCGAGCATTTGGCGCGAGAGGCTCTCTGTGTGGTCCGGAGTGTGAATGGGGAGGGGGGCCGGCGCCCTCGCGGCCTCCCCGCCCAGGAATGCGGGCTTTTCACATATAGAAAATGCTAATTCTTTGTTCCAGCCTGGCCTCCCGGAGGCGCGGAGGCGCCCGGCCGGATTGTCACAGCTGCATTTGCATGTGAGCGGCCCCTGGTCCCCATCCCCACCCCCACCCCCACCCCACCCCCGCATGGCGGGCCGAGGACTTCTGGGACTTCGGAAAGGCCGCTTGCAAACGTCCTCTGCCATCACTGAATCCCCGGGAAAGCCACAGGTAGCTACTCTGGAACTTTCTGAACGGATATCGTTTCCCTTTGTGCCACTGGGCAGGTTCTTCCCCGCCCCCCGCCTCCAACTCCCACTTTATTTAGCGCCTTCAATTATTTTATATAAAACAACTCGTTCCATCGAGGAGGAGGAGGAGGAAGGCATTGGGTGACCCACTCGCATCTGTGCCCTGGCGGCAGGAACCCCGAGCTCCACGTGACGCTTTGCAGGCGCTCAGAGCGAGCAGCCGCGGGTGTGCGCGCGTGTGTGCGTGTGCGCGTGTGCGCGTGTGCGCGTGCGCTTCTACCGAAGGGGACACAGCCCTCAGGTTGTAGAGTCGCCCGAGGTCCCGCAGCAAAGGCGCACCGAGCGCGCACGCCTCCCCGAGGCCCCGGCCGCGCCGGGCCGACTGGATGCTCAGGGCCCAGGGCGCCACCTGTCGGCGGCGAGCGAGCCCCGCGGGGCGCGGGCGCAGCCGAGGGGACCCCGCGTTTCCCAGGCCGGAGCTTTAGCCCTGGGCGACGCCGGGGGCCTGCCTAACCGTCTCCTTCCATGATGACGATGTTTTCCTGATTCACTTCATGTGTTTCATCTTGTTTCTTCTTCCTGTTTGTTTTTGTCATTTAGTTTTTTTTTATTGAGTTGTATTTATTTTACCTTTTATTTCTTTTCTCTTATTTCGTGTATTCTGTTTCCTTACTTTGTTTGGCTTATTGTTTCATGCATGTTCATTTCACGTGGCCAAGTTCATTTCATTAATTAATTTCGTTTATTTTATTTAAACGTCTCTAGTCCGTTATTTAATTTCAATACCCTCTTATACGTCTTACGTCGTTTAACCTCATTGGTTTCGCTTTTCTTTTACTTTATTTGTGGGTGAACGGAAGAGGCGGATACCTTCTTCACCCTATGCTGAGGCTCATGTATTCTGCCTCCGAGTTTGGAAAAATAGAAAAACAAATCGCTCCTCTCCGCAAGCGAATCTGAAACACCTAAAAGTGGGAGGCAAGGTTTGATGTCACAGCCTGTCCAGGAAACTGTGGTCAGTGACTGAAAGTCATTCATAGATCGGTCTCCACTTGACACGGTGTAAAACACTCCCGCCCTGGCAATCAGATCTGTACCCTCTGAGGCACACTGCCCAAGTGGAGTTCGGAGCACGCGGCCCGAGCCTCCAGAGGCCCACGCCAAATTGAGGGCCGAGACAAGGACCCAAGAATTCAAAGAAGGCTTCCTGGAGGAAGGCTCATTTCAGGTGGGCCGGACAGAGAGGGGCTGGGGACTGCTGCAGGTGACCGGGCCATCGGGGGCACATTGCAGACAAATAAAACCGGGAAAGGTCTCTGTCACACTGCAGAGTGTCTGCTGCTGGGGGGACAGCGGTTTGAAACCGGAGGCAAAGGGTCGTTTGTCAGGGACGCGTCTCAGTTCTCAGACCCTGTGATTCTGGGGCGGGGGGGGGGGGGGGGCATAGAGGGCCTCAGGGCCTGTGACTCCCCTGAAAGACCGTGGACATCAGGGTGTGTGTCCTGTGTTATTTGGGGGAAGGAGAGAATAAGTCACTACTTGCTGTTGGTTCTCTGGAAGGTTCTATGAATTGCCTTTCGGAATTTTCACCTGTCTTCCTCCCTTTTGAGAGAGATGAAATATTTATGTCGAAAAAAGTGCAAAAGTGTAAGCAACTTTTACTAGTGAACACCTTTGTGTCCTAGGTCCACCTGTTAACGCTTTACTAACATTTGCTTCAGCCTCTCTCTCTCCTGCACGCACACACCCCTGCGTTCATTTATTTACTCAACTAGCTAGTGAACTTTTGACAGTAAGATGCTGGACACAACGATACTGTCTCTCTCAGAACAGGGCCATTGTCTACGTAAGCAAACGCAATTATAGCTCCCAAGACGTTTACAATTTTATTTAGCAGGACACAATCCACATTTAGATTTTCTCAGTTGCCCCCACCGTGCCCTCTTCCGTCATTTTACCCCTTCGTCCAGAGTCCGCTTCAGGATCCTGCGCGGCATTTGGATGTCGTGGGCCCTCTTTAATTCAGAACATTCCGCAAGCCTTTATGGTCACTCAGGACATTGATAGTTTTCAGGGCTCCAGGCCAGTGGTCTTGGAGAGGTTTCCTCTACCTGGATTTATCCGATTATCATTACTTTTTGTTTGTTTTAATGTTTATTTTTGAGAGAGACAGACAGACAGACAGACCAAGTGCCAGCGGGGGAGGGACAGAGAGAGAGCACAGGAGGGAAGGGGAAGAGAGAGAGGGAGACACAGAATCCGAAACAGGCTCCAGGCTCCGAGCTGTCAGCACCGAGCCCCACGCGGGGCTCGAACTCACGGACCGCGAGATCGTGACCGGAGCCCAAGTCGGATGCTCAACAGACGGATCCCCCAGGTGCCCCTCTCTGATTATTCCTTATGATTGGACGCACATTTTTGTGAGTTGGAGGCTCATTGTTTTCATTCCTGACACCCCTTTCCCAAGCTGATGTACCCCCAGAAGCCAGAACTGTGGTTTCTGACAAGGCTTTCAGCTCTTCCTTTCCTGTCTGTTCAGATTCCAACATCCCAATTTCCACATCATGCTCAAAACAACCAATAGGAAAGCACCAAGACATGCAACTTTCCCTGCCTTAAACTGGCACATCTTCCAGGTTGAGAAACTCAATTGTTTCCTTTCCTTTCTCTTTTCCTTTCCTTTCTGTTCTTTTTTCTTTTCTTCCCTTTTTTCTTTCTTCTCTTGTTTTCTTTTCTTTTTTCTTTTTTCTTGTCTTTTCTTTTTTTTTCTTTTCTCTTCTCTTCTCCTTTTCTTTTTTCTTTTCGTTTTTCTCTCTTTTCTTTCCTTTTTTAATTTCTTTTCTCTCTTCTTTTCTTTTCTTTTCCTTTTTTTTTTTTTTCTTTTCTAAGTAGGCTTCACGCCCAGCACAGAGCCCAACATGGGGCTTGAACTCAGAACCATGAAATCAAGACCTGAGCTGAGATCAAGACTAGGCCATTGAACCAACTGAGCCACCTGGTAGCCCTCGTCGCCCCAGGAAACTCAGTTTTCTGCTGCCATGTAATTACTGTGGCTTTCTTTAGCAGCAAACACAGGCCAGGGAAAGACGTGGGAGATCTGGGGAGCAGACCCAGGCAGTGGCCAAAATGTTGGTTGGAGGAGACCTGCTAGGATCGGAGAAGGGCCACAGAGGTGAGAGACGACTGGCCCGGAGCGGTTCATGCTTGACCCACATCTGGTGAGATGCAGGGTGGATAGGAGTCTTGAGTTGGGGTTGTCCCATGTGCAGTTGAGGGGAGATCTCGGGGAGCTTCTAACTCACCTCAGGGCTAAATGAATCTGCAGATGGGCAGGGATGGGAGGGGATACAAAGATAGAAGCCTCCTCCCAGTTCTTGGACCCCATGGCTCCTGTTGCCACAGTCATCAGTAGGACCGAGGAGCCTGTTGGACAAGATTCCTGCTGTCCCCGTGGAGAGGGCTCCCCGGGGAGGGCGGGGTTGGCGAAGGGCCCAGTGAAGACACTGCCCAGGCATGACACCCAATGAAACTCTCAAACTGGGCAAAAGATGGGTTTCCTTTGGGAAGAGACCCACTTTGCTTTCTTTCTAGTTTGTCGGTGATGCATCCACTTGGATGCCGTCTCCTCCTGGAGCTGGCTTCAGGGAAGGTGGGAAATACACAGACTCTAGAGCCTAATCGCCTGGGTGCGAGTCTCAGGGGCACTCCTTCCTGTGTGACCTCGGGCAACTTACTCACCTCTCTTGCTAGAGTTTCCTCATCTGCAGAATGGGAGTGTAATACCATGAACCTCGGAGGCCTGTTATGAAGCTTCTATGAGGTCATATTTGTAAAGCGCTGGTAACAGTGCCTGGCTCTTATTAAGTACCAGATCGGTGAAGATTAAATAAGTAAAAGAGAGAGAGAATCCCCAGCAGGCTCTGCACTGACAGTGCAGAACCTGATTCGGTGCTCGAACTCCTAAACCGGGAGATCAAGACCTACCTCTCAAGAGACAGAGTCCGACGCTCAACTGACTGAGCCACCCAGCTGCCCCAAAGGTTTTTTCTTTTTCTAATGTTTACCCATTTTTAGAGAGAGACGAGACAGAGCGTGAGCGGGGGAGGGGCAGAGAGAGAGGGAGACACAGAATCGGAAGCAGGCTCCAGGCTCTGAGCCATCAGCACAGAGCCTGACACGGGGCTCGAACTCGTAGACCCGGAAATCATGACCTGAGCTGAAGTCGGATGCTTAACTGAGCCACCCAGGCATGCCTCCCCAAAGGTTTTTTAAAATCAAAATGAAAAGGTTTTGTTTGTTTGTTGTAAATGAGAATAGAGTTCTGAAAGGGTCAGGACAAATGCGGGGAACATGAAGGTAACCCGAGCCACAGGAGCCATTTAGGCCTATACCTCCCCCCCCCCCCCCCACCAGAGGGTGCCTGGATGATGCTGGAGAATGCTACGGGGGGGGGGGGGGGGGGGGCGGCTTTCCTTTCATAGGCCATTGGGCTTTCCTTTCCCAGAAGGAAAAGGGGATTCTTTTCTTTTTCAATTTTTGTTTATGTTTATTCATTTTTGAAAGATAGAGACAGAGCACAAGCAGGGGAGGGGCGGAGAGAAAGAGGGACACAGAATCCAAAACAGGCTCCAGGCTCTGAGCTGTCAGCACCAGAGCCTGATGCAGGGCTCGAACTCACGAACAGTGAGATCATGACCTGAGCCGAAGTCGGATGCTCAACCGACTGAGCCACCCAGGCACCCCTGGGATTCTTTTAACCCAAAGTAGAGGTGAGTTTAGGCGGCTGCATGCCTGGATTTTCCACCCTTCAGACATCCCAGTCTGCTGGAGAAGGTCTTAATTAGGTCTCGTGGCCTTAACTAGAGCCGCAAAGCCCGCGTTTCTTTTTTTAGAGGGTGATCCCACCGAATTAAAATTCAATTAATCCAACTTTAGGGGCAAGAAAAACTATTCGCGAAAAATCATTAAACGGCACGTAAAACCCTTTGAGGAGCAGCAAAGACCAGGACAACCTGGCTTTTGTTAAGGTCCTTTGGGCCCAAAGAGTTCACTTTTTTAAGGAATTTTAACAAGATAGTGGTCACAGTGGAATTTGTTCATGTCGCTTATTTAAGGTTTTACGAGGCCCTGAAAAGAGCCCCCCTCCCCTGGGTCTGCACGACAAGATTTGGTAACAGCAGCACAGTGAGAGGTAAAATCCTGGGGGGTGCTTGAACCCTGGGAGGGGACAAGTGGCCTGGATGCTTCAACAGTGTCACAAAGGGTCGGGGGGATTCCGTGCCAGGTTAAAGGGGACAGGAGACGCAGGGCCCTGGGAAGGCAAAACCAGACATGCCCAGAAAGGACATTATTAGGACAGTCTGCGGATTAGATAACGGCATTGTATCAATGTGACATGTCCCGATTTCGGTAAGTGTACTTGGGTTCTGTAAAATAATGTTTGTATTCTTAGGAAATGCACAAGGAACTGATTACAAGTAGAAGGGTATCATATCTCCTTCCAAATGGTTCAGAAAAACAATTAGATACATAAAGTTATATGTGGCGCGTGGGTGGCTCAGTTGGTTAAGCGTCCCACTTGGGCTCAGGTTATGAACCTGTGGTTCATGGGTTCAAGCCCTGTGTCAGGCTCTGTGCTGACAGCTCAGAGCCTGGAGCCTGTTTCAGATTCTGTGTCTCCCTCTCTCTCTCTGCCCCTCCCCTGTTCATGCTCCGTCTCTCTCAAAAATAAATAAACGTTAAAAAAAGCTTTTTTAAGAAAAAATTTAAAAAACATAGATTATGTACTTTTATAATAGTATCAAAACTTGTGAAGAATTTTGTATTCTTTTTTCTTCATAAATGCTTTATCACAAGTGGTCTTCCATATTTTCACATAGAATTCATTTACATTGCTTTTAGTTGACTACGTAACATTTCTTTCAACTGAGTATCCCATACTTAACGATTTCACCATTGTTGGGGAACATCTATTGGGATTGCTTTTTCTTCTTCTGTTACCAAGTATATCTGCTTTTGTTTACTCTAGATTACTTTAATGGTTTAAAACTGGGCCCCTGGGTGGCTCAGTTGGTTGGGCGTCCAACTTCAGCTCGGGTCATGATCTCACGGTTTGTGGGTTCGAGCCCCGCGTCAGGCCGCGTGCTGAAGGCTCAGGGCCTGGAGCCTGCTTCTGATTCTGTGTCTCCCTCTTTCTCTGTCCCTCCCCCGCTCATGCTCTGTCTCTCTCTGTTTCAAAAATAAAAAAGTTTTTTAAAGTTATATTTATAGAATTATGTACACACACACACACACGGCCCTTGAACACCAGGAGTTTGAACGGCACTGGCTCCACTCATGTGCGGATTTTTTCCCATTAATTCAGTACAGTTCTGCACATGTATTTTCTCAGTAACGTTTCCTTTTCTCTAGCTTCCTTTATGGTAAGAATGCAGTTTATAATCCATGTAACATACAAGATATGTGTTCATTGACTGCTGATGTTATTGGTAAGGCTTTGGGTCATCAGTAGGCTGTTAGTAGTTACGTTTTGGGGGAGTCAAATGTTATCCACGGATTTTCAACGTCACGGGGGTCGGTGCCCCTAACCCCACGGTGTTCAAGGCTAACTGTGTATAATACATCCATTTGTACATGGAATACATATGTATTAATGTATAATCATATTACAGGCATAACGGGCACCTGGCGGGTTAAGTGGGTGCAGCACGTGACTTTTGATCTTGGGGCTGTGAGTTCGAGCCCCATGTTGGCACTTGGAGATTCCTTAAAAAAATAATAGGAGGGGTGCTTGGGTGGTTCAGTCAGTTAAATGTCCAACTCTTGGCTCGGGTCACGATCTCAGCTCAGGTCTGTGCTGACGTCATGGAACCTGCTTGGGATTTTCTGTCTCTACCCTTCCCCCCATTCTTGTGCTCCCTCTCTCTCTCTCTCCTCCCCCCAGCCCCCTTCCCCTTGCTTGCACGTGTGCACACATGCGCTCTCTCCCAACATAAAAAAATCAAATGATTTCAAAATACAAAGTAAACAAAAATAAAAACGAGAGAAACTAAATAAGCCTAAGAAGAGACAAACGCTAACAAAAAAGAAAGAGAGAAAGGAGGTGCCGTGGGGGCAGGTGAACAGCATGCTCACGTCTGACGACCACACTTCCCGGGTTCCTCCTGCCTGATAACACCCTCAGGTGGGTTCCAGCAGACCGCTCGAGGGGTCCCCCTAAGACGCTCGTGACCAGACGGGGAGACCTAAGGCCCTTGCCTGCGGTCGCCGGAAACCCGGGGCCATCGTGCGACGAAGAGTCACGGAGGGTCACTGGTGCCCGCGGCGCGCGACTGGCCCCCGCCTCCGGGGCGCCGGCGGTTTGGAACGCGGGACGAGCACGGACGACGGTTCCGCGGGGTGTGGTCCGGTCCGGCAGAACCCGAGTGGCAGCAGCGACGCGCGCGTTCGGGCCCGGGTCTGGGGAGGGAACCCGCCGGAAGCGCCCCCCGCCCCGGCCGGGACCGCGGAAGCGGGAGGTTTCGGAGGCCGAGCACCAGCCTCCCAGGAAAAACGCGGTGAGCGCTGAGCGGGACGGCGGGCCCGGCCCGGCCCGGCCCGGCCCGGAGGTGGGACGCGGTCGGCGCGGCCGCGATCCTCGGCAGGGGCACGTCGGGCAAAGGCGGCGGGCCGGGCGGCCGAGGCGCCGCCGAGCGGCTTCGGGGAGGCTGCGTGCGGCTCGGGGCCGGGCCCCGAAGGGGGAGCCCGCGCGCGGCGTGAAAACCCCCTCCCCGCGGGCGGCGGGCGCGTCTGGCCCGGAAGCGCGGCGCTCGGAGCGGGCGAGGCCCGAGGTGAGCGCCCGGGGCCCGTGAGGCCGCCCGGGGCGGGTCGCGCGCGGTGTCTGCCTGCTTCCCAGCCGGGCCCGCGAGCCCCCTCGCGGGGCCGAGCCGGGAGGACCGGACGACCCGACGTGTTGGTCACAGCCGGAGTCTAGGGGACAGGTTTGGCGGAAGACGCGGCGCCGGAGCCGCGGAAGAGAGGCGGCCGCCGCGCGACAGCAGCCGGGCCGCCCCGGGCGGAGAGGGACGACGGGGGCAAGGGCCCGGTGCTTCGCTCCTCCCCACGCCCCCGTCCGCCGGCCAGACCCCTTCGGAAGCCGACCGACCCCGGAACGCGGGCCGTGCCGGTGCCAGGCCGCCTCTGGGACCCGGGACCGAGCAGGGCAGGGCGGGCAACGGGGGGTTGGGGGCACACGGGCCCCCGAGGAGCGCCGGCACGATCTCCCCAGGCACCGCGTTGGTCCCTCCCGGGAACCGCACGATCCGTTTGGTATTGATTCCGCCATAAACCCGCTCGAGCTCCCAGTGTCCCCATTTATCCAACCGCTCAGGCCAAAAACCTTGGAGTCACCCCCTCTTCTGCTTCCTGACTTCAGTCTTTCTTTCTATTTTCTTTTTTCTTTTCCTTTCCTTTCCTTTCCTTTCCTTTCCTTTCCTTTCCATCCTTTCCTTTCCTTTCCATCCTTTCTTTTCCTTTCCATCCTTTCCTTTTTTCTGTCCTCTTTTCGTTTTTCTTTTCCTTTCCTTTCCATCTTTTCTTTCCTTTTCCATCCTTTTTTCTTTTTTTCTGTTCTCTTTTTTCTTTTTCTTTCTCTTTTCTCTCTTTTCCTTTCCTTTCCATCTTTTCCTTTCCTGTCCTTTTTTCTTTTCTGTCCTCTTTTCTTTTTTCTTTTCTTTTCTGCCCTCTTTTCCTTTCCTCCTTTCCATCCTTTCTTTTCCTTTCCATCCTTTCCTTTTTTCTTTTCTGTCCTCTTTCCTTTCCTTTCCATCCTTTCTTTTCCTTTCCATCCTTTCCTTTTTTCCTTTCTGTCCTCTTTTCTTTTTTCTTTTCTTTTTTTCTGTTCTCTTTTCTTTTTCTTTCTCTTTTCTCTTTTCTTTTTATTTCTCTTTTCTCTCTTTTCTTTTCCTTTCCATCTTTTCCTTTCCTTTCCTGTCCTTTTTTCTTTTCTGTCCTCTTTTCTTTTCCTTTCCTTTCCTTTCCATCCTTTCTTTTCCTTTCCTTTCCTTTTTTCTTTTCTTTTTCTTTTCTGTTCTCTTCTTCTTTCTCTTTTCTCTCATCTTTTTTCTTTCTCTTTTCTCTTTCCTCTTTCTCTTTTCTCTTTCCTTTTCTTTTCTCTTTCTCTTTTCTTCCCTTCTCTTCTCTTCTCTTCTCTTCTCTTCTCTTCTCTTCTCTTCTCTTCTCTTCTCTTCTCTTCTCTTCTCTTCTCTTCTCTTCTCTTCTCTTCTCTCTTTTCTTTCTTTTCGAGAGAGAATCCCAAGCAGGCCCTGCACAGGTCAGTGCAGAGGCCAACATGGGGCTCAAGCTCAGGAATCCTGAGATCATGACCTGAGGTGAAATCAAGAGTCAGATGCTTAACCCACCGAGCCACCCAGGTGCCCATCTTTCTCTCATTCAACCTATTAGGAAATCCACACCCTTTCATCTCAGTTCCGACCCAGCTGGGACTTGCACTCCACATTCGTTCATGTGTACACCATCTGTCTCCTCCTTCACGGTGAATTCCCAAAGTCTGGCACATAGTAGGTGCTCAGGAAACACTCGTCGAGTGACGTCACCTATTGCCTCATTGTCTCGCTGCATTGACTTGGGTAAGTCCCCCCTCCCGTCAGTTGGCAGGTAGGCTGGAGGCTGGCTGTCCTGCACAGCCTCATTCACATGTGTGTTAGTTGGCCAGGCATCGGGGTGGGGAGAAGGTGTACCTGGCCTCCGTGTCTCTCATCCTCCCAACAGGTTGGCCCAGGCGATCACAGGGGTTCAAGAGCAACAAGAGGGCTGAGCTCCATTTTTTTAAAATATTTATTTATTTTTGAGAGAGAGAGCGCGTGCGAGAAGGGGAGGGGCAGAGAGAGAGGGAGACACAGAATCCGAAGCAGGCTCCGGGCTCCGAGCCGGTCAGCACAGAGCCCGACGCGGGGCTCGAACCCACAAACCACGAGATCGTGACCTGAGCCGAAGTCGGAAGCTTAACCAGCTTAACCGACTGAGCCACCGTGGTGCCGCAGAGGGCTGAGCGTCACTCAAAGACTTGCAGGTTTCTGCTTTTGTCACATTTACTACCGTCCCATTAATCAAAGCAAATCACATGGCTATGCCAGAGCCCTTGTGAGAGGACACTACTAAAAACCGAGGACACAGGGAGGCATGAAATGAACAACTTGGGGATCACAGTTCCTACAAACTCCTCCCACAGGCAAACGTGGCAGATTTCACAAGGGAGGTAACCGCTGAAGTGCAGTGAGGGTGGGAGGGGAGGGAGGAGAAAGGACTTCCGACCCTGGGTTGTGAGTCAGGATGGGTGGGCTTAGATGGATGAGGTGGAGGGTAATGACATTGCAGATGATGCAGCATCAAAGTACCTGGGGCGGGGGTGGGGGGGGGGAGTGTAATTAGTAATAATACTAGCATGCATCACCATCGTTTTCTGAGCTTTCCCATGTACCCGGTTCTGAGCTGAATACTTTAAAGCATTATCTCATTTAATCCTCATAATGATCCAGAAAGCCAGGATCTCTCTATCTTTATCCCAATTTTACAGAAGAGGAAAACAAGGCCTAGAGGAGGATTTTTTAGATCATCAAAGCACAACCCATAAAAGAATAAATCAATAAATTGAATAAGTTGGACTTCATCAAAATTTTAAAAAGTTTTTTTATGTTTATTTTTGAGAGACAGAGGGCAGAGTGTGAGCAGGGGAGGGGCAGAGAGAGAGGGAGACACAGAACATGAAGCGGGTTCTAAGCTCTGAGCTGTCAGCACAGAGCCCAACGTGGGCCTCGAACTCACAAACCGTGAGATCATGACCCGAGCCAAAGTCAGACACTTAACCGACTAAGCCACCCAGGCGCCCCTCAAAATTTTAAGTTAACACAAAAGAGAATGCAAACATAAGCAATAGTCTGGGAGAAAAATCTTTGCAAAGCAGGCATCTGATAAAGGATTTATATCCAAAAATATATAAAGAACTCTCAATAATAAAACAGTCAATAATAAAAGAACCCCCTCAAAAGAGGCTGAAGCTGTGAACACTTTCATCATTTACAAATAAACACACGAAAAGAAGCTCAATATCATTAGATATTAGGGAAATGCAAATAAAACCACAATGAGGGCCCCTGGGTGACTCGGTCAAGCGTCCGACTTCGGCTCAGGTCGTGATCTTTCGGTTCGTGGGTTCGAGCCCCGCGTCGGGCTCTGCTGACAGCTCAGGGCCTGGAGCTGCTTCGGATTCTGTGTCTCCCTCTCTCTCTGCCCCTCCCTCCCTCTCCTTCTCTCTCTCTCCCAAAATAAATAAATTAAACCTCACAATAAAAAAAAAAAAAAAAAAGATTGGGCTCAGAAGAGGCATAGCGTCACTTCTGCCATATTCTGTTGGCCCAAGCCAGACTCTAGGAGAGAGGCAATAGACCGCAGCTTTCAGTAAAAGCTCTGGAAGTCCCGGAGACACAGTGAGAACAGCCAGGGCAGAAAACAGACAGTGAGTCTGAAGCAGTGTTAGCTGTCCATTGATAGGTGGTGGAAAGGGGTTTACGTGGAAGGGTGGTGGAAAGGGAGGTCTGGGACAGAGCACAGAGATCTTTGGCCATCAGGTTAAGCAATTTGAGTTAACTTTTAGGTAAGAGGGACCAGGTGGAATCGGGAGCAGGTGGAATGAGTGAGGGTCAGGGTTGCGCTGAAAAAAGGAAAACTTAAATGGCATAGAGACCTTCAGCTACAAAATCAGAGAGCATTTGGAATGAGAAGCTGCACAGGCTTATACATATTTTGATTTTCTGCTATATTTGTCTTTAAAACAACCTTTGTTGTTCTTTGCCCCCTTATGAAAGGTACACATTTCATTTTAGAAAATCTAGGCTGGGAGCTCAGCTTAAAAACGGCGGGCCACAGTGGGCGCTGGAGGGGAGAGTGACAGGAGGAGAGATGGCCACTGTGTTAGAGGGGAAGGAGGACACAATTGGTTGTATGAGACGTGGAGGGCCAGCGGAAGGTAGTGATGAAGCAATGATAGATTTAAGTGGCAGGCACTCACCGAATAATGATGATAAAAAGCTAATGTTCAAGGGGCGCCTGGGTGGCTCAGTCGGTTGAGCACCAACTTTGGCTCAGGTCATGATCTCACGGTCTGCGAGTTCGAGCCCGGCGTCGGGCTCTGTGCTGACCGCTCGGAGCCCGCTTCGGATTCTGTGTCTCCCTGTCTCTCTGCCCCTCTGCCATTCATGCTCTGTCTCTCTCCATCTCTGAAAAGTGAATAAAGCTTTAGAAAATAAACATTAAAAAAATAAATACAAAAAGCTATTATTTAAATATGTGCTTGGGCATTTATGTGTCATTGGTGCTATACTAAAAATCGTACACTTAATAGCTCACTTATCCCTGACGAGCTACGTGTTTGCACCAGTCGCGTTACAAGCATGAGAAATCTGAGACAGGGAGGTTAACTAACTTGGTCAAAGTCATACAGCAGAGTGGTGGAGATGGGAGGTAAGCCTAGCTGAGCTGTGAACTACTTTGAACTACTAAAGCTACCTAGCGATTTTTACTTTTCCTGTGTACAATTCAAGTGTCTCTACCATAGTCTCGTCAATTTCTTGGTAACTAGAGTTTACATTATATCCCCCTCCCTTGCTGCTATTCTGAACTCAGGGTTGTTGAGAGCAGCTGATGCGCTTCTGTCAAATGATCTCAAGGCCAGAGTCAGGGTATGGAGTCAAGAGTTGGCCAGGTGTGCAGAGCTCCCCCCCCCCCCCCCCCACCTCAACTGGCAGGAGGCAGGCAATGAATGACTCAACAGCTGTCTGTTAAGCTGGTACACCCCCCCCCCCAGCATGGCTCAAAATAGTAATTGTGATGTAATATTTGTTTAATGTCTGAAAAGAATACTCTGGTGATTTATGTACTTCAAAATTATGTAAATGTACCCTCAGGATGCTGAGTGAAAGGTGCAATTTTGACATCAGAACCAGCGGATGCATCAAATATTTAATTAAAGGACCAGATGAAAAAAGCAGATGATGGAAATGTGGTCTCGCCACTCCCCCCCGCCCCCAGGTCTGAGACAGCAGCAAGGTCCTGTGTCACCCTTGAAAACAAAACAGGACTACAGATGAATTCGAGAAAAAATGCACATTTACCGTCTACCTATTTTTAGGGCGGGTTTCTTTTAAAAGCGGCTGTTAAAATACAAACGATGTATTTTCAGGACTCAGGAAAGAACATGTAGTCCCTTTCTGATGTTAACCAGTGGAGGGAAAGCTGGAAGGCTGCTTGCTTAGGAAGGGTGTTTATTAGCTAGGATGGCAGTGAAAAATTTAATACTCGTTTATAGCAGGGGACCGTCTTGGGCCCTTCGTCTGGGTACGTGGCTCTCCTTCCTCTCATGAGTAAGCAATAGCCTAGGAAGTCTCATCCCAATTTGTCCTTTTATCGCTATACAGTATTTCAAAACCTTAACTGTATTTCCATAGCAGTGGGGTTAATTACTTGCTGCAAAGATTCCCCCGATTTCCTACAAGTTGTCTTAATGGAAACTCGGAATGTGCTGCATGAACCATTTACACCGCAGCCCTGTTTCCTGGCAGTGTCCTGCCAATTCAAGAAAGGAAAGAAAGGGAAGGTACTTCATAAGGAAGCAAGACCTTTTTTCTCCCTGCTTGCTTTCTCCTTTCTTTTCTTTTTGGTTTATTGTGGGGAATCGTCTCCAGGAAACCAGCCCGCCAACCGCGGTCAGGTGTGATTCCTGTTCCTGGAGTTACACCTTCCTGCTCCACCGGGTGTCTCAACTGGCTTTTCGTCTGGGCCATCCGCTAGCAAACTGGCTTAGAGCCGTAGGACCTGGAGGACAGATGAGTCTTTCCCCCTTGGCATCTTTTTTTTTTTTTTTTTTTTTTTTTTTTTTTAACCTTTTTAGCTGCTTGAGGGTGAGGCTATCCAACAGGGCGTCCAGGGGGCTGGTGGCCCATCCCTTTTCTGACCCTCTGGGGCCATCTTCCTTCTGGCAGTTCTCTTCCCCCATCTGTTTTCCTCTTGTTTTTGTTTAAAACAAAACCAAAAAAAAAAAAAAAAAAAAAAAGGAATTAAAAACAACCAGAGAAAGGAAAAGAAACAAACCCAGAAATACACACAACACGTCTGGAGCAAGGCCAGCATGGCAGAAAATTCTGTAGCAGTGTGGAGATTCATGTGTGAGCATGTACATGTTTACACGTGCGTCTCAAATTATGAAAGAAACTCAGATTGGCAGTAGATGGGACCAAGAGGGGCCCCTCCTTCATCTTTAAAGTATAAAATGTTTACTTCTATTTCATGGTAAAAAAAAACGGGGGGGCTCTGTTTTGTTGTTTTCCAGTTTTATTGACATACAACGAACATATGTTATGGTTTCCTCTAATGATGATTTTTCCACTCCTCACACATCCCAGTGAGTGTGCACTGAGCCCGGATTCAGTCCAGGGGCTGAGGTGAGCGCTCCTAAGAGCAGCTGAGGACCCGGGCCTTTCCTGTGGGGCTGTGAGGCTCTTCTACCTTGAAGCTCCTTCCATCTCAGGACAGTACTTGGGCCGCAGGAAGAATCTGTCCTGTAAGGGAGCTGTTTCTGCAGCCCGAGGCCTTCAAGCACATTTGTTCAGCTGGGATGATTGGAGAGCTCTTTCCAGGTTGATTTTTCCCTGGAAAACTACCTGAATTCTGATGAACCAACTCAGAGGAGCTGGGGATGTTTACATAGTTGTGTTTTTTTTTTTTCCTTCATCATTTTGGTTATTGAGGCTGAACACCAAGTTATTTTTTTTCTTCTTATTGAAGTACAATTTACAAACAGTGAAATGTTGAACAGATCTTAAATGGCAGACTGACAAGTTTGGACCAATGTATACACCAGTATATTTCTATTTCCTTCCTGCAGAAGGTTCCATCCTCCCCCCTTCCCAGCCCAAATCCCTTACCCCCAAGGGTACTGGTCCTATCCCCACGGCTTAGTTTTGCACGTTCTAGAATTTCCTGTGAATGGACTCGCACAGTATGAACTCTTTTGTGTTTGGCTTCCTTCTCCTAACATGATGTTTTCGAGATTCATCCAGGTAGTTGCCCGTACCGGTAGGGCCCAAGATGTCACTAACGTGACGTGTTAAGATGGGGACAGTTGTTCACACCCGTTGGCCTTCAGACCAGACGCCCTCTAGACCCTGGTATGTGGCCTTCTGTGCTCTTCTAAGCCAGCCTCTCTCCAGGGCCGAGCAAGTTCCTCTCCCAGAACTGCCCAGGCAGCCGGAGGAACCACCCAGATGGCCGCGGGGGGGCCGTCCCCGGGCAGCCCTCCCCTGAACCGCTGACCTCTGCCCCCCACCCCCCATTAAACTCAAAGGAAACTGGCTCGTCTGCAGATCAGAATTCAAGATTCGTTAAATTCCACGCATCCAGTAGTACACACAAGTGTGTGTTTGGGGATCATACGCAGAGTCCTTGAGAAAACGTAAAAGGAAAAAAAAAAAAAAAGTGTGTGTGTGTGTGTGTGTCTCTCGGGGGCGGGCGGGCGGGGGGGGAACCCAGACCTCGCTGGCAGTGGATCTCGGCCTCGGTAGAACCAGGATTCAAAATGAAATCTTTTCTTTTTTAAATAAACGGAAGAGTCGCTCTCCGCTCCTCGCTCGGAAGGTTTCAAAGGTCGTCACACCGAAGCCCGGGGGCGTTCATCTCCCCAGCGGCCTGGAGAAGGGAGGAGGTCGGAGGGAGGAGGGAGGGAGCACACAAAAGCGAGCCGTGCCGAGAGGGCTAATGTTTCCTGTTTGCCTGGAACCCCCTCCCCTGTGTCCCCTCCCCCAGCCCCCTCCCAGCACTCGGGCGGAAGTGAGTTTGCTCCTTTGGAGATTAAAAGGATTCCGAATTCCGATCAGTCCCAATAACCGGCGTACCGAGAGCGGAGGAGAAGGAGAAGGAGGAAGAGGCGGCAAAGCAGAGAAAGAGGGGGCACGCGCGCGCGTGCACGCACTCAGGCCGAATTGGGGAGGGGAGTTGTGCACGGCCCCGGGAGGCCAGGGCGCACGGCGCGAGCAAGGGCCAGTAGGCGCGGCGCGGCCGAGGCCACCCGAGTCCCGCTCGGGGACTCCGAGAGAAGATGACGCGGGCCGGCGGCGTGGGCCACGCGGCTCCCGAGCTCACCGCGCCGGGCTGCTGCCGGCTCCACTGATTCCTGCGCGCCCCCGGAGGAAGCTGCGTCCCCCGCGGCTCGGGATCGGAGGGGGGACCAAGGCGAGGGCGAAATGGCCCGATGACAAAGGAAATGTGATCCCCCTTCGCTGCCAAGGTTTCAGAGAGGACGGACGTGAGGAGGAGGGGCGCGGGGCGCGCGCGGAGCTCGGATAGCATTGCACGACGGCTCGCGCGGAGCGGGCAGCGGGTACATCTAATATCTTCCTGCCGATGAATAATTCAGGCCCGGCCCCGCGGGGACCTGCGGCCCCGCGCTGCAGCGCGGCTAACCCGGAGGGGAAGGAGCGCGCGCGGGAGGCGCCAAGGCCCGGCGAGGCGGGGGCGCGAGGGCCCCGGGCCGCGTGGGGCGCGCGTGCGTGTTAAGCGCCCGGCAGCCGCGGCCGGGCCAGGCGGGGCGCGCGGGAGAACCGAGGCGCGTGGGGCGCGCGTGCGTACTACCCGCGTGCGGCCGCGGCCGGGCCCCCACTAGCTGCAGCTGCGGCGGGGCCGACCGCCCGGCAGGGGAGGCCGCGCCCGGCCGTGCGCCGGCCCCGAGCGCCGCACGCCGGGCCACCCAGGAGCCCCGGGCCGCCGCGTCATGCGGCGGGGCGGCCGGCGTCGCGCGGGGGCACACGGGCTGGCCGTCGCGCCGCTGCCGCCTTGGCTAGGGTGGGGGGCTTTCCTCTCCCGGGAAGAGACGAACTAAATCTGTTGGAGGAAAAGCCACGCACCAAACGCTCGCGGAGCCGAACGCCGCTTCACCCCGTCGGGACCCGGATTGCACAGCGGACTCCACCTTGGTGGGGGGGGGGGGGGGCCTCTCCCCGGGGCTGGCGAGAACCGCGCTTCGGCTGCTCCAGCGAGCCCTCTGACCTCCCCGCCCCCGCTCGCCCCTCGCGTGTCGGGACTTGTTCGGCGCTCCCGCTCCTGAAGGCAACGCAGCCTCGCGTCCTCCGGCAGGAATCCGTGTCACCTCCGGGCAGCGGCATTTGATGCCCGCAGCGTCGGGGCCGGCGGCGCGCGGGCGGGACGCGGCGAAGCGGGGCGCGCCGAGCCGCCCCGGGGCCGGCTCCTGGCTCGCAGGCCCGCTCGATGCGTGTTTCTGAGTGAGTCGGCGGCTCCCCCCCACCCGCCTCGGCGGTGCTCTCCTCCCCTCCTCCTCCTCCTCCTCCTCCTCTTCCTCTCCGGCCTCCTCCCGCCTCCGAGCCGGCCTGCAAATGGCTTCGTTCCCCGAGACCGACTTCCAGATCTGCCTGCTGTGCAAGGAGATGTGCGGCTCGCCGGCGCCGCTCTCCTCCGGCTCGTCCGCGTCGTCGTCGTCCTCGCAGACGTCCACGTCGTCGGGCGGCGGCGGCGGGGGCCCGGGGGCCGCGGCGCGCCGCCTGCACGTCCTGCCCTGCCTGCACGCCTTCTGCCGCCCGTGCCTCGAGGCGCACCGGCTGCCGGCGGCCGGCGGCGGCGGCGGCGGCGGCGGCGCGCCCGGGGAGCCCCTCAAGCTGCGCTGCCCCGTGTGCGACCAGAAAGTCGTGCTGGCCGAGGCGGCGGGCATGGACGCGCTGCCCTCGTCCGCCTTCCTCCTCAGCAACCTGCTCGACGCCGTGGTGGCCACGGCCGACGAGCCGCAGCCCAAGAACGGGCGCGCCGGGGCCCCGGCGGGCGCGGGCGGCCACAGCAACCACCGGCACCACGCGCACCACGCGCACCCGCGCGCGCCCGCCTCGGCCCCGCCGCCGCTCCCCGCCCGCGCCGCCGCCGCCCGCGCCGCCCCGCGCCGCGCCCGGCGCCCCGGCCGCCTCCCCGTCCGCGCTGCTGCTGCGCCGGCCGCACGGCTGCAGCTCGTGCGACGAGGGCAACGCGGCCATCGTCGCGCTGCCTGGACTGCCAGGAGCACCTGTGCGACAACTGCGTCCGCGCGCACCAGCGCGTGCGCCTCACCAAGGACCACTACATCGAGCGCGGCCCGCCGGGTCCCGCCGCCGCCGCCGCCGCCGCCGCCGCCGCTGCCGCGCAGCAGCTCGGGCTCGGGCCGCCCTTCCCCGGCGCGCCCTTCTCCATCCTGTCCGTGTTTCCGGAGCGCCTGGGCTTCTGCCAGCACCACGACGACGAGGTGAGTGCGCGGGGGGCGGCGAGTGGGGGGCGGGGGCTCGCGCCCCCCCCCAGGACCTCCGTCCCCCGGTCCCCCACGCGAAGGGAGCGGGGTGGGGGTGGGGGTCCTCTCCGGCTCCCGTGTCTTTCCCCTGACGACGCGGCGGTCGTCGGCGCCGAGGAGGTCGTTCCCCGGGAAGCGTGTGTGGCGAGGTCTGGCCTCGGCGTGCTTGCTGCGAGGGACCCCGGAAGGCGCGGAGTCCCCTCTTCTCCGTGTCTCGTTTCGTGCAGTGGCTGGTCGTGGCCGCCGTAGCCTCCGTGTGTGTGTGTGTGTGCGTGTGTGTGCGCGCGCGCGCGTGTGTATACAGTTGGCTTGCGTGTGCGAACCCCCCCCCCCCCCGCCCCCTTACCTGGATGGTCCCCGAGGTTTGAGAACACTCCCTCCTTAGGGGCTTTGATTTCCTCTTTTCTGTTTGACAACACGTGTGTGCTGTTAAGACGCGGGATGGAAGGTGTGTGTGTGACTGTGTAGACGCGGTCTCTGGTGCAGGCACAGCACAGCCCCCCCCCCCCCCCCGCCCCCCGGGTCGTGAGGCCCCTCCGTCAGCGCGTTTTCGCGTCCCTGCTTGTCGGACTCGCAGACTGGCCTTGGACTGGGGTGTGACCCGGACACGCACGGCTGTGAGTCGGCAGCGCGTGTGCCCGCGGGGACCCGGTTTGCACGTGCGCGCCTGTGAGTGGGGGGAGTCGAGGGGCCTTGCCCACGGGCCTCACCGAGCTGGCACGACAGCCCCTCGGGCCGCCCCCGCCGGCCCCCGCCCGCGATCCGTGCGGGAATTGGTTTCCCGGAGGGGGGAGGCGCCCCCACCCCCGCTGCGCCGCGGGCTGGACTTCCCTTCGAGAAAAACCGGAGCCCTCCGCCGCTCGGCGCAGAGTCCGCGGGCTGCGGGGCAGGCTTTGGGTTCGATTTCGCTCGTTTGGCCGTCGACTGAAGCTCGCTCGCTTACTTTCCGCACCGTGTGAGGCCTTCCGCTTACACCTTGGCCCGTCAGAGGAAGGGACTAAAGTCTTTGAGGAGCGGGCCCCGCCAGGAGGGTCGGTAACTTAAGCCGCCGTCCGCCCGCAAACCCGTGAGATGTGTGTGCGGTGGCGAGGGTCCTGCCTGGCAGGGGAAGCAAGCGGGAGATGGCGGAGGCTTTGGAGACCAGGAGCGCGTGTGTGCCGGGACCGAGCGGGGCCGAGGCTTGCGCAGTGTGCCGCCTCCTCCACTCCTAACCTGTTATTTGGGGACGAGGGCGGAGCTATTGCTTGATGGCCTTAAGCCGGCGTCTCCTATTGGAAAAAAGCCGAAATTCTAATCTACTGGTTGTAGGCGCCGCATTTTAAGTTTCCTTCCAGATATTAAGCTAGGGGGCATTCTTTTCCTTCATTTTTGAGCCTCGGGTAGGCACCTTAGAAGTTGGCACATTCGGGGAATGCTCTTCCACTTTTAGAAAAATGAATGATTGAGCTAAATACCGATCTTGAAGCCCAGGAATGAAAAGATGGAGTCCAATCACTTGAAGATTAGGGTCAATGGGGGGGGGGGGGGGAGTGAAGGGAGGGAAAGAACGTCTCGAATCTGCCACAGTCTCCCTCCTGGGGGTTGGGGGGCGCTGGTTGAATTCTCCCTCCCGGCAGCTGAGCTTAGACGTCAGGTTTTGTTTATGTTCCCGGTTAAAGATCTACACTCGTTTTACTCAGGCCAAGGCAGAAAGATGCTTCGTGTGGGCAGACTTGTAAAAGGTTTATACACTTTTAAAATTATACCACTGTTCAAACGGTGTGGGCGGGTGTGAGGTGTCCCCTCGCCCTGGTGGTTCTCCGGGATGCCCTGAAGATTCGCTCTGTAAGTTGTGCAACACTAGGCTCAAGTCTGGCAAAGCATTAATGGATTCCCTCGTCAAACTGCTCTTTAGAAGCAGGAAGCTTTCTCCGGTTGGGGAGTTGTGTCCCCTCCGGTTTCATTTAGAGAAGGTATCTTGGACAGGAACGCTCAGACCTTCGGTCGTGGTCGTCTCTGCGTTTAGGATGCTGGGAAGTGTGGGTTTAAAGGTGACACACCAGTGCTGTGACCGGCGGGCCAGAGTGTTAGGAGAGAAAGCACCAGGCTCGTGCAGGGGTCTGACCCTCGAGTTCTTGCCCATTGCCCTCTGTGTCAGGCCCGGTCAAACAGTCCAGGGAGCCCCCTGCCTTCCAGTGGTGCTGCCTGGCCTCGGGAAGGAGGCTGGAGCCCCGGCCTCTCCCGGCTTTAAGGTCCGGGAAGGTGCTTTGGGCGCCCGGGGACGTGGAGGGGCCAGTAGGGTCTGGCCCGCGGGGCTTTCCTTAAGCACCCTCCACTCCACCCCTCTCCCAGGGTACCCTCCTTAGGGTAGGCAAGGTTTCCAGAACTTGGCTTAAAATGTGCCTCTAAAACCTCAAAGAAGATAATTGGATTTAACAACAAGACGATAAAGGAATTGTGGCTCCTGTAACACCGTAGCTTGGTGTCCCAGTGGTGAGTTCAGAGGCCTGCAGGCGCCAGGCCCAGGCCCGGCCGAGAGGTCAGCACGGCGGGAGCCCTGGAGGCGGCGGCGCAGCGGCCGCTTCTCTCCCCGCGGGCACCGAGAAGGCGGCCTGGAGAGTCGGGGCGCGCGCATTTTGGGCACAGCGTGTAGGAGTTGGGCGCGCCCCGCGGTTGCCCTGGTCGTGGTGCTGTCGTGTGGGAGATGAGCCCTTGGCGGCTGCAGGCCACGCGGGCGGCTCAGAGCTCGGGGGGCGGGGGCGGCGGCGGCTGGGGCGCGTCGGCACCCGGTAACTGGCGGGAAGCAGCGTGGGATCCGAGCGTGTTCGTCCCCAGGAGAGGCCCTGTCACTGGCGGGGTGGGGGACGTGGCGGGGGACGCGGTTGCCATCTTGAGCCACGGGAGGCATTGCAGCTCAGCCAACCGACCAGGGCAGTGTTGTTCCCAGTTAGGCCGGGCGGGGTGGGTGTCGATCTTCCTGTCTCCCGCATGGAAGATGGGGGTGCAGGTGCTGATGCAGTTGGCCTTGGACCTAAAACAGCCAAGCGAACAACAACGACAAAAAAAACCCCGACAGCTTCCTATCAGTATAAATTCTAGAATTCCAATCCAATAGGATCCTGTATGGGGACCCCATCCATCCTAGGCTGGGGGAGCTCTTTTTCTCCCCAGGAAACGACTCTGCAGAAGTCAGCCTCATTCCACTTTGAGGAAGATGGCTGCCTCAAATAATTGGCTGAGGAATGAATTCTTGTCTTGTATCTTACATTGACTGAGTCATGGTGAACGGGGATATTACCAGTGCTGGTCCCAATATACCCTGCATTCCCGGAGCCTAAGCTCCTTCAGGCAGGCATCCCTGAAACTGTATGTGCGAGCTGTGTAAGTGATGAAATGTATATCCGGGACACTTTGTTCAGGGCAGGAGGAAAACCGCGAAAAGAAATGTGCATTCTAGTGTTTGTGCGCCCATCTTCCACCTGCTCTGCGGGATTTGGCGGATGTGTGTCTGCTTAATGCACGAATCTCCCCCATTTGCCAAACCAACCTAGCTTTCCATACATTCCTTGGAAATGATTGGAACTTGCCAGTTTGAATCCAGTTCACCAGGTAGATTCCTGAAGGTTGAGGTCTCTCGAATTAAACAAACAGAAAAATGCTTGACGAAAATAAATGGGCGAGAAATGCTCATTATTGATCTCTTAATTCCTTAGCCTTGAATGTAACCTTGGGCTTTCTAAAAAGTCACAGGACGAATGGAGCCGAGGAATGTGCCGGGCCTTCCATCAAAGTGCCTGGGGATGGATTTTAGCAACTTGGATCCCGGGGACGTGGGCCATGGCTGGTTTGGCAAGCCTGTGCTCCTGAGATGGCCTTACAGGCATAGCCTCGTCTAAAGTGTACCAGTAATCGTGGAGGCTGTGATGGCATGGGCAGTCTGGAGGTCTTCTGTGACTGACTTTTCTTCCTACGGAGCAAACGACACTGGGTTTAGGGTGACATAGGCTTGTCTCGGTCTGCAAAACTTTTCCTTCCGATGCTAGGAAATACGTATTTTGGAAGCCTGGAGATGCTTGAGGAGGAAGACAGGAGCTCTCTGCCTCCCTGCAGTTCTCAAGTGGAGGCTAGTAAACACTCTTTGCTTCAGTTGTTTCCCAGTTAATTACTAGGACATGGAATAAAGAAATGTGCAGAGTGTTGGAGGCGTAGAATTTCCCTTTTTCCACCCTGATTCTCCCTCCTGTTTTAGCTACTTCTAAATGCTATTTTTAGGGAGCTCTGTCAAATTGGAGGACGCTAAAACCAACATGGACACGCGGTGCCTCAAAGCACTCCTTAAAATGGGAACCACTCTGTCCTCGCATGTCAAGTTTTGAGCATTTTGTTTGGCTTTTTGTTTTTTTATTTTATCAACATCGTACATACAGACGCGAGGTGGCTGAAGTGCTTTTGTTGGTTGACGTACTTTGCCAGGAGAGAAAAGGATTCGTAAGTTCCTGATTGAAGCGAAATTTGACAGTTCTGATCCTCTAAAATGTCACCCTTCCCTCCCCAATTTGCCTTCCTCTGGTGCCAACTCTGCTTAGTCTTGCCATGTCCCTATCTCTGTTCCTCACGCAGGGCGGGGTTTGTTTCAGATGTATTCGTTCTTGGTGAATAAAGGACCATTTTGGTGTCCTTGTTCGTGACAGGCAAAGGTTGGGAAGTGTCCTGCCACGCAGGCCGTTTAGTGTTCCCTCCCCCCAAACACTAACAAAGAGCTAGAGGCTTGGCCCAGCCAGGGACGCGGGCGCTGCCAGCCTTCTCTCACTTGGGGAGAAGGCAAGATACTGGTGAAGAATTTCAGTTGCTGAGAGGGAGCAAGATGGCCGCCCAGCGCAGGCCCCCGTCCCCCTTCGCCTGACCTGTCACGCGCCGTGATTTGCAAGAGGAAGCTCGGTCCATCTTTCCTCTTCAGTCCGTGTGACCTCATGCTTGTTCAGTACTAAATTACTCCCTTCCCTTTGAGCTCTTGTCTATACCCACAAACTGAGCTGACTGAAACCAGATTGACTATTTTGACTGACGAGACTCCGGAAAAATCAGGAGGGATGGGGGGTTGAATGCCCGTGGCTGTTTACGTCGGAAACTGTTTGACTCAAACCTTGTTCCACTGTAATTCCTTCCTTCATATACCATCCCCAGCTTCCCTCATTTAAAAAAATTTTTTTTTAAGTTTATTTATTTTTGAGACAGAGAGAGACAGAGCATGAACGGGAGAGGGTCAGAGAGAGGGAGACACAGAATCTGAAACAGGCTCCAGGCTCTGAGCTGTCAGCACAGAGCCCGATGCGGGGCTCGAACTCACGGACCGCGAGATCATGACCCGAGCCGAAGTCGGACGCTTAACCGATTGAGCCACCCAGGCGCCCCGCTTCCCTCATTTAAAAAAAAAAAATTTTGATGTATGTTGAGAGAGCGAGCGAGTAGGGAGGGGCAGAGAGAGGGGGAGACCCAGAATCCGAAGCGGGCTCCAGGCTCTGGGCTGTCAGCCCAGAGCCTGACGCGGGACTTGAACTCAGAGCACGATATTGGGACCCGAGTGGAAGCCGGACGCTGTAACCATCTGAGCCGCCCAGGCACCCGCCCCCACTCCCCTCTACGCGTCACATAGTTTGCTTGTCGTTGGGTCTGAAGGCAGAGTGAAATGCTTGAAGACCCCAACTCCTGGGTTTCCTTTCCCATTCCAACCTGGGTGCGATTTGGGGAGATCCGTGTGTAATCTGCAGACTTCTGGCCGGTATTTTACTTTGTCCTCCGAAATGTGGAGTTTCTACTGATCTCCGTTCCTTACCAGAACGTCAGATCCTACCACATGAGTTCTTTTTTAAATAAATCTGTGTCATCCCAGTTTAATGACCAACAGGCCCCAACACTGGCAGCCAGTCGGAATTTGTTCAGAAACATTTTTTCTTCCGCACGCACGGATGCCCTAAGGAGGTGTGGTAGTCTTTGGCGATAAAGTTATTGCTCGCGGTGGTAGATTAACAAATGAAGTTCTGGGGCGCCTGGGTGGCGCAGTCGGTTAAGCGTCCGACTTCAGCCAGGTCACGATCTCGCGGTCCGTGAGTTCGAGCCCCGCGTCAGGCTCCGGGCTGATGGCTCGGAGCCTGGAGCCTGTTTCCCATTCTGTGTCTCCCTCTCTCTCTGCCCCTCCCCCGTTCATGCTCTGTCTCTCTCTGTCCCAAAAATAAATAAAAAACGTTGAAAAAAAAAATTTAAAAAAAAAAAAAAAAAAAACAAATGAAGTTCTAAGTCCTGGGCTTGGTCACGAAAAAGGGGATGGTTCTCGACTGTGACTTCTCCAGACACGCTTCTGCAGAGTAGCATACACTGTCGGCGTTAATGGAGTGTGAACGAAGCAGAGCCGTGCACACACGAGAGAGAGTAAGCGGGCCGGGGTCAGTTGTGAAGCCTGAAGGCGTTGTCTTGTGGCTCTGATACCTTGCGAAGTTTGAGGGGCCCCAAGCTGGTGAGAAACCCAGGGAACAAGACGGCCGCTGCCTCGCCTTCCCCAACCGGCGTCTGCAACTGTATCCTTCAGTTATTACTTCGGGGAAGTTAGGTTTGGCCAGCCTTTTCCTTGCGGACTGAACCATTTGCAGTTAAAAAAGTTTTTCTTGAAATGTCCGTGGGTTGGGGGAACTTCTTTCATACTCTTTGGCCAGTTAGGATAATTATGAAAACGGTGTGTATTGAAAAGTTGACATGGGGCGGCTGGGTGGCTCGGGTCGTGATCTCACGGTTCTGTGACTTCTAGCCCCACGTCGGGCTCAATGCTGTCAGCACAGAGTCCGCTTCAGATCCTCTGTCCCCCTCTCTCTGCCCTTCTCCCACTCATTCATCATCATCTCTCTCAACATAAAATAAAATTTAAAAAAATAAAAAAAAAATGGACACAC
Source organism: Panthera pardus (assembly GCF_024362965.1). Taxonomy (NCBI): domain Eukaryota; kingdom Metazoa; phylum Chordata; class Mammalia; order Carnivora; family Felidae; genus Panthera; species Panthera pardus. The sequence goes on from NW_026526721.1 coordinate 155,252,979, forward strand.
CTAGGGGGCGCTTGGCTGACTCAGGAGCACGTGACTTCAGGATTGTGAGCTTGAGCCCCACGTTGGGTGTGGAGATTACTTTCAAATCCTTATTTTTTAAAACTCCATTTAGGTAATCTCTGTACCTAACGTGGGACTCAATTCATTGCACGAAGATCAAGAGCCTCAAAAGTAGAAGGAAAACTCTCCGCGCTCAGATTTTGCGGCTCAGGATGCTTCTGACGCCTGCTTCACAGGTGTAGACAGGTGGCAACAGCAGTCCGCATTCAGACCCTCCACACGCTTGGGTCTGGGCCCTCTGCCTCTTTGGGAGATACTTGTCTCTTAGGATCATCTGTGGCCTGCAGCCACGAGAACGTGTGGACAAGTGTGGAGCAGAAACATGGACGTCTTAGTCGTAGGTCCCCACGGGGTGGGGGGGGGGCCTTTCGGGCCGGGATGGTGCGGCTGTTCCCTCCACTGTTACGAAACTGCAGGCTGCGGGGGGCGCCTGGGGGGCTCGGTCGGTTAAGCGGCTGACTTCCGCTCAGGTCACGATCTCGCGTGATCTCGCGTGAGTTCGAGCCCCGCGTCGGGCTCTGGGCTGACGGCTCAGAGCCTGGAGCCTGCTTCGGATTCTGTGTCTCCCCCTCTCTCTCTGTCCCTCCCTCACTGGCACTCTGTCTCTCTCCCTCTCTCTCTGAAAAATAAATAAACATTAAAAAAAATTTAAAAAAAAAAAAAAAAAAAAAAAAAAAAAGAAACTGCAGGCCGTGGGAGGTGCTGTCCCGGTGCCTTCTGGGGCCAAGAAGTCCAAAGTCTGACGCTGTTAACCCAGAAGCAGACAGTCACGTCCTTTCTCCCTCGGTTTCCCCCGTTGTCGGAGTCCCGCCGGGACCCAGGTGCCGTTTGCTCAGTCCCCGCTTCCCTCCTCGCCCCAAAAGTCGCGGGGGGGGGGGGGGCACCCGGAGTTTGGTGTGAGGCCGGAGACAACAGCGACTCAGCCGGAAAGCTGGCATCCCACGCGGGCCGTGGCCTGTGGTGGCTGCAGCCGGCTGGTTCCGTTGAAACCTTCCTTGAAAGTCCGGGGCGGCCCTGTGCTGGTGAGAAGCAGAATGGGCTCCAGGGTAGCTGCTGTCCTGCGGGGAGTGTTCTGTCCACCAGCCGCTGACTCCCGCCAGCAGGCGGCCCCCGCCCGGCCGGCCTCCGGCTCTCCCACTGGTGTTGCGCCCATCAGGAGACACTGCTGGCGTTGCTCCCACACCCGGACGGGCCGTCGCACTCGGTGTCATCGCACAGCTTAAATAGAAGTGAAATGCGCGCAGAGAACTTCCGTGATTTGGGAAGGTAGGAGGCCCTGGAGAAGCAGCAAAATAGCCCCCAGTCCCCTTCCTCACGGGGTTGATGGCAGCTAGTTTGGCAATGAGGGATGCCCGGCCTTCCCCCGGGGCCTTGCCTTGGTTCTGGCCCCAAAGTGGGGCTGCTCCTGGTACACGGACAGGGCACCCGTGGATGGCTCCTGGGTGTCTCCCCAGTGTGACCCAGACGACTCAGCCCATCGCGGTGATTGATTGATTGATTGATTGATCGATTGGCTTTTTAGCCCGTCGCGGTTATAATCTTGACCGAGGGGGGAGGCTCAGTACAGGCTGTGGGAAGGATCTCCCCCTTTCCCGGAGCCTCCTCCCTGTCCTCAGCCTTCAAGATGTCCTTCCGCCCCCCCCCACCTCCCTTTGTCTGCAGTTCACGCCGAATCTGTGCAGAGTTTGTGCCCGAGTTTGTGCCCGGTCACCTTTGAGTGAAGGAAGGCAAAGGAAGGAACGCCTCGCTTCTAGGCTGGAGATTTTCTGGTTTTGTTTTTCGGTATTTGTTTTTGTTCACTGACATCATTCACATATTGCAGAATTCACCTTTTGTTGGTGTACATTTCTTTCCCATTTTGATGATGATGTAGCGTGTAAACGTTAGGAAGAAAAAAAAGATTACGTAGTGTGTGAAAACTACCACAGTCAACATACAGAATGGTTTCATCACTTCCAGAATGCCTCCTCCCTCCAGCCTCAGACGCCACAGGCCCGTGGTTTTGTCTCTCTCGTCAGAAAACAGAGTGACGCGGCGTCGAAGACTTTCTCCGGCACGGCGTTTGCACTTGGCACAGTGCGGACTGTGCACGTGCTGCGGTTCCCCGGGTTCCTCCCTCTTTATGGCTGAGCACTTTTCCCCTGTAGGGTAGCAGGCACACTGCATGCTGTCCAGCCGAGGGGCTCTCGGTTTCCTGTTTTCGGACATTTCCTGCCTGGAACACGTGCGGCGCTACCTTGACTGGTGGAGGTCCATCTGGCCCTGGTCTCCCGTTGTTGTTGTTTTGGGTTAAAATTTTTCGTAATATTTATTTATTCTTAAGAGACAGAGCATGAGTGGGGGAGGGGCAGAAAGAGACCGGGAGACCCAGAATCCAAAGCAGGTTCCAGGCTCTGAGCTGTCGGCACGGAGCCCGACGTGGGCTCGAACCCACCAGCTGTGAGATGGGGACCTGAGCCCAGCCGACTGAGCCACCCACCCAGTGCCCCTTCTGATCCAGCCGGTTTGTCGGTGACCTTGGGTGCCTTCGGGCCTCAGTTTCCCCATTGCTCTACAGGGCTGGTGACTTGGGGCCTGACCTCTTTGATTCTCTTTGAGAATCAAATGAAGTATCTTCTGGTGAAAAATTAGAGTGTGGCTTGAACATACAAGGTGAAGACGTTTGGAAGCGTAAATACAGCGGGCACAACGTTCCGTGAGTTTCAGGAGGACAGCATAGCAATTGGACGCGTGTGCGTCCTCGTGCTCCTCGAAAGTGTAGCTCCCGTCTGGCACCACGGGACACGGCCACGTACCACGGGCTGAGCTCTGGTGCTGTGCCCTCCCTCCCCGTGAAGGCCTTCATCCCACAACTGGAAGCCGGTACTCCCGTCCCCCCTGGTTTTTATTTCCTGTGGTTTTCGTTGGCTTTATCAGAGCTTTCGGGGATTCAGAGGAATACTCTAAAAGGAACATTTATTTTGCCAATGTAATTGGAATGTTTTAAGAAGCCACATGGGAGCAAATAAGAAAATCCTAGCTCTAGTCGGCTATGAACCAACTTCAGTATCCGGAGCTTTGAGGGAATCTTGGGGCGATTCCCCATGTCGTATGGAAGCTGTAAGGTTTAGGAATCCCCACTTTCAAACTGAAGGTTAGTTAGGGGGAAAAAGGGTTTTTTGTGTTAGGGTTTATTCTTGTTGGTAACTGGAAACCAATCCTGAAGGGACAACAATATCTGTCTTAACAAGAGATGGTGCTTAATTCTAGACCACGTTTGGGACTTGCCACGACGGCTACTGATTTGTGACGGTTCGTCCCTAAGTGTTACAGCGCGATAAATACACGGGGCCGCTTCTGTGCTTTACTGTTGGTTGTTTGCTAACTAAGGCAATTGTACGTTAACATTGCGAATTATATATGTCAGTGTTGGAAACCTACAAATACGTGGGAGGAAAGGCGGTACGAATATTTGGGCACGTCAGCCTGAACGTTCCGCTTCAGGTTTGAAGTTTGAAAGCAGGATTCCTCTCAAGGAAGGGTGGCGTTCATATTTGCTGTTTCTAGCCTTCCTGTCGGTGCCGAACCCACTGTCGACTGTGTAAGGTCTGCTGCAAAACCAAGCAGAAAATTTGAATTTAGTGACAGTCTGCCCAGTTCATCGGGCCTGTTGGTTCCAGCCCCATGGAGTTTGTTTTCAAGGGTGTGTGTGTGTGTTTGTGTGTGTGTGTGTGTGAGACAGGATGCAAAACCAGTTCTCCCCCCCCCCCAAAAGTATGAAAAGCAACAAATAAATAAGTGGGAATAAACTTAAGAAACCATGTGCAAAGATCCAATTATGAAGATGGGGGGGCGGATGTTCGACCCTGGTTTGGGAAGAGATTGGGTTTCAGGCTCTTGGGTCCCCACTGGGGGCCTGTGACAGTTTTCTCCTGTGCCTCACGGTGGAGAGGAGAGGGGTGTTGTGTGTGGGGTCCCAGAATGTCTGAGGTAAAGCCCTGGGGGGGGGGCAGCAGATTAAGAAAACAAAAGTGTACAAAGCCAGCCTGTAGGTCCCTGTCCTGCCCGCCAGGCCCTTCTCAGTTCAGTTCCAGGCAGTGCTGGAAGGGTCCTCACTGCGTGAGCTCCTCCCCAGCTCCTGGTGCTGGCGGCAGACCGGTTTGCCCCCAGTGAACGAAAACCAGGAACCGAGTGAACGCGTGCGTATTAATAAAAACCGCGGAACATTTGCAGACCCTTGATGGGTTACAAGGGAAGAGGGGAGATAACAGGTTTTTTAAAATTTGTTTTTTTTTTTAAACAACATTGACTTCTTTAAAATTTAAAAACCAGTGTGTTTTAAATGCTTTATGTGTTTTTGAGAGAGCAGGAGCGGGGGAGGGGCGGGGGGGACGGAAGATCCGAAGTGTGGGCTCTGGGCTGACAGCAGGGAGCCTGACTCCAGGGCTCCAACTCACAAACCCGTGAGATCGTGACCTGAGACGAAGCCGGACGCTTAACCCACGGGGGTAAGGCACTGGGTTTCAGGCACCCCTGAAAAACAAAATTTGTTGTTGTTGTTGTTGTTGTTGTTTTAACTTCACAGCACTTGTCACTTGAGGCTGTAATTTTTCCGAATATGGATATGCCTGTGAGACTGTATGTGACCTTTTCATTCCTTCCTCCTTTACCATCCACAGCTTGTAGTTGCTGGATGAATGGAAAATTGAGATTTGAAGTTTTCCTCGGGGCTACCTTGTATTCTGTTCCCAGGAACAGTCTGGACTGGTCAACTCTAATTCTGATATAACTGTAGAAGAACATAAATACCTTTGTGATTTATGTGTAAAAATTGTTTTAGGTGTGTGCCCACTCCTACTTCTTAAGTGTATGACCTGGATTTCTGTGCATTTTCTTCCAAACTTTTGAACACACACACACACACACACACACACGCCTATAGGAATGTAGTCTTAAAAACTTGTGCACGTTTTCCTGTACTGACTAGCGGTCATCAGTGCTCTGAACTTGGTGTTCATGGTGTGGAACTTATGTAGCTGTCCTCTTACTTGGATTTTTCTCTACATTTGGCCATTGCATTCAACGGGAACATCCTCCAGTCCCTGTGGCTTCTAAAGGGAAGACCCCCTCCGCCCCCTGCCTAGGAATTGCTCCCACCGCGAGAGGTGTATTTGAAATGTTAATATGCTCCTGAGATCCTGCCTCCCACCAGTCCCACTTCCTTCCCACCCCACCGTCCAAGGCCATCAATCTAACGGGAGAGAAATGGCCCCTCCTCGTGTACTTTGCATTTCCGCGATTACCGAGAGGCGAGCGGCTTTTCATATGCTTATTGGCCATTTGTGTTTCCTCTTTGGATTGCCTTGGGTCCGGGGCCTATCTCTCCTGGGTTTCAAGAAAATCAATTTGTTGGCATTTTGGATAAATACTGAGTATTAGCTGTATGCAGAGGATTTCTCCGAGTCCCTGAGTCCCTGTTTATTTAGCTCGGTAGACATTTTACATTTTTGTGTGGTTGGGGATAGTCTTTTACTTTACATTTGGTGTCTCTAATCTCACTCTAGGACGCATTCTTGGTGTATCCTATGAGGTGGGATCTACACCCATGAGCTTCATATCCTGTTAGCAAATGGTCTTATGTCCCATTTCTTTTGCGAACCTCACATTTGTGGAAAACCTTTCTGAGAGTAGCTGTTGGCTAAGTGTGAAGAGGGTATCCGAAGGCCGTTGCCCTGTGAAAGCCAACTGGCTCGCAGTTCGTATTGGTTGAGTGGTGGTGCTTTGGGCTCCTATACGGTGATCTCTTCAAGATGTCTTTAATGGACTCTGTTGTTCCTCCTAAGTGGCTAAAAAAAAATATAACTTGTTAATTCCACCCCTCAGATGTCCCTGCTGCTTAACACTTTGGATTGTATCACTGGTTGCATCATGCCTGTGCAGCATTATCTTTAGGACTCTATCATTTAGTTAACAGAATCACACAAATGATGCAGGTGTTTTGAGGTGTCATTTATTTGTATACTGTAGCTATGGTTCCACATCCTGCTTTGGTTTTTATGTCTAATGGTAAACCCGACATGTCCTTGTAGAACAAACACAGTACAAGTCATTTACTCCTCTTCACTGAGGTACAGTTTAGGCACAAACGCATTCATTGTCAGCACACGTTTTGATGAGTCTTGACAGATTTATGTACCCCACCACCACCACCATTAAGATAGAACATTTCTACCGTCCCAGAAAGTTCCCCTGCTGCAGTAGCTTTCAGTGCTAATCTTTGGAGAATTTGGCCTGCTACTTTGGTCATGGATGTTGATGATTTACCGAAACTAGAGGAAGGCATAGGACTTTGGATGTGAACGAATCTCCAAGGATGGAAGGTTGCAGTGTCCGATGCCCTGCCCTATTGCTGATGCGGGATAGCCGCAAAACTCCCTAACATCCTCACCCTGAAGCATCTTAGCCTCCGAAGGCCCATAGTCCCTCCTTTTCTCTTTCAAACCTTGGCTGTTTCAGGGCCACAATGCAAACGGTCAGGGCACATTGTTTTCCAAGGAGCAGATGCCTGCTGGGAGGCAGATTCCTCAAGGATTGCTTGGAAAATGTGGAAGTGAATTCCATCCAATCAGCACATTTCTCTTTGAGCGGCTGCCATGTGCCTGGCTCTCTCCGGGTGTTTGAGGACACAAAGGACCAGAACAGAGGTTGCCTTCTGGGGACCCTTACATGACTATAAAGGGAGGTAGAATTGCTGGGGACTCGGGGTATCATGGTGAATGAGGTACATGGTAAAAGTGCTAAAGTGTTTTTGGGTAGGTGTTGTGCTTGAACAGTTTTTTTTATTCGATTTGATTTTTAAATTCAGGGACTCCAAAAGGGTATGCAGTGGAGTGAATTCTTAATGACACAGCGGCGGCTTCCTGTGTTCTTCCAGAGGGGGTGGTTATGGGGGGATGACTGCTGTCTTGTCCTTGGAGTCTAGGCCCTTGGTAGTGAACACTTCCAGAAAGTTCATGGCTTTTCCAGGGCCTGCCAGGTCAGTTGGAGGTTGACAGTTGCTGGCTTCCATTCCCAAAGACTCTTCCTTTGAGGAAAAAAAATTGGTTTTGAGCTTCCTGGAAAATTTAATTTTACAGGGCAGTTCATGGACCAGTTGTAAATACCATTCAGAACTGCCTTTCGCTGGAGGACATGTTCTCCAAAAACTTTGTGGTAGGTTTTAGGCAGTTTCCTTTGTGCAGAGTTATTCAGTCTTCAGTTTAGAAAGCTGATTATTTGCGCTTTGTACTGGGGAGGGGTCCCTAATGGCCTGACACCATCCCACGTTCCTCTACTTTTCGTGTCTAGCTCACACACCTGCATGGTCTCTGGTGGCCCCCAGTGAGAACTGGGTCTGTGGAAGGAGGTAGTTTTGATCTGGAGTTGAACTGAGTAAGGGCTGGATACCGTGAAGAGGGTGGCAAGGCCGCAAGGCGTGAAAGCACACTGCCCCTCCCCACCGTGGGCTTGGGGGGGTTTCCGGTGGGCGGTCCCCAGGTACAGGGGAGGGAGGGCCGCTTCAGGAAGAAAGACCCAGGGGCCTTTGAGGAGCGAGGTGCGCGTTTGGAAAGCTTGGAAGCACTTTGCTGAGGAATCCATTGGTGATTAGAACTTTATCTGCAAAGCAAATGTTCAACCAGTGTTTACCAGAGTTCGTTCAGACAGGCTCCAGGGAGCTGCAGGGCCCCATTTAAAACCTGCGGTTGGGATGGTGAAAGGGGACTTTCATGGGAACACAGTCACCCTTGGAACCACCTCTACCCTTAGAGCGAAAGAGAATCTTCAGTTGTCTCAGGCTCTCCCAGAGCTGCTCTGAAAGCCCCATCGAGGCCATCGGGAGGCCCTGTCCACCGTGCCTCTAGAAGTGGGTGCATCAGCATGCAGAGGGAGGAGAGGCTGCTCCCCTCTGGTCCTGTTCCCCACGTGCTCTATGCTGGGGACCCCTGATTGGAATCTGCCTGGAATCCTCATCTATGGTGAGGCCGGAGCTGTAGTTTAAGAAACAAGCCAACAAAACCCGCCTCCTGTGTTTTGAAGGACGGTAAACTGTTTGCATTGGTTACAGTAAAACGCCAGTGTGGAGCACGAATACAAAGACCCTGAAGATAAAGTTAATGATTACATTCGGAGGTTTCGGCCTGTTTCCTTTAGAGATTTCTCTCTCTTGACCTTTACTCCATCGTGGCTCAAGACTCAGCCCGCAAATCACATTCCCTGTTTTTATAGGGTCCAGTCTTAATACTTGCCCCGCAGCTTTTACTTGGGCCTTATCTCTGGCAGGAGTGGGCTTCCTAGAGCCCCTTGCTGGGGGCGCTTTTCTCTTCCCAGGTTTGTTTGGATACCACCCCACCCCCCAGGCTGGGGCAGCCGGAATTCTTCCCGGTTCTTTGTTCCTCCTGGAGGGCGGGAATGGCCGCCTCCTGGAATGTGGATCGCCCAGGCTTGAGTGGAGTGCCATCGAAGCCTTGTGTGTCTGCTCCTGGGGACTTCTCTGGGGTCAAGTGGGCGTGGGGACAGGGGAGCACCTCCTGGTTCAGTCACCCCTGGTTGATTAAACGAACCAGTTTTTGTCCTAACCGTAAACTGAAGAATCCCCCTCACCCCCATTAAAACAACAAAACCCCACGCGAAGCCAATGAGAAACTCCCAGCGAAGCTCCCAGCTCTAGGTTTGCCCCATCTCACCGGGACCCTCAGGACTCACCGGGAAGCCTCCTGACCCGGATTGCCAGCTTTAGCTCTGGCCCAGCCCCCCAGAATGCCCAGTTCGTAAACAGTAAATAAAATTTTAGTGTGAGTCTATCCCATGCGATACTTGGAACATACTTACACTAAATATTGCTGTCTGTCTGAAATTAAGTGAGCAGTGCTGTATTTTACACGGCAGTTCGACTTCTGACAACCCTTTGAAAGCTGTCGGGAAGGACGGAAAGGCCCATACAGGATCCCTTCCTCTCTGCGCTTGGGTCCTTATAAATCCTTGTCACAGGGTTCCTCCTAGGTGACAGCAGCTTGTCACAGGCACACACACAACACCCGGAACAGAATCTCTGATTCCCGCACCCCCAGTCCCTGTAGGTCCTAGCCCAGAAGGGGGTGGGGAGATGGATGCCAAGTCTCATCAGTGGAAACCACATGCCAGCCCTGGAGACGGGAGGAAGCTCTTCCTTTGTACTGACGCAAACACTGAGGTCTCAGTGCCCCCCATAGGCCGGTGTGTTGGTGAGGGTTCACAGTGAGATGCCTCCCAACCCCGGCTCCCCATTACCATCCTCAGGGGGTTGGGCAACAATAGAGGAAGAGTGGTTCCTTGGTTTTCTAGAAGAGGAGTTTTGGGTACGGTTTTGGGGAATTTGGCCACAATCTGACTTCGTTGTGGGCGCGCCTGTATCTATGTACTTCACTCCAGCACAAGAAGGAAGGATTTTCAGTGATTTCCACAGCTCCGGAAGAAGGGAAGGTCGGAGAGCAGGTTCTGTGTGTTGGTAGCTCTTTACTTGGGGCTGCCGGGGAGGGGAGAATTTATAGGTTCCTCTACTGTGTCTGGATTTGCTGCCAGGAATGGTGTTGGCCCTCTCAAACTGATGGCTGGACAATGACATAATTGCATAGTGTTGCTCATTTTGCTTTGACTGCCAGGAAGCTCAGAGCCAAACTCCATCCAGGAAGTCTCATTGACATGCTTCTCCCTTCTTGACCTAAACTTGTTTCTGCATGTTATTGGCTTTCTTTGTAAGCTACTCTTCTTAGATCTGGGTAAGAGTTGCTGAAATGAATTTCAGTATAAATTTTGAGTGACTGATGAGGGGGTTGTAAAGTGCCCAGGGTAGGGACAGTGTTTGATTCAATAAATCTCGCTGATGAGTATGTAAAAGAATTAAGCCATTGTATCAGTATAGTACTTGTCAGACAAACACATAATCCTCGTGCGTGCCCTGTCCCTCCCTGGACAGAGTTCAGACCCGTGCCCAGGAGTTGAGAGGCTTGCACAGCTAGGATGTGCCTGAGAGTTGCTGGGGCAGCAGGACGACAAAGCCCTCATCTGTAAAAATCAAAGCAATTTGAGAAACCCCAGAGTTAGTCCTGTCACCGGGCAGAGGCCATGGCTGGGTGTAGGGTCTTCTGACCCAAGTCTCCGTCCCCACCGCCCCCCACCCCCAATCACTCGCAATTTGGTAGAGCTTGAAACCCCTTCTAGAGGGGGCGGGAGGAAGTGGTTAATCCCCACTTCCTTCCCTGGGAGTTTTATGGGCCTCTGGGAGCCTGCCTTCCTCTGGCCTTAATGGTCATAAATGACCCTCTCCCAGGGCAGGGGCCAGGCCCCTATGAATCTTTACCCAGATTCGAGGCATTTGGGTGGTTAATAAATGCTTTTTGAAGGTGATGCCTTGGTCTTCTGTAATTGGGAGGTGGGGTGGGAAGTTGTGTGGGATTGCTGGGCTGTGGTGGCTTAAGTCAGGCATTGTGAATGAGCAAGCAGTCCCTGGGTGCTGGAGCTGGGTTGGACTGAGGGGCCTAGAGGGCAGGGCCTCACTCTCCTTGAGGCACTCTAGCTGCTGTGTGCGCCCCCCAGATCTGGCCTGCCGCAGGATGGGGGTAGGGAGAGGTGTGCTGCCGACCCTCATTGAGGGCCGAGTGATGTCGCCCTACCCCGTTTCCTGTGTTTCATTCACCAGAGTCTTTGCATAGCGGTGAGCTTCATTTTTATTTCGTTGGCTTGATTTTTGATGAAGAGCAACAGCAAAAAAACATCTGAGGTTGCCCAGCCCTTGGGATGGGCTTGCAGAGTGGCCTTTAAGTAAGGAATACTGGGGTGTCTGTCAGCGTGGAATGGAGGCTGGGGTATACAGCGCATGTAGTCCTGATTGGCTGCAAAACAGCTCCGGGAAGGAAATCTCTGGGCAGGCATCACCTCTCCTGCTAGCAGGCCCCTCTTTTCCCTTCCCTCCTAATCCCCTGCCTCCCGTTCTGCAGGGTTTTAATTAACTGTGTTTAATCTTCCCCGGGAAGCTTCCCGCCTGCCTGCTTGTCCCCGTTACCTGCTGGGTTTTCTGTTCCAGTCCAGCCTAGGACAAGGAGTGTTCCGAGAAGGGCTCCTCTTGGCCCAAGGGCCACTGGAACCTCCCTGAACTCTCTCTCTCTGCTGTCCTGCTTGCTAGGACGTTGCAGAGCCAACCCGGAAATCAACTAGAAGGCAACCAGGACTCAGGCAGGGGTTAACCTGGGCCCTCCTGCCTGTGAAACACAGCACTGGCCCTCCTTTGTGGAGGCTCTCCATAAATCCACCTAGATTTAATGGTACACAGATAATTGCAGATAATGCACTTTTTCTGTTAAGTGCCTGGAAGCAAAATAAAGAAAAAGCAAAACAAACATTAGAGTCCCAGTGTTTTTTTGAAGTATTTCATGCAAAAAGCATTTTTAGTCAAGGCCCACTGAATGCCAGTGCTCCTTCGTTTCATTCTCTGTTTTGTGTTTAAATCAGCCTTTCGCTGTTTAACAGTGACAGAGGAGTTGCTTAACCCTGGGGCTCCCTACCCCATAGAGATTCTGATTATTTAAAACTAGGGCGGGGCTCGGATTTGCATTTTAAACCAGTGCCTCAGGGTTCTAATGCAGGTGGCCCCTTGGAGAAAAAGCTTTAAAAGACGGCCCAGGAGAGGGAATTTAAGGTCAGGGAGTCCCTGAGCACACTGTTTTGTGTTTGTATCGGCATTGGAACCCTCAGTTGTCAATCATAAATTATGTCTCGTTTATCCTGTCTCAGTGATTGCACCTGAGTCATTACACCTGTGTATCATCAGATGCCCCGATTTAAAGTCGCCGTTGATTGGGGCATGTGGGTGGCTCGGGCTAAGCGTCCGACTTCATCTCAGGTCTTGATCTCGAGGCTCCTGAGTTCGAGCCCCACATCGGGCTCTGTGCTGAGCGCTCAGAGCCTAGAGCCTGCTTCAGATTCTGTGTCTCCCTCTCCGCCCCTCCCCTGCTTGTACTCTGTCGCTATCTCTCTCTCTCTCAAAAATAAATAAACATTAAAGAAAATTTTTTAAAGGAGGCATACGATGAGGGGCACCTGGGTGGCCCAGTCAGTTAAATATACAACTTTGGCTCAGGTCATGATCTTGTAGTCTGTGCGATTGAGCCCCACATCGGGCTCTGTGCTGGCCGCTCAGAGCCCGGAGCCTGCTTCGGATTCTGTGTCTCCCTCTCTCTGCCCTTCCTCTCCCCTCCGCCTCTCAAAAATAAACATCAGAATTAAAAAAAATAAAGTGGCCCTTGATTGTAGTGACGCTTTAACTTCGTATTTGGCGTATATTCAACCTCAGGCCGTAGTATCACCCCTTCCTCTGAGCTGCCTTTGTAAAAGAGCGTCAAGGAGAACATTCTAGGGAGTGACTTTATATTTCCAGAGTTCTCCAGTCTCCATGACATTGGGGAGAAAATCCAGCTTAGACGCATTGATGAAGACCGTGACTTTGGGGGGCCTGAGTTGGAGGGGAACCCCCACAGTCCTCGCGTAGGGAAACTGTCGCCACAGACGAAGCGGCTGGAACGAGGTTAGCCGCTCTGGGACCGGATCCGGCACCACGTTCCGGTGTCCACACAGCTGACGAGTGTCAGGCTCCGTCCCTGGCCAGGTCTTGGGTGCTGGTCCTGCTGCCAGTTGGCATGTCCCCCGCGTAGAGAGCCCTGCGGGAGCCGCCTGAGGACTGTCCAGGCACCTGTGTGCAGAGCCCGGGCGCACCGGGCCTGCTCGGGCACTTAGGGGGCTGCTGGGAGGCCGTGGGGGTCTCGGGGCGGCTCCAAGGAGAGAGGAAGGGTGCCTTCTCTCTGCCGAGGCGGAAATGACTGTCGCCCTTCCGAGAAAGCAGCCCGGCCTTCCTCTCGCTGTGTGGCTAAGTGTAGATGCAGCGCACGCCCAGGTCTCATTTGGGGTTCGGAAATAATCCTTCCGGAGCTACACTGTCCTTTTTAAAAACATCAGCCAATTTTGGTAAATGTTTATTTTTGAGAGAGAGAGAGAGAGAGAGAGAGTGCGCAAGCAGTGGAGGGGCCGAGGGAGAAGGGGGAACAGAGCAGCGCTGACAGCAGAGAGCCCGTGCGGGGCTCAATTACGTCCTCAGCCGAAGTCGGACGCTTAACCGCTGAGCCACCCAGGGGCCCCCAGAGATACACTGTTGTCTTTTTTTCTCTCTCCCTTGGAAAACTGATCTTGTGAATATTGTGCTGTATTTGTTGCTCATCTCCGTGTTTCTTTGATAGACTGAGTCTGTACATAAGGTCCCTCCCCCTGAAGTCCAGTGGTTTCATACGAATGCTTTGCCACGGTAAAGGCCGTCTTGAATCAATCTACTTCCCCTCCCCCACAGCCGCCTTTCACAAGTGCAGGGAGGTAGGTTCACATGGGACACATCTTTCCCCAGCGTCCCTTTTCATTTGACGACCATAGTAAAACAGCTGCCACCGTGCTGCGGAGGGGAACACGGCAACGCTAAGATCAAGCTGGGATGTTGGGCTCGCGGCTGCTTCCCGAGACCCAGCCAGCCAGGGCTGCTCACCACCGCCCAGGGCGAATTCTGTTTGGGTAGAGACGCGGGAGGCCAGACCCCCAAAAGCCCTGCAAAGATGTGGGGAAGCTGGCTCTGTGCTGTCCCCACCTCCTCCTGCTACCACACTGGGGTGCCCGCTTTCCCCCACCTCCCTCCTTTCTTTTTAAGTCTTCCCCGCAAAGCAGCTCTCTCACCAGTCAGCATTTGTGGCTTTGGCCTTTTCTTCACGAGGGTGTAGGGGAGTCGTTCAGGGCTACTCACGGGGACAAACCTTTCCTTACAGCAGTGGGCGTTCTGTGAGGTCATACGCCGGTTGGGTGGACCGTGACGGAACAAAGCGCCTCGGGGTCTTTCCGTGAGGTTTCTGGGTCTGTCGCCCGCCAGCCGTGGGACCTCCGCACAACCTCGGCCTTCACCGTCTGTAAAATGAAGGTGGGACTGTGGCTCGATGAGTTGTGCTTTTGACACGCGGTGATCCGGGGATGCCCCGGGCCCGGTGCCCGACTCGCTGTATCCGTGCCTTTGGCAAGCGTGCATCGAGGCTCTGACGTGAGCCCCGCGCGGCCCCTTCCTCCTGTGACAAATGAGAGTGCTGACAACCAAACAGATTTGCTTGGGGTCTGCCCCCTCCCACGCTGGCCTCTGAGTCTCTCTGGCTCAGGTTGCTCTCTGTATGGGGCTCTGTCTTTCCCCTCGCACTCGTGATAGGACGCATCGGAGAGGTGCTTGGGTGTACGCACGAGTGGCAGAGAGCAAAGTGCCGCTCACTTTATTCTGTGACCCTGAGCACGCCGGTCCGTCTGTGCGTTGGCTTCCCTCTTTGCCGAACAGTGACAGCGGTGATAGGCTCCTGGGTGCACAGATCTGAGATGCCGGAGTTCTGACAGACGTGCGCCTCGGGGTGGGGTGCCCTCGGGGTGGGGTGCGGTCCTCTGCCCTCTTGGCTCTAAGGACGCAGGAATCCTGCCAAGGGAGTTCTGTCAGGTCAGGCCCATAAACTTTATCATCCTTCCTCCAGAAGTCAGCTGGTCTGCTCACTTCTGTCCCTGATAACCACTCATCTTCCCTGGAGGGATGGGGGCCAGAGGCTTGGGGGAGGGCGTCTCCAAAGAAACTAGGAGATGGTTTTTGCTGATTCCTTGCCCCTTCTTCATCACTGCGTATTTTTAAATAATTTGCTTCTTTCAGCGCTCCTTTTGGGAAAGGAGGCTCCAGAATTACACTTGACTTCATCCGTGAGCAGGAGCCCAGGGTCACTTTTCCCTTGCCGGGCAGTTTCTTAAATACCGGTATCCGCCTCCTTTTTGCCCCTTAGTCCTGGTAGGCGGAATGAAGCCTGGGGCCCTGGCCAGACCGAGGTGTCCAGTGGAGGAAAAGCTGGGACTCAAGGCTGCAGGAAAACCCAGAGCCAGCTTGCCGCCCTGCCCCTGCTGGCTATACCAAGCCCCACCGGAGATGCCGGGGCCCTGCTTAACCTAGGATGCACACGCCCGTCTCCAGTCAGAAAGCTCCCCCTCCAGCTACAGTCTGGGTTTGGGGAAGGGTTAAGATGCTTTTTACAATTTTTCGAGCGGAGGTGGGGGCACCTGGGTGGCTCAGTCTGTTGTGCATCCGACTTCGGGCTCAGGTTATGATCTCGCGGTTTGTAGGTTTGAACCCCACGTCAGACTCATTGCTGTCAGCGCTAAGCCCCCTTCGGATCCTCTGTCCCCGTCTCTTTGCCCCTGCCTCACTTGTGTGCTCTCTCTCTCTCTCAAATAGAACCTTAAAAAATTTTTTTTTTCAAGGTGGCGCCTGGGTGGCTCAGTCATTGAGCGTGAATTTAAAAAAAAAATCTAAAAGTTTTCGAGAACTCCTGTTTTAGGAATTGGTATTCTGGTGATCCTGGCCCAGGGAGGTCAGAGGGGCCTTATGCAGAGAGCTGGGGCAGGAAGGGGGGGGGGAGGATGAGCCTTCTGTGTGCATTTATTTTTTTTTAACATTTATTTATTTTTTTGAGACGGAGACAGAGCATGAACGGGGGAGGGTCAGAGAGGGAGGGAGACACAGGCTCCAGGCTCTGAGCGGTCAGCACAGAGCCCGACGCGGGGCCCGAACTCACGCGAGATCACGCGAGATCATGACCTGAGCCGAAGTGGGCCGCTTAACCGACTGAGCCACCCAGGCACCCCGTATGTGCATTTAAATTTAAAAGCTATCCACTAGAAAATGAACCTCAGTTTGGATAGACAAGGTCAGGAGAACCAGATCTTGTGGGGCTGCCGCAAAGTCTTGATGGTTAAACCTGTTTTTATAGGGAAGGCAGAGGGGACTCAGTCCTCTTCCCTGTCTTAGATTGTAAACTTGGCATTGTGATCTCCTTCCCCTCCACCACTGATTTGTAAACAGCGTGGTTAGAGGCAGGAGCCTGGAGAGATCTGGAGAGCCGAGTCCTAACCCTTTTTCCTCCATTAAACCTGTGCCTGTTTTAGCTAGATAAGCAGACGTCCTCCTCCCCTTTTTGCCTGCTGGAATTAGCAGTTCAGTGTATTGCCTGCCGATTCTTTACTTTTTTTTTTTAAGAAGTTAGAGATCCCTTTGAGAATCTGATGTGTTCACCTTCTTCCCAGAAAGATGTGCACATTCACAGTTTAGCAACAAATCGAGGGTCGCTCCCATCTAGTTAAGATTTTGTGGCTCAGAACATCTGGGGGGATGTCTCCAGTGCCTTTCAAAAGCAAGATAGTCATCTGCTAGTACGAATTTTAAAAAGCAGAGGAAGACCACCCCTAGCATGGATGGTTTGAGAATTGAGTCCCTGTGGCCCTGAGGCCTGTGGTGGTGAAGCTGTTCTACTCTCTCTATTTGTGCTGCTCTGGGGGGTGAGGTACATAATGGGGCAGAAAGGTGTTGAGGCAGTTCTGAGCTTGTTTAAAATGCCAACCCTGTGGCAGGTCGGGGCGGGGGGGGGGGGGGGGGTTGTGTAGTACAAAGCGATGAGCATAGAGGGAAATTTGTATCATTGATTAGGAATGCAAATTTTTGCACGTAATTCTCTGAAAGCAAGTAGGCATTGGGAAGGAGAAAAGCTAAGAGGAAAATTGTCTCCCAGAGGATTTTTGTAAGGCATTTCTCTTCCCCCTCCTCTTGTGTTTGACCTATTTATGTACTTTCAGAGTGTTGATGTCATAGCATTTCAAAGGGATATTGTATGTCTTGAGTGGTAACTTCTTTTAAGTAGGCCTAAAATATCCCCTTCTCCATTAATGATCAACATGGTTCCCTGTAGTAATGGAAATTGTCATAGAATGTACTACTCATCCAGATGCCTGGGGTCATTCCCTCCCCCCTCCCCTGCCTTGCACTCACTCGCGCTGGCTCTCTGTCTCTCTGTCTCTCTGTCTCTCTCTCTCTCAGTTCTGGGTCCCCTTTGGCAATAACTGCAGTGTAGCCAGCAAATAAAAATAACCTCTAAGGAAAACTAGCTTGTGTAGCTTTTCTTTGGAGTTTTAAAAGGATGTGTTTTAGCAGGAGATACTGAGTACATGCATGTTGGGAGAAAACTTTGCTAACCAGAGTATCTTTTGACCTGTTTATAAGGATTTTGTAGGAAAGCCAGTCCCTGTTTCTCTTGTGGGATTAATCATTTCCTTTTGACCTTGTGCTCTGCCCCTAACATGTTGCATTGATCAAATCCCGAAATCTCAAGTTCTTTTCTCCACCCCCCACCCACGGCCCCATTTGGGTCAGAAAAACCTGAGGTGCAGGAAACGTTATTTATCCATTTCAAATTATTTTCAAATTATTTTCAAAAACAGTTGCCTCCACTTTCCTGTTTTGTTTTTTCTTTAATAGGACTTTTGTGAAACAGACCTTTAAACTCCCCAAATTGTGATTGGAAATGTCACTAGTTGAGCTCAATACATTTGAAAACCTTTGATTGACAGTGTTTCTTGGGGTCAACAGTAAAAAGTTCTTTTGGATTCCGTTTGTTTCATTTCCCTCCCCACCCCCATTCCAACTCGGAATGGGACACAGTTGATAATAGAGTTGATGCAGTTAGCAAAAGAGCTGAGTCAGTAACAAGCATGTGCAGAATTGACTTTGTAGGTCTTCCTCCTCAACTGAAGTCCCTCAGCTACAGCATAAAGTTGTTGGAAGCCTCTTAGCCGGTTGTCATCCACACCTTTTCTTCTGGTTAGTTTTACTAATGATAATAGAGCTGGCCGGTTTGGGAGTGATGGAGTTTAAAGTAATACCTCTTATGCGCCAGTTACAGAAAATTTATTTTTTGGAATTTAAGGATTACAGGATAGCAACATTGGTGTGTGGTTGTGTGCACGTGAGAGAGACGGGGAGGGAGGGGGAGAGAAGAGTGTATGAAAGTTGCAAACAAGAGAAAGGAAGGCTCATTTGACCGTCATCCACAGCTGATTTGTTTGGGAGTGGGTGAGGAATATTCTGCCCACTTCCCCACTTGCAAGAAGCTATTCAGCAGGAGAGAGGATGCCTGGAACCTTCCTGCTGGAGTGTGCCTGAGGGACCTGTAACAACAAAGCCTCTGTATTGGACCAGCTGCCATCTTGGACCCGGTTCTTTGACAATTGGCCCTCACTCTTGGACTAAATTGATCACAGATCCCCTGGGGGTAGCCTTTGGATTGTGGGGCCATGAGTGAAATTAGGGACAGGGACAGTGTTGTGGCCTACGCTGGAGCCCCTGGGGGCACATCCTGGAGAAGGACACCGAGAGCTGTGTTCCTTCCCTCTGAGGGGGGGCAGGAGGGGGAGTTGGGAGATAAATAGGTTTTCTCCAGCTTTGCCAAGTGTCCACTTCTGGGTTATGCCTGGTGGGGTTGTACAGAAATGCGAGGTATTAGGGGCCAGGAAGAATGGTTGGAATAAATGCAGTGAAGAGGGTAAGAGTTTCCATAAGAGCCAGGAGGAGGGTGGAGCCCTCAGAGGTGAGCACTTAGGAGCATTTGGCTAGAGGTTTCAACATACTAGGTTCATCTTCGGGTCCCTTGGGAATTGCTATGAAGTCCAGCATGTTAAGCTCGAGGGATTTATTCTTGACTCTCAGGCAGCGGGGAGCCACTGAGGGTCGTTGAGTTAGGGAGTCATGAAAAAAATCAATTAAAGGATTGATTTTTTGGCAGTGGTGGTTGGCACACAGATAAAAATCCCCATGCCGTATGCTTATGAGACCCTAGCAGGCTGGGTGGAAGTTGATAGAGGTGAGCTTTTCAAAACAATAGGGGAGGGAGTGTTACTGTTGACAGAGGCAGCAAGCACAGAGCCCCACTGGTTTCTACCTTGGCTCTGAAGCCAGGCTCTATCACTTTCTGCTTGTGTCCTTGGGCAGGTTACTAACTACGCCTTAGTTTCTTCATCTGGAAAAAGAGGCTGATGACAGTAGCTACCCCATGTGTTCAGGACAAATTAATGTATGTAAAGCACCTGTCATAGGGCTGGACGCTAATGCACAGCTAGGAAAACATTTGCCGTTATTAAACTCTGGGTCCGACAAAGCTTGGGTAAATGAACCTCAGGGGAGGGAGCCCTCTGCTTCGTTGAAGCCTCCTATATATGCCCTGTGTGGAGACTTCGAACATATAGAGAATTGCTAGTCATCCTAATCCAGAGATAACTATCAACATGTTAATATATGTCATTCTTGTTAATATGGCTCAAAAGAAAAGTCCGCGCGTGCCTTCATTTTCCATTAAGATCATACTGGTCTACAGCCACACCACCCTGAACGCGCCCGATCTCGTCCATTGAGCTCATACTGTGAATATTGACTTGTATTCTGTCTGTTCTTTCCATTTCACGTTATACTATGTAAATATAGGGTAGTATTTGTTACTAATATAAGTAGTAAACTAAATCTGTAGCTTGTCTTAGCAATTAGTTTAGGGATGTGAGGGGAATGGCAAAAAGTACTTCGATTTCATTGAGTCTAAGTAGCTACCCAAACATGCTGCAGTTTGGCGTGGGATGAAAAATACACAGTAGTATTCAGTGATGTCCAAGCACATTCAAGCACTCCTCACTACAGATTCGATTAGCAAGGAATACTCGCACCTATTTTTCTTCCTTTAGACAAAGTACAGTACTATGTATGTTACTCCTTCCTTATTTTTTCTGTAGCTTTAGAGGTCATTCCGTGGGTGTAGAGCATCTCATTCTTTTTCGTGGTTGCCCAGTAATCAATCTGCTTAACAATTCTTTAACCAGTCTTAATGATGGACATTTAGTTTGTTTCCCATCTCAAAGATGGTGCCATAAATCATCTGTCTTTTTTTCTTTTTTAATGTTTGTTTATTTTTGAAACAATGTGAGAGACAGAGTGCAAGCGGTAGAGGGGGGCAGAGAGAGGGAGACACAATCTGAAGCGGGCTCCAGGCTCTGAGCTGTCAGCACAGACCCGACGTGGGGCTCGAACTCACAAACCTTGAGATCATGGCCTGAGCTGAAGTCGAACGCTTAACTGACCAAGCCACTCAGGCGCCCCAGGCATCTGTCTTTTCAAAGAAATATCTCATTCCTAGCTGGATGGCTTGAACATACAAAGATACAGCTTAGAGCTTGTGAAGGTTCTTATTTACTGGAGAAGAGATCCCTCGCCCCCCCTGCTCTCCCCCCCCCCCCCCCCCCCCCCAAGAAATGGAGGCTAAAGCTTTTCCTGAGATCACATTGGGCCAGTGGTGAGAAATAAGATGATACGCTCTGGACCACAAGCACGTCAGGCCTGGAGTTTTGCTTTGTTTCTTTTAAGGGTTTTTTAAGTGTATTGATTTATTTTTGAGAGGGGGTTTCAGCTAGAGAATCCCAAGCAAGCTCCGTACTATAAGAGCAGAGCCTGAGGCGAGTTCGAACTCCGTAACCATGAGATCACATGACCTGAGCTGAAATCAGGAGTTCAGTTAACTGATCGAGCCACCCAGGAGCCCCTGGAGTTCTGTCAAAAGTGTAGGAGAGGCTTTGGGCTTAGGGAGGACCCAGGGAAAGATGTCTGAGCTTTGGCCCCTTTGGAAACCTACTGGAGGTTTTGCATTCTCCCCTTCCCATTTTAATGGTTTTATTTTCCACCACATTCTCCTGGATAGTTACTTCTGGAGGACCACCGGGTTCAGAGACACCGTCTCTGACATGGAAAAATGCTTCTGGACGTGCTTACTTCATTGAGGCCCTGAGAGACTGTGACTAGCTCTTGGGGTTTGGGGGATCTTCATTTTTATTTAGCTCTCCCTGTGTGGCTGCTGCCTGACCATGACTTTGCTATGGAACCCGTGGATTCAATTTTGATGGAATCAGCTATGGGCAGAGTGAGGAAGGAAAGTTGAATGTCCTATTATTCAATCCCCTAGGCCTTAGTCAAGGAGGAAAGAAGCTATTGAGTAGCTGAAGGTATTGAAGTAACTGTCTAGCCATCAGCTCTTAACTAATTGAAAAGTTGTTTTATCTTTGTTAATAGAATAAAAATGGTGTTTTGATGGGACACCTGGGTGGCTCAGTCGGATAAGTGTCATGATCCCAGGGGTTCGAGCCCCGCGTCGGGCTCTGCGCTGACAGCTCGGAGCCTGGAGCCTGCTTCGGATTCTGTGTTTCCCTATGTCTCTACACCTCCCCCACTTGTGCACGGGCTCTCTCTCGCTCTCAAAAATAGACATCAAAAAACATTTTTTAATGGTATTTTGATGATCGGTTGTTCCTCACTGTTCTGTAGGTACTGTACTCCTGGAGCAAGTCTTTTCATCCTATTTGTCACTGGAGGTTGGCTAGCCAAGGTGGCTCGCTCACCGGTGGTGATCCAGTGGGGGTTGTCAGCCAGAGGGCCTGCGCTTCTCACAGTGCGGCTGCTGGTTCTGAGAGGGTGTTCTAGGCCCTTGGACACATCGGCTCTTCTCCCCTCCCCGCCGCTCCCCTCCGTTTCGTAGCCTGACTTGGCAATAGCATACGTTCAGCCCAGACTCAAGCCAGAGGGGAAACAGACTCCATATTTCGATGAGAAAAATAGCAAACTGAGGGGTAGGCAGGGGTGGGGTGAGGGCATCGTTCTCAGGCAGAGGCATAGCTTGTGTCCGAGGATGTGAGGAGGAGTCTGGAGGATGGCCCCGCCTGACCTGGTGGGTGAGGGGAGCTCCTACAGGGCTTCACAGAGGGGCGGCTGCGATCGTCTCTGACTTTTTTTTTTTTTTTTTAATTTTTTTTTTTCAACGTTTTTTATTTATTTTTGGGACAGAGAGAGACAAAGCATGAACGGGGGAGGGGCAGAGAGAGAGGGAGACACAGAATCGGAAACAGGCTCCAGGCTCTGAGCCATCAGCCCAGAGCCTGACGCGGGGCTCGAACTCACGGACCGCGA
The DNA here is from genome assembly GCF_024362965.1 of Panthera pardus. NCBI lineage: Eukaryota > Metazoa > Chordata > Mammalia > Carnivora > Felidae > Panthera > Panthera pardus. The sequence goes on from NW_026526721.1 coordinate 155,274,955, forward strand.
GATCGTGACCTGGCTGAAGTCGGACGCTTAACCGACTGCGCCACCCAGGCGCCCCCGTCTCTGACTTTTATGAAAGGTGCTCCCTGCCTGGGGAGAAACCCGTTTCAAGCCTGCTGGTTACTCGAAAGTGGCGGCAGGCCAGGCGCAGGAAAATCTGCGAGAAAGGATTCTGCGGCAGGCCCTGTCCCAGAGTGAAGGTTCAGGTTCAGGTTCAGGGATGATGGTGTTGGGGAACACAGCAGAGAGGCCCCTGACGAGAGATTTACCAGGAGAGGGAAGGGATGCTGAGTGGCACGGGCCGGTCCAGTTGGGGCTCAGTGCTGACTTCTTGCCTTGGCATTAACCACCCCTCCCGCCGCGCAGTACAGGCTGCACACAGGTGGAGGACCCCCAAGTGTAAAGGTTGGGGTAACTGGCACTCCCTAGAGGCCCCGTCCCGGGCGGGGCCTGCAGTTCTTGGCTTTGGAAGGTAGAGTGAGAAGGTATCTCGCTTTCTCCTGTGATAGCATTCTTTGTCTGGAACTTTCCCCCCACCCATTCCTATTATTACACTTTTAGACTAAAGTCTCAGACTTCCCTTCCTTCAGGAAGTCTGCTGGGATTATATGCCAGGCCCAGTGTTTCCTGGTTTTCTTCCCCCAGTCCTGTCATTGCTGACCTCTTACTCACTCACCCCTCTTACTGGACTGTAACCTCTTTGAGGACAAGGGCACAGTGCGAGGGCTGGGAGTTCACGTGAAATGTAGAATGACATCTCCTGATGGGGTTGAAAGAGGTTCATCTGACCGGCTGTCCGGCCTTGTGGCCAGGCACTGTGGCCCCACAGGAAGTTGGGGATCTCTACAGGTCCCAGTTATCGTCCAGAACACTTTTTTCCAGTCTCCAGTTCCAAGAGAATGGAATCTCTCACATTCTTTTCAGCAGGCAGAGATGTTTGAGTGGCCTTACGGCATTAACAGCCCTGCCTTGCAAACCTGTTGCTGGAGTTTGATTTAACCTGCCCTGTCGCTTGCCAGGCCAGAACCCTTACACCAGGCTGCCTTCCCTGTCGTCTGTATTACAACTTGTATCTCATGCACTTTCTCTTACGGGTTCTGAACCACCAGCTGTGAGATCATGTGATCCCCATTTTGTGGGCAGAGGTAGAGCTCAGTGAGCCAGCTTAAAACCAAAAGAGTTGAAGAAGGAAGGACCACTTTGACATTTGAGCTCCTCGACATGAGGCCCTGGTCTCCTTCCATGTCTGGATGGATGCCTGGACAGTCACTGTAGCCTGTGTCCCTGGCTCCCCGTCTCCTCCTCCTCTGACCCATGAGCCTCCAGCTAGCATTCCCCTCCCGTCTCCTCCAGACTCTTCCCTGGGTGCGGGCCAAGAGCAGCCGTGCTTCTTTGCTAGGGCTGTTCCTTCTCGTTGGATTTGTAAATCTTCTGTCTCTGTCCTCCTGTCCCGTTCTTTCCCAGAAGCCTTTTCAGGTTTACCTGCCCCACCTCCAAGGCCATGCAACCACAATAGATCCCGCAAAGGGAGTCATTTTGTACAACTTTTCTGGATGGCAGTTTTTCCAAACTGTCCCCCAAGTATCACGTAATCTGGTTAATTCCTTATTTGTTGTCCTGATCCTTTCTAGTGGGTTTCCAAACTGAGCCACGTTGGAGATTTACAGGGGGTGCCTGGACACGTGCATGTTGGCCCCGCCCAGATTGGCCCAAGCAAGATTTGCAGGAGACTGGAAGCTTCTTCAGTTTTTTCGTCTGTCTTAATCTCCCAAGGCTCTTAGCCCAGAGCCTTAAATCCAGTGTAAATAGTAAAAAAGAGCAGTAAACACAGCACACATCATAAGGGTATTGTGGACTCAGACTCGAGTCTGCAGCCTGAGTGCAGGCTTCCTCTGGAGACCAGGAGGGAAGTGTTGGGAGACCAGGAGGCTCTCCGCAGCTGACAGGAAGGAGGACAGTCCAGCCCGAGCGAGACTCCGGGCGGTGCCTCACGCAGAGTTTTCAGTGCGGTGGGGTTACTGTGGTAGAACAGAAAAGGAATAAAAGCCCACCCGGGCCAGAACCTGACAGCACGTCGCAGCCAGTTACAGTCAACCCTTGCACAACACGAAACTGCACGGGCTCCCCCCCAGTAACTACAGTACAGTACTGTAAATATTTTCCCTTCCTTATGATTTTTTAAAAAAGGTTAGTTATTTTGAGAGAGAGAGAAAGGGAGTGGGAGAGGGACAGAGAGAGAATCCCAAGCAGACCTCACTGTCCGTGTGGAGCCCGACGCAGGGCTCGAACCCACAGACTGTGAGATCACGACCTGAGCTGAAATCAAGAGTCAGATAGATGCTTAACTCACTGAGCCACCCAGGTTGCCCCTTCCTTACAATTTTCTCGATACCGATTTTTCCCTCTACCTTTGTTGTAAGAACACAGTATATAATACTTGTATGTACAAAATATGTGTTAATCCACTGGAAGGCTTCTGGTCAATAGTAGGCTATATTAATAGTTAAGCTTTTGGGGAGTCCGAAGTTAGAGGTGGATTTTCAACCGTGTGAGTCATCAGTGCCCCTGAGCCCCGTTATTGTTCAAGGGTCAACTGTATTTAGATTTCTCCTGCCTCAAAGCTCACAGTTTCCCGGTGTAGGTGCTAGCCAGAATATGAGTGACTTTAAAGAACAACAACAAGAAAAAAACAACCCAAAACGCAACAACACCAGGCCAGACAAGCGAGTCAGGAATTTCAGGACCCAAGTAGAGACCAATTGAAGGGCTACTCTTTCCTTTTATTTTCCTCCTGAAACTTTAGGTCACATAACCGATACCCCCTGGTGTTAGAGCTTGCAGATTTTCTTTTTTCCCTTTTCCCTCATCCGTGCAGGCCTGGCTTTCCCCCATCTGCTGAACTCGAGAGTGTCTGCTTGGGCTGTGGGCCCATCGGGGCGTTCTGTCTCTCACTACTGCGTAGGGCAGGAGGTGGGGGCCCCCCGATTGCGTTACCTGCCGAGTCAGGGTCGGCTCGCTGCCCAGAGGTTGTGCTAACAGCACACAGGTACAGCGTGAAGAGCTGCCTCATTCCCACAAGATTCCTTTATTGGAGTAAAGTGGGATTTCTGAGGGAGTTCCGTATTTGAGACTTGAGAAAATGATGGTAATGAGAAATTGTTCCATCAGGGGAAGGGACAAAACAAAAACACCAGGCTTCTAAAGCGGAGCTTGACTCCAGTGGTGTTACCTGCAGCATCCCCACACCTGGATCTTTTTCCCGATTTTTATCTTCTTCCTAGTTAGGTGGTATTTCTCTGCCCCAGATCCTGCTGGCCCAGTGGTTCCTTGACGATCCCCAAATCCTGCTGTGATGAGTGCTTCTTTAAGAGCACAGCTGTTGGAAGAGCTCTGCACACTTGTGGGAAAGAGGACTGGGTGATTTTCCAAGGGACTAGGGCTTTGTTGGTCTAGGGGCCGGTCCTGGTTTGGCAGCCGAAGCAGTCCTTAAGGTTTATCCCTGTCTGTCCCTTGTGGTTCCAGCACAGGCTGGGCCCTTCTTACTCAAGATAGGAATCTGGCCTTCCTGTTCTTCTCCCTGTTGGACCAGTTTCTACTGGTTTGTCTAGGCTCCTGGTCCCACCCTTTGCTGCCTTTGGTTTCTGTTCCCCACACCCTTCTTTTATAAGGCCTTATATTTGTTAGTGGTCTCAATCTGAGATTTCTGCTTCACCTTGTTTCAGTAGCTCTCCTGCCCTACCCGTGCCCTACCCAGGGCCCCTAGATCATTGATAGAAAGTCTCCAAGAGAAGGCCTGCCCTTTAAACTGGGAATCACAGAACCATCCCTGGTTCCTTGGGTGACTCCCAGCCCACATGGCAGGAGGCTGTCTATAGGGTTTTTTGTTTTGTTTTATTTTTAAATGTTTATTTTTGAGAGAGAGAGAGAGAGAGAGAAGCGAGCACGCGAGCTGGGGATAGGTCGGAGAAAGGATCCAAAGCTGGCTGTGCCCTGACAGCCGAGAGCCAGACGTGGGCTCAAACTCATGAACCACAGGATCCGTGAGCCGAGCTGAAGTCAAACGGTCTCTCCCCAGAACCACCTAGGTGTCCTGGCAGGAGGCTCGTTAAAGTTGGTCTGCTAGCTTGGCCCGGCTCTGGCCAGCCCAGGGCCCCTTTGGCCTTTTGGGGGTGTCCTTGGGACCAAGTTTCCTATTGTTGGAGAAGAAGGAATGGATGGCTTAAATTAATTACCTAACAAACTGCTACCTTGAAAAGGGTTTAAAAAGGAAATCCATTTCCTGGCAAGACTAACCCTTCCCCCTTGCCCCCTGCTGTTCCACTAGAGACCTGGCTTGCACCCCCTCTGCTCATGCTCATGCTCTCTTTTTGCCTTTTACTCAGAGGAAACCGTGGAGAAAGGTTCTGGTGACTCCTGCGGTGGTGGGGGGAGAAGAGGTGCTGCGAGTTGTGTCTGTTTTAACGGGGATGGTTTGGAGCACTGTGGAAAAGCCCACGCTTGCGCCTGGAGACACATCCCCATGCTTCACAGACATGCACACCTTAGCCACTGTTGCCCTGGGCACTTGCATTGACAATTCAGAAGCCATCGGCTGCCTTCTTCTCTGGTCTCCTTCCCAATTTAGATGACACCTGCCTGCAAACAAGTCTGGATTAAAACGGAGTTTCTACAGTGATTAAATACTTGGTTAACCTTTCGATTTGGAGGCAGTGCCTGGTTAGCGAAACCCCGCTCTTAAAATTGTCAGTGATCGTGACCCTGTAACCTTGGGCCATCAGGAAAAGTGAGAGTTGGGCCTCTCTTACCCAGGGCAGAGTAATCAATGTGTTCGTCCAGCTACTCAGGAATATAGAACTTGATGGAATGGAGAGAGAATGGGAAATTTTTATTTTGTTGTGTTGGAGGGAGAAAATACGACTGGTAATATTTAAAGACCTTTTTTGTTATTATCTGAATCTTTATTTCTGCTTCCTTCCCTGGGATAATTTTCCCCAGCTGATGAGTGACTTTCCTGGCTTTAAATTCACCTGTCCACATGATCTCAGCCACAGAGGCAATTGAAACCCCTTCTGCTACTTGAGGGAGTGAAAAGGTTTCAGGTGCACAATGTTGCCCACTGTTTAAGAGGTGAGGACTGAGTTACATGACCACCTACAGAGTCTGGCCATTTTATTAAGTCGGCCTCCCAAGCACTACCTACTTGGGTCCAGAACACAACAGATTAAAATTGTGCCTTGCTTTTGTGACCTTGGAGGCAACCAAATCTATCTTTTCATGTCTGGTTTAAAAATCTATAATTTACGTGGGCAGTGATCTCAGCGTTGGCACAAATCTCTTTTATTTGCTGCTGGAAGCTGTGTGGGCCACTCATTAGTACATCAGAGGTCAGATGCATGCCGGGGCAGCAGCTGGGACACTGATGATTTCATATGGCTTTGCATGACCGCTGGCCGCCTGTGGTGCTGTAAATCGGGCTCAGAGTTCTAATTTTTTCAAAACCTCTGGGGGAGTTACTCCAACACTTGCCTCTTGCTAGATAGAACTTAAGAAAAACAATACCTAACGGGAACATTGTGGGAAGAATGGTAGTAACCTATTAGAAGTCAATTTTGTGGGGGGCCATTGGAGTGCCTCATTGATGGGGCTGCACGAGAATTTGTTAGGTCCTCAGCTATGGGCGCCTCACCGCCAAGTCTAGGCTGCAAACCCCACCCCAGGGATACTAGGTGGTCAGTGGGAGGGTTCCCCCCCTTTTTTGGGGGGGGTGTAACTTACATAAAATGAACATAATTGTACATTGTGAATTTTGACAGTTCTATACCTATGTAACCACCCCTTTCCTCAAGATAATAGAACAACTTTCACCTGCAGCTTCTCTTCTGGTTTTTTTGACCTTAGTTTTGCCTTTGTATAAATGAAATTATGCAGTATATTCTTTCTATTTTTTAACACTTTTGATTTTATTAAAGTTTTAGAAACGTACTCGAACATTTCTAAATGCTTCATAAAACATTTCTAATGTCTTAAATGCTTAATAAACATTTTGAAAGCTTAATAAAAGATCACCGAAATTCTCTGTATCACCCTCTTTCCCCCCAAAACGTGGTTTTATCTATAAATTTATTTTAATGTTTATTTTTGAGAGATAAAGTCGGGGGGGTGGGGGAGGCACAGAATCTGAAGCAGGCTCCAGGCTCTGAGCTGTCAGCACAGACCTCGCTGTGAGGCTCAAACTCCGTGAACCGCAAGATCATGACCTGAGCTGAACTCGGGTGCTCAACCGACTGAGCCTCCCGGGCACCCCATCACCCTTTAATACTTAGTTTGTCCCCCCCTTTTTTTTTCCTTAAGTGTGTTTTTTTCTTTCAAGTTTTTATTTTAACTCCAGTACTGTGAACATACAGTGTGCAATGTTAGTTTCGGGTGTGCAATTTGGTGATTTAACAATGCCATACAACGCCCTGTGCTCGTCACAACAAGTGCATTCCTTAAACGATATGTACATTTTTTCATTTTGATTCTGGCGTGTTCTGAAGTGTCCCTCAGTGCCACGTCACGTAACTTGGATCTGTTGGAGGACCCCCCCCAAGCACAGGTGTGTCCCTTGGCAGTGTGAAGATACTCCTTGCCTGCGGGCCCTCGTGAAAGCCTTCGGGAAGTGTGGGAGACTGGGCTGTGGGCAGTGCAGCCTGTGGTCCTGGTGAGCATGGTCAGCCAGGAATGTGCCTCAGGCCGCATGGGTCGGGCAGAGATAACAAGGCTCCAGCCTGCAAGCCGGAGTCCCACCCGGAGACGTGTGTAGTCCAGGAGTGCAGGTTGGGTTCCCCAGGGGCGGACGCTGACCACTGAGTTTCTGAGCAGCTCCCTGGGTGACGCGGGGAGGAAGCAGGATGGAGGCAGGCCCAGCAAGGGCATGTCTGTCACTGGCACCTGAGGCAGAGCCTGACTATCTGCGTGGAGCATGAGGGATAGAGCCCGGAGAGGGAAGATACTCCAGGCCACAGAAGTGGGGCGAACAGAAGCACCGCCACATTCTCTCCTCATCCTCACCCCCAGAATTGCCGTGTATGTTTTCTCACACAATGTGACATCACGATTAAACAATTAGGGGTGCCTGGCAGGCTCCGTCAGAAGAGCACGTGACTCTTGACATCGGCGTGGTGGGTTCGAGCCCCACATCAGGGGTAGAGAGCACTTTAAAACAAGTGGGGAAAGGAACCTTTATGTGGCTTGGGGGGGTAGCACAGAAAGCTCAGCTGAGCTGCACACGGCTCGTCCTGATCTTCAAACTAATTTGTGTGGTGGCACCAGCATCAGCATTGAGTCTGAAGCTGTTAGAGCCTGATGGCCTTCCTCTGTTTTCAGCGCTCCCTTTCCAGATTTGCCTTGTCCGCGGAGTTTACAAACTTCGGTCTGGAGCTGAGCAGGCTGCTCTGACCCCAGTTTGGGCTGTTCTTGGATACCTGCCCCACCACTAGGCATAGTCTTGACTCATTCTGTTGCTGATTTCACTTGGAAATGGATTTCATTCGCCTCGTTGGCCAGACTGGCACTAAAATGTGTCCAGATCGTGCACCCTAACCCGTGCGATCAGATGTGCCTCAACATTTAAAATTTCCGAGTTTAGAAAGTAAATATTGTACAACAACACAAGATAATGGGCATTCGCATTTCTCCAGCCAAGTGCTTCAACTCATACTAAATGGTCTAGGTTAAAATCATAAATCATTTGCATGCCTGTTTGGGTTTTGCTGACAAATAGCTTATGTAACAACAGTTTTGAGAGCCTGTTGGATTTTGGAACTGCAGGAAGGGCATCGTGGGTTTGTACGGGACCCCCAGTGTCTGTTTCATTGAGTGCTTGAGTGATAACCCCTGAGACTACTGAGCGCGTTTTTATTCCTAACACCTCTCTCTCCGCCCATCGCCCATCGCCCATCGCCCGAGACCCCTCACTGCCCCCCTCTAGAGGTGTCTCCAGCGAGCAGCCCCACTCCCCCCATCCATGCCCTTGTGTTTAGGACAATCTCCTTAGCAGCCGTTACTGAGGATGCAGAATTCTCTGGGCTTTTCAGTCTCAGTGTCCACTGAAGTCTTCCAGCCAAGCAGAAGTGGAATCTTAACTCCCAGTCCCAACACGGACCGTCTCATCTGGTGTTCCCCTGCTGGCTTTTTGTGTACGTTTGGTCTCATCGGGAACAGAAACTGGTACTCGACAGCCTTTCTCTCTTCACTTGACTTAACAGTTAGCAAGCTGGAGAATCCTTACTATCCACACTCGCAAGCACATTTGCCTTCCTGTACATCAAGTGATGTAGCAATTGTACGTATTACCAAATTGAAGAAATTGAGGTATATACAGAACAAGAAAGTGCAACACTGAGTTGCTCGGGATTTTTTTTTTTTTTTTTAAATCAGGAAATGGCTTTAAAATTGTATCAGCAGGTACTAATTGAATAAGCCTGTGGTATATCCACAGGCAACATACCATGCAGGCATTTATAAAATGGGCAGCCTGAGCCAGAACATTCTCCAACTTAATACAGCTTAAGAGAAAAAAAGCTAGCATAACATGCTTCTGTTTGTCTTTTAAAACAATTCACCTATGCACAGAATGTAACGTTTTTGGATGGTTACATAAAGTAGAAACATTGAGAAATGGGGGAGATTTAAAAAAATGATTTGCACTTACATATTTTTTGCAGTAAAATGGCATATATGTTCCCTAAAATTTCTTCATGCTAGATTTTATTTTTAAGGAATCTCTACACCCAACGTGGGGCTCAAACTCAACCCAAGATCGAGAGTCACATGCTCTATGGACTGAGCCAGCCAGAAGACCCCCCTCCCCCAGTTTTTTGTTTTTTGTTTTTTGTTTTTTTAAATGCTTCATGCCTCTCCTCCTCCCTCCCTCCCTGGCCACCTTAGCTTATCCTCAGCTGGGTTCTGCTGACCGGAGCTGGTAGTGATTGTGCATGAAAATCGGTCCAGATTCCTTTCTTTCCCCTCTTCCAGGGCCCCTGGGGCCCCCAGATTGCAGCACGCGGCCAGGGTGCAGGAGGGACTTCTTCCTCAGGTTTGGATTGTGGGTTTTGGAGCACTGGCATTCTGCATAATTTTCCCTGCATCAAGTAAAACTTGGTTCTGATGTTATTTAATAGACTTCGTTTCAGAATAGCTGGACTCTACTCCTTGAACGTGATTTAATGTTTTGCCTTTTTTTAATTGGCATACACACACAGGTAAGGCTTGTGGCCCAGCCATCCTCCCCTTGATTTCTATGCTGGGAAACTTGGAAACCCTCATGGGTGGTTGGTGTGACCTCCTTTTGTCCAGGCCTGAGTTTGTGGGAGGCCAGAGGTCCCCAGTCGTTTTAAGGGATGTGAAAAAAATCTCAGAAAACGTCAGCATACAGCGGTTCTGTATTTCGGTTGGGGCGTTTGATGACATCCTTTCAGTTTCCATTCTTCAGTGATCTGGGTCGTTGTATTTTAAACTGGAATCTCCTTTCAGATGCGTGGTGCTCTAATAGGAGTCGCATGTGGGGTGTGTGTTTGTGTGTGTTCGTTCGTTCCGTTCCTTCGTTTCTTGTTGGATCACACAGGTGGTATAAAAAGTAGATTCTAGAAGTGCACACCCAGTCTTGTTCATTAACGCAGCACTTTATTTTAGTGCCGGCTAAGGCCGACCTGCCTACTGAGTATTTTTATTTATTTATTTTTTCCTTAACCTCTCTCCTTCCTCTCCCGCTGGGCCCACATTCCTAGGTCTTTGTCTCTGCCTGGTATTTTAGAAATTATGGGAGAGGAAGGCAGTGGGTGGGGCGTTCTGGAAGCTGGGGGCAGGGAAGAGGGTGGTCACTTGCAAGGTCAGAGGTCGAGCCTGCTCCATTCAGCTGGGGCAGCCAGATTGTCGCCATGCGAGGAGGGGGAGGGGTGGGAGGGGCCGAGGAGGAGGAGGAGGAGGAGGGGTGGGAGGGGCCGTGTCGTACATCTGCCCGGGAAACCCCTAACAGGCAGCTCCAGGCCCTAGAATTCCTGCCGCCAGAGGACCACTCCTTCTCCCCCTCATGGCCTCTGCCACTCTTCTGGTCCTTTGGATGACGTGGGTTCCAGTTTATTCTTTTAAAACAATCTTCGAGCTGTTTCAGAGAGAATTGCACCCATGTGCACGCTTACCTGTTGACTCCAAAATTGTGGGTTTTCGACCTTCGAAGCTTCTAAATGGAGCATGAAATCCTCCCAGAGTTTTTATGCCGAACTTCAGCTAGACAGTTGATAAAAATCGACCAGATTTCCAGTTTTTGGATACCGTTCTTTGAAAAATCAATAGCTCATGAATTATAAGCACCACTGGAGCTAAGCTGTTCTACTGGCCCTTAGCTTTTTTATTATCAACAAGCTGGGTGTCCCCCAGGGCCAGCCCCACCGCTGTGCTGGTCCTACGGTCCAGGACCGAAATCAGGTGTGTTCTGGGCACAGTCCCGGGGAACCGATGCCAGGCAGGATTGCATCAAGAGGGGCCCAGAGAATGCTTTAAAGCCTACCATTTGCAAGGTATCTCCTATACGCATTATCCAGGCTGTGGATTTAAATTTAATGTTTATTTTGAGAGAGAGCGAGAGAGCCATTGAGCACGCCCTCACGTGCGCTCAGGCAAGCAGGGGAGGGGGAGAGAGAGAGAGAGAGAGAGAGGGAGGGAGGGAGGGAGGGAGGGAGGGAGAGAGAGAGAGAGAGAGAGAGAGAGAGAGAGAGAGAGAGAGAGAGAGAGAGAGAGAATGAATCCCAAGCAGGGTCCGCACGGTCAGCACAGAGCCCAGCTTGGGGCTCCATCCCACAAACTGAGATCATGACCTGAGCTGAAATCAAGAGTCGGACGCTTAACGGACTGCAGGCTCTGGGTTTAAAAAACCCGGAAGAACCGCCTTGGTTTCTTGCAGTCACACAGTTGGCACCTGGGGCCTGGCTTCCTTGCTCAGCCCAGAGTTCCTTCAAAGGACTTTGGGTTTCTGGTGTTCGGTCCCTGAGGGAGGGTTCCCGGGATTTCAGGGACGGAAGCGGTCTCTGGAGGCACCTCGCCGGACTGCTTGTGTCTCGCAGACGAGGCCAGCCCGGTCAGGGGACTGGATAGACGTCCACGGCCAGATGGTGCCGGGCTCGGGCTAGCAGCCTCAGGTTCTTTCCTACTCACTGCGAGTGAAAGCCGTTCTGTTCACACAGACTGAAGAAAGCCAGGGGACCCTGGTCAGTCCACACAGCTGTCCAGAGAAGGGATGAAGAGGGCATTGCTTGCTGTTTGGCAGGGGCACAGAGGACAGAAGGTTCAGAGACATGTCCCAGTCGAATTTCAAAGGAGCCTACAGATGGAAGGTTTTCACACTTCACACGAGCGTAGGAGTGACCCCTTTATTCCCGTGACAAATGGAGGGAGCCAACGGGAAGGCAGGAGGTTGAGTTGTTGAAACGGGGTGGGGGAGGGTGCTTTAGCCCCACGTCATAAAAAGAGACTGTCCAGGAATTTCCTCCAAGTTTATCCGCTTTGGCATCTTTTGGTTAGCATTTAAGGTCAGCTTGAAAGTTTTAGCTTTATCAGATTAGACAGGTGATCATTTCTAAAATGGTGAACCCGCTTTAAAAAGCGATTGGTCTTGGAGGCAAATTACGGTCACCAAATTTCAGTCGCCCTCGGTCGCTGGGAAAGTACTGCCCTGGCCCTCGTCTAGTCACAAAGCTGATCCCATTTCTCTCCTGTAAAATGGGGCCCATGAACTTACCACATCGGAACCATTTCTTAGAAATAGGAAGTGGGTGGCTCAGTCGGTTAAGCGTCTGACCTCGACTCAGGTCGCGATCTCGAGCCCCACAGCGGGCTCTGCTGACAGCTCAGAGCCTGGAGGCTGCTTGAGATTCTGTCTTCCTCTCTCTGCCCCTCCCCCGCTCGTGCGTGTGCGTGCTGGCGGTCTGTCTGTCTCTCTCTCTCAAAAATAAATAAACATTAAAGAATTTTTTGGAAAAAAAAAAAAAACATAATCTAAGCCTTTCCCCGATTTCTGAGTCCAGCGGTCCCTAGAGAAGCAGCCTAGACCACGCAGGACCACACAGCCCCCTCTGACTGCCTGCACCCTCAGCAGAGTCGGCCTGTTGCCCTGAGCTTGTCTGGGGACTCCCATCTCCCAGCGGATGTGCTCGGAGCAGCGTCTGGTTAGTTAACAAAACAACCTGAAGAGCAGACGGTCGGCATCCGTACTTTCGCCCGGGCTCCTTGCCGCGAGGGTCTTTCTCCTGGGAACGTCGCGGCCCTCCCTGCCCACCTGTGAGTCGGGTAACGCTCTGCCTGCTCTGGGCCGGGCTTCTGCGCAGAATCGCCTGGCCTCGGGTCTCCCACCCTGGACGCCACAAGACCTCGTAAGGTGCTCGGTGCTCTGGTGAAGAGCCAGCGTCTGGCGGGTCTTCCAGAAGGCTCGAGTTGGCCGCCCTGTTCTGCCCTTGCTTGCTGTGTGGCCCCAAGACGCCTCGACCTCTGGTCTTCATCTGGGGATTAAGCGTATTGTGTGCGGAAAAGCAGCCCTCGGACACCGCTTCCCTGCCTGTTGCGTGTCGGCTGGCTTTTCCCCAAGCCCAGGTATGCCGGCGGCGAGTGGAAGCCCTGCTCTCGAAAGCCGTCCAGCAGATGTTGACAGAGAGCGGGGCGAAGTGCCCTGCTCCGTGGAAGGGTACAGCTCGACTGGCCCAGTTTCGGTGCCAAGGAGCTTCCGCTCTTGAGAGCTCCTCATTTATCAGCAGGTGAAGGTTGTGCCAAGCCGTGTCTCCCTCCCGGCAGGCTGGGCCCCAGGGAGATACAGAACATCACAAAGCAGTTCTGTCAGCGCGGGCTGCCTCTCGGGGTCGACTCCTTGGAACAACTTGGCAGGAAGAAGAAAGACAAGAAGCTGGCTGACCTTACCACTAGCTTTTGCCTTCGTTCCAGAAGCTTAAGCCCAGAGCTTGCCCGCGTGCCTGGGAGAACCATGCTTTGCACTTGCGCTAATCTCCTTGATGGGGGGCGGGGGGGGAGGACTGTGGCTGCGAGCTGCCCTGTGAGGGTGATTAATACTGGCTCCTAACTGTGCTTCACACACCCGGAGGGTGGGGTGGCAAGACACATTTTTCTGGTACATTCTTTCATTGGGCCACCAATCTCAGACCAGGGAGATACAGTCTTAGAACTTTTCTGGGCAATTAATCTGAGACCTAGGGAAAATCTCAGGCCAGGAGGATTGTTTTGTTTTGTCTTTGCCTTTGGAGTCTCAGTTAAAGTTCTGAATGAAACCGGAGTGGAAAGAGGGAATTGGTTGTTTTCTCCTTGAGGGGGTAAGAAAGGAGGACACGCTGCCCGCGGTTGGCTGCGGGGGTGTGCTTGCTAAGTGCGAAGGGGGTGTCTGGGGTCTGGCATCCACAGAGCACCCCTGAGGCTGCCTCCCTCCCCGCTAGTCCCAAATCTCATTAATGCTTGTCCCCTCTCTGGTCCCCAGGTGCTGCACCTGTACTGTGACACCTGCTCAGTGCCCATCTGTCGTGAGTGCACGATGGGCCGGCACGGCGGCCACAGCTTCATCTACCTCCAGGAGGCGCTGCAGGACTCCAGGGCACTTACCATCCAGCTGCTGGCCGACGCACAGCAGGGCCGCCAGGCCATCCAGGTCAGTCCCCCCCTTTCCCTTGTTCTTTCTTGCACGTGAAACCTGTCCCACTCCCTTTCAGATGGCATGTGTAGGTTACCAGGCAGGCTCCGGTGTGTGGGGGCCTGGGAACAATGACCCACCGAGCTCCTGTGACCTCCATGCAGCAGTAATCCCTTGGGGAGGGGGAGGGTTTGCCAAGAGGGATGTGGCCAAAGTTGACTAGCCAGTCAGGGCTTGTTGCACACACTTAAGCTCCCTCCCCTCCTCTGCCCTCCCCATCATCTGCCTGTTTCTCATGCAGCCCCCTCCCCAAGTACAAGTGGGCGTTAGCATACCTCAGCTGGGACTGCAGAAGGACTGGGCGCTTAATGCTTTCCAGGCATATCTCTCTGCTGCTCAGATTTATTTATTTATAAGTGAGACAGAGGTGAGCAACAGAAGTTTAAGATAAGGTTCAGAATCTCAGAGTCTTTCCCAAGCAATAAAAAGTCACTTCCCGGTAACTGAGACCCTTGTTTCTGTTGAGTCCCCATCCCTTTGGGTTTAGGAAGGGACACATGTAACTTTGGGGGATAGAAAAGTTCTCTTACCATTGAGTGATAGCATACCTGAATTGACTTAAAATCTTATTGCCTGGTCCAGACGACAAGGTTTTAAGAAAAAATCATGACATGTTTTCCTTGTAGGAAAAGCTTGAAAGTCAAGGAAACATTGCTAATCATTGAGCAGAAATTGAATGGAAAGTTCACATTCTTAGAGCATTTGAATAAGTGAATTGTGTAAAAAATAAGACCTTTTTTGGAAGTGGTAAGGAATTGATCATGTGCTGTAACGAAAGGGCAGAAGGGGGCGCCTGCCTGGCTCAGTCGATTCAGCATCCAACTCTTTATTTCTGCTCAGGTCATGAGCTCGCTGTTTGGGAGTTCGAGCCCCACATTGGGGCTCTGTGCTGACAGTGCAGAGCCTGCTTGGGATTTTCTCTCTCTCTCTCTCTCTCTCTCTCTCTCTCTCTCTCTCTGCCCCTCCCCTGTTCACATTCATTCATTCATATTCCCTCCCTCCCCCCCCCCCCCCCGTCTCAAAATAAATAAATAAAGTTAAAATCAGGAAGGGGCAGAAGGATAGTTCTGGGTTTTAATAAGTTTCTCAGCAGCTATCCTGTTCCTATGCATGATACTGAAGTGGTCTTTCTGAAGAGTCAGATTGTCTGTTATTCAAGCCCTGTGATTAGAGGTTTGAGCGTCTGTTTCTGCGGTGACTACTTCTGGCATATTCTAACGCCAGAGCGGGCTGCTTCCTTCTCTACGCCTTCAGAGTGGTTCTTGGTTGCTCTTAAATTCTTGGTTGTCAGCATCCCCTTTAGCACATAGTTGTATTTTATTTCTGTTCCGTTTTGGTGAGCTTGTGTCCCCCAAGGATGCAGTGGTTGGTGGCTCCCCTTTTTACGGCAGTGGGGACTTCGTCCGTTGCCTTACCCCGCTGGTGTCTCCTGGACCTGGCTGCTGTCAGCGTCACCTGGGGAGCCCCAAGACCTGCTGCGTTTGGGTCCTGCCCCGCCCCCCGACTGTGACTTCACCTTATTAACCCCTTTCTGTCCTTGGAGATTGAGAACACTCTGGGGTCCTTGAGACACGATTCACAGAATTGCTGGTGCCCTCCACTTTCTGGGATCAGCCACTCTGGAAAGAAAAATGAGTTGTCATGATTCGCTAGAGACGGAAAGAGAGATCTGCGATCTGTGGTTGCAATGATGAAATCTCAAGGAACTGGGAATTTGAGAATTTGACGGAGAGGAGAGAGAAGTAGTCGGACAGAAGATTCTGTCTGCCATGCTTAACTTCTGCAGCGAATACAGTCACTGTTAGCAGACAGTCTGCTGTGAGTAATAAGAAGAACCTAGGGGTGAGATTCAAATATCAGCAGTACTGCTGAGCTCAATGGGGCATTTTGGGGAGGAGCCAAGTGGCAGGAATGAGCCGGGAAGCTCAGATTGTTAATCATCTGCATGGCCACATCCAGGTACACCTGCTGAACATCATCTGCATAGATTGTGAATTGACTGCTTCAAGGTCCTGTGTAACTGGGGGTGGGGGGCGGGGAAGGCACCCTTTTGGGGGTCTTGGTTGCAATTCTTCAGAACCTACTCTCAGCCAGTGATCCAAAGATTGGGGTATGATTGGACAACCGTTTGTCTGAATGTTCTTACCAGGTTCTCAGTACATTGACTATTCCTAAAACTATCTCGTGGCCCTCTAATGAAAGTAGAGAGGTTCATACCTGCTAAGAAGTCTCCTGAGTGTTAGAAAACATGGCCCTTCTTTTCCCTCTGAGTTAACTCTGTGATGCCTTTGGGGGAGGGGGGGGGGGACTGAGGTAAAGATGGAGAACAAGTTAGTTTTGCTCAAATCATTTGGTGAAGGGTCAGTTTGTTCCCATGTGAGCCTTAGAAACAAACCGTCTCCAAGGTCAGAAGACTGGTAGGGACCCACTCTTCATTGTGAACAAATGTTTTGCAAATGGGTTCCTTCTAGGAGGTCAGGACATCATTGAAACTGATTTAGTGAGAACAAGGAGGAGTTTGCTTTTAACTGAGCCCCTGCTTTTGTATTTAAGGAAGAACACAGTTCTGAAAGCTTCAGGTAGAGTTCCTGTCTCAGTGATGAATCTAAAAACCATTTATAAAGTACGCCTGGAAGATGGTGGAAAAATCCATCACTGGCTAGCACAGGGTAGGCTTTGGTTTATTTTCATAAAGACATAATTAAGAATTAAGACTTGTGTGCAAGTATACAAGTGTTTTTTCCTTTGCCGGTCACTAAGCAGCGGAAAGGATGTCGGATACTGAGAGGTTCCCCACAGGGTAAAGAAGCGACGTTGGAATGCCAGGAAAGAACACTACTTTGGGTGCATGGTGCTTCAGGCACTTGGTTTCTTGCATTGGTCAATGTTCATGAAATAAATGGCCTCACCACATAATTCATACACTGCCATTTAATAGCGTTTATATTAAAGAATACAGCAGATAGTATGAAGGCTGTTTTTGTTTTGTTTTGTTGTTAAGTGGGGAAGGGGCAGAGAGAAGTAGAGGGAGAATCCCAAGCAGGCTCTGTGCTATCAGCTTGGAGCCCGATGCGGGTCTCAAACTCAGGAATCATGACCTGAACTGAGATCAAGAGTTGGAACATAACCAACTGAGTCACCCAGATGCCCCTGATTTTTGTTATTAATATGAACACTGGAGAAGGACGGAGGAACATAATTAACATAAAATTTGGGGGGGAGTGGTAAGCTATTTTAAAATACACATCTAACTGGTGCAACACACACACCCTTTTATACATCCCTTAACTCCATTTAAACTAAAATACAGAATGATTCCGGTCACAGGGTAAGAGATTCTCATTTCTTTTGCAAGGACATTTAAATCGCAAGTTTGAGGGGCAACTGAGTGGCTTAGTTAAGTATCTGATTCCTCTCAGGTCATGATCTCACGATTTATGAGTTTGGGTCCATAGGGCTCATGAATGAACATAGGGCTCTCTGCTCTCAGCACAGAGCCTGCTTCAGATCCTCTGTCTCCCTCTCTCTCTGCCCCTCCCCTGCTCGTGTATGCACTCTCCCTCTCCCTCTCAAAAATAAACATTTAAAAAATAAAGAAGGGGGTGACTTGGGCCCAGATCATGATCTCCTGGTTCGTGAGTTCGAGCCCAGCATCAGGCTCTGTGCTAACAGCTCAGAGCCTGGAGCCTCTTCCGATTCTATGTCTCCCTCTGCCTACCCTACCCCAATTGTGCTCTGTCTCTCTCTCAAAAAGAAGTAAGTGTTTAAAATATTTTTTAAAATAAAAAAATAAATTAAGTTGCTAAGTTTGATTTGGACATCGTTGGTCTAAGAAACTGTCCTCAACTTGTTCATTTACCCTTCCTTTGTTCTTTTGTTGTTCATTTACTCATAATATTATTGAATAAATAAATGCATCATTTGGGAGCTTTTAAATACTTCTCGTGTGTACTGGCAAGTCAGGTTCAAGAAGCAGGAGATATTCTGGAAGTAGGCTTTATTTTTGCCAATAACTTAAGGCCTCAAACTGAGTAAGAAGTTGTAAGGAATAGTTGTAAGAGATTTAAATTATGATAGCAGACACCAAAATAAAATCCTAGTAAGGGTTATTACATGGAAACGAAGGGGACAAGTATTAAAAAAAAAAAAAAAGAAAACGCAAACTGGAGGTAGATATATTAGAAGTGATACGAGGAGGGTGCGTGAGTGGCTCAGTCGGTAAAGCGTCCGACTCTTGATTTCAGCTCAGGCTGTATCTGTCTCACGGTTCAAGATTGAGCCCTGTGCCCGGCTCTGCACTGATAGCATGGAGCCTGCTTGGGATTTTGTCTACCTCTCTCTGCCCCTGCCCTGCTGGCTGGCATGCTTGCTTGCTCTCTCTCTCTCTCTCAAAAATAAACTTAAAAGAAGCAATACAAGAAACTTAGGCATAATTTTAAAGTTTTTATTTTTTGTAAGTAATATCTACACCCAACATGGGGCTTGAACTCACGACCCTGAGATCAAGAGTCACATGCTCTTCTGACTGAGCCAGCCGGGTGCCCCCAAAATGCATGCATGTTAATAGGAGAACAGCAAACTGGCAAATGGGGCAGAGAAATAGTTACTCTGAAAAGATCATAATCAGTAGGCACAACTTGTAGGAAGGAAGAGACAACACAGGTGAAGGAATGAAAGGGCTGCAGACACCTTGCAAAGACACAGTCTGACCACTTCATATAAAGTACAGAAGTGTATTCAGCCTGAGCAGTAGCCAGTTATAATGACACCGGAGCACTATTTTGGATAAGTGACAGAGTAAGTACACCACACGTGATCTTTGTGAGTGGGAGAGCATGTTTTGAGAAATATCCAGAGCTTTAAATATGGAAGGAACTCCGTCCTCTTAATAGGAATCTCCAAGGCCGTGTCCTACATCCTGAAGGTGCAGCTTGTACCGGTAGGAAAGGTCAACAATAGGAATTAAGGTTTTTCAGCCCCTTACATTCATAGAGTTTGGGATCACATTATAATACAGTGTTAACTAAAACTAGGAAACCCTGAAATTGGTCCAGGAAAAATTATGCAAAACGAGTAAAGATGCATAAAAAAAATTATGGGAGGAAGTAGAAATAAGCCAAAATAAGAATAGTGGCGTTTTGCTGATTATGGTGGGACTGAGGCAGTTTTCTTTCCCCCAGTTTTATTGAGGGAAATGGATATTCAATGAACTGTACGCATTTAAAGCATATGAACACATATATATTCAACGTGTATTTCACCCATGAAAACACAACTATGTCAAGGTTAGGAACATGTTTATCACCGTCAAGTGTTTTCTTAAATTCTTGTGATAGTACCTGCTTTCCAGGTCCCAAGCAATTTATTCATCCCCATTCTGTCATCGTTTAGGATTTTGTTTGTTTTAATCTGGGAGGAAATGAATTTAGCCATGAGTAACAGGCCTTCACTCTGCTCCCAAATGTGGTAGCTTAAATATGCAAGGCGTTAATTTCTCCTGTTTCCAAAAGTTCTTCTAGAGGTACAGATAGTCACTGGGGAGTCCTTCAGCTTTGCTTCTCCATGCCGAGGTGTTGACATTCATACCTTTGGCTACAAATGGCTGCTGGAACTCACGATATAGCATCTATATTCTGGACAATTGAAAGGAAACAGGCATGCTCCCGCCTTTTGTAGAGATTTCCTAGAAGGCTGCATGGCACTTCTCAATTGGTCAAAATCCAGTCTTTTGACTACTTCATTCGCCAGGGCGTTTTTCCTTCCAGGTGTTTATTTAAATTCCAGTTAGTTAACATACAGTGTAATATTAGTTTCAGGTTTAGGATTTAGTGATTCGTCACTTAACATACAACATCCAATGCTCATCACAAGTGCCCTTCTTAATACCCATCACCCATTTAATCTAGCCTCCCCACCCACCTTCCCCCCAGCAAACCTCAGTTCTCTATAATTCAGAGTCTGTTTTATGGTTGGCTTCTCTTTCCCCCCGCCACATGTTCACCTGTTTTGTTCCTTAAATTCCACACATGAGTGAAATCATATAGTATTTGCCTTTCTGTGACTTACTTCACTTAGCATAATAGACTCTAACTCCATCCATGGCAAGATTTCATTCTTCTTTATGGCTGAGTACTATATGTATATGTATATATACTATATGTGTGTGTGTGTATATATATATATATGTGTGTGTATATATATATGTGTGTATATATATATGTATACACACATACATACATACACACACACACACACACACACACACACACACACCACATCTTCTTTATTCGTTCATCGGTCGATGGACATTTGGACTCTTTTCATAGCTTGGCTATCATTGATAATGCTGCTATGTATAACAGCAGGGTGCATATATTTCCTTGAATCAGTGTCTCTGTATCCTTTGGGTAAATTCCTAGCAGTGCAATTGGTGGATCACAGGGTAGTTCTATTTTTAATTTTTTTCAGGAACCTCCACACTTTCCAGAACGGCTGCACCAGTTTGCGTTCCCACCAAACAGTGCAAGAGGGTTTCCCTTTCTCTGCATCCTCGCCAACATCTGTTATTTCCTGTGCTGTTAATTTTAGCCATTTGCAGGGGCGTTTTGATTCAAGTTCACTAGAGCTTCTGTTACTCTTCATCTGATAACTAGTATTAGTGAGTAGCAGTGATAAGAGTAAAGTGGGTGTTGTGCACACTGGCTATCGTTGCCCTACCCTTTTCCTGACTTCCTTTATTGGACTTGAGTTGCCTACCTGGTTGAAAGGGTAAACGCCCTTCAGGTTAAACTACAGTGATAAATACCGTGCCATTTAGCACAAAAATTAGAAGGACTGAGCTTGATGACTAAGCATGACTTTCTTAAATTGCATAAGTGAAGATACATGTAAGTTAATCCAGACTCTCTGGAGTACCTTGCTTCCCTGACTTCTGTTTGTTTGATCACTTTAATAGCCCATGCACCCTGCGGCAGTGGAAAGTCTATCCCAAGGAATATCTGCCGCTGTGGAAAGTCTATCCCAAGGAATGCTGAGGGTGGCTACTGTTTTATGTGAATTTCTACAAACCAACGCAGAAAGTAGATGAAAGAAACATTTTTTTCTGTTACAGATCTGGAAATGGAAGAACAAAATTTAGTCGTTATGCTTAAGATCCCAGATCTCCTCAGCCATAGGCCTTGTCTTTTCACCAGTAAGAATGAACAGTCCTGGGGCGCCTGGGTGGCTCAGTCGGTTAAGTGTTCGGCTTCAGCGCAGGTCATGATCTCATGGTTATTGAGTTCAAGCCCCGCGTCGGGCTCCGTGCTGACAGCTCAGAGCCTGGTGTTGGCTTACGATTCTGTGTCTCCCTGTCTCTGCCCCTCCCCAGCTTGCGCTCTGTCTCTCTCAAAAACAAATAGACATTAAAAAAAGAATTTCAAGTGAACCGTCCCTGTTTCCTGAGCTCTACTCTGTTTTAGGCACTGGAACAGGCACTTTCTCCAGTATGCGAGGTTTGGGTGTTTGTTCCATTTGGCAGAGAGAAAATTGTGCTTGAAAGCGACTAAGCAACCCCCCAGAAGTCCCACTGGCAATGAGTGGGGGGATTGCAGTTTGAGTCCAAAACTGATGGTCACCTACCTCTCATTGGGGAGGCAGCTGTGCCCCCGCCTTCCCTTCTTGTGCGTGTGCACACAGCGTACACAAATGTGAGGGACTCGAGTGCACCGTGGCCTAATTGACATTTTTCCCAGGCGGTCTTCATGAGGATCCTTGGTTGCAGTTGAATGAAAGGAGAGGAATAGTCTCAGGGGACCGGGTAGAACACGGATGGATCGGGCTTCGGGTGTCCAGGGACTTGGTCTCTTAGCTCTGCCTCTCTCCATGGTGGCCTCGTTCTTGCTGTTGAACGTGGTGGCCGTACACGGAGATGCCTTCCACTCTTGCAGTATTGCAGCAAGCTATCCTCAGGGGAAGAGTTTTCCTTTTCCTCTCTTCTCCCTGTTGGGGAGAGGTTGGAACCTCCATTTGTAAAATTGCAGGGAAGGGCCCTTGATCGACCTGGCCTCCTTCATTCCTCCTTGGGCACTGCACCTGGAGGCACTATGATTGGAAACTTCCTTTGGACTAAATGAATGAGCACGAACACATCCCATAAGTAAAGGATACTACAGCCAAATCTGCAGTCAGATTTAAGTTCTTACCAGCCTTACCTTTGCATGAGTATCCATGACCGTTCACAATATATCTGAACTCCGTACAACTTGGGACTCGTGCGTTTTCATTTCCTTCTTACCAGCTTTTGTTTATAAAAGACTTTTAAGAGCTCCATTCCCTTTCTTCAAACAGGCACATTTATCCATTATTAAATTACAAGTGTTGGATGTACAGTTGACTGAACCACGGTTCCTGAGATATAACTCTGAGAGACTCACTATTGTTTTTATTTAGCTTGAGACACTTAGTTCCAGAAAAAAAAAAACACCCAGAAGCAAATCCTTCAATTAATTCTATTTAATCCTGTATAGAGAATTAACTCTGACAAAGGGTCTAGAGTTATCTACAACGAAGGAAGCATGAAAGATGTCTGTAGTGTACCTCATCGATGTTTTAAGACTGATCACTCGATTTTTATGGCTTTTTAAAACCTTTTATTACTTCAACTTTGACTCTTCCTGGAAGTAAAACTTTTTGGTCACTTATGTAATTAGAGGATTTCATAAGGTGCACTGATTCCCCTGGGGTGGGAGAGATGTCTATAATCAGGATCAAGACACAAGTTGCTCTCGTAAAGGGAGCCTTGATTTTTCAATTAATGTATTTATCGCACTTAAGATGCCATTGGTTGTAATATGCACATTTATTTTAGATGTACCTCACAAAGGGAAAGCCCCACTGACAGTTTTAAGATGAGTCTTAGTTTTGTTTTTTTAAACTTTAATTTTTTTTTTTTTAACGTTTATTTATTTTTGAGACAGAGAGAGACAGAGCATGAACGGGGGAGGGGCAGAGAGACAGGGAGACACAGAATCGGAAGCAGGCGGAAGCAGGCTCCAGGCTCCGAGCCATCAGCCCAGAGCCCGACGCGGGGCTCGAACTCACGGACCGCGAGATCGTGACCTGAGCTGAAGTCAGACACTTAACCGACTGAGCCACCCAGGCGCCCCAAGATGAGTCTTAGTTTCAAAGTATTAAATGTGATAAAATTACATTTTAGAGTGAACTACAGTATCTCCCATGTCCAGTTTTGTGCTCTGTGAGTTTGCAGGTGACATTGGCATTCTCTGGTATTCTTCTGCCTGTTGGGACACCAATGATACCAGTCACCTGGCCACCCCTGTTTCCCCTAACAGATATCATTAATCGCTTTCTGTACTCTTCCCTCGGAAACCCAGTTGGCCTCCACACTGACTGACCAGCACTCGGCTGGCACACTGATTTGCCTACCCAGATGGAGACCCTCAGCTTTCAGATGTTAGACTGGACCTGCCAGCTCTAAATGACAACATTGGGGTGCCTGCATGGCTCAGTCGGTTACACATCTGGCTCAGGTCCCATGAGATCAAGCCTGGTTGGGATTGTCTCTCTCCCTCTCTGCCCCTCCTTCGCTCACACATGGTTCTGAGCACTCATTCCCTCTCTCTCTCTCTCTCTCTCTCTCTCTCTCTCTCTCTCTGTCTCTCAAAATAAAGGTTTAAGAGATAACGAGGGGCGCCTGGGCAGCTCTGTCAGTTGAGCATCCAACTTTGGCTCAGGTCGTTATTTCATCGTTCATTGGTTCGAGCCCTGCGTTAGGCTCTGTGCTGACAGCTCAGTGCTTGAAGCCTACTTTGGATTCTGTGTCTCCTTCCCTGCCTCTCTCTCTCTCTCTCTCTCTCAAAAACGAATAAACATTTGAAAAAATTAAAAAGGATAACATTTTTCTGGGGTGCCTGGGTGGCTCGGCTGGTTGAGCGTGCAACTTCAGGTCAGGTCATGACCTCATGGTTGGTGAGTTTGAGCCCCACGTCAGGCTCTCTGCTGTCTGCTCAGAGCCTGCTTCAGATCCTCTGTCTCCCTCTCTCTTCCCCTCCCCTGCTTGTGCACGCGCTGTTCTCTTTCTTTCAAAAATAAATCGAAAAAAAAAAAAAAAGGAAAAAAATAACATTCTTCTCTAGCTGCATGCTTGTTGGGTAATTTTTGTTTTCCCTTCTTTAATGTAAGTTGAATGTTTCTGCTTTTGAAATTTACCTAGCCCTTTTACCCACTGTCATTTCCCCCCTCCCACCTGCTCCTTGTTTCCTCCAAATGCCCTGTTTAGATAATGGAAACTAGTTCAGCAGGTCCTGGTCTGCACATCTCGGAATGTGGCGCTTGACCGGACTTTATATGATTAGGAAAAGGACGCTATATTTTGTCTCTGCACGTAGGACTTTTATGACTCTCAACCCAGGGAATGAGCCTATCCTTGCGCACTTGGGGATCGCTCAAGTTACAGTAAGAGCTTTGTACCCCTTCTACCTGATTGAAAAATAGAAGAAGCCGTCCTCGTCATAGAAGGGAAATCGAGACCCGAGGGCCTGCTAGGGACCTGGCAGGGAGCAGGCCTGGCTAGGAGACAGTAGGGAGAGAGGCAAATAGACACTCGTAGCCAAAGAGGGTGGTCCTTGCTCTGTCCTGCAGGAGGTTCTTGTCCTGCGGGAACGTAAGCCCGTTACTTCCATTTCCTGTGGTTTTTATGGAGAATCAGTCGGTATATGATACGGCGTTGGTATAAATAGCAGCTTGCCGCCTCTGCTTTCCGTTGAGGAAGCTAAGAAATCTATGGGCAAAGGCTTGGTTGCCTCGGTCATGTATTGACTGGGACGCCAGCTAATGCATCTGAAAACAGGGTGTGTGGGTTACTAAGGTATACTCTGCACGGAATCTGACCCCTTCGCACTTGTGCCGTGTGGTGCTGGGCTGCGGCCCTGCAAACGGCGTGTCCGGAAGTCGGGAAAAGGGACTTCCTTCTTCCATTTGCCTTCCTGCTCGTAGCAGCATTTCTTCGCCCTGGCAGCAGAGGTTAGTTCAGTTTCCAGCCTTAGCCACTCCCAGAATGAGCTGGGCATGGCCCCTGGTCCCTGCTTGTAACCGCGTCTCTTCTCTGTGTCGTCCTGGCCCAAGGGTGGAGGCTGCTTACCAGTTACGGTCTGCCTCTCGGCCTCCATATGCCCTTTGCCCTGACGGTTCTCCACTTCCTGTTTAACCAGATTCTCACACTAAATCATGTCTGTTTAAAAAAGTCTGTTGAGGTTTCCCATTTTCTGAATCCATCCTGACCGCCTGAGACCTTTGAAATCGACCTCGCGCATTTAGGATACCTGTACATCGGTCTGAATTTTGATTGTTCGGTAATTTGGATATTTCCATCTGCTTCAGTTTGTTGGCTGCTGTTTCCTAGGGCTGCTATAAGAAATTACCATAAACTGGTGACTTAAAATAGGAATTGATTCATGCATGATTCTGGGGGCTAGGAGTCCGAAATCAAGGTGTCAACACGGCTGTGCTCTGAAGGCTTTAGGGAAGAACCACTCCTTGCCTTCTCCAAGCTTCTGGTAGTCACCAGCACTGCTTGGTTTTCCTTGGCTTGTACCTGCACGGCTCCTAATTCCTGTCCCTGTTGTCATGTGGTCTTTCTCTGCGTGTCTGTGTCTTCACGTGGCCTTATGTGATGATCCCTCGTTGGATTTGGGACTCCCTCTAGTCCAACATGACCACATCGTAACTCGTCAGCCTGAAATTGGGGGACGCGATATATTTTTTTAAATATTGATTTATATTTTTTAAACCTTTTTTGATCTTTCACATTTACTTATTATTGAGAGACAGAGAGACATAGAGTGTGAGCAGGAGAGGGACAGAGAGAGGGGGAGACACAGAATCTGAAGCAGGCTCCAGGCTCTGAGCTGTCAGCACAGAGCCTCGAACTCAGGAGCCATGAAATTCATGACCTGAGCTGAAGTCAGCCTTAACCAACTCAGCCACCCGGGCTCCCTGAGAGAGAGGGAGGGAGGGAGGGAGAGAAAGAGAGGGAGAGAGCGAGCGAGCAGGGAAGGGGCAGAGAGAAAGGGAGACAGAGAATCCGAAGCAGGCTGCAGGCACAGAGCCGGACACGGGGCTCGAACTCACAAACTGCGAGGTCATGACCTGAGCCTAAGTCGGATCCTTAACCAACTGAGCTGCCCGGGCGCCCCTAATAGTGATTTATTTTTGAGAGCGAGAGAGAGCATGCAAGCAGGGGTGGGGCACAGGGGGTGGGGTAGAGGATCCAAGGTGGACTTCACACTGACAGCAGAGAGCCTGACCTCAGGCTTGAACTCACAAACCATGAGATCGTGACCTGAGCCGAAGTTGGATGCTTAACCAACTGAGCGCCCAGGTGCCCCCGGGGGAGACAGTATTTAACCCAATATACTTACCTAGTGCTTTGTTAAAATAACGGCCATGGCCGTAGACATTAGCACGGGTGAAACAGATCATGGACTGCGTAACTAGCCCCGCATTTCGTTTGATATGCAACGCAATGACACTTAGGTAGGAAAGGTGGAACAGAAACACGGGAAGGGCTCGTTCACTGCCAGTTTCAGGAAGGAAGTGGCATCTGAGCTGAGTTGTAAAATGTAGGCCGAATTTGGAAGAGACTGCATTCCAAGCCAGGGATAGTCACTGAGCATTCCAGGTCTGCCCAAGTGCCACCTCTGATCAGCTCAGTGGATTGTTGGGCCTCACAGGGATTGGGGCAGAGGATGCCATGAGCAGTCAGCCACGTCAGGCAAGGGTGCTTTGGCGGCAGTTGTGACGTGAGTGTGGCTTTCATGCCATTGCGCGTCACCTAGACTGAGAGCATTAACGGGGGGATTCCCTGTTGTAAGCGACTGTTTAAAAGGAAGCATAGTCCTACAAATGAGGGTGCTCATATGTGTTGTTGGGTTCCATTTATGTGAACCATCCAGAAGAGACAGTGGTGTGGAGACAGAAGGGTATGGGCGCCGTGGGGAGAAGGGAGGTGGAAGACTGCCTAGTGGGTGTGGAAGTGTGCGGGGCTAGGTGGCTGTGATGCTTACATAACTCAGAAGGTGCTAAATACCACTGCATTTTATGGCCTACGTCTGTTACCACAATTTAAAAACAAAATTGGGCAGGAAGTGTGCGTGGGCCTAGGTGCAGGACTGTGCCCGTAAGCCGGGAGGTCCGTGGGATGAAGGGGAAGCATGCTTGAGGTTCCCCTGCAGGTGTTGATCTGCTGAGCGCTGTTGATGAGGTAAACACGATGTCCTACTCGGCCAGGTGCTGTGCTGAGCTCCCTCTGTGGATTATCCCGCCTTTCCCTCCCCTTCGCCCAGGCTGCAGAAGGCCGGGCCCCTGTCCGAGGCCTTGCAACTACTGGAACGTGAAGCTGGGATCTGAAACTGGGGTACCCGACTCCTAGGATGACTCCAGCCTGCTTTGCCCAAGACTGCCTCAGTTGTATCCTCCTCGTGCTGGAACCCCTTGGTCCAGGGTGTGCCCGTGGTTGGTTCCTGAGCCCAGACCAGGCTCCAAACCCTTGGTGCTCCTCTAGGCCCCTCCTAATTTGGGACACCCACCCTAGGACCTGTTGAGCACCGTCAGCGGTTTGGAATCCCTGATTTCATACCTCAGTATCTCAAAGAAATCCTTGTGGCTTTTCAGGACACATCATGTAATATTAATGAAAACACTGGGCCTTCTGTCTTGATTAATTTTTTATGAACAATAATACGTCTGATTAAACTGGTGGCTTTACTAGGGCTGCTGGTCCAGGGTGGGGCACACGGTGGTGCGGAGATGGTCTGGCGAGCTGGCTTGACCACAGGGCGCGCACGGTTTCTCTGGCAGAGCAGACGGTCCCCTGGGTCACTTGGGGCTGGTGCTGGCTGGAATGAGCTGAGCTGCTAATGCTTTGACAGCAACGGGAGGCCTGCAGCTCCCCCACACCTTCGCCTGAGGGCTGTGCCGGCCTGCGGGGTCTTCCCTGGTGGCCAGTAAGGCCAGAAAGTCTGTGGGGAGTGGCACATTTCACATCCGATCCTCCTTCCCGGTTTTGGGCCGGGGCCCCGCTACCCTGGGCTCCCGGTGTCAGAGTAGCTCTTAACGGTCCTGAGGTTCGCTGTGTAGGTGCCGTTTCCCAAAAACGAGGAAATCCGGCGCTTGCCCGCACCTCCCTCGGTTCCATGTCGGACAGGGGCACTCTCTCCCTGCGTGCCTGCTTTCTTTCCAGGGAAGCGGGCCAAGTGGTCCCGGGGCCCAGGCTGTGAGCTTTTCGGGTCTCTGACCTGCACGGAGCAGCGGAGGTCCTCCTAACACCGTGAGCTTGTTCTTGGTTTTCCAGCTGAGCATCGAGCAGGCCCAGACGGTGGCAGAACAGGTGGAGATGAAGGCCAAGGTGGTACAGTCGGAGGTCAAAGCCGTGACTGCGCGGCACAAGAAGGCCCTGGAGGAACGGGAGTGTGAGCTGCTGTGGAAGGTAAGGGGAGCTCGTGCACCCCTGCCCCGGCCTCCGCGGCCGTTGGGTTTTCCGTGAGCTGCAGGGAACCCGTGAGGATTTGAGCGTCTGCTCGCTTCCAGACCCCAGCTGGAAGCCGGGAGGTTCTCCACGAAGGTGGTTGGGTATCCTCAAAAGGAGACCGAGAGAAGGGGGCACGGTCGAGAATGTTACGAAAGCAAGCAGGTGGGAAGCATCCTTGATTTTGGTGTCCTGCCTGGTTGTACCAACTGACCCCCCGTTTCCCACTTGGGAGGGCGACACACGTGTGCCCGCTCTTTAGATGGAATCAGCTGGAAGGAGCCGTCTCCCCACCGAACTCTTCATGCCCACATTTTCTTCTCCTCGGAAGAGGAGAGAATCTGTTGCCTGTGAATGGGTCTGAACTTCAAGCCAGTTCAGCTGTAATCACGGTCTCTTAATACATGAATGAGACCATACACGTTGCTGAGTAAAAAGGGTACACTTAGGTGTGTGCGTGCTCGTTTTAATCATCTAAACTATGTGAAGGGACAGATGGGATCTCAGTTTCTGAAAGTGATCCTCACCAGTCACTATGCCCTAAAATGTTCTGGAAGGCTGCGTTGGAGTTGTGCATGGCATTTTCCATTTAGTTAGCTCACAGCCAATTGCTTTCTTGCCTCTGCTGGCTTCTCAGGAAATAGGACTCAGTTGCCTTTTGATGAGAAGTGAAGAATCCTTGGGTAGAAGAAGTCTCAAGATTTTATTCAGCACATATTTTGTGGAGGCACCTTTGCGGGCCTGACATGGTTTTCAGACACTCACGTGCCCCCATGGTCTGCCAGGCTCATGCCACCCACGACTGTTAATTATAACTGAAAGGGGCCCGCTTTGTGCAACCTGAGAGCTCTCTGGGGAACTCTGCCACAAACTCGCTCTTCAGGATTTGCTGATGAAAAGGCCTTTGTGCGGAGGAGTTTCTCTGCGCATCTCACCTTAGGTACCCTCCCTCCTGTGAGGCCGACTCCTGCCCTCTCCCTAAAGGCAGTTCTCTTTCAGGGGGCTTGGAAAGCAAGTTTTTAGTCTTGGAGAAGCAAATTTGGAAGAAGGGTCAGTCTCTTTTTGCAATATACTTTGTTTCTACCTCATTTCTAAAAACTTATTCACCGATAACCTCTGAAACAAGCTCCCTCGTTTGGAACACAGGTACCTAAGTCCCATTTGTCTTTACTTTTTATTATTATGCCTCGCCCTCCAAATTTTGTGGGAGTCCTACTCTCGTACTAATTACTGCCTTTCCGCCCTCCCAGCAAAGCTTTCCTGCCTGTCTCTGCTCGGATACTTCTTTGTTATACAACATCTAATTTTCTTGCATCACGCATTACTGAAGGGATTTGAGTGCCAGGTGACCCGGTTTTGTGTATCTAGGTGTTTTTTCATGCCTGTGGCTTACACATTTCCAGGGGATTCGGCTACCTTGTGGGATTAGCTGCAGCCACCTCCTTGAGAGATCCAAACCAAAGGCCAGAGGTTTGGCCCAGCGCAAAAACAAAGGAGAAAGCTGCTCTTTGATCTGTCCCCACACGTGTCCTGCTCCCAGAGCCGACAGATGGAAAATCATGAATGGGTCAAAAATCACATCATTGCCCCCACCAAGGGAAGATCGGACTGAAATCCAGGCCCCCCCCAGCAGGAGACCCTTATTCTGAAATAGTCTTTCTGTGGTATTGTCATCAGTAGAGCTCTCAGAAGTCGTGATTCTGTCTGCAAAATGGCACGAGTCAGCTGGGTGGCACCTTAAATCAATTTAAATTGGAGGACTTTTACTGATCTGATGCAGAAACATGGAGAAGTGGCTCTCTTTCATTGGTCAGAGTGAACCCCACGCTCCCAAGTAGAGTGGCTTGAGACCCTCAGAAGCAGGGATTATTTGGGGCAGGTCTGATTTCAGGTTTGTAGATCACAGCAATTTAGATTTAAAGGGCTCCTTTGGAAATACAGGCCAGTGGTTTCCAAAGACTGATCTCCAAATTTGGGGTGTGTGGGGCCTTTCTGTGGAGGCAGAAAACCGTGGAGACGGGATGTGTGGCCGGGCAAGGGGGTACAGGCTGTAATCTTGAATTAGGTTCTCAACAAATCCCTTCACTCCCTCCACATACAGTCCTTCTTCCTCTCAGGGGCGGGGGCCGTAGAGAGAGGGAGAAATCTTTGAAGACGTTGCAGGCTCTGTGGCTGCACTGAAAATTCAGCCCTTCGGGAGTGCAAGACTGGCCTTGTGTCCACTGGGAGGTCCTGCTGCTGAGGACAAAGACCTTCCTCTCTGTTGGTCATTATGCACCCCCAGTGCCTGGCACAAAACAGGTGCTCCGTAAGCATTTGTTTTGTGGCTCTTCTTCGCTTTTGATTTTGATTTTATTATTCCAGGAATAATGAGAGAACTCCATATGTCCTTTTCCCAGATTTACTGATCATTTTACATTTTGACCCGTTCTCGCCATTCTACGCGTGCACTCTGTATGTGCTTCGAGCGAGAGTCAGTTGGCACGTTGTGGACAGGATGCCTCTTTACCCTCAAACGCTTCTGTGTTTATTTCCTCTGAGCAAGGGCATTCTCTTACATCATCGCAGGTACTCAAATTCAGGAAGTTCAGCCCTGGAACCATGCTAGTATCTGACCCCTCGGTCCCTGCTCTGTGTGCGGCAGCCCTGTTCTGTGGGGTCTTTTCGTTTTTGTTTGAGAGAGAGAGCACACGGGTGGAGGAGGGGTGGAGGGAGCCGGGAGGGACAGGGGAAGGGAGCGAGGATCTCGAGCAGGCTCCATGCCTAGCCTGAGCCCTCAAGCCCCAGCTTGGTCCCACGACCCCTGAGATCACGGCCTGAGCCAAAATCGAGAGTCGGATGTTTAAGGGACTAAGCCACCCGGGTGCCCCCACCCCCCCCACCCCCCCACCCCCGGTCCAGGATCCTGCACTGCAAGCCGTAGTCCCGTTTTCAGTCCTCTCTCGTGATCTGGGACGGTTCCTCGGCCTCCCTCCGTCCTGGGAGTGTGGCCGTTTCTGAAGAGCACAGGCCGGCCGTCCTCGTGCGGCCGCACGACGTGTGGGTCTGAGTGACCGGTGCCGGGCCGTGCGTCGCTCCCTTGCCTGCCTCAAAGCCTCCGTGCTCTCTGTCCCTGCAGGTGGAGAAGATCCGCCAGGTGAAAGCCAAGTCCCTGTACCTGCAGGTGGAGAAGCTGCGACAGAGCCTCAACAAGCTGGAGAGCACCATCAGCGCTGTGCAGCAGGTCCTGGAGGAGGGGCGGGCGCTGGACGTCCTGCTGGCCCGGGACCGCATGCTGGCCCAGGTGCAGGAGCTGAAGACCGTGCGCGGCTTCCTGCAGCCCCAGGAGGACGACCGGGTCATGTTCACGCCCCCGGACCAGGCCCTGTACCTGGCCATCAAGTCCTTCGGCTTCGTCAGCAGCGGGGCCTTCGCGCCGCTCACCAAGGCCACGGGCGACGGCCTCAAGAGGGCGCTCCAGGGCAAGGTGGCCTCCTTCACCGTCGTCGGCTACGACCACGACGGGGAGCCTCGCCTCTCGGGGGGCGACCTGATGTCGGCGGTGGTCCTGGGCCCCGACGGCAACCTGTTCGGTGCCGAGGTGAGCGACCAGCAGAACGGGACGTACGTGGTGAGCTACCGGCCGCAGCTGGAGGGCGAGCACCTCGTGTCGGTCACCATGTGCAACCAGCACATCGAGAACAGCCCCTTCAAGGTGGTGGTCAAGTCGGGCCGCAGCTACGTGGGCATCGGGCTCCCGGGCCTGAGCTTCGGCAGCGAGGGCGACGGCGACGGCAAGCTGTGCCGCCCCTGGGGCGTGAGCGTGGACAAGGAGGGCTACATCGTCGTGGCCGACCGCAGCAACAACCGCATCCAGGTGTTCAAGCCGTGCGGGGCCTTCCACCACAAGTTCGGCACCCTGGGCTCCCGGCCCGGGCAGTTCGACCGGCCGGCCGGCGTGGCCTGCGACGCCTCCCGCAGGATCGTGGTGGCCGACAAGGACAATCATCGCATTCAGGTCTTCACGTTCGAGGGCCAGTTCCTGCTCAAGTTCGGCGAGAAGGGAACCAAAAACGGGCAGTTCAACTACCCTTGGGACGTGGCGGTGAACGCGGAGGGCAAGATCCTGGTCTCGGACACCCGGAACCACCGCATCCAGCTGTTCGGGCCCGACGGCGTCTTCCTGAATAAGTACGGCTTCGAGGGGGCTCTCTGGAAGCACTTTGACTCCCCCCGGGGCGTGGCCTTCAACCACGAGGGCCACTTGGTGGTGACCGACTTCAACAACCACCGGCTCCTGGTCATCCACCCCGACTGCCAGTCCGCGCGCTTCCTGGGCTCCGAGGGCACTGGCAACGGGCAGTTCCTGCGCCCGCAGGGCGTGGCCGTGGACCAGGAGGGGCGCATCATCGTGGCCGACTCCAGGAACCACCGGGTGCAGATGTTCGAGTCCAACGGCAGCTTCCTGTGCAAGTTTGGCGCCCAGGGCAGCGGCTTCGGGCAGATGGACCGCCCCTCCGGCATCGCCGTCACCCCCCGACGGGATGATCGTGGTGGTGGACTTCGGCAACAATCGGATCCTCATCTTCTGATCCCGCTCTCTGGGCTTCTGTGTTGGGGTGCGCGCGTCTCCCTCTGTCTCCGTTGGAATTTCAAAGAAGAAACAGTCTCAGGGAAATTTCTTTTTTTCTTTTGTTGAAAGAGAACAAGAAGAGTACAACATTGCTTAAGTCCTACCTCATCTTTATTTTTTTTACAGATGAATGTACTTCTCTTTTCTGCAGGGATTGAGCCTGTGACGTGATAATTTCTATCTACCTCATGAATCTTTGCATTTCCTTCCCCAGCAGGCCCTCTGCCCTCCTCCCCACCCTCACTCAGTGGAGTTCACGTTTCCCTCTGACCCTCCGTGGGGCGTGATATGCACAAGCCTGGCGTCTCTGTGGCTGGGTGGGGGGCACTGGATGTGTGTGGTGGGGGTGTATTCTGTAGATTGAGCCAAGGAAACATGAAAAAACTAAGTAAAAAAAAAAAAAAGAAAAACTATAAAACGTGGAAAAATAAGATTTAAAAATGCTTAATTATAGAGTATTTGTGTTCTGGAGAATACTGTGTTTTGGGGATTAGATTGTGTTGTGTGATCTTGATCTTTTTGGGGAACTTTTTTTTTGATTTTTTTGTTGTTTTTTTTTTTAAATGCTGCAACAGAGAACTTTTCTGTGTTCTCCTTTTATACCTCAGTGTGTTTATCATCCTGTTCAGCATCTTTTCTTATTCCTAGAAAATGTGGCTGTGTCTGTGGCTTGCTAGCCAAGAAAAGCAGACTGTCGTGTTCATATTTTAGGATATGTGATCCTTGTTTCCTTTAAGGGACGTTGGGTACACCTGCGTGTTTGTGGGTCCGAGTCATCTTACACCAGAATAGTAAAGCTGCGGGTGACATACCACCACCCGAAGAAACTTTTCTTCTCACGCTTTGGTTTCTAAAAAATAGATGTAGCTTAGGATTTTGGATTAAAAGTATTCTCAAAAGTTAAGTACTCTTAGTTTGCTGTTGGTTATCAAGTTCAGTGGAAGGAAGAAGAAAATCAACCCCGTTCTCAGAAAAGAGGGTATCCGGCCTGCCGGACCGGCTGGCTTGTGTGCGGGCGGGCAGGCGAGTGCCGAGGTAGTCCACGTAGAGCATGAGAAAGAAACAGGCTACCCCGGCACTCTGAGGGAGGGTGGAGGTCAGTCCCCGGCCCCGGCTTGAATGTCGTTCTGTTAATGCTAGGTGTTTCTTTTCCTAAGAAGAGTAGGCAAAGAAACGACCTTTTACTTTAAAAGCACAATTTTTTTCCTGCTTTGGAAGTTCAGGGAAATAGAATGTTTGAAAGTCAGACGGGAACAGCTCACCCCCGCGCCCTCTGCCCGGGTCGCTTTTGCAGAGCGGTCTGCTTCCGAGCCACGCAGTAGGACCTCGTGGTTCACGTGGATTTTTTTTCCCCCCCAAAGGCCTTTGAATGTAAAGGATTTGTAAACCAAATTGCCCCAACCCAACATGTAGGATGTAATGCCTTTTGTGAAACCTCTCTCTCGGTACCAAAGAATGAACGCTTAAGCCAGGCTCCCGCTGCAGAACTGTGGGATGGCGTCCGTCACTTTACAGGGTTGGATTGTGGTCAGCCGGACTCGGGTACAGAGCCTTGTGCGTCTGGGCATTATCTGTCTTTCAGGTGGGAAGTAGGTACAGCTGACGTTCTGCTGGTGAGGACCTACGTGGGCCCCTGCATTCCCCCAAATACTGAGTAGGAACCGAATTCCAGAGTGGCGCACCTCGGGAGGAAGAGGTGGTCTCTGACGATGGGCTTACGGGGACACCTCTTGTCGAAACGGAAGGACTGACGGGTCAGTGTCTGTCCCTGTACGTACGAGAAAATTACCCTTGCAATATGGACGTAGTTCTAAACGAACAGGAAGAGCTAACGTGCAGAAATGTGTTTTCTTCCTCCCGGAGGAAGAAAGGGTGCCGGGGGCAGCGTAGCGAGCCAATCATTGGTCTCCTGGACATGTGCCACTTTCAGGGGACCCTAGGTCTTCCCCGTCGCGTTAGAGCAGGGTTTCTGAATGACCAATGTGGGGAAAAACTCATGAAGGAGAACCGCATGCAATAAAGGATCCAAAAATTGGAAAGTAGCTTCCAACTGCTACCTCCCGGCTGCTGTGTTTCAGGGGGAGGAGGCGTCAGGAAATCCTGTTTTGGAAAACCGCCTTTTACTGAAGCATTTGGTATTGAGTCCTTCCCTAGTTCCTATTCAGTTGCCTCTTATTTGCCCCTAGGTTCTAAGTTCTTTGGTAAAGGGTTTGTATAATTAAACATTTTTGTTTTTTATTTTGGAATAACTCGGTGCTGACCCTCCTCCCTTCGCCCTCTCCCCCCAACCACCCAACAAACCACCCTTTAAACACCAAAGACAACTGGTTTTAAATGCTTACGAAACTTTATTTTGAAGAAATGGGTCTTGGAAATTCTTAGAAATGTTCTCGGAAACCTGGGATGAGTTACTTCAGGTAGTCACTACCTTTGAGTCTCCCATCTGTGTTCTGATCTGCCCTTCCCGGGGCCCCCGTAAGTGGGGGGCTCGCGGGACCCGAGTGAGAACTTCTCTTGGTGAGTGGCGGTAACGTGAAACTGCTAAGTTAGCATTTCTCTGTGGATTTGGTTGTAAAGCCAGGGTTTCCACACGGGACCGAAATGATCGGGTCTTAGTTAATAGACTGACCAGTTTGCAGGCTCAAAGCTCGTAGGTCCCCCCTCCGGAATCAGTGTGGAGGTACGAGGTGCTGCCTCTTGCCCTCGGGGGCGGGACACCTCCTTACCTTCCTGCACCCCGAACTGGGCGTCGCTGCCATTTGAGAAGCATGGTCACACTTGGGAAGCTTTTGTTTCTAAAACACTGGCCGTCTGTGGCTGCCCATGATTGACTCCTGACCCACGGGGATCAGTGCGAAGCACTTGGGAGTGTGTTTGTTGTACAAGGTGGAATGCTCCAAATCAAAGAGCGAGGAGAAGAGCCAACATTTGGGACTCTGGTGTGAGTGAGGCCGCTCAAAATAAGGGTTTTTAACTGGATATCTCCTGCCCGTTTATGAGGTGATACTAGGGTAGGTAGGAATTGGGTCGAGGAGAGGAGTCTTGAACTTGAACATGGTGAAAAGATAAGGTCGTGGGTGCTGCGAAGGAGGAAGGAGTATAAACTGTTTCTAATGAGTAAATGTGCTGTTCAGACAATAATCCCCATGTTTGTCTGATCTGGTCAGGTGGCAGGGTGGCATGGGGCGCAAGGTCGGTTTATGCTTGGACAAGATCCCAATTGCATTTGGGTATGTAAGTTTGGGTATCGAGATGGCTAAATAAACCGTGGATAAAAACCACTTTTGGTTGACAGAGTTGACATTTCAGAAGTGTTAGTCTTTAAAAAAAAAAAAAAAAAGTCTTCTCTCTGTAAACTTGGTCACGAGAAGCAGTGCTGTCTGGGAAACCTGTGCTCTAGTGTGGCCGGCAGGTGGCAGGTGATTTCGCCGGAGCCCGTGGTCCCCGGTGGTCCCCAAGTGCACGCGAGCTCCTTGATTGACGGATGCCCTTAAGTCTAACTTATTTGGGGAAACACCTACAAGGGTACCATAAACAATCTAAATTGTGTGTTGGGCCAAAAGAGTCGCCAGATTGAGGCACTTTGATGGAGTTCTAAGAGAATGGCTTGAGATCGGCTCGTCCGGTTTCGTTCTAGTTAAGCCAAAGCTTAATGATTTCAGGAGGGAAGTCTTTTTAGGCTTGAAGCAGCAGAATACTGTTTGTGTATGTGTTGTCTTCCCTTTTGGAAGATTCTACAATTGTTGTGTTCTGGTAGATAGCGAAAGATACGCCAAAGTTCTACGCTTGTTTTTCTGTTTGAAAACAAAAATCCAGTGGTGCCAAAAAGTACTTAGGGTATTTATTGAAAACATCACTCTCCTTGATTTTCCCACAGTCTGGGGCTGTATAAAAGTCAAACGCTTGTGCTCCGTGTGAGGATGCCCTAAAGCCAGGCCCTCCTGGAACTCGAGCTCTCTCTGGCTTCCTGCAGGCCAACGGCACGGGACGCACATCCCCTTCCACACCACACCATTTGCTCGTGTTTAGTTTCTACCTCACTGTTGGCGAAAGTCATCTACCTCATGTTCGCATCTAACGGGTCTCTGAAAGGCATAGTATTAGTCCCTGGGAGGGTGGGGGGAGGGGGAGGCGGTGGGAAGCTGCCTCTGGAAGAAAACGTTTTTCTGAATCCAGAACTGATTTCTCCCAGGAGAAACGTTTGATTGACCTTGAAAAAGAAACTTTGAACCCAGATATTCCCGTGCTCAGGCCAACGTAGTCCTCAATCCCAAGTATTACTTACGATCTGGCCTCTCCACCCCAGTAGAAAGTACGCACGCCATCACCTGGTCGCTCAGTATTATGAAGCTACTGGTTCGCCTGACCTGTGTGAGGACCTAACTACAAATAAAGACCTTTAGGTCTCTTTCTCTCTTCAAGAGAAAACTATTTTATCTCTAGTTTGAATGTCTGCAAATGGACCCTTTTAGGAGCAGTTCTAAGGATCTAGTTGTTGCAAACCTCAAATGTTCGAAGGGAACGGGAATCCTTTAGCCTTCATGATTGTATGTGTACCTTTTCTGGACCCAGCAGGGTGTTCATCACCATGACCTTGCGGCGGCCACTGCTTTACTGAACAGTGACTGGGTGAAGTGTGTGTTGCTCTTTTGTTTTGTGTCTAATTGTTTTTTTCCCTACCAAAGGTAACATGTTGACGGGTTGTTCTTTCCTTTGTTCTTTTTTTTGTTTATTAAATACTTGATGAAGTCGAAGCACACTACCATGATATGCTGTGTTGTGTCTCCACCTCTCTCCTGCCCCTAGTCCATTTGTGTTTTGGTTGGAAGAGAGGGTCCTAAGACCACTGTGATTGCTACGAATTGGGTTTAAAAATGTCATGGTGAAGAAATACCTCAGTGATGTCTCTTTTTAAAACCGATCTTACGGGTTCACAAGCCAGCCTGGTGGGATGTTTTCCATCATCACTTAACCAGTAATGGTTCTAAAAGTTTTGTGTATCCACACGGTCTTAGACCTCCTTTTAATGATTGTATTAACTCCCAAGCTCAGGTAGTATTTTCCTTAAGGCTCTGTCTCGGAGCACACTGACTGAATGTTAACGTGTGTAGCAAAGCGTTTACTTTCTTTAAATAACCGGCTCTGTCTCAGTCCTTTATGTGTCTAGCAGTCTGTGTAGTTGGTTTTCTTCAGAGGAAGGTTTTTCACGTTTCTGGGATGTTCTTGTTTCTAGGGTGGTAAGGTTGCTTTCCTCCCCCCGGCCCCCCATTCTTTTCCCTTAAAATCAATGCAGGTGAGAGGGTGGGCGGTGGGTACGGGACGTTGCTTTTAAACTAGCATGTTAGTTATAATTGGGTGGGTGGGAGGGTAGTGTTGTTTTTTTTTTTTTAATGAATCTTGCTTAATACTGTCCATTAGCTGTCATGCCCAGTCAGCAAAATAAGTGTAGAACACGTGACTTTTTTTTTTTTTTTTTGGTTTTGTTTTGTTTTTTTGTGAAAAAGGTTGAATGCGGAATTGGAGACATTAATATGGGCGTGTTGCCAGATGTTAGAATGACTAAGTTAAAACCTTTTGATTTTTTTTTTTTTTTTTTTTTTTTTTTTAATTTGTCCAAGGCAGACCTGATAAAAGGAATATTCCCCACCAGAAACCATCCTGCAAGCCTGTCTGGGGTGCTGCCTTTTGACACTTTCTTGAACGGGCGTGACAGGGGTGCTGCAGAACCCGTCAATTAAGTGAAGCGTGGGGAAGCCAAGGTTTCCCCCCAAACCTTTAAAGTGGGTTTTTGTTTGGGGTGGGTTTTTCCACCCTCTGAATTTTTACTTGTAAATCCTAGATGCTATCCTGCAGGCTGCAGGCATGACAGGCAATGAGCAGGCGAAGAGCCAATGGGAAAGTGTTCGAAAACTCGTGTGTTAGCTAACAAGGCTTCTGAATGTATCGCTGTGGTCCACAGAGAAGGCTGGAGAAGGTAGCAAGGAGATGCTGTATCAGCTACTACAGCCTTAAAACAAAGTTGGTGTCTCTTTGGACTTTAAAATTGTTCCTATGCAGCTTATTTTATTTTTGTTGAATCAAATAAACAAGAGGGTTTTTCCATGGAAACCTGTGTCTGTGTGATCTTTGCATCCAGAATAAATAAATAAGGGGGTGTGGGGGTGTGGCGCTCCACAGAAAGGAAATCTGTGAGGAGGGCGGCCCAGAGTTGCAGTCTGGCCAGATTGGGTCCACGCAGGGTTTTCAAAAGGGTGGATCCTAGCTTTTTTTTTTTTTTTTTTTTTTTAAAGGGAATGTGAGGTAGCCCAGATGTTTTCACAGCTGGACTTCTGCGTTCTGGGGGATTTGGGGTCTGGGAGCCCCAGGTCTGCCTTCTCAAGAGCTGAGGAGCAGACATCCCTATAGAGGGACAAGGGTTTTTTCCCAGTGACCACAGTTCCCCTTGTCCCCACACATGCCACTGCCCTGAGGGAGGGGGCGGCCTCCTCTGCCTGGGATGATGGGAACCAACTCTGGGGGCTGAGCTTCGCCCTGAGAAAAAAGTGAGCAGCTCGCTCGAGTGGCCCGTCATCGGCAGAGGACCAGAGACCCCAGGTGGCCAGAGACTTGTTGAGCGCAGTGTGTTTACGGCTCCCTTGGAACTAAGTGCTCCCCAACTTGACTCACCCGTTCAGTGTCTCTCCCCAAACAGCCCAGGTTTGGCCTTCGGATGGAGTTGAGCAGTGCGCTGTGATCCTCTGCGTTCCTCAGGACTCCTCCTGTCCTGTGTCCCTTTCCCGCCGTGGGAGAGTTCAGAGGCCCCGCTGCGGCTGGGTGTTCCCCTTGTTCGAGTGCCTGCCATAGGGAACCTCTGCCCTTCCCTTCACTGGACCTCATGTCAGCAGTGGCCATTGGAAGGTTTTTTTGCCGGTGGCTCAGTCGGTCGAGTGTCCGACTTCAGCTCTGGTCACGATATCACGGTTCGTGAGTCGGGCTCCGCGTCACCCTCTGCTGTCGGCTCAGAGCCAACTTCAGACCCTCGGTTCCCCCTACCCTGCCCTCTGCCCTTCCCCCACTCACTCTTGCTCTGTCTCAGAAATAAACATTTAAAAATATAAAAGAGTGGGGGGTTTTGCCCCAGCGATCCCATCTTCAAAACTGACACCTCCCGAGTAGCAGCTTTCCTGAAGACTCCGGATGGAAATAGGATGTCGTGGAGCCTGAGTCCCAGCCCCTCGTCTCCATTTCCTTCTCCAGGTCCCTCACTTCTATCCTTTTACCTCTAGCCAAACACAATGGGAGACGCTCTTCAAATGTGAAAAGTTGGATGGGTGCGCTTTTTTTTTTTTTTTTTTTAAAGGAAAGGAATCTCCTTAATCCTCTGGAGGATCTAGGAAAAGTTGCTGATAAAATGAGGCAGGACCCATTTCTGCGGGGAGTGCCGAGAAGGAAAGCACTAGAACAAATCACCTTCCCTTTAGGCCCCCCATGGCCTTCCGTCTCTTCCACTGAGTGAGGTGAGCTGGAGGGACCCAAACCTGAGGGTGACTGTGCTCCTTTGCAGGCAGCTGGCCACTGAGGCTGCCCTTCTGGAATGTTAGCAGCCAGTTTACCATACCACATAGGAAGTCACTGGAACCCGCATTCGTTGCCGATGAGATGGTAAAGTGCTACGAACACTCTGGGACACACCTGGCGGTTCTGGGTGTTGAGCAGGACCCCTCGTGGGTGTACGTCTGAGATGAGACCCGTCCACACAAAAACCAGGACGTGTGTGTTTATCGTCACGCGGTTCACGATAGCCGGAAAGTGGAAGCAAGCCAAATGTGTCTC
Source organism: Panthera pardus (assembly GCF_024362965.1). NCBI lineage: Eukaryota > Metazoa > Chordata > Mammalia > Carnivora > Felidae > Panthera > Panthera pardus. Next base: position 155,315,620 of record NW_026526721.1, read on the forward strand.
AATGACTGCGTCCACAAAATGCGTATTCTTACGACGGACTCTTATTCAGCCGTAGACAAGAATGAGGTACTGGTACACGTCATTTTGTGGGTGAGCCTTGGAGATGTGACAGAAGCCAGCTGGACAGCGTTTCCCCTACACGAACCAGCCAAAGTAGGCACCTTACAGAGACAAAGCAGGTTTCCAGTTGCTGGGTGCTGGGAGTTTGGGGGGAATTGGCAGTGACTGCTGTGGGTTTGTTTTTGTGAGACACTTATTAAAAAAGATTTTTAACCTTCTGTCTTTTTTTTAAGGTTTTATTTATTTTTGAGAGAGCCCGAGTGGGGGAGGGACAGGGGGGTGGACAGGATCCGAAGTGGCCTCCACGCCGGATAGCGAGCTCGAACAATGAACCGCAAGATAACGACGTGAGCCCGTCAGACACGGATGGGCTGAGCCACCCAGCCGCCCCTTAAAGCTTTTATTTTTAAGTAATCTCTACACCCAACGTGGGGCTCGAGCCCACGATCCCGCGATCAAAAGTCGCATGCTCTACTGAATGAGCCAGCCAGATGCCCGTGGAAAACATTTTTTAAATGAGCCCAAGGTACAGAGACTTCCTATATCCCCCGCGTACACAGCCTTCCTATAGCATCAACATCCTCCTGGGGTTTCTTTTGGGGGTGATGGAAACGGTCCGGAATTAGATAATCATGATGGTTCTCTAACAAAGTAGGTGGCTTTTATGATCCATGAATCTTGACATGAAAAGGCACAGGTAACCGGTAGAGAAGGCAATACGTGTGACTACGTTAAAAACCTCCGTTAAATGAAAAGTTCGGATCGCCTTTCCTGGCCTCCTTGTGTTGACGGTCCTGTGTGGATACTTCTGCCCCGCAGGCTGTGGGCTGCAGTCACAGACGCGGTGCCACCTGCTGGCTGAAGTTATTTCATTGCAGGACTCTGGCCCCTCTCCCGTGGCCGCGGGCAATACTGTGCCGAAAGGCAGCCAGAATCCGGGAGTGAGGCCGACCCGGGGTAGCACACCCAGCCAACCAGCCGGTGCTTACGACCGAAGTCTGTACAGTCGTTTTTTTAAATGTTTAAGAAACCTGCCCGGTGAACAGTATCAAAAAGTGAAAGAAAAAGAGGAGCCTCAGGGGGAGGGTGTGACAAACCAAAGAACTGATACCCAGCGTAAAGAACTACAAATCAATAAGGGAACGTAGCCTGGTTTTTATTTTTTATCATTTTTTTAAAGTTTTATCGAGGCATTCTCTACACCCGGCATGGGCCTCAAACTCACGAGACCCCCAAGATCCAGAGTCGCATACTCTTCAACTGAGCCAGCCGGGTGCCCCAACATAACCTCCTTTTTACAAGCCGATAAAGGATGTGGCTAAATAATTTACAGCGCTCAACTCTACCAGGAGTCCGGGAAATACCGGCTCGAGCAGCAATAAGGTACAATTGGATGCCCTTCGACTTGATAAAAACGTAAGTCCATTTAGAGCAAGTGTTGGTTAGAAATCGGAGCTGCCCACGGCTGGTGGGAGTATAGCCCCTTCCCAGCGGAATTTGTCAGTATCTTCCAAAGCTGGAGATCGGGGGGTACACTTAGGTCCGGCAGTCTCACCTTCAGGAATCCGCTGTGGAGAGATTCTAGCACATCGGGACATACAGAGTGACCCTGTTGCTCGGAGGAGGTCACCCCAAGTGTCTTGTCAATGGTGGGAGACGAGTACATTTTGTCTGTTTACTCAATGGAAGTCACAATGAGTGACTGGGAGCCGTGTCGATGCATCTGAAAATCATAATATTGAGTGAAAAGAGCAAATTCCAGAACGACTGGACAGCGTGCCTTTTACGTAATTGAAGAAAAGCACAAAACAGGGCTAGGTATTTGTTACAAATTTTTGTTCGGGGAGCATTAAGCGCCTCGGCGGGCTGCAGGTTGGATTTTTTGCTAGTTTTTCTCAAAACTCACAGAAATGTGCAGGAAAAACAGTTGCATTTGTTGGGTGTATTAAATGCTAGTACGTGGCACTGTCGTCTAGGAGACATCAAATTCCTTTCTAAGCAAGCAAAAGCGTAGCACTACACGTTCGGGGAGAAAGAGTTGTCACAGGGAAGCAAAAACCAAACTTTTCAACGTGTCCGAGGAAAAGGGCGTGAAGGAGGGGTGAGGAGGGGTAAGTGCTTAGGTCTCTCGTGGAAGGGAAATCTCTTGAAGCCCTTCACCCCCACTTTGTACCACTCTATTCTTTCTAGAAAAGCAAAGTTCTGTCATCGTTCCTGTCTGTCTGTCTTCTGCTGTCGTGTTTCACGAAGTCAGAATCTTTCAGTTGAACTGAAAGTGATTCCTAGAAGTAGGCGGGCTCAGTGAGTTTCAACCTTCCCTACTATGTGCTTTGTTACTGTTCCAGCTCCTCGGTCCTCCCGGGCCTTTCCTTCCTTTCATACTTCTTTCGGCTTGATTAAAGATTTTGAAAAGTATTCTGCTTTGTCCCATTACCTCTGAAACTATACATTCCCTTTCTTCCTCCTGTAGTGGCCACTCGTGACAAACTTGTGGAGGCTGAACCCGGTTCAACTCGCAAGGATCCAAGATGATGAGTACAATGGATGTAAAAGTGAATGTGAAGAAAGGGAAAAGGAGTCACAACTAATTATAACTTTTAAAATGTGGACGAATACCACAGGTATCGCAAAATTAAAGGGAGGGGCGCCTGGGTGGCTCAATTGGTTGAGCTTCCGACTTCCGCTCAGGTCCTGATCTCACTGTTCGTGAGCTCAAGTCCCACGTCAGGCCCTGTGCTGTCAGTGCAGAGCCCGCTTCAGAGCCTCCGTCTCCCTCTCTCTGCCCCTGCCCTGCGCGTGCACTCGCTCTCTCTTTCTCTCTCTCTCAAAAATAAGCATTTAAAAAACAAAACAAAATTTAATGAAAACATTTATTATTAACTGCCAACACATCTCTGTAATACTTTCCCCCCATACATTTTTGTCCCCAGACCCTTTAACTGCCTCTTCGTAGGGCAACGATATTTTATAATCTCATATATGAGATTATAAATATTATTCAGAGGGAAAAGAAAAACCCTCTGGAAGGATTGATTTAAATTTTATTTTTGATTACTGGTCATTTAGGGACATTTCTTTCAGCTTCATCGCTCATTGTTGTGACTGCCTCCTGTCCCTTGTTCAGTGTGTTTGGGGTGCTGAGGGGAGAGAGACAGACCCCGAGGGAACACGGGCACGCAAGCCTAGGTCCCCCTGCTCCTGGGATCCCTTGTCTGGCTGCACCCTCCCTACCTGGTCGTGGATGAGGGTCAATTAACTCAAAGGCGGTCTTTGAGGGGGAAGATGCGGTCCACGCATCCTGCGGTCAGATGCGTGCCGTGCTCGCTCAGTGAGACCCGACGCGGGGTGTTGGTGGCTGAATAGAAACAGCGCTGGCCGACCTGGGCCTGCCTGCGGCTTCAGGACCACCATGCCGAGGCCGAGTTCCTTCTCGAAGGAGACAGAAGACAGACCTCATTAGCTTCGTGCCGGAACTGCTGAAACTGCCCCTGGGAAATTATCAGTTTGTTTGGTTTCCTTCCTTCCTTCCTTCCTTCCTTCCTTCCTTCCTTCCTTCCTTCCTTCCTTCCTTCTCTCTTTCGTTCTCTCTTTCTCTCTGTCTTCCTTCCTTCCTTCCTTCCTTCCTTCCTTCCTTCCTTCCTTCCTTCTCTCTTTCGTTCTCTCTTTCTCTCTGTCTTCCTTCCTTCCTTCCTTCCTTCCTTCCTTCCTTCCTTCCTTCTCTCCCTCCCTCCCTTTCTCTCTGATAGACCTCATTAGCTTCATGGTCAAACTGCCTCTGGTAAATTATCAGCTCTTTCTTTCTTTTTCTTTCTTTCTTTCTTTCTTTCTTTCTTTCTTTCTTTCTCTCTCTCTCTCCCCCCCTCCCTCCCCCTCACTCTTTCTTTCCTTTCTTTCTTTTCTCCTTCCTCCCTTCCTTCCTTCCTCCCTCCCTCTCTCTTTCTCTCTCTCTTTTTAAAACTTTTTTTTTTATGTTTATTTATTTTTGAGAGAGAGCGGGAGACTCTCTGAGGATCTGCGCTGACAGCCTAGAGCCCGACACGGGGCTCAAACTCACCTACCGTGAGATCATAACCCAAGCTGAAGTTGGAAGCTTAACTGACGGGAACCACCCAGGCGCCCCTCTTTCTTTCTTTTTGAAAGATCTCATTAGCTTCGTGGTCAAACTGCCTCTGGTAAATTATCAGTTTTTTCTTTCTTCCTTCCTCCCTCCCTTCTTTCATTCTTCCTTCTTTAGTGAGTTCTATGCCCAGTGTGGGGCTTGAACTCACCACCCTGAGATTAAGAGTTGGATGCTTTACTGAGCCAGTCAGGCGCTCCAGCTGGTATCTTTTTAAGTACCGATTCTGCCTCATTCCCTCTTCTGTCTCTAGGGTCTTAATTGAACAAGTGTTAGGTCTTCTCGTGTATCATCCATATCTCTTACCTTTGCTTCTGTATTTCCATCTTTTGTCTTTATTAGCTTTTTTTTCTTTAATTTATTTACTTATTTTTATTTTTTAATGTTTATGTATTAAAAAAAATTTTTTTGATGTTCATTTTTGAAGGAGAGAGAGACAGAGCATGAGGGGGGAGGGGCAGAGAGAGAGGGAGACACAGAATCCGAAGCAGGCTCCGGGCTCTGAGCTGATAGCACAGAGCCCAACAAGCGGCTCGAACCTGTAAACCACAAGATCATGACCTGAGCTGAAGTCAGAGGCTTAACCAACTGAGCCACCCAGGTGCCCCTCATCTTAACCATTTTCAAGTGTACAGTTCAGTAGCGTTAAGTGTATTCACATTATTTTTTTTAAGATGTTATTTTAAGTAATCTCTACACCCAGTGTGGACCTTGTCAAACTCGCAACCTGGAGATAAGAGTCTCATGCCAACTGAGCCAGCCAAGTCCCCTACATTCACATTATCATACAATTGATCCTAGAACTTTTTTATCTTGTAAAACTGAAACTCCATATCCATTAAACACTAATCGTCCTGTCCTCTCCCCCAGCCCTTGGTAACTACTTTTCCATTTTCTGTTTCTACAATTTTGACTACTTAAGATATTTCATATGGGTGGGTGAGATCATACAGTATTTGTCTTTTTGTCACTGGCTTATTTCATTTAGCATAATATCCTTTAGCACGGGACAGGATTTCCTTTTTTATGGCTGTGTTATATTTCACGGTATGCATAAACCACATTTTCTTTTTTGGTTTTTTAATTTTTTAATGTTTATTTATTTTTGAGAGACAGACACAGCGCATGAGCAAGAGAAGGGCAGAGAGAGAGAGGGAGACGCAGAATCCGAAGCAGGCTCCAGGCTCTGAGCTGTCAGCACAGAGCCCAATGCGGGGCTCGAACCCAGGAGCCATGAGATCATGACCTGAGCCGAAGTCAGGCGCTCAACCGACTGAGCCACCCAGGTGCCCCTAAACCACATTTTCTTTCTTTATTTATCCACTGATGAACATTTGGGTTGCTACCTCTTGGCTATTGCAAACAATGCTGAAAGGAACATAGGCATGCAAATATCTCTTTGAGGTCCTACTTTGAATTCTTTGGATATATACCCAGAATTGGGATTGCTTGATCATGTGGCAATTCTATTCTTAATTTTTTGAGGGCCCGCCATACTGTTTTCTGTAACACTTGTACCATTTTACAATCCTACCAACAGCGTTTTCCTCCTTCCTTTTACTTTTCTCTCCCCTTTTTCCTTCTCCTTTTTTAAAAAATTATTTAGAAATTATTTCAGATTTACAGAAAAATGGCAAAGATTGCACCGATGGTTCCTGTATACCCTTCGCCCAAATTCTGCTACTATTAACATACTGATCAAGCTGATAAATTAACATTGGTATAATACCATTAAACTACACACTTCTTTTGGATTTCATCAATTCGCCCACTAACGTACTTTTTCTGTCCTGGGACTAGTTCTAGTATTAGTCATCCTGTCTCCCTCATCTGCTCCGATCTGTAGCAGTTCATCAATTTTTCCTCGTTGCTCATGGCTTTCGCACTTCTGAGGAATATTGGGTCAGATATTCCTCACTCGGGATTTGCTCGGTTTCCTCATGAATAACTGGTGTTTCGAATTCTTCGGGAAGACGATCTCAGAGGTTATATGCTCTTTTCATTGTCATTGCTATTGTTGCTAACAGGAGGCTCATGTTACCAACATGATTTATCAGCTAACCTTGATCATTGGGTCAAGATGGTGTCTATAAAGTTACTACTTTTTCCTTTCCATAATTTATTTGTTAGATTATTATAATTTCTATAATTAATATTTATTTTTTTAGAGGGAGACAGAGAGCAAGCAGGGGAGGGGCAGAGAGAGAGGGAGACAAAGAATTTGAAGCAGGCTCCAGGCTCCGAGCTGTCAGCACAGAGCCCGGCGTGGGGCTCGAACCCACAAACCGTGAGATCATGACCTGAGCCCAAAGTTGGACGCTTGACTGGCTGAGCCACCCAGGTGCCCCAATATAAGTTTGCTTAAATAAAACTCTTGGGGCACCTGGGTGGCTCAATTGTTTAAGCGTGTGACTTCAGATTAGGTCTTGACCGTTCAGTGGGTTCGAGCCCCGCATCAGTCTCTGTGCTGACAGCTCGGAGCCCGGAGCCTGCTTCGGATTCTGTGTCTCCCTCTCTCTGCCCCTCCCCCACTCATGCTCTGTCTTTGTCTCTCAAAAATGAATAAACGTTAAAAAAAAAATTTTTAAAAACCTATTTGGTCTTGGCTTTACCCATAGGAACCCATGACATTCTCTTTGATACTGGGCAGTCTTGTTTTCCCTATTAATGTTCTTTCTGGCTATGTCATCAAATTCTGAAATTCTCCATAAAAGACCTAAAAACTTACCAATATTTTAACATACTAGGACTTGCGATTTTCATTTTTGGGGGGAAATTGCCTCTAAATTTTAATTTGGAAGGTGGTTAGAATAATGCTTTAGAGAAAAATTGTATTAACATGACATTAGCAGTTGGTGCTTATGTTAAGAATCATACACAAATTATTTATGGTATTTGCACGCTGATCACCAAACAAACATCAGTAAAACCTGGCAAACAAAATAAGGAAGGAAAAAATGTCGAAGTTTCTTCCCTTTATATCACACTGGCCAAAATAAATACGAGAACAACCTGGGGTGAGATGCCAGGGCCCGGTGGGCTGAAGTAGAGAACGATAGTGTCCAGGATGGGACGGCCTTGGCTTTGGCCTGCGCAGCTCAGAAAAGGGGTCTCTCCTCATTGCCTCGCTCTTCAACATCAGCCATTTGCTCCCCCTAAGATGCACAAAATGCCATATCATTAATGGCATTGTAAAAAGTCAAATTTTTTTTAAGATTTTATTTTTGAGTAACCTCTACACCCAAGCATGGGACTTGAACTCACAACCGTTGAGATCAAGAGCCACATGCTCTACCAACTGAGTCAGGCAGGCGCCCCTCCAACTTCTTTCTTATAGAAATAAGTAATTTTTTTCTTTTTGCCAAAACTGATTTTATTTATTTTTTTGACAAAATTTATTGTCAAATTGGTTTCCATACAACACCCAGTGCTCATCCCAGTCCTTTAAAAAGTATGACAGGGCCACTGGCTGGCTCAGTCGGCTAAGCATCGACTCTTGATTTTGGCTCAGGTCACGATCTCAAGGTTGAGCCCTGTGTTGGGCTCCACCTGGGTGTGGAGCATACTTGAGATTCTCTCTCTCCTTCTCCCTCTGCCCCTGCCCAGCTCACTCTCTCTCAAAATAAAGTATGTTATTTTCTCGATTGTAAAGAGCCATCAAATAAGATTATCTTTCTTCAAGCTTAATGTCGTGTGTTCACTGAATTTCCATCTCCCCGAGGCCTTCTGTGGGCCGTTTCCACAAAGGGACCTCCTCCCCTGTGGTTATGCCTCCTAGAAAAAATTATACTGTTGTCTTTTTGTATATAAATTTATGGGCTTCATTTTCTCATTATGGACCTTCTATATCCTTTTTTTTTTATTATTCCAGTATAGTTAACATACAGTGTTATACTAGTTTCAGGTGTAAATATAGTGATTCGACAATTCGATACATTTACTCAGAGCTCATCCTAAGTGTGCTCTTTAATCCCCATTACCTATTTCTCCCATCCCCCAAGTCCCCTCTGGTAACCATCAATTTGTTCTCTATAGTTAAGAGTCTGTTTCTTGGTTTGTCTTTTTCTTCCCCTTTGTTGATTTTGTTTCTTTAATTCCACATACGAAGGAAATCATATGGTATTTGTCTTTCTCTGACTAATGTATTTTGCTTAGCATTATACTCTCTGGCTCTATCCAAGTCATTGCGAAAGGCAAGATTCATTCTATTTTATGGCTGAATAATATTCCATCGTATGTATATACCACCTCTTTTTTTTTTTTTTTACATTTTTATTTATTATTTAAGTAATCTCTACACCCAACATGGAGTTTGAACTCATGACCCTGAGGATCGAGAGTCTCATGCTCCACTGTCTGAGCCAGCCAGGCACCCCTATATCACATTTCTTTTATCCATTCATCATTCGATGGACACTTGGGCTGCTTCCAAAATTTGGCTATTGTAAATAATGTTGCGGGGCCCCTGGGTGGCTCAGTCGGTTCAGTGTCCGAATTCGGCTCAGGTCACGATCTCACGGTTCATGGGTTTGAGCCCCGCGTCGGGCTCCGTGCTGACAGCTCAGAGCCCGGAGCCTGTTTCGGATTCTGTGTCTCCCTCTCTCTCTGCCCCTCCCCCATTCATGCTCTGTCTCTCTCTGTCTCAAAAATAAATAAACATTAAAAAAAATTAAAAAAAAATAATGTTGCTATAAACCTAGGGATACATGTATTCTTTGAAATTAGTGTTGTTGTATTCTTTGTGTAGATACCCAGTAGTGTGATTACTGGATCATATGGTAGTTCTGATTTTTGGAGGAACCTCCATATTGTCTTCCACAGTGGCTGTGCCAGTTTGCAGTCCCACCAACAGTGCACAAGGATTCCTCTTTCCCCACGTTCTCACCAACACTTGTTTCTTGTGTTTTGGATTCTAGCCATTCTGACAGCTATGAGGTGATATCTCGTTGCGGTTTTGATCTGCATTTCCTGATGAGTGATGCTGAGCATTTTCTCATGTGTCTGTTGGCCATCTGGATATCTTCTTTGGAGATATGCCTATTCATGTCTTCTGCCCATTTTTAAATTGGATTATTTGAGGTTTTTTGATGTTGAGTTTTATAAGTTCTTTATATATTTTGGATACTAACTTAAAAATTTTTTTAATGTTTATTATTATTATTATTATTATTATTATTATTATTTTGAAAGAGAGAGAGAGAAAAAGAGAGCAAGCAGGCAGGGGAGGGGCAGAGGGAGAAGGAGACAGAATCCCAAGCAGGCTCCAGGCTCCCAGCTGTCAGCACAGAGCCTGACATGGGGCTCGAACTCACGAGCTGTGAGATCCTGACCTGAGCCGAAGTTGGACACTTAACCAACTGATTCACCCAGGCACCCCTGGATACTAACTCTTAATCAGATATGTCTTAATCAGATTTGGAAATATCTTCTCCCATTTACTAGGTTGCCTTTTAGTTTTGTTGACCGTATCCTTTGCTGTGCAGAAGTGTAGTCCCAATAGTTTAGTATTCCCTTTGTTTCCCTCGCCTCAGGAGATGTATCTAGAAAAATGTTGCTATAGCTGATGTCAGAGACATTACTGCCTGTGCTCCCTCCTATGACTTTTATGCTTTGAGGTGTCATATTTAGGTCCTTACTCCATTTTGAGTTTATGTTTGTGTATGGTATGAGAAAGTGGTCCAGTTTTATTCTTTTGCATGTTGCCCTACAGTGTTCCCAACACCATTTGTTGAAGAGACTATCTTTTTCCCATTGCATGTTCTTGCCATCTTTGTTGAAGATTAGTTGACCGTAGGATTGTTTATTTCTGGACTCTCTGTTCTGTTCTGTTGATCTTTGTGTCTATTTTTGTGCCAGTATCATACTGTTTTGAATACTACAGCTTTGTAGTATAACTTGAAATCTGGAATTGTGATACCTCCAGTTTTGTTTTTCTTTTGGAAGATTGTTTTGGCTATTTTAAGGCAGGGTTATGATTTACATTTACTCTTGACCCTCTGTGCCTAGCCTAGTACTAGAATGAAGGCACCTCTGGAAGAAATGAGGAGATTGAGAAGGTAGCCCTTTGGTGGAGAGGAAGATGTATGGACTTTGGAGCTGGGTTTGGGAACAAATACTTCCAGCAACGTTGAGAAATGTGAACGTGACCTTTTTAGTCCAAAGTCATACAGACACATCGTTTTGGCTGGTCGGGGGCGGGGGCGGGGAGCGGGGTGGTATTCGCACATTTATGCCCGGTGGGTTCTGTGATGTGAATGTACTTTCTGTTCAACCAAGCCCTTTTGGAGCCTGCTAGGACAGGTGACCTGACAACTTGGTTTTCTTGGGTGGGGTAATTTCCTTGTGTTTCACTCAGAAGATGTCAACTTTGATTTTAGTGATTGAGGCTCATCTTGGCAACTTTTACAGGCAGGCGTTCCCAACACGTTTTCAAATGGCTGTATACATCCAGAGTTCCATTTATCGTCAAATGTGCTATGCTTGCTCCAGAAGGCTAAAGACACGGTGTTTTCTCTGACCTGTGCTAACTACCACTGACTCTGAAATTTGTAATTTCTCGCGTCGTGTTCTGGGCGGGGAGGAACCACCGGGCAGGGATTTCCACAGCAGCATGGACCACCTTCTGCCGGGTGAGTCACCGGTTGCCCGTCGGGGGCCGTCACGGGGACGAGCGCTTGGTCAGAACAGGGGGAGGACGGGGCCTCTGGGCTGGCCTGAGATCGTCCCGTCAGGTTCGGGAGCTCGGTTTAGGAATGTGCCCACAGTGTTCGGGTCTGTCATGGGAGCGAGGAGAGACAGGCTGAGGGATCCACCCAGAACACACCGTCCCACGCCCCTCGTGCAAGGGCGGGGCGGGGGGGGGGGGCGAGCAGGCACCAGCACGTCAAGGTTCTCAGCCAATTCCAGCCGAATCCCTGAGAAACAGGCTCTGTCGGGATTCCAGCCCCGCGTGGTGTTGCTACACCCTCCACAAAACCACAACGTAAACTCTCCGGAAAGATCTCCCTGCGGGACATTTTCCCTAAGGTGAGGCGGACCGAGAGGTAGGCAGAAGCCGACCTCGGAGGAGGAAATCGTGCTGGAGCCGGTGTGGGGCCCAGGGCGTGCCAGCGTGCCCCGTGGGGACGTGGGCCGCGTAGCACCCTCCAGCTTTGAAGGGCCACGCCCGCCTCATTTGGGTTCTTTCCTCCTCTGCTTGAAGCGTTTTTATTCTCGATCGCGCCGGATGTGCACGCGTCTGTGTATGTGGCTATGAACCTGAACGTTCACGTTTGCATTTACCAGTTCTCCAGGAATCTGTGTCACCAGCTAACTCAACACGTTGTGAAACTGAACCCGTGTTCTCTTTCCCGCCCATGCCTGCCGGGGGGGCTTCCACTGCCACACTCTCAGGCCACGGGCTTTGGCCACAGTGAACAACGTGGATGTGGCAACATGCTTTCTTATCACCCCCCGCCACACACACACACACACACACACACACACACACACATGGCCAAGCTGAGCTGAGCTCCAGGCCGCTCCCCCTCCCTCAGAGCCCATCAGCCCTGCCCATAAGGAACCCCTGGTGGCTGGGTGGGTGGGTGTTAAGGGAGCAGAGGTGGCCAAAGGTTGGGAGCCTGGTTCCTTTGGCAGGGGCGGCAGGCCCGGGGGAGACAGGGGTAGGTGGGACAAGCTCGAGCCGAGACATCCCGAGGGGAAAACGTGCCAGTGGGGGTCTGGAAGCCTCGTTGGTGGAGGAATCGGAGGCGGAGACGTTCTGCCTCTCACTCAGAGGATCAGCAACTTGCCCGAGGTCAGAGAGGAGCCCAAACCCTGGGAGGTCTGATCCAACCCGCGCTCAAAACCCCTCTCTGTTTTGGTGCTGGCGAATCCAGGGAAAGCTTTTCTCTGTCCTCTCCCAGGTCTTGTCATCCGGCCTGCAGGAAGGACCTCCGAGGGCTGAGGCCCAGCAAACCCAGCTCTCCGAGGCCCTACCTCGTGGCGAGCCTTGCTGCCCCTTCACTGAGTGAAGTGGTCGCTTCCTGGGCTGTCCTTTCTCATCCACTCCGTGCTCGGACACTGGGCCTTCCTGATGTCCCGAAAACCGTCGCCTGTCCTGTGTCTCGTCTCTCCTGGGTCTGCCACTTCCGAGCCAGTCAAGGCCCCGAGCGCTGCCCTGCCTTACCTCACGGGGACCGCTGTGGGGCTCGAACGGCGGGAAGTGGCCTGAGGTGGCCACGCGCTGGCAGTCACGGGTTCCGGTCCTTCCCGCAGCTCAGTGAACCGCGTCCCATCCGTAAGGAGGGGGAGGAGAGGCCCCGTCCAGCCGCTGGCCACGAAACGCTGGCATCGCCACTTGCTAGCTTATTAGAGACGTTGGGTGGGTTATTTCACCTCTCAGTCTGTGTCCTCACCGACAAAGTGGGAACTGTAGTCGCTGCTGTGCAGGGTCGCTGTGAGAAAAAAGTAAAATAACGGATGGAGAGGGCTTTACTGAGAGTCTAAACCCCCGCTGGATGGGGAATAGGTATTGTCCCCCTCTGGTGTTGGCAGTGGGGCAGCCGCTTCACCAGTAGGAGGGTTGTAATTTGCTCACGTTCAGGAGGCGCCTCTTAAGGACAGTGTTGGTTTGATAGACTAGGGACCCATTTCACCCCCGACCCTGGTGGCTGCATCACGGTTCACAAGGGCCCACTCACTGGTCACTTGAGATGAGAAGATAATCAGACTCCTATGGGCTTGGAGTTGACAGTCGGGACACGGCAGTCGCCCAGTCACCAAAGAAGATATTCAGATGGAAAATAAGCATATAAAGATATGCTCAGCGTCACGTGTCATTAGGGAAATGCAGATTAAATTTTTTTTTAACGTTTATTTATTTTTGAGACAGAGAGAGACAGAGCATGAACGGGGGAGGGGCAGAGAGAGAGGGAGCCACAGAATCCGAAGCAGGCTCCAGGCTCTGAGCCGTCAGCCCAGAGCCCGACGCGGGGCTCGAACTCACAGGCTGCGAGATCGTGACCTGAGTGAAGTCGGCCGCTTCACCGACTGAGCCACCCAGGCGCCATGGGAAATGCAGATTAAAACAACAGTGAGACACCATCACATACACCCATTCGAACGACTAAAATCCAGAGCACTGATCACGTCAAATGCTGGCAAGGACGTGGAGCCACAGGAACCCTCATTCATCGTGAGTGGGAATGCAAAACAGTACGGCCACCCCGGAAGACGGCTTGGTAGCTTCTTACAAAACTGAACACTCTCTTGCCACATGATCCTGGCACAAACTCCAATGTCCTTACAAAAACCTGCATGCAAATGTTTATAGCAGCCCCTTTCTCTTCTTTCTTTTTTAAAAAAAATTTTAAACTTTTTAATTTATTTAGATGGGAGAAGAGAGGTGGTGGGGTGGGGAGAGAATCTCAAGCACGCTCGGCCCTGTCAGCACAGAGCCCGGTGCGGGGCCCGAACTCACTAACTGTGAGATCATGACCTGAGCCGAAATCCAGAGCCAGACGTTTAACTGACTGAGCCACCCAGGCACCCTGAGTAGCCCTCTTTTTTTTTAAACTGCCAAAACATGATGACATTCAAGAGGTGAATAAAGAAACAAGCTGTGGTATGTCCAGACAGTGGACCATTACTCAGCAATAAAAAGAAATGAGTTATCAAGCCACAAATGGACACGGATAAACCTCAAATGCATACGCGCCGTGAAAAAAGCCGGTCTGAGAAGCTTCATACTGTATGATTCCATTTGGAGGTCAGCGTCGGACGTAGGTTTGTAGGCCTGAAGTTTATTCAATTGGGGGGCCCTCTTTAAGAGAAAAAAATACTGGGGCGCCTGGGTGGCTCAGTCGGTTAAGCAGCCGACTTCAGCTCAGGTCACGATCTCGCGGTCCGTGAGTTCGAGCCCCGCGTCAGGCTCTGGGCGGATGGCTCGGAGCCTGGAGCCTGCTTCCGATTCTGTGTCTCCCTCTCTCTCTGCCCCTCCCCCGTTCATGCTCTGTCTCTCTCTGTCTGAAAAATAAATAAACGTTAAAAAAAAAAAAAAAGAGAAAAAAATACAAAACTACAAGTACAAAATTAGGTTATAAGGAAATATTTCTTGCAGGGCCCGGCTGGCTCAGTCGGTTGAGCATCTGACTCTTCATTTTGGCTCAGGTCGTGATCGCATGGCTGTGAGATAGAGCCCCACGTCGGGCTCCGCACTGAGCTTGGAAGCCACTTGAAATTCTCTTCTCTCTCTCTCCCTCTCTCCTCCCCACCTTGTGCTCTCTTTCTCTCTCAAAAAAGAAATATTTCTTTAGCATGTTACAGGAAATCATAATAAATGATGAATTTGAAAAAGCTGAAAAATGCCACAAACGTCACAAAATCCTCAAAATACATCATTTGTATTGTTTGCAGTGTTTTTATAAAAACCCCTATGTTTTTTTGTTTTTTGTTTTTGCTGCATATACTCTGATTCCTTCTTCATTTAACAATGTTTAAAATGTTTTCTACAGAGAGAATAGAGAGGTAGTTCAATCCTCCTTCCAGCATGGTTGGCCAAAACTTTTTCCTTACTGATAATTTAGAAAAATTTCTTTCAGGGGCACCTGGGTGGCTCATTCGGTTAAGCGTCCGACTTCAGCTCAGGTCATGGTCTCACGGCTTGTGGGTTCGAGCCCCGTGTCGGGTTCTGTGCTAACAGCTCAGAGCCTGGAGCCTGCTTCCAATCCTGTCTCCCTCTCTCTCTGCCCCTCCCCAGCTCACACTCTGTCTCTCTCCCAAAAATAAAGATTTAAAAAAAAGAAAAAAAATAAATTTCTTTCAGCACCACAGCTTATACCTTATAACGTGTCTTGCAAATACTCGAGATTTGTCGAATTGCTGTCAAGTATGAAAAAAATAACAACACAAAAACCCCCGTATCACGCTTCTTTCATTTGAGGGGTGAGATCTGAGGACCTTAAATATTATTTAAGTTGGTGACGGTCGGTGGCAAATGGGTTGTTGATGTTGCCATGGAATATCCTGAATTCCGGTTGGACCCTGCACCTTTGCTTCAGGGTAGGTAAGTAAGACTATTGCTGGAAGCCGTTCGTCTACCACGACAGCAATGAGGGACCACATAAATATATCCTGTTAAATCCAATCTAAGTGTATCCCTACCTCAATATTCCCCTAGTTGGGTCCCCCAAAACCTCCGTGGCCACCCCTGAGCTTCTGACATGAGATGTGCCAACTCCAAGTGGGAAGAGAGCAGCCTTAACCAAGTGTAGTCAGGTATCTTACTGGCGTCTGTTTTATTAAATATGACTGTTATGTGTAGACTGCTGTACTGGAGAGAAAAATCTGTGCTTCATAGAAAACTATTGCTCACAACACGTCTTTTGCATCAGCTGATTCTGATTGTACAGGAGCTACTTAACAAGGCTGAACGGTAGACAACTGATAGCAAGGCAAGATAATTTTTATACGTTGAAATGCAAACCAATCCTGCCCCGTGCGGGGACCTTTGTCTCCATTTGTACCTTCATTTCAGTATTTCTGATCTATAAATATGTCCGTTGTTTTCTCCTTTGAACCACATATAACATCTGCCTGGTTCCCCCATTACGCTTAAAATGAAATCTTTTTTTTTTTTTTTTTTTTTATTTTTTTTTCAACGTTTTTTATTTATTTTTGGGACAGAGAGAGACAGAGCATGAACGGGGGAGGGGCAGAGAGAGAGGGAGACACAGAATCGGAAACAGGCTCCAGGCTCCGAGCCATCAGCCCAGAGCCTGACGCGGGGCTGGAACTCACGGACCGCGAGATCGTGACCTGGCTGAAGTCGGACGCTTAACCGACTGCGCCACCCAGGCGCCCCTAAAATGAAATCTTTGATACGTTTACTGTATATCTGTATGACAGTCATACTTAATCCTTTAATACTAAGGTCCTTCCCGGGGCCTTCCGAGTTGCCCACGCAAGTTGCAAGTGAGAGGCCACAGGATGAACTTTACGGGCTTCAGGGTAAATCTTCCACTGGAACTAAAAATTCCGATACTGTGCGCAACATGAGAAGAAAAACAAGCACGGATGGACCCCCTTGAATGGGAAGGGTTGGAGAAGAAACCCCGGGTGGGAGGAAACCCAGGAGAGGTCAAGTGCCCTGGAGAGCAAAGGAGTACAGATTTTGGAGAATTAAATGATGGAAAACAGTGTAAAATGTCTTGGGTTCAAGGAAGGACCTAGAGGTGGAAATTTAATTTGAAAATTAGGAGACCGAGGCTCTTCTTAATAGCAATATTAGGACAAAAGTGAGGGAATAACCACAGCATGAGGAGTGAATGGAGACGGAACAAGGGAGTACAGGGAGCATGGCCCTATTTCAAAGAACTTGGCAATGAAGTTCAAGAGTAGACACATGGAACTCAGAGGGACTGTTCTCCAGTGACATTCCATATCATCACTGGTATTTTCAGTACCTGAGAACATCTAAAAAGAAGTTTTAAAGAAGAAAAAGAGCTATCATTTACAAGATTGTCATTTAGTTTCTATATAGTATAGGTAAATGTGTATAATATATAAAAAATAAATGAGTCTGAGTTTATATATACATAAACAGGATACAAAATTAGAATCATACTATATACATAGTATAAGAACGTACTGATTACTTTGGAGAATGTTCTCATTTAAGAGCACTTCCAAATCAGCAGCTTAGAGACTGTAACATTCTATGTTCTGTTCCATAATTAGTTGATTCATTCTTATATTATTCGGCCTGGCCTTTAAATCATTAATGATTTTTCACTGTTTCAATAATGCTATGGGATGCCTGGGTAGTTCAGTCGGTTGAGAGTCTGACTCTTGATTTTGGCTCAGGTTATGATCCCAGCCAGGGTCGTGGGATTGAGCTCCGTGTCGGGCCCTGCACTGAGTGTGGAGTCTGCTTGGGATTCTCTCTCCCTCTGCCCATCTCCCCTGCTCTCATTCTCTCTCTCTCTAAAATAATAATAATAATAATAATAATAATATTAAGAAGAAGGAGAAGAAGAAGAAGAAGAAGAAGAAGAAGAAGAAGAAGGCTGCCATGACTTTCCTTTACATTAATCTTAATGATTAGCTCTGATTCAGTCCAAAAGAAAAATTACTTTGAAGTAGAATTCTTGGGTCAAATGGTACATTTTCTGGCTTTTAATACATATCCTCAAATTTCCCTATAAATAGACTCACCTAGGCCTCCCACAAGTGTATGAGTGCCTATTTGCCTGTATCTTCTGTATCAATGACAATTTTCATATTTTAAGACTATTTGTGGGGCGCCTGGGTGGCTCGGTCAGTTAAGCATTTTGACTCTTGATTGCGGCTAAGGTCATGATCTCACGGTCTTGAGATCGAGCCCTGTGTCGGGCTCCACGCTGCGTGTGACTCCCATACACTGCTTGGGTGGGACTTTCTCTCTGCCTTTCCCCTGTTTGTGCTCCCTCTCCCTCTCTCTCGCAAAAAAAGACTATTTGCCAATTTGTTAGGCAGATGTTACCCTACTTCAGTGTGTTTGATGGAACATTTGCCCTAAGTTTTTCTTTCATACTTCCCAGAAACTAAGATTTCATTGTACTTTCCAATTTTGCTGATCATGTTTTGACTTGTTTGGAAATCGATTTTGTATTGGGGAAAATGGTGGTCCTTGGTGATTTACCCACGAACCGAATCTGTCGAGTTGTAGAGATAAAGCCAGAAGTGGATAAAGAGAGAATGGCAAGGGAGAACCACAAACACCGAGAGCTCTTCTGAAGAGTTTTGCTGTAAGGAAAGCAGAGGCACTGGTTGTAGTGGCAGGGGAGGATGGGTCAAGGAAAAGTTGTTTTGTTTTGTTTTGTTTTGTTTTTTTTTTTAAATTTTTTTTTTTTCCAACGTTTTTTTATTTTTATTTTTGGGACAGAGAGAGACAGAGCATGAACGGGGGAGGGGCAGAGAGAGAGGGAGACACAGAATCGGAAACAGGCTCCAGGCTCCGAGCTGTCAGCACAGAGCCCGACGCGGGGCTCAAACTCACGGACCGCGAGATCGTGACCTGGCTGAAGTCGGACGCTTAACCGACTGCGCCACCCAGGCGCCCCGGAAAAGTTGTTTTTGTACACGGGAGCGATCTAGCAGAGAAGAGAGACAAAGCCGTTGTTGACCTTAGTAAGAGAGGAGGAGGGCCATGCATTTTACGAGGACATGATGTGGATGCAGTGTCAGTGGGTTGGAAGATGTGGAAAGTAAGGTGTCTCTGTTCTATTTCTCAGTGAATCAAGAAAGGGTCAAAGGTGAACCGGGAGGAAGGCCGGAATTCTGATGTAAGAGAAGGTAGGAAATGGTGTTCAGAGAATGGAGGAGTAAGCTGATGGGAGAAACCTACTGAGACTGCTAGACATTGGCAAGTGCCCATGTAAGATTCGCAGTTAGCAACTAGATGTGGGATCAGTCTACACAGATCTAGTTGTTGTTTTCTTCTCCCACCACATTAAGCTGAGCAGACTCAGGTGACAGATAAGTAGAGTTAAATTGACTACGGTTGGGGTTCTCCCAAGTAAGAGGACTTAGGAGTTGATAAGGAGTTGATGATTACTGAAGTGAATTCTAGTGATGGATGAGGCCACAGCATCATAACTAGGTAGAAGGGAGGCAGAGAAACAAAGAGGGTTCCAGGCAGCAAGGGTGGGGAACCACTCTCTTCTCCAGCCATCCCATATCCCAAAAGGAAAGAAGGTGGCCCTGTTGTGAAGAAGCAGAAGGCCAAGAAAGCGGTCAATCCCCTGCTTAAGAAAAAGACCAAGAATTTTAGCATTGGACAGGACATCCAGCCCAAAAGGGACCTCACCCTTTTGTCAAATGGCCCCGTTACATCAGGTTGCAGCAGCAAAGGGCTGTTCTCTATAAACGTCTAAAAGTGCCTCTGATGACTAACCAGTTCACCCAGGCCTTAGGACCACCCCCCCTGCCCCGCCAAACAGCTACTCAACTGCTTAAGCTGACCCACAGATACAGACCAGAGACAAAGCAAGAGAAGAGACTTGGGCAGGGCTGAGAAGAAAGCTACCAGCAAAGGGGATGTTCCTGCTAAGAGGCTGCCTGTCCTTTGAGCTGGGTTAATACTCTCACCACCTTAGTGGAAAACTGGAAGGCTCAGCTGGTGGTGACTGCACATGATGTGGATCCCATGCAACTGGTGGCTTCCTGGCTGCCCTGTGTTGTAAGATGGGGGTTCCCCAGGGCATCATCAAGGGGAAGGCCAGGCTGGGACATCGGGTCCACGGGGAGACCTGCACCGCTGTTGCCTTCACGCAGGGTAGCCTGGGAGACAAAGGAGCTCTGGCTGAGCCGGTGGAACCCATCAGGACCAAGTCCAGTGACAGACATGAGGCGATCCCCTGTCCCTGGGGAGGCAGCGTGCTGGGTCCAAAGTCGGTGGCTTGCATCGCCGCTGGAAAGCTGGAAAAGGCCAAGGCTGGAGAACTGGCCACCAAACTGGGCTGAGTGGATGCTGTGGAATTTTCTGTACCTAGAAGTAATAGAAAGTTCTCTTTCAAAAAAGAAAAAAAAATGACTGGCGGAGAGAAGAGCTATTAAGACACGTGGCAGGAAAGTAGAAAGTGGTTTTTGGAGAACAGGATGCTTGAAACGGACGTGTGGGAGGTGGCAAAGTTAACAATGACCAGGCGAAATGCAGAAAGGATTGTTGAAAATGAGGCTGAGGAACCGGGTCCGAGGTGCTGGAGGGAACATCGGCATTCACGGCCGAAAAGCCTGACGGACAGTAACGGGAGGAGAGCGAGGCTTAAGCCAGGTGAAGAGTCCTCCGTGAACGACCATGGGTAGATGTGACGGCAACATAGGGGTGGCACAGTCCGACGGGCTGCATTTCAGAGGAGACGGACGTTGGAGGGAGGAGGACAGGGACATGACTGGGAAGGGGAAATGAGCAGCAAAGAAGGCCATCTTTTTCTCCTCTAAATCCTTTAGAACCAGGAGTGTTTGAAAAAGCACAGCCACTCTAGAGAAGAGAAAAGTCAATGTCCTGAGGGGGCAGCTGGATTTTAGGATTTAGTACTTAGTAGGTGGAAAGTGAAGGAAACACTGAGACAAATGGTAGGGGACAGACGGGTGGAGTGGGAGAAGGTGTTCCTGATGAAAGGTCATGAGGTCAAGGATGTGCAGGGGAAGGGTGTGGGAATGTTGGGCTTTCTTCCAAGGTTGAGCTGCCCTCCGTAACCCAGTTGCCCCCCTGAGAGGTCTAGCCCTGTTCTCTCATTTCAGACCCAAGAGGGCTCAGGGCCCAGAGGGGCAACTTGTTCCCTTCTTACTCGCAGGTTCTGAGTCTGGGGTAAAGTCTGAGGGGGTCTTGTTCAGCTCTAGCTGGCAGAGGGCCCTCCTTCCTGCCGGCACCCTCCTGGTACGGGGACCTCACCCCTACCCAAGCCACTTTCTTCATGCTACGGAACACTTCCTGGGGCTTCCATGTGCTGGATCCAGTCCTGCCCAGGCCATCCTGAGCTGCCCCAAACCTGGAAGTGCCTGTTCCCAAAGGAGCCTGTAGGTAACAGAAGGTGCCATCAGTCCCCCTCCCACTCCTCAGCCCCTGAACTTCTCCCAGTCTTCAGGTTAGGGAAGTGATAAGAACCTGTGTTAGAACCTTATCTGCCTCTTTACTTACAGTTCAATTTGTCCAACAACTCTAATGGAGGCATTTCCATCTTCCTCCCTTCTGCGGACGAGGAAACTGATCAGAGAGGTCCATTCCCTTCCCTGAGGTCACACAGCATGGTGGTTGTGAAGCCCAGCGTGAATGAAGCTTGGCCTCGACCTCCGAAGTCCTCGCAAGTCGTTTCTGCGCAATCCTGCCTCCACTTCCTGGCTGTGTCACGAACTCCTAGTCTGATAGGAGAGGGCCCAAAGCAGGGCAGTCTCCATGCAGGACGACTACAGGTCAGATGCTCCCAGGCTGGTGGAGGTTTAGAGGAGAAGGTGGCACCGAGTTGGCCTTCGAACGAAGAACTGAGGTCAACTGGGAAGGAAAGCAAGAGGGCGTTTGTGGCCTCGGGACCTAGACATCCCCTGGCCCGTGATCCTGAGCCGTCCCCCGACCGGTGAGTGTCTGACGGTAGCTGGGGGCGGGCCGAGGGGTGGGGACGAGGCTGTTGGGGCCCAGGTTTCACGTGGCGCCGGGGGTTTATGGACGGGGCTGGGAGGACTAAGATCAATGATCAGCCATCGATCCCCTTTGCAGTGGTTGGATTTGCCCTTCGATGAATACTTTGGTCTTTTTTTTTTTTCTTAAAAAAATGTTTTTTAAATGTTTATTTTTGAGAGAGAGCGAGCTGGCGGGGGGCCGGGGGGGGGAGGGTTGCGCAGAGAGAGATGGAGACAGAATCCAAAGCAGGCTCTGTGCTCACAGCGCAAAGCTCCACGTGGGGCTCGGACCCCGCAACCCTGAGATCACGACCTGAGCCCACCCTGGCGCCCCACGTTGGCCTCTTCTTGACTAAACACTGACGCGTTTGTTCATAATTAGAAAATAATGCATATTTAGTTCTTCAGAGTGTGAGAAAAACTGTGTTGGCCGATGTATGGCCCCCTGGGTGCGAAGAGACGATTGGCCGGGGTCTCCTGTCCTCCCTTGATCGGAAGAGTTGTTCGGGTTCAGCTCCAGGAAGCAGCATTCTTGGAGGAAAAGGCCGACCGACCTTGCAGGCAGAAGAACACCATCAGGAGCTCAAAGGACAGCAAGGAGCCGGGAGCTGACCACCAACTAGAGCCCTAAGCGGGGCTGACTCCTCTTGGCCAGAGCCCGTGTGAGGAAGAGAGAGTTCAGAGCTCCGGCCCTGGGCGTCGACCTCCCGTCACTTACCAGCTTCGAGATGTTGCCGCGGCTGCCCTTATGCCTGTATCTCGGTGTCTCTGCCAACGTCCGGGAGACGGTGAGACAACCCACCTCACGGAGCCATTGCGAGCGTCGGAGCAGGCAGCAGATGTGCGCCCAGTAGGGTGTTTGCCGCCAAGCAAGCATTTGGTAGTTCATCGGCCAGAATTCTGGTTTTGTCCGTGGGCTTCATCTCCGGGCTGGGTTAGGACTTTCCATTTCCGAAAAGGATACTGATGGCCAGTGGTAACCTCAGCCTCTCGGTCGCCGTGGGTACCTGCCGCCGCACGGAGCTTTTTACCGTCTCCCGACGATGTCTGGCCTCCCTCCACTCCTTGCCTCTGGCCTCACCGTTGTCTTTTCCTTGCGAAAGTCTTTATTTATGCACTCTTCATCGGGCACAGATAGCCAGCAGACAGCAGCTGGTCTCAGAAGCCTTTGTTCCTTCCAACAAACAGCTCCTCTTGTAGAACAAGATTCTATCCACCTCTGTTTCGAATACCGTATTATTTCACCGTCTCTTTATCGCCCCCACTAACGTCTGAACTCTCATCCTGAGATGATGGTCCTCTTCAAATCCCATCGCCCAGCACACCGCCAATCACATAGAAGATGCTCAGTATAAGGTGTCGAATCGGTGAACGAAGACGAAGTCTTTAGGTAGGAGAATTGTCACCCCTTGGACTTCTGGGAAGAGATCTATATTTGAAAGCATAGGCACATTTTAAATTAGCAAATTGCCCTGTAGCAATATCACGACTTCTTTGGGGCTCTGTGATATTCCATCAAGTCGCTAGCGTTTATCTTCAGAAACATAATTTTGTAAAAGATTTTTTAGTTTTGGCTCATCTTTGCGCTCAACACGGGGCTCGAACTTACAGCCCCAAAGACGGAGATGTGTGCTCTACCACTGACCCAGCCAGGTGCCCCAGAAACATAATTTTAATCACTGAATACAGTTGTTGTTCCTCAGTTTAAGTGTTTCACTATTGTTAGAATTTCACTGTTCTAGCATTCCACGTCAAACTACAGCGATCATGTAAACACATAAAATTGTTTCTCTTTGGATCGTTTTCTAACAAAAGATATGGGATTACTGGATCATTTTGGGACAGTTGATACATAGCATTAGCATGATTTTATTATCATTTAAAATATAGTGAATATGGTAAGCTAAAATGATATCTCAGACCACTTTTTACTTTGTCCACTGGATATAATATTGAAATTATTCTATCGTGATTTATTACTAATCATTTATTACTAATTGCATTTCCTTTTCTGTGAGTTATCTTTTTTTCCACTTTGCCCAATATTGAAGTCTTAGTGTTTTCCTAATACCTTTATATATAAACCATTTATATGGTAAAGATGTGCACTCAACACACAAGTTTGAGGTTCTGTATGTATGATGCTATTCTATGTGCTCGATGTATGGTATTTAACAATCAGGCAAAAATTTTTGCGCTCATTTAGCTTATATTCAAGAGTGTGAGACGGGATGCCTGGGTGGCTCAGTCGGTTAAGCGCCTGATTCTCGATTTCAGCTCAGGTCATGATCTCATGGTCCGTAAGTTCGAACCCCTCATGGGGCTCCATGCTGACAGTGTGAAGCCTGCTTGGGGTTCTCTTTCTCTCTTTGCCCCCCACCCCACTTGTGCGCACATGCACTCTCTCTCTCTCTAAATTAATAAATAAAAACTTAAAAAAAATACTATGAGATATGGACGCCTGGGTGACTCAGTCTGACTCGTCTGACTTTGGCTCAGGTCACAGTCTCTCAGCTCGTGGGTTCAAGCTCTCTGCTGTCAGAGCCTGGGGCCTGCTTAGGATTCCATGTCTCCCTTTCTCTGTGTCTCTCCCCCATTCACACTCTCTCCCTCTCAAAAATAAATAAACATAAAAAAGTTTTTTTTAAAGTATGAGACGCAAAATAAGTAGGAAAATAGAATATTTAGTATTTGAAATATTAAGAAATGTCAAGGAGAAAAAAATCAGAGTGGAGATTGATAGAATCTTATATAAGAGGGGGTTGAAATTTAACAATGGAAGGTCTCATCGGGAAAGTAATTTTTTGATAAAAACTTGAAGGGAATGAACATTTTATTATACAAATGTGAAAGAAGAATATTTGAAGCAGGAAACACCAAATGCAAAAGACCTGAGATAGGAACATGCTTGGCATCTTTGAGGCGAAGGCTAGTTTGGAGAGAGGAAGGGGGAGATAGTAGGAAATGAGGCTAGAATATTAAGGGTAGATCGTGTTATGTCTTAAAGTCATAATAAGGATGCTGACTTTTGTATATATTTAAGTTTCATTTATTAAAAAAAATTTTTTTAGCATTTATTCATTTTGAGAGACAGAACAGAGTGTGAAAAAGGGAGGGGCAAAGAGAGAGGGAGACACAGGTTCCGAAGCAGGCTCCAGGCTCTGAGCGGTCAGCACAGAGCCCGACGTGGGGCTTGAACTCACTGACGGCCAGATCATGACCTGAGCCAAAGTCGGACACTCAACCGACTGAGCCACCCAGGCGCCCCTATATTTAAGTTTCATTTAGATACAATTCACATAGTATAAAATTCACCTTTTTAAAGTGTACAGTTCTGTGGTTTCTTGAATATTCGGAGTTGTGTAACCATCATCACAATTCTAGAACATTCTCATCACCCCCAAAAGAAACCCCATATCCATTAGCAGTTGCTCACCATTCTCATTCTTTTCTGCCTCAAGCCTATATACAACCATTAATCTTTCTGCCTTTATAGGTTTTGTCGTAGACATCTCCTATAAATGGAATGTCTGGTCTTTTGTGACTGGCTTTTTTCTCTGACCATAATGTTTTAAAAGCTCATCCATGGGGCGCCTGGGTGGCTCAGTCGGTTAAGCGGCCGACTTCGGCTCGGGTCATGATCTCGCGGTCCGTGAGTTCGAGCCCCGCGTCGGGCTCTGTGCTGACCGCTCAGAGCCTGGAGCCTGTTTCGGATTCTGTGTCTCCCTCTCTCTGACCCTCCCCTGTTCATGCTCTGTCTCTCCCTGTCTCAAAAATAAATAAAATGTTAAAAAAAAAATAAAAAAAAATAAAAAGCTCATCCATGACATAATTTGTACTAGTATTTTATTCCTATTAGCTGAATAATATTCCATTGTGTAGATATACTACATTTTAATCTAGTCATCATTTCATGGACTTTTAGATTGTTTATACCTTTTTGGCTATGATGAATGATCTTCCTTCCTTCCTCCCTCCCTCCCTCCCTCCCTTCCTGACTTCCCTCCTTCCCTGGCTCCGCACCCAGTGTGGGGCTTGAACTCAAAACCCTGAGATCAAGCGTCAGATGCGCTACCGACTGAGTCAGCCAGGCGCCCATGAATAATGCTTCTACGAACTTTCACGTACACATTTTTGTGTGGATATGATTTTCTTTTTCTTGGCTGTATACCTAGGAGTGGAATTGCTGGACTGTATGGTAACTCTTTTTGTCTGGGGAGTTGCCAAACTGTTTTCCAAAGTGGCTGCACCATTGTACCTTCCCACTAGCGATATATTGAAGGTTCCAATTTCTTCACATCCTTGCCAACACTTCTTGCTATTTGTCTTTTTGTTTATAACTAACCCAGTGGGTGTGAAGTTGTAAATCATTGCAGTTTTGATTTACATTCTCTGATGGCTAATGATGTTGAACATCTTTTCATGTGCTTATTAGCTATTTGCGTCTCTTACTTGGAGAAATGTGTATTAGCTCCTTTCTTCATTTCAGATTTGGTTCCTTGTCTTCTTAGTGAGTCATAAGCATTTCTGTATTCTGGATACAAGTCCCATATCAAATATATGAATTGCAATTTTTGTTCCATTCTGTGGCTTGTCTTTACTTTCATGATGGTATCCTTTGAAGCACAAAAGTTTTAATCTTCATGAAATCCAATTTACCTATTTTTTCTTGCTTGTGCTTTTGTGATATATCTGAGAAGCCTTCGCCTAACCCAAGATTACATGTGATTACTTACAATGTTGTAAATTGTGGCCAGGATTAATTTGAAGATGCCGCACTATACCCTGTGTTACCTTTTGACACAATTCATTACCCTAATACTACAGTTTTCAAAGTGTGGGATGTGGAAATCTGGGGGAACCAGAGATGTGTTTAGTGTGCTTGGAAGTCCAAAACTATTTTTGTAATAATATAAAAATGTTATTTGTCTTTTTTACTCTGTTGACATTTGCCCTAGTGGTATAAAAGCATTGGCAGGGAAAACCACTGGCATCGTCATCACATCTGTGATAGTTCACTGTACACATTAAAAACAAATTTGTTTTAGGGGCGCCGCCTGGGTGGCTTAGTCAGTTAAGCCTCTGACTTCAGCTCGGGTCATGATCTCACAGTTGGTGAGCTCAAGCCCCGAGTTGGGCTCTGTGCTGACAGCGCGGAGCCCGGAACCTACTTCAGATTCTGTGTCTTCCTCTCTCTCTCTCTGCCCCTCCCCCACTCTCTCTTGCCCTCTCTCTCTCTCAAAACTAAATAACCATTAAAAAAAATTTTTTTAGGGACACCTGCATGGCTCAGTCAGTGACACATTCAACTTCAGCTCAGGTCATGGTCTCGCGGTTCATGAGTTCAAGCCCCACATCGGGCTCTCAGCTGTCGGTGCAGAGCCTGCTTTGGATCCTCTGTCTACCACTGCCCCCTCCCCCGCCCACCCTGCTCTCTCTGCCTCTCCCCTGCACACGCTCTCTTTCTCTCAAAAATAAACATTAAAAAAATTATTTTTAAATATTTTATTTTAAAGTAATCTCTACACCCAGCATGGGACTCGAACTCACAACCCTGACATTAAGAGTCACATGCTGCACTGACTGAGCCAGCCAGGTGCCCCTCACTGTACGCTTTTTAATTTTTTTATTTTTAAATGTTTATTTTGAGAGAGAGAGAACAAGCAGGGGAGGGGCAGAGAGAGAGAGAGAGAGGGAGAGAGAGAATCCCAAGCAGACTCCATGTCCAGCACACAGAGCCTAACGCAGGGCTCAATCTCATGACAGTGAGATCATGACCTGAGCCAATATCAAGAGCTGGAAATTTAACTGACTGAGCCATTCACACACCCCCTCAATGTACACTTTTTGGATAGAGAATAGTTAAAATTATTTAACTTAGTAGTATTACAAAAATACTGGATTCCTTGAAAGAATCTTAGATATTGGCCCAACCCAATATCAATATTTTATTTAGTTTTCATATATGACTTTCAGTTTATTTTTTTAATGTTTATTTATTTATTTTGAGAGAGAGAAAGAGAGATCACAAGGGGGAAGGGACAGAGAGAGAATCCCGAGCAGGCTCTATGCTCAGCACTCAGCGCAGAGCCCAACGTGGGGCTTAATCTCACAACTGTGAGATGATGACCTGAGCCAAAATCAAGAGTCAGACACTTAACCAATTGAGCTACCCAGGTGCCCTTCAGTTTACTTATGTTTTTAGTTTTGTTTTCTAAATGTTTATTTTTGAAAGAGAGAGCGTGAGCAGGGGAGAGGCAGAGAGGCAGGGGGTGGTGGGGGGACAGAGGATCCCATACAGGCTCTGCACTGGCAGCAGAGAGCCAGATGTGGGGTTTGAACTCAGGAACCATGAGATCATGACCTGAGCCAAAGTCTGGTGCTCAACCGACTGAGCCACCCAAGCGCCCCCAATTTATTTTAGATGAGTATACTGTATCTGGTTTTAACTTTTTAATTCTGAACTCAGTGCTGACAAGGCTACATATGCATATAATCAATTAGGCTGTGGCCCTTAAAATAACTGCCGAAATGAAGCATTACATTTTAGCTTGGGGGCAATAACAGTAATAAAGATCTGCCATATGATGTGACAGCTGGGGTGATACCTTTATCATAAAACTAATTATGTGAATTTTTCTAGGTTTTAGCTTACAGTAAGATTTTCTCCCCAAATATTCCAGGCTCTGTCATAATAAACCATCACTGCTAAACCATAAGCTGTGTGGGCATGATATTGTTGGTGATTATCTTGAGCGCTCTCATATGTAAGCATTTTGAAACTTAACTCTCAATTTCCTGAGAAGGAATATATTTTCATATGTAAATTTCCCACATATCTAAGAATGGTAATATCCTTTGGATCGTCCAAACTCATTTTGAACTTCTGAATCTAAATGTTAGGTAGAAAATAAGACTGAACTGAAAACTGGTTACATTACTTCATAGCGCGTGACCCACGAGAGGCCCCAGTATGCAGATGAAGATGTGACAGTTTGGAGCGACAGTCATCTCTAGAGGCAATAGAAGCATCAAACAGAAACTCTTAGAGGAAAGAAGCATTTTAAAACAAGCATATTAGATAGGTGAGTTTTAATAGTATCACTCTAATACGGTTATTCCTTTACTTGCAAAATTAGTTGTTGAGCCGATTTTGCTCATGAACAAATGATGTTATACTCAAAGTGGAAAATCCATTTCTTTGTTTCATGATTCTAAAATCAGTTTTGTATGTTAAAATGTGTTTAATGTAGCTTGACTGACACTGATAGACTTGACTGTTTAATGTAGCTTGAGCAACCAGTTCTACTTCTCGATTATATGCAGGAGTGATTCTTTTCCAGCACTCAGTTATTGATTGTAGAACCTTTCATTTTCTCCTTAAATAAACCAAGATATTCAAATACATCTTAGAACTGCTAACCGTGGCACTGCTGGGAATTGACCCAAGGGAGACAGGATGATGCTGATGCCCAGGGGCACTTGTACCCCGATGTTTCTAGCAGCACTCGCAACAATAGCCAAATGATGGAAAGAGCCTAAATGTCCATCAGCTGATGAATGGATAAAGAAATTGTGGAATTTCTTTATGGAATACTACGTGGCAATGGAATGGAATACACAATGGAGTACTACGTGGCAATGAGAAAGAATGAACTATGGCCTTTTGTAGCAATGTGGATGGAACTGGAGAGTGTGATGCTAAGTGAAATAAGCCATACAGAGAAGGACAGATTCCATATGTTTTCACTCCTATGTGGATCCTGAGAAACTTAACAGAAGACCATGGGGGAGGGGAAGGGAAAGGAAAAAAAAAAAAAGTTAGAGAAGGAGAGAGCCAAACCATAAGAGACTCTTAAAAACTGAGAATAAACTGAGGGTTGATGGGGGGTGGGAGGGAGGGGAGGGTGGGTGGTGGGCATTGAAGAGGGCACCTGTTGGGATGAGCACTCGGTGTTGTATGGAAACCAATTTGACAATAAATTTCATATTAAAAAAAAAAAACTGCTAATGATGTGTGGTTGTCTCATAAAGTGAAATGAGCCCAGTTTCAAAAAGGTATGAAGGAGCAGAGCTTTCGTGATCAAGACATACTGTTTTACCATGGATAGCTCTCGCTGTATTTGCTTATTATTAGTTCAGGCCACTGTGTAATCATTTTTGTGCCCAAAAGTATATGTATTCAGTCACGCACACACACATATAAGCTAACACACATGCACACAAACACGCATCTTTGCTTGGCAATAACTTCACTATCATTTTGTGTTATTAAAATTTAAATATTTTCAGAAAAAAGCAAAAGTTACTATTTGCTACATAACTTTTTTTCAAATATTTTAATTTTTTTTAAGTGATCTCTACATCCAATGTAGATCGAACTTGCAAACCCCAGATCAAGAGTCTACTGACTGCTCTCCAGGCATGCCTCTACATAATGTTTCGAAGTACCGTTAATAATGTATGAGAAATGGTTTTTAAATGTATTTTTTAAAGTAATTTATTTATTTTGAGAGAGAGAGGCAGGGGAGGGCCAGAGAGAGAGGGAGAGACAGAGAGTCCCAAGTAGGCTTGGCACTGTCAGCAGAGCCCGACTCAGGGCTCGAACTCATGAACCGTGAGATGAACCTGAGCTGAAGTCAGGAGTCAGAAGCTTAACTGACCGAGCCACTCAGGCGCCCCTGAAAAATGCTTTTTGATTAAAAATGCACTTTGTTTTATGTTAGGTTTCACTTCTTTGTCTCGGAATGTTCTCAGGTCTCCTGGCACAAGAGAACCACGGTGGCAACATGGATATGAGGTGAATGCTCAGCCATTGGTGTTTCATCCCACACTGTTCATTCTCCACATTGACTCTGGCCCTCAGGGAGGCGTAATACATCCCAGCCGTTAACGGCAGGGCTGGGGGACGCTGGGTGAGAGTGAGGAAGGGGTCATTGTTCCTGAGGGATGGGGGAGACCGTGTTTGACATCTGGGAACAGTGAGGAGGGAGGGACCCTGAAGGAATATGGCCCAGGGTTTCTCCCACTGCTTCTCAACAGTCTCATTTTTCTCTGTTGAAAGGCCTGGGCTTTGCAGTTCAAGCCCCACTATCGGGGTCGTCGTGGTGCCATTATTTTCTGACAAGTTTTCTCCTTTTTCCCTTAGACCAAAAAGATGGCAGCAACAGAGCACGGTGCCCTCAGCAACCTGTTTCCTAGTCTCCACAGCCACCTCCCGATTCCCGGGTCCCACCCGAGGATTGTCGGGACAGCAGGAATAGGATGTTTTTTTTCTCATTCCCTCCTCAAGGTGACTCTTCATGTCAGCCTCTCCAAGGCTGTAGTAACTGTGTGTCTTACTCTCTTTCACTTATCATCCCCCTCGTGTATAAAATGGGGACATTAACATTGTTTATACTTCTAAAATATACAAACCTGTGTTTGTACATTTTGTGTCCTCAATTGTGTGTAGCAAAGAAGGGATAGAACATTGAGCTCGGGAGGAAGAAGCTCAGCCAGGACTGACCGAAAGGTAGAAAGGGCACCTGGGTGGCTCGGCTGAGCATCCGACTGCGACTCAGGTCATGATCTCGAGGTTCATGAGTTCAAGCCTTGTGTTGGGCTCCGTGCTGACAGTGTGGAGCCTGCTTGTGATTTTCTCTCTCTCCCTGTCTCTGTGTCCTTCCCCGCCTCATGTGCACTCACTCACCCTCTTTCAAAAATAAATAAATCAACTTAAAAAAAAGGTAGAAAGAAGATCATTGGTTATTCCAGAGACAGGATTTGGTGGTTTGTGTTTGTGTTGGGTGGGTGGGGTAGAAGGTGGTGCAGAGAATGTGCCCTGAAGAATTGTAACCTCGGATGATGGCGTAGCTCTTCAGGCATTTGAGGAAGACAGCTCTCCTCCGGGCTTTAACCCGTTAGTAGTTTCTCTAGTTACATTGTTATGTTAGGGTTTTGCAGGTGAGGGTGGCTGATGTCACACATGGGCTTTCACACATAGGGTTTCTGGGGAGTATGACATTATTTGCATCTGTTTAGAAAGTGTTTATTTATTTTGAGAGAGAGAGCACGATCAGGGATCAGGGATCAGGGAGAGGAGCAGAGATGGAGGGAGAGAGAGAATCCCAAGCAGGCTCTACACTGTCAGGGTGGATCTCGACGGGGGGTGGGGGGCTCAAACCCAGAAACCATGAGATAACGACCTGAGCCCAGACCAAGAGTCTGTCCTTCAACCAGCTGAGCCACCCAGGTGCCCCAATGACTGTAGCTTTATAGTAAGTTTTTAAATCAGGAAGTGTGAGAACTCCAACTTCGTTCTTCTTTTTCAAGGTTGTTTGACCGTTTCAGGGTCCCTTCAGATTCCATGTGAATTTTAGGATGGATTTTTCTCTTTCTGCGAAAAACCCTTTTGGGGTTTTGATAGGGGTAGCCTTAACCTTGTAGGTTGGTTTGGGTAGTTCGACATCTTATTATTAAGTCTTCTAATCCATGAACATGGGGTGAGTTTCCGTTTACCTGTGTCGTCTTTAATTTCTTACAGTTTTCAGTGTACAAGTCTTTCACCTCCTTGATTAAGTTTATTCCAGGTATTTTATTCTTTTTAATATTATTGTAAATGGAATTGCTTTCTTAACTTTTTTTCAGATTGTTCATTGTTAGTGTATAGAAATGCAACTGGTTTTTTGTATATTGATTTTGTATGCTGCAAATTTGTTGAATTCATTCTTTTATTTATTAAAAAAAAATTTAATCTTATTTTTGAGAGAGAGAGACAGAGCGTGAGCAGGGGAGGAACAGAGAGAGAAGGAGACACAGAATCCGAAGCAGGCTTCAGACTCTGAGCCATCAGCACAGAGTCCGACACGGGGCTCGGACCCACGAACCGCGAGATCATGACCTGAGGCCAGACCAAGAGTCTGTCATTCAACCGACTGAGCCCCCCAGGCGCCCCATCATTGTATCTTTTATTTTAAAATCTTGTCCTTTTCTACAAGCTCTGATAGAACTGTTGCTGGTGGGCACTCTAATCATGGTCCTGATTTTAAAAGGAATGGCTTTGGGACGCGTGGGTGGCTCAGTCAGTTGAGCATCCCACTCTTGGTTTTGGCTCAGGTCATGATCGTGCAGTTCGTGGGATTGAGCCCCACATCAGGCTCTGTGCTGACAGCTGGGAGCCTGTTTGGGATTCTTCTCTCCCCTCTCTCTCTCTGCCCCTTCCCTGCTCGTGCTCGCTCTCTCTCTCTCAAAATAAGTTTAAAAACTTAAAAAAAAATTTAAAAGGAATGGCTTTTGCTATTTACAGTTTATAAATTGCTACCTTTATCAATTTAAAGAAGTTCCCTTTTGTTCTTAATGTGCTAGTGCTCATGTGTGTGTGTTTCAAATCATGAATATTCTTCTCGTTCAATATGCCCTGTGTCAGCGCTTTTCTCTTTTATTCTGCTAATGTGGTGAGTTGCATTAATAGATTCTATAATATCAAACCAACTTTGCATTCCTGAAATGAACTAAATTGGCCATTATGTACTTTTTCAACTTTAGTGTATTTGGTTTGTCAGTATTTTAGATAGGATATTTGCATCAGTATATTCATGAGTGAAACGGAGTAATTTTATTTTTTCATACAGTTTGGTTATGCTAACTTCATAAAATAAGGAGTATTCTTATTTTTGTAATTCCGGGGGGCGAGGGGAGACACATAAGAGTAGAATTATATGTACCTTGCATGTTTGCTAGAATTTGCCTGTAAAATCATCTGTCTTGAATATTTTTTTTACTTTTTTGTGCTAAAGCATTTAAAGTGCTGATTCAATTTTTAAAAAGATGTCAGATTTTGCGTTTATTTTTGAGCCAATTTTGGTAAATACGTTTTCTAGGAATTTATGCATCTTATCTAAGTTTTCAAATCCATTGTGGTAATATCATTCATAATGTTTCTTATCCTTCTAATCTCAGTATACCTCCCTTTATATTCTAAGATTGTTTCCTTTTTTTTCTTTACCTATCTTCCTAGAGGTTTGTCAGTTTTGTTGGTGTTTTCAAATACTGTAATGAGTTTTATTTTACTTTCAAATTTTGTTTAATTTCTGTTCTTACGTTTATTGTTTATTTCCTTATACCATTTTTTAATTTATTCTACAATTCCTTTTTCTACTATTTCTTTTTCCAGTTGAACAGTTCTCATTAATTTTCATCCTTTCTTCTCTTCTGGTGTAAATATTTAAAGACTAAATTTCCCTCTCGGGACGGCTTCAGCTGCCTACCACAATTTTGGATAAGTGATATTTTATTATTGTTCAATTACAAGTGTTTTCTATTTTCCATTATGATATATTCCAGGTTACATGAAAATGTGTTTTCTAATTTCCAAATGTGCAGGGATTTTTAGTTATCTCGTTAAAAATCACTTTGTAGTTGGGGCGCCTGAGTGGCTCAGTCGGTTAAGCATCTGATTTCAGCTCAGGTCGTGATCTCATGGTTTGTGAATTCAAGCCCCGTGTCAGGCTCTGTGCTGACAGCTCAGAGTCTGGAGCCTGCTTTGGATTCTGTGTCTCCCTCTCTCTCTATCCCTCCCCTGCTTACGCTCTCTCTCTCTCTCTCTCTCTCTCTCTCTCGGTCCCTCTCAAAAATAAGGGTAAAAATTAAAAAAAAATCACTTTGTAATTTAATTGTTTGCCATTTTCTCTTTCCTTACCAAAGTTTCGTCTGTGTATCCAGACCTCCCCTGTGAAACAGCTTGTTTGTTTAAGTGCTGTCTTGATCCGGTTTTGAGGCCCCGGCTAGAGGCCAACCAGTCCCCCTGTCTAAGCAGGCACCCCCTTTTCAGCACCTCTGCTCTGGGGCCACTGTTCACCGAACGCCCTCATCACCGGGGGACCGGGTACCAGACAACTAAGGACAGCCCAAGATCCCAAATTATCCAAGTTACCCAATCAACAGAGGACCCATGAAAACTCACTCTGCTTGTCAAACATAAGCTGCCCCCCCAGAGCCCCAGCTCGCTGTTACCATCCCTGGGTCCAGCGCCCCGTGTGGCCCTGCCTGGTAGCCTTCTCTCGTTTTAAAAGCGTGCAGCAGGTCTGACGCCGAATCTTCGATGCTTTACTGCCACTGCTGTGCAGCTGAGTCCCACGGAGCTCCTCCCGAAGGCCTTGGGAGCCGAGTCCAGTGTCAGATAAGCTGGTTCCTGTGGGTCGGCATGGTGTGCCTGGCCTGGGGAGTGTACTTTCCTGTGTCTGGGGTTGAAGTCAGGTTTGGTACACCAGAGGGCGCCGTCGTCTCGTGTCACCGATTCCTTCTCGTCGGATGCCTGCGCCCCACCCTGCCCTGCGGGAGGGTTTGCCCTGCGTGCGTGCTGTTGGTCTGCGCCTCTCTGGTCAGGTTTCAGAAATTCGGCCCGGCGGGAGATGGTGTCCGCGAAAATGTCAGGAGTATAGGTGTCAGCCCCGACGCTGTCCCTGGCCGCGCTGCCCTGAGCGTCCCGCGCGCCCTCTCTGGGTTCCTGCTTCCCCATCTATGAGACAGGCTTTCCTGAGAACGTGATCCTTTTGGGGGTGGGGGTACTGTTTAGTTCTGAAACCGTTTCTGGAGGGGAAACCTACTTTGTGTTTCTCCAGGACAGTAATGGTATTACTTTGCAAACCTGAAGACTGACTTCCCCCAGGGCAACAGCCTCTGCAACGTGCACACCTGAAACCCGCTTTTCGCCCGAACCCTCACGCAGGCACTGAATGTGGCCCACTGAGGCGAGACCCAGATATCTCCTGGATTCCTAGGTATGGCTACGGGCAACGTGCCAACCTCAGCCAGCTCATGAGAGAAAGCTGTTACTGTGCCTCTTATCCTCACTTTCACCACTGGTTCCTGTCTGTAGTAGGAACCGTGCGAAGTGCTTCACAAACACTGGCTGGTGAATCCTCTCGCAATTCTCACACGGTAACAGCCCTTTTTACAGATGAGAAGGTTGAGCTTCACATAGCTGTCGAGGAGCGGCCCTGGGATCCAAGCCCAACAGGGAGCTGCCGTTCCTCGCTCGGGGCTGGCGTGCTCACCCCGCAGGTGCAGTCAGGGAGCATCAGCGGGCTTTCAAGGGAGCCTCTGCAGACCCATGATGCCCGTGACCGCATACGACCATGTGTACCTGCAGACATCACACGTTCTAGGACCCTGACGCCCCAACGCTCCCCCCCCGGGCCAGACCCTGGAGGCAGGGTGCTCAGATGGGCCCTTCCAGGGCTGTCGCAATTCACACACTGCGCCCCGGGCTCTCTGACTTGTCCCCCAGGGCCTGTGATTCCGTGATAGAAGCTTCCTCTGGCTCCACATTTCTAAAATTATGGGTTTTGTTTTGCTTTTGCGGCTCACGTCAACGAAAGGGAAACTTTCCTGAGGCCCCAGAGCCTCGGGGCCTGGGCAGGAGGCCACCCTGCCGGCAGAGGAAGGACCAACGGAGGGCCCTCCTTTGACCTTCGCGGGGTGCAGGTTGTTGGTGTTGCGGCAGGTGAGAGCGCGGGGGTGCAGGCGAACAGAACCTCTGCGGCGGGTCGCCTTGCCCCAGTTGTATTTCCGGGCCAGGGCCAGCCCTGGCGGAGGGGAGGTGCAGGGATGCCACAGGTGCACAGGTGAAGCACCACGTGCAAGGTGGCCCCCTCCTGGCTACTGTAGGCTGAGAGGGTGAGGCCATCCTCTAGCCATCTGCTCGCAAAGACGCGAAGCTGCTGCTCAGGCGGGATGCCCTCCTTGTCTCGGACTTCGGTTTTTGATTCTCAGCGGTGTCGCTGGGCCCGACCTTGAGGGTGACAGTCTCGCCCACTAGGCTCTTCACAAAGACCCGTAATCTCTGCCACAAGGCGTCCACCAGCAAACCGCTGAAGAGAAAGAGGGTGACGGGACCCAAAACTGTGTTTATTCTACAAGTTACCCTGTGTAATGGGCATAGACTCACCCATCAAATAGGTTAGGGACTGTTTTTTTTGTTGTTGTTGTTGTTGTTTTTTACTCTATCTGCTTCCAGAGTTCACAAGATTGGCCTTGGAAAGCCCCCAAAAAGTGCGCCAGTAAGGAACCGTGTTTCACCTGAACTCAAGCCCAGAGTTCCCCAATTCGGGCACGGATCGGTGCTCTCTCTCAGGGTCCGGGGACGCTGCCCTCGCTCTGCTCTCTCAGCCTCGGTACTGTTGGCATTGTGGCCAGGAGAGCTTCGCCGTGGAGGGCTGTCCTACGCCGTGTAGGATTTCAGCAGGGTTCCTGGCCTCTTCTTGTTAGGACCCAGGAAAAACTCCGATCCCCAGAGAAGATGTCTCCAGATACTGGCCAGGTGCCCTGGGGGCAAAGAACCCCTGGGAAACCACTGGCTAACTCGTGCATTCTTAGTAAAAGCAGTATTGCCCTCAAGGAGGCAAAAATTGGTTCTTGGGGATGGAAATAAGCTTACTCTTTTTATATATAAAGCATTGATGTACACATACTACATAACGATATATAGTTGGGCTGTGGTATTAAAATTTCATGGGGAGATGATTAGGAAAAAAATACCTGAAAAGACTCTTTAGGAGGGGTAATAATGAAAGGGCAATAAAACACTGTTCTGGCTCAATATTTTAGTTCCTATTCATGCAAATTCCTTAGGAAAAATGACATTGTGGCTTTTTTTTAATTAAAAAAATTTTTTAATGCTTATTGATTTTTGAGAGAGAGAGAGAGACAGAGCACAAGTGGGGGAGAGGCAGAGAGAGAGGGAGACACAGAATCTGAAAGCAGGCTCCAGGCTCTGTCAGCACAGAGCCTGACATGGGGCTCGAACTTGGAAACGGTGAGATCGTGACCCGAGCCAAAGTCGGATGCTTAACCGACTGAGCCACCCAGAGCATGAGTGGGGGAGGGGTAGAGAGAGAGAGGGAGACACAGAACCCAGGCTCCAGATTCTGAGCTGTCAGCACAGAGCCCGACGCGGGGCTCGACCCCACGAATTGTGAGATCATGACCTGAGCCGAGGTCAGTCACTTAATCCACTGAGCCACCCAGGGGCCCTGACATTGTGGCTCTTTTAAGCCAGACCTAAGGGTTAAGCAACTGTAGACATACAGAGGGAAAGCACTGGAAGCTGGCAGAAGCTGAGGATATGATACTCAAAAGACTTAGGACTGATGTCAGCCCCTCGGCTGTGACTGCTACGCAAACCCAGAGGGACTCTGCTGAGATCACGGTCTGTGGAAGCTCCGCGATTTCTAGGTGGAGGGGCCTGGGGAGGGGTCCTCCTGCTGCAAAGGGGGCTTGAAGCTA
The DNA here is from genome assembly GCF_024362965.1 of Panthera pardus. Lineage (NCBI taxonomy): Eukaryota > Metazoa > Chordata > Mammalia > Carnivora > Felidae > Panthera > Panthera pardus. The sequence continues at coordinate 155,353,199 of NW_026526721.1, forward strand.
TGTTGGCCCTCACTCTACACAAGTTATTGAGCGGGGTTGACTAAAGCCCTCTGAGACACACGCGTCTGGATACATGTTTCTCTGATGACCCTTCTTGCATGGATCTGGCCTCCCCCCACCCCGACCCCCTCAGGTCCCACCTGTTTGAGGATCGGCACGTCACGGCCGCTTTGCCATCGCACACCCACCGCGGGCAAATAACAAACAGCTCACCGATCCAGAACATAAAGATCGTTTCTACGCAAGGAAATTCTTTACGTTAAAAATCCAAGGAGTACACTTTTAAAAACGTAACAACGTTTCTCTTTTAAAAGAAAACTGACTTCATTTTCCTCTTTGATCTAGCAGACAGCAAACCTTCCTAGCTTTCAGTTTGGGGAAGTGACTGACTACGAGTCACTCACTTTCTGCTTCTCACTTCTATCAGAAAAAAAAAAAACACTCGAACTCAGCGTAGATGGGTGAGGGACAGAGCTGACACAGGAAGCCACGCGCCTTCAAAGGCATCCTTCTTAGCGCTCAGCTTCTCGCACAAGCCTGGCACTGACTCACGGACCTTGCCCAGAACCACCGTCGGACAAGCAAGGTAAGTGGGGACGGGGCCGTTCCCGGGGCCTCAGGCCGCGCACTGCTTTCTAGAAGGCCGTGTGGACTTTGGAAGTGCTGAGAGCGGGCCAGCCGCTCACCCAGTGCTTCCAACTCGGGCTTCCCGGGCATCCTGGGGCTCGCTGCTGGCTCTCAGCTCAGAGCTCACATCCCATCTACTTACACCCCCCAAGCCCTCGCCTGATGGGCACTTACATACGCGGGGCTCTCTCCCTGCACACCTCTGGCCCGAATCCACACGCTCAGAAGACACAGATAATTTTTATCAAACACACAGTTTTTTCTGCTGCTTGCTTCTATCAGGACTCCCAGGTCAAGAAACACTAACAAATGAGGCCGACGGAATAATCCCCAACATCTACCAGCTGTGTTTACTTGTCTTGTTCTGGCAATTTCCCAACTCCTCAGCCTCTTCTATTCCCTCCGTTTTCACTGGTAAAATGGTGGAGAGAGACCGGGATTGTCATTTATTGAACTAGAATCGATAGTCCTTGTACAACACTTTCTCCAAGATCCTTCAGATGCCCCTGCATCTGTTTGCAGAAGTAAACTCAAATCCCTCTCTTGAGAAACCAAATAGGTTGGAGTGTCTGGGTGTGTCGTGGTAAGCGTGGTGAAAAAGGGAGTAGATGTGAGTTACTGAACAATGTGAAAGGGCTGTGATCAGGAATATTGGGGGTGTTTAAGAAGGAGGCAAGAGGGGGTGCCCGGCTCAGTCTGTAGAGCGTGTGACTCTTGATCTCAGGGTCGGGAGTTCCGAGCCCCACATTGGGTGTAGAGATGACTTAAAAAAAAAAAAAAAAAAATCTTTACAAAAAAAAAAAAAAAAAAGGAAGCAAGAGGAATAGCCTTGAGTCAGAAAGCCCGTCATCCCTAAATTGCTCTGATCCGCATGTGAGCATGATGTAACTTTAAGAAAGTCTCAACCTCTTCACCTGCCAATTCACATAGGAAAGGAGGGTGGTTGGGGAAGCAGAGAGATTTCATTTCTGGCCATGATGCGCCTTCTCGAGATCTGTCAGGCTGATTCCCACTGTGCTAGGATTCAGTGCGCGGGACTGATTTTTTGCGTGCAGCGTTGACGAAAAGACCGACTCGCATTGCCGTCCGAGTACAGCGCAATTACCTGAGTGCTCCAGCATTCGCGGGGCCTTCTACACGCATCTGCTGCGTTAGCGTCCGACTGGCCCGGGAGCAGCTCGCCACCAGGCCCGGGAGGCCAGGCACGTTCCCATCTAAGATGGTGTTCTAGGATGACATGGGACTTGGGAGTGCGTACCAGAGCCGACTTGCACCAACTCCCAGGGGCTGGTAAAGACTGTTAGAGATTCAGGAATTTCGCGAGGCAGTTGGTGGCTGGGATTTCGCCCCGGTGCAAGTGTTTGCACGACAGACGCCAGCAAGCACCAGAAGTCAGAGCCCCCTCCTGACCTCCCCGGACGTGGTGTGCCAGCACGTCACTGGGATCTGGGGACCAAAGAACGAGCTCTGCATGCAACTGTGTGGCCTTCAGAAGTCGCTCAACCTCTCCGAAGGTTTCGTGAGGCACCTGCACCGTGGCTCAGTACGCTTGCTTGGCTTAGAGCACCCGACTTTGTTGGGAGTGCGGTGGGGGGCGGGCAGGAGCACGGGAGTGGGATTAAATGCACAATACCAGGGAGCACGCTTCGAAATGTATGTCAAGCTTGCAGGAGGAATTGGAATTTTTATATAAAATCCGAGCCACCCTTCTAGCCCAATGATTACCTAAGCAATTACTGAATTTTTGGAGTTCTAATGTGAAGGGGAAACATGCACAGATTTTTAATCTTCCTGTTTTGTTTTTGTTTTGCTTTTAAGTCACTAAGACGGCCATGGGTGTGGGGCTGTTGGGAATCTCAACTGTCCTGCAGATGATTCAGTAACCCCAGACTATCGTTTCGAAATGCATCCTTGAAAACGCCTCCTTGAGAAGGAGGTTTTACTGTCCCCATGTACAAGTGTGGGGATTCAAGCCCCTCCCGCCCCGCCCCAGAGCAGGAGGGGAGTGACAGAGCTAGGGCTTGGAATCTGCTAACTCCAAACAGCAGGATTGTTTTATTTGGCTGCACTGCCCTGCGAGGAACCCTTCAACTTGGGAAGGCTGGGAAGGGGGTGTCACGAGCCGGGGCACAATACTCAGCGCTATGCTCTGTAGTCAGCACCTTTTCGATTTGCTTTTGTTCCTACAGAGATCGCGTCTGCTCTTCCCTCATTAGCTTCTGGTTGGGCTCAGACCTGCGTCGAGGAGCCCGGAGATTTGAAAATGAACCCCACGGACACAGCAGACACCACCATGGATGAAAGCATCTATCACAATTACTATCTCTATGAAAACATCCCCAAGCCTTGCACCAAAGAAGGCGTCAAGGCGTTCGGGGGGCTCTTCCTGCCCCCTCTCTACTCCTTGGTCTTTCTGTTCGGTCTCCTTGGCAATTCTGTGGTCGTTTTGGTCTTGTTCAAGTACAAGAGGCTCAAGTCCATGACTGACGTGTACCTGCTCAACCTCGCCATCTCAGACCTGCTCTTCGTGTTCTCCCTCCCTTTCTGGGGCTACTATGCTGCAGACCAGTGGGTTTTTGGACTGGGTCTCTGCAAGATTATTTCCTGGATGTACTTGGTGGGCTTTTACAGTGGCATCTTCTTCGTCATGCTCATGAGCATCGACAGATACCTGGCGATAGTGCACGCGGTGTTTTCCTTGAGAGCGAGGACCTTGACTTACGGGGTCATCACCAGCTTGGCCACGTGGTCCGTGGCCGTGCTGGCCTCTCTTCCGGGCTTCTTATTCAGCACCTGTTACACGGAGCGCAACCACACCTACTGCAAAACCAAGTACTCTCTCAACTCCACGAGGTGGAAGGTGCTGAGCTCCCTGGAGATCAACATTCTGGGGTTGGTGATCCCCTTGGGCACCATGCTGTTCTGCTACTCCATGATCATCAGGACCCTGCAGCACTGCAAAAACGAGAAGAAGAGCAAGGCAGTGAGGATGGTCTTTGCCGTGGTGGCCCTCTTCCTGGGTTTCTGGGCGCCTTACAACGTGGTGCTCTTCCTGGAGACCCTGGTGGAGCTGGAGGTCCTTCAGGACTGCACCTTTGAGAGGCACCTGGACTATGCCATTCAGGCCACGGAGACCCTGGCTTTCGTTCACTGCTGCCTCAACCCGGTCATCTACTTCTTCCTCGGGGAGAAATTCCGCAAGTACCTCGTACAGCTCTTCAAAACCTGCCGGGGCCCCTTCGTGCCCTGTCAATACTGCAGGATTCTCCAGCTCTACTCCCCCGACACTCCCAGCTCGTCCTACACGCAGTCCACCGGGGACCACGATCTCCACGATGCCCTGTGAGCGGCGAAGAGGCGGAACTCGGAGCGAAGCTTCCCAGAGGAAGAGCTTACTTAAACTTGTATCATAGCAAGAGTTCCTGAGCCGGTGGCGGGAGGGCTTCCATCCACTGCCGAGCGCGGGCCTCTCACCCCACGGTCAGCTCCTCCTCTTGCCATCTGCGAGTGCGGTGGGGCGAGAGCACACCCGGGCCCCCGCATCCCCCCCCCACCCCCCACCCCCCCCCGCCCAGGCTTGCCTGCAGGGCTGAGTAAGCAGAAGGAGGATTCTGACCCGCATCTCAACGAGGTTACACATAACACTGTGCGGGAAGGACCATTCGTTCCCCTCTAACCTGCACCGATGGAGCTCTCCAGGGGGACCCGCACAGAACTGAATGGTGGAGTCTGTCGCTACTTCTTGCTATGAAAAACGGGCCCTTTAATTACTTCCTAGCTTTTGTGGAACAATATAGAAAACTTTGACGCACCGTCCTAGAGTTTTTCTAATAATACAGCTGAAGGACAGTAGATCCCCTGGAGCCGGGTGTGTGCAGAAGCAGATAGTGAAGCAATGAACCTCTGTCTTGATTCTTTTACCTTAAAGGATTATTTGGTAACGGAAGCCAAACTTCCGATGCTGATTCCAAGTGTGAGGATGTGATGCAAAGGCATTAGCAAGGTCTGATGTCCAAACGTGAAATACAAGGCATTAAAAAATCCAAACACACTTGTGGAAATTCAAACGTACTTTCATATGCTTATGGGCACGTTTTGTGTTTGTGGTAACAGATGATATTCGGATTTCACATAATACATAGGTGCAGACACAGGCATTTGGGGGCTTTTACTTGTTTACAAATAGAGCCTTCGAAACTAAAAATAACAAGGGCTAATAAAGTATGACAGTGAAGTGCCTGCAGTCAAGGGAGGCAAGAATAAGCAACTGAAAGCTATTACCGATGTGGCATAAACAGGAGTGTCGAGCATCTACGAAGTTGTGAAAACCGTCATGCTCTCTTTTAAAATACTGGCCTCCTTCTTAACTTTTGGACGACTCAAAATTTCACTGAGTCATTTCTCACAAGTCATTTTAATCATGTAGTTAATCGTTTGACACCGTTAAGTTAAATCTCTGTTCTTACAGACTTAATTAATCAGAATTAAGACTTTAATCAAGTTGGGAGAGACCTACAGTCCCTCGCAAAACAAAAACCTGTCTTGCAAACGATTCACCGAGTCACCGGTTGCAAATGCTTCTGTAAGTTCACACCTTGTTACATGCTCTACCTGTATAAAGGGTGCATTTCCAAAAAGTGTGTTTTTAAAACAGGGATTTTAAAGGGGGTAAGTCGATGTTGCCTTTATAGACGAAGATAAAATAAAGTTGTACATAGTCGGCCAGAGCCTTTTCTCCGGAGCCGGTTTGTGCTGGGTTTCCTGATGGGGCTGGGGACCCATGCTGCCGTGGGTGTGGAGGACCGGCCCGGCGGGGGGAGCCACGGGGCTCCCTGTGGGGCCGCTACGTGTGCACACGTGGGGTGAGGAAGGTGGCACTGGGATGCGGGGGTGGACAGCAGCGAGAGGCGGCCCACGTCCTGGGCGGCGTCCGCAGGAGACCTCCCTCCGCCTGGTGACGGCGGCCTGCAAATCTGGCCCTGCGTTCCCCTGTGAGCCTGAGCACATTCCTTTCCTCTCGGCCTCAGTTTCCTTTCCTCTGTGAAGCGAATACATTCCAGAAAGAAAGAGGAGGAGTATTTCCTGGTACAGCTTGTGACGCTATTCGTTTCATCGCAGTGAGACGGAAATTTTAGGGCACCGGAGAACAGACTGGTCACAGGGGTTTCGCTGCCCCTCGACTCCACGCACACGGGGGCAGACAGGGTGGGGTGCAGTCGACCCCCCGCTGCCATCCCTCCTCCTGAGCTCGGGGTCACCCGTGGGCCCGAGTCCGTCAGGCCTTCCTTCCCTGGGCCCAAGGCTGGGGAGTATCCCCTCGGGATGGGGGATTTGGAACCCCTGGTGACACTCGAACTCAAACGTGCCCCTCTCGGAACACTGCAAAGAAAGTTTCTTCCCATCCCGGGGACAGAAACACGAAAAACAAGCCAGCACGATTGCTGCGCAAAGGCAGGAACACAAAGGTGAGTGCAAGTACACGTTCTCCCCACCGGAGCCCGTCCCTTCCTCGCTGCAACACGCCCAGCTTCGGTGTGTTTTGCGCGGGGACAGTAGAAACAGGGTGACGTTTTGGGACGTCACACCACACGCGTGGTGGCAGCACAGCCCCGGGGCCGTACTGACGGCCGCTGGACCGCGTGCTTCTGAAAGATTAGCTTTATACTGTGTGAATTTTACCCCAACAGCAAGAACGACAGGCAACCGTCCTGTCATATGTGACCTAGAGCAGGCACTCGGATCCTACTGAACAAATACATTTCACCTTCTTCCAATAAGAAGGGAAAACACAGGGCGTTGGCAAAGGCTCTTCACACCTTTGGGGAGGTTCTCCTCGAGAAACCCTAACAGTTTGGAGCATCTGACGCCATTAATTCCGACGTGGCGGACGTCTGTTTTGCGCCAGGCAGGATGCTAGGTTATGGGGAGGGGACTAGGATACAGGAGGAAGTCCTGCGCTCGTGGGGTTTCTAATCTGATAAAGGGAACACACAGACGTCAGATCAACCGTAACGCAAGCCGGACACACACAACAGAACGTTTTGGGACCTTAGGGGAAGGAGAAATGGATTCAATTCCAAAGTTCACAACACAACGAGCCGTTGAAGCGGGCCTGTAGAAGGAGCATGATTTCGATGAACAGAAGGGAGGAAGGAAGGGCGCCTGGGTGGCTTCGTCAGTTAAGCGTCCGACTGCGGCTCAGGTCACGATCTCGCAGTCTGTGAGTTCGAGCCCCGCGTCGGGCTCCGTGCTGGCAGCTCGGAGCCTGGAGCCCGCTTCGGTCTCTGTGTCCCCCTCTCTCTCAGCCCCTCCCCCACGCATGCTCTGAATCTCTCTCCTGAAAGTAAACATTAAAAAAAAAAAAAAAAAAAAAAGACATGAGGAAGGACATTCTAGGCCGATGAAAGGTAGGTGGGGTTACGGGCACTCCATGATCAGGGAGTGCTGAGAGGTTTGTGGAGTTTTTGTAGAGACCACGTAGGGGGGTGTGGGGGACAGCAGCAGAGAAGGGAGGAGGATACCGAAGGGAAAGTAGGGCCCTGAGGGGCAGCAGTCTTGAGCTGCCTCCCGCTGGGCTGGAGGGGCCTAGCAGGTGCCGTGGTGTGCCGTGTACACAGCCCCATCCGCACAGCCCCGTCTACACAGCCCCGTCCGCACAGCCCCATCCGCACAGCCCCGTCCACACAGCCCCATCCGCACAGCCCCATCCACACAGCCCCGTCCACACAGCCCCGTCCACACAGCCCCATCCACACAGCCCCGTCCACACAGCCCCGTCCACACAGCCCCGTCCACACAGCCCCGTCCGGGACTGACGCACTCGCCACACCAGCTGCCGGGAGCATTGACAGCCGACAGCTCTGAGCCAGTCTCCTCTCAGGACCGTCCTCCCTGGAGCAGCTCCTGCCCTCCTCCTACTGGATAACGCGCAGAAGCAAATGCTCGCTCTCCTGCTTTAACGTGGGAGGACTCTGAGCGGCCTCTCGCATTCCAGAGCCCCCCGCAAGGCCGGCGGGGCCTCTGATGCAACCACGTTGCAGTTCAGTTTGTCCTGCTGTCCAGTCTTGCTTCCTTCATGCCCTCATAGGTGTTGCTCCCAAGGCGACTCCCCATGAAAGCCCCTGTATGCGAATCTCAGAGTGTTTTCAGGAACCCCTGTCTCAGAGCAGGACTTTGGCATCACATGGGGGCAAATGGGCCCCTAATACGAATGAAAATTGCCCCCGGGTGTGGGGAAATGAGAAGGCATAATCTTTGCCTCGGGGACGTCCTTCGTTCATCAGCCTCCGGCCACAGGCCCCGCCTGACTCTTGGTCCCTACGCTTCCGTTTGTCAGTTGCACCTTTGCTCCCGTTATTCGTCTGCTGCCTCAGTCCCCGAGGCATCTCCCCGTACACTACTCTCTGTCAAGGTCACGGACCATCTTTATCCTTGGCTGTGCTACAGCCACCTGACATCCTCTATTCTGTACCGGTCAGTGACTTCCTGGGCTCAGGTGAACCACACACCAGCTCCACCCATTTTTGTGTTCACAACACTTTACTCCTTAAACGTTTATAACGGCTCCAAATTCCCCTGGCAGAAGAGCCGAAATCCACCAGGTGCTTTCATATATCGAAACTCAATTCAGCGTCTTCGCAAAGTAGATAAGGTTGGGTTTTATTACCCCAAGAAACTGAGGTTAAGGGAACACAACATTCTAATCATGAATCAGACTAACTCCAGCAACAGTAACCCCCACCTAACTGCCTAGCACGATGCCTCGCACAAAGCAGTCGTTCCATTATTTTCTAATGAATGAGTGAACTTCCTTATCTCTTAATTAAGCTCTCTATATTGGCAATTCAAGTTTCTATTTCACTACACAAAGTTCGGCTGTCCTCTCTCTAAAATCCCCCCTATGTTTCTAATAAAACTGCGTGTGACAGAGTTCAAAGACTGATTGAATTGTCTCCTGGTTCCAGAAATCAGTGGGTGTTCTTTGGGCCAAAAATTACTTTGTTAAGACTTTTGCTATGAGCGTGGTTGCAGAAGTCTGCATTCTCATCGTCTCTAGGAAGCCATAAAACAACAGCAAGAAGAATGAATTAAAAAGCAAACTCCATTTTCAACCAAACTTAGAGAGAGACAGACTTTTCAGGTTTCACACTGAGGGCTACTAAACGCGGCCACCGTCGGGCAAGAATTACGTGGGAGCAAGTAAAGAGGAGGGCAGTCAGAGGGGCAGCGGGACAGACCTCAGATGGCCTGCAGACATGCGAGTCCTGAGGGCGGGACACGGCGTGAGTCAGAGCTGTGGATATGGACAGGGCTTGAGGCAGAAACCCTCCTGGTCCCAGTCTGGTTCCGAGAAGCAGAGGAAGCAGAACTGCCAAATTTCCAAAGGTCAGGGGCGGAAACAAGAAGGGAGTCACTGGGCTGCGAAAACAGCCAGCCTGCAAAATACCACACCCTCCCCGACACCTTCCCCCCGCCCCATGCACACACCCATACACACAAAACATGCTTAACGATTCCAAGGTAGACACTGAGAAAAGTAATATTGACTATAATCAGGATAGGAAGACTATACAAGTGTAGGAATATAATATTCTGTTACCATCATCAAATATATCTATCTCCGCTCAAAATGCGTACTGGGCAGTCCAGAGGTATTCCAGCTGAAAACCAAAGAAGAGAAGGAAGCCGGTGTCCCTTCTACGAAACATCGTGCTGGATGCACTAGCTCCATGCTATAAGAGAAAGAAATTAGTGGTCTAAAAATTGGAAAAGAGGAAAATTCTCCAAAATACCTGACCCGTACCCTTCAAAGCTGAGCATCATCAAAAACAAGGAAAGTCTAAGAAACTGTCACAGCCAAGAGGAGCCTAAAGAGATAAGACAACTAGATGTAACTAGTTCTGGAATGGAAAAGAACATCAGCTAAAAACTAAGGAAATCTGAATAAAGTCTAAGCATTAGTTAATAATAATTTATCGATATTGGTTCATTAAATATAATATACCATGCTACTGTAAGATATTAATAATAAGGGAAATTACAAGTAGGGTATATGGGATCCCTCTGTACTTTCTACATGATTTTTTATAAACCTAGTACTGTTGTGAAATATAAAGTTTATTTTTTAAATTGGAAAGGAAAAGACAAAGTATCTCTAGTTGTAATGATAGTATTGAATAACTGGAAAACTTAAGGGAATCACCAGAAAAAATATTGTGAGTCACAAGATAATTGAGTTAATAGGTGAAAGCACTAATACATAAAACTCAATTACACTTATGTTTGCAAATAACCATTAGTTAGAAGATGTGAGGGAAAAACAGACCCGCATTTTGAAAGAGCATGGAAAACTCCTAATTAAGATACATATTATATATCTGAAATACATAGGATTTAGTGATTCATCACTTACATATAACATCCAGTGCTCATCCCAACAAGCGCCCCCCTTAATGCCTATGACCCATTTAGCCCACTCAAAATTCTTCCAGCAACCTTCAGTTTGTTCTCTGTATTTAAGAGTCTTTTATGGTTTGCCTCCCTCTCTTTTTATCTTATTTTTCCCTCCCTTCCTCTATGTTTATCTGGAAAAACCCTACTTAAAAAATGTTTATTTATTTTGAGATCGAGCACAAGAGAGGGAGAAGGGCAGAGAGAGGGAGGAGAGAGAGAATCCCAAGCAAGCTCCCGCTTGGGGCTCTATCCCTCTCTCTCTCAAAAAAAAAAGGGGGTGGGGGAATTTAGTCTATATTAAAGATGGCTTTTTAAATCAAATGAGGGATACATTAAATTTCTTATTTAAGGAGTCAACCAAATGGACTGCCCTCTGGGGGAGAAAAATTAAACTTTGATTCTTATGTCACATCATACGTGGTTAAACTTCCAAAAGATTGGAATATAGATTCCAAAAGATAGGAATATAGATTCCTATATTTAGGAGCGCTTGGGTGGCTCAGTTGGTTGAGGTTGATTTTGGCTTAGGTCATGATCTTCTGGTTCGTGGTATACAAGTCCCACGTTGGGCTCTGGGCTGAGAGTGCAAAGCCTGCTTGGTCTGCTCTCTTCTTCTCTCTCTGCCTCTCTGTCTCTCTCTCTCTCTCTGTCTCTCAAAAATAAACATTTTTAAAAATGGGCAAAAGTTTTAAAAAAAAGATAAAGTATTTAAATGTAAAAATTGGAACCACAGAAGTTCTAATAGGAAACACAGGAGAATTTCTTCATAATTTGACATTGGCAATGGCTTTCTGAAAATTCAGAAGACCTAAACAGATTAATAAATTCAGCTTTGTGAATGTAAAAATGTGCACGACACAAACATCACCAAAAGAAAAATCAGAAGACAGACAACAAATAGGCGAAAATATTTATATGCAGTTGAACTCGTTCTCTAATAACTAAAGTGGCACATGCATTCTCAGTACTTTTCTATGTGGTGGAAATATTTAATAATGGAAAGTTAATTAATTAATGGATATTCATACTACGGAATGTGATGCTATTAAAAAGAACGCTTTTGGTGTCCTGGAAGTGAAGGGGCCATGTTGGTGGGTGACCCCGGGAAAGGTACCAGGCGAGAGGCGAATCGGGAGGAGTGGTAGCACGTGCAGTCCGCGGGTGAGAGACGGCAGGCTCTGGTGAGCGCAAAGGCAAGAAGGATGACAATGGCATCGGCACGGCCATTGACTTTGTGCTCTCCAATGCCCGGCTAGTGCTGGGGGTGGGCGGAGCAGCCATGCTGGGCATCGCCACAAAGGCAGGTAAGCAGGTGAGCCCATAGGAGAACGTGGCAAGTCTACTTCTAGGACTCCACTCTGAAGAAATAGGTGGCAATACAAATAAATCTATCCCAAAGTACGATGGGGCAATCAGTGCCCCTACCAGCCCCACCCGCCTGAGCCATTCAGGGAAATTCATATCTTTCAGTACTCACTCTAAACATCAATGGACTCGATGCTCCAGTCAAAAGACATGGGGTAACAGAATGGATAAGAAAACAAGATCCATCCACATGCTGTTTACAAGAGACCCACTTTAGACCTAAAGACACCTGCAGATTGAAAGTAAGGGGATGGAGAACCATCTATCATGCTAATGGTCAACAAAAGAAAGCCAGAGTAGCCATACTTATATCAGACAATCTAGACTTTAAAATAAAGACTGTATCAAGAGATGCAGAAGGGCATTATATCATAATCAAGGGGTCTATAGACCAAGAAGACCTAACAATTGTAAACATTTATGCACCAAATGTGGTAGCACCCAAAAATATAAATCAATTAATCACAAACATCAAGAAACTCATCGATAGTAATACTGGAATAATAGGAGATTTCAACACCACACTCACAGCAATGGACAGATCATCTAATCAAAAAATCAACAAGGAAACAATGGCTTTGAATGACACACTGGACCAGATGGACTTAACAGATATATTCAGAACATTTCATCCTAAAGCAGCAGAATATACATTCTTCTCCAGTGCGCATGGAACGTTCTCCAGAATAGACCATATACTGGGACACAAATCAGCCCTAAGTAAGTACAAAAAGATCGAGATCATACTGTGCATATTTTCAGACCACAATGCTATGAAACTCGAAATCAACCACAAGAAAAAATTTGGAAAGGTAACAAATACTTGGAGACTGAAGAACATCCTACTAAAGAATGAATGGGCTAACCAAACAGTTAAAGAGGAAATTAAAAAGTAGATGGAAGTCAATGAAAATGATAACACCAAAACCCGAAACCTCTCGGACACAGCAAAGGTGGTCATAGGAGGAAAGTACATAGCAATCCAGGCCTTCCTAAACAAGGAAGAAAGATCTCAGATACACAACCTAACCTTACGCCTTAAAGAGCTGGAAAAAGAACACCAAATAAAACCCCAAAACAGCAGAAGACAGGAAATAATAAAGATTAGAGCAGAAATCAATGTTATCAAAAAAAAAAAAAAAAAAAAAAAAGTAGAACAGATCAATGAAACCAGAAGCTGGTTCTTTGAAAGAATTAACAAAATTGATAAACCACTAGCCAGTTTGATCGAGAAGAAAAAGGAAAGGACCCAAATAAGCAAAATCAAGAATGAAAGAGGAGAGATCACAACCAACACAACAGAAATAAAAACAATAATAAGAGAATATTATGAGCAATTATATGTCAATAAAATGGGCAATCTGGAAGAAATGGACAAATTCCTAGAAACATATATACTACCAAAACTGAAACAGGAAGAAATAGAAAATTTGAACAGACCCATAACCAGTAAGGAAATCGAATTAGTAATCAAAAATCTCCCAAAAAACAAGAGTCCAGGGCCAGATGGCTTTCCAGGGGAATTCTACCAAACATTTAAGGAAGAGTTAACAGTTATCCTCTTGAAACTGTTCCATAAAATAGAAATGGAAGGAAAACTTCCAAACTCTTTCTATAAAGCCAGCATTACCTTGATTCCAAAACCAGACAGAGACCCCACTAAAAAGGAGAACTATAGACCAATTGCATCCTGATGAACATGGATGCAAAAATCCTCAACAAGATATTAGCCAACTGGATCCAACAATACATTAAAAAAATTATTCACCACGACCAAGCATCCGCAGGGCTGGTTCAATATCTGCAAAAACAATTAATGTGATTCATCACATCAATAAAAGAAAGGACAAGAACCATATGATCCTCTCAATAGATGCAGAGAAAGCATTTGACAAAATACAGCGACTTTCTTCATAAAAACCCTCAAGAAAGTAGGGATAGAAGGAGCATACCTCGAGATCATAAAAGCCATATATGAACGACCAAACGCTAATATCATCCTCAATGGGGAAAATCTGAGAGCTTTCCCCCTCAGGTCAGGAACAAGACAGGGATGTCCACTCTCACCACTGTTATTCAACACAGTATCGGAAGTCTTAGCCTCTGCAATCAGACAACACAAAGAAATAAAAGGCATCCAAATCGGCCAGGAGGCGGTCGAACTTTCACTCTTCGCAGATGACATGATACTCTATATGGAAAACCCAAAATATCCCACCAAAAAACTGCTAGAACTGATTCATGAATTCAGCAAAGTTGCAGGATATAAAATCAACACACAGAAATTGGTTGCATTCCTATACACCAACAATGAAGTGACAGAAAGAGAAATCAAAGAATCGATCCCATTTACAGTTGCACCAAAAACCATAAAATACCTAGGAATAAATCTAACCAAAGAGGTGAAAAATCTATACACTGAAAACTATAGAAATCTTATAAAAGAAATTGAAGAAGACACAAGGAAATGGAAAAAGATTCCATGCTCCTAGATAGGAAGAACAAATATTGTTAAAATGTCAATACTACCCAAAGCAATCTACATATTCAATGCAATCCCTATCAAAGTAACACCAGCATTTTTCACAGAGCCAGAACAGATAACCCTAAGATTTGTATGGAACCAGAAAAGACCCCGAATAGCCAAAGCAATCTTGAAAAAGAAAACCAAAGCAGGAGGCATCACAATACCAGACTTCAAGCTATACTACAAAGCTGTATTCATCAAGACAGTATGGTACTGGCACAAGAACAGACACTCAGATCAATGGAACAGAATAGAGAACCCAGAAATGGACCCACAAACGTATGGCCAACTAATCTTTGACAAAGCAGGAAAGAATATCCAATGGAATAAAGACAGTCTCTCCAGCAAGTGGTTCTGGGAAAACTGGACAGCGACATGCAGAAGAATGAACCTGGACCTCTTTGTTACAGCATACACAAAAATAAACTCAAAATGGATGAAAGACCTCAATGTAAGAAAGGAAGCCATCAAAATCCTCGAGGAGAAAGCAGGCAAAAACCTCTCTGATCTTGGCCGCAGCAACTTCTTACTCAACACGTCTCCGGAGGCAAGGGAAACAAAAGCAAAAATGAACTACTGGGACCTCATCAAAACAAAAAGCTTCTGCACAGCGAAGGAAACAATCAGCAGAACTAAAAGGCAACCAACAGAATGGGAGAAGGTATTTGCAAATGACATATCAGATAAAGGGTTAGTATCCAAAATCTACAAAGAACTTATCAAACTCAACACCCAAAAAACAAATAATCCAGTGAAGAAATGGGCAAAAGACAAGAATAGACACTTCTGCAAGGAAGACATCCAGATGGCCAACCGACACATGAAAAAATGCTCAACATCAGTCATCATCAGGGAAATACACATCAAAACCACAATGAGATACCACCTCACACCTGTCAGAATGGCTAAAATGAACAACTCAGGAAACAACAGATGTTGGCGGGGATGCACAGAAAGACGATCTCTTTTGCACTCTTGGTGGCAATGCAAGCTGGTGCAGCCACTCCGGAAAACAGTATGGAGGTTCCTCAAAAAACTAAAAATAGAACTACCCTACAACCCAGCAATTGCACTACTAGGCATTTATCCAAGGGATCCAGGTGTGCTGTTTCGAAGGGACATGTGCATCCCCATGTTTATAGCAGCACTATCCACAACAGCCAAAGTATGGAAAGAGCCCAAATGTTCATCAATGAATGAATGGATAAAGAAGATGTGGTATATATATGCAATGGAGTATTACTCCTCAGCCACGGAGGGGGATGGGGGGCCAAGGCAATGGCAGTCCCCGACTCTCTACACGAACTATTAACAGCATGTTTAAAACCTGGAAGGATAAACCTCGAACTTAGCCCCCAAATCGTTAGCCATTAAAAAAAAATTCTCCCCAGATTTATCGAGCTATTATTGATGTTAGTCATTTCATAGAAGGAAGAATTACACTTTATACTCTCTAGGCTTCTTTATTTCTTTAAACAAACATGCATCACTTTCATAATCTGCCAGAACAATAGAAATATTTCCATTTTAGAAAATAAAAGGAGATCTTTGTGGTTATGGGAAGCTAAGGAACCGCAGAGAGAGACTCTAAAAAAGAGGGCTCACGGGTGAGGTGAGCAGGGGGACGCTCAGCCTGACATGACACCTGCCCACAGAGGTCTCGGTGCTTTGCCGAAGATGCTGACGTCAGTGCTGGGAAGGGGCGTTAGGGTTCACAGTGAGCGGTGTGTGCAAGTTGGCATTAGAAGCCTGCAGAACGTTTTTTTTGATCACACAGGAGATAAACGAGACTATAATTGGAGCCCAGCGAGGCAGGAGAACGATCTCCATCGAAAGTGCACTGTGCAGCCTCCGCTCCGTGGTTGCCTTGGTTGGAGGGAGGGATTCTTCCTAATTTTGATGACATCACCATGAACACATCACATGCAAATAAAGCGAACAGTGGTTCAGGTGATGCGCTTTGTGGTCCAGCTGGGCTCTTCTCGGGGGGATAACTGAGGAGGAGTCAGACGGGGCTCACGCAGTGGACAAGGAGGGAGCTTACGAGGGAATGCGTTTGAACTCTGCGTTCTTGGGGTCACAGAATTGCTGAGCGGTTCACTGGAAGCCTTCTAATTAAGGTGCAGCAAAAATTCACAGTTTGGGGGTCCTCCTGTTTTCCAAAGCTTACCGAGACGACAGCTAACATGCAACAAGAGAGATTCAAAAGATGGTTTTGGAGGTGCCTGGGTGGCTCAGTCGGTTGAGTGTCTGACTTTGGCTCAGGTCATGATCTCATGGTTCGTGGGTTCGAGCCCCGTGTCGGGCTCTGTGCTGACAGCGCGGAGTCTGGAGCCTGCTTCGGATTCTGTGTCTCCCTCTCTCTCTGCTCCTCCCCAGCTTGTGTTCTCTCTTTCTCTCAAAAATAAACAAACATTAAAAAAAAAAAAAAAAAAAAAAAAAGATGGTTCCATACAAGAGCTACTTTGGGAAAACAAACTGACACTTATTTGAAAGTTGAACATATACCCACCGTGCAATCCAGGGAGTCTAGACCTAGGTATTTCCTCAAGTGAAATGAAGATCTCAGTAGATCTCAGTCTATAAAAAGCTCTATTCTAGAATGTTCATACCATCATACTTCATGGTGAAGGACTGAATGCCTTCTCCTTCAGAAGATCAGGAACAAGACAAGTATGTCTGCTGTTGCCACTTCCATTCATGTTGTACCTGAGGTGCTTGGCAGGGAAACAAAGGCAAGAAAAAGAAACAAAATGCACTCAGATTGCAAAGGAAGAAGTAAAACTCTGCCTATAAAGTGACATAATCTGAGGAATCTGTAAGAAAGCATTAGAGCGAACAGATAAATTCAGCAGACTATAGGATACAGTGGCAATATGCAAAAATCAATTACGTTTCTATCTACTGGCGATGAGCAATCCAAACATGAAATGAGAAAACAATCCCATGTACAAGGACATAGATAAATTTAACAAAAAGGTGCAAAATATGTGCACTGAAAGCTAGAAAACATCACGGAAGTAAATAAGAGGTGCACTAAGTCAACGGAAGGACATTCCGTGCTCATCGACTGGAAGATTTGGTAGCTTAAAGATATTTTTAAAATGTCAACACTTTCTCTTTTTAAAGTTTATTTATTTATTTTGCGAGAGAGAGAGAGAGAGAGAGAGAGAGAGAAAGCGGATGAGGGGACAGAGAGAGAGGGAGAGAAAGAATCCCAAGCAGGCTCTGTACTGTCAGCGCACAGCCTGACACGGGCCTCGATCCCACGAACTGTGAGATCATGACCTGAGCCGAAGTCAGACACTCAACCGACTGAGCCACTCAGGGGCCCCAAAAGGTCAGTACTTTCTAAATTGATTTCTAGTTTCACTAAAATCCCCATCACATCCCCGGCTGGCTTAAAACGTTGTGTGTGTGTGTGTGTGTGTGTGTGTGTGTGTGTGTGTGTGTGTGGAAACTGACAAGCTGATTCTGTAGAGCAATGAAGGGAATCCAGAAGAGCTAAAACAACTTTTAATGAAAATGAAGTTGGAGCACCCCGACTTTCCAATTTCAAAGTCTACCACAAAGCTACTATGATTAAGACAACGTGGCACAGCATAAGGACAGACATGAAGATCAAGGGATTAGGCTTGAGCGTCCAGAAATAAACCCTCATGCTTATGGCTCACTGATTGTTTAACACGGGTGTCAAGATGATCCAGTGGGGGGAAAGAGTGGTTTCTTTCAACAACTAGTGTTCAAACAACGAGACATTCACATGCAAAAGAATGAAGCTGGACCACTACCCCACTCCATACACACAAAAAATTAAAATAGATCCCAGATCTAAATGTAAGAGCTAAAACCGTAAAGTTCTTAGAAGAAAACAGTCATAAATCTTTATGACCTTCAGTTAGGCAAATTTGAGGTGATGAAAAGCTTTGAAACGTAGATTGTAGTGACAGTTGCACAACTCTGTGAATATACTTAACATCATTGAATTGTGTATTTTGTTTTTTGTTTTGTTTTTACTTATTTTTAAAGAAAGACAGAGAGTGCACATGAGCAGGGCAGAGGTGGGGGGAGAGAGAGAATCCCAAGCAGGCTCCACACTCACGCAGGGCCTGATACGGGGCTCAATCCCACGACCCAGGGATTATGACCGGAGCCGAAATCAGGAGCTAGATGCTCAACCGACTAAGCCACCCAGGTGCCCTCAATGGTGCATTTTCAACAGGTAAATTTATATTATATGAATTATATCTCAATGAAAATATTTAATAAAAGAATGTGTATAATAGCTTTATTCATAATAGCCAAGGGGCTCAGTCAGTTAAGTATCTGACTTCAGCTCAGGTCATGATCTTGCGGTTGGTGAGTTCAAGCCCTACGTCAGCCTCTGTGCTGACGGCTCAGAGCCTGGAGCCTGCTTCAGATTCTGTGTCTCCCTCTCTGCCCCTCGCTGGCTCACACTCTGTCTCTCTCTCAAAAATAAACAAACAGTAAAAAAAAAAAATTCATAATAGCCAAACACTGGAAATAATCCAATTGTTCACTAGCAAGAGAATGGATAAACAAGCTTGGTATATTCATGAAATAGTACACTACTTAGTAATGTTAGTGAAGGAATCATCATGTACGCAACAACATCAATATGCCTCGGACACATTATGTTGAGCAAAAGAACCCAGACGCAAAAGGCACGTATCGTATGATTCTATACAGATGAAGTTTTAGAACAGGCAAAATTCATCTATGGAGAGGGATGCCTGGGTGGCTCAGTGGGTTAAGTACCACCTCTTACTTTCGGCTCAGGTCATGATCTCACAGTTTGTGTGTTTGAGCCCTGTGTTGGGCTCTGTGCTGACAGCTCGGAGCCTGCTTAGGATTCTCTCTCTCCCTCTCTCTCTGCCCCTCCCTGCCCCCCTCTCTCTCTCTCTCTCAGAATAAATAAGTTTAAAAAACCCTAATCTGTGGAGGAAAAAAAATGATAACAGCTGCCTTTGGGGGTGTAGTATCTGCTGCAAAAGAGGACAGAGGAATAAACTGCGTGATGGAGATTTCCTAGATCTTACTGGGTGTGGGCGACCTGGGTAGATACATTTGTCAAAATTTACTGTACTGTACCCTTAAAAATATGCATGTTTTATGGCACGCAAATTGTACATCAATAAAAAAATACTGCCACCATGCCCGGCTGGCTCCGTCAGTGGCACGTGCAACCCTTGATCTCAGGGCTGTGAATTCGAGTCCCATGTTGGGTGTGGAGGTTACTTAAAAGAATAATAAAATCTAAAAAAAATACGCTGCAGAAAAATTACAGGCTCAAGCATCTCGGGGGACCAGAAGTGGGAAATGAAAGAAAGCGGTGAGCAAACGTTGAGACCTCAGGTCCCTCGGATCCTGGACCCTAAAGCTGGCAGGCTCTGCCAGCAGTTCTGATCCCGTGGGCCAACTCTGCTCTTTTGATATGGGGGGCTTGAAGCCAGAGGCTACATCGGGCCAGGGCGACCTCACCCCTGAAAGAAGACGAAAGAATTGCTTGTTGGCAGCTGCAGGCCTCGTAAGCCAGAGGATGAACACCAGCTCACAACTAAGACTTGAACTAAGCCCCAGGCACGGGGCTCCGTGACCCGATCTGCGGAACCCCCAGAACTACAGGGCCTGAGATCCGAACCACCGACATAAGGCCTGGCTGTAGACTGTAACTCTAACCTACTGACTGGAAGGAGTGTTAAGCTGAAGTCTCTAGAAGCAGAGTCTGAGACGGGGGGTCCAGTGCAAGTGGTGTACCAGGGGCTGCTCTGTGGAGAAGGGAGGAAACGATGTAGGATAGGGCAGGGGAAGAAGGTAAGTGAGGGTGCGTTCTGTATTAGGGTTCTCCAGAGAAACAGAACCAATAGGAGATTATCTATCTATCTATCTACCTATCTATCCATCCATCCATCCATCCACCCACCCACCCATCTGTCATCTATCTAGAGACTTTTCTAAAGAACTGGTTCATGTGGTTATGGAGGCTGACAAGGCCCAAGGTCTGCAGGGTGCGTCTGCAAACTGGAGAGCCGGAAGAACTAATGGTATAGTTCCAGTCGGAGGCCTTGAACCCCAGCGAGAGCCAGTGTTTCAGTTTGAGTCCGAAGGCAGGGCCAAAACCAATGTCCTACCTTGAAAGCACTCAGGCAGAAGGAATTTGCCTCTTTTACTTGCGGGACGGTCAGCCTCTTCGTGATATTCAGGTCTCCACCTGATGGGGTGAGGCTCACCCACACTAGGGAGGACAATCTGCTTTTCTCAACCTAGCGATTCAAATGTTAATCTCAACCAGAACCCTTCACCCAGAACAACGGCTGACCAAATGTCTGACCAAATGTCCCGTGGCCTAGTCAAGTTGACACGTTAAAATTAACCGTCCCAAGTTCCCTGCATTGGCCTGATCCCACAGGGCCTCTCAGGCGTGAATTGTACCACAGAATTAATCCCACTTTGAGGCACAGGGTCTGGTCTCTTGTGTCCCCATGTCAGTGAGGCATCCCTGACAAGTTAAGCCAAGAGTAGTTCTCTGGGGAAGGGAGCGACCAACGCTCACAGCAGACAGAGGAGGGGTGTGCCAGCAGGCAGAGGCTTCTGGGTAGGGCACCCACAACATCCTGTACAGAAGCAACCTCGAGATTCCTATATAGGGATGAGGAGCACAGACAGACAGACACACAGACAGAAACAAATCTTTATAAGCAAACTAACAGAAAATCTCCAGTGAAAATGAGCATGCAAACCCAAATCCCACAGTCCAAGGAAAAACTATACTTCTAGAACAATGAACAAGATCAATAATCGAAACAGGAGCTCACTTGAGATGAACTCAGTGTAACAGAACAGTGCAGGAAATACTTTCAAATAAACATGCTGATCTGTCTTGAGGAAGTCACAATGCCCAGTACAGTGACAAAAGATCCTACATTCACCGACACCAGGATGGGCTGATCCTACCAGAGGTGTTAAAAGACACACATGTGGGTGTCAAAAGTAAACTCCCTTCTAGAACTGAACTTAATTTCTATTTTGAGATCCCAGTCCTACCGGAGGGAAAGACCCAATCTCAGTCAATTCAGTGTCTTACCTGCTCCCCTCTTCCTCAGTACCATGCGGTGTTACCATTTTGGAAAAGGGACTCTGGTCTTGGTCACCTGTTGACGTCACTACCTGGTGAGCAGCACCTCATCCTGTCTGGGCCTCAAACATCAATCCATGAGGTGACCTGCTGAGCTGACCCGCCCTCGCGTCCAGGACTTCCCCAGGCTACGTATCAGATCCTCTGGTGACACAGGACACGCTCCATGTTTTCCTGTTTACTCTGTGGCCTCGGGAGGCCTAGTGAGGCTGTCTGGGGCCTCTGCTACTTCATGCTGCTCTAGCCGGCACCGGAGACCTTCCTCCTGCCCCCCACTCCATGTCTGGCTCATGGGAACCCTCGAAGGCTGTGTTGGTCCACGTGTAGACACCCATATGCTGGGCTGTCCCCACACCTGCCCCGCGACGGGGATCTCGGGGATCGTGCTTCCTCCCCACGCTTGGTCCTGGGACGATGGCTCATAAATCCCCGTTTGCTCAGGTATCAGAACCTCGGCGGGGATTCTATCAACGCGGCCCAACCCCAAGGGCTTGGTCACGAGAGGTGGCAGGGCAAGGACTCTTCTCAGGGACTCAGGGACGCTTACTACCATCTGCCTGTTTTGTTTTCCTTCTGACTCCTCTCCTACTACTCTCTCTCAGCCCATCGAGGCCGCTTGCCTCCAGGACCCCTTCCAAAGAAGTTGGCCTTGGGGGGCAAAGGTGAGGATGTGTCACTTCAGGAACACAGATGGGACGTGTTTAATTTAAAAATTATGATAAATTCAGATGTGCGAGTAGACAAAGAAGAGGAGGGAAGTGAAGATGAAAGGATGGGCACACAATTTGGAGGATGGGAGAATGTCTTCTGAAAACTGGCGTATCTAGGGGCGCCTGCTGGCTCAGTCAGAAGAGCACGCGACCCTTGATCTCAGGTTTGTGAGTTCGAGCCCCACGTTGGGTGTAGAGATTACTTAAAATCGTTTTTAAAAAACTGGAATATCTAATATTCAAAACTCCTAAACTTGTGCTGTTGAAATACAGACCGCCCCTTGCCCCCAATCTCTTTAAAGCCTCTGTAGAGTTCTAAAGATAAAACGGCCTGATGTGGGTGAGGTTTTTGTGAAACTCAAGGGACTCAGCTCCACATTTGAGTCAAGATACTGCAAACGAGTGTGTGGGATGATCGTTCACGAACTGAGCTAATTCAGTGGAAGCAGAGGCAGAATGTCTAGCCAGAGGAAATGATGAGAAAGTAAGCCCTCCAGGGGTTCACAGAAACATGGGAAGGTTTTGAAGACAGATCTTATCTAGATCCTTAAAGAGAAGGACACCTGGCCTCACATGTGCATTAGACACGTCGGAAGGGATGTTGGAGACACGTGGGCCCCCTCTTAATCTGTGGACACAGTCACAGAAGAACTCACTCACCCATGAGGCACTGACGGAGAACCTTCGAGGGGCTAGACGTGCTGGGTACCAAGGATACAAAATGAAAATCACATGGAACTTGTCATGAAGGCTCTCTCAGTCCGTGGTAACAAACACGCACAATGAGATGAGCTACGGGCCGTAGAGAGGGATGTAACCAGGGAAGGAATGAACAGCCCCTGCACCAACGAACTGCAGGGGAACTCAGCTCTTGGAGAACGTGTGGGGGCTTCCTTTGTGCCCCACGCATTGCCTCTTCTGCCCCCCGAGGCTCCCAGAACGGTCTGCCAACGTGGTCCTAATCCACGAGTCTGCATTTCTGCCACAGGGCGCTGGATATTTATGTATGTGTCCTTTGCCTAATTAAAAGTGGGAAGTTTCTCTTTGTTGATTTCTGTGATCGTCATGAACTACTGCTTCCTGAGCACAGGGAAGGACCTGCTCCAGGAGGACCGCTCCCTGACACCACAGCTAAGCTTGTGGGAGAGCGCAGGGAAAGCATCGAGAACAAGTGTCATCAAAACAGGAAGGTGCCCATCATGTCAAACACCTCTGGGTGAGATAACGGCCTTAGTGTCCAGAGTCGGCCCGGAGAACAACAGACTCTTTCTGGAGAGGGACCTTTGTCCCAAAGAGACTGGGAGAGACTCGTGGCACATTGGCTTTTCGGGGGCAGGTCGTTCTTTCTCAAGTGGGTGTTAAAGGCAATTCTCCTCCATTTTCCATACGCGCAGCCACCAAAATAAAACAAATTCCGTAAGTTTCAAGAGCTGAGGACGGAAATAAGCTCCTGTACTGCCTGAGGGTCTTCCAACAGAGGAACGCACGGGATTCTGACACAATAGGAAATTTGTAACAAAAATTCCTGCACGAAGTCCAAGCTTTCCTTTCTTTCAATGGATGAACAAACCCAAGGCAAAATAGTCTTTGGGGTAACCCAGAGAAAGAGGCAGAGCTGCGAGGTGGAGGCCTTGCCTGGCCCACTGGGGTGACTTGGGAAGTGAGGGAAGCGGGGGGAGGGGAGCGCGGGGGAGACTCAGCCTGAGCCCTGGTCTTCTCCGTGCTGCTGACTGGCTGTGACTTTGAGTCTCTGTTTCCCTTCTTGGGACTCCAAGTTCTCTGCCTTCAGGATACAGACTAAAATTGGATTCTTTTGTAGTTCCCGAAGTTCTACTTAGTTCTTTTCCAAATCCGTGATGTGTCATCATAGTTTCCCATCCCCTGCAGATCTTTTCAACGTTGTTTATTGGTTTGTAAATCTTGTATTTATTTTAAAATATGTCTCACGCTTTCAGTATCTAAAGCCTGCATGGGTCTGCTTCTGCTGGTTCTAGAATATACCGCTTCGTTTCTGTGCGTGTATCTGGTCATATTTGACTGTGACTGCTCATTGACCCTGAAGATTCTTTGGGGGGATTTCCCAAGATGTGGGGTGAAGCTGCCCCTATCCCAAAGGTGATTTTGAGTTTGCTTCTGTCAGACACAAAGGGGCACTATCGGGTTTGGACAATACTTCAGCTCACAGCCCGACGTTTATCGGACCGCCTCAGTGAGGCAAGTTTAGACCCCAGGTCTACACAAGGGCTGGCCTGTGCTCACAGCCTCAGGGAGGGCTCAGAGCAGTGATTCCTGTCTTGCCGCACATCAAGCACTTGTCCCTAAACCCCTGGGATTCAGCGAGGGAAAGGAGGTTTCCATTTGCCCCACTCGTACCCTAAGGATTGTAGCCGCCCGGGGGGACGCGGGGCTGGCTCCTATTAGACTTCCCGACCTGGAACACCCCTGAGCCCGTCCCTCGGGAAGCCACCCCAAGACAGTTCCCAGCCTCTCTGTCAAAAATATATTTAAATATGTATATATTTTTTAAGATTTTATTTTGGGGGCTGCCTGGGTGGCTAGTTGGTTGAGCGTCTGACTTCGGCTCAGGTCATGATCTCACGGTTTGTGAGTCTGAGCCCTGCATCGAGCTCTGTGCTGACAGCTTGGAGCCTGGGGCCTGCTTCAGACTCTGTGTCTCCCTCTCTCTCTGCCTGACTGTCTGACTCACGCTCTGTCTGTCTCTCTCTCAAAAATGAATAAACATTAAACAAATTTAAAGATTTTATTTTTTTAAGTAATTTCTACACCCAACACGGGGCTTGAACTTGCAACCCCAAGACCTAGAGTCGCATGTTCCTCTGACTGAGCCAGCCGGGTGCCCCTCTTCACGTGTGTTATGCATACGTGTTTAGAATTGATACATCTTCTTGATGAACAGTAGTTTCATCATTTTGGGGGTGGCTTTCTATTCCTAGAGATATTTTCAAAATTAAAGTCTGCTTTTTGCCGACTATCACTTCCGAGCATGAACTTTAAGAGCCAAGGAGTCATTTTCCACACTCCCTGTTTCACACTTCGGTAAGCTGTGGGAGGAACGTTCCAGGTGGCGGCTGTTCTGTCAGCCTGGGTCCTAGTGTGAAAACAACTGGGAACTGAGACCCCTAAGTGACTGGCAAAGGACGTGTAGCAAGAGAAATAATCTTGTTTTAAACTACTAAGATTTGGGTGTTGTTTGTTACGTAACATAACTCAGCCTGTACTGACTGATACAGAAATATCGGGCTAATGCCTCGAAAATGTTATCTTCGTTAGACGATCATATGAGACACTTGGCATCGGGTCCCCTGTCACCTCTGCACCCCGTATGTTCTCAACACTGCCCGTCCCCATCACTCACCTGTCAGGGACTGACCTTGCTCTCTTGTGGCCTTGCTCCCGTATACGGTTAACTTCACCCAGAACACTTCCCCCGCCCTTCACGCGGCTAAAGCTTGTCTTTTTTTTTTTTAATGTTTATTTATTTTGAGAGAGCGAGCGAGCTGGTAAGGGCAGACCGAGAGGGAGAGAAAGAATCCCAAGCAGACGCCACACTCAGCGCAGAGCCTGACACAGGCTCGATCTCATGACCGCGAGGTCATGACCTGACCCAGAATCAAGTCGGACGTCTAACTGACCGGGCCGCCAGGCGCCCCAAAAGCTCATCCTTCAGGTCTCGTTTAAGAGGTCTGTCTAGTGACCCAGGGCAGACGCAAAGGACGCTTTGCCCAAATCTCTGTTACGGACTAGTGTCCCCAGTGTCTGGCTTCTGTGAGGACTGGTCCAGCCTCACAGATGCCCTCGTCTCTTGACTTTGGCTACCCGCCGTGAGCATAGCCAGTTCCTCTCCTCCTATGGCAACCTGCGGCCAACGGCTGGCCTCCGTGGGGTTGGGTAGTAAGCCCGCCCCCCCATCCCCCCCCGACTCAAGGCGAGGCCAACTCTGTGGTACAAAGAGTACGTGTGTTTCTCTGGAACCGGCAGCCTCAGCTGACCGACCGACCGACCTCAGACACGAGTGCGCCCCGCCGACATCAGCAGAGTCTGGTCCAGACTGGAACGGCCCAGCAGAACCGTGAGCTTAGGAAACAGCTGTTGTTTTCAGCTGAACTTAGTCTCCCTGCTTATCCTTATTCCCCCGCCCCCTGTTCTTCCCTATTCCCTCTCTCCTCAGGGCATGCCCTCTATAAACCGCATGTGCCAAAGCCCTTGTCTTAGGTCCTGCAGGACGACAGGGTCCCCGACTGCCTGTTCCTGGGCCGTGAACCCGTCCTGCACCGCCCCTCCACTGTCCCGGACGTGGTTTCATTCATTCAGCGATCATGCCTCGAGCCTGTCTGGTTACTTACCTCTCCTACTAACTACAAACTTCCTGAAGGCACAGGCCTTGTTTTTATTATTACTGCTATTGACAGTAGCTGTATGTTCTTAAAAAAAAGATGGAGAGAAGGGTGGTAAAGTGGTTACCGTTTTGTCTTCAATGCCCGGCACGCATTAGGTACTCACTGATAGTTGAATGAACGAGGGAATGAATGAACGAATGAATGGCTGTCCGGGACTAAGCAGAGAGATGCAGGCTGTAAGCACTTCTGTGAGCACATTGGAGATGAACGGCATTTCCATAAAGAATGGATCTTGGAGACTTTTCGGGTTCAAAGACCAAGGACTTCAGCGATAGAATTTCTCCGCCGAAGAAGGGCTAGATCCAGCGTAGAAAAACACGGGAGCAGAAAATGGCTGAATTTTGCTACGAACAGAAAGAGGAGCATGTGGGACCGAGGCGACGTTGAACGGTCTTACTCAGTGAGGAGGGGCTCCGGGCCGGGTGCTCCCGCGGCCCGGTGCACACATTTTACACGTGTTATATGTTGCCGCACACGCACGGCTGAGGAGGTGGTTATTCCCGAAAGCATCGCTCTGTTTGAGTGCCTGTGATGGGAGACTCCTTCCTAGCTGGAAAGAGGTGAAATGCTGGTGTTCAGAGTTGGGAAAAAAATCAGATGATCATCTCAGGCTCCTTTCTCCGCCCTCCACCTCCGTTCTCCTGAACAGTCAGAATCCCGTCCACAACCACGTTGGTTTCTGTAGAGTCTGTAACAAGACGAACGTGAACCTGCAAACCTCGGGACAGGGCCTGGAAGGCCAATGTGTTCCAGTGAACACTGCCTTTCAGCTCCGCTCCTGGGGGAGTCTGCTGAGGGTCAAAGGGCCAATGAAGGGCCAGACTCTGCAACGGTGGGTTTTGTCGGGGATGGAGGCCTGGTGGGGACGATCCCTCACTTTCTGACCTGCGTCCACCGGGGTCCCACCTGCGCAGGCCGTTCTGCTCTCCCCGCGCACGCGCACGACCAAGGGGCATTCGCCAAAACCTGGGGCCACAGGTCACGCCTGGCCTGATGGCAGCCAGGCAGCATGGCTGAAACAGTGTTTTGTGTTTTGCGTTTTCTCCAAGGGAATACAAAACTGTGTCCTTGCAGCCTAATCGGCCAAGGCAACCTGTCTATGGGGAAAGAGTGTGGCATTTGTAGGCAAGAGACTGGAGTTTCAGTTTCGGCCCCCACAAGTGGGGTAAATCACAACGTCTCCTACTTCTCGGTTTTCCTAAACTACAAACTGGGCTGCATATCCCTTGACTTATTCCTTCAAAACGTTCTAATAAAGATTCAAAGAGTCACTGGATGCAACATAAAACATTCAAAGGACTTTGCACGGATTTGTTATTATTGTCGTTGTTTTATGACCATTGCTAAAACGCCATCAGAGTCTAGGACAGGAACCTAGAAACTTCAGAGGTTAACAGACGTGTGGACACTAAATTCAGGACACTACCATCCGGGTGGAGAGAGCTCCAATCCCCGCATCTCTCGCACTCCAAACTCTGGTCAGACTGAGCTGCACGGCATCAGCTTCTG
Organism: Panthera pardus; assembly: GCF_024362965.1. NCBI lineage: Eukaryota > Metazoa > Chordata > Mammalia > Carnivora > Felidae > Panthera > Panthera pardus. The sequence continues at coordinate 155,380,964 of NW_026526721.1, forward strand.
GAATTCTCCACCCTCCCTCCAGACCCTGGACCTCTGCAGGCACTGCTTCCCTCCCTGCAGCATCGTCTGTTGCCTTCCCTGCTGCCCCTTCTCCTTCCTCTTACTCCCCATCTGGCTCAGCTCTGGGAAGCTAGCCCCGAGCGACCCCGACTCCACACCAAGTCTGCAAATAGATCCCCGTGTCACAGCACCCTTGGTCTCGCCCGGGGCCCCGTGTTCCCAGCACAATGTCGCGTTGTCCGTTTACACTTCTCTGTGCTCCCTGAGAGGCAGGAACATGTCTTACTCAGTAGCAGGGGGTTTGGACTAAGGACCAAATAGACACTGAGTAAATGGAAAAAGAAAGAAAGAAAGAAAGAAAAAAGCCCAGTCTGAGAGTTACAGCTGAGAAGCACGCTCAGCACACTGAAAGTGGACCCGAAACCCCGGGGACCCCTCGCTGGCACGTCTCGGGACACGTCGCGATTTCTAAGGCCGCGGAAAAGAGGACAGGTGTGTGGAGCAGCCCGCGCGTGTGGGGAGAAGATCCCGATGCTTGGTGAAAGTTAGAGCAAAGCGGAGGTCAACTGGACACCTCTTGCTCAGAAATGTCAATCAAAACATGTCAGCCAAGACAACACAGGAGGGACCCAGCCTGGGCTCCAAGGGCCGTGCCCGTCGCCTGGTGCCACCACGTGCTGTGGCTGCCGGCTGGCTCACAGCGGGGGTTTCCGGTCCGTGTTCAGCGTCATGATTCCCCTTGAGTTAACACTCGGCAGGACCACCGGGGGCCAGGTTACCTGCAAAAGAGACAGCCGAAGTCCATTCTTTCAACGCAGGCTGAACCTACCTACCGTGGGCCGAGCAAGCGCTCCGCTTTGCCCAGGAGGGGCTCGGGCCGGGGCCGAATAGGCCTCCGTTCACGCTCGGGGGGCCCTCGGGCGTGCGGTGGGCTGATGCAAACGCGCACAACTCACCGGGCTACAACCCAGCACGACGTGTCCATGGGAGTTGCTTTTTTACTTAATGGCCACAAATCCTTTGCCATTCCTCCCATCAGGTGGTAGGATCTAAGGTCCCTCCCCTTGAATCTGGGTGTGCCTCCTGAGTCTGGGTCTCCAAGGGCCAGGCAGCTGGCACCGGGTTCTGCTAGAAAGCTTACGCTCTCAGAACCTGCCGCCACGCCGAAGGAGCCAGAGCGGCCACACGCAGGTGCTTCAGGGACAGTCCCGCCTGAGCTCAGACCCCAAGTCATCCCAGCCGGACACGAGGGAAGGAAAGTCCCGATGGTTCCGTACCCGGCAGAGGCCCCACGTATCACAGAACAAAGGCAGGCCATCCTCCCGTGCCCGTCCGGACTTCCGACCTGTAGAATCACGTCCAACACGAAATGGCCGCTCTGTGCCATTTACACAAACTCACTGACATGCCTCATACACAACTACAGACGACAACGAAAACAGCCCACGATGAGACACGCCCTTCGGGCCAGGAACGAGATATCCTTCCTCTGTAAAGGCTTTACCGCGCACAGGGCTGGAGGACGGGCCCAGTGTTCCTTGGAGGCCTTGGAAGCTTTCCCACTGGTGGCTGGGGCCCTGCTCAGCTTTTCTCACTTCCTCCTGGTGTGGAGGTGAGTCTCACCCTTTCCGTGAAGAGCTGAGGGTCCACTTGTCCTGGGAGACCCAGAGCTGCTCACGCAGGACAGAGGTGCACGCCCCTGAATCACATCCCGCGTGAACCTGGTGTGCTCGGTGAGGTGCCGTGGGCAGCTGTGTGTCGCTTGCTCACGTTCCCGGTCACCTTGTGGCCCTCGTCACGCCCCGTGGCCACCGGGTAGCGGGGAGCTGCGGCCGCTGCTCTTCGATGGCTGCTGTGGCGGAAGGGGCCCTACTCGGGTTTTGGGAACAAGGGTCTTTTCCATAGGCTGGTGTGGCTTTCCAGGCACTGCCCCTCTCTCCACCCCCACCTCCCCCAGGGTCATGTTAACGCTGGAGGGTCTTGGGGCGCCTGGGTGGCCCAGTGGGTTAAGCATCTGACTTTGACTCAGGTCACGATCTCATGGTTCGTGAGTTTGAGCCTCACATCGGGCCCTCTGCTGTCGGCAAAGACCCTGCTTCAGATTCCCTGTCCCCCTCTCTCTGCCCCTTTCCTGCTTGCTCTCTCTCTCAAAACTAAATCAACACTAAAAAAAATGAAAAAAAGGTATTAAAAAAATGCTGGAGGGTCTTGACAGATGATGCACCTTCACGCTTTCTGTGGAACCTCCTCGTGCCCCTCGCATCTGTGTCCACGCCTTATCCTAGACTGTCTCCTCCCCTTTGCGCCCTTCAGCCCAGCACAGCGGTTGGTCAGGAGAATCAGGCTGTTGAACTGAACTCAAGGGGACACAGGGAATGGATGGCATGTCCCAGGTGGCATTTCTTCTCCCCTCGTCCCTCAGGCCTCCAGACGACGGCTTACCAGTTCCTGCGGGGGAAAGTCACAGGGAAGAATCCAACCAGCGTCGGAATCCAACCCACCTACTACATGGCAAGTCCCGCCTGAGGAGCTTTTAGGTTACTGGATTGGATTTGAACCCCGTGAGGATTTGAAACGCCACACGCTTCGGAGGTGGGGAAGTTGAAGCTTCTCAGTGAGTCACGTGAGCTCATGCCAGTGCTAAGTGACAGAGCGGGAGCAGGACCCCGCATTTCTGTCGCGGCGCCTGTCCTGTCTCCCCCGGGGACGCAGCGCCTCTGGTTTGGGAGTTCCGAAGACTGAGGCGGGTGGGGGGCCTCCTCGCGTGTGGGAAAGCCCCTCCAGATGAAAGCAGAGCCGCTGTCTGGAGGGAGATCTGTTCTGACTCTTCCTGGGGCGTTTACAAGGCTGCTGGGTGTCCAGTTGACCAACATCATTGCCGGGAGGCTGGAGGCCAAGGGACAGCCCAGAAAGCACTGCTCGGTCAGACCGAGAGCAGGGCCGGGACTCAAACCCAGAGCCGCCTCCCTCCTGTTGTCGGGATGTTGACTGGACTTTCCTCACAGCCCACGGGTTACTGGTTCACACCAGCCATTTGTTCTACCACAGACCAGACAGAATCCCTCACGTTGACTAAAAAAGTGGTTTCAGAAAATGACTTTCGGGGCCCCTGGCTGGCTCGGTCAGAAGAGCATGCAAGTCTTGATCTTGGGGTCGTGAGTTCGAGCCCCACTTTGGGGGCAGAGATGACTTAAACAAATAAATAAACTTAAAAAAAAAAAAGAAAGGAAATAACTTTTTTTTTTTTTTTTCTCCTCCTCAGGCAAGAAACAAAGACCACACAAGATCATTTCCTAGCTGTGTCATCTGACAGAAGATACACAGCTTGCTGGGGAAACAAGGGAAAAAACCCAAACTCAGATGAGCGCCAAACAATTTCATCCTCAAGAAACTGGATTTGCTGAGAAATACAGACTGACAGAGACAAAAAGAGAGACACTGAAGAGGGGTGGAGCCAGATGAAGAGGGAGGACAGAGGAAGGGCTGCCAACTCCAGAAAGGACAGCACTCTTCTGCTTCTTCCTTTTTTGCTAGCCTCAAAGACGTCTGAAATTGTCTGGGGTTTCTTAAAAAGTTAAACATGTGACTAAACGTGTAGAAGTTAAACACGTTACCATGTGACTAAACAATTCTACTCGGGGGAAGTGAAAACCTATGATCACGCAAAGAATCGTACATGGATGTTTACACCATCAGTATTCCTGATAGCCCCAAACCAGAAACATTTCAAATGCTCAACCACCGGAACGCCTGGGTGGCTCAGTCGGTTAAGCATTCGACTTCGGCTCAGGTCATGATCTCACGGTTCGTGGGTTCAAGTCCCGCGTCGGGCTCTGTGCCGACAGCTCGGAGCCTGGAACCTGCTTCGGATTCTGTGTCTCCCTCTCTCTCTGCCCCTCCCCTGCCTGTGCGCGCTCTCGCTCTCTCTCTCTCAAAAATAAACATTAAAAAAAAATTAAAACAAGATGTTCTGTACGGTGTACAAATCTGGGGTACATCTAAACCAAGGGTACAAAGGAAAAGGCCACAATGTTCATCACAAGGATTGAGAATATGGAAATATTCCAAGACCATTGGTGTTAGGGTTGGGTTAGCACAGGCCTGCTCAGAAAGTCCCAGAATATTAAAATCAGCTTAAAGAGAAATTTAATGTAAAAGGTTTACATGGCAGGTAATAAAGGCACTGCTCTTATTATTTTCAGAGGTAGCAGCCACACACAGAGTTAAGAAATCAGGAGTGCCAGGAGGTACGTATTTTAAAAATGGCATCATAGGGGCGCCTGGGTGGCTCAGTCGGTTGAGCGTCGGACTTCAACTCAGGTCATGATCTCACGGTCTGTGAGTTTGAGCCCCGCGTCGGGCTCTGTGCTGACAGCTCAGAGCCTGGAGCCTGCTTCGGATTCTGTGTCTCCCTCTCTCTGTGCCCCTCCCCCACTCATGCTCTGTCTCCCTCTTTCTCAAAAATAAATGAACATTAAAAAAAAATGGCATCGCAGAAGGTGAAATGAATACCTCCCCAAGGTAGTATGGAGAGCTGGATGGGTGTGCAGAGTCATGGGTGGTACAATTTATGTATCGAATTCTGGTTTTCCGGAACATGACATCCTGGACAAGGGATGTCACAGTGCTGTAGGAGAGATTCTCTCACACTGACAAGACAGAAAGAACACTGGCTTTGGACAGAGACAGACGAGATCGGAATCTGACTCCGCCTCCTGCTTAAGCCTCCACCGTTTTCATGTGTCAGGCGGGCTTACTGCCTACCTGAGCGTGGCTCAGAAGACGGGGCGAACAGAATGGAAGCACACGCTCCCGCGAGGAGATCCCGCTCCACTGCCTGAGCCTTCTGGAGCCTCGACAGGTAGTACCTGCAACAGCGGAGGTGCGACTTACCAACATCCATAATGCTTCACAAGGAACCGTCTCACATTTCTTCCCGAAGCTCGTAAGTGGGCACAGTTCTGGAGTCTCATTTTCTAAGTTGTCGGTAACGAGCAGTGAAAGATAAAGAAATGATGACCTAAGTCTACGCAGCACCTCCTTCGCCCCATGGTGTCCCTCAAACATCAAATGCAGGACATCTACACAAAGATACTGCAGAAAACAGTCCTAAAGAAAGTTCTAGGTTCTGTTAGTCTCAACCCAGAGACGCCTCCTGCCAGCTGACTCAGCCGGAGCTGTGATTCTCCCTGGTGAATCCCACATTCGTCACTGGTGTCCACGAGAAGGGTAAAGGACACGATCATGGAGATGTACTGCAGATTAGCATCAGAAGTCTTTCCTTTCTTCCTCCCTTAGCAGATGGCGCATCTTTTCTGTAAAGGATTTAAAACTCGGGTGGGCAAAAGGAAAAAGCGAACTCTTTCTCAAACGCTTACCACCCCGGTATGATCGATGAACATTTTGGTTTATGCTGTCCCGATTCTTTCCCGGGGGAACATGAGCATTCGTTGGTGTGGGACGTGTGCAGAGGGCGCCTAGAAGCTGGCACCAGGCTACGTGGCTTCAGATCCTGTCTCTACCACCACTTACAGCTGTGTGGCTGGGCAAACCGGGGAAGGTGATGGCACATTCCTTGGTCCTTGTGAGGGACGAGCGCATTAAATATGCTCAGAACCAGACATGGAATAGGTCAAGGGCTCAACCCATGAGAGCTACTGCCCCACGGCAGGACACGCCTGTTCTGTAAGGCCGTGATCTGCGTACGTACACAGCACGCACGCTCATGCGTATGTGTGTCTGTGACGTGTGTTCAGGCCTGTGTTGTGTGCGTATGTGCAATTCTTTTGTCTAAACACACAGAATGGGACCAAACTTAAGGTAATCTGCTTTCTTCACCCACCACACCATGAGAGCGTTTTCATATACGGACCTACGTCCCATTTTCGTGGCTACGTGATATCCTACTGCGCAGAGGTGCCCTACTATGTACCCTCTCCAGCTGCTGAGGCTTCAGGTCGTTCGCACAATGGTTTTGAGCTGCATTTATGGGCTACCTCGTTGACATCACAGAAACACAAAAGGAAGTCAAATGAGGATCAGAGAAGCAGCAGTCCAGTAGATCAAACCAAGACTATTTTCCATTCCTTTGAACCGCAAGTTAGTGAAGTGGCTTATTCGACCCACTCAAGTCTAGTTATGATTTAAATCAGAACCTATAATTTAATACCTGCTCAACATTAAAAACAGTTAACGTCATTTGAATAAAATTTTATTTAACAAAAAGACAACATGATTCTTTCAAAATAAAAATCAGGAACACCTTTGAAGCTTCCATTTCGACTGTGCGGACTCATTGTGCATGACCGTGTGGCCACCCTCATCACGCGTCCCCTGTGGCCCCTGCCAGCCACCGCGAGGCTGCCCGGAAAACCCCAGGAGAAAACACCCGCACTAAATCTATTTTCCAATAGGACTTTCCAGGGAATATTGGCATTACGCGAGGGATACGTGAGGTATGTGCAAGGCTGAAACGCCAAAGGGTCACAGTGTTTAGCCATCAGACACGGTCCAATCCTGAGTCTCGATCAGACAGGTCTGGCAGGGGATGACTGGAGGTGGGAGTGGCACCGATGAGCGGCCTGTCCACAAACTCCACGGTGCACAGTTCCGGGCCGTTGTCATCACAGGGCGCGCGCTCCAGTTCCAGCACCATGATGGTGTTTGGGGCTGATGTTACCAGGATGTGCCGTGGCACAAACAAAGTCACCTGGGGGCCCCGCCCTGGCCAATATCGGCCAAGGTTAAAGCCATTAATCCACACCTGACCCTGCAGAGACAGAAATATAAGAAAAGTGGTGTAAGAAAGTGGTCCAGGTTCATTTTTCTGCGTGTCGCCGTCCAGTTTTCCCAGCACCGTTTGCTGAAGAGACTGTCTTTATTCCACTGGATATTCTTTCCTGCTTTGTCAAAGATTAGTTGGCCATACGCTTGCGGGTCCATTTCTGGCTTCTCTATCCTGTTCCATTGGTCTGATTGTCTGTTCTTGTGCCTGTACCATACTGTCTTGATGGTTACAGTTTTGTAATAAGCGTCCGACTCTTGATTTTGGCTCAGGTCATGATCTCACGGTTTCGTGAGTTCGAGCCCCATATCGGGCTCTGTGTTGACCCTGCAGAACCTGCTGGGGATTCTTTCTCTCTCTGCCCCTCCCCTGTTCGCACTCAAAATAAATCAACTTAAAAAAACTATTAAAAAAAAAAAAAAAGAAGAGGGGCATTTGGGTGTGTCTACAGAGACCCCCTGCATGGGCTAGGGTTTGCTCATAGAGTAGGACTTAACAGTTGGCCGAATAAATGGAACATTCTATCACAAAGGAAGAGAGAGAGGGAAAGAGGGGAGAGCAAGAGAGGGAGAGAGAGGGAGAATGAATGTATGGGAGATGAAGGAGCCACCTTGGAGGAGGTACGGCCGTGGCGTCACCTGCCGAGCCCCGACGCCCCACATGCTGTGGCTGCTCACCTCAAATTACTCCGTCGCCCACTTTGGGGAATTTTCAGCCTCCAGGTTCCCCTTTATCCTCCCTCTGTCTGAATTTCCTACCCGGGTTCAAATCTCAGTCCTGCTCCTTCCTGGCTGCCGGAGCTCGGGCAGGCGCCGCTCACGCTGGTGACCGGGGACAGTGGGAGGCGGCAGGCGCTGTCTGGCGGTCAGCACGGCGGCTGGCGCCGGGGCCGAGCCCAGGGAGGGACGGCGCTCCTCCCGCTACCGTAAAAAGATCTTGGCTTTCACATGCCTGCAAAAGGAGGCCAGTGATTGAAAACCACCCGTCTGTTGGGTTAAGTCATTTAGAGAAAGGATGACAGTTTTACAGTTCTCAGAATATTTTACTCTTGTTTTCACCGCAGGACGCGCTATCTCGATCCTTCCTACAAGGCATACGCAACGACAGCTTTATCGGATTTTTATCAGGGTAAGATCTGCCGGTGCCTTGTTTTTGCAGTAGTAGAGAAGAGCAGCACTTTACTTTCGAGGCCGAGGAGGAGACGGGTTCAAGGGCAGAGCGGCGGGAGGGCGGTGAGAGCACACGGGCGCCACAATGGGTCCCGGCAGAGGCCACGCCAGCTCCCGGCTGAGTGACGAGGTGGACGACTGCAGGTCCGGTCCACTCTCCCACCCACGGTTTCCTTTCCTGAGAATCCAAGGGACCGCCCCTCACGTCTCTGGTGCCGGGCGGGCGTGTCTGCCTGAAAGCCGGGAAGGGTTTCCCTGGATGCCCTTTGCCAGCAGGTTCTGGGCTACAGCTGAGGCTGGGCACGTGGAAGGGACTGCTCCTGGGGTGCGATGTCACAGAGACACCGGACTGACGGAACCAGGGGCGCCTGCGGGTGAGCCTGTCCCGTGCCCGGCTCGGCTTCCTAAATGCCGCCCCACAGACCAGTAGTGCAGTGGCCTCACCGGGCAACAGTCCCTAAGACCCGCTTGGGAGCTCCCCACAGCACCACTCGGGCAGCAAGACTTGCTCCCGAGAGCCTGGAGGCGCCGGCCGGACCAGGGGGCAGGGCTGCTCAGTGTGTCTGCCCGTGACTCCCCGGCCCCTCCCCCGACTTCCGCTTTCCTGGCTCATCCCACGCGGGGGTGAGGTCCCGCTCCTCCTAGGAAATAGCGGCCCCACAGACTACACTGTGACACACAGACACAATGCCAGACTGTCGCTCCCAGGTGCTCATCAAAGTGCACGTGACTTTGCTGCTTCCTTAATTCTGGACACAGCACAATCTGGTCCGGTTTTTCTTTCCTCCCCCAAATGACCACCTGTGGCCTGTTGTGGGGCCTTCCGCTCCCCTGTGAACTCTGCCTCCTGCCTCACCCAGACGACCCTCCGCTTTCTGGGGACTGTGCCCTGCATCTTTCGTCTGACTCTCCTTTACACCTTTCGTGGCCTTGGTTATTAATTCGCAAAAGCTAGGAATTTCTCCAGTACAAAATTTCCCTCCACTCTTAGCTACTAAAAGAATAGGCATTAAATGAAGTTTAAGGTAGTTTGGTTGCCCTTCCCGGAGAGGAATCAAGACCTTGGAAAGAACAGACAGACAATTTGGAAAGAAAGCGCCATAGTCCCACAGCTCGGAAGGACCGCTGTTCAACAGAACTTTCTGCAACGTTACAGTGTTCTGTGCTGCCCAACCCAGCAGCTACGTGCACTCGGCCACGGCTGTTGAGCGCTTGAAATGGGGTAATGTGAAGGAGGGACCGAGTTTTCATTACTTTCGTTAATTTAAACGTAAACATCACGGCCACGTGTGGCTAGCCGTCTTCTAGACAAAGTCACAACCCATGCGGTCTCAGATTCCTGTAGGCTCCTCACAGGGCCCCCGACTCCCTTTATTAACTCTAGAACCCATGCTCTGCACCACAGCAGAGTGAAAGCCAGAAATCAGACGATTTTTGCGTGTTCTTGCCTCTGACCTTGACCCACGGCCCCCAGACAGCCTCCTGCCTGCTTCCTCCCCGCCCTGTCTGTGCCACTCACACCCGCACGGGATTCTTCTCCATCACTCGGACACGCCAAGCCGGTACCCCCAGTGCGGCCACTGTTCTGGCTGCCTGACAGCTGTTCCCCCAGGCCCCCAACTTTCGGACCACAGAGATCTCAACCCCATCGTCACCTCCTCAGGGAGAAGAGCCGTGGCCACCCATGATACCGGGCCTTCCAGTCCGGGTCACCTACTGCCCCCTCGGTCTCTTCTTTTTATTCTAGTCATTGTCATTATTTGACATGGGTACCATTTGTTTGATTATCGGCTTATCAGCTATTTCCAGCATACATTCTACGAAGGGAAGAAACTTCGTTCGTCTTGTTCGAAGCGAGACTGTCAGCACTCAGCGGTGATACTCAGTATATACCTAGCAGCACTCATTAGGGGAGACTGGCTGATAGTTCTGCCTGAGACCAGATTCAACAACGAGGAGACACGAAGTCCTACTGAAAGGATATTCCATGCCCCTCTGCTCCCAGCTCAAGAGTTTTAGAGACTCTTGGTCACTGGAAGAGAGAGAAAATATTTGCATTTGTTTCTCCTCGATCAGCACTGTGATTTGTTACTCAAAAATTACTCTAAAAGCATCAAGTTTTTAAAAATTCTATGAAAAACTACACGCACTCTGATTACTGTTTTTCTTTAAAAAGTTATGCTGAAATTATTAGGGGCGGGGGGAGAGTACGCACATGTTAGTAAATGTGATGGTAAAAGTAGGCTCATTCTTTTTTTTTTTTTTTAAATGTTTGTTTAAACAGAGACAGAGTGTGAGCAGGGGAGGGGCAGAGACAGAGGGAGACACAGAACCTGTGCTGAGCTGTCAGCACAGAGCCCGACGCGCGGCTCAAACTCATGAACCGTGAGCTCGTGACCTGAGCCAAAGATGCTTGCCTAAGCGACTGAGCCACCAGGTGCCCCAAAAGTAGACTCATTCTTCATACGGCGAGCCCCATCAGGGCCCAGCATTTGCAGAGCGAACCCCAGTGGCTTCTGGGGCTTTCTGGGGCTGTCCCAGCTAAAAGAGTTCCATGACAAAGTCTTTCTCTGACCATGGCTTGACCTCTGCTGGACTCCCCCCTCTGCTATTGTCACCAAGGTGATAATCGTTCCCATGAATGTTAGGTTTCCGGAAATGTGTGACCTGCTTCTCTGTTAATCAGACAGATGTGTGTCTGTTTTAAATCCTCTAGACAGACACCATCCTCTCCTAAGAACTTCAAGCAAAATGTCAATGCTGTTTTAAGTCACAGTTTCACATTTTTCGAACTTGCTTGGGAGTTCCTTCGAAATCAGCAAGCTCTGGTTGGACGCTGACTTTGTCCGACTCTGAGAGAAGTTTCTCAAGCTTAGAGGGCTGTCATGACACACAATTAACGAGCAGTTGTGATGCCAACACGGTAGAAAAGAAAGAGAATTTTTTAAAAAACGGTAAAAGAGTGAGGGGCTTGCTTAGATAAGATGGGAAAGAGACCTCGCACCGCACTTCACGAGGGAAAATTAATGCTCTGTTTCCTTCAGAGCCAAAGGGGTCAGAGCTGATGCAAATCACACCCCCTCACTTCCTCCGCAGTCTTGGGGTAATAAATAACTCTATGGTCTCTGTATTTTATGACAGATCCAACTAGAACTAAAGCCATGGCAATATAAATTAGCATAAAAGATGAATCACTTCTTCCTTTTATCCAGCCCCAGACATGAATTCCTTCCCTTCTCAGCCCCTGAAGTTCTACCATCGCCTGACCTTTTTAGGACCTTACCCGACAGTGGGCACCGTGCTCTGTCGCATACCTGGACCAGAGCTAAGAACCGGTGTGCAAAAACTGCCTCCCGGCAGCCATCCCACGCACGGCAAACTGCAGGACACCCCCTTCAAGTCAGAGCGTATTTACTCCTGTGTACACGTAATTCTCACAAGTTTGTCACTACATTTGAATTTAAATTTTATGTATTTATATTTTAAAGTAAGCTCTATGCCTGGGGCACCTGGGTGGCTCAGTTGGTTAAGCGTCCGACTTTGGCTCAGGTCATGATCTCACGGTTCATGCGTTCGAACCCCACATCGGGCTCTGTGCTGACAGTTCAGTGCCTGGAGCCTGCTTTGGATTCTGTATCCCTCTCTCTCAAAAATAAATAAACAGTAAAAAAAAAAAAAAAAAGTAAAAATAAAATAAAGTAAGCTCTAGGTCCAACATGGGGCTTGAACTCATGACCCCAAGACCAAGAGTTGCATGTGCTCTATGGACTGATAAGCCAGCCGGGTGTCTCGTTTTGTTGCTAAATTAATATATATCGTTTCCAAGCTCACAGGACTTGTGACTAGGAAGCAATGAATTAGGTGGAAACACTACTTTGTAGGGGGTAAAAACAACTGAAAATCAGGCCAAGAGTTAAAAAGCTTATCAGATTCAGAATGAAAGGAGGGTCAAGAGTGCTGAGACCTGTGGCAGGTTGCAGAAATGGCCACAGTTCTGTGCAGCTCCCCCTGTCGAGAGCCAGAATCTGTTCCTTCATTCCTCGAATCCAGCTGGTCTAGTGAATGCCCTGGCCAAAGAACATGGAAGAAGTGACTTGTGAATCCTGACTTGGGCCTTAGGAAGCCTTGCACACTGGAACCAGAAAAGACCCCGAATAGCCAAAGCAATCTTGGCGTCATAATCCTGGACTTCAAGCTGTATTACAAAGCTGTAACCATCAAGACAGGATGGTACTGGCACAAGAACAGACACTCAGATCGATGGAACAGAATAGAGAACCCAGAAATGGACCCACAAATGTATGGCCAACGAATCTTTGACAAAGCAGGAAAGAATATCCAATGGAATAAAGACAGTCTCTTCAGCAAGTGGTGCTGGGAAAACGGGACAGCGACATGCAGAAAAATGAACCTGGACCACTTTCTTACATCATACAGAAAAATAAACTCAAAATGGATGAAAGACCTCAATGTAAGAAAGGAAGCCATCAAAATCCTCGAGGAGAAAGCAGGCAAAAACCTCTCTGATCTTGGCCGCAGCAACTTCTTACTCAACACGTCTCCGGAGGCAAGGGAAACAAAAGCAAAAATGAACTACTGGGACCTCATCAAAACAAAAAGCTTCTGCACAGCGAAGGAAACAATCAGCAGAACTAAAAGGCAACCCAGAGAATGGGAGAAGATATTTGCAAACGACATATCAGATAACGGGTTAGTATCCAAAATCTACAAAGAACTTATCAAACTCAACACCCAAAAAATAATCCAGTGAAGAAATGGGCAAAAGACAAGAATAGACACTTCTGCAAGGAAGACATCCAGATGGCCAACCGACACATGAAAAAATGCTCAACATCACTCATCATCAGGGAAATACACATCAAAACCACAATGAGATACCGCCTCACACCTGTCAGAATGGCTAACATTAACAACTCAGGCAACAACAGATGTTGGCGAGGATGCACAGAAAGAGGCTCTCTTTTGCACTGCTGGTGGGAATGCAAACCGGGGCAGTCACTCTGTAAAATAGTCTGGAGCTTCCTCAAAAAACTAAAAACTACCCTACAACCCAGCAACTGCACTACTAGGCATTTATCCAAAGGATACAGGTGTGCTGTTTCGAAGGGACACGTGCACCCCCATGTTTATAGCAGCACTGTCGACAACAGCCAAAGTATGGAAGGAGCCCAAGTGTCCATCGATGGATGAATGGAGAAAGAAGATGGGGTATATATATATATATATATATATACAATGGAGTATTACTCGGCAATCAAAAACAATGAAATCTTGCCATTTGCAACTACGTGGATGGAACCGGAGGGTATTACGCTAAGTGAAATCAGTCACAGAAAGACAAATATCATATGACTTCACTCATATGAGGGCTAAGGGAAGGGAAGCAAAAATAATATAAAAACAAGGAGGGGGACAAAACAGAAGAGACTCTTAAATATGGAGAACATACAGAGGGTTACTGAGGGGTTGTGGGAGGGGGGGATGGGCTGAATGGGTCAGGGGCACTAAGGAATCTACTCCTGAAATCACTGTTGCACTATATGCTAGCCAACTTGGATGAAAATTAAAAAAATAAATTAAATTAAATGGCAAAAAAGAAGAAGAAGAAGCCTTGCGCGCCGGCGTTCTTTCTGGGAACCCTGCCGGTCACTGTATGAACAAGCCTGGAATAGCTTGCCGGACGATGAGAGGGACGTGGCCCGATCTCCTCTGTCACCTCAGTGGACAGGCCGCCAACGTCCAGGAGCACGGCCTCCTCGCTGACCGGAAGGGCGTGCAGCCGTGAGCAGAACCGCCCGGCCTGCCCGCGCTCCAAACGGTGAGCTGGAGGAACGGGCTGCTGTCTCAGAGCACTAAGACCCGACGGCTCGTTGTGGCCGGTGCTGCCCACGCGTCGAGACCCTTCAGTAAAGGAAACGGTGCTTACAAACCCAACGTAAAGACGGTGGGTGGATTCCTGCTCGGGTGTTGGGTTCCTCTCACTGACCAGCCGCCCGATGTCGTCAGGGCCGCCTGGTGGTGTCTGTGCCCCGCTGGGCGTCGTTGGACAGACACGGCTAAGGGGGAGGACGCACGGGAGCCCCGGGCACAGTGGCACGCGGTGAGCTCGATCGGGCGGCGCCGGTGTGAGCCCCCCACCTCCGTCCCCAGCGCTACCCGAACGGCCGAGCCTCATTCTTTCTCCCTGGACCACTTCTCCTTCTCCGGCAGAAGAGCAGACATCAGGGCTGCTGAGGAGGAAGAGGCCTGTTTTGCCTCACGCAGCTCCAGCGCGGGCCACACTGGCGTCCGGACGTGGCTCTCTGGGTCCCCACAAATGCTGAGTGGGACCCGGGAACCTGGGTGTCGCCGGCACACGTGTGAGGACGACGCCCCCTGGCAGTGTCCGAAGGGGACCCGGGATCAGGTCCTGAGGACTGCAGCCTAGAAGCTGAAAGAGAAGCCCCGGGAAGAACAGACGGGGGAAGGAAACGGCGGAGGGCTTTCGGCGCAGACGTCAGGGGAAGGGTTTCCAGGGAGGGAGTGGTTCCTCGGGTCAGATGTCACCGGCCAGGACGGTAAGACAGACAGGTCCTGAGAAGCATCGGGGAGACATTGCAACGTGGGGGTGCTGCTGGTGTTGGCAAGGACAGCTACAGAGGAGTGTGGGGGCAGAAGGTGGTTCCTCCCCGTGGGGCTCCACTCTGGAGTTCGTCCTACCGACCGGGTCCTTTTCCCCACAGCTCCAAACCTGGGTCAGGTACCTCACCCCTGCACTCCCACTACAGGCACTGAATACATACCTTTAACTTGCATTGCAACCCACTTGCGGATTTGCACGGATTTCTGCGTATAGACTCAAGACCGACAGGCCCTCTATAGGATGGCCGTTAGGTCTAGAAACATGGAGACCAGTATTCGCACCGAATATAGCTTAGTTGGCTGCTTGGTTGCTTTATTTACTTGCGTACTTACTTACTTACTTGTTTTTACTATGTTCCAGACTTGATGGGCCACTTCCTCTTGGGATGAGGAGACGGTTAGGAACTACTAGAGGCTGAGTATGTCCAAAACAGAGCTTCTGATCCCCGCCCGCCTCCACGCCGCCCTGCTCCAGCCCCCCACCCCACAGCATCCCCTCTGTCAGAAATTAACCACGCCCACCCCTCCCACTGCGCAGGCCTGACTCTGGCATCCTCCTTGACTTCTTTCTCTGGAGCACCATGCCCGATCCTTCAGCAAACCTTGCCTTTTCTTTTCGGTACAAATCTTGCACTTCTCTGCCCCACCACCCAAGCTCACCGTTACTCGCAGGACTGCGATAACAGCTTAGCTTCCCATCAGGAATTTCTGCATAAGCTTTGCCCTCCTATAATCCAGTCTCACAGAGACATGAGCTTATAAACCAGGTCCATTCTTTCACTCTCTGCTTAACAGCCACCACTGGAATGAGGAGAAGCCAAATTCACCACCCCCTGACTAGGGGCCACACTCTTCCCCCACACTCTCCCCTGGCTCACAGGATCTTTTTCTCTGGGCCTTTGCACTCGCTGCTCCCTAGCTCTGGAACATTCCTCCTCTGGCTCTTCACATGGATAACTCGGTCTCAGCCTTCAGGTCTCACCCAATGGCCACCTCCTCCTAGAGGCACCTTTCACCACTCCTTTTGTGGTGGTTTAAATATATGTCCATATATATATATATATTTTTTTCTTTTTTTTTGAGAGACAGACAGGCAGAGGGAGTGCAAGTGGGGGAGGAGCAGAAAGAAGAGGGAGTGCAAGTGGGGGAGGAGAGAGAATCCCAAGCAGACTCCGCACCCTCAGCATGGAACCCGACCAGGGCTTGAACTCACGAACTGTGAGATGGTGACCTGAGCTGAAATCAAGAGTTGGTTGCTTAGCTAAGCCACCCAGGTGCCCATGTCCATACATTCTTAACACTTCTCCCTTCAAAAGGCAGAATCTAATTCCTACCCTCCAATCACGGACTGGACTCAATGACTCTCTTTTCACCAATGGAATGTGATGAAGGCAATGCTATGTGACTTCCAAGGCTAGGTTATAAAAAGGGTAGTTTCTGCCTGGCTCTCTCCCTCTGGGGAAAGCCAGTGCCATGTCATAAGGACACTCCAGCAACCTACAGAGAGGCCTGTGTGGGGAAGAACTAAGGCCTCCTGCCAACGGCCAACATCAACCTGGCAGCCGTGCAAGCCAGCCACCGTGGAAGGGTCCTTCTCAGCCAGTGAGGCCTTCAGGTGACGTGGCCCCGGCTGACAGCTCGACTATAACTTCGTCAGAGACCCTGATCCAAAACCACCAGGCTGAGCCAGTCCCAAATTCCTGACCCACAGAAACTGGGAGAATAATACACGCGGACCACTGTTTAAGCCACTCAATGTTAAGGCAGAATTTGTTACATGGCAATAGGTAACTCTTATGCCATATAAGATAGCAACGTCTTTACTCCCATGCCTTACTTTCCGTCACATCATCATGTTTATTCTCTTCCCAATTGTTACCACTATCTGAAACGATGGCATTTATTTCTTAATTGCCCCTATTTCTACAAAGGTCTCAAGGTGATACCCAAATTCCTTGACACACGAGGCCATGAAACCACCTTTCCAAATGTGCTTCCGACCACTGCCCTCCCGGCTCCTTCTGGGATGGTTTCGACGACGCCAACCAGTTCTCCAGTTCTCTGGATGCCAGATGCTTGTGCAACAACTCAATTATGACACCGTCTACCTAGAGCTGGGTCAGATCCCGCAAGTTCAAAGGGCTCAGACCCACAAGACTGCCTTCACTTCAGATACCAGTTCCAAGTCTGGGGTCACCCATACTTCTGAACTACCAGCTCCAAATTGGGGGTCCCCATGACCTCCTCCTCCTCAGGTTCAAGAATTTGCCAGAGTGGTGCACAGAACTCAGAAAGCAGTTTCCTCACGTCTGCCCTCTCCAGAAGCACTTTCTAGCACCTGAATGGGTCCACCAGCCCAGAAGTTCTAGAGTTTTTACAGAGCTCCAGCTCCCAACCCCCACCCCAGAAGTCAGAGGTTAGGCTGTGGAACTCAAAGTTCCAGTCCTTCAATCATTTGGTCTTCCTGGTGACTACGCCCCACCGGTACCAGAAAGACCAAATGATGAGGGTGCTGGAAATTTCAAAAGCAAGATGCAGAAATAATTGAAACCTACGAAGGGATTTTTGTCAGCCCTTTGCTAGAAATTCTTGGACTTTGTGATTTTTTTTTTTTTTTTTTTTTTACGTCTTGAGAAAGGGTACATTGGCCTCCAAAAAATAAAAAAGTTACTTTTAGTCAGTATTCTACTTTGATTCTTAGCTTTCAAAGCATAGTTCTGGTTGAGGAAAGCGGGACATTATCCCCACCCTTCTCATCATCGTGCTGTTATGCACCCGGCCTCCCGCGAGTGGCTGAACCGCGCAGGAAGGCTGCAGCGGGTGTCGGTAGGAGACTCGTGCACACCATAGGAAGGGGAGACCGACTGCCCGGATCCAGTGCGCTGGCAGAACATGGCACCGGGATGGCACACGGTGACACGGCCGAGGCGCTGAAGAGCACTGCCCATCGGAGGGAGCCTGTGGTCAGATAAGACTTCTGTGCAGACAAAACACTGGCCTGAGTCTCTCGGGCGCAGCAAAACACGCCTGACTGCTTCCCACTGAAATCCCAGTTTGATGCTTGGGCACTTAACCAGAAAGCCACATCCAGATCAGAAGTGAGTTTCTGAATCTCGTGAATCAGCCTTATCAGTGACTTCGTTCACTAAATCAAGGCAGTTTCTTTACAGCAACTGAAGAGCACAGGCCCAGAGGCCGAACAGGGCCTCTCCAGTCGGGGAGGGTCCAGGAGGGCTAGTGTATCCAGAGGCAGGGGCTTAGGAGTGGCTCGGGCTCCGGTGTCATTCGGCTCCCCTCCCCCACCCTCACATCTGCCCATCCTCCCCCAAGTCAGACCTCAGTGCCCCATGGGGGGGTGGGCTCTGTTTGTTCCGCATCGCGGATCGCTCAGAACCTCAGGGGCTGGCCTGGGAGCGTCCTCAGTAACAGGGGCCACTGCGCACGCCGGGAAGTATCAGAAAGCAGCATGCTCTGTTTTATGGGCATGTCCTCTGACCGTCGGACCCACACAACCCAGGTCCCCAATCCTGTGGATGGACCTTCTTGCCTGCTTTACCGAGATGTCCCTCACATACAATCCACTCACGTCAACTGCACAGCTTGGCGGCTGTGCGACCATCCCCACAGTCAACGTTAGAGTATTTTCATCCCTCCGAAAGGAAACCCCGTACTCTTTAGCATCACTGCCCATCCCTCCCCCCACCCCACCCCCGCCTCTCCCTCGCCCTCCTCTAGGCAACCACGGATTCTCTGTCTGCACACCTGCCTATTCTGGACGTGCCACATAAATGGAATCTGCCATATGCATGGTTTGCGATTGGCTTCTTCCATTTAACACGCCTTCAGGGTCCCCCCCCGCGTTGTAACATACATGACTGCTTCATTTCTTTTTCCTGTCGGATAATCTTCCATTGTTCCATATGTAACAAACATCTCATCTATTCATTCATCGGTGGATGGACATCCGGGCTTTCCCACCTTCTGGTCGACTCTGGATAATTCTGGAGGGTGCTGCTGTGAACAGCTGTGTACTCGTTTTTGAGAGGACGTGTGCATTAGATGGGCTTGTGGGGTTCCAGACCTTCTGACGCATTTGTAAATACTGTATGTATATACACCTTCCAAACACGAAGGTGTAGAACGTCCACACGTGAAGAGCCCACGTGTACAGGCTCAGCACAAGCTCCTCGCAGCCCTTCCAGATCCTGTACAACGCCACCTGCCTTTCCATGCGGGCCTGCGAGTCAGACCTGGGGCTCACCTACTTGTGCTCCTCGCGCAAGATCCTTAGCTCTCCTGACCTGCTCGTCTACAAGTTAGAGGTAATGACAGGACATCCCACCACACCTGCTCTTTTTCTTTTTTTAACGTTTTTAATTTTTTTGAGAGAGAGAGAGAGAGAGAGCGCGCGTAAGTGGGGGAGGGGCAGGGAGCGAGCGGGACAGAGGCTCTGAAGCAGGCTCTGTGCTGACAGCAGAGAGCCCAGTGTGGGGCTCGAACTCACGAACCATGAGATCGTGGCCGGAGCCGGGCGCCTAACCGACTGAGCCCCCCAGGCGCCCCTACACCTGCTCTTGACGATTACATAGGCAGTGCCTCTAAAATGTTGAGCTCAACGCCTGGGTCAGGCACTCTTGGGTGTGACACCTTCATGACCTGGCCAAAGTGAACCCCCTCTGCCCACCAAAACGATCTCATGCTTTTCCATTTCTTTGCCTTTGCATCTACCACGCTCCCGCTTGAAATCTCCCCCTCCGCCACCCCCACAGAACTCCCTCTGGCTCTGGCGACGTGCCATCCATCTGTCGGATCGGCCTCCACCCGAGCCACCCAGCCCTTCTGAACATTCCTGTAAACGGACACGTTCTCTTTCTGCTAAGCACCTCCCGGAAGTTCTTTCTCTTAAAGCACTAAACTGGTGAGCAATGGTGTGCTTCTCATCTGCCTTGGCCCAGTACCTACGGCGCCCCGCCAAGCCCCCCATCACCAACATGGCTGCCTGAGGGCCTACACTGTTCCCGTCTGCTCTCTTCCCAGGGGCTCAGCAACACGGGCACCTGTGTACCCTTTCACCTGAGGGCACTTACAGAGCAAGCAGGCCCCGGGAGGTGGGCAGGATGGTGAATAAGCTGAGCACCTTTTACAAAACGCCCCTCCTGAAGCTTGTGACCCTGTGGGTGAAACCGAGGTGCCAGCCTCAGTGTGACGAGTCTGGGTGGGGCACAAGGAGGGGGTTCAGAGGAGGGCGGGGCTGGTCCTTTCCTGGACTAAGGGTCTAAGAAGCTTTCTCAGAGGGGTTAATGCCAGTCTTGACAGATGAATATGTGATGGCAGGGCGGGCCGTGCGAGGGAGTGAAAAAGCCTGAACAAAGGAGATATATGACACATCAGGACACTGAGAGGGAGAAGGGGACAAGGAAGGAGGGAGAACAGGAGGGAGCAAGGGAGGACGAACAAGCCTACTGGCTAAAGTGGGACGACCCAGGGAGGGTTTTACTTTGTGTTTGGGTCCTAGAGCCTCCAGGTGTCACTTCTTGGCCACAACCTGGAAGGTGACAGAGAGACCGAAAGGCTGACAAAACGCAGTATGAGGAGGTCTGAGAACAGGATCCTGGTCTGGGGGAAGAAGGTAGGGAGGGGATTCAGAGCTTAGACTTCCTCCTAGGGCCACCGGGCAGGAAGTGAGGGTAGAGGCAGAGAGATAAGTCTGACAGGAAGCTGAGGGAACAAAGGAGTCACACCTGATAACAGACGAGGAGGGTGAGCGGGTGGGGGAGGAGGAAGGTGGCTTAGGGGAGAAGCGAAGGTTAGAAAGACCAGCTGGGGAAGGGGGAAGAGAGACCAAAGACTGCTGGGCAACGGGGGGCCTCCGGAGGCTGGAGAGAATGTGGGGATCCGGGGCCCTGATGAACGTGCTGGAGAGAACCCCCAGCAGTGCTCAGTCACTGGTGAACGAGCAAAGGTCAATGGTGGACCCACTCAGAGGGGAGGATGAACAAGGAGGTGGAGTGGAAGGTCAAGGGGGCCAGTGATTGATGGCTTTAAAAAAAAGGATAGTGGTGATATCTAGGCTGGATAGGGAAGAACTGTGGCCTTAATGGCGGAGAGTTTCAGGTCATCAAGAAGACCCAAGAGCAGGCTGGGGAGGCTTGAGAGTTCGGAGGACAGAAACATGTAGCAAGAGAGAGGATATCAAAGCTTAAAATTCTGGAGTGCGTTCCCCACGATATACCATACGCCGGGTCATGAAACAAGTCTCAATGAATTTAAGAAGATTGTGAAACCCTCACTACAATTTAATTTGGGAACATTTCCATCACCCCAAAAAGAAACCCCATGTCTACTTGCAGTCACTCTCCATTCCCACCACCATTCCCTGCAGGCAACTAGCAACCTACTTTTGGTCTCTATAGATGTGCCTTTTCTGAACTTTCCATATAAACTGAATCCTACAATAGATGGTCTTTTATACCTGGCTTCTTTTACTTAGCATAATGTTTTTCAGATCCACCCACACTGTAGCTTGTATCAGTAGTCTGTTCTTTTCTACTGTCGAGCACTATTCCCTTGAATGGATATACCACGTTTTATTTACCCATTCACCAGTTGAGGGACACTTGAATTTCCAGTTTGGGCTTATTACGAATTATGCTGCTCTGAATATTTTCATATAAGTCTTTGGGTAGACATAGGCTTTCATTTCTCTTGGGCACATACCTAGAAGTGGAACTCCTCAGGCCTATGGTAATTCTGCACAGGGGAGGGGCAGGGAGAGAGAATCCCAAGAAGGCTCCACGCTGTTAGCGTAGGGCCCGACATGGGGCTCAGTCTCACAACCGTGAGATCGTGACCTGAGCCAATATCAAGAGTCAGATGCTTCACCAACCGAACCATCCAGGTGCCCCTGATTTGTACTTTTCTCATGATTAATGGTGTTGAGCATTATGCATCTTTTCATGTACTTATCAACCATTTGTATAGCTCCTTTGGCGAAATTTTCAGTTTGTGACTGGGCTGTGTATCTTCTTATTACTGAGTTGTAAGAAGTCTTGATGTGTTCTAGATACGAGTCCTTTGCTAGATACATGATTTGAAAATATTTTCTCCTAGTCTATAGCTTGGATTTTCATTTCCTTAATGATATCTTTTGAAGAGCAAACATTTTTAATTTTAATGAAATCCAATTTATCCGTTTCCCCCTTTAAGGATCATGCTTTAGGCGTCAAATCTAAAAAAAGTCTTTGTCTAATCCAAGGTCATAAAGACTTTTCTCCATCTTCTAGAAATTTTACAGAGGAATTAAATTAGAAATCCATAAAAATAAGACATACTAAAAAAAAAAACCCATAAACAAAACATACGGGAATTAAATAACACATTTCTAAATAATCTACCAGTCCAAGAAGAGACAATTAGGTAAATTAGAAAATATTTTAAACAGAATGATGTATTTCCATAAACATTTAAAAAGCAAAAAATATAAGAGGGCATTTCTTAAATGTTGCGCGTATCATTTGCCCTCTTCTCTTTCAGCTATTTACATCCTTTTCTTCTCCAGAGTCAAAACTCTCAGCAAGAACGTTTATATTCAAGTATCCAAATTTACGCTCAGGTGTTCGTTTCTTTGCCTTACGCTCCTCAGTAGCATGTGATGCAGCCTGTGGAGGCTTTGCTCCACTGGCATATCCTTCCCGGGGGTCCCACTGAGCTCCTCGTGGCTCAATCCAGCAGAAGAAGAACTTCTGTCTTCCTCTTACTTGTCCCCTCGGCAACACAAGTGCCAGCTCTCCTCCTCACTCTCTGCCCGCCATGTTTGTGCCTCTCTGCTTCCTTCTCCACCCCTTCTCCTTAGGACCTCCTCCATCCCACGTCTTCAATGGCCGTCCACACGCAGATGATCTCATGCATATATTCCCAGCCCAGGTCCCTCCTCTGACTTCACCCACAGGGCCCACAGTCCTCCGCCTGCACCATCGCTCGGCTGTTCTCAAAGGCCTCTGCAACTCAATCTGTCCAAATCCAAACTCATGATCTCCCTCTCCCAGCCCAAGTTTTCTTTGGAAATCTTTTCTTTCAATAGATGGTACCATCTGCCCAGCCACCAGCCTGGAACCTAAGAGGCATCCAGGGTATATCCAATCCATCATTACATCTCATTGATTTACTTTCACATATCTCTCAGATAGTTGATACCCTCTCCATCTTAGCTAACAGCATCCCTGTCTCTCCCTGGGACTATGGTCCAGCCACCTAGATAGCCTCCCCCAAATCCACAGGCACCCTCACTCAACCTGGGGTCAGAGAGGCTCGTCGTATCACAATCATGTCATGGCACTCTCCTGCTTCAAAGGCTCTCATCATAACGACGAGACATTAATGTGGTGTAACTGGCCTCTTCCAATTTCATCTCTACCCGCTTTCTAGTCTCTTCTCTGAACCACACTCCGCCCCCAAACTATGTATTTGGGTCCTTTACTGGTTCCTTGCGCCCCTTATTTCCCCTCTAACCAACCACATGGCCTTTGCACATGCCATCTCTTCTGCCTGCAACATGTTTCCCTCCCCCTTTTGCCATGGCAATTCCCATTTATCCTCCATATCTCTGTCACGCATCACTCCTACAGGGAAGGCTTCCCTGACCTCCCTGACAAGGTCAAACACTCCACTTATTACCAACTCCCATGTTTCTTTTTAGCACCCACTGCAGCTACTATCTTGCCATCTCATTTGGGTGACTGTATGATTTGGGTCTGTCTTCCCAATTAGAGTGTAAGTTCCATGAGGGCAAGTCCCACAGTTGGTTTTGTTCATTGTTGCACCCTTAGTGCCCGGCACGAAGCTTGGGCACATAGCAGCCACTGAAAAATACTTGTTGAATGCATAACTGAGTCATGGTAAGGTCATCCAGGGTGAAAATGGGACTGAAATGAAGAAGACAACGGCGAAGGAAGACATGTGGATGGCTTCAAAGAATAAAGGTGGGGGGTGACCAGACAGGAAAGTGGCCAAGGAAGAGGTGAAGATCACAGAGACAACGGTGGGCGCCCCCAGGGTGCAAGGCTGTATGAAAGTGGAGTGTTGTGGGGGTACAGAAGCAGGCATGGACAAAAGAAAAACAAGTTCTCCCAGAGACCCACCCCCTGCCTGGGCCAAATTTCTTCAAGAGAAACAGAAAGTGTCCCTCATAATCAGTATCCGAAGGGCTACGGTTTTTCTTAGGGGAAGCCAGAAAGCCATCACTTGCTAAAGGAAGTTGTCAGTCAGTGACAATGGGGCACACGGTACACATTCCGGCTGGCCATCGAGTCCCCGAAGGTCTGCCAAGGTGCCACTACGGAGGACTGGGTAAACGAACACAGAAAGCTCTCTACTCCCAAACTGTCACACGGCGTCTCATCAGCAGCTCTTTTTGATTCTTTATCAGAAGCCGAAAAGCAGATCTTTGAGGCTCAAACTAAAATACTTTCCATGAAGACACGTACCTTGGTCCATCCAGAAAACTGGATAAAGGTGTCCTGGGGCAAGTCTGGGATCCCGCTGGGAATAGAGAAGTTCCCCGTGTAAAAGGCCGGGAGTGTGTAGTTGGACGGGTGGGGGGCAAAGGCTTTCTCCTGGCGGCCATGGTTACGGCCATGCCAGCCTCCCAGGTGGCTGCGCACCGCATGCTCGGTGTCCAGCGGGAAGATCATCCAGTCCGTGAGGACGCTGGAACCGAGGGTCAGGTTAGAAATAAGACCCTGAAAAGGAGAAACGGAAATGAGCTGGGGTGGGAAGAGAAAGGCGTCAAGTGTCTCGTGTCCCTACCCTGAATTCTTAGGGAAAGCAAACTGGGATGTGAAACACCAACAGTAAATGAGACTCAAATGAGGCGCACGCCAAAGTGGCATGTTGCTTGAGGCCAGAGCTTTCGACCCCGTGCCCGCCATGTTGAGTGCTTGGTTCAAAGTCATCGCTGAATGGAAGGGATGATGGAATCCATGGAATGGGAGAACGCATGGAGTCGGGAATGCAGAAGGTGTAGTGGGGGAGGGGGGCAGACCCCGCCCCTTCATATAACCAGGAGCAAGTCTTGGCATTGAGCCCCTCAGCAGCACTCTGGGATGATCCCACCGAGTCCGTTCACCTGCTGTGGAACTCAGTGAGGCGGCGTAAACGAGAATACTTTGATATCTGGGAAAGGCTAGGCACGGAGTGACGATAATGGTGACCCTCAGACCTGCATGCTGGAGTTGCTCTATTTGTCCAGCGGCTTAGCGGGCTGGGGCGTCCCTGGCCCCATCGAGGCCTATGCTCACGGCTTGCCTAGCTTCCCCTTCCCTGCCTTTTATGTGGCGAACTTCTCCATTCCCAGTCAGGTCCCAAATTTCTCCCAGGCCACCTCTCGATACCCAGCCTCCACTGCCCACTTAGTAAACCCAATAAACATTGGCCAGGCAGCCATGTGCCAGGCTCTTTGCTGGGCACTACGGCCAGAGACTACACAAGAATGTCTGTCACTGCAGGGGCCAACGTGGCCTGTGACAGCCAAGCAGGAAGGCCACTAGCCACAGCCTGAGCACAAGGACTTTAACCGGGACATCTCTACTGGAGACAAAGGTGGCCCCTGCACGATCATTCCCTAGGAGTGTAATTGCCCTGCCTCTGAGCCGCATCAACGGGGTCAGGAAACAGTCCCACACACCTGTTCTGGCCTAGGCCGAGTGATGCCATAAATCTTTCCATGGGGGCCTGCTGTCCTCTAGCAGATGAGGAACTATCTGCAGGGAAGCCTGTATCTCAACATCCTTGCAGCTCGCGGAGCCTCGTGCAGAGCATGAGCCTAACAAATGTTTGCCGAATCATGCTCTGAAAATGTTTTCCAAGGAAAAACGTTTGGGTCGGGGCTAGCCACCCGGACACAGAGGAACCAGCAGGGGTGAGAGGCCACGCACCGAGGGAAAAGCCTTCCTACGCCTCAAGGCTTCATCACGGACGGTCCACACCCAGCAAACGGGGCCGACCAAAGGCTAAGCTGGCTTGGTTGGCCACGAAGCCCCTTTCAAGAGCTAGGTGGGCTTTTTTAAGCAAAGGAAAAGCTTGGTGGAGAGGCTTCCTCCTTCTTTCTACAGGATGACAGAACCCGAACACAAGGGAAGGGTTCTCTTTGCAAAGCTCAACTTTCTCATCCTGCAGAGGAGGGCAGGTCCTCAAAATACACGAGCTTTGAAGTTGCAAAACAAATCATGGCAGGTTCAATCACCAAACTTGGCAAAGTGTGTGTGTTTTTAAAAACCGCTTCTACGTGAACAGGGCTGGAGGAGAAGAATGTATGTGCGAGAGTTTTTAAATGGCTTTACAAAGACTTCCTCGGGTGGCACAGACACAGTCCTATCGACCTCGACAGCGAGGCTGGTCCTACCTTGAAATCATTGATGTATCTGCCATAGTTCACACGCCCCATGTTCTCCACCAGAAGGTCCAGAGTGGCTCCGGCTTGCCCTGTTATGTTCAGAGTGATCACGTAACTTCGCTCCAGGACTCCCTGGGGCACCTGTGGGGTCAGAGTCCGGTGGGAATTAACTGAGGTGAGAAGGGCAACAGAGCTCGGCTGGCTCAGCCGTCACACTCATTTTCCTGCCTTGAGGTGTCACCAGACTCAGGAGACAGTGCTCTGCCGGCCCCTTTGCCCAAGCCACCGGCCAGGTGGCCAAGTTCCTCCAAACACTGCTTCCAAAACAGGCAACCCACCAGGCACAGCTCAGAGCAAGGGAAGGTCTAGGCTGGCTTCCTTTGCTCTGGGATGTTTGCTGCACGTCTTTTTTCTTTTAATTTTTTTTTTATTACCTTTATTTATTTTTGAGAAACAGAGTGAGACAAAGCATGAGCGGGGGAGGGGCAGAGAGAGAAGGAGACGCAGAATCCGAAGCAGGCTCCAGGCTCTGAGCAAGCGGTCAGCACAGAGCCCGATGCGGGGCTCGAACCCACAAACTGTGAGATCACGACCTGAGCCGAAGTCGGACGCTCAACCGACCGAGCCACCCGGGCGTCCCTACTGCACGTCTACTTTTAATAGGAAGGGAACGGACCCGACAACTCCAGGGGGGGATTCCTACTACGGGAGCCCCTCTGTGTTCTCACAGCACAAAAGGCAGTCATAAAAAGTGGCTTCTACACAACGTGGAGAGATGAGACCAAAAATCAGATAAATGAGATAAAAATCAGAGAGTTAGGTGGAGCAGTCTCACCTCAAAATACCTGATAGGATGCATTAACCACGAAAATTATATAATAGAATGAGAACAAACAACTGAAGTTTTACTGACTAGAATTCACGAAGACGACCCACCCCTAAACTGGAATTCAACACACAATGGCTGTCAGTACATACACGGGCAACACACACATGGTGTCCTAGAAACGTGCTCCCGCTGAAATGAAAGCCTTTGATCACAGCAGAATGGAAACGTTTTAATTTAAAAATTTCTGAACAAATTTCCACGGTTAGAAAAATCTCTTCATGTGCTTTTTCACATGATTACTCCAGTGGAAGGAATGGAAATCCTCTAATGTTTCTTCCCTGCGCCGTGAAACAAAGTTCTTTGTGTATTGTGGCTATGATTACCATGAACAATCCCTCTGCATAGAATTTCTCACGCAGGATGAAGGCACAGAGCTAAACGAATCGCGGTTCCCGCGTGTTCAAAATGGGGCCCGTCCTCCAGGAGCAAAGGAGACATGGGTGACATCCTGTGGTTGGTCAGAGAGGACGGCCTGGGCTGGGGAGACCAGGAAGGTTTCCACGAAGGGGGCTGGCTTGAGCACACCCTTCCAGGTGCAGGCAGAGGGAGCATGGGTGAGGCCACATCAGCAAGCAAGGGCCACAGCTAAGGGACATCGAGAGGAGGGGCAGAGCCGGAGTGTAGAAAGGTGCACAATGGCCTCGAATGCCCCATTTCCAAGCACAGACCACACATCCCCCCGTTGGGGCAGACACACACAGCTCAGAGACAATTCTTACCCCGTCCACGGCGACATAGGCGCGGTCACGGACTCCATTGAGGGGTGATGACAGGGGTGTGGGGTTGCTGCAGTCTTGAGGAAGCGTTGTTCGGTATAGCACGAAACCAAAATACTGGTGACAAAAAGAAGGAAGGAAAATACATCACTCTTTCAAAAAAGATAGCCTGGCCACCTCGATCTGTGTGAAAGTGCTGTTTCTAGAATCATAAGGAATAAAGTGTTTCTCTAGCCTCCAGCAAAAATTCAGTCTGAAAGAACTGGCTTAAATTTTTAGATCATACACTCTCGTAGCAGTCGCAGCAAGGAATCCAGAAGAGCATTTTATCAGACATCCCTTTCCCACACAAGGAAATTTGCCCAGAATCACTCAGGGGGATCCTATCATACATATCAGGAGGTTATTTACGTTACCTCAAAAACACAACATAACACAACAAAAAAAGGCAAACGGGGCGCCTGACTGGCTCAATTGGTAGAGCATGTGACTTTTTAAAAATTTAAAAAATGTTTTTAATATTTGTTTATTTTTGAAAGAGAGAGAGACAGGGTGTGACTGGAAGAGGGACAGAAAGAGAGGGAGACACAGAATCCGAAGCAGGCTCCAGGCTCCGACCTGTCAGCACAGAGCCCGATGCGGGGCTCGAACCCACGAACCGCAAGATAATGACCTGAGCAGAAGTTGGACACTTAACCGACTGAGCTATCCAGGCGCCCCTCGGTAGAGCATGTGACTCTTGATCTCCGGGTCATGAGTTCAAGCCCCACATTGGGTGTAGAGATTATTTTGAAATAAAATCTTAGGGGTGCCTGGGTGGCTCAGTCGGTTAAGTGTCCGACTTCTGCTCAGGTCATGATCTCACAGCTTGTGGGTTCGAGCCCCGCATCGGGCTCCTGTGCTGACAGCTTGGAGCCTGGAGCCTGCTTTGGATTTTGTGTCTCCCTCTCTCTCTGCCCCTCCCCTGTTTGTGCTGTCTTTCTCTCAAAAATAAATAAACATTGAAAAAAAAAATCTTGAAAAAAAAAAGACAACAACGAAGCCGACAATGTTGGTGAAACATTTTCCAGGTTCTTGGGCTGAATGTGCTCTAACATACAAAACAAGAGTCAATCAGAAACTGTTTAAAGTGGAGGGACGGGGGTGGCGGGAACAGAGACAGTGAGAGATGAGGGTGTAACCGGTGGCTAAGTCAGAAGCCAGAGATGCTGGAATCCCTGGTCCGAAAGGAAGGCCCCAGACTATCAGCCGCAGCAACAAAGAGCACCCTTGGCCTCAGCTGGTGACTTTCCTGCTCTGGATGTTAGGCAGGGTGAGTGGAACCACACCTTGTCATCCAGGGGGATCCCACAGACATCCAGTGTGGGACAGAGAAAAAGTTCCTCACGTCTAGAGCCCAGAAAGCAAGGGAGTGTATGTCAGCAAATGTGAAGGGGATTTAGACGAGGTGGAAAAAGAAACACGTTAACCCACGTTCTTGTGTTGCAGGGAAGGGCTGAACTCAAGAAATGCCACTGGGGCCACCACCCAAGGCTTCATGCACAAGGGTGCCCTCCCTCCCAGACCCCAAATCTCCACCTTTTTCTTGTTTGTTTGTTTTTTTCTTTTCAAAGTAACTGAGGTGGTAAGTCCTAGCTCAGAGGCTGAGGAGCACTGAGGAAGGGCTCCCAGGAGGGAGCAGAAGTCATAGTGCTCCCTGCAAAGCTGGCTGCGGCCGCCGGGGTGGGGGTGGGGGTGGGGGTGGGGGTGGGGGTGGGGTGGGGGCAGAGGAGCAGGGCTGCATCCCACTCCCTGCACCTGCGCTCTCCAGGGTTTCGCTGGAAATAAACACTCAGTGGGCTGGCCCCAGACCTGAAACAGCCAGGGCCCAGGGAGTGCCCCCAGTCCTAGAGCACTGCCTCGGCCAGAGATCACAGAGCAGAAGGGTCTGGCAAAGAACAGTGAGTGCAGATGTCGATGCATCAACCTGGAATTCACTTCCCAGGTTCCAGCTGCTCTAGTGACCCGACCGTGTCTTGGCCGAGACGCTCCCCTGCCTGGTGAAAAAGGCGGGTTGTATTTTCTCGAGGAAGACGCGACACAGCGGGTGTTGGCTGCAACGGGAGCAAGGATTGTATCCAGTGCTAGTGAAAGGAGGGCTTAATTCCTCATTGCATGGATCCAACAGAGTGGTTAGAACAAAATCACAAGTGTGAACAGAGTAACCAGAGGCAAAATACACTAAGATTAGATATGCCACTGTCTTATTACCGTATGGTTCAGACACCTTCCAGAAGGGGATCTCCACAGAGAGTCATCAGGGGGATCCAGATAAGTTTCCATTTCGAAAAATGGGGCTGAGATCCTAACTAGGTGTTCAAACTTAACATCACAACAAGGGGACAAAGTGACCTCATGGACATCTTGACATGGCGCTCTGAGAAGGACACAGCCCCTTTGTCACGCTCATGCCAAAAATGTTTTACTGAATCTAGTCAGTGAGGGGAAGTCTACAAGACAACTGGCCCGAACTCAGAAATGTCCATGTCACGAGAAAGAGAGAGAGGGAAAACAAGACTTAGGAATAGTGACAGAGGAAAGAAGAAAAAAGGGACATTAGAACTAAATGCGATGTGTGATCATGGATCGGAAGCTGGGTTGAAAAAAAGTTAAGGGGTGGCTGGGTGGCTCAGTCGGCTACGCATCTGACTCGGGCTCGGGGCATGACCTCATGGTCCGTGAGTTCAAATCCCGCATCGGGCTTGCTGCTGTCAGCGTGGAGCCTGCTTCTGATCCTCTGTGTCCCTCTCTCTCTGCCCCTCCCCCACTCCTCTCCCTCAAAAATAAATAAACATTTAAAAAAAAAAAGGTAAGCTATATAGGACATTATTGGATACTTGACTATAGAGTGCATATTAAATAAGATGATATCAACGTTAAATTTCTTAAGTGTGATCATCATATTGTGTTCATATAGGAAGACGTCCTTTTTCTTAAAAGATATATGCTGTAATATTTAGGGGTGACGTGTCAGGATACTGACCACAAACTCAAATGGTTAAAAAAGGGCAGTTGACTGCAGATACACACACAGACCCAACTGGCAACATTTAGTGAATCCAGGTGAAAGCTACAGGGGTGTAAATTACACTTTTCTTGCAACATTTTTAGATTTGAAGATTTCCAAAATAAAAAGCTGGGAAAAAATTTTAAAATAAATACGAGGGGCAGGCACCTGGCTGGCTCAGTCCGCCAAGTGTGCAACTCTTGGTCTCAGGGTCATGAGTTTGAGCCCCATGTCAGGCATGGAGCCCACTTAAAATAAATAAATAATAAATAAAATTCATACGAGGCAGTGCCTGGGTTAACCACATACACGCGGGCATGCATGTATGCACTGACAGGCGTTCTGCTCCCTTCAAAAGCAGGAAAAATCTCTAAGAACCTAACCTATTGAGAACACGGTCCCTACACCTTTGAGCTAACTAAGGACAAATAATTAAATGGTCTTTTTGCGCATTAAGATGGTAGTTTTCCTCTAGTAATCAAGACTAAGTAGATCAGAAATACAGTCAGAGTTATGTTGAATCAGGTTGAGCTACGTCTATTCAAGGCATGAGAAGAACGGGGTGGGGGGAATCTAGGAAGGACCACCGTGTGGTACTTAAAGCTACAGAGAGCCTGGAAATCGGTGGCGAATTTACACGGGACCCGATTTATCTGCCTACCACTTTAGCCCCTGCAGGGCAGTGCAGAAAGTACCTTTTTGTCAGTAGAAGGGTGAAGCATTACCTCTGAAGGCCTACCTGTTTCACCTGGATAAACGTCAACGGATAAAGGCTTTTTATGGGCCCAGCAGGACACAGAACGTTCAGAGCATCCTCCACCGTCTTTAACTGAAAAGAAACAAGACCAGCATTCACTCACTGTCACCTGGTCATCAGAGTGGAGGCTAATGCCACTTGCAAATTATCAAAGACATTACTGGATTGGACCAAATCCCTAAACAGACCTAAACTGTTAAAATTCTGCTCAATGCTGACCCCCAGTTGCCTTCAATCATCGCTATCCATCCCCTAACTCTCGATGAAAAATAACTCACGGTGGTCGTAAAGCGTGTCAAGCACATCTATTCGCAAATACAACCTCTATATAAAAGGCCCTTCAGGGGCGCCTGGGTGGCTCAGTCGGTTGGGCGGCCAACTTCGGCTCAGGTCATGATCTCGCGGTCCGTGAGTTCGAGCCCCGCATCGGGCTCTGTGCTGACAGCTCAGCGCCTGGAGCCTGTTTCAGATTCTGTGTCTCCCTCTCGCTGTCCCTCCCCCGTTCATGCTCTGTCTCTCTCTGTCTCAAAAATAAATAAAACGTTAAAAAAAATTAAAAAAAAAATTAAAAGGCCCTTCAAATGAATGAAAACCAAGGCTCGGAGGCTGCCTCCTCTCTAAAGCCTTCCCCAGCATCCCGGAGGGAAGTAACCAGGACTGCACCTTCCTCTGAACTTGACTGTGGCCTATTTTCCACGCCTGCATCACGTACCGGCCGCTTACCTTTGCCGTCCTTGCCGTTGTGTCAGCTTCTTAAGGGCAGAGTCTGTGTGGTGCTCACCCGATACCCAGCACATAGTAGACACTCAATAAATGCTTACTACATTTAGCCCAGACGATCGTGTACTCTCACAACCCAGGAGGCTTACTCCGAGGTAGTAACAAGGATGATGGCAGCTACCGATCGCTGAGCGCCTACCGAAGCCCAGGTGAGCGTACCTCGCACGCACACCCCAGTGAATCCTTACAACCGCCGGGTGGGGCAGCCATCACTGTCCCCAGGTTAGGGATGAGGAAACAGGTTCTCAGAGAGCCTCACGGGAGCAACGGCAGAGCCAAGGTCTGCAGTTAGGTTTGGCTCTGAACCTAGGACTTCCCGCGACTGACACTGGTTAGAAATTTTATGGACACTTTTGCAGGGATGCCTTGCTGATGTGTAACATAAGGGAAAACAAAACCTTAAGTACAATTCCATCCGTTCAGCTACTCACATGGATGCTTTTCTATGTGGACAACTAAAGAAATTCCACTCACGGTAAACGGCTTATTCCATAAACCATGTCCTCCATCAACTGAAGTCAGTTGTGTGCTAATTTGCTGTCTTAAACTGTAAACATTTAGTTCATGAGGAAAAGCTATTTCTACTCACACAATTCTTCATGGTAAATAGAATGTATTTTTGGTACTATGCTAGTTTTGTTTTGTTTTGTTTTAGCAATGTTGCTATATTAAATATTTGTACCTATTTTCTGTTGCATAAAAATACATTTCTCGGGGCGCCTGGGTGGCGCAGTCGGTTAAGCGTCCGACTCCAGCCAGGTCACGATCTCGCGGTCCGTGAGTTCGAGCCCCGCGTCGGGCTCTGGGCTGATGGCTCGGAGCCTGGAGCCTGCTTCTGATTCTGTGTCTCCCTCTCTCTCTGCCCCTCCCCCGTTCATGCTCTGTCTCTCTCTGTCCCAAAAATAAATAAAAAACGTTGAAAAAAAAATTAAAAAAAAAAAAAAAATACATTTCTCGCAGCTCCAAAACAAATCAACCTCCTCAAGTAGCCAGCAGCAAGGAGAAAAATAGAAGATACTCCGTTTACAAGTGTGATTCAAGTCTGATCAAAACTAAAGAAAGATTCCTATCACGCAGAGAGACCACATTCTTTGTAGAATGTAACACACGTATCTGACGCTAGGTGGAAAATGTCACAGGAGCTCAACCAATCATAGTATCAAAGGGCTTCACGGACGGAAAAATTATACAATCGTGTTTGGCATTTTGGTTAAAGATAAAAACTTACACTATTTTAGAATGTCAAGATTCTTAAGAAATGTGTAACTGCTTGTGGTTTTTTTTTTTTCTCTTGTGAGTTAACAGATGTAGGAGTTAGGGATTATAAAAGGGGAAATCCTGAAGACACAGATGGTCAAAACAAATTGATTTTGGCTTACGTCACTCCCGACAATGAAATGAAATCTCCCTTCTTTTTCTCTTTCCTAGAATAAAACGTCTTCAACTCCTTTTTATGATTAATTTCTAGCCATTTCCCTCTTGCTGCCCCATTTACCAAATAAACCAGAGCACAAAAATCAGTACATGATTTTGAGATGGAGGGAAGCACACTACATGTGCAAAGATCTATGACAATGCCTGTGGCTTTGGAGAACTCCCTAAAAAAATGTAAATTATGGAAAAAGAACCTCACCAAGCATAACAAGGCGGCATGTTATTCCCACAAAGGTCCTGAAGCTGCTTTGGATGACTGGTAATTGAACCAAAATGACCTGAATGATGCACAAACGTCCACCCACTCCTGCTCATGCCCTATGTGCTCACCCCGTCAATGTGACACACGCACGTCCCCATTTTCCCAGAAACATCACCTACCCCATCAGTCTCACAGAAAACCAATTCACAGAAAGATAGAACCTTCTAATTCCCCGGCGTGACACTTTCACTCACAACTGCTAAATTCCACCCCCTCACTCCCAACAGTTGTTATTTTCTTTCTTACCTTTTGCAGAGCAACTTTTCCATATGCAAACTTGGGTGTAGATGGAGGGATAAAACCTTCTGGTACTTTTTCAAACTAGAAACCAGAGTGGAGAAAGAAAAAAAAAAGAAAAAGGAAAAGCTGTTAAACCCTCAGAAACGTAGCTATACAATTCAGTTTTCAAAAGGAGGCTCAAAGACTCGAACAATAGTGCGGGTGATTTTCGGAAAGGCAAAGGAACAAAAGGTTTCCCCCACCAGACAGGGTCTGGTAAAGCTCTTACTTCCGTGTGTGTGTGCGTGTCTGTGTATGTCTGCATTGTAAACTCCAGGAATCATTCAAATAATTATAAAGAAAAGACTTCAAAACAGAGAGCAAAAACAAGGAGAGAGAATGAGGTGATGGCAGAAGGCTGGAGTTGGGGGGAGAAAAGGAAAAAGGCCCAGGGCCAAACAGAATCTTGAAGGGAGGAAGCTGTAAGTAAGGAAAAGTATTACTCGCAGGTTGAATCTTAGTGATAGATTAAAGTTTGATATCAGTGTTAAATTTCCTGTGGTTATGTAAGAGCATATTCCTACCTCTTATGAAACACACACTGAAGTATTTAGGGGTAAAGGTAAAGTATTTAAAGGTTACTGCATGTAACCCTCCAGTGGTTGAGAAAACCCAAGGGGGCAGTGAGGGGAAAATGATGAAGCACAGAGAGTGAAATGTTGACCTGGGTGAATCTGGGTGTGGAATACTCGAGCGCTCGATGTACTACTTTTATTCTTGAAACTTCTCTGTAAGTTTGAAATTTTTCTTAAATAAAAGCCAAAAACTAAAATAAAAATAGAACCTTACTATACACTAAACACACACACACACACACACACACACACACACACACACACACACACACACATTTAAATTAGAGTTAGAAGATATAAGTGCCAAGTCTTAGAAGTCTGTGTCCATCTCCAAGTAGATTGCATTATGATCTCGCAGGCTCCCCACATTTCTTTCCTCCTCCATTCTTCTCTTCCTCCCTTCCTTTCCTTCGGTTTCCATCTTTTAAAATTATTTTTATTATTATGTTTTTTAATTTTTAAGGTTTATTTTTGAGAGAGAGACAGAGTGCAGGTGGGGGAGGGGCAGAGAGAGAGGGAGACACAGAATCCGAAGCGGGCTCCGGGCTCCGACCTGTCAGCACAGAGCCCGACGAGGGGCTCAAACCCACGAACCGCAAGATCATGACCTGAGCCGAAGTCAGACACTTAACTGACTGAGCCACCCAGGCGCTCCTCGGTTTCCATTTTTTAAAGTACTTAAAAAGGAAGACGACAGACTGCTGTAATGAAAAGCAATAGTTTCCTGACTATTCTCTTTGTGCTATTCTTCAGAGGA
Source organism: Panthera pardus (assembly GCF_024362965.1). Lineage (NCBI taxonomy): Eukaryota > Metazoa > Chordata > Mammalia > Carnivora > Felidae > Panthera > Panthera pardus. The sequence continues at coordinate 155,416,443 of NW_026526721.1, forward strand.
AACCATTTTAAATCCATTTCATTTTTCCATTTTTGCATCTTTTAGTTTCTATATTTATACTTATCTGCTATTTCTTATTTCATCCCTTGAACACATTATTGATTTCTTTAATACATGAGAATTTAGCCCACGTGTACTGTTCTGGCTATCTCTCTTTCTTGCCAACATGGTTATATCATCATTTCTCTACTGGTTACCTTTGTAGCTTGAAATACTACACCTCTATTTCTTAGTTCCATCAATTAAGATGACCTTTTGTGTCCATACTTTTTAAGATAAGTCTATTTGTACCCTTTCCTGAGCTCTCTTCCCTACTCCCACCCCCAAATTATCAGTTATACTTTTACACTGTCAAGGTTAAAAAGTCTGTCCTGTACCCATACACCTTCCCACCACCTGTACATTGACTCTAAATTCAAAATCAATCAACAGTGTTCACATGATTATAATTATATAAATGTTACTCTCTGCAAAGCTAAGTAGTATGTATCATGATGAATGTTCTGTGTTCTTCAGCTTTTTGTGTTCTTCTCCTTCCCCTGGGGTTTCTAATTGCCTTTCTCTTTTCCTGTCTGCCTTTAGGTTAACTCCTCTTTAGCTGTTCTAAATTTCCAAAGATGGTGGCCAAGTTTCTCCAAACACTCTTTCCTCCCTCTAGTAAACTTCCTGTTGGAACTCTCGAGTCTTCTTGCTCCAAGGGACTGACTCTCCTCTGGCCTTGATATTCTGGCACTTTTCTTCATTATTCTCCTGGTTTTAGCTTCTGTTTCTAGGATCTCGTAACTACCTCCTTTCGCTGGAGCAATCTCAAGTAACTTCCCAAGAAGTGGTATGTGGAAGGGAAATTTTTTGAATTTCTGAATGTCTGCAAATGGCATATGAAGTCGATAATTTGGATGAGTACAGAATTCTATACTGAAAATCATCTTCCCTTAGAAGGCAAGATTTGCCCCCCCATATCATCCGGTATGAGTCACCGGATGATTCTTGTTCTTTCAAAGGTGACTGGCTTTTTCTCTCTAGAAGCTTGTAAGTGCTTTATTCTCTATGTTTTCATTTTTTTCCAAGGATGTGTTTGGGTTTGTGTGTTTTTTACATTTATTATTCTGGGCAACTCAAATATCCTTTTTGGTTTTAGAAGAAAATTCTGTGTTTTTTTAATATTTTCTTTTCTTCATCTTTTTCCCTTAAAAGTAAGTTAGACGTCCTAGATTGTTCCTCTGTATCTCTCATCTTTTCTCTATTTCAATCTGTCTTCTGGTTCTAATTTCTAGGAGATTATTTTTTATTTTGGGGAAGCTTTCTTTGTTCTTTAATTGCTCCTTTTTCAAAGTATCCTATTCTTATAGTGTGAAAGCAACATCTTTCCAAATGTCTCTAAAAGATATAAATTTGAGAGGGTCTGCTCAGCTTTGCTTAAGATCTCTCATTTCTGTCCTGAATTATCTGTTGCCTTTAGGTTATTTTTCTGTTTACTTCATTTTGGTCTTTCTCTTTTCCTGTACAGGTTTTATGGATGTCTTCAAACATCCGGCCACCCTTGGCCATCCATTCTTATTTAGTGGTAATGCAAATGAATGCACCAGCATTCGCATGACCATCTTCTCTAAGCCAATCCTGCTCTGTGTACAAGAGCAAGGTTTGTTCAGTGGGGAACTGTTTTAGGGTGATTTGGGAGGGAGTCAGACATAATATGTAAGGTTTTTGCTCTCAGGCTGCACACTTTTTTTTTTAATTCTAATTTTCTGACTATTAAAAAGATGCTTCCCTGACGGACAGTTCATTTGAAAGAGGGGCGGCAAAGTGGAGGACCTGATGGGAAATAGGCAGTTCCATTAGCCTTCCCATTTTCAGCTGTTTCATTCTGTTTTTTGTCACATCTGCGTTTCCAGGACCCTGGTTCTATAGGGTTCTTTAAGAGTAATCTACTCCCTGTTAACCTGTTTCTTTAAAAAAATTTTTTTTTTAATGTTTATTTATTTTTGAGAGAGAGACAGAGCATGAGTGGAGGAGGGGCAGACAGAGAGGGAGACACAGAATCCGAAGCAGGCTCCAGGCTCCGAGCCGTCAGCACAGAGCCCAACGTGGGGCTTGAACTCATGAACCGCGAGATCATGACCTGAGCCAAAGTCGGATGCTTAACCGACAGAGCCACCCAGGCACCCCTGTTAACCTGTTTCAATAATCCCCTTTCACACTCCCTGGGGACCTAGATTTCCTCGTGCTACTTCCTTAGTCACCTATATCTATTTTTTGTTACCCGGAAATTTTTTGAAATCTCTCATGCATGGATAGTGCCCCTCTTGATGGCTTCATTTAAAAAAATACCATTTTTAATCATTTAATAACATTTTGAAAGGCAGAAGAGATAAGTATGTGGTCAGCCATCCATCTTGAACTGTATTTCTAGTATTCAATGAATTGATAGTTCTGTGACATTTTTTTTTTATTTTTTTTATTTATTTAAAAAAAAAACATTTTTTTTTTTTAACGTTTATTTATTTTTGAGACAGAGAGAGACAGCATGAATGGGGGAGGGTCAGAGAGAGGGAGACACAGAATCCGAAACAGGCTCCAGGCTCTGAGCTGTCAGCCCAGAGCCTGACGCGGGGCTCGAACTCACAGACCGTGAGATCGTGACCTGAGCCGAAGTCGGACGCTTAACCGACTGAGCCACCCAGGCGCCCCTGTGACATTTTTAAAGATTAAAAAATTTTTCTTAATGTTTATTTATTTTTGAGAGAGGGAGAGTGTGAGCAGGGAAGGGGAAGAGAGAGAGGGGGACAGAGGATGCGAAGTGGGCTCTGTGCTGACAGCAGTGAGCCTGATGTGGGGCTCGAACTCACGAACCGTGAGATCATGGCCTGAGCCAAAGTCAGACGCTCGACTGACCGGGCCACCCAGGCACCCCTCTGTGACATTTTTAAAAGAGCACATTAAAGGGGTGCCTGGGTGGCTCAGTCGGTTGAGCATCCGACTCTTGATTTCACCTCAGGACATGATCCCAGGGTCACGGGATCAAGCCCCGCATCAAGGCTCTGCGCTGAGCACGGAGGCTGCTTAAGATTCTCTCTCTCCCTCCCCCTGCCCCTCTTCCCAGCGGGTTCTCTCTCTCTCTCTCTCTCTCTCTCTCTCAAATAAATACAATGAGGGGCACCTGGGTGGCTCAGTCAGTTAAGTATCTGACTTCAATGAATTTGAGTCCCACATCACCTGAGCCCTGCTTCGGGTGAGCTCCGCTTCCCTCACTCCCTTTTCTCTCTGCCCCTCGCTCACTTGCGCCCTCTCTCTCTCTCTTAAAATAAAATAAAATAAAATAAGCACATTAAAACGATCTTCATGATTCACATTAAAATGAATGTGAGGCCAAGTAGTTGTATCTGTGGATCTCAGACAGACAAGATGGGAAATCTCTCTTCCCAGCCTCCCTGACAGTCCTAAACCACACTCATTGTCCTGTGGCAGTCTCCCTGCCTCTTCCTCCAGCCCACACTCTGGCCAATAGAAGCAGCAAACACAAATCCACAGAGGGGAACTGAGATCGTCTGATTTGTTTGCTGAGGTCCCCTATTCACCTGCACATAGTAGTGACCATGTCGTATCTAACTCCGAAAGTCAAGGTGGAGTCTGGCGTCCAGTGTGAGTAGGGCTGCAATCTCCTCTATCACGCTGGAAGAAAAAATCGCGGCACAGGCAGCGTTCCTTAACCTACACTGAGCTCACAGGGATGGAATGCTTCTGTACTAGCTTGGTCGTCTCCCTTGCTATGCACAAAGGCCCTTACAGTCCGTCATTGTATTTCCTTTTTAGAGGTGAGACTGGTGAACTTGCTCAAGAGAATCACAGGGCAAAGGAATGAGCTGGGATCTTGACCCCAAGGCAAGTGTTGTTGCTATCGTTCCACCTCACCTCCTTTATGGTACAACAGTACAAGAGACAGTGTCTCCTATTAATTAAACATAATTCCAGAGACAAAAACACCCCATGATACCTTTTCTCTTCCAGTTTTTCTCTTGGACCCTCTCCTTATGCACATATGCCATGGAAGATTAGAGACGGTTTTGTAACTTGCTACTTACCCAAAGTACTTCTGGCCTAAATACGGACAATAATTTTACTTATTGCATAATATATTCAATGTTTATTTTTCAGAGACAGAGAGAGAGAGAGAGAGAGACAGAGTGTGAGTGGGGGAAGGGCAGAGAGAGAGGGAGACACAGAATCGGAAGCAGGCTCCAGGCTCTGAGCTGTCAGCACTGAGCCCGAAGCGGGGCTGGAACTCACAAACCGCGAGATCGTGACCTGAGCCCGAGTCGGACACTTAACCGACAGAGCCACCCGGATGCCCCTACTGCATATTACATCCAAATGGATACGACCATCCTTTCAGTATTAGGATTTAGATAATTTCCAATTCTTGATATTACAGATAGTGTTACAATGAACAACTGTATGTCTATAGCATCATCTTGGTTAAAAAAAAAAATCTTTTCAATAAAGCACCAAGTGAAGAGTTACTAGGCCAAATGATATAAGCATTTTATATGAGTCTTAATAGAGCGTATGCCGAAGTTTTCACCAAATGTCTATACGTGTTTACATCTTCCACCCAATTGTCGATCTGGATGTTGGTTTTTTTAAATCAGTGGTAAGAGCTCATCATAATGTTGATATTAAGTCTCCATCTGTCTATCCCATTTGCCCCAATCTTCTGTCTTTTCTTTTCAACAAGCTTAGTGATTTTTCACTGATTATCTTATAGTAAAATCCTAATCTTGTATCAAACGAATTTAATGTTCCAGAAAAGGATAAATATTCCAAAACACTATTTCAGAACCTTAATTTATTTTTCTGTCATAATCTGTGCTTTAATCAGAGTTTTCATACCGGTCATAAATGGTGCTTCTTATCCTGCCTATTTAGCTGGACAAATTTAACATCAGAAGCTGCTCTTGTCCCAGTCAAATCAAATAGATTCAATGGCGACCAACCTCTCTTTCCCCAAGATCTTTAACGTTTTCATTCGTTCTTCTAACAAATTCTTATTAAGAAAGGACTTTGTGTCAGGTCCTACGCTTGGCACTGGGGACATAAACAGCCTAATGCAGACTGTGAAAAATGTGTGTAAACAAATGGTAGCAATGCACTATGGGAAGTAGCATGTTCAAGATGTCCACACTGCAAGGCGGTAGAAGAAGTTAAAACGTGACTAACTGCAGAGCCAGGTCAAAGACAACGTCCCAGAGAAGGTAACTGAAGTGTGTTCTCATTTTCCAGATGGGCGAAGGCGAGGGAACATTATGTGCAGAGGCTGGGAGATATCAACAGTACTGTCCTATTCACGGAATCTTATGCACCTTCATTTTCAGGCCGGAGGGTCATGTACAACAAGGGGAGAATTGCAAAATGAGGCTTGAGGAAAATAGGAGGCCAAGTCATGGAAGGCATCTTGACCAGATCGGCGTTTTAGAGAAATCACTCTGAAAGACAAACCAGAAAAGCCAACTCTGCAGGAAAGGAAAACACTAGAACCACAAGAGTGCAGGCAATGCTTTAGAAGTCTAACATTTGTTAAGAAATAGTCACTTCGTTAGCCCTAATTATCAGACATAAAACACTGTGTTTCCACCAGCACCGTGGATCCACAAGAGACAGCTTGTGTCTACCCACTGAGCTAATGTCATTCCATCCATAAACCAAGAAGAACAATCAATCAGCCGGTGTAGACTGGTCCTCAGTCAAGTTTCAGACTTCATTAAGCTCTGAAATAGTAAAAGTCACCTTGGCCATTTTCACATCCCCGGTCCCCACCCAGCCCCAGCGTCCACCTCAGGGAATCCTAATGTTTGCTCCAATTGTCAAGGTCCTCAATGTACAACTTGATTAATTTCTGTAATAATGACCCATCACCAAAAAGCCAGCTGGACTTTCATCTTTGATAGAATCCTTAGGAAGAACTGTAACAAGACTAGAAAGTGGGTCTTAAATTCATTCAAAAGCGTACAAAAATAAACTCACCACTGCCCCTCTCAGGAATTGGTAGGGAGGAGGAGGGCGCTGCCCTACAGTCTTATGGTTCATACTCGAGGTCAAAGTGTTAACCATGTCTGGTTGAGTTTTACCCACAGCAAAGAGAGTATTTTAGAAAATGCAAATGTCATGAGCTTTGTCATACCTTGAAGAGTCACATGCCAAAGGCCACCTGGAGCCTTCAACATCGAGCACAGGCTTCTGCAGCCTGATGGGAAATTATCCACCCTGGGCATCCACATCAGTGAAAGATATTGTCCGTCGACACCCAGCTTACTCTTGAAATGGATTAAAGAAGAGACCCATTCCACCTTTTAAGTCTTTGGTGAAGGAAGAGGCAGCTCTAGTGGGGGTTTTTATGATCCCATTCTTTTCCTCAGTGCAAGCAAACCAGGTGACTGAAAGTCTACAAAGTCTCGTAAGACAGATCTCACTTTTATTTTATTTTTATTTTTATTTTTATTTTTATTTTAAAAAAAAATTTTTTTAACGTTTATTTATTTTTGAGACAGAGAGAGACAGAGCATGAAAGGGGAGGGTCAGAGAGAGGGAGATATAGAATCTGAAACAGGCTCCAGGCTCTGAGCTGTCTGCACAGAGTCCGACGCGGGGCTCGAACTCACGGACCGCGAGATCATGACCTGAGCATAAGTTGGCCGCTTAACCGACTGAGCCACCCAGGCGCCCCAGACAGATCTCACTTTTAAAGCAGTTCTTTTCTCTTTTCCAAACCTGAAATACCGAAAAGAAGAAAACGGAAAAAAGGACCACGTGGTAAGCTATGATCTATCATAAGCTATTGAATTATACTAATTTCTGGAGACTGTCTCCTTCACGGGCTCATCTTACTGTGCCCTCTGGTGAAACGCTGGGACCCCCCGGGTTTGTCTCCGCTTGGCCCACTGCCCTTCTCGCTCAGCTCTCCATCGGCAATCTCAGCCTCCCCTGGACTTTAGCCTCCCCTTCCACCGATGACCTGTCCTAATGACCGCTTCTTGGAGCTTCTCCCTCTTAAGTGAGGCACTTGCTGGATAGACACCTCCACTCGGATGGCCCCAAAGGCATCTGGAGCTGAACAAACCCAGCGCAGAGCTTCCTTCCCCTTCCCCTTCCTGGCCCGTGCCTTCCCTGCAGTCCTCCATGGTTGTTGCTGACCACAACTCCCATCCGGGTATCCGACCAAAAGCTGTAAACCGAGACAAATCAGTGCCTCCTCACGCTTCCTCACACCTGCACGCGGGCAGTCACCGAATCCGACCGAATGTACCCCCGAAACATTTTTCAAATCTATTGCTTCCTCTCCACGCCCTGCCGCCCCCACCACCATCTCATTTCTAGGTTATGTCAGCAGCCTCCTAGCTCATTTCCTGCGTCCGGAAATGTCCCCGGGGAGGGTCCCAGCAGTGCGTTCACATGGTCACGGGTTTTTGGAAAATTTGCAGAAGTCATCTAATTTAACCGCCACAGGCTAAGACCCTTGTCTCTTTCTGCGCCTGCTTCCTTGTGTCACAAGTCAGGAGGCCTTGGAGTTCGCCACAGGCATCTCTGGGATGCACCCCAGGGAGGGCTGAGGTGGGGTTTCTTTAATTTGGGTGTTGGATACATCTACATAGTTCGTTGTCACTTCCGTGGCTGGATACACGATCCCTAACAGATCATTCCCCACACCCAACAGGCTGACTCAGTGCACATTACTGGATGGTGCCCTGAGGCATCCAGCCTCAGCAGTACGGGGTTGTAGAAGAGACACAGGGTTTCAAATGTCTGGGGCCAGGACCTGGCTGTAGAAATTTCTCCAAATTCTCAAGCTCATATGTGAAAGAACTGGAGAGAGATTGCCTCAATTTTGATAATAATCTTAAATATGTATATAACTTTATCAGAAACAAAATGTGAAACTTTTTGTTTTCTAAACTCTCAGTATGTGGGAATGCAAACTGGTGCAGCCACTCTGGAAAACGGTATGGAGGTTCCTCAAAAAGCTAAACATAGAACTACCCTACGACCCAGCAATTGCACTACTAGGCATTTATCCAAAGAATACAGGTGTGCTGTTTCGAAGGGACACATGCACCCCCATGTTGATAGCAGCCCTATCAACAATAGCCAAAGTATGGAAAGAGCCCACATGTCCATCGAGGGATGAATGGATACAGAAGATGTGGTGTGTATATATATATATATATATATATATATATATATATATATATATATATATATATATATACAGTGGAGTATTACTCGGCAATCAAAAAGAATGAAATCTTGCCATTTGCAACTATGTGGATGGAACTGGAGGGTATTATGCTAAGTGAAATTAGTCAGAGAATCAAATGAATTCATTCATATGAGGACTTTAAGAGACAAAACAGGTAAACATAAGGGAAGAGAAAAAAAATAATATAAACACAGGGAGGGGGACAAAACAGAAGAGACTCATATGGAGAACAAACTGAGGGTTACTGGAGGGGTTGTGGGAGGAGGGATGGGCTCAATGGGTCAGGGGCACTAAGGAATCTGCTCCTGAAATCATTGTTGCACTGTATGCTAACTTAGATGTAAATTTTAAAAAATAAAAAAATAAGATAAAAAAAAAAACGCTCAGTACATTCTAAAAAACAAATTTCAATAAGCCACGCTAAAGAGAAAGATTTCCATTCTCTCTCTAGAGAAAAAGAGTACAAACAAAACAGAGACAAAAACCAGAAGGATAGCAGGTGTGTTTCAGTTAATAAATTCAAAGTATGCTTTGGAATTTTGTGACGTTTGCGATTATTTTAATCCTTAAAATTCTTAAATTTGTCATGATTTTTTTTTTTTTTACTCATTTAAATACACTTTTGGGGCACCTGGCTGGCTCGGTTGGGGGAGCACGTGCCTCTTGATCTTGGGGTTGTGAGTTTGAGCCCCATGTCAGGTGTAGAGATTACTAAAAAATAATAAATTTTAAAAAATACACATTCATTTTTGTTGCCTTATCCAGTACCCTTTGTGACATTCGTATCTGACTGTATCGCTTTCTTCACATTCCTTAAGAGGGCATGTGCAATAGCATTAATGTTCTTGGTGATAATATCACCTGTCCATTAAGGAGAGACTGTAGTAGCGATAGCTTACAATGGAGAGAGATCAGGGAGCCAAAAGGGAACTGGAGATTGTTAAAAGTCCAGTTGACTGGAACACAGGTCCCCTTCCAGCACGGTGCATGTTTGCAAAGGGCCAGAGTATGACAGTCAGAATGGTCCTAGCCGTCCCGGCCAGGTGGTCTGTAGGGCAGGGGCCCTCGAACTGCAGCAGAGAGGGGACTGGCGGGTGATGGTGAACAGCTCTAGCGACCATCAATCAGAAGAGCCAGGGAGAGTCAGGAAAAGTGTGGGGGGAGCGTTGCCGGGGTGGAGGGAGGGGCAGAAAGAGGGAGCTAGAAATATAGGAGAATAAAAATGTGAGATCAAATATAAGGTGATGTTTTACATAAAAAAGCACAGTAAATATGTTTTAATATTCGACGATAAGGCATCAAGGGCTCACTGTTTCGGAAAGAAAACTATTCTAAAAGTAAACCCACCAGCAACGCCACTGCTGGGTAAATAACCGAAGGAACGGAAAGCAGACTTGAGCAGATACCAGTGCCCTGATGCCCCAGGTAGTATTATTCAAAACAGCCAAAAGATGGGGCGCCTGGGTGGCTCAGTCGATTACGCATCCGACTCTCGGTTTCAGCTCAGGTCATGATATCTCACAGTTCCTGAGTTCGAGCCCTGCATCGGGCTCTGCACTGACAGTGGAGCTTGCTTGGGAGTCTCTCCCTCCTCAGCGCCCCTCCCCTACTCGTGCCCACGCATGCGCACTCTCTCTCCTTCGCTCTCAAAATAAATAAACTTTAAAACAAAACAGCCAAAAAAAAGAGGGGGGGCGCCGGGGTGGCTCAGTCAGTTGGGCGTCTGACTTTGGCTCAGGTCATGATCTTGCGGTCTGTGAGTCTGAGCCCGCATCAGGCTCTGTGCTATCAGCTCAGAGCCTGGAGCCTGCTTTGGATTCTGTGCCTCCCTCTCTCTCTGCCCCTCCCCTGCTCACACTCTGTCTCTGTCTGTCTGTCTCTCTCTCTCTCAAAAATAAATAAATAAATAAATAAATAAATAAATAAATAAATAAATGCCAAAAGATGGAAAACAACCCACGTATCCAGCAAGAGACAAATGAGATGAACAGTTAAACAACATGTGGTCTATCCATGCGTGGAATATTACTTAGCCAGAAAAAAGAGTGAAGTTCTGATACACGTTACAACATGGAGGAACCATGAAAAAATTATGGTAAGTGAAATAAGTCAGACACAAAAGGAAAATATTGTATGGTTCCATTTCTATGAAATATCGAGGACAGGCAACCTTACAGAGGCTAAAAGTAGAGTAGAGGTTACAGCAGCTGCGAGGAGAGGACACTGGCGAGTCCTTCCTTTTTTTGTTTTTTAATTTTTTAATGTTTATTTTTGAGAGACAGAGCGTGAGTGGGGGAGGGGCAGAGAGAGCCCATTTGAGGCAGGCTCCAGACTCTGAGCTGTCGGCACAGAGCCCGACACAGGGCTTGAACTCGCAAGCTGGGAGATCACGACCTGAGCCGAAGTTGGATGCCCAACCGAGCCACCCAGGCGCCCCTCTTATTTCTTAATAGTTACAGAGTTTCTGTTTGGGGTGATGAAAAGATTTTGCAAATAGACAGTGGTGACGGTTACACAACATTATGAATGTAATTAAAGCCACTGGATCGATCATACACTTAAAAATGGTTAAAATGGCAAACTTTATGTTCTATATACTTTATCATAATTTTAAAAAGTTAATAATGTAAGATGCCAAAAAACCACTGAATGGCGGACTTTATGTATTTATTTTTTTAAGTGTATTTATTTTGACAGAGAGAGAGGGAGAGAATGAATGGATGCGGGGGAGGGGCAGAGAGATAACCTGGGTTAAATCTAGGTACTGGGTACATGGGTGTTTGCAACATTATTTTATACACTTAAAATTGTTGCGAATATTTCATATTTTAAAGAAAAATATATCTAATAACTATATTAAGGAATGAAAGACTCATTTTACGAGTATCTAAAAAAACAGGATATTTGGGAATAAGCATATTAAGGAATGGACAAGGATTATCTTAAGAAAATTTAAAACAAGATGGACATCAGAAAAGACTTGAAGAGAGGGAGAAGGAACTTTTCTTGGCTAAGACTCCATGTCATAAATTTCACCCCTAATTTGATACACAAATTTAATACAAAATGAGTCAAAATATCAATAGGTTTCCTGGGGTTTTGTTTTGTTTTTTGAAGTTGATAAAATAATACCAAAGCGTATGTGGAAGATAAACTTACAGAGTAGCCAGGGAAATTTTGAAAGACTAAACATGGAAGACAAGTCCTCCCAGGTGATAATAAAACATAGTACAAATAACAATTAAAGCAGTTTGGTGTTGGGAAAGGAGAAAAAAAATTCAGTAACATAAAAGAATCTGAAAACAGACCCAAATACTTTAACCGGCTGGTAACTTAAGAGATGAATAAAGCTGAATCCCAGCCTCACTCCCAACAGCAAAACTGGCAATTCCACGTACATCGATATTTGAACATAAAACGTGAAGCCATAAAAACTGTAAGCACCCCACAGGAATTTATTTCTACTACTAGGCTAGGGAAGCAGCCATGAGGGGCGCCTGGTTGGCTCTGTCGGTTGAGTGTCCAATTTCAGCTCAGGTCATGATCTCAGTTTGTGGGTTCGAGCCCCGCGTCGGACTCTGTGCTGACAGCTCAGAGCCTGGAGCCTGCTTTGGATTCTGTGTCTCCCTCTCCCTCCACCCCCCTGCCCCTCCCCCACTCACCACTCACACACTCTCTCTCCTTTAAAAATAAACATTAAAGAAAAATTAAAAAAAAAAGAGAGAGAGAGAAGTGAAACATTTGACTATATAATAACTCAGGACTGTTTTTTGCAGGAAAAAAAAAAACACTGAAGAAACCCCCCAAACTGGTAAAAATGCCACAATAGAACTCTTGCAAATTACACAGAAAACAAATAGGCAGAGAAACGGGGAAGGAACCCGCACAGGTAGTACACAGAAGAAACACAGGTACAATTTGTACATGAAATGCCATGCACATGGCCACCTTTTCACTGGTGACATTCCGTTCGCATGCTGTCACCCCGGATGTCCCACATGGCCGTCCTATCACCTTGAAGTCTTCACTCCAGCTTTACCTTCTCAAGGAAGCCTTATATATACCAAACAGCTAAAACCATACTTGGCATATAGAGAGAATTGCCAAACATTTGCGGAATTACTTGTGAATAAACAAACAATGTGGGTCAAGTCAAATAGTGTCTAATACAATTACAATGCCTCATGGGATTTTTTAAAAGAAAGGATGAAAATACATCAACTCTAAACCTAAGGGCACTAAAAAACATGGCGTTAATAAAACATGTAAGTCACAAGGGATGTAACTGGGCTTGATGTGAGACACAGTGCCGGGTGGCTCAGTCGGTTGAGCGACTGGCTTCGGCTCAGGTCATGATCTCGTGGTGTGTGAATGTGAGCCCCGCGTCGGGCTCTGTGCCGACCGCTCAGAGCCTGGAGCCCGCTTCGGATTCTGTCTTCCTCACTCTCTGCGCCTCTCTTGCTTGCGCTCTGTCTCCCTCTGTCCTCAAAAATAAACATCAAAAATTCTTAAAAAAAAAAAAAGGTGAACAAATAGATTACTGTCAAGTAAGACAGTTGAAAATAATCAATGTATATCAAGAATCATAATGAATGAGCATAAATGAATGTACCAATTAGAAGACAAAAAAATGTTTAAACTAGATTTTTCAACAATCCAGTTATATCTTGTTAACGAGGGACATGTTAAAAAAAAAGATATTCAAAGGTTGAAATTAAAGTATTGTGAAAGATATAGCAGTAAATATTAACCGAAAAAATGCATTAGTATCAGACAAAAAAAAAACTTGAAGGTAAAAAGCATTATTAGAGATACAGGGCTACGTACATGATGATACTAAATAAATGATACTGAAAGATTTCATTCTCAATTTGCATTCCTAATTCTAATACACAATTACAAAGAGAAACACAATCCTTTAACAAATAATAGAATACATGGATAAAAAGCCAGGAAGGATATCAAAGATATCAGCAGCACCATTAATAAGCTTAACCTAAGGAACACGTATATAGATGATATCCAACAATTATAAAACATATAGTCTTGAGGCGCCTGGGTGGCTCAGTCGGTTAAGCGTCTGACTTCGGCTCAGGTCATGATCTCATGGTTCATGAGTTCAAGCCCTGAGTCAGGCCCTGTGCAGACAGCTCAGAGCCTGGAGCCTGCTTCAGATTCTGTGTCTCCCCCTCTCTCTGCCCCTCTCCTGCTCACATTCTGTCTCTCTCTCTCTTTAATATAAACATTAAAAAATTTTTAAAAACATAGTCTTTTTTTAAAAAAAAATGTTTATTCTTTTACTTTAGAAAGAGAGCATGCGAGCAGGGGAGAGGGACAGAGGGAGAGACAGAGAGAATCCTAAGCAGGTTCCATGCTCAGTGTGGAGCCCAACATGGCCCTCAATCCAAGACCCTGGGATCATGACCTGAGCAGAAATCAAGAGTTGCTCGAACGACTGAGCCAGCCAGGCGCCCCCTAAACATACAGTCTTTTCAAGAACACATGGAACATTGACTCATATTGATACATGCCAGGCTCCAGGACTCGGTTTGACATATTTCAAGGGATTCACATCATACAGACCATGTTCTCTACCCAGAATGCAAATATGTTATAAACCAACAAATTATAAAAATAATTATGTTAATAATTGCTACTTCTGAATGACTTCTGAACATTTCTACGGCCAAAGAGAAATCCAAACAGGCATTATTAGAAGCAAACTATAGTAAGTATGTTACATATCAACACTTAGAAGAAGGAGCTATAGAGGAACCTGAAGGAAATACATAACCTTGAATATTTATATTAGGAAAGAAGAAAGGCTGAATTACAAAGCTAAGTTTCAAATAAAGGAAGGAAATGCCAAAGAGAGGCACAAGGAGCTTTGAAACAGAACGAACATACAGGAGAGAACTGGGGAGTCATCGCTATGAACTCTGCGAAGACGAAACTCATAGTAAAAAGTAGCGAGCGCAACATTTCAACCGTAAATCTGAAAATTCAGGCGAAGTGGGCACATTCTTAGAGGAGTTAAGTATTGATCACATTTTTCAATGTGCTTAAAGTACTTCACAAGATGAATTTGTACACGTAGGCTTAAATTGAGACTAAGGCATCCTTAAACCAAAAAAAGGTCCATACCATTTATAGGCAGAAAACCTTTTGTTTTTTAACTTCAAAACTCAGGTGACTGAGCAGAAAAATTGTGGTTTTGTTTTTTTTTTTTTTACACCCACAGCAGAGACAGGAAACCCCACCTGGGTGCTTTAGATGCCTCAAAAGGTCACAACTGTTAGCAGGACTGAGCGTTCAGCTGGCAGGCCAAACGGAAGTGGCACTTACTTGCCCCAGATGAAGAACGGAGGCGCTGTTGATAGCTCACCTTTGCACCATGCTTCACAAAGCCTGCGGATTTTCTCTCCTACGTGCTTCAGCTACTTACGTGGACACACATCTTCTTCCCTTCAGCACAAACAGTTGGAACGGCCACCAGTTGTCGGACAACACACGTGCCAGGCCTATACCGGATGCCTTATGGATGGTCTTTTTTGTGTTTTACTGTTTATTTATTTTTGAGAGAGAGCGCAAGCAGGGGAGGAGAAGAGAGAGAGGCGGGGGGACAGAGGATTCCAAGCAGGCTCCGCGCTGACAGCAGCAGGCTCGAACTCACGAACCTCAAGAACGTGACCTGAGCCGGAGTCGGCCACTCGACAGACTGAGCCGCCCAGGGGCCCCACAGACGTCCTTTTCGATCCTTATGATGCAATGAGGTGCTGTTGTCCCAGTTTCACAAAGAATAGACGAGTGAAGTAACGTGCTCACAGGCTCGCTCTTAATCAGGTGGGGGTCAAGACCCAAGGCCAACCAAATCCACCTGAGGCCTCCCCTCCATACACCCTTTTAAGCACAAGGGCTCCAGGGACTCATCTACAGAGCACAACGCATCCAAAGCAGGCTGTATCCAAGCCCCACTCACCGCGGCCCGGACCAGGCACCCACCTTCCGGATAACGTCCCGCAGAGCAAAATACTTGTCAGTGAGGTCCCCTGCCTCGCTCAGTGGGGCGTCATAGTCGTAGCTGGTGGGCTGTGGTTGGTAGGGGATGTTGGCCCCTGGAAGACAAAAACATGCCACCGTTAACTACTGAGGGCCCTCCCCCCCCCCCGGGACAAGTTCTTTGGGATTTCTGGGCTCAGGGTTGTTGTCGGGGGAGAACATAAAGGGCACATTAGAACCCGCTGTCAAATGACACAGAGGTGGCCCTGAGGAGGCAAGGTTTAGAGAAACGCGCTTCTTCCAGCAGGTGGCCCTTCCCTTCACAAGCACCTTAGAGCCTATAAGGCACCGTCCCCGCCCATTCGCCCAGCAAGAGCCCTCAGCGGGGACCCCAGCAGATGTCACCACCGCTGAACCAGCAGGGAGCTGAAGCTCCCACAAAATGAGGTCAGTGTCTCAAAGGAGTCACGGCAGGCTTCTGGCATGACCCACGTCTGCGATCGTTCCCATGCCCTCGGACACCACACGGGAGATGACTGCAGACACACGTTACCCCACGGAGTCAAGCGTAACCATGAGGCCTCTAACGCCTGTGCGGTCAGAGGACCAAGTCACGCCCTCACTCCCCCAGCTCCCGGGACGGCCGGCTGCTGACAGCTCTCAGATGCGCCCTCTGCTCTCGGGCCTCTGCTGGGCCACCCTGCCAAGGTTCTGGCCCTCGGGGGACAGCCCATGTGCAACGAGTGACCACGAGGGCTCAAAAACCCAGCCCCTGGTGTCCCAGCTCCAGAGCTCTCTCTAGAACCAGCCGAGCCACTCCAGAATTCCCTCCCGGCTCAACTTCTTCCTCTGCCCAGGGCCACCACCCACACCCTCTGAAGGTGCTGCTCCTGGAACGTGCCCCAAGGACCTCCCGCTGGGGAATCACAGTCCGTTTCCCAGGGAACGAAACCCGCCACAGAGACCAATGAACACTGATCATACTGTGTACGCAAAGACTAGAAAGGTAAAGGGCCTTGCAAGTATTGTTCCAGGGGTACGGTCTGGACCAGTGGGCCCCAGCCTTGTCACAGATGATGTTCACAGGCAGGAGACTGGGTGCACTAGCGGGTAGCGGGCCTGTGCTACTACGTAGAAAACGTACCCGTGCAACATGGGGAGCCTGTTCAGATTCCTAAGCCCCACCGCACCGGGGATTCTGAGTCAGCAGGTCTTGGGTGGGACCTGAGACTCTGCCTTCCTTTAAAAATTTTTTTTTAACGTTTATTTATTTTTGAGAGAGAGAGAGAGAGAGAGAGAGAGCGCACGCACGCACAAGTGGGGGAGGGGCAGAGAGAGCAGAGACACAGAATCGGAAGCAGGCTCCAGGCTCCGAGCCATCAGCACAGAGCCCAGTGCAGGGCTCAAACTCACGAACTGTGAGACGAAGTCAGACGCTCAACCGACTAAGCCGGGGTCTCTAACAGGCTCCCAGGTGATGCTGATGCTGGCGCCTGTGGACTAGTAAGGCTCTGTGCCAGGCCTTTCTCTTCTACTCCTGAGAGCATTTTGCAACCAATGGTGTGAGAATAAAGCTGCTTTAGGATCATCTCATACCATATCTAACCGTTAAGCAAGGAGGCACAAAGTCTGACAGTTCACCTGTGACTTAGTAAGAACTCCTTGGTCTGATCCCACAGCCCGTGAATGATGGCACCACCTTGGGGGATCCTACTGGACCTTGGGGGATCCTACTGGACCTTGGGGGATCCTACTGCTGGGGGAGCTGACAGATGAGCTGGGCCGAGGCTCAGGTCACCCCCCAACACCGTTTCATTAGTTCTCTCTGCACAAGATCTACATGTCTGAGGGACTGGGACCACTTAAGCAACCGAACTGACCCAGTCCTTCCTTCACCTCGCTTTTTCTTGACTGGAGGCAGTGGCCTGCCCACAGATCCACCTGCCTGTGGGGATACATACATTAAAGCACATCCTTTGCTGTGAGATGCAAAGAAACATAAAACCACATCCCTTGTTGCAAGGAGCTCATCTCCTTTGTGGCCCCTCTCCTACCTCTAATGTGGCAGTCACCTTGCCCACCTTCCTATTTATATGAGTGGCACCACACCAGGTGCCTGCCCCTTATGCTTATGCTTCAGAGCTCACTCCCACAGCTGAGCTCAATCAGTGGTCACCAAGTTGAACCGAACAAATGTGACTCCCAGAGACAAAATCACAGGCCAAGGGAAGCCAGGCACGGAAGCTGGCCAGTGGGTCAAAGGATGGACTGAAAAACAAAGTCTTTGCTCTGGTTTCACCCACAGAATCTTTCTCTGGATGCCCTCAGACCACCCCAGGGCAGGGTCGGAGAGAAAGCACGCTAACTCAAGCGTCCTCTGCCCGTGGTAGGGAGTGCAAGGTGGGAAGGCAAACGAAACGGCAAGGCTCACCGCTCCGCAACTCTGCACGTCGCGTGAGAAGTCCAGGATGGCCTGGGTCCCGCAGGAGGCCTCACAGATGGGGATGCACGCAGGCAGAGTGGGGTGCACACCCGTGCACGGACAGGTGCATCCCCCGTGGGCAGGACGGGCAGTGAGCTCCCTGCCAGGGGCCTTCCCTCTCACGGCGCTCCTCTGGGATCTGGCCTGAGGAGCGGCCACAAAGAAGCACACACTGGCCCTCCCCCCACGTCCCCAAGGAGACCAAGCACTAGGGCAGGTCAGAGAGGCCCGCAAACATGGGAGGGGCTGGTTTGGGAGCTGGTGCAAGGGCTTTGGGATGCAAGAGGTGGTCCAAAGGGCAGTGGCCAGCTTTCCAAGGCCCAAGTTCGAGTCCTATCCCCTGCCAGCTGAACAGGAAACCTGTGGACTTTTTTTTGCACCCTGCTTTTCTGATCTGTAAAATGGGTCCATAATCTCTGGCCTAGATGAGACTGCTATGAGAACTAACTGAGAAAACAGAGGCAGAAGAGAGACTTGTTATTTATTATAGGGTCAGGAGCAAGGCAAGGGATTGAAGACAACTTCCATTTTCTGAGTGGTCGTTTTTATAGATCTAAATTTTCAAAAAAGAAGAATGTATCATTTTATGTAAAATAGTACAAGATAAAAAAAATTGTATCGTGAGCTACAAAGTTCCCCCCAAATATCAGTCTTCATTCCTGGACTGGATGCTTGGTACCATTCCACGAATGGAAAGCAGGTGGAATCCTTATCTACTGAATGAAAAAGGCGCCACAAAATCTTAACTGTTTCTAGTGAGAAGATGGGCACACAGACATGATCTAAAACTTCAATTGGCATACGGTGATCTTTTAAGAAGTGACATCTGAGTTTTGCAGTATCTCCCTTCTTGCCTCTAATAACAGTGATGATATTAGTGACACTAATGATGTTAGTTACTAGTAACAGTAACACTTGTAGACAAGGCCTGCCAGCCCATCCCACCTCCCACAGAAGAGAGCTGTTCATTAGGGACAGATCCTGGGAGGTTCAGGCCAAATTAAGCTTCCAAAACTCAGCACTGGGGGGCATCCTCAGTGATTCAGAGAGAAAGGGCAGCTGCGGAGAGGGGTGAGGAAAGAGCCTGAGAAAAAGGCTAATATAGCATGACTTGCCTGCAAAAATCAATGGCAGTGAAGAGAATTTTTCATAGTTTTTCCTGATAAAAAGGGAGAGACCATCCAGGAATGGGAAAGGGTACAGCCACTTTGAAAACAGTATAGCAGCTCCTCAAACTCTGATCTTAAAAGTTAGTTACCCTATTATCCAGCAAACGCCCTCTTAGGTACACGCCCAAAAGACTGAAACGGGGATTCAAATGAATACTTACATGTTAATGTTCATAGCAACATTATTTATAATGGCCAGAACGTGGTAACAACTCAAATACCCATCAATTTGACATCTGGATAAACAAGATGTTGTATATCCGGGCAACAGAATATTATTTATCAGTAAAAAAACTAAAGTACGGATCCTACAACATGGATGGACCTTGAAAAGATTCATCTTTTCAACCTGCCTAAGGGGCAGAAGTGAAACACAAAGCCGACCACATATCATATGATTCTATTTATAAGCAACGCCCAGAATAGGGAAATTCACAACGACAGAGAGTATAGACTCATGGTTGCTAAGGGCTGGGAGGAGAGAGAGTGGGGAGTTTCTCCGATAAGGGGTTTCTTTTGGGGGTAGTGAAAATGTTTTGGAACTAGGTGGTGGTAATGGGTATGCAACTTTGTGATATGCGAAGCACCACTAAACTGTGACTCATAAAATTGTGAGTTTTATGGTATGTGAATTATATCTCAACAAAACAAAATGTTTAAAAAAAAATAAGAAAAGAAAAGAAAATAGATCACAGCAGAATACATGAACGAGTAAGCTATAGCCAGAGACTATGGGACCTACCCAGCTACCTTGTTTAAAACAATAAGGTTTCTGGGGGGCACCTGGGGGCGCAGTCAGTTCAACATCCGATTCGGCTTAGGTCATGATCTCGCAGTTTGTGAGTTCAAGCCCCGCATCAGGCTCTGTGCTGTCAGCTTGGAGCCTGGAGCCCACTTCAGATTCTGTGTCTCTCTCTCTGCCCCTTCCCGGCTTGTTCTCTGTCTCTCTCAAAAATAAATAAACATTAAAAAAAAATTTTCTTTAAAGAATAAGATTTCTGGGGCATCTGTCTGGCTTGGTCAGAAGAGCATGCGTCTCTTGATCTTGGGGCTGCGAGTTGGAGCCCCATTACTAAAAAAAAAATAAGTAAACTTGAAAATAAATAAATAAACAATAGGCTTTCTAAGCGGACAAGTTCTGTTCCTTAAGAAAAAATTATCGTGATTTTAAAAATTATGTAGGCAGTTCTTATATATTAGGAAACCGCTATATATTAGAAAATAAAAGTTGTCTGTAGGCACTCCCTACCCCCAAATCAAGCCCCAGAAACATTCTAGCATAAGCTTCCATGAACACATTAAATTGCTCTTACCATTCCAATAAGCGAAATTGGTCCCACCTATAAACATGTACCTGCAAGGAAACAAGAGAACAGACATACTTAATTACGAGCCCATAGCTATGGAGGGTGCCCTCCCTTCCAGAAATTACCACTCACAAGTTCACATTCGCCCCATGGGCAAGTACGTCATGGAGGGAGGAAGCTACCACTTCAGTCCTCACTGTTGAGTGAGGCTGGCCCCAGTGGTCTAACCAGCCAGTATAGAATTCAGAATTCACCTAAAAAGAGGAAAGGACAGGGAGCTCAGGACAGACTCATGACCTTCAGACGTTGGCACTTCTCTAGAACCATCACCCTATCTACCCCACCGAGCGATGGGCAGAGCGGGCCGTGTACGTGTACTGCTTAGCCCAGAGCTGGGGGACCAATGAGGGTCACTGCCCAAACTCAGTTTTTAGGTGCCAACAATACACGTATTCCTGAAAAGCTGTACCCGCAACAAAATTTTGTTAGCCAGCCCCCAGTTTGAACAAGGCAGGAAATTTTGGTGGGCAAAAGAATCCGATGGCAAAATATTTTCACCAAACTGTCAGATCTAAGTTCACCCGTTGTGTCCATCTGGATTTTCAGATCACGGGTTGACTTTAGCTGAGGCGGACCTGCCCGAGTATTCTGCGAAGCAAACCCCAGGCACTTCACGGCTCTCTAGAGCACGCCCCTGCCACGCCCTTCCTTCTGGAGAAGGAAGAAGAAACCTGGACGTGTTCTGGGGCTGCCTGTGTCAGGGCTTGGGAAACAGCTCCATCCAGTCTGTGAACACAGGTTCTGCACTGCTCAGAGACCGTGTTCAGGAAAGGCTGTGTGCACGGGCGGGGGGCAGCCTGGCCGGCTGCACAGAAGGCACAGGACCCCAGCCCTCAAACTGTGCCGAGAAACAAGGGTGACGACTACGGACAAGGGAGAAGCTGAAGGGCTGTGCGGACCTGCCCGGACGTTCCTGTCGCCTCCTCCTCCTGGCTGCCTCTGCGGCATGCCAGAAGGCCCCCGAACTCAGCCTGTGCTCCCCAGGATGCCTGTCGGAAATGCCGACGCTCGGGCCCCACGCGGGCCCTGCGTCTTACCCAGATTCCTACACGATTCACACGCACACTAAAGACGGAGAAGCTCTGTCGCAAAGAGCTCTCAAGAAACACAGACCTGAACTCAGACGCTGGCCCTGGCCCTCGCCAGCTGTACGGCCCCGGCTAAGTGACGTGTTCCCTGAGCCTCGGTGAAAATGGAGAAAACGACACCCCCTGTGAGAGGGGCCATCAGTGCCGAGCGGGAGGGAGCACAAAAGAGCGCGGAGCCCGAGTCATGGCAGGGCAGGCACATTCTGTCCCCACTGTGTTCCACGCCACTGCTGTCACTGCGCCCAGAGGACCACGGGCCCCCGGTCCCATCCAGCCGCGGACTCCGCAGCCGGAAAAGGCAAGGACCTACCCCCTTAGTTACTGCAAGCAACCTCGCCTCAACCCGCAGCTCACCCCCAGTTCTTACCAACGGTCCTCTGGGCTCGCTCTTTCTCTGGATCTGGAAAGCAGCGGTGATGTTGGCATCTGGAAGTTACGAGACGGAGAAGAAAGGTCAGTCGTGGGAATGATAAGTCAAGTAAAAAGAGTCCTGCACAGACCTTTAGCCCGAGGCCCTGCCTGCCCTTGGCCCACAGGGGGCCTGGAACATCCCCCAGCCAGCTTTAGGCTGGACTCACACCATCCATCCGAAGGATGTGTGGGGATCACGGAACGTTACTTCTTCTCAGAGCAGGTCCCTATGGTCTTTCCTGACCGCCTTGTCTCAGGAGATCACGTCACAGGCTCGTCTTCTCCACCTGGGTTTCCCCGCACGTTTTGCGTCCTTCTCTCTCCACAGAGAGGCCCATCTGGTTGACCGAGATGCTCCCTACAGGATGGGGCTTGCTTTGAAGACACCTTGCAGCCTCCACGGCACCCCCCACACACATGATAATGCCACAGCTACGTGCCAGGCCATTAACAAAGCAAAGGGAGAGATGTGGTCTCATTGTCTTTTTATGCCTGAGCCACGGCGCATACGCTGATTTTGAATCTGTACATCGTCAGCCACTCCAGGCCACTTGCTCTTAAGTTCTCCTTCTAAAATACTCCATTAAGACGCCCGTGTGTGGGCTTGCTCCCTCTGTCTCCTTTCCCCCTCTGAACGGGACGAACCTCTCCCCACGGAGACCGTGGGCTGCCTTCCTGCAGTGAACGAACAAGCACGAACCGTATTTCTCTAACCGGAGCAGAGGGTACGCTGGCCCCGAACTTCACGACCCACTTCCCACAGCAGGTACCCGGCGTGGAAATGACACCAGCCAAGACCTCGAAATAACCCCTTGCCCCCTGTAAGGCCAGGCCTCAGGAGAGGACGTGCTGGTCAAGAGTGGAATCTCATTTACTCATGGCTGTAAATGTCTCACCATTAAGCACCGGGTGGCATTCAGATCTTTCAGTTCTGTTCTCGTGAGCCTCGTCCTGTGACCTCACCCTGGGCGCTGCCCCGCCCCACACACGTGAATGAAGCGGCCACAAGCCCCACCTGCCCCACATACACTGGCCTCACGTTGGTCTGTCTTCGACCCACAGCCGGAGCCACTGTGCTCTCACCCCACATGCACATCAGCCCTACAGCAAAGTCAGAATAACCTTCAAACTGTTTCTCCCGACACAAGGATGCCGTGCTTTTCATCACTGTGATGGGAAGTGTGCCAGGGCAGGAGGAAACCAGAGTGCCGCTTCCTGTGCAGCTCTTTGTAGACGAGTTATTTCATCACCAAACACTCTGAGCAACGCCTCATGTTTCTAGAAACACTTCATTCACTTAAAACCAGCTCTTTTCTTTTCTGCGAATGTAGAAGGAGCTCTTTAAAAATGCAACTTCAGGGGCGCCCGGGGGGCTCAGTCGCTGGGGCGTTCGACTCTCGATTTCGGCTCAGGTCACGGTCTCACGGTTTGTGGGATCGAGCCCTGCGTCGGGCTCTGCGCTGACAGCACAGAACCTGCTTGGGATTCTCTCTCTCTGCCCCTCCCCTGGCTCGCGCTCGTTCTCTCAAAATACGTAAAATAAACTTTAAAAATTATTTTAAAAATAATACATAAAAAAGGCAACTTCAGCCTTCCATACATCCTTCTCAAGAGAAAGTCAGTGCTGGTCGTGCCGTGGGGGTGGAGCCTCTTACACTGTCAGGAAGGCAGCGGGGCCTTCATGCTGCTTGAAGGGCAGGTCTTTTGTGGGGGGAGGGGAGGTTGACATTTATTTTGAAATAATTTCAACCTTACACAAGAGTTGTGAGAAGAGAACAAAGAACCCGAATTCCCAAAGGACCGAGATTCCTCAGTCGTTAACATTTTGCCACATTTGTTTTATCAGTTTGTCTCTCTCTCTCTCTCTCTCTCAGTACAGTTACTTTTCTCTGAACCATTTGTGAATAAGTTGCAGGCATGATGGCCCTTTACCCCTAAATACTTCAGGATACATTCCCGGAAGAGCATGAGCATTCTTCAAATAGACACAACACGATTATTTAAAAAACGGGGGAGGTTAACATGCAAACAATCCTGTTATCTAATCTACAGATTTGATTCAAAAAATGCAATTGTCCGGGAATGGCCTTCTTAGCACAGATAGACGGAAAGCGGGCAAATCCGGTCCGGGGTCCCCTTCAGGAGCATACAATGCCTGTGGGTGTCCTGTCCTTCATGACAGCTGCTCCCTTAACGCTGGTCACGGCGGGGAGCCTGCGGGCCGCGCCGGCCGCCCCGGAATCGGAATCGCACTCGCTGGGCCTCCTGCAGCTGACACGGCCCTAACCGGTGAGGCAAGGCCTTTTTGCAGCATCTCCCCGACCGCCCGCGGCCCGCAAGGGTCACGATGTTGAGTTCCACGGAAAGACCACGCTCGTGTAGGGAGGCTCCCCGCATTCCAGGGCGGGGCCACCCACCCGGTAGCAACCGACCTGGAGGACGAGCGCACGGCCACCGCCGGGGGGCGGAGCTCCCAGCAGCTCCCGCCCTAAGGGCCCATCGGCCTCACTCAAATAACTAACGCGAGCCACAGGGGGGCGCTTCACTACTGACTCCGTTTGATCCGTCGGGGAGCATTTGGGAAATCTCACTCAACGTACCCACTGCAAACGCGCGGCCCGGGGTGCCGGCCGGCGCCCACCGCCCACCGCCCACCGCCCGAGCCCGCGCGGCCTGGGCGCGGTTCTCTGCGACGGCGAACACCGACCTGGGCCGAAGTCCACGGTGGCGTAGATGCCCTGCAGCGCCCCGCACTGCAGGAACTTCTCGTGCGCCCCGTCGGTGGTGAACAGAAGCACGTCACCGCCCAGGTGGTCGCGGAAGCGCCGCTGCAGGAAGCGCAGGTAGTCGTAGTCACAGGTGAAGTAGCTGCCGTATTCGTTTTCAACCTGCAAGTTAACCAAGGGGCGGGGCGGGGTCAGGAGATCCCGACCGAGTCCTTCGAGGCAGGCTTGAGCCCCTGCCCAACCACTGCCAAAGCTCGACCGTTGCCCAAGTCCTCGCATCTTCCAAAGGGCAACTCCGCACGAAAACACCGCCCCTACCTCCCGCTCCACCAAAATAAGAAAGACAAAACCACCGTGTCAGATTTTGGATTGTAGTGCTCTACCCTATACTGGGTAATAGATCCTTCAAACGTGACATAAACAACACCTTCCCACGGTAGAAATATTAGACAGTGTGGGGAAATGCAAAGAAACTAGAAAGACCGTGTGTTAATCCCATTACTCAGAGATAACTGCTATGGGCATTCTGGCTCAGCCTTCGAGATTCACACACACGCACACCCTAGATATACGGAATAAAGCACAGTGACTTCTGTTCTTAAAACTGGTATGATACACGCACCAGCTATAACACTGGCTTCCCACCTTCAACACGCTATGCGAAACGTCCGTGGAGGCGACAAGGGCAAGTGCCGGATGAGGACGTACCGCCGTTCGCTCCACCTACTGCCAAACTTTCAGGGCGTTTCTTGTTTTTGTTCTTAGTAACCAATTGGCTCGGTCTGCGTTCAACAGCATCAGTGGTTTTCAACCAGGAGTTATTTTGCCCCCCAGGGAACGTTTCACAAGGTCTGAGATGCTTTGGGTTGTCACATCTGGAGGGGGAGAGCGTGCGGCTGGCACCCGGTGGGTGGAGGCCAAGGGATGCTACCGGGCCCGCTGCTTGTGAGCCTCCACAACGAAGGATTTTCAGGTGCAGTGAGTGGCACTTGTGCCGAGGGTGGGAAATGCTGCCCTGGGGCACGCGTTCCCCCATTCTCCACGGGGACGCACCCATCGACAGGGCATGCCCCAGAAGGTAAAAATGGATTCTTACAGGAGAAAAGAACACCTTACTCTTTTTTTATATGTAAAGCACAGATATATATACACACACACTTCTACAGTAGATCAGAGGTATTAAAATTTCGTGGGCAGGAAATTAGAAAAAAATGTCTACAGGGGCGCCGGGGTGGCTCAGTTGGTTAAGTGTCTGACTTCGGCTCGAGTCATGATCTCACGGTTTGTGGGTTCGAGCCCCGCATCGGGCTCTGCGCCGACAGCTCAGAGCCTAGAGCCTGCTCAGGATTCTGTGTGTGTCTCTCTCTCTCTCTCTGCCCTTCCCCTGCCCGTGCTGTCTCTCTCTCTCAAGAAAAAAAAATAAATAAACGTTAAAAAATTTTTAATTAAAAAGATGCCTAAAAAGGCTTTTTAGGGGCAATAACGAAAAAGAAGTTAAGAAACATTGCTCTGAGGCCATAAGATGAATGACCTTCAGCTCCACCCAATATATCAAAGAATCTTAGAGGCATGACACTGAGTGAAAGGCACACCCCACTGAGAAATACAGACAGCTGTTACAGAAACTTTTGCGTGCCCAAGTTCTGTCAACCAATGCCAGCTTCCTTCTTTTCTAACCCCTGGGCTTCGGTTCCATTCCAGAACCACTTCGGGGGGGGGGGGGCATGTGAGGTGTACCCACGTGTGGTACGACCTCAGACACGTGGGGAGAAGAGAACGGAGACACAAGTGGTCAGGGAGGAAAGTGGACAAAGTGTCAGGAGGGCCTCACAAACGGAGGCACTAACAGGGGTTCTGAGAGTCACATGGACGCCAACAAGCCAACTGGGAAGGCCTCCAGGCAGAGGAGGGCCTACGCGGACAAGAGGCCACCATGAATTTGGTGGCCAGTGCGAAGAATTGTTAATGATATGAAAAAATGCTTATGACCGTAGGCTCAAGCAAGAAGAGTCAGGTAAGAAACTGGGCAGTTTACACTGACTCTGTAAAAAGAAATGTTTTAAAGGCATGGGGAAAAAAATCAAGGAAATCTCCCCAGAACGTAAAGAGCTCTGCTTCTGACTCCAGAAGCAAATTATGGTTTCTCTGTTTTCTTACATCCTTCCATGCTTCCCCACACTTACTTATTTAGTAATCAAGGGGCAAAAGGATTATGGAATTCAAGCGGGGGGAGGTGC
Source organism: Panthera pardus (assembly GCF_024362965.1). Lineage (NCBI taxonomy): Eukaryota > Metazoa > Chordata > Mammalia > Carnivora > Felidae > Panthera > Panthera pardus. The sequence continues at coordinate 155,443,170 of NW_026526721.1, forward strand.
GAAGGGCAGAGGCAGAGGAGGCGGCGGCCGGCAGGACCCTGGCAGGACCCACAGTCAAGTTCAGGTCGTCCAAGGGATGCACACAAGAAATGCCCCTCACGCAGCCAATTTTGCTCTCCTCTGCGGAATTCATGTCCGATTACACTCCTCGCGGCATGTCGACGACCAAAAGGTACAGGAAAGTTGTGAGCGAAGCTTGAAAGTGACTTGGGAAGAAGCAGAGATTTAAAAACGAGGGAAACTAGAGAAAACCCGAGGTGAAGACAAAGGAAGAAGACCCATTCGTGCAAAGCCACACTCACCTGCAGCCTTGACATCTTCATGTGGGAAAACGGGCTCCTATAAGCTTCACCAGTACAGACTCAAGACGGGTGGAGGGGCGTTCAGCGCTCCGGGAGCAGTGAGCTGGCCTCTCTCCCCCATGCAGGGTCAGAATGGCCACTGTGGCCAGGTCGGCCTTCTCACCGCCTCATTCGCCCTACACCTGAAGGGCAAGAGGGTGGCCACGCTCCCTTCCCACAGGGACCGTTCCTACAACGGCCCATAGTATTGTTCCTAAGAAGGAAATCCTGCCCACACTTCTCTGGGAGTTGCACTGCACCCCCTTGCCGTTTCAGGATGCAGCCCCTTTTACATTTGTTCCTTGGCAGATGACTAATGAACATGGTTTTATGTGTTATTGTTGCTGTTTTTAAGTTTATTTATTGAGAGAGAGAGAACATGAGCAGGGCAGGGGCAGAGAGAAAGGGCTGAGAGAATCCGACAGCACGGAGCCCGATGCGGGGCTCGAGACACACAAACTATGAGATAGTGACCGGAGCCGAAAGCAAACGTTGGACGCTTAACTGACTGGGCCACCCAGGCGCCCCGGTTTTGAGTTTCACCTAAGTAATTCTGCAAACATCACAAATTGTTGCAGGTCAAGTGCCCCAATTTTTCACATGGAAAATACTTGGCACATGATGTACCCACAATATACCGATCCTTGCAGAGCAAAGAACACATGGAAGGAGGAGAGTGGGGGCAGGAAGCAGGAGAGAAAGCAGAATGGCCCCAGTTCACCACATCCTCTTTCAAACCAGCATGAACTGACTGCCTAAGCAGGGCAGACACCAAATCATTTTAATCCGTGTTGCACCCCCTCAGCCACAGGCAACGTGGCACTAGAGAAAGAGGCAGGCCACGGGATCAGTGGGCCTAGGATGCAATCCTGACTCTGCCACCTGCCCACTGGGCGACCCGGGCCAAGTCACTTCACCCCTCTGGAGTTCTTCTTTTCAAAGAGACATCGGTTGGAATAATTGCATGGCGTCTGGAGGGCAGTCAGCTCAGGGTCCGGTATACAGCAGCCATGAACGACAATGCCTCCCCAAAGTGTGACTTATATAAAATCACCAGCTGTGGCACTGCCTTGCAGAGAAACAGACTTGTGAGGCTCACCTGTGCATCACTCCCGGGTACGATGCGGCCAGATGAAAGCCTTCCCCGCCCCCCACCTGCCCGTGCTCATCTCTGAGGTTACCTGCACGGTTATAATGGGCCCTCCATTCTGATAGAGGAGAGGCTTCATCTTGGGAAGAAGGACTCCCAACCACTTGTCCACGGCTGCAAGGTAATCTGGAAAAGAGGACAGGTTTAACACCGTTCCACACCTTTTAGTGCAAACACACACCGACGCCCTGTCACCCTGGGGCTCGCAGCCGAGATCGGGATATGCCGGACCCAGCGAGACTGAGATGGGGTAGCTGCACGCACTGATGTGATAACAGCTTCCCACAAGGAGCCATCTGCTCAGCGGGTTCCCAGTGGAAAGGAGCACATGCATGGTATCTGCCCCACCATGGGGACACCAGGCCTGGAGCGCAGGAGGCTGGTCCAGCCCATGTTTGTTGAATGAAGGAAAGAGTACCTGAAGGGAGTGTCTTTCTCTCTGTCACAGTAGGATGGGTACTGACACTGGCAAATGGAGATAACAGAGCGCACCCTTTGTAAAGAGGCCGTGAGGACGAAATGAGGTAATACAGGTAAAAACATGAATAATGTGCTGGGACTGCAAACCGGGAGGGTAATGCACTAAGAAGGATGTACACATAGAGCACAGGACACCAGCCTTTCGCACAGCAGATTCAATCAATGTTAGCTGCTCTTCTGACCGTCCCGAGACCAGCATCTTCAGGAGGCAGAAATGCAGCTACTGGGACCTTCTGCCTCATCAGGGTTTACAGCGAAAATAATTTCTAGTTGTTGAAAAAGGCCAGAAAAAGACTATCGTTTTCCAGATCGCTCTGTAAAGGTCAACAAACGAACTGTCATTTTGATTAGCCAGATGCTATCACTGGGCATGTAATTATTGAGAAAGTGGGAAGAGAAAGCATTAAAGTCAGTCGGTCAACCGCAAACAGGGCCCAGTGCCAGTTCAAAGTCACCAGTTTATCAGCAAGATCTGGTCAAACGGTTCAAGACAGCCTTATTTCCTACACATTCAAAGTCTGCAGTGGGCAGTGACTAACACGCTTCCACTAAGCCTTCCAAAGTGTCTGTGCAGAAGAACCCCAGCCTCCAAAATACCTGCTGCTTTTGGTATAAAATGTCGCGAAAGACATCATCAGTCTCTCGGGACACCCGTAACAACTTACCTGGATCAGAAGAACGGAGAATAATCGACTCTTTTAATAACAGCCAAGCTGGCAATCCTCCCTAGGATGGGGGGTGGGGCAAAAGGAGGGAGAAGCCATTATGAGGTCTCAAGGCAGAGAGAAATTACTCTTAGCAGTGAGGGAAAAGAAGACTTTCAGGGAAGAAGGGGTAGTCGAGGCGGGCTTTGTGGTGTAGAACTTTCAGGGACGGCAGTGATCATAACTTCCTTTTACTAGTAAGATGACATCACACGAATGGAGTGTTTGGAGAATGATCAAAGCTTTTATATGGCTCATCCCACTTAATTGGACAACAACCCTGTGAGGTAGACGGAGCCCGTACCGTTAACCGATGGGGAAACCGAGTTATGTGAGCACCAAGGGGAGGACGCACGCCTGCGGACCCTTCCCTGTTCCTCTCTGCCTAGACACCCCTGAGGTAAAAGATCCCTATGCCGGCTGCAGTCACACACTCCCTGTCATCTGGAACGGGAAACCTATTTAAACTGCTTTAACTCACTTTGCCCCAGATCCCTGCCAGTCAGCCCGCCCCTGTCACGCGCACCAGCCGGGCAGAGCCAGGTCTGGCCACACTCACCATGTCCCACTCTGCACAGATGTAGGGTCCGGGCCTCAGGATAACCAGCAGTCCCAGCTCATGGGCCAGCTTGAGAAAATATTCCACATCATGTTCCCCAGAAAACTGGTACTGTCCTGGCTGGGGCTCGTGAAAGTTCCAGGGAACGTACCTGCCAAGAAACACACAGCCCCTACCTGGAAATAGCTCAAAAATCCAGTTGTCCTATGTGACTTACTTACTTTCTTTCTTTCTTTCTTTCTTTCTTTCTTTCTCTCTCTCTCTTTCTTTCTTTCTTTTTTAAATGTTTATATATTTTTGAGAGACAGCATGAGCTGGGGAAGGGCAGAGAGAAGGGGGCAGAGGATCTGAAGCAGGCTCCACACTTACAGCAGAGAGCCCGATGTGGGGCTTGAACTCAAGAAGCACGAAATCATGGGGCGCCTGGGTGGCGCAGTCGGCTAAGCATCCGACTTCAGCCAGGTCACGATCTCGCGGTCCGTGAGTTCGAGCCCCGCGTCAGGCTCTGGGCTGATGGCTCAGAGCCTGGAGCCTGTTTCCGATTCTGCGTCTCCCTCTCTCTCTGCCCCTCCCCCGTTCATGCTCTGTCTCTCTCTGTGCCAAAAATAAATAAAAAACGTTGAAAAAAAAAAAAAAAAAAAAAAAAAAAAAAAAGAAGCACGAAATCATGACCTCAACCGACTAAGCCACCCGGGCGCCCCCCTCATGTGAATTTCTAAACCATCAGCAGAACTGTAAACCCTCGGGACACTCACATAGCTCCCCTCGGCAGCCTCTTGGGAAAGAGGCCTTGTCTTGAGTTTTCAGAGCAGTTACGCAAGTGAACCAAACTTGGTGGGGGACACAATTAAGTTTATGACCCACAAAGAATGCCCATTCCTATTTAACAACTTAAAAAAAACCACAGAATTACACAAACATTAATTACCACTATGTAGAAATTATATATACCTGTGGAAGGCTTAGGGAAAATGAAAATATCTATGCTAAGGTAATAAGAGATATTTATTTTTTGAAAATGCTTTTTAACAAAACTAAAAATTAAGAAAACCCCTCCAAGGCAAGGGAAACCAAAGCAAAAATGAACTATTGGGACCTCATCAAGATAAAAAGCTTCTGCACAGCAAAGGAAACAATCAGCAAAACTAAAAGGCAACCAACGGAATGGGAAAGATATTTGCAAATGACATGATCAGACAAAGGGCTAGTATCCAAAATCTATAAAGAGCTCACCAAACTCAACACCCCAAAAACAAATAATCCAGTGAAGAAATGGGCAAAAGACATGAATAGACACTTCTCCAAAGAAGACAACCAGGTGACCAACCGACACATGAAAAAATGCTCAGCATCACTCATCATCAGGGAAATGCAAAGCAAAACCACAATGAGATACCGCCTCACACCTGTCAGAATGGCTAACATTAACGACACAGGAGACAACAGATGTTGGCGAGGATGCGGAGACAGAGGATGTCTTTTGCACTGCTGGTGGCAGTGCAAGCTGGTGCAGCTACTCTGCAAAACAGTATGGCGGTTCCTCAAAAACTAAAAACAGAACTACCCTACGACCCAGCAATTGCACTCCTAGGCTTTTATCCACGGGATCCAGGTGTGCTGTTTCAAAGGGGCACATGCACCCCCATGTTTATAGCAGCACTATCAACAACAGCCAAAGTATGGAAAGAGCCCAAATGTCTATCAATGGATGAACGGATAAAGAAGATGTGGTCTATAGGCACAATGGAGTATGACTCGGCAATCAAAAAGAATGAAATCTTGCCATTGGCAACTACGTGGATGGAACTGGAGGGTATTACGCTAAGTGAAATTAGTCACAGAAAGACAAATATCACATGACTTCATTCATATGAATACTCTAAGATACAAAACAGAAAGGGGCGCCTGAGTGGCTCAGTCGGTTGAGCGTCCGACTTGGGCTCAGGTCAGGATCTCACGGTTTGTGAGTTCGAGTCCCGTGTTGGGATCGGTGCTGACAGCTGGGAGCCTGGAGCCTGCTTTGGATTCTGTGTCTCCCTCTCTCTCTGCCCCTCCTCTGGGTCGTGCTCTGTCTCTCTCTCTCAAAAATAAACATTAAAAAACAAAAAAAAGATACAAACAGATGAACGGAAAGGAAGGAAAGCAAAAATAATATAAAAACAGGGAGGGGGACAAAACATAAGAGACTCTTAAATACAGAGAACAAACAGGGTTGCTGGAAGGGTGGTGGGAGGGGGGATGGGCTACATGGGCAAGGGCATTAAGGAATCTACTCCTGAAATCACTGTTGCACCATATGCTAACTTGGATGTAAATTAAAAAATAAATAAATTATTATAATAACAAAAAACCCCTCCAACCCTTGTGTCCTCCTGCAAGAGATTTTGTCAGGAGCAGCACGCAGGAAGTGACAAAAACATGGGACACAAACTGGAATATGGAGCCACCCACTGCCATGCAGAGGTCTCTCGGATGACCCCTGGCTTATGGCCTTTTTCCACAATCCCATGGCTTTAGGGCTCCATGGGACAGACAGCCCCGGTCCCCCAGAGCTTAAGTGTTAAACTACAGGGAGGAAATGGATGCCCCAGGCCTCTGCCTCTGCATTTTCTCACCCTTTATCTTGAAGAGGCTATCAGCAATCCTCATCAGTAGTGCAAAAACCAGAGTGACCAGCCAACCCAGCTTTTCTCCCAATTAGTCACCTTGCAACAGCAGAAGAGACGAGGAGAGATAGTTATTGGGATAATTCTCTATCTGGAGTTAGAGAAGTACCCCAGCAGAACCACAAAGAAAAACTGGGATTCAGGAACCTACCTAACCTGGCACACTCCCCCAAGAACTGAGAGAAGCTGTGGCCGCCTATAAACACTGCTACCTTCAAGTTCTAGGGAGACCTCTGGCCAAAAATAGGCACTTGGGCAAATTTCGGTCTCACCAGCCATAAAGGGGGGTGAAGGGACGGAATCCTTTGTGTAAAGGGCCCTGCGCACGGCAAACACTCAATCACTGTTACTTCCCTTTCCTTTCAAAGCTGATATTCATTTCACGATTTCCATTGACAAGGTTCAAGATCGGAAGAAGTCGTTAATTATCTGAAGATGGGCCAGTCGAGCTGAGGACAAGCCCCTCCCAGAACACCAGGTTATGCTGTTTCCCGTTCTGAGCAATGAAACCGCTCGCCGCGCGGAGACACGCAGCTGGCGGCAGCCCGTCTCCAGCGCGGGTGTGTCTGGGCCCAGGTGAGAGCCCCGGTGCCCTCCTACTTACGTCTGGATGGCGTTCAGCCCGGCCATCTTCATTTTCAGGAGCCGGTCCTATCCAGTAGAAGCGGGGCACCCGAAGTAGTGAATGCTCCCCGAGATGTAGCGGAACGGCTGGCCATCCTTGAGGAAGCGGTTGTGGCTGTAGTCGATCTTGAACGTCCTCTGGGAAGCATTCTACGGGGCAGGGATGGGGCCACGTGAGAACTTCCACCTTCCCCATTTCGGGAGCAGAAACTCTCAGTGGCAGGCGGCCTCCTGCCTGTTTCATTTGTGGAATCTGCTGATCGAGTCAGTGCGTGGCTTCTGGGCCCAAAAGCAAACCGCTGCCCAGACGGTGGCTGCCTGCACTCAGGCAACAGAAATCATCGGGAAGGACCCCTGTGCAGGATTCCCAAGGGCTTACTTTTCCAGAGGCCAGCACCGATCTGGATAAAGACCTCACTGGAGCTGACTCTTTCCTTGATCGAGCAAAGCCCAATGTGCCTGGGAATGGAAGACACAATCATCACCCTCCCTCCCTGTGGCGGTCACTCACTGGGGCACTGGATGCACCTCGACAGTAATGTCACCCGGGTGCAGGCAAGACACGAGAGGTCTAGAGTCCTGGCTGGTGCTCTAAGTCTGGCAGTGACCAGGTGAACTCTCTCGAACCCACATCTCCACTGCCATAAACATGCAGGATGTCTGACGAGATGAACTTCAAGCCAATCTGTTTCCAGTTAGGGGCTGCAATCCCACTGGTGAATCATGAACCCAGTTTGGGCGACGACTGGCACTTAAAAAAAATTTTTTTTGACACTTTTTTAGTAATAAAATATGAGCGTACTACACATAGTTAAGACAAGTATTAGTTTATGAAACCGTTGTTATGTATACAGATGCAGAGTTGCATCAGATGTAAATCTGCACGGGGTTGCAACGGAAGGCGTGTTTCTAGCAAAATCAAAAAACCTAGGCAAATCAAATTTCGAGAAAGACTGTTTGGAGATCACTTCAGAAGCTGAAACGCTAGAATTTGAAAGGGAAGATGTCAAAGGGGAGGCAGAAGGGAACACTGCCCTCTGGTGGATGGAAGAAGGCAGTGATGGGTCATGGGTGCCAACAGGACCACAGCCATAAGAAACCAATTAAGTGCTGTCCCCCACTCTTGGTAAGATTTCCTGCGCAGCTTTAGGAATTTTTTTTTAATGTTTTATTTATTTTGAGAGACAGACAGAGTACAAGTGGGGGAGGGGCAGAGAGACAGGGAGACACAGAATCCGAAGCAGGCTCCGGGCTCTGAGCTGTCAGCACAGAACCCGATGTGGGGCTTGAACTCGTGAGCCACAAAAGCATGACCTGAACCGAAGTCAGACGCTTTACCGACTGAGACACCCAGGTGCCCCTAGGCTTTTTTTTAAAAACCTTTTTTTTTTTTTTTTTTTTTTTCCCATAGCAGCACCACAGTCCATGACAGTTTTGGAGGTCTCCCTTGAAGTAACTGTGAAAGCATGAGTCCTAGATCACATCTGGCCTGAAATCCAACTTAGGGAGTTAAAGCACCGTGATGGAAAGTTAAACAACTCAGAGTAGATCGTTTAGGGGCGAATGGACAGCTTTACTGCAGGTGAGTTCACCTCAATAGACCTAACCAAAAATACACAAATAAATCATGGGGCACCTGGGTGGCTCAGTCGGTTAAGCATCCGGCTTCGGCTCAGGTCGTGATCTCGCAGTCCGTGAGTTCGAGCCCCACGTGGGGCTCTGTGCCGACAGCTCAGAGCCTGGAGCCTGCTTCGGATTCTGCGTCTCCCTCTCTCTCTGACCCTCCCCCATTCATGCTCTGTCTCTCTCTGTCTCAAAAATAAATAAACATTAAAAAAAAATTTTTTTTAAAACAAATAAATCATTTAAGAATCATTTTTTATTTTAATTTTATTTTTAAGGTTTTTTTGTTTATTTAGAGAGAGACAGCACAATTGGGGGAAGGGCAGAGAACAAGGGAGAGAGAATCCCAAACAGGCTCTAAGCTGCCAACGTAGAGCCTGACACGGAGCTCGAACTCATGAAACCGTGAGATCACGACCTGAGCCAAAATCCAGAGTTGGACGATTAGCGACCGAGGCTCCCCAAGAATCTTTTTTTTTTTTTAAAGGCCAGAGTGTCAGTTTAATATTACTTTGTTCTTCTAGTAAACAAGGCTTTAGCTGCCTTTCAAAGGCAAGAAACTCCTAAAGAAACTCACAAAAAATATAAAAGCTACTTCTTTTACCAGGTGCCCAACAGATGGGTTTGAAGACATTTTCACGGCATGTATGTGACCAGGTGGCAAACAAGGGTTTCCCACACATTCCGTGAGTTCAGAAGCGGCGCGTGAGGTGGGGAAAATTCTGGGGACGGGTAGCAAAGGATAAGCGACCGGGAGAAGGACAGGCTGTTTGAAGCCCTCTTGTCTAGGGCAAGGGGCTCGGAGGAACAGAAGATGTGGTGGGTGAGAAATGTCCAGCAGAAACGGACTCAGGTCTCTGTCCCACTCGGTGCAGCAACGTCCCTGCATCGAAATAACCCCCGAATCCAGCCCCAGTATCTCCCTCCCATCCATTTCATAAGTATGGCCAACCCCCTACTATGTGCTGAGGAGTAACAGAGGGAGCCACACAGATGTGGCCACAGCCTGCACGGAGCTTCCCTGTGGCCCGGGACAGACCCAGGGGTCAACACGGTGAGGCCCAGGGGGTTAGAGCAAGGATAAAACCTTCACGTCGCACAGCTTAACCCACAGCGTTAGCCGTCGACTATGTCTCGATAAAGCTGGGGTCAGGATTAGAGCGGAATGCTGCGGAGGTAATAAATGGCATGTAACGCACGTGTGGGACACAAGGACAAGCTTCCCAGAGGAAGGAGCCCTGGCTCTCAACTTGGGCCACACATCAGAATCACCTGCGCCAACTTTTAGAAACCGCCAAGTCAGGCCTCACCCCCAGACATCAGAGCTTAATTGACCTTGGGTGGTGCCCGGGCACTGGTGTTTCCTAAAACTGCCCAGACGACGATGTACTGTACGGCCAGGGCTGGGAACTACTGGCCTGGGCTGAGCCCCAGGATGAGGTGGAGTGAGGCAAGGGGAAGGACACAGGCAGAGGACACGGTGTGGGGGACGCAGAGAGGGAGGCCTGGGACCTCGGGACGGTGCAGTCAGGAGCTGAAGACGGGCAGGGACCAGACCAAATGCGCCCCAACATCCAGCCATGGGCCTGGGCTTCAGGCCAAGGGCCACGGACAGCGACTTACACAGAAGAGTGCCTGAAAACACGGTTTTCACATGTTTGGCACTCTGGCAGCAAAAAGGAAGCAGAGTCAGGGACCGTGGTGACGGCAGCGCGTGGGCAGTGGACAGGAGGTATAAGTGGCAGGACCGGGGTGGGTGGTTAGAGGCAGGACACAGGGGTTGACCTGAAGAGGCTCCCACTGGCCTCAGGTGGAAACACCGGGGGCATTTAAAAGAAGAGACACTTAAAAGACATATCATCGGGGGGGAAATAAAGACCGCGTAGATATTAACACCTGGGGGTTACACCTACATGAGTCCTCTGCTCAACCTCAGCCTCTTAAAAAGGGAACAAGCAGACATTGTGTCCCTCATGTTGTCGCTCAACAGGAGGTACACAGCCCCACCTAAAGCAGTCCTCATTACTGAACTTGAATCTCGGATGAGCCGTAATCTAATGATAACACAAGGACGCAAAATGCGCCAAAGGCAAAACGAGGGACATTCTAGAAGCCCGATGATAGAGCTGCTCCAGCAGATTGATGGTATTAACATCAAACAAGATAGGGACCCCTGGGGGGCTCAGTCAGTAAGCGTCCCACTTCGGCTCAGGTCATGATCTCGCGGTTCGTGAGTTCGAGCCCCGCGTCGGGCTCTGTGCTGACATCTCAGAGCCTGGAGCCTGCTTCGGATTCTGTGTCTCCCTCTCTCTCTGTCCCTCCCCCATTCATGCTCTGTGTCTCTCTCAAAGATAAATAAACATTTAAAAAAATTTAAAAAAAAATCAAACAAGATATTGTTAGAAAACAAAAGAGAACTTAAGAGCCACAATAACCTAATGCAACATGGGATGCTGATTCTAATGAACTGCCAAAAAAAACCCCAATGTTACGACAGGGAAAACTGAATACAGACCAGGCATTGGGTGGAATTAAAACTGTTCATTCTAGGGGCGCCTGGGTGGCTCAGTCGGTTGAGCGGCCGACTTCGGCTCAGGTCATGATCTCGCGGTCCGTGAGTTCAAGCCCCGCATCGGGCTCTGTGCTGACAGCTCAGAGCCTGGAGCCTGTTTCAGATTCTGTGTCTCCCTCTCTCTGACCCTCCCCTGTTCATGCTCTGTCTCTCTCTGTCTCAAAAATAAATAAACATTAAAAAAAAAAATTAAAAAAAAAACCTGTTCATTCTGTTGGCTATAATGATGGCATGGTGACCTCACAAAAAAAAAAAAAAAAAAAGTTCTCATCAGAGATACCTCCAGAAGTATTTTTTAAAAAATCTTTTTGCATGTCATGTTTATTTATTTTTGAGAGAGACAGAGCACAAGCAGGGGAGGTGCAGAGAGAGACAGGGAGACACAGGATTCGAAGCAGGCTCCAGGCTCCGAGCCGTCAGCACAGAGCCTGATGTGGGGCTGGAACTCAGACTGTGAGATCATGACCTGAGCCAAAGTCAACGCCTAACCGCCTGAGCTACCCAGGCACCCCCTAGATACATCCAGAAGTATTTCTGGGTGGAATGACAACCCCTGAGGTCACTACAGATGGGAAAAGAAAAAGAGCAAACAAAAAAAGCAGAGGGCACATAGAACAAAGCTGATCATCACGGAAGCTAGGTATGGATACATGGGTATTCTCTTTGTCCCTTTGTGTGTCTGTTTTTAATTGCAACACTGTTTAAACCAAATGCAGCTTAGAGGCTCCGGGGTGGCTCATCTGGTTAAGCGTCTGACTCTTGGTTTCGGTTCAGGTGATGATCTCAAGGTTCATGGGTTCAAGCCCCACGTCGGGCTCTGTGCTGACAATGCAGAGCCTGCTTGGGATTCTGTCTCTCTCCCTCTCTGCCCCTCCCTGCTTACAATCTGTCTCTCAAAATAAATTTTTAAAAAAATGCACTTCAAAATAAAGGCTTTTTCTCAGTTATAAGAAAAACAAAAGCATGGTTCATGAAAAGACTTGTAACAAATGTTCACAGCAGATTTATCCATCATTGTCCAACACTGGAAGGAAGCGAATATCCATCAACAGAGCTATTGGGGCTTCCGGGAACACGGACACATCTCAAAAATGTCATGCTGAGCGAAAGAAGCCCTACACAAAAGGTTCCCACCGGAGGAGCCCATTCAGGTGAAGCTCTAGAACAGGCAAATCTAATCTATGGTGGGAAAAAAGTCAGAGGAGTCGCTGCCTTTGGGAGAGGAACGCAGGCATTGCGCGGGAAGGAACACGATGCGAACGTCCTGGGGTAACTGTAATCTAGCTGAATGAGGGATGTGGACTATACAGGTGTGTGCATTTGTCATGTTCCCCGAATGGTACCCTTAAGGTTTGTATACGTCACTGTATGTAAAGTTCACCTTAAAAGGGGGAAAAAACAGCGATAAACAAATACTGATCCCTAGTTAATGATACAGGACCTGCTAAAGCACTCAGAGTGGGGAGTACACGAATGCCTGCAGCTTACTTTGGAACACATCCAAAAGACGGGGTGCATTGATGAGCGCAGGGACGGCCACCATATGTTAATGGTAGGATCTGGATGGTGAGCATAAAATTCTTTCAACTCTACGTGTGAAAATTTGTCCTAGTAAAACATTGACACAAAGAAAAAAGCCAGCGGGGGGCGGGGGGGGGCGGGGAATTGGAGAAAGGTGGTCAAAAGGTCCAAACTTCCGGTTAAAAGATCAAGAAACACTAAAGATGTGATGCACCGCATGATGGCTGTAGTCCACACTGCTGTGTGATACACGGGGAAGCTGGGAAGAGAGAAACTCCTACGAGTTCTGATGGCATGGAGAAAACTGTTTTCCCTTTTCTTCCTTTCCTTTCCGTTGTATCTATATGGGAAGACTGATGTCAGCTGAGCATACTGTGGTGCTCATTTCACGATACACGTAAATCAAACCATCATGCTGTATGCCTTAAACTTGTACAGTGATGGGCGTTTGTCAGTAAAACTGGAAAAATAAATATAAATAAATAAAATTAAAAAGTGGACTGATGAACTGAGTTATGGCCTCTAGGCTAAGGGCATTGTGCATGAGTATACGTACCCCCCACACACACACGATTAAGTATTAGGCAGCCCCTGAGACGAAGGGCATGCTCTTGCCCTTGCAGGAACAGCTTGGATACGTAAAGAGTTACAAGAAGGTTGAGAGTTGTTTTTAAAGCATACCCATGTCAGCTGCAGCCCTCGTGGACGGTCCTCTGTGAGCTCAGTACACTCTATGCTGACAGTGTCTCAGCCCAGACCCACACCTTGGGACTCGGTGCCTTCCTGCCTCACATGGGAACCTGCTCTCCCAGGGATCCAGGGGGTTCCCGTGCCCCTCTGGAAAACCCTCAACCAACGAGGGTGGATCACCGCATTCTCCTCTTTCGGGCAGACAATTCTGGAGACCTTCTATGGCTGGCAGGATCCCGGCCCTACTGCCCAGAGCGAGAACCATGATGCGTCCTTAAACAGACTTCGGCTTCTTTTCACCTGCCCCTCCTCCCTGCCCTCTCGGCTCACTTCTCAGATCACCTGCACTCAAGCCTTTATTTCGTGTGTTACTTCTAGAGGAACCCACTCTGAGACAGTGGGTGCCAGGGTTAGCCTAAACAGCACATCCTCAGGATGTGAGCCTGTACCTGGATTTCTCATATCTATCGAACGGCAACAAGAACCCTACAGCTGGTGCTAAGTGGGCGTGTAAATAAATACAAGTTCTGAGGTCCTCGCCTGTGCGGGACTGGGAGGAGGTATGGGCCAAAGGACAGCTGCAATCTGCCGTAGCTCTACCCTTGGAATGGGGCGGGGGGATGGTAGGTGCCGGTAGTTACAAGGATTATTGAAGTTGGCTGATTTTTTATTAACAGATTTGGAAGCTTTGAAGAAAGACCGCTCGAGGGGCTCAAGTCAGCCATTCTGTGATGCCAAAAGCTCCCGCGGCAGTATTTAAAGACTGACGTCTCCGGCCAGAAATGTAAGGCTCAGGACTTAACCACGCGGGCACGTGGGACAGGATCTCGAGGCGCAGAATGGGAGGCTGGAGAGAGGGGAGTTTACTGACACGGTGCCCTCTCCCATGACCTCTGAGTTACCATCTTGACGGAAGTACCTTAACCCAGTTGCTATGCTTTTGGAAGCCAGCTCTCCGAACCTGGACGGGATACTGGCCTGTAGGAAACGAGGCAGAGACGCCAGGATGGGCTTGGCATCCTGAGGAACGTGTGAGACGTCTCAGGGAGATGGGAACGCAAAAACGGTGACCAAACAGACCACCGTCTGACTACATCCCCCAAGACAGGACAGAGAACGCTGCCTTCAGGAAGGAACGCTCCACCGAGCAGGGCCCTGGCATCCTCGAGAAGCCCAGCGAGGCTGCCGAGCCCTCGAGGCTGGAGCAGAAAATGCTGCTGCGGCACTGAGGATGACGACACTCTCCGGAAGGTCCCGGCGAGGGACGACATAATTACCACAACGACCGGCGAGGCCAGGGTGTGCTGACCGGTGGCAATCTCGGGCAATGGCTCATCAACCACAACATCTCCAGAGGGTGGGATGATTGGGTAACCGGCAAGGATGCTGCCTGACCCGTCTAACAAGAAAAAGGTAATCAAAAACTCGTGAGCAAAAGGCTGACGTCAGCCACCGCAATGGACAATTGTGATTCCTTCCTCCAGTTCCTGGCTCTGGGCCAGCTCTCCAACAAACAGCCAACTGACCGAACGGAGGGTTGGATGGATCCCTTGAGGAAGAACTCTGTGATGCCACTCCAGGACGCCCAATGAATATTCTCCTAATCCTTCCCCAGTAGGACTCGGGTACCTGTGTCCTCAGGAAAATGGTCCTCCAGACCTTGTGGGGATGGCTGGATACACTTGAGCTGACATACCAGGGTATCTGACATGCCATCACACCCCCTTGTCACTCTTTAGGAAATCAGGGAGAAAGGGGTGCCATGGCCAGGGTCCTTCTACAGTGGACCCAACAAGTCAGAGGGCCTACCCTCCGGCGATTTCCCCGGTCCTGAGTGCATAGTGGGGTGGTTTTCCTTAACAGCCCCCAGAACCCTCACCGTAAGTCAGAGGCATCGTGGACGGAAGAGCCAGGTGGAAATCGTGGAAGTGCCCACTCCCCCAACTCAACCCAAGACCAATCCGAAGACTACAATTCCTCCTGGAATGGCAGGTCCTAGTGCCCCCTCCGCAGAGACTCACAGAACGTTCTCTTCAGATCCCCATTCATATCACATGTGAGCCCCTGCAGAGCAGACAGATCATGGTGGACGACAGGGGACTGCTAACTGAACCACGCAGCAGCCCGAGTGGCACCTGCTGTGTGGGTGTAGTGTTGTCACTGGAGCAGTCAATGCAGCCTCTGGCATTGGGTCTGTGGCTCATGTTCTGTTCTTTTCAAAACTATCAGTAAAAAGGATCAAAAGCCATTTGTAAGTGGGCAGGATAGCAGTACACATTCTGTCTGGTCCCAGGTCCCCTTAACTGCCCCACTCTCTCCCATGAGAGACCCTGGTCATCAGCACATCCCCTGGGCTGTCACGCTGTCTGCTATATAAACAACATCATGTTATTTGGACCTAGGGAGCAGTGACAGGTCTCTGAAGCTTGGAAAAGCAGCAGAGTGACAGGGACAGCTACAGAAGCAGCATCACCTAAGGGACAGCTTCTTCTTCTTCTTTTTTTTTTTTAAGTTTATTTTGAGAGAGAAAGCATGAGTGGGGTGGGGGAGAGGACAGAGAGAGAGAGGGAGAGAGAGAATCCCAACTAGGCTCCGCACTATCAGCCCAGAGCCCGACGTGGGGCTTGAACTCACGAACCGTGAGATCATGACCTGAGCCAAAGTCAGACTTAACCGACTGAGTCACCCCTAAGGGACAGCTTCTAAATGGTGACGGTCATGGTCAAGGTAAATAGGGAAAATCTGCTTCGTGGCTCCAAAGTGACTCCCCTCAACATCTAAGGACCTGAGAGGATCCAGCCTAAAAGAGCCAGCCTCCTTAATATCTCGGAGCTGTGGTACCTCTGACAGAAGTAAGGCCACCGAGAAATGTAGGGGGAGAAGGGAAGAGGGAATCTGCCTTCAGAGCTGACCCCCCCCCCCCCCCATACAAATACCATAAAATTTGACCTGTGTGCAGATTTCACCCCCTTCTACATTAACTGGCACGGGCACAGAATACCGAAGAGCATGGTTTTATTTCACATGTGCAGGGCTGTGAGCGTCAGTGTTTCCAACGCATGAGGTCACAAAACACTTAGAAAAAGCAATTCCAAGCAAGGCAAAGCGCACACCTTCCCAAGACCCCCGTGTACATAATGCATATAGTAACACTGGAGAAAAAAAGACAGCAGTACAAACAAAACATCCTTGAACCAATTACACATCAGGGACTCATACTGTCCAATACAACATTTTTAAAAGTTATTGACTCCATTCAGATTATTTCAGTGGTAAATAGGCGTTTCTTAAAAATGTTAAACATAATACCAAAATCTACATGACCAGGTAATGTGAACATCCCCCAGGTTTCCTAAAGCTCAGGACTAAAAATAATATTTGCATTACTTGTGCACATACCTCCACTGGATTAAAGAAATAAAAGCTCGGGGACACCACAGGTTGGGAGGCATGTTGACCACGGGAAGACAGTACGTCTTCAAGCCCTTCAGTATGACTCTGGTAAAGCACCCATTCAATGGATTTGCATCCCCGGCACACTATATACCCTTTCACTCCAGGCCCAAAAGCCTGGAGAATTCCTGATGTGAGCTGCTCAGCTCCAGAGTGGCAGAGACCCAACCCTCCTAAGGCCGCTAGCGCCCTAGGGTTGAGGGACAAGTTAAGGGGAGTGGAGGAGATCAGAACGGAAGAGAGTTGGCACACAGGGGCTTCCCAGATCCCTCAGCTCAGAGAACAAAGAGACGGAGAAGGACTATTTCACATGACTCCACAAGAAACTTTGGGCCAGAGCTAAGAGCCTTTCAAACATCCAGCGTTATGGAAGCACCAGGACATCAGCCACACGTCTGAAGCAAACGAGCCACAGGGAACGGGGACAATCCATATGGATGTGGAAGAATTTGTGGATGAACTGCTATGGCCTATGCATTCTATTTTCATCAAGTTGGTTCATTTATTTATGCCTCTCTTGTTCCACAAAGATTTCCGTCCAGCATTCCTAAAGATGGCGGATAGAGAGCGTGAATGACAGTGGAAGAGGCAGGAAAACGGCAGAACGGAGGAGAAAGTGGCAGAAACACAGTGTGGGGCCAGCTCCCCAGGACTCGCAGGCAGTTACAGATTTAATTTTGCCCCCTCGTCTCAGAGAAGAGGTGAAGCACACAGTCTAAAAAGACCAAAACACGAGTCTTAAAATTATAAAACAATTCTTAAAAGTTGAAAACAGACCTGACTTTCCACACAGGAAAGGACAATTTCAAGTGAATTTGAAATAATATTTTGACGGTATTTAGCCTAAGGACAAAAATACATCTTACGCTGCATTTCAGGTAAAACAAACGAACAAACAAAACTGCATCCCGCAGATTTCACCCTAGTAATATTTTATTGCTATTTTGAATCCATAATATACAGAAGTAGGATATAGTAAATAAGAAATGACACTGGTCATTAGCAACCAACATTTTCAGAAATAAAGTCAGAGAAAGTGAGGTAAAAACCCTGTAATCAGGGCTATGTGGGAAACTCTCTACCTTCCACTCAATTTTGCTGTGAACATAAAACTGCTCTAAAAAATAAAGTCTATTTAAAAAAAAAAAAAAAAAAGCCCATGGGGCGCCTGGGTGGCTCAGTCGGAAGTGTCTGACTTCGGCTCAGGTCATGATCTCGTGGTTTGTGAGTTCGAGCCCCGCGTCGGGCTCTGTGCTGTCAGCTCAGAGCCTGGAGCCTGTTTCGGATTCTGTGTCTCCCTCTCTCTCTGCCCCTCCCTCACTTGCGCTCTGTCACTCTCTGTCTCTCAAAAATAAATAACATTTCAAAAACAAAAACAAAAAATAAATAAATAAAATTTTTTAAAAAAGCCCATAATCTGCCATTTGAATTGGAAATACTAATATAACTTATTTTTTCTCTTCCTAAAAAAAATACTTATTTCCTAGCAATAGCCACTGAAACAGCTTAGAAATGACACTAGCGAGCAGCACTTAACTCCTCTAACACTTAAACCACAGCCTCTAAATATTTCCCACTAAAAGGAACCCAGAACTCCTTCCAGAAATTACTTAGTCCAAATCAGGGGCAAAACACGTACAAAATAAGCCCAAAACTGTCAACAACTATTAGGGTCACAACAAAATGCCACAGAAGCAATCTGGCTCCAACTGGCCAAGCACAGGAGATTGTGAGCATCAAAAGATTTATCACTTCAACGGACTGAAACACATCAGATATATGAAAAGAGTCAAATTCATGATACTCCCTCCCAACCCAAAGAAAAGTATGGGTTCATCTTTGCAGTTTGCTGGGGAATCAACTCTTCATTCTGGAAACCAACGAATAGAGGGAAAGAGTCTAGCATCTATCTTGCCTTCGTTATAGACTTTTTCAGAGCAATCAGTTGATGAAGAGAATTCTCTGTAGAAGAACCACAGTTAGTAAATACAGAAGAAATGATGAAATGAAAAATCACCACTTTGGGGGCTGATGGCATGATTAGATTTTCTGAGTGCTCCAAAAAATCCTTCAGAAGTCAGAGCAGAGGTAAAAGAAGTTTCCGTTGTCTCTTGAATATAGAAAAGCTAAGTAACCAACTAGTCCTAGGAAGCCTATTCAGTACTCTGGCCTACTAAATTCTGTATTAAATACACCAAACTTAAAAAAAAAAAAAAATCATTTTGAAACCCCTAGTGGAACAGTGACTTTAGGTAATAACCATCAATGACTGCTGAAACAGTCATAGAGGAGAAGATGATGAGGAACTTTCTAGTTCCTCTAGTGGAGGGGTCAAGCTGGCAACACCTGGGTCAGTCTTAGCATCACTGAAAGCAGTGAAGTCTTCCTGCCAAAAAAGAAAAAAGTTGAACGTGATTCTATCCAGCCTCTAGCTGTAACTTTTACAGATCTCTAGCTCTACAAGTTCACAGAAAATGAGGGATAATACAACACAGTAAACATTACCACAAATCCAAAATGTAGGAAATACGAAGAAATAATATCCAGATAACTTGACCAAGTAAACGACACAAAGAAGGGAAGATGTTTTATAGACTTAGATTTAAGAAATATATCACATACGGTATATGGACCTTGTTTTTATTTTTTAGGTTTGCTTATTTATTTATTTTCGAGAGAGACGGAGAGTGGGGGAGAAGGGGAGAATCCCAAGTGGGCTCTGTGGAGCTCAATCCCACAAACTGTGAGATCACGACCAGAGCCAAAATCAAGAGTCGGATGCCCAACCAACTGAGCCACCCAGGTGCCCCTGGACCTTGTTTCTAGATTATGATTCTAACAAAAGAACTGTAAAAAGACGTAATTCCTGAAGAAGCCAAATAAACTAAACCAAAAGCTAACAGAAAGGAAATAATAAAAATCAGAGCAGAGATAAATGAGAGAATAGAAAAACAGCAGGAAAAAAAAAAAATCAATGAAACGGAGTTTTTTTTTTAAATCAACAAAATTTACAAACCTTTAGCTAGATTAACTAAGAGAGAGAGAAGACTCAAATAACTAAATCAGAAATAAAAGAGGAGATATTACAACTGATGCCACAGAAATAAAAAAAGATCGTAAGGTGCTACTATGAATGATAATATGCCAACAAACTGGGTAATCTAGAACAAATGAAAAAACTCCTAGAAATATACAACCTACCAAGACTGAATCACAAAGAAATAGAAAATCTGAGGAGACCAATAATTAGAAAGAAAATTGAGTCACTAACTGAAAATCTCAAAGAAAAATCCAGGACCAGATGGCTTCACCAGAGAATTCTACCAAACATTTAAAGAAGAATCAACACCAATTTTCTTGAAACTCTTGCAAAAAATCAAAGTGGAGAAAATATTTCTAAAGCTCATTCTATAAGGCCAACATTATTCTAATACCTAAGCCAGACAAGACATAACAAGAAAACTACAGACGAATATTTCTTTTTTTTAATGATTTTTTTTAAGTTTTTATTTTTGACAGAGAGAGAGAGCGCGAGCGTGAGCTGGGGAGGGGCAGAGAGAGAGAGGGAGACACAGGCTCCAGGCTCCGAGTGGTCTGCACAGAGTCCGACGTGGGGCTCGAACTCATGAACCATGAGATCATGACCTGGGACGAAGTCGGACGCTTAACCGACTGAGCCACCCAGGTGCCCCTACAGGTGAATATTTCTGATGAATATTGATACAAATATCCTTAATAAAATACCAGCAAAGTGAATTCAACAACTTGGCATTATATACTATGACCAAGTAAGATTTATTCCTGTAATGCAAAGATGATTCAACATGTGAAAATCAATCGCCATGTTAACAGAATAAAGGACAAAAACCACATGATCATTTTAACTGAGGCAGAAAGAGTTTTGACAAGCTTCAACACCATTTTAATGACAGAACACTCAACAAACGTGGAATAGGTGAAAATCACCTCAACATATTAAAGGCCACATATGAAAGCCCACAGCCAACACCATACTCAGTGGTGAAAACTGTAAGCTTTTCCTGTATGATCAGGAACAAGGCAAGAATGCCTGCTCTCACCACTTCTATTCAACAGAGTACTGGAAGTCCTAGCCAGAGAAACAAGGCAAGAAAAACAAATGAAAAGTTTCATATACCAAAGAGAGAGAGAGAGAGAAACTGTTACAACTAATGAAAAATTTTCGGCAAAATAGCAGAATACAAAATCAACATATAAAAATCAGTTGCATTTCTATACGCTGACAATGAACAATCCGAAAAGGAAATTAAGAAAACAACTTCATTTACAGCAGCATTTAAAAAAATCCTTAATAAACTTAAACAAGGAGGTGCGACTCATACACGGAAAACTACAAAACATTGCTTAAAGAAATGAAGGAAAGGATTAGAGGAACAAACATTAAGATGTCCATTCTACCCAATGGGATACACAGATTCAACACAATCAATATCAAAGTCCCACCCCATTTTTTGCAGAAATTCATCCTAAATTTCATATGGAATTTCAAGGAACCCCAAGTAGCCAAAAACAATTTTGAAAAAGGAGGACAAAGTTGGAAGACTCACACTTCCTGATACCAAAAGATATTACAAAGCTACAGTAATCAACAGTGTGATACCGGCATAAGAACACAAACAGACCAATGGAATAGGCTAGAGAGGCCAGAAATAAACCCTCACATATATGCTCAGACGGTCTTCACAAGGACTCTCAGATCACTTGACAGGGAATGGACAGTCTCCTCAGAAAACAGTGTTGGGAGAGGCACCCGGGTGGCTCAGTTAAGCATCCAACGTCAGCTCAGGTCATAATCTCACGGTCCATGAGTTTGAGCCCCACATTGGGCACTTCTGACAGCTGAGCCTGGAGCCTGCTTTGGATATTCTCTCTCTGTCTGCCCCTGCCCTGCTTGTTCTCTCTCTCTCTCTCTTTCAAAAGTAAACTAAAAAAAAAAAAAAAAAAAAAAAAAAAAAAAAGATGTGGTGTTGGAAAAACTGGATATCCACATACAAAAAAATGAAATTGGACTCTTACCTTATACCATATACAAAAATTAACTCAAAATGGCCCAAAGACGTAAATATTAGACCCAAAACCATAAAACTCCTAGAAGGAATCAAAGGGGAAAATCTTCAACACTGGATTTGGTTAATTATTTTGGGGATATGACACCAAAGCACAGGCACAAAAACAAAGACAGACAAATAGGACATCAAACTTAAAAACGTTTGCCTGTCAAGGGGCACAACCAATAGAGTGAAAAGTCAGTCTTTGGAATGAGAGAAAATATTTGCAAATCATTTATCTGATAAGGGGTCAATATTGAGAATATATAAAGACCTCCTCTAATAAAAACAAAAATCGAATAACCTGATTTGAAAAAGAGGCGAACGGCTTGAATGGACATTTCTCCAAAGATGATGGACTAGTAGCTAATATGCACAGAGAAAGATGCTCAACATCACTAATCATCAGAGAAATGCAAATCCAAACCACAGCATCACCTCACTCCATTATCAAAAAAAGGAGCAAGCAGGGACGTAGACATGTAAAGAAACTGGAGCCCTTGTACATCGTGGTGGGAACGTAAAATCGTGGAACTGCTACAGAAAACAGTAGTGAGCTTCCGCAAAAAAATGAAAAACAGAACTAACATATGATCCGACAGTCCCACTCCTGGGTGTGCATCCAAAAGAACAGAAAGCGGGGCCTCGAAGAGATGTTTGCACACCCGTGTTCGTCGCAGCACCATTCACAACAGACGAGAGGTGGAAATGACCCAGATGTCCACTGATGGGTGAACGGATAAACAAAATGTAGTATGTACCTACAAGGGAATATTATGCAGCCTTAAAAAGGAATGGAATCGGGGCGCCTGGGTGGCTCAGTCGGTTAAGTGTCCGACTTCGGCTCAGGTCATGATCTCACAGTCCGTGAGTTCGAGCCCCGCGTCGGGCTCTGTGCTGACCGCTCAGAGCCTGGAGCCTGTTTCAGATTCTGTGTCTCCCTCTCTCTCTGATCCTCCCCTGTTCATGCTCTGTCTCTCTCTGTCTTAAAAATAAATAAACGTTAAAAAAAAAAATTAAAAAAAAAAAAAAGGAATGGAATCTTCAACAACGGAAATACACTTAACACTACTGAATGGCACACCTAAAAATCATTTAGATGATCAATTTTACACTAGGTGTTTTTAATCACGAAAAAAAGACACCTGAGATAATCAGGAAAAACTGAACACAAATTCTCTACACAGTTAATTGCATTTAATCCTGTGCTCACCTGTCACAGATACAACTACTTAACCCTGAAACGGTGGGAGACGAAAACACCTTTATTGAGAGGTAGAAGGCCTGGCTTCCAGCCCCAGATCTCCTACCTAGGTATTAAATGATTTTAAAGAATCTCTATTACCAGGGCACCTGGCTGGCTGAGTCACTAAAACATGCGACTCTTGATCGGGGGATTATGAATTCGAGCCCCACGTTGGGTGTAGAGATTACTTAAAAACCAAGACTTACTATTACTTTTATTGGATACAATGGCATTATGCATACGCTTTTTGTAAAGTATTTTTGGGTGAAGTTATGCTGTCTTAGACTTGCTTCAACATATTCCAGCCAAAAAAGAAAGAGTATGAGGCAGCAGTACCTGAGAAAGAACAGCAGGATGGTCTTAACTGTTGAAGCTGCATGATGAGTAAGTACCCGGGGATTCGCGATGCTATCCTCTCTACTTTGTGAATGTTTTTACATTTCACGATAAGAAAGTTTAAAACAAAATAAAGGGAGAAAAGGGTGTTTGGATGTTTGGAAAGGATGGAATAGCATGAATTTATCACACGCCATTGTTCATTTTTAAAAAGCATTACATTTCGGGGCGCCTGGGCGGCTCAGTTGGTTGAACGTCTGACTTCGGCTCAGGTCGTGATCTCACAGCTCGTGAGTTCGAACCCCGCGTCGGGCTCTGGGCTGACAGCTCAGTGCTTCAGATTCTGTGTCTCCCTCTCCCTCTGCCCCTAACCCACTCGCATTCTGTCTCTGTCCTTCTCAAAAATAAATAAACATTAAAAAATAAATAAAGCATTACATCTCAACTTGTGTTTAACAAATTAAAAAAAAAAAAAGGAAACTAGAAGAAAATTGAAAGAATTTTCAAGCTTCAAGTAAATGTTCCTCACCGCCTCCCCCAGCCCAGACCCAACAAAACAAAGAAGGCAAGTAAACAAGGAGGAATGGGAACAGAGGTGCAAAGGGTGCCGTGGGGGGTGGCCCGCCAGTTTCTGCCGGGAACAATTCCACTTCGTGGAATACAAAGCAGGCGTGAGAAGGTGCGGAGTACTCCCAAGGCACACAGGATGGCCCTGCCTGATGGCATCCAAGAGAAAAAAGACACAAAGTGCAAGATAAAACATAAGGAAGCTGAAGGAAGCTAACATCGCAAAGCTCAGGACACGGGGTGAGAAAGAGCCACACTGAAGAAAGCGGCAAAATAACCGGGCAGGCAAGTTGACCACCACCAGGTGCGCCGGAAGGTGCCAGAAAAACGGCATCAGGCAGCGTGGTCTGGTGAAATCCACACAAAACAGAACTGGAAAGGCAACTAGAATGATCCACAAAACGGGGTCAGGTCCCGAGGCAGAGGGAGGGTTTGGAAGTACCGTCAACCCGAGGCCAGGACGGGGTGGCGAGCTAGGAGTGGCACCGTGGAGAAGGGGGTCAGAACCTGGGAGCTGGCCTGCCACCCCGCGCCAGGCCACCTCTCCTGTGATCCCGCCATCTACCAGCGGTATGAAAAGAAAGGCCGGGGTCGTGCTCTCCAAACCTGCTCCCGGCCGCAAGGACGACGAAACACAAGGGGATACAAAACGAGGAACCCACTGCAATCTCGACTCGAAGACACATGTGAAACTTGCCTGGCGGGCTGGCCGTCAGCATCTTCGCTGCCTGCCGACAGGAGAGGTGGCCCCCAGGATCCCCGGGGACTCTGTCTGTCGTACACGGCAAGGCAAGGAGGAGGCTGAAGAAACCCCCTGAGGCAGAACGCGCGCCGGACCCAGCAGCACAGGCAAGGAGAGCAAACCCTGGCAGTTGCCGCCTTGACCCTGATCGCTGGCCCCCGGCAGCGGGTTACCCACTCACACTCCCCGCTTTACTGCTCCAGAACAGGTGCCTCCGGGCGCCCGTGCCTGACGCGGTTGGCATGCCCACGTGATGTTTAAATACTGACACCACCCGGTGCCTCCTGAGTGACTGTGCCCCGCGCACCTGACGCCACGCCCTAATGCTCTCCCCGTGAAACCATCCTGAGGTAGCTAAGTTATCCTCATTTTCAGGCGAGGGAAACCGCGGCTCAGTGAGGTCAAGTCACGTGCGGGCTGCTACCTGACCCAGGAGCAGCGGGTGAGCCTCTCCAGGCAGGGCGGTGGAGACTCTCAATCACAAAAGGGCCACCGCTGAGCCGAGGTCGCCAAGCTTCTCGGTGCAACTTTTTCTAAGAGGAGAGCTTACTGACCTCGGCCTCAGGGTCAAAGGGTATCTGGCCTCTGGCCCAAGAGGCTTGGCCGGCAGGGTGGGGTCACTCCAGAGGGTCGAGAGCCCGGCCGCATGGCACCGCGGTCCTATGGCCAGAGCCCCAGGATAACGCCGACGGGGTGGGGGATGGAGGGCTGGGTGTGGGAGCAGAGGCCACCCAGCAGGGAAGACAGTCCCAGCCACCCACAGCCGGGGCCCAGGGGAAGGGAAGGCCTGGAGGCCCCGACAGAGCACGAAGCCCTGCCGCTCCCCGCGCAGCTCCCAACTTCCCCCGTGGAGAGCAAACCTCGGTGCCCCACAAGACACAGACCCGAACCCGGGGTGAGGGGTGGGGGTGGGGCGCCGGGGAGGGGCACGCAGCCTCCTGACTCTTCTTCCAGGGTAACAGACACCCTACATTGAAACCGGCCGACCTCCTTCCGGGCTCTGGCCCGAGTAATCGTGGATAAATGGAAACCAGCCTCCAGCAAACCACTCTGAAAGACCAGCAGGCTCTAAGCCCTTGTGCGTTCTCTTTGCACAGTCAGATGTGTCTGAATCCTGCACTCGCTTGTAACAGATACAACTACTTACCCACGGGACAGCGGAAGAGGAGGCAGGGGACCCGGCTTCTAGCCAAGAATCTCCTACATGCCCTGTCATTCTGCCGATGCCCTACTTCCCTCGGCCTCAGTCTCCTCACCTTCAAACAGGGAAAAGTAGCCTGTCCTTCATCACCTCCCCTGAGCGGTGCATAAAGGGAGCCAAGGGAGGGAAGCCCCCTCTGAGCTCCTCAGCAGCGGAACCCTTAGCATCCCATCGCCTACCACCGTGCTCCTGTGTCTTTCCAGCCCACCCCCAATCCCAAAGGCCCAGGAGCACAGGCAGTAAAAGTATCACTCAAGGCCCGGGACAGCACGAGCCCTGTGTCCCCGTGGGTTTGGCTGATGCCCTCAGTAAAGGTGACTCTGCCAGAGCCAGCGGGGAAAAGAAACCATTCTTCTCCAGTGGCCAGAGGGGCCTCCCTCTTGCCTGTCCTGGCTTACCTAGCCACCCCGCCCCCTCCCCAGAAAGCTCTGGACCAGTGATGCTGAAAACTGCCCAAGTCCTAAAGAGGGTTTCAGACCGCCAGTGTTCCTCTCTATTCTGCTTTTAGAGGTGTCCCTTTCAGGCAACCCCGTTTCGGTGCGGCCCTGTGAGCTCTGCGGACAAGGAGGGCTCACTCCACATCACCTGGAAAAGGGACACTTGTTCTGACATATGGGACGTCAGTGGCCTCGCAGTTACACATAAATAAGCAACTGGCCATCTGCGGAGGAAACCAGCCCATGCTCGCCAGGCAGCCCCAGCGCAAGTTACTGCTCAAGCCAGGCTTGTGGCCGAGCGTGCGTGGGCAGGGCTGGGCAGCAGAGGCTGCAGGGGGTGAAGCAGGCCACCCGCTCTGAAGAGGGACGGAGGGTGAAGGGCGAGGACCCTGAAGGGGCGCACAGGGCAGGGCCAGGTTCAAGGAGCCCGCTGCAGGATGAGCTCGGTAATCTCTGCCCTGGTGCCCAGTCTCATGGGGATCCCGTAGTAGGCGGTGCCCGGGCTGACGTACACAAACGTGGTCTGGGCCACCTGGTAGAGGCCGGCGAAGAAGGGGTTCAGGAGATAGGCTGCCACGTTCAAGGGGAAGATCTGCCCGGCATGCGTGTGCCCAGAAAGAATGAGGCTAATATCCGGCCGAGCCTGCAGGGCTCTCTTGGCAGCCAGGGGCTGGTGAGCCAGCAAGATGGTGGGGCGGTCCGGGCGGCAGCCCCCCAGGGCCTTGACCAGGTCCATGCCGTGGCCGTAGTAGTGCAGGATGTCCGCCTCGATGTCATCCACCCCAGCCAAGCAGATCCAGTCGTCGCCCTCAGCGCCCCCGGGTTGGGCCCCCGTGGCGGAAATCCTCACGTTCTCGTTGTGAAGGGGCCTGACGTTCAGGGATTCCAGCAGCGCGAACCAGTTGCTGACGTCCGACGTGTAGTACTCGTGATTCCCCGTGACGAAGTAGGCGCCGAGGCGTGAGCGAAGCTGGTCCAGAGGAGCGACCGCCGTCCGCAGGGTGGAGGCTTCCGAGTCACAGAGGTCCCCCACGATCACTGTGACGTCTGGCTGCAGCACGTTCACCATCCTCACGAACATCTCCATCTTGGTCCTGCCCACGGTGGGGCCCAAGTGGATGTCGGAGAGGAGCGCGATCTTGAGGCCGTCCATCGAGGGAGGCAGCTGACGGACGGGCACCTGCACGGTCTTCACGGCCGGGGGCTGGGCGGCGTTCAGAAGCCCGGCCACGCTGAGCACAGCGGTCACTGCCACCGCCAGGGCCGGCCTGACCGCCACCCTCCTTGTCTTGTCGAGGCCGCCCACGACCCTGCCGCCGCGCCAGGCCACGAGCTGATAGGCCTGCTCCATGCCACTGAGGGTGCAGAGGAAGAAGACCATGATGATGTACGCCCCGAGGCAGGAGTAGGCTGCCAAGGAGAAGAGATAGGGCTCCTCGGCCACTAAAAAGAGCATGGTGAAGAAGCTGGAATGGGCCAGGGCCAGAAACGCCACAACCGCCATCTTCCAGAGCTGGAAACAGGCGGACTCGGCGCCCGGGCAGTGGCTGAGGTTGCTGACTGTGCTCCGCCAGATGTAGAGGGAGCCAATGAGCATGAGCGAGTTGGCAAACAGGGCGAGCTGCAGGCGGAACAGCCAACGCCAGGCCCGGAGCTCAAGGCTCCCCGCCAGACACGAGCGGGACACAATCATGGACACGAAGACAGTGCCGGCGGCCAGGGCAGCCTTTGCACGCAGGGACAGCTGCCTGAAGATCGCCATTTTCTCTGCTCCTAAGAGGGTCCCCTGCCAGTTCTGGGCGGGCGGGCTCTGGAAGGTGAGCTCCTTAGAAAGGACAGTGGCCAAGGAGAGGTTTCCAGGTCAGCTCCGCCTGCAACCAGGAACCCGCGTCAGCTTTGTGGGATATTAGAGCTTCCTTGTCCCCATCCAAAACCTGAAGGCCACTCACATCTACCCAACCCGCCTGGAATCCAAGCCGCTCAAATCCGGCGGTTGCTACCCTTGACTATTAAAATACAAACACAGCGGACTGTAACGTGATGGGCAGTTCTCATTTTCTTACTTACAGTGTCTGAAAATATGTAAAAGTGTTTCCACAAAGCATAGGAACTTTTTTGTTTTGATAATAAGAAAAACATTATCCTAAATTTGCAGTTTGCAAAGTGTGGTCTGGGGCGAGCCTCGCGGGAGCATCATGTGGTCAAAACGATTTCCACGATAACCCTAGGCCGTACCCGCCTTTCCCATTCTCATTCTGTCACGAGTGCATAGTGGACCCCTCGTGAGGCTCTGTGACGTGTGACCTGGCAAGGACTTGACAGACGTGAAAGAGATTTGCAAAAATGTAAAACGGTGCCACTCTTCCTCCTAAGCTCTGGGGAGAAATATTGTTACTTTTCAAAATATATGTGTGTGTGCATATATATACAGTTAATATATAGTTATATATAAAAATATAGTTTGTGAACCTATAACGATTATTTCTGAAATAAGTTAATAAATAGTTTCAAATTTTCTGTTTTAATTTCTAAGGTAAAGTTAGCCCAGGGGGCTGCCCTGTCCACAAGCTTATCCATAAATGCCCATCTCTCCCTTCCCCCAACCCTCCCAGGTACGGGTTAAAATCTACCCTCCTCCTCTCTCTCTGCCAATGTTCCCGGGAACTGCTCCCCAGTGCCCCCTGGCCAGTGGTTCTCAAAGCTGCGCAGCTCTCACTCAAGGGCTCCTTCAGGCCTTTTAGACAACAAAAACAAAACAAAAACAAAAACAAAAACGGAGCGTGGAAACCACAGACCAGAGATGGAAGTTAGCAAGAACTCGATTTTAGTGATCTTTCCCCAAGAACCCCATGTTCCACTGTTTTCAGCAGGTGTTTTTCAACTACTTAAAATTTTCACTCTTGGTTTGAAAGTATGACCTCTCTCTGCCTAGGCAAGTTATTGAAAGCCTTTTAGCCAGCGGTGCAATTTACAAGTCAATGGGCCCAAATTCCACCACCTTCTACTGAAAACACGCCCCAGCCTCGGCCCACCCAAACTTTCGGAGGAACCACAGCCGGTTCGCTAACGTGCAGGGAGACAGGTGCCCATTTCGATTGCCTGCCCGCCCCCCACCCGCCAACCTTTCCGCGGCTGTGATGCTGGCCTCCCCAGGCGGCGGTCTGGAGGCACCTAGGCCCCCGCTTTAGCTCTGACAAGTGAACTGGGGCTGTCCATCTCCCCCGCCAATCTCGCCCGCCCCACCAACTCACCTACTTGCTCCGCCAGACCCCCCCCCCCCCTCCAGCAACGCGGGCCACCACCTGCAGCCTACCTCTGGCCCACCCTTGGCCTGCACCGCCAGACCCTGAAGATCCGGGAAACCCAAGCCAAAAGTAGGCAGCAGGGAGTGCCGAGAAGGGGACGAGATGTTTGAAAAGACACACTTCGAAGGAAATCAATCCAACGCTTCCACCGCGCGGGCCTCTCCTGACCCCATTTTTCTCCTTCCGGAGCGCTCAGCAGCTCCCGAAATGGGCAAGGGAGGGCGCCTCACGCCAGAGCCCACGGCGCCTCCAATGCTGCGCGCTCCGGAAACCTGCAAGGCTGCAAGGGTCTGGGCGCACCTCGTCTCGCCCCGTCCTTGCGCCGACGGGGAAGTGGGTCCAAACGAAAGGGGAAACGCGGGCAGAGCACGCAAGCCGCAGAGCTACCGGGAAGGACGCGCGCCCCGCCCGGCCCGCCCCCGACGGGAGGGCCGGCCCACTGCCTGCGCCCCGTCGGCTGCCTGCCTGCCGGCCTGCCTGCCTGCCTGCCTGCCGGGGCGCACTCGGGAGCCCCGGGCCCACGGCCCGCAGGACCCCCGCTGGCCGCCGCCGCAGCCCGGACCCCGCCAGCCTGCCCCTTCTCCTGCGGACTTACGCGCAGGCCGCGCGCAGGGCCCAACAGCAGCGGCACCAGCAGCAGAGAGAGAAGGCGAGCAGCCCCGGACAAGTCCATCCTCCGGCCTCTCCGCTCCGCAGTCAGCGCGCCGGCCA
Source organism: Panthera pardus (assembly GCF_024362965.1). Classification (NCBI taxonomy): domain Eukaryota; kingdom Metazoa; phylum Chordata; class Mammalia; order Carnivora; family Felidae; genus Panthera; species Panthera pardus. The sequence goes on from NW_026526721.1 coordinate 155,473,185, forward strand.
GCCGCCCAGCGTCGCTCGGCCGAGGACCCGCGGCCTGGCGCCGCCCCTCGTCGGCCCTGCGTCCCGCCCCGCCCCGCCCCCGCCCCCGCCCCGCCCTCGCCCCGCCCCTCTCCGGCCCTGCAGCCAGCCGCACGCCGGCTCCGCTCCCGTCCCCGCCCCCGCTCCGCCCCTGCTCCGCCCCTCGTCGGCCCTGCGGGCAGCCCCGCGCCGGCTCCGCCCCGCGACCGTGAAGCCGTGGCCCGCGGCAGGGAGGGGCGCGGAGGAGCCCGGGGGGCGCGGGCGGGCGCGTGACCCCAGGGTGGCTCTATCTGGATTTTGCTAGTGGCTGCGGGTGGGAGGGTCCCTTTGGACGGGCAATTGGGAGGCCCGACTGTCAGCAGCTTGATAAGGCGTCCCGGGGTTGGACTTCAACCAGGGTCTCCTTGCTCCCTGGCTGCCTGGAGAGGACCGAAGGGGAAGCTGAGAGCCGACACAGCTAAGGGGACGACGTGCGCGGGGGTTCGCGACGGGTGGTGCCTGCACCCACCTGGTACTTGTCGTAAATGCAAATTCCAGGCCATCGTCCCAGAAGCTCTCAGTCAGAAACTCTAGGAGTGGGGTCCAGAAATCTGCATTTTTGCAAGTGTTCCACGTTACTCCAGCGTATGCAGAAATTTGAGAACCACCGTGCTAGGTCGCTGATAGTTTTAGAGATTATGGTTCAACTGCGACAAAATCAGTTCCAAATGCCAACCCTCCAAAGCACCCGGGTTTGCGGCATTTCTACTTCTGCACGGTTGGGTTTTGAGAGATAGGAGAAGCAGCAGCACCCCCGCCTTTCAGTTTGGCACTTGAGTCCCTCAACAGCCTTGCACTGCAGGGAATCTGACAGTTGGATGTGAAATGATACTGTATCTTTGACTCTTGCGAGAGAACAGTCCCTGTAGCCTCAGTTAAAATCCTGTCCTGGCCGGTTCCCCCTGAGCACGGAAAATCCCACGTCCTCTTCACTGTCACTTGGAAAGTCTTAGCTTTAATGGAAACTAAGTTTCAGAGGGAAATCACTTTTATTGTTTCTCAGCGTATTTGTTTGTTTATTTAGCGTTTCAATCTTAATTCCAGTTAACGGAATGTTATGTTAGTTTCAGGTGCAGAGTTTAGTAATTCAGCACTCCCAGACCTCACCCTATGCTCATTAAGACAAGTGCACTCCTTAATCCCGGTCGCCTAGTTCACCTCCCTCTGGTAACCACCAGTTCTCCAGAATTAAGAGCACGCTTTCTCTCTCTCTTATTTTTTCCCCTTTGCTTGTCTGTTTTGCTTCTTAAATTCCACATATGAGTGAAACCATATGGTATTTGTCTTTTTCTGACTGATTTTGCTTAGTTAGCATTATATTCTCTAGCTCTATCCATGTCATTGCAAATGGCGAGATTTCATTTCTCTCTGTGGCTGAATAATATTCCATTGTATATATATGCTGCATGTTTTTTTAAAAGAGATTTTTAAATTGTTTTACATTCATTTATTTATTTTGAGAGATATATCAGGGGAGAGACAGAGAGAGAGAGAGAGAGAGAATCCCAAGCAGGCTCCACACTGCCAGTGCAGAGCCCAATGTGGGGCTCAAACCCATGAACCGTGAGATCATGACCTGAGCTGAAATCTTAGCCAACTGAGCCACCCAGAGGCCCCAACCACATCTTCTTTATCAATTCAACAATCAGTGGACACCTGGGCTATATCTTGGTTATTATAAACAATGCTGCCATAAACATAGGGGTGCAAGTAACCCTTTGAATTAATGTTCTTGTGTTCTTGGGTAAATACCCCACAGGGTATTGCAATTGCTGGATCATAAGGTAGTTCTATTTTGCTTTTAAATATATGTTGCTCTGGGGGCACCTGGGTGGCTCAGTTTGATGAGTGTCCGACTCTGGAGTTCAGCTCAGGTCCTGACCTCAAGGTTCATGGGTTTGAGCCCCACGTTGGGCTCTGCTCTGAAGGAGTGGAGCCTGCTTGGAATCTCTCTCCCTCTCTTTCTGTGCCTCCACCACTCATGCTCTCTCTCCCGAAAAATAAATAAATAAACAAATATTGCTTTTAAATACACACATACATACTTTTAAAATTTCCAGCTTTATTAGTTATAGTTGACATAGCACAAAATTCATTTGTTTTAAATATTTTATTTTGCTAACTCCTTATTTTGGAAAATAAAAGGTAAGGTTAAATTAAGCTCTTTCTGTTAATAGATTCTGTTTCTCTCCCGGACTAGACTTTAGTTAGGCTCCTCCTTCTTTGCCTGGCCTGCATTGCCTAGTTTAGCAAAGAATCTGACCAAGTCAGTTTAGGAAAAATCCCCCCCACTCTTGACACTCGATCAAGTTCCTCATCCCCTACCTTTGACTGCCCTTAGCAGGAATGTCTTGATATCCCCTCTTGTAATTTTCCACCCCCAGCCCCCTCACTCTGCCGGTCAGCTATAAATCCCCAGCTGTCTTTGCTCTCCTTTGACTTCAAACTTCTCTCTCTCCCTTACTGCAACATCTTGAAGGAAGTCTTCCTTATCCTTTTAACAAGTATCAGAATAATTTTTTCTTTAACATTATTTTGTACAACTTGTGGATCATTTAAAAATCTGAATTTAGTTTTTTTAAAATGTTTATTTGTTTTTGAGGGAGAGAGAGAGAGAGTACACACACATGCGAGCAGAGAAGGGACAGAGAGAGAGGGAGAGAGAGAATCCCAAGCAGGCTCTGCACTGTCAGCACAGAGACCGACGCTCTCACGAACCGTGAGATCACGACCTGAGCCGAAATCAGAAGTTGGACGCTTAACCGACTGAGCCCCCCAGGCACCCCCAGACATTAATTTGGTTTTTAAACGCTGGGAGAAATAACTCTACAAGTCAAGAATAGTGGTTACTTATGGGGGTGGGGAGCTGAGATTGGGACCCCACCCATGCAGTGGCTTTTGGGGTTTGGGAGGGTTTTGTTTCTTCAACTGGAGGGTGGTGGTTACAAGGGTTTTCTCCATTAAAGAATTCATTAACTTATTTGTTTTGTGTCAGGTTCTGTATCTGTTTTTAAAATAAGTTAAGAAGTTATATTTTACTTTTAGAAAGTGTTTCCAAAAAACCTTTTCTTATTATGTAACAATAACTAAAATTCCGTTTGTTGCCTCCTTTCTCTTTCCCCACTGGACATTTCCTTGAGAAACAGAGAACCAGTCATGGCTTTCCCTGCTCGGATCCTTCTCATCCCTGGAACACCAGCTTCTTCTCCTTGTACTGGGAAGTCCTTTCCAAACTCTGCGATCCTGGTCCAATAGCGAACAGCAAGGGCTTTGGAAGTTGGTACACTTGAGTGAAAATCCCAGCTGTGCCTTCTGGGTGACTGTGGGCAAGTTACTTAACTTCTCTGAGCTTCAGCCCCTTCACTGGTAACACAGGGATAATAATATCAAACTCACTGGGTAGTTGGGGAAGTTAGCGGAGGTGATGGATACAAGACATTAGCACATACAGAATGTCAGTAGGACAGCTGATGATGTCAGAATCAGGCCTGTAGGTTAATTTCCTGAGTTTGATAGTACAAAGTCTAAAGATTAAACAATAGTTTTGAATTAATTTATTGATTTTGATAGTTGCACCGTGGTTATATAAAAGAATGTCTTTGGTTTTAGGTAATAGAAGGGCATCACCTTTGCAAGTCTTAAACAGTTCAGGAAAAAAAATGTGTATATACGCACATGCAGAACAATAAAGCAAATATGGTAAAATGTTGACATTTTAGGAATCAACCAAGAATTCTTTGTACTGTTTTTTCTTTTTCTTTCTTTTTAAAGTTTATTTATTTTCGGAAGAGAGAGAACACAAGCCGGGAGGGGCAGAGAGAGAGAGGGAGACACAGAATCCGAAGCAGGCTCCAGGCTCTCAGCCATCAGCACAGAGCCCGACACAGGGCTTGAACTCACAAGCTGTGAGATCGTGACCTCAGCAGAGGTCAGATGCTTAACCATCTGAGCCACCCAGGTGCCCCTCTTCTTTTTCTTTTTTTAAGTTTGTTAATTAATTAATTAACTAATTAATTAATTTAGAGAGCATGAGTTGGGGAGGAGCAGAGAGAGAGAGAGAGAGAGAGAGAGAGAGAGAGGGAGAATCCCATGCAGGCTCCACACTGTCAGCACAGAGCCCAACATGGAGCTCGAACTCACAAATCATGAGATCATGACCTGAGCCAAAATCAAGAGTCAGATGCTTACCCGACTGAGCTGCCAAGGTGCCCCATGTACCGTTTTTTTTTTTAACTTTTTTCCAAATCTGAGTTATTGCAAAATGAAACTTTAAAAAAATCTTCTAATCCTTAGCACGTGGCAGATTCAACTTTTCCCACCTTCTGTCCCAGTTTGTAATAAAGACCCACGGTGATAACATACAGCAGGCATTCGTAACTGAATCGAGGCACAGGGGTTGACAAAGGCCAGCAGCCTAACTCTGGCCTGCTGCCTGTGTTTGTATGGCCCGTCTGTTAAGAATTATGTCTATATTTTTAAGTGGTTGGGAAACAGTCAAAAGAAGAATAACATTTTGTGACATTTGAAAACGATATGCGATTCCGATGTCCGTGTCCACAAATGAAGTTGTATTAGAACACAGCCACTCCCCATCCTCGACATTGTATGTGTAACTGCTCTATTGCAACAGCGACCTTAAGGCCCACGAGGCCTGAAATGTTTTTTATCTGGCGCTTTACAGTGAAAGCTTGCCCAGGGAGTGTAGATCGCAGTTTGTTTCCCAGATTTTAGTACTTGACTTTGTATTGTACTTGAGCCGATGCTTTACCAGCAATGCGTCACGTCTGCCTCATAATCCAAATTGCTATTATTGTCCGCATTTCACAGATGAGAAACCTGAGGCACAGAGGAGTTAATTGACTCACCGCAGGGCTGGGTGGTAATGAAGGCTCTGAAGTCCTATTGCCTGAATTTAGCAGGAGTTATTTTTCCAAGGCTGTGCTTCTATCGATACCTTATTTTTTAGTTCCTGCCCAAGTGCGCATGTAGACTTTGCTGCTCCAGGTTGTGGGGGACATGAAATGACCAGGAGCAGGCGGTTGCCCTGTGGGGACTCATCTCCGGTGAGACGTTTACCTGCACAAACACAGTGCATGCTCTCATGTAGACCAGTGCTACTCAGAGTGTGGTCTGAGTACCAGAGGCATGAAATATGTTCCGGAATTGAGTGTGGATCTTTAGAAACCTGTGGCGAGAAAGTTTGAGAAAGTTTGTCAGGTGAATCAAATAATGAGAACAGAAGACGTGAATTTTCTGTGTCTATTTTTATTTCCTTCTACTAGTTATCTTATCTTATCTTATCTTATCTTATCTTATCTTATCTTATCTTATCTTATCTTACAGCAGGATCAGCCCTTGAACCATGGGGAGAAGCACTGATAACCACAGAAACAAAACTGATCCTTCACCAAAGATGGAAGTTTTAAGAAGCACAGGGGCCTCATGTGCTAAGAACAATGAAGGAGAGAGAGAGAGGTGTGGCCCAGTAACACAGATGAAAACCCTGTTTTTCTATCCCCATGGGGCTTTTTTGCACACAAGACTCAATCTCAACCCCTTTGGCCAATCTGGTTTCCCTTACAGTCCTAACAAAGATTTCTTATTCAGCAAATTTCAAGTTTTAATGGCAGTTCGGATCTGTATTTCAGCATAAACATTGAACTAACTTTACTTTTCTAATATTTAGAAAATTCTATTAATTGTAATTTATAATAGGTTTTAGAAGTATTAAACGATGTATGTTAAAAGCAAGGAAAAAAACAAAGCCTCCACTAAAAAGACAGCTTCCCCCCGCCCTTCTCTTAACCTGAAGGAAAACCTGTTTGGGGCTTCTTTTTTTCCTTTTTTTTGTTTTTTAAATGTTCATTTATTTTTGGGAGAGAGAGAATCCCAAGCAGGCTCCATGCGGTCAGCGCAGAGCCCGACACAGGGTTCCATCTCACACACTGTGAGATTGTGACCTGAGCCAAAGTCAGATGCTCAACTGACTGAGCCACCCGGGCGCCCCCAAAACCTGTGTGGGGCTTCTAAACACTAAAGAGACAATTTTGGCTTAGACCAGTGTCTCTTAAACTAAAAGTTTAGACCAGTGCCAAACTTCCAGTGGAATTCAAATCTACATATTAAAACTTTATCCGTAGAGGTTATCTTAATAAATTAATACTTCACTTTGAAATTTTTTTTAACTTTTTTTTTTTTTTTTTTTTTTTTTGAGACAGGGAGAGACAGAGCATGAACAAGGGAAGGGAGACAAAGAATCTGAAACAGGCTCCAGGCTCTGAGCTGTCAGCACAGAGCCTGACATGGGGCTCGAACTCACAAGCTGTGAGATCATGACCTGAGTCGAAGTCAGACGCTCAACCGACTGAGCCACCCAGGTGCCCCAATCCTTCACTTTGATCTATCCAATGGTCTTAAAATTTCCTGTTTTAAACAACTGCGTTACTTGATTAAAACAATGTTTAAAAAAGAAAAAAAAAAGGTATGAATGACACCTACGTGCAATGCATGATCTCAGATTGGATCTTGAACCAGGGGGGGAAATAGCTACAAAAAATATTATTGGGGCAATTAACGAAAGTTGAATATAGACTATGCATTAAAAAAATAATATTCTATCAATATTAAAATTCCTAATTTTGATAATGACCCCGTGGCTATGTTCTTTGGAAATACACTGAAATATTGAGGGGCAACGGGATATAACTTACCTCAAATGGTAAGAATAACTATATAATATCTATATTTACATTACATGTATACGATGAGGCAGCAATTATGGCGCAAATAAGGCAAAATGTTAACTATTGATGAATTAGGTATAAGGCCATCCAGGAATTCTTCTGTCAAAATAAAAAGCTATTTAAAAATAAAGCAATACATCCTCCAGTCTACAGAGGTAGACAGTTCTGCTCTGTAGCAATTCCTTATCTTTCTCACACGTCTTTACGTTTTCTGACCCAGAAAGTCCTGAGGCTTGCGTCCCGGGGTTAAGTTGTGCAAGCAACCGATGGGTATGGTTAGGAAACAATAAAAAGATAAAATTGTGAAATAACTGGCCAGCAGTTCATCCAAGTCCCAATAAAAGTCAGCGCTGTGCATCAGGAGTTGGATCGCACCATGTGGCCGTCATGAGTGTGAGGATGTCCTTGTCCCCGTGTCCTCGAACGTCCTTTCGGGAGTTTGAGATGTCTAGACACGTAAAAATGCCCCAAGTGAGACGTGACTTCGGGAAAGAGAATTGATGACTTTGCTTTAAACACTCCTTTTCTCCTCCGTCCTTTCTGTCACCTGACTGTTAAGAGCATTTCCTTCTCCAGGAGGTCTCAGCTCCCTTCCCTCTCATGTCTTTGGTCTCGGCCTGTGGTTTCTTCTTCACCAGGGCCCTGAGAGGTAGCCCACCCTCTCTGTCTTTACAGCCACCTCCGCAGCTGGGGCTCACTTCCCTGAAAGATCACGGTTGTTTGCCAGCTCGACAGAAGGTTGCAACTAGCTGTGGCCAGAAGGGCTATTCATTCTGACAACCACGTTGGTCCATCGGGGTCCGACATTTTATCCAATTGCTGGAGCTGTCACCATCTGATGAGAGGAATTTACATAATCTGGGTTTCCAGTTTCTCTTCAAAGACCCGAAGATCTCATGACACCAGGCCCTCGGGCCCTTGGGGGGTAACAGTAGATGGGAGATATGCATCGGGACATATTTTAGGCACGGCTGGCCCCTCTCGTAGGCAACAGTCTCCGTCCATCTGGTCCACTTCACTGTTGACATACCTTGCAGGCTCTACGAGATAGTTCACTTTGTAACTCCTAGATCAGAGAGGATCGGTAGTGATGTGACCACAATCTGTGGAATTGCCACATCAAACAGATCTAGGCGACACCACAGATTCACTAGCCACCTGTCTTCTGAGCCCTAGGCTGCTGCTTTAGACTAGATTACTGCTATAAACGGACAGTTTCTGTCCCCACCCCCCAAAGCCATGTGTTGGAGCCTAATTCCTCATGTGATGGTATTTGAAGGTGGGGTCTGTGGGGTCTTTTACGTGATTGGGTCATGAGGACAGAGCTCTCATGAATGGGATCAGTGCCCTTATAGAAGAGACTCCAGACGGGCACCTGGGTGGCTCAGTTGGTTAAGCTTCCAACTCTTGACTTGAGCTCAGGTCGTGATGTCACAGTTCGTGGGTTCAAGCCCTGAGTCAGGCTCTGTGCCAACAGCAGGGCCTGCTTGAGATTCTCTTTCTCTCTCTGCCCCTCCCCTGCTTGCACTCCCTCTGTCTCTAAATAAATAAATAAATAAATAACTTAAGAAGAAGGGGGAGGAGGAGGAGGAAGAGGAGGAGGAGGAGGAGGGGAGACTCCAGAGAGCTCCCTGGCCCCTCGTACCATGTGAGGACACAGTGAGAAGACAGCTATCCATGAAACCAGAAAGTGGGCTCTCACCACAACTGAATCTGCTAGCAACTTAATCTTGGACTCCTCAGCCCCCAGAACTGTGAGAAATAAATTTCCGTGTTTAGCCACCCGTGCCGTGGCATTTTTGTTACAGCAGCCTGCGCAGTCTAAGACAGTTACCCAACCCTCTTTGGGGCCCACAGAGTACTCTGCCCGTGTCTCCATTCCAGCTCTAACGGTAGGGTCATTGAAGATTTACTTACCCGTCTTCTCCGGGCTGCGAGCTCCCTGAGGAAAAGTTTGATGTCGTTTCTCTGATAGGTACCTGGCACCCAGCAATACACTATAGGTTTATGTAAAAGTAAAAAGCAATAGATGTCTTACCTCTGTTCAACTTGAAGTTCCTCTTGGTCAAGGATGTATGTCTGATTCACCTTAGCATTCCAAGGCAGGATTTGCTATAAGGTAGATGCTGAGCGGTGTATCAAAAGCATGAATAAATTCATGATAGAAAAGAGAATTTGCCATTAATGTCACATGGGAGAACACTGGCTCCTCGGGGGGGTGGGGGGTGGGGAGCCACTGTTAGACATAGCTCTGTTGCAGCTGAAGAGCCCCAGAAGGAGGGGTCAGCCACACTAGGCAGGGGCTGGTTTCACTTCCTGCTACAAATTGTGTTGAATTGCAATGGAAAGCACCGTTCCCCTGACTTCCGCCTGCCCACCCGCCTCCTTGCTCCTCAAAGGCAATGCACAGAACCGTGGCTGTTCCCCTCTCCCTTCCCCCACTCTTCATACCCAAGCCCTCGAGGCCTCGGTTCAGTCCCTCACACTTTTCCCGTCTCCCCCTTAGAGTTATCTTCTGTGGGGCTGGCGGGATGGCTTGCAATATGTGAAGGTAGGCTGGGATCCAAGCAGCTCCCAAAGATTTCACTGTCAAAGCAGAGTGGCCTGGAAGTGGCCTAGAGCTGATGGACCCGGAGGGGCTGGGCCAAGGGTGATGGGGGTGACTCCTCAGTGGTGACCAACCGGGACCACACGACGTGTCAGCAGAGGCCACGGTGTCCGTTGGACTTAGTGGGAGTGGCAGGACCCGGGGGACCAGGCCAACTGCCCTCCCTAGCTCTGCTCTCTCCAGAGCCTCCTTCCCTCCATTAGGAAGGGACAGTTAAAAACATTTTTTCAAAAAACAAGTAACTATAAAATAATTTCTTAAAAATATATATATAACATATATATATAATTTTTATGTTTATATATCTATGGCATAAAGAATGATGTGGTGGGTATCCTCATCCTCCTATCCCCTCACCCCCATGCCACCCTCTCCCAATTCTGGCTCCTTCCTTCCACCTTACAGGAAACCACTTTCCAAGGTTTTGATTTACAGGTGTTTTTTTTTAACGTTTATTTAATTTTGAGGGAGAGAGAGAGACAGAGCATGAGCAGGGGAGGGGCAGGGAGAGAGGGAGACACAGAACCCGAAGCAGGCTCCAGGCCCTGAGCTGTCAGCACAGAGCCCGACCGGCGTGGGGCTCGAACTCACAAACTGTGAGGTCATGACCTGAGCCGAAGTTGGGCACTTAACCGACTGAGCCACTCAGGTGCTCCTATGGTTTTTTTTTTCATTATGGTTTCACTCTGTGTTTCGTATGAGCCAGACTGTACTGTTTGTAATCCTAAAGGATATTTTGTGTACTTCAGTATATTTTTAAACTCTAGACGAATGGAATCACTCCATGTTTGTTTGAGATTGTTTAGATTGAGAAGTTGTTATGTGTAGCCGGGATTCTTTCATTTTCCCCTGCTATAAAATATTCTTCTACGCACACATACTTAAAAAAAAAATCCACTCTTCTGCTTATAGGGCAGGTTACTTCCGCTTTCCACTATTTATAACAGTGTTGCTGTATCTTACCAAAAACACTTATTACAAAAAAAAAAAAAAAAAAAAAAAGAAGTGGATAAAATGGACATGACTTTAACCAAGTAATCCAAATTAACATTGTTGCTAAGGGCAGACATTGTGTTCTGCCCATGTGACACTTGAGAAGAATGCAGTATCGCTTCTGTGGTGTTCTAGTCAAGCACTTAATATGTATCTAATCGTGGAAAACATCAGGGAAGTGAAAGACCTTTTATAAAATAACTGGCCTGTATTCTTCTTAAAAATAGACTTTATTTTTTAGAGCCATTTTAGATTCGCAGCAAGATTGAATGGAAGGTACAGAGACTTTCCATATACAGGACTGCCCACCCCTCCTCGGTTCACAACCCTCTGGGGAGCTTCCCGGGTGAAATATGAAACCAGCCTCTGACTGCAGATGGCAGGGAGAGAGAAGGAAAGAGGCAGGCCACTCCAGGCTGGTAGGTGGCAGTTTTAATCGGCAAAGGGATTAATACAAGGCAGCAAGATGAGTGGATCCCTGCCCACGCCCACCACATACAAAGAGGCTTCACTTGGATTTAGTCAAGTGCACTGTGCAGGTGTTCTCAACACCACATTGCTATCTCGAGGGGGTATCGTTGGAGCGGCTTCTGGGAGCAGAAAAGGCAAGTGGGACCCACGTTCTAAGACAGGGAGGCGGATGAGGAGCCTCCTGGGTCCAACTCACAGGTTGATAGCAGTCACGTCTTTTGGATGCCCTCCCCCAACACCCCTGCCACCACATGTGCACAGCCTTCCCCACTATCCAAAATCTGCATCAGAGTGGTACATCTGTTACAATCAGTGAAGCTACATTAACACATCATGACCCAAAGTCCACAGCTTGCATTAGGGTTCACTCTTGGTCTCGTACATTCCATGGGTTTTGACAAAAGTATGATGACACCTATCCACCATTATAGTTTCACTGCCCTAGAAATCATCTGTGCTGTGCCCACTCATCCCTGCCCACCCCCCCAAGTGCCTGGCAACCTCTCATCCTTTTCTGCCTTCATAGTTTTGCCTTTTCCAGAAGGTCATAGAGTTGGAAACACAGTATGTAGCCTTTTCAGATTGGCTTCTTTCACTTAGTAAAGTGAATTTATGTTTCCCCCATGTCTGTTCGTGGCATGATAGCTCATTTCTTGTTAATGCTGAATAATGTTCCATTGTCTGGATAAATTATACAGCTTCTTCATCCTTTCACCTATTGAAGGACATCTTGTCTGCTTCCCAGTCTTGACAGTTATGAATAAAGCTTCTGTAAACATTTGTGTGCAGGTTTTTTTATATAACAATTTTTAACCTTATTTATTTATTTTGAGAGCGAGCGAGCATGAGCTTGAGTAGGGAAGGGGCAGAGAGGGGAGACAGAATCCCAAGCAGGTCCTGAGTTCTCAGGGTGGAGCCCGACATGGGGCTCGAACTCATGAACCCCGCGATAATGACCTGAGCCTAAACCAAGAGCCAGATGCTTAACCCACTGAGCCACCCAGGTGCCCTCGTGTGCAGGTTTTTGTGTGGGCATTAATTTTCCCCTCATTTGGGTAAATACTAACAAGTGTGGTCAATTGCTGGTTGGTGTGACAAGAGTGCGTGTAGTTTGGAAAGAAGCCTCCAGACTGTCTTCCAAAGTCGCATTACCATTTTGCGTTCCCACCAGCAACGAATGAAGAGTTCCTGCTGCTCTGCATCCTTATCAGCATTTGGTGTTGTCAGTATTTTGGGTTTTGGCCATTCCGGTAGTTGTGTAGTGGCTCGCATTGTCGTTTTGGCCTAGAGTCTTGAATAATGTCAACGGCATAATGAGAAAAGCTGAAGAAAAGAAAAGCTAAAAGATTGGAGACCACTACATAGAGGAGACAAAATGGATTCTGGACTGCAGCCTGTCTCCAGGGAAAAAATGTGCAGGGAAGACATTATTAGAACAGTTGACAAAACTGGAATAATGTATCAATGTGAAATTTCCTGGACTGGATCGTTGTCTGTAGATTTGCTTTTAGAACCTACAAACTGACAGATTAAGGGCCAAGTGGGCTTGATGTATGCGACCTACTCTCAAATGATTCAGGGGAAAAAAAAAACCCTATAAATAAAATAGAGGAAACGTGGTGTAATATTAGCAATTTATGAATGTGGATCATGGATACATAGGAGTTGTTTGTACTATCCGTGCAACTGTTCTGCAAATTATTTAAAAATAAAAAGTTTAAAGCATTAGAAAAATAACAGGTCTGCCTTTAACATCCCACCCCTATCTCTGGATACATACAAGTTTCTCCAGCATATTCGTGAAGAGTGGAATCGCAGACTGAAGGCGTGTGCATCTTCAACTTGATCAGCTGAATAGTTTACGAAGGGTCACTGACATCCGCATTAATTCTGTTTATCCATCGTCTTCCTCTCACTGAGAGGTAAGGTCGTTGGCAGTGCCACCAAGGTGTATAGGCCTTGGACCCGCGGCATCAGCCTCACCAGGATGCTGGCTAGAAATGCAAATGCCCAGACCCTCACCCCAGACCTTCTGAGTCGGAAACTCTGGGGCACCGCCTAGGAATCTGCGTTTTCACAAGCGCTCTAAGCGATCAAAAGGTTTTAAGCGGCGCTGCGATCCGCTAGGGCCGCGTCCGGCTTGCAGACCGCCAGCTCCAAACAAATGAACAAAGGAGCCCCCAGAGCCCGGTGCAGAACCGGAGGGCAGCGCGCCATCCCCAGGGCACCCTCCCCGGCGCGGGCAGCTTCTCCCGGACCCCCCGGCCGGGTGGCTGGGTGGGGGAGGGCGCAGGACGGGGCGGGCCGGAGGCTGGTGTCCCCGCCTCCCAAGCCTTGGGCTCGCCGCGTTGCGCAGTCCTCCGCCTTCCTTGCCTTCTCGTCCCCTTCCTTCCTTCCTTTCTTCCTTCCTTCCGCCGGGCGCGATGGAGCCGGGACGCGGGGCGGCCGCGGCGCTGCTGGCGCTGCTGTGCGCAGTCTGTGCGCTGCGCTGCGGGCGCGCCCAGTACGAGCGCTACAGCTTCCGCAGCTTCCCGCGGGACGAGCTGATGCCGCTCGAGTCGGCCTACCGGCACGCGCTGGACCAGTACAGCGGCGAGCACTGGGCGGAGAGCGTGGGCTACCTGGAGATCAGCCTGCGGCTGCACCGCCTGCTGCGCGACAGCGAGGCCTTCTGCCACCGCAACTGCAGCGCCGTGCCCCAGCCCGAGCCGGCCGCCGGCCTCGCCCGCTACCCCGAGCTGCGCCTCTTCGGGGGCCTGCTGCGCCGCGCGCACTGCCTCAAGCGCTGCAAGCAGGGCCTGCCAGCCTTCCGCCAGTCGCAGCCCAGCCGCGAAGTGCTGGCCGACTTCCAGCGCCGGGAGCCCTACAAGTTCCTGCAGTTCGCCTACTTCAAGGCAAGTCGGCCCGCCCCGCCTCCCGGGCCCCGCCCCCGGGCCCGGGCCCCGCCCCATCCCCAGGCCCGGGCCCCGCCCCATCCCCGGGTCCGGGCCCCGTCCCCAGGCCCGGGCCCCGCCCCATCCCCGGGTCCGGGCCCCGTCCCCAGGCCCGGACCCCGCCCCATCCCCAGGTCCGGGCCCCGTCCCCAGGCCCGGGCCCCGCCCCATCCCCGGGCCCGGGCCCCGCCCCATCTCCAGGTTTGGGCCCCGCCCCCAGGCCCGGGCCCCGCCCCATCCCTGGTCCCGGACCCCGCCCCATCCCCAGGTCCGTGTCCCGGGCCCCGCCCCATCCCCGGGCCCGGGTCCCGCCCCATCCCCGGGTCCGGGCCCCGCCCCATCTCCAGGTCTGGGCCCCGCCCCCAGGCCCGGGCCCCGCCCCATCCCCAGGCCCAGACCCTCCGTCTGGGCGGCCCCGCCTTTCTTTGACCCGGCCTGCTCCCACCCAGCCCTGCGAAAGGAAGCCTCCAACTTCTGTTCCCCTTCTTCGTCTTAAATAGAGGTGCAAATGCTTTTCTGGAAGCGTTGTTCTGAGGCAGGGAATTCGTACACAGAGCGTCTAGCGCAGTGTCTGCCACGCAACAGTGCCTGATGAATGTTGCCGGGTATTTGACAGACTCTCCTTTTCTGTGTGTACCATGAAAACCCCTTTTTGTCTCCAGTGGCGGCTTTCAGTAATTGAGGGGAAGAGGACCTGAGCTGCCGCCTAGTCTCTCTTAAAGAGAAGGAAACTGAGGCCAGGCCGGGGCAGAGTCTCCTTGGGAGCACGCACGCCTGCCTGGAGGAGCAGAACGGGGCACTGTGGTTCATCCGGGTTGGTCCTCTCCCCTCTTTTCCGTCTAGAATTTAACGCGGTTGACTTCCTCCTTTGCGGCTGCTTAAATCCTGTGATTGCTGGCTAAAAATAGCCACAAATTGCAATTCTTGACCCTCTGAGGCCTTTCTCAGGGGACCCACAAGTTCTAAGGATGGGCTCAATTGCCTGTTACTGGACAAAGTGACTTTAACTTGGCAGGTCTTTACCAGATTTTGCCAAGGAAGCCCTCCTAAAGCCCAGCTTCTGCTTTACCTAATTGGAAACGCTTTTCAAAGGAATATATTGCGTTTATGCATTTGTTTTAACGACTACAAAACTAGATTCATGGCATTTTCCAGACTCTGGAGGTAGAAGTTGTTTGCTTTTGTCTTTGCTTTGAGTCTTTGCACTGCAGGGTCTGTTTTTTCGTATTTCTGAAACAAATCCGTGTTATGCTGCGCTCATAAGAGTAATAAAATAGCGTGAAACCCTAAATAGGTGAACACCTGAGTTATTTCTATGCTTACATTTTTGTACGAGGTCTCGATTTTGTGAATGTTCTGGCAATAAAAAAAAATAAGCTTTAAAATAAAACCAGGGGATAAAGTTCCAGGACGTAGAAAAATGGTGGCTGGCTCACACCATCCCTATTTTTAAGCTAAAAGTGACTCATTTAATTTTCTCTTTTTTGTATAGCTTTTGCCAGATTACTGTCTGAACCGAATTTGAGTCATATAATCAAGGGGGAAATGTTTTATTTTTAAAACTGGAGAACAGTAGAAGCTGATTTCTTTTCTATACAGAGGAATTTGAAACAAAAGGTATACATAGGGAGGAGGGAAAGGATTTTCCTTAATGTGACCAGAAGGCAAAGGTTTTCTCCTTCAGCATGGCATCTTCAAAGGTCGGGATGGTCACAGCTACTCTTCAAAACCCTTTACTTAAAAGTCAGTAAAATAGCATCTGTGTTGATATTTTGAGATCTCTTATGGGGCAGGAAAAGGTTCAGAGTTTTGTGAGTAAGCCAGAATCTTCACTTAGTTGCTTCGACTGAAAATCACTGAAGAAGTGATTTTAGGTGGTGTTACTGTATGCTTTATTTTTTTCCTTAGCGATGTTTCTATTTTCAGACCAAATGGGTGGGGACCAAATGATGGTGTGCCAGGCCCATACATCCGGCCTGGCACCTGAAACCCGAGGCTGGTTCTGAGTGCCGCCTGCTGTGGGAGGACTTGAGCAGGTGTTATTGTGCCACTCTGATTTGCAGGCCTCTGTTTCGGTGATTAAGGACAAATGCCTGAGTTGAACACACAGATGGGGATGGTAGGGCTGGCCTGTCAGAGCGAGGCAAAGAGGTATGGATGTGTGCTTTTGTAGGAAGGGGCTCCTGGTATGGCCCGCAAGCCCACGTAGGTTTTAGGTCATTGCCTATCTTAGGTCCACGTCCCCAGCCGTGGGTTCTCTCCATGGCCGCATTTCCACGAAATGCTCACCGTCCCCACAGGCTGAGCAAAAAGTGGGCCCCCGCCCTTGATCAAATCCCAAATGACTGTTGAGGTCTGAGCAGGTAGAGCGGGCCCCGTCCCAGGCACTCCTAGCCCACCCTTTGCCGGGACCAGGACTCTCTCCCCACGCCCCCACCCCCTGTCACCACATTGAGGAGTGGCTCATAGGGAGGTAGCTGGGGTCCTCCCGTGCAGGTGGCTGTTTCTCAGGAGCTCACGGGAGGGTAGTGCTCCTTCCCCCTTCTCCAGAACCTGCCTGGGTTTCTGTGCGAGGTTCAGCTGCCAAGATGTGGCTCCACGTTTCAGCCGGCAGAGCCCGACCTGAAGTGAATACACCACCCTTTCCTCTCCAGGAAGGGCTTCCATAAAACTCAGATCCTAAGTTAGCGGCCTTGAAGATCCCATTCTGTGCCCTTTTTTCTAAGTGCCCTTCTGAGAATTCGAGAGTCTCATTTCATTGGCAAATGCTGTAAAGGGCTGCATTCATACCTCCTCCCTTCCTGCGGGCCTGCCTGTTTCCGGCCCGGAGCGTAAGGCCTTCTGTAGAGCTCTTGCAAGGGCATTCCCACACGGGCCACTCACGGGCATTTCCGAAATGCCAGCGCTGACAGCCGGGAGTCTGCCCTCGTTACTTCTCCGGCCTAGCTGCTGCCTCGTCTCCAAATGACTTGGTGCCAATCCTGGGGCACTTTCGTACGGATATACGCTACCCTTTGATGTGCAGAATTCCAGGATGTGCCAAGTGTCCCTTTGTTTTCTGTCTGCAAACCTCACTCCCACCTCTGAGCGGCCCTCTGGATTGGCTGAAGGAGGCTCCGTGCACATGTATGGGTGCCTCAGCTTCCCCACAGCGAGGTTGTGCCATGATTCCCGGGGACGGCCAGGGACGACACGTCAGCGTGGGGGCCCTCTGCTTGCGGGTCGCGTGTCCGCCCAGGGGGGCGTCCACATCCTTGCCCTCCCGCCTGCTGGAGCCCACACCCCAACACACGCTTCCTCCCCGAGGACTTCTGCCTTCCTGGTCACTGTCCACGAGGGTGCCCTGCCTGAAGCTCCCAGGCCACACACCTTAATGGATGTTGCCAGGAGATCGGGAAGCATACTTGAGGGTACGGGTACATGGCGGCAGGGGTTTTCTTTTCCTGTTTTGCTCGTTGTTACAGACCCACTTCCTAGAGCAGCGGCTGGCAGGCAGGAGGCTCTCAGCGAATGTTTGCCGAGTGAATGGATAAGGGAACGGTGATGGGGGTCATCGAGAATGGTGAGCAGGAGGTTCTGTAAGACATGTGGGAAAATATTAATGTATTTAGGAACATATACGTATCTTGGAAAATACTAATGTATTTTTCCAGAAGGCGTGGCGTAGTCATACTGGGTAGTCGGAGGAACGTTTGAGGGTGGTTATTTACAAAGGCTAGTGATGGTAAGTGTGAGCACCCCTTGGCCAAAAAGGGCGAGGGTGAGGACAGTTCAGGACGCAGGAAGGAGGGAGACTGTGTGGAGAGGGCCGCCTTGAGAGGAGCTGTGGCCTTCAGTTAAGGGGCACTAGCAGCCCAAGGTGACGGAAGGGAGGGAGCCAGGGGGCTAAATAATCCAACCTCACCCTTTTGCCTTCCTTCGGGCTCCCACTGGGGCTCCTCACCGGTGACCCCCATTGGAAGCAGGAGAGCAAGAGAGTGCAGGTTTCATGGGCCATGGAAGTCAACGAACCCCCGGCTGGAAGCCCTGTGTTGAAACACAGAGTTACTTGCAGGACTGAACGTTCTTGTTTTGCAAAAATCACTGTTCATCTTCCATTGAGTAGATGTCACGTCTCTTCGTTGTACTTAGGCAAATAATCTCCCAAAGGCCATTGCCGCCGCTCACACCTTTCTACTGAAGCATCCCGATGACGAAATGATGAAGAGAAACATGGCGTATTACAAGAGCTTGCCTGATGCCGAGGACTACATTAAGGACTTGGAAACCAAGTCATATGAGGTATAAGTGGGTTTTCACACAGCCGACAGTGGCAGCGTGAGTGGCTGAAGGAGGAGGTCTGGATGAACAGCTGTTGACGTCTAAGGGCCTCTAGGATTTTTGATGACACTGATGAATATTAGGGCAACAAGAACGATGGACTGTTTCGCATAACGGTGACCCACTTAAGAGTGAGGTTTTACGTTCTGTGATGCACCTGAAGCCATCTTTCCTTTAAATGCTGTATTTTAGAAATAAGGTCATTTGATCATTTGGTTTTTAAGATAGAGGAATAAACACACAGTTTCTGATGAGACTAGAAGACATCTTTTCACACACACACACACACACACACACACACACACACACACACACACACCATATGTACTGAGGTGGAGAGGGAATCGGGGAGTGTGGAGGACTGACTTGACAGATTAGAGACTACTGGAATCTCTGCCTCTGCAGGGGCGGGGGTCCTAACCCCTGTGAGCACTTGCTGTTGTCTGGACCTGTCGAGCGTGGGCGGGGGGGGGGGGGGGGGAGGCATGGGTTCTAAGGGAGGGCAGGGCCGGGTTGAAAACAGAGGGATGTGTTGAAGGTGTCCATGGGCAGCTGGTAGATTGCAACCAAGGCCCAGGGTTTCCTGTAGTGTGACCAGACTGCAAGCTCACTTTTTCACTGGTGGGGACCCTCCAAGTCTCTATTCTGGGGGCCCTTCAGTTTTCCAGGGAAGAATCCTCCAGCCTTTTGCAGGACTGGTGGCGGCTCATGCTCGTCCGCTGGTGTCCGAGAGGCGGTCTGGGGAGAGGGATGGGGTCGCCGCGGCTGGGTCGGAGACCTCACCCGCTTCCTGGCTCTCCGCCCCATGCCTGCACCCCCGCCCTCCTATGCCTGGTCCCTGACCCTCCAGCCTTTATGGATGGGGTCTCTAGAAAAGGAATCACCGGTCTCTGGTAAGGAGCAGCCTTGGGAGGTGGGATCTCTTGGGCACGTAGGTGGGCGTGAGAGGAAACCTAGGGCTCCAAAAGCCCCGTTCAAAAGCCCGGCTGTGGTGGGGCTGCCCTCCTGTGTGCCCAGGGGCCCCTCTCCACATGTGGCTTTCTTCTTGTCGCCCCCGCCCTGCTGCCCCTGCAGAGCCGGCTGCCTGGGGTTGCTGCTTGCGTCCCCGGGCAAGACGCCTTCAGTTCTCTGCCGGCCTCATGTGCAGGGGATGCTGCCTGCCCGGGGGGTTTAGGGAGGTCTTGCCGCGCGAGCTGACACCTGAAGCTTGGCGAGAAGCTCAGGTCTGAGGGGTGGCCCTTGGATACCCCTGTTCTGGAGCAGCTGGAAGAGGACCCCGAGGGGAGCATTCCCTGCTTACGTCCCGGCCCGCCCTGCACCATCCAGACTAGCAGGGTCGTGTATGCATCCCAGATCTCTGCTCATTTCTTCTGAGACGAGGCAGCTTCCTCAGCCCCCGTTACTTCTCTCTGTCTGGTCCAGTCGACGATGAGCAGAAGTCCCTTGACTTTTCCGCCGCCAGGCAGGTGGCCACCGTCCCCAGCAGCCAGCGTAGTGGCTTTCCTATTTTATACGTAGCCGTTGGGGGAGGGGGCCTGCCACCTGCTGTCGAGCTTATGTGTTTTCTTCGGTTCAGTTTTAAAAATCAGCTTTACTGGGGCGCCTGGGTGGCTTGGTCGGTTAAGCATCCGACTTCGGCTCAGGTCATGATCTCACGGTCCGTGAGTTCGAGCCCCGCGTCAGGCTCTGTGCTGACCGCTCAGAGCCTGGAGCCTGTTTCAGATTCTGTGTCTCCCTCTCTCTCTGCCCCTCCCCTGTTCATGCTCTCTCTCTCTCTGTCTCAGAAATAAATAAACGTTAAAAAAAATAATAATAAATAAAAATCAGCTTTACTGAGGGATAGCTTGCTTGAAATGTATTCACCAATTTTAAGTGTATAATTCAATGATTTGGGGGGAAGCTGTGCAATTGTGTAAGCACCACCATAATCACACTATAGAATAGTTTCATCTCCTCTAAAATGCTCCCTCAGGCCCCTTTCCAGTCAAGCCTTTGTCCCAACCCCTGATCGTGGGGGGCGGGGGGGGGGGAGCCGGGGGTGGCACTGCTCCGATTTCTGTCACTGTAAGTTTTTCCTTTCTTCTTGATCTGAATTTGGTTGTATTATCCAGCCCCTCCTACTTTTTGAATTAGATGAGAAGGTACCATTGTACACAGGACAGAAAAAGCCAGATAGAAGTCAGTTCCCGGTTGGCTTATGTGTGATTAAGGGTCGGCGTGGTTTTCTGGGCACTGAGGAGAGCAGAACTCCGTGCTGGTCTGCCTCCTTCAGGCCTGCAAGCTCCCCGCCCCCTCCACCGTGCCTTCCAGAGCCTGTTCGTCCGAGCCGTGCGGGCCTACAATGGCGAGAACTGGAGGACGTCCGTCACAGACATGGAGCTGGCCCTTCCCGATTTCTTCAAAGCCTTTTACGAGTGTCTGGCGGCCTGCGAGGGCTCCAGGGAGATCAAGGACTTCAAGGACTTCTATCTTTCCATAGCAGGTTGGTGGCATTTTGGTTTGGACCAGGGACCAACGGGACAGCCTCGTGTGGCATCTGCGTGCCTTCCTGGTGCCTGCAGTGACCTCTGGGGGACGTTTGAGCATCCCTCTGACTGGGTAGCTGGGGAGGTAATATGTAACCCACGCAGACCCGCCTTTGACTTTCCAGGGGCTTCTGGAAAAATTACTGAGTTCGGTGTCCAAGCACAGGCCTGGAAAGGGGGTCGGCCAGATCAGCCCTGTCCAGTCACAGATTCCCCACAGGCTTTTGGAAAAATAAAAGCGGGCCGAGAGCGACTCACGACCCACGTGATATAGAACATTGCCATGTTCGCATCTGTGAGCGTGCAGTCCCTTGTCGTACAGCCACCGCCACCTCCCGCCGTTTCATCCTCTCAAAGGGAAATTCTGGACCCAGTGAACCCAGCTCCCGCCCTCTTCCCACCACGGCCCCTGGCAACCACTTTCTGTCTCCGTGAATTTGGCTACTCTAGGTACCTCGGATGAGTAGAATTAGTATTTGTCCTTTTGGGACTGGCTTCTTTTACTTAGCATAACATACCCAAGTTCCAAAAATGTTGTAACAAATTGGTCATCTTTTAGGTTTATTTATTTAACGTTTATTTATTTATTTTTGAGAGAGAGAGAGAAGGAGAAAGAGACAGAGCGTGAATGGGGAGGGCCAGAGAGAGAGGGAGACACAGAATCCGAAACAGGCTCCAGGCTCTGAGCCGTCAGCACAGAGCCCGACGCGGGGCTCGAACTCACGGATTGCGAGATCGTGACCTGAGCCGAAGTCGGCCGCCCAACCGACTGAGCCACCCAGGCGCCCCTGATTTAGCATGTATTGAAGACTCTTGCCTGATTCTTTTTTCTCTATAAAGGAAAATAGACACACACATATATATTTTTTTCTGTATTTTTATGTTTACTTCTCTCATACCGAATAGGTACCATACTTTACACACTGTTCTGTTCTTGGTTTTTTGTACTTAGCAATATACCTTACCTAGCACGTGGAGATAGTCCTTCTTTTTATTGTTGCTGAGTACTCCATCGAGGGGTGGTGGGAATAATATGCCCCAGTTTATTCAGTTACCTGATGGACATTTGGTTTGGCCCAATCTTTTGCTAAGGGGGAACTTTAGGGTTTGTTTGGTTTTTTTGCTAAGTGTAGGGGTATGTTTTCAAAGCCAACACAAGTGGGATAGATAGTTCAAAGAGTAAATGTCTCTGTAAATTATTTAGTACGTTAAGGTACCATTTTTGTATTCCTACCAAAAATGTAGGAGAGTGCCTGTCCTCCACCGTCTCGGCCAACAAAACATGTACCGTCATCCTGGAGTCTTCTGCTTCTAACTGTGTGAAGGGAGAAAGGGGAGAGGACCAAGGATCATGTGGGAGACTCTAGGGACCAGTCCCAGAAGTGGCACGCATTAGTTGTTGCTATCCACGGTTCATTGGCCCAATTACCCATAGGGCCCCACCCTAACTGCAAGGGAGGCTGGGAAATGTAGTCTTTGACGTCTCGCTCTGTTATATTTAGGTCTACCTCTTCTCTTTTAAAGGCTGTGTAGATTCCATTGTTTGTATGTATCAGAGTTGAGTGGTCACTAGCCTGTTGATTGGCATTTAGGTTATTTCCAAGTCTGTTTGCTGTTACAAACAGTGCCTGGGTGTGCCTGCGTCTAAGGAAAATTTCCTAGAGGTAGACTGGTGGGTCAGAGAATTTGTGTATTTTAACTTTGATACGTTTTGCCGAATTTGTCTCCAAAAAGTGTGTTTCTGTTTTGCTTCTATCAAGGGAATATGAGACTGTAAGTTTCACCATTTTCCCTCTAATGCTGAGTGTTATCAAATTTTAAAAATGTTGCCAATTTAACTTGCGGACGTGTCCAATGACCATGTGGTACACCTGAAACTGATGTAATATGTGTGTCTACCATACTGCAGTTAAGCAAATTTTTATTTGCCAGTTTAACGCTTTAAGATATTTTAGGTGGGATTGTGTGTGGGTGGGGAAGGGGCAGAGAGAGAGGGAGGGAGAGAGAATCCCAAGCAGGCTTCCTGCTCAGCACAGAGCCTGACTCGGGGCTCAGTCCTACCGACCGTGAGATCATTGCCCAAGCCAAAAATCAAGAGTCAGAAGCTTAACCGACTGAGCCACTCAGGTGCCCCTGGATTGTGTTTCTTTTTAAAAAAATTTTTTTTTAACGTTTATTTATTTTTGAGACAGAGAGAGACAGAGCATGAACGGGGGAGGGGCAGAGAGAGAGGGAGACACAGAATCGGAAACAGGCTCCAGGCTCCGAGCCATCAGCCCAGAGCCCGACGCAGGACTCGAACTCACGGACCGCGAGATCATGACCTGAGCCGAAGTCGGACGCTTAACCGACTGAGCCATCCAGGCGCCCCTGGATTGTGTTTCTTAATTACAAATGAAGTATAACATATTTTCACAATGTTTATTAGCCATTTTTACAATTTCTTTTCTGTGAACCTCCTTTGGCCATTTTTATATTGGGTGTTTGTCTTTTTCTTACTGACTTTGAGGAACTTTGTATATTAAGGATTTCAGCCCATTTATCATAACTGTTGTTGAACTATTTTACCTTGATTATCTTTACCTTTTACCGGGATCATGAGGAGAGGGGGGCAGAAGTAGTTTTAAGAAATTAATGAATGCAGGGGTGCCTGGTTGGCTCTGTTGGTGGAGCATGTGACTCTTGATCTCAGGGTGGTGAGTTCGAGTCCCACGCTGGGTATAGAGATTACTTAAAAACTAAAAAACTGAAAAAAAGAAAAGAAAAAGGAACGAATGAACGTACTGCTCTGAAAATCTGTGTGTATTCTTTCAGATCATTATGTAGAAGTCCTGGAATGCAAAATGCAGTGTGAAAAGAACCTCACCCCCGTCGTAGGAGGCTATCCCGTGGAGAAGTTTGTGGCCACCATGTATCATTATTTGCAGTTTGCTTATTATAAATGTAAGTAATTATCTTCCATGAGAGTTTGGGCAAGGTGCTCAGTCCTGAGACTCAGCTTCCCCATCTGTAAAAAATAGGGTTAAGATATTTTAACCCTACCTTACCTGTGGCTGTTGAGAGGAGTTGTCAAGGTCACGTCGACAGCCCCAGTTGCTGGGCCTCCCACAAAAAGGTGGCAAGGCCTGGTGATTCAGGGTGCATGTCAGCTGTGTCACTTACTAATTTCTCTGTGCCTCGGGTCCTCATCTGTAAATCAGAGATAATTGTATTAACCTCCTGAGGTTGCCATGAGGGGCCAGTGGGTTGACAGGTGTGGAATGCTTGGGGTATTCGTACACGGGCGTGTGACAAACCTCTATCAACGTGCTTTGTTGAGTGGCTGTCCTGCCATGGCCACCTGCCGTTTTACCCCACCTCCTGTCCTCTTGAGGGTACTCTGAAAGATTTGCCTGCTGAAGGTTAAAAAAGGGACCAAAAAAAAAAAAAAAAGATTTTTCTTCTATGTGTGCATATGTGAGTGTATACATATATATATTTACATTTTTAATTTTGGTAATCAGGTAATCAGGTAAATTTTTAATTTGGTAATCTTCCCAGATTGTCCCTGGGAAGGCTGTGTAGCAGTCATTTACTCCAGAGCTCTGTGAGGAAGGGAAATGGCCCCTTCCGGCAGTGAACCTGCCATTACGACGGCCTGAACCTCACCTAAGGATGCAGTGAAGTGTCCTGAAATGTCCCTTGCTTGGGACATCTCAGGTCAAGAGGAGGGTGAGGTGTGGCTTCATCAGGTGTCCTTCCCCTTGCACAGAGGGCAGGGATGAAGTTTTGTGTTTAAAAAAAATTTTTTAATGTTTATTTATTTTCGAGAGAGAGACAGAGTGTGAGAATGGGAGGGGCAGAGAGAGGGGGACACAGAACCCAAAGCAGGCTCCAGGCTCTGAGAGGTCAGCACAGAGCCCAATGTGGGGCTCAAACTCACAAACTGTGAGATCATGACCTGAGTTGAAGTCAGATGCTCAGCTGACTGAGCCACCCAGGTGTCCCTGTCATGTACATTTTTTTAAACACCCTGGAAACTTAAAAACATACATTAGAGAGAGTGGTAGTATGCCCATCACCCAGCTTCAACTTAAAAAAAAAATTTTTTTTAATGTTTATTTATTATTGAGAGACAGAGAGACAGAGCGTGAGAGTGGGAGGGGCAGAGAGAGGGAGACACAGAATCTGAAGCAGGCTCCAGGCTCCGAGCCATCAGCCCAGAGCTGGATGTGGGGCTCGAACCCACAAGCTGTGAGATCATGACCTGAGCTGAAGTCAGACACTCAACCGACTGAGCCACCTGGGCACCCCATTTATTTATTTATTTATTTTTAGTGTTTATTTATTTTTGAGACAGAGAGAAAGACAGAGTATAAGCTGGGGAGGGGCAGAGACAGAGGGAGACACAGAATCTGAAGCAGGCTCCACGCTCTGAGTTGTCAGCCCAGAGCCCAACGTGGGGCTTGAACTCACGGACTGTGAGATCGTGACCTGAGCCGAAGTCGGAGGCTTAACCGACTGAGCCCCCCAGGCGCCCCGATGTTGTTGTTGTTTTAATAAGCTAGTATTTATTTCATTTTCACAAAAATCTCTGTTGGTACCTCCCTGTTGGACTTTGAAACCCAGGGAAGAAACGATCAGGTCTCCGAGCCCTCTGAGCCCGGCTTGGTGCTGTGTGCACAGGGCCAGAACACTAGAAGTTTAGGAGTGTTCCGGATACATCCAGGCTCTGGCGGCTCACGGGTCCTCGAAATTCTCACGTGCTCAGGAAATCACCCCGCATCTCGGAAACTGTGGCAATGACTTATGAACACTGGCAGACCAAAACCTTTACATCTGCTTGCTGCTTCGAAAGAAAATCTTTGCTTTCCGGGTTTATAGGTAAAGAGTATGAGTTAACGTTTACTTCTTGAAATTGGCTTCTTGAAAGTCGGCCCTGTTGTGAACTCTTTCTACACTATCTGCCACACTAAAGTTTTTGAGGGCAGGTGTCATTTATACTTGAACCCCGGCCCTGAAAGGCCTTGACCTAAGTGCCTTTCCCAGCCTTCTAGACCTGGTGAATGGCCTGTGCCCTTAAGTACAGGTTTTAAGGTTGTTGTCACAGGAAACAGCCACTAGGTGGCACAATTTATTCATACCCAAGTTTTGGTTACTCTGGCCAAGCTGAGCTTTTAGCAAGGGTAGTGTTCTGGGTTGTAAATTGGAGTGCAATGTGTCAGGATAAATGCCCGGGGGCTTGTGGCTTATCACCTCTTTCCCTTTGCCCCCACCCCCACCCCCAAAACAAACCCCAGCCCCTGCAGATCCTCTATGCTGAAGGTGCCCTCGGAGGTGGGGCAACTCTAATGAGGGACGCTAGAGGTGGGAACCCCAGTTTCCAGGACATGTCAATACCAGGTGACTTCACATCTTTTCCGGCCCAGAGGGCCCACTGCCTTTTGGGTTTCCTAGCTTTGGTTTAGCTGTAGGAGGGCTGCCTGGATCTGGCGATGGTGGTGCCATCCGGAGGGGACCCGGGCACGTGCTCTGTACCTCCCTCAGCCCGGGAGGACAGTCCAGGCCTTGGGAACCCAGCCTTCCCAGCCCAGGTCAGTGGATCCCGAAGTGCAGTCTAATGGACATTTCTGCAGAGGCGTCTGCCTCACGAGGAACCTCCGTGTTTGAAAACCACTCCCCAGGCTGCTCTGGAGACCCGGTCTGTGACCTGCCCGCCCAGGGGTGATTCTGGTCCATCACAGGCTTTCCCAAGGAGGGGATGTGCCCAAGGGGCTGGCTCATGGCCGTTTCCTTTAGGCGGCTGTGCTGGTGAGGGCAATTTCAGGGCAGGGTTTGCTGATTTCCTGTTCCTCTTTTCTCCCCGGCCTCAGTGAACGACCTGAAGAACGCGGCCCCCTGTGCGGTCAGCTACCTGCTCTTTGACCACAGTGACAAGGTCATGCAGCAGAACCTGGTGTATTACCAGTACCACAGGGACAAGTGGGGCCTCTCGGACGAGCATTTCCAGCCCAGACCAGTAGGTATCGGGGCGCCAGGCATCATGTTTCCTGGCCTCCTCTTCATTCTCACTTTCAGGATACTGTTCCCCATCTTAAGACGAAGAGTTATTGCAGAAACGAAGGGGAACTCCTTTTCTTCTGTTGTTTTTCTAGTTGTCGTCGTTGTTTTGTCCTTGAACATTTTACCGCTCTATTCTGATTCCTAAATCAGTAACAACTACCAGTTTCAAACATTATGGAATGTTTTACTTGGAAAGTGAAGTTCCTTCAAAGTCCCGTGCCTTTTCCCTATGCCCTGCCTTACCGCTACACACGTCTCATGTGCACAGCGCGTGTGTCTTTGATTTTATGGAAACAGGGTCACACATTACCTGCTCTTGTGCACGTTGCTTCGTCTTTCTCGTGAACGTTTTCCGTGTCACATTCCTACGCCTGCTTGTTTTTTTGCACCTCCAAGGCATCATTTAATTCCCCTGATGGACAGGCCCAGCTTGGCGTCTGTTGCCAGGAACTCCAGGATTGTATCCTACTCTTTTTTTTTTTTTTTGAGAGAGAGAAAGAGGGAGCGAGAGTGTGTGTGTGCGAGCCGGGGAGGGGCAGAGAGAGAGGAGGACAGAGCATCCAAAGCAGGCCCGGCACTGACTGGGTGGCTCAAACTCACAAACTGTGAGATCACAACCTGAGCCGAAGTCAGACGCCTAACCGACTGAGCCACCCAGGTGCTCCTATATTACTTGTAAAAAAGCTTCTTAAATTGGCCTCTGCCCTTAACTTGTATTTTCATTGGGATTTTTATGTGCTTTCCTGTCTGCCATCTATACGTTTTCCTTCGTACCTCGCTCCCCAGCCAACACACCCGCACGCTTTCTCTCTCTTTGTCTCTCCCCCTCTCTTACTCACTTGGGGCTGGCCACTCTTTCTTTCTTTTTTTTTTTTTTTTAATTTTTTTTTAAACGTTTATTTATTTTTGAGACAGAGAGAGACAGAGCGTGAACGGGGGAGGGGCAGAGAGAGGGAGACACAGAATCGGAAGCAGGCTCCAGGCTCTGAGCCATCAGCCCAGAGCCTGACGCGGGGCTCGAACTCACGGACCGCGAGATCATGACCTGAGCCGAAGTCGGCCGCTTAACCGACTGAGCCACCCAGGCGCCCCTGGCCACTCTTTCTTAATTGAGATATGATTCATATGCAATAAAATTCATGCTTTTAAAATGTACAGTTGAGCGGTTTCTAGCACATTCACGAAGTGGCACGACCATGACCACTGTCCAATTTTAAGCATTTTTATCGCCCCCGAAAGAAGTCCATACCTGTTTCTCCCTCCTCCCGGTTCTGACGTGGAAAGGTTGGTCGTAAAAACTGTTCTGTGTTTGTGTTGAACAGGAAGCAGTTCAGTTCTTCAACGTAACTACGCTCCAGAAAGAGCTGTATGACTTTGCTAAGGAAAATATAGTGGATGATGATGAGGTGAGTTTGCACGGTTAGCACATGTCTGGCTCGGAGAAAATATGACTCACATCTTCGCGGAAGTCACTAGAAGCCTAGTCGTCCCTGAAACAGAAGGGGACCCGGAGGAATACAGTCTCTGTGGGCGTTTTAGTGGAAGTCAGAGCTCTGGGGAGGGGAAAGGCGGCTTTCTAGGAAACCCAGGCTGCAGCCCCACATGTCCTGACGGTGAGTGTGGAGGGACCCATCCTAGACGTCATCCGGACATCATGTTTTAACTTTATAACAACACAGTGGATTCTCAATTACTCAGTGCTCCCAACACCCTTGGAAACCCTCATCCCGATTTCTCTGTGATATTATTATTATCCCTTTTTTTTCTTTCTCTTTTTGTTAATTAGGTCCTTGCTGGGCGGCATTTTATCGTTCTCGGAGACCGCTTGAAATTCCTGATTTCAGCTGACTCCTTTTTTGAGAAAGGCTCTGCCGCTCTCGCTGCTCTCGGAGCATTTTGGGGTGGGGCAGCCTAGTCACAGAAAAGTCCTTAGGGGCGGTATTTAGAGAGATGCATTTGAAACAAACCAGAACATGCTTCCTAAGGCCTAAGCCTAGGGGCTTGCCGGCTGTTGGAGCATATCCTGGCCTGACCCCTCACCTCTGAGTCGCTGGGCTGCACCCAGGGGCCCGGGCCCTCCGGATCTTCTGTTTCCACTGCCCTGGTTTTTGGTGGAGCACCTCTAAGTAAGATACCATGGGATTTGTTTTCGGTGCACAAAACCGAATTTTTGCACGGGGTGGACCCGTCACTGGTACTCATTGGATTTCAGAGCTTCACTGTTTCATTTATAAAATGGGACGAATAATGGGGACCTCACACGGCTGGGAAAATGAAATACCATGCTGCGTGTGGAAGTGATTTATAGACCAGGAGGTGATCGTTGTGGCATGTGTCTGAGAAGCAGAGCCTGAGATAAGGTCACAAGGATGCTGCAAAGGCAGGGGTGCTGGCTTGATACAAACAGGGTTGGCTGCTGTTGTTTGGAACGTGGAGAAAACCATATTGAAAAAAAGGGAGAGTTGAGTTCCTAATTATCCGGAGCAAGCCACTACTGACATTTTGAGATGTATACCTCCATTTTTTTCTACCCATTTTCCAATACATATTCATTACAAACCCAATTGTAATAGATATCATGGCTTTTCCATTTAACGCTGTAATATGAGAAGCTTCCCTTGTTATGTTTTTCTGGAACAGCTTTATTGAAATATTATTCGCACACCATAAATTATCCTTTTTAAAGTACAAATAAGTGTGTTTTTGTATACCCACAAAGTTGTGCATCCATCACTGCTATCAAATTTTAGAGCATTTTCATCACCCCCAAAAGAAATCCCAAACCTGTTAGTGGTCTCATTCCCCATTCTTTCTCCTCTGCCCGCTGCCCCCCCATCTCTGCCCCCGGCCTCTGGCAACCACTAATCTACTTTCTGTGTCTATGGATATGCCTGTTCTGGACATTCATATAAATGGAATCATAGGGTATGTAGTCAGTTGTGACCAGCTTCTCTCACTGAGCATAATGTTTTCAAGGTTCAACCATGTTGTAATATGTATTATGTTACATGTGAATTTCCATTTTTATTGCTGACTAGTATTCCACTGTGTGGATATACCACTGTTTGGTTACCTGTTCCTCTGTTGATGGACATTTATACTGGGTTGTTTCCACTTTGGGGCTATTTTGAATAATGACACCATGAGCATTTGTGGGCATATTTGCGTTTGGACAAAGGTTGTTAATTCTCTTACGTACCAAAAGTACATATGTGGAAGGGGAATTGCTGGGTAATATGGTAACTCTATGGTCATCTTGTTGAGAAACTCCCAGACTGTTTTCCAAAGGGGCTGCACCGTTTTACATTCCCAGCAGCAATGTGTAAAATTTCCAACTGGCTACATATTTGTCAGCCCTTCTCCTGTTTGTCTTTTCTATATTAGCCATCCTAGCAGGTAAGAAATAGCATCTCATTGAGGTTTTGATGTTCATTTCCCTAATGACTAATGATGTTGAGCATTCTTTCATATGCTTACTGGCTATTTGTATATCTTCTTTGGGGAGATGTGCAGTCTATTCTCACTCTTTGCCTATTTTTTTAATTGGGTTACTTTTCTTTTTATTGTTGCATTATAAGAATTCTTTATCTATTCTGGTTATAAGTCCTCTGTCAGACACATGAATTGCAAATATTCTCTTGCAATATTCTCTGTGGGTTTTCTTTTCGTGTTCTTAATGGTATCTTAAGGCATAAAAGTTTTAAATTTTGATGGGATCCCATGTATCTGTTTTTTCTTTTTTGCTTGTGTTTTTGGTATCAATCTCTAAGAAACTATCACTTATCCAAGATCATGAAATTTTACTCCTATTTTTTTAAAGATTTCTATAATTTTAAGACTTTAGGTCTACAATCTATTTTGAGTTAATTTTACATAGGATGTGAGGTAGGGGTACAATTCCATTCTTTTACATACGGATAACCAGTTGTCCCAGCACCATTTGTTGAAAAGACTTTCTTTCCCATTGACTTATCTTGGTACCCTTGTTGGAAATCAACTGACCATAAATCTGAGGGTTTAAATCTGGGCTCTCAATTCTAATCCATTGATCCAGATTTCTGTCCTTATGCCAGTACCACACTGTCTTGAATACTGCAGGTTTGTAGTACATTGTGAAACTGAAAATGCGAGTCTTCTGATCTCATTCTTCTAGATTGTTTTGGCTATTCTTAGGTCCCTTGCATTTCCATATGAATTATAGGATCAGCTTGCCAATTTCTCTAAAGGGCAGCTGGGATTTTTTATAGGAATTGGGCTAAATCTGAAGATCCTTTTGATAGTATTGACATCTTTTTAAAAAAATTATTATTATTTTAAAATTTAAATCCAAGTTGGTTACATATCGTGTAATACTGATTTCAGGAGTAGAATTTAGTGATTCATCCTCTACATAGAACACCCAGTGCTCCATCCCAACAAGTGCCTTCTTTAATACCCATCACCCATTTAGCCCATCCCTCACCCAAAACCCCTCCAGCAACCCTCAATTTGTTCTCTGTATTTAAGAATCTTTTATGGTTTATCTCTCTCCCTGTTTTTATATTATTTTTGTTTCCCCTCCCTTAAGTTAATCTGTTTATATCTTAAATTCCACATATGAGTGAAGTCATATGATATGTGTCTTTCTCTGACTTATTTTGCTTAGCATAATACACTCTAGTTCCATCCACGTTGTTGCAAATGGCAAGATTTCATTCTTTTTGATTGCCAGGTAATATTCCATTGAAAATGTATATACCACATCTTCTTTATCCATTCATCCATCGATGGACATTTGGGCTCTTTCCATACTTTGGCTACTGTCGATAGCGTTGCTATAAACATGGGAGTGTATGTGCCCCTTCAAAACAGCATACCTGTATCCCTTGGATAAATACCTAGTAGTGCAATTGCTGGGTCATAGGATAGCTCTATTTTTAATTTTTTGAGGAACCTCCATACTGTTTTCCAGAGTGGCTGCACCAATTTGCATTCCCACCAGCCGTGCAAAAGGCATCCTCTTTTTCCATATCTTTGTCAACATCTGTTGTTGCCTGAGTTGTTAATGTTAGCCATTCTGACAGGTGTGAGGTGATATTTCATTGTGGTTTTGATTTGTATTTCCCTGATGATGAGTGACGTTGAGCATTTTTTCATGTGTTGGTTGGCCATCTGGATGTCTTCTTCGGAGAAGTGTCTATTCATGTCTTTTGCCCATTTCTTCACTGGATTATTTGTTTTTTGGGTGTTGAGCTTGATAACTTCTTTATGGATTTTGGATACTAACCCTTTATCTGATATGTCGTTTGCAAATATCTTCTCCCATTCTGTCGGTTGCCTTTTATTTTTGCTGATTGTTTCCTTCACTGTGCAGAAGCTTTTTATCTTGATGAGGTCCTAATAGTTCACTTTTGCTTTTGTTTCCCTTGCCTCCTGAGATATGGCAAGTAAGAAGTTGCTGCGGCTGAGATCAAAGAGGTTGTTGCCTGTTTTCTCCTCTAGGATTTTGATGGCTTCCTGTCTTACATTGAGGTCTTTCATCCATTTTGAGTTTATTTTTGTGTATGCTGTAACAAAGTGGTCCAGGTTCATTCTTCTGCATGTCGCTGTCCAGTTTTCCCACCACCACTTGAAGAGACTGTCTTTATTCCATTGGATATTCTTTCCTGCGTTGTCAAAGATTAGTTGGCCATACGTTGGTCCAATTCTGGGTTCTCTTTTCTGTTCCATTGATCTGAGTGTCTATTTTTGTGCCAGTACCATCCTGTCTTGATGATTACAGCTTTGTAATACATCTTGAAGTCCAGAATCATGATGCTTCCAGCTTTGGTTTTCTTTTTCAGGTTTCTTTGGCTATTCAGGGTCTTTTCTGGTTCCATACAAATTTTAGGATTGTTTGTTTTAGCTCTGTAAGAATGCTGGTTATTTTGATAGGGATTGTGGATAGTATTGACATCTTGACAGTATTAAGTTTTCTGATCCATTAACATGGGATGTCTTTCTACTTCTTTAGGTCCCCTTTAATTTCCTTCAATAATGCTTTCTTACATTTCATTAAGAAATGAAATTTTGCTAATGGAATTTTTTCTTATTTTTGTTTTCAGTTGTTCATTGTTAGTAGATAGAAGTACAGTTGATTTTGAATATTGGTATTATAATTCTGCAAATTTGTTGAAGTTGTTTATTGTAATAGTTGTGTGTATGTGTGGTTTTGCTTAGGAGTTTCTATATACAAGATCATGTTATCTATGAATAGAAGTGGTTTTATTTCTTTTCTTCCAATCTGGATCACTTTTATTTATTTTTCTTTGCTAATTGCCCTGACTAAAACCTCCAGTAAAATGTCAAATAGAAAGAGAGAGATTGGACATCCTTGTTTTGTTCCCAATTTTAGAAGGAAAACATTTGGTGTTAGCATTAAGAATGCTGTTAACTGTGGGTTTTTTGGTAGGTGCCCTTCGTCAGGTTGAGAAAGTTCCCCCTTCTACTCCTAGTTTGTCAAATGTTTTTATCATGAAGTGGTGTTGAATTTTGTCGGTCGCTTTCTTCTGTATCCATTGAGATGATCGTGTGGTTTTCGTTAACCTTGTTAGTTAATGTTTATTTTAAACATGACTTTTTAGTGACTAACAGTCCGTGGTATGGATTTTTTAAAGTTGAGCTTTTTGTTTTTATAAGCATTTTAGGTTGCTTCCAACTTTTTGCTTTCACAAATAACACAGCTGTGACTACATTGGTTACCTTTTTCCTGGTCATTTCCTTAGGATAAATTCCCATGGGTGGGATTCCTGGGTCTAAGGCTATGAATGAGGGCTTTTGATGTACAGAAACAATATATTTAGAAAAATCATAGGTGTTAGAACAACAGGAGAACTTTTACGATACTCACTCAAGCTCTCTCACATCACAGATGAGGAAATAAATTCGGAAAGGTTGAGTAACTTGCTCAAAGTCACACAGCTGGTTAGTAATCATCCATTGCTCACCAGAATTATTCTAGGCTTCAAAATTCCTAGAATTCTTGGACCTGACACTGCCATGATAAAGAAAGAGGTCTGTCGAAGGTCCTAGAAGCATTTAGCTTCTTAATCAAAGCTTTAGAACCGTGAGCAAGCGACTTTCTTTTCTATATATCAAATTATATTTCAACTTATTTTCAAATCATATTGGGTTATTTCTATGTATCAAAGAAATAAGTATAATCAATACAATAAAATTATTAATTTAATCTTTAAGATTCCAAAGGCCAAAATGCTACATTGAGACAAAACGTCAGTACGATTCAGCTACTGATATTAGGGGATTTCTCCTTTATTATCCTGAAATGTGTTGTAAGAGCTCCTGAAAGTTTTGCACACTCGTTAAGAATTTTGCAGACGCTTATTATAGTTTCCGAAACCTTATAAGGCAGGCTGAAATGGCCGCATCAAGTTTCAGGATCTGATGGTTATTTGTTTCGGGAAGGTCTAAAAGAAATAGATTACAGTTTGCAGGAGTGATTTACTGAGAGGGAGTGCTCTCAGGAGGGAAAGAAGTGAGGGGCAGGGGAAGGAGCCATGAAAATATGAGGTGTCCGCCAGAGTCAAGCTCAGCCTCATCCCGTGGGAGCTCCGGGGCACGAACTGTACCACAGAGCTCTTCCTGCATTTCGTACGCACCTTATCGTCGTCTCCCTGGCGGTTGGCAGCCTGGAGGGCTTGGGGTGCAAACTCCCCGGTAGGGCTGCTCCCTTTGGCCAAGGTCAACTGTCCAGAGAAGGGGCAGCTGTAAGCCGTCAGCAAGTAACACTCTCAGCAGCTGGGGGACGGGTGCACCCGAAAGGTCTGAGCAAGGCCTCCGCTATAACAGGCCACAGGGGGGGTAGTGTTTCTCTCGTCTGTATTGCCTTGGGTACTTATTAGTGAGCTGAGAGCAAATAATACCACACCCCTATGTCACAGCAGCCACGCCGCGAGAAACAGTAACTCTGGGAACAGCTGTCATGGCCATACATAGAATCCCTCTACTGTGTTTTCCTTTTGGGGCCCAGAAGGCAACGGAAGCAAACATCGTTTGTTCGATCAGTCGTCTTCCACTTCTGTCACTTTAGTTTCTAATCTCAGGCATGATACGGTAGAAATATTTGATGAAAATAATAAGACCCCCCCCCCCTTTTGTGTCTGACGCGCTCGGGAGGTTTCCCAACTATTCTCTGATGCTGAGAGGTTATAACAGGAAGTGTGGTAAAATATCAAAAGGAGCAAAGAGGCTCTTGGCCTGTGATGGTGACCTCTGTGAGGGAGGCCAAGCTGGCCCTCACGGGGGGGGCTGGCCCTCATGGGAGTGAGACTCGGCCTGCTTGGTGATTCGCTCATTCTTGGCACGGAAGAAAATGGGTGTCCTCAGCTGGTGGCCCAGGTGTGTCGTGGGAGAGAATTCAATGCAGGGAGGAAACGAGAAAGTGTGCTGGGCTATCAGATTGAGGCTTAAGGCTGATTGCAGAAGGGGGGAGCGGGCGCGCTCCTGGTACTAACCGTGGGCAGGTGGGTCCCACGACACCCAAGAGACCGTCCTGTGAACGGAGTGACTGCTTCGGCCACACCAGGGATATGCACACATACCCTCTCCCTGTAGCAGGTTTCCGACTATGTCCATTCCAGGCTCTAGGGAAGGAAAGTCACCCGGGTCCTGGTCCTAGTGCTTGAAAAGCTCATGATCTGCTGGTCAGTGTAGAAAGGGAGCAGACAGAGAGTGCTCCTGTGGACTAACTACCAAGAAGGGGGATGCCCAGAAAGGGGGGCTGTAAACGGCTCTTTCAGAGGGTGGCTGGACTGCCCCCCTCCCTCACACAGGCCATCTGTGGGGGTTGCAGAGCCCTTGACTCCAAGTTCCCAAGGAGTGGAAGCCAGGTCCCCTCCCGGCTAGAAGGCAGGTCCCCTGGGGCCAAGGGCAAGGGGGAGGGGCTGCTCCAGCCCACACAGGCAGCTGGCAGCGGCCTCTTAGAAACAGTCTTGGCTCACCAGCACTTCTAAAGTCAGGTAACCCACTTAACAGACGTGTCGTGTCGTCTCTTACAGGGAGAGGTTCTGGAATACGTGGATGACCTCTTGGAGCTGCAGGAGACCGGCTAGTCCACGGCAAAGAGAAGCCCCTGGATGTCCAGGGGACACAGATTCTGTCTGCCTTTCCCCAGTAGCCCACGTCGCCGATACCTCAAAGCCTTCTCTTCACTGTGCGAAGTGAAAGGGAAGCCTCGTCTCTCACTGCGTACCATAAGGGGCGAGCCTGCCTTCCCCGTGACCACACCTGCCTCCCCACGCGCCTCCCACCTCCACACGGGCCTTTCTCACTATTTTGGTTGGAAGCACAGTCCTCCATTTTTTTCCCCCCAGAAAACCACAATTTTTTTTTTTTTTTAATAAGAAAAATACTCCTCAGATTAGATAATGGTGAAAACCTATTTTGGGCTTTCTGCTCTTTCAGGTTTTAGACTCCGTTATCCCCATGCCCTGATTCAGGAAGACAGTGGAAGACACAGGCCAAACTTCTCCACACACCCCCCCCCCGACCCCGTGACAGCGTACAAGTGGTCTGACCCGCACCATTTCTGGCACCCACTGAAAGAGAAGCTGGGTACATAGTGCAGACTCCAGAAATGTGGCTTTTGCCCCGCACTTCTGCATCTCCAAAGTCTTAACAGTGGTCGGTCGATCCCAGTCAGTTGCAAGCCTCAGAGTTGGAAATGGAAGAAAGCAGAGGGGGTGTGGTCGCATTCATTTTTTCAATAAATATTTATTGAGCACCTACTACATGCTAGACGTTGACGGGGGCACTAGAAACGCTGTGCAGAACGACGGGGAAAAAGTCCCTGCCCTCCGGAGCCTACGTCCTCTAAGGGAGACAGACAACAAATAAATAAGAACAAATGTATATAAACTATCGAGAGTGTTAATTGCTATGGGGAAAAAATTAAGCAGGAGCGCGGGCAAGGGGGCCTGGAGATGAGGCCTGGAGTCTTAAATCGGATGGGCAGGGAAGGCCTCGCTGAGAAGGCGACATCACGGCCAGACTTTGGGGAAGCGGGTCTCAGGGAAAAGCATGCCAGGCAGAGGGAACAGCATGTGCAATGCTTTACGTGAAGAACATGCTCCCTGTGGCCACGGAGGCCAAGGAGAGGAGTGGGCAGGGGGAGAACGGAAGGAGATAAGTCTGGCAGGTGTTAGTACATGAGGTGGGACGAGCACCGACGGCTTAGGCCAGCGTGAGGCTTCTACTCCTGCTGAGGTGGGAGCCGCCGGGAGAGGGCCCTGACTACTGGATCCCTCCAGCTGCCACGTTGTGAAAAACCTGAGCGTGAGCCGGGCGGAAGGGAGTGCTGGCTCGGACCCGGGCGGTCGCGATGGGGACGTAAGAAGTGACCCATTGGATGTGGAGCATGGGAAAGAGGGGCTAACGGTGGCCTCCAGGCTTTTGGCCAGAGCAGCGGGAAGGATGGCGTTTCCATTGGCCGAATATGGGGAAGTTCGGGGCGTGGGCTCCGTAAGGAGTTTGGTGCAGAGCAGCTGAGGCTGGGACGGGAGCCTCCGGCTGCGACCAAAACTTGAGAAGCTTCTCAGATCGGGCCTTCAGCAGAGCCTGAAGCAGGGACCCAAATGCCTGTGGTTAATGGTGGGGGTACGTTCAGCAGGCACCTGTGAGGTCTCCATCACTGAGTCATTGACTGCCCCTCAGTGGGGTGGAGTGGACCTTCGCAGGCAAGTGGCTTGGTCAGCCAAGGGCAGCTCTCTGGAAAAAGGCCTGCGGACCCCTGGCAGGACCGCTGTGGAGAGGCACAGCGAGGGGGCCGGGGGGCAGGGGTGCGGGTCCTGACTCTCGTGAAGGGGCTCTGGGAGGAGCGCCACGCCCCGTGCTGAATCATGGGCACGTGTGAGGCCGGAGGGGGTCACCTAGACTGAACGTGTGTGTTGAGAAGCCAGAGAGAAGGGCCAAGGAGGAGCCCTGGGGCTCTCTGCGAAATGAGAACCCCACCAAAGAGACGGAGAAGAAGCCACCTTTGAGGCTGGAGAGTGGTGTTCTCAGTCTCCTTCATTCAAGCTCATCCCCTCTTTCAATGAGCCGCTTAGTCTAGTTGGGACCCTCTGGGGATGCAGGGTGGATGAGACTGGTGTGGCCTTGGGGAGACGGGAATTTTCTCACAGTGGCACGGGAAGGGAAGAAGGGAGAGAGAGTTGGGGGTCTTTAACGTAATGGGGAACAGGGGGAGGTGGAAAATGCAGGTATTTTTGGCTTTCCAGTCCCCTCCCCCTCCCCCCATCTCTCTATCCCCCCCTCCCCCCCCCGCCCCCCCATCTCACTATCCGAAGCTCCGGGAACACAGATGGGCGC
This sequence comes from Panthera pardus, assembly GCF_024362965.1. Taxonomy (NCBI): domain Eukaryota; kingdom Metazoa; phylum Chordata; class Mammalia; order Carnivora; family Felidae; genus Panthera; species Panthera pardus. Next base: position 155,511,220 of record NW_026526721.1, read on the forward strand.
TTGTGTTCCTCCTGAGCTAGTCTGCTTCCTCCCTGGGGAGCACCACATTTATGGAAATAGTGTTTTCATGTTTGAAACGTGAGCTGCAAACCTAAGCTACTTCAGGTTTTTTGTTTTTTCACTTTAATTCAACAGTGAAACTGCGGGGAAAAGGGGGCACTTGCGCTGTTACCTGCACCAGAGTCCTCCCGAGAGGTCCCCTCCCAGGGCACTTGAGACCGTGAGCGGCGGCTCTCTCTGGCCGGACTTGGCCTACAGAGCCTGCGCTCCCGGGGACCGCGGGGCCAAGGAGTCAGGGTGATTGGCGGCACGCGGGTCCCCAGCAGCCCCCACCAGGGCCCCCAGCCACGAGGCCGGTCCTCCGCGGGTCCTCCGCCTCGCCTCGCCGCCCCCCACCCCAACCGGACAGACTTCCTTCCCGTGGAAGCCGGTGGAGAGGACGGTCCTAGGGCAGGACTCCCGGGAGGGATCCAGGCAGTGGACGCCCCGCCCCAGGAGGCCTGGGCCGGCGGAGAGGGCACACCTGGTGGCCGTTGAACTCCCCAGCGAGCCTGGCCGCAGCTGTCCCTCCCAGCCAGGCGAGAGCAGCCAAGGACAGCGGCGCCGGACAGGCCGGGCCCGGCGGTGGGATCCCCCTCACCTCTGCGCGCCCTGCACAGCTTCCATCTGGTCCTGCCCCGCTGAGCCGGGCGAGCTCTTGGTGGAGGATGGTGTTGCGCACAGGGTTGAGCGGTGGCGGTGGGAGGGGTCCGCGTTCGCTCCCTGAACTTGGCCCCTCTTTCCGGGGGACCGAAAAGCCCCCGTGCTCCCCCATCCTCGCAAGCCCCCTGAGGAAGAAGCCCCGGGAGCAGTTGGTCCACACTGTCTGGTCCACACCACACGTTGCTCCATCGATCGATCGATCGGATGGATGGATGGATTGCAGGCGGTGGGGCTAACTCACGTTTTCATTTCAAAGGAAACCAAACCAATGTTAAAGCAAACAGACAAAAAACCAGGAGGAGGCGGGCTGATTCCTCCACACCTACCGTGAAACCCAGTAGGCAGGCTCTACTCAGCGACCTCAACCCAGCACCTCCCTGACAGCGTTTCTTGCAAGAGCCTAGAAGACTCCTGGATTGAGACTTGAGGGGTTCAGCGTGATTGGGCCTGTCTTGTGAAACAACAAACACATCTGGAAGCTTGTGGGAGTTTCCGGGCCCGGCCTTGCTTGTCCTCTGACCCACCTGCACGGGGCCCAGCGGTTGTTCTGGGGAGTCTCCTCTGGCCGGTCCACCCCGGGAGGGGGCCCCCGCCGGGAAGCGTCTAGAGGCCACCCACCCAGGCCCCCGCGAACGTTCAGACTCCACACGAGCAGCGGAGGGCCGAGGGGAGGCTTGTGCGGACTCGGGTTTAAAGTCGCCTGATTGCAGCCCCTCACACACCAACATGCCAAGTTGTTGGTGCCTCTGAATTTTGAGCCTTTCCAACGGCTGCCACAGGCCTGCTGGGCTCACCCCTGGGATCAGGTACGTTGGCCACGAAGGCCGCCTCAGGAAATGTTGCTTTTCGGAGTTCTCACCAAGGGAGTTTTAAGAGCACAAGCATTTTATTGAGCCCAACTCCGTGGCAAACAGAAAATGATCTGTTAGGTTGTCAGTGGGAAAGGGTTTTTTTATTACGACTGCCGGCGGAGTCAACGGCGGCCGGTTTCTGCCAACATTTGTGGAAATCATGTTTTTAAGTTTTAAATGTGAGCTGTAAACCTAAGCTACTTTAGTTTGGGTGTTTTGGGTCTTTTTTTTTTTTTTTTTTAATTCAATACTGAAACTGGGGGGGAAAGGTGGGTTGGTGCCAGAGAAAACATTCTCATTTAATAGTGTTTGCACATGGGACTGCAACGCAGTTTGTAGCGAGGCCCCGAGGAAAACCCACAACTAATCCTTCATCACAGCTGTCTGCACTCTTGATCATCTGCCATCGCCCCGAACAGCGACTTCTTTTTTCTGGTGACTCCAGGCTTGAATGACCTAGTGTGGAGACTTTAGGCTGTATACAAGGGCGGGGGAGAAAGGGAAAGGAGCCTCAAATAAGCCTCAGCCAAAGGTTTTGTGCAGAGGACTTCCTGTGCCCGCAGTCAGGGGCAAGGCGGTTCCCACCCCATCCCCGTCCTCCTCCTCTTAGCAGCTCCCCGAGAGGGACGACACCGTGAGAGTTCAGCATCGCCTTGACCGACCGGCTCCTGTCCCCGAAAAGAGTCAGGACTGGCTGTGGTTTGTGCCACAGTAGGGCGCCTCTCCCCTGGGGCAGGCTCCCCCAGCCCCTCCGGCTGCCCCCAGACGCCTCCCCCCTCCCCCCCCCCCCCAGATATCTGGCTTTGGTGGCTTGTTGAATGAATGAGTTGGCTCGCGACTCTCTTGAGCTGACAGGGTAAGATACTGATGCCCCATTTTATAAGACAAGGATAAGAAGGAAGCAAGCAAGCAATTTGGCCAACAAATACAAATAAGATCAGTTTCAACCTTCCTTTAAGGGGGCACTCAGCAGGCCAAACGAGAAATACTGTTTCTCCCCTCCCCTCCCTCGGCCAGGGGGGTGTGTACCATCTCAATCGTACTTACAGGAAATTAGAACTTGGGGGGCGCCTGGGTGGCTCAGTCGGCTAAGCGTCCGACCTCAGCTCAGGTCACTATCTCGCAGTTCGTGGGTTCGTGCCCCGCGTCGGGCTCTGTGCTGACAGCTCAGAGCCTGGAGCCTGTTTCAGATTCTGTGTCTCCCTCTCTCTCTGGCCCTCCCCCGTTCATGCTCTGTCTCTCTCTCTGTCTCAAAAATAAATAAACGTTAAAAAAAATTAAAAAAAAAAAGAACTTGGAAAGTCATTGAAAACAAAGATTTTTTTTTTTTAATGTTTGGTTTTTTTTTAGAGAGCGAGAGAGTGAGTGCAGGGGAGGGGCAGAGAGAAGGAGACAGTGGATCGAACCAGGCTCTGCGCTATTAGATTGATGCGGGGCTCGAACCCACGGACTGTGAGATCATGAACCAAAATCAAGAGTCAGATGCTTAACTGACTGAGCCCCCCAGGCGTCCCCCCCCCAGTTTTTTTTATTAAAAAAATTTTTTTAAAATCTTTTTCTTTAAAAAAAGTTTATTTCTTTTGAGAGGAGAGAGAGTGAGAGAGAGAGAGAAAGAGAGAGAATTCTAGGATTCCTCTGGAATCCCAAGCAGGTTCCACACTGTCTACACAGAGCCCAACATGGGGCTCAATCTCACCAACTGTGAGATCATGACTTGAGCTGAAATCAAGAGTCAGTTCCTGAACCCAGAGGCCCCTAGAGAATCTTTTGTGTGTGTTTTTTTTAAACCATCATGATGTAACTCAGATATAAAATACATTTAGCAACTGTTTGGGGAAAGTATTTATTTTAAAGATCCCGGAAACTTTGTGTTAATAAACCACCCAACCTCAGTTTTCATGAACATTAAATGTTTACCAGTCCCAAACACGAATCATGACATAAAATTTAGGTACACAATGTTTTAATCATTCCCTTTCTACATGCATTTTTAGATCCTATGACATTAATTTAGATGACAGTAAGTCACTAAAAACGTAAAAACTCATGCGTTGGGTTTGTTTTCATGTAGTTCACATCTACAGAATAATACATTGACATGTATTAATGTATCTGTAATAAATTTATTAATACATTCATATTAACATTCCCCATTTCTGGGTTGATATTCAGTCAGTGTTCTTGGGTTATGACATAATGATAGTTGAATAACACGATCCCAATGTTGAGATGGAGGTTATTTTACATAGTTAAAAATAGAAACGTTATCTTGTAATAGATTAGAAGAGAATCTAATTTATAAATACATACAGTCTCTGGCTTTTATTCTGTGGTGTTTTGCTTTGGCTACACATGCAGAAAGTATTTCGGTCCTATTCTAGATTCTATCTGACATGTAGGTATTCCATTCGGTACCCTCAGGCCTTCATTTTACCCAGTGATGGTGACTAGGGTCTTTGACTTTGCCACATTGCCTCTATAGATACTTATTTTTCCAAAGCATGCACCCAGGTGCATTTTTCCAAAGCAAACAGGTGGCGGGGTGGAAAACATGGTGTGCGAATTTTCCACACGTGCGTGTGCAAAACACCACCACCAATTCTTCCATCGTAAAGGAGATCAGGATTTCATTGCACGTAAAACCCCTCAATTAGGGTCTTAAAATCAACGTAAGGCCTTCGTCACTTTTTTTTTTTTTTTTTTTACCACTGAAAACTATTCCTAAGAAGGTGACTCATACTATAAAAGCATAATGTGTTTCGTCTCTGGGCCAACATATCGGAGACCACTGGCGACGGCGTAGCAGCGGCTTCGAATGCTGCCACAGGTGCGCGTGGCGATGCCCGGCTTCCGCGCAAGGCAAGCCACGGGCGCTACTCATCTTCTGGGCCTCTGGGCCTTCAGCTGGCTCAAGCTCGCAATTTATAGTCTAAAGCAATGGTTCTCCAACGTGACTGCGCTTTAGGATCGCCTGGGGGGCTCCTTAACTAAACACAGCGAGCTGAGCCCCGCCCCCAGGGTTTCCGCTTGGGAGCTGATACTGCCTGTCTGAGGACCACGCTCTGAGAGCCTCTGTTGGACACGGTACCTGCCGAACCGTCGTAAGGTGATCTAGACACCATGAGATGGGGTGCTCCATAGCCAGGAGGAGTCCATCCCGGACTCGTGCTGTTTCCATGGAGCTCCCAACTGCCACGACAGAGTACAGAAGACGTCAGCACGGTGAATTTCATATTCCTTTTTAATTCCTCCGCATCCCTCTACTTTGATATCCTAAGCCCTCGGCCCTCTTAAAAGATTACTTTCCTCCCGTGTCATTCCCTCTTGCTGGAGTTCGGAAAAATGGCGAATTCTAAGAGAGGAAACCAAGAACTGAGCTTTGTTAGTTCAACAAAAAACTCTATGGTATTCTTAGGCACAGACTGGTCAAGAACAACAAGGCCACTGCATCCGAGAGGAAATCGTGCTTACCGGTACAAAGATGACCTTGTTTTCAAAAAAAAACAATGGTCTGTCCTACAGAACGGAGGGGACAGAAGTGGATGGCGTGTCTCATTCATTACTTTTCAACTCCCCTCACCCCCAGCGAAACATCAGTCCTGAATTCTCTCCAAATTCAACAAACAGCTAAAAAGAAACCTCAAAGCTTCTAGACTACGCCCCGGTTCCTGGCTCATTTGCCCCCACAATGTCACAACATTAAAAGGAAGTAGCCTATTATTTTTCTATATCCCACCCCCAACAATTAAATATCTATCTCCTAAATAACACTGTTCTCAAATGTCAGGTTATCACACTTTTTCTAAACATTTCAGGTTGTGGAGTCTTTTTTTTTTTTTTTTTTTTTTTTTTTTTGTAAAAAAGGGAAAGAAGGCAATAGCATGATGGAGTGGGAGATGACTTTTGACCTCACATGGGAATCAGGGCCCGAGCACAGGTCTGGGATTAGCGCAGCACATTCCGGGGCAGTTGGTTAGGGAGATGTTGATGTGTGTGATGATGCCACCCAGGCCTTCTTGTCCTACCAGGTGCCCCCAGAGACACTTCTTGGCCTGTAGAACAAAGACCCGAGCACAAGAAGGATGAGCCCGGCGCCACCTGTTTCGTGGTCTAGTGGATCATCCGTGTTTATCGGCGAGACGTGGCACGGTTCATTTTCCTCCCAAGTGGCTTCGGGGGAGCCCGCACTGAAGGAGGCTAGACCTTCTCCATCTCAATCTGCTGGTGGTAGTGCTGAGCCTGCCGCTGGCCCACGTTCAGCTTGTACACAGAGCTCTTGTGCTGGCACTTACGGTGGCCCCACACCGCCCCCACGCCCGCCAGGAGCAGCAGCAGACACAGGACGGTGACGATGGTGGCAATGACAGGGCCCCTGCCGAGGCCGGGACACCCATCCCCTACACACGGTTCCACGGTTGGGAGAAGCTCGTCACTTGCACGTGGGCCGGGGCTTTCCTGTCCCAAGAAGTCCTCGGACAGCAGGTAGGGGAAGCTATCCCGGACCTCAGGAGCGATGGTTTCCACTGGAGTCTGGGTGGCCGCCATGACAGTCGAGGGACTGGGATCCGGCCTTTGCTGGGCAGCAGTTGTTGCCGTCTCCGGGGCAGAGCTGGCGAGTTCATAGGGGAGGGTGGCCACGGGAGACTTCTCTGTGGCAAACTTCCGAGGAACAGTTGACTGGTACCTGGGCAAGTCACCATCTCCCTCCCTGGGACTCTCCGTTTCAGACACATTTATCGGTCCGAGAGCCAAAGCTTCCACATCTAGCGTTTGAGACAGAAGAACTGAACCGCGGGTCACGTCCTCACTCGGTGTGAGCGTGGTACCTCCAGGCTTCTTAACTTCGACAGGAGTGGGCTGGTTGGGAGCAACTAGAACCCTCTCTTCCGGCCCTACTGACCCACCTCCCTTGTCCCCGTCCTCCTCTTCTGCCCCCGTCTTCCTCCAAGCCCCGTCGGTCACAGGGTAGCCATCTAACCAGGACTCATCGCTGCTGCTCACCATCGGGTCCCCTGTCTTGCCGTCAGTCCTGCCCACAAACGTCCCTGAGTGCCCATCCGTGCTGCTATCGGCCGTCTTGGCGTCAGGTTCGCCTGGAGCCGGTGTGATGCTACCATGCTCGTCCCTAGCCAGAAACTGCTTTTTGGTGTCATCATCCGTCCCCTTTTCCCCCTCAGGCTTGTGGAAGGGCTCCGCGGGAAGCCAGAACAAGTACTTGCGGCTCAGTCGGGATCCCGGCAGGTCTGTGGGGACGCTGCTCCCAACGACGGACAAGCCTGTAGTTGGCACAGAGGCCGCATCCTGGGCTATGTTGTCTTTCCCCACAGAAACGGAGACCAGACGGTCCTGCCGTGGAGCCTCCTCAGAGGCCTCTCCTGGACCTCTGTCCTCCTCTGCCTCCGTCCGGGAGTCCTCCATGAGCTCTCTGAGTGACACAGATCTGTCATCAGGGAAATTATCTTCATAGTCAATATGTGCCTCAGCATCATCTGGAAAGGAGAAGGAAAAACTCCATCAGGTCCTGGAGCCGGTGGTGTAGAACCCAAGGACTAGAGAGTATAAGGACTGGGACAGTGTTATTCACACTGTCCTCCACAGATGCTAAGCCTTCCCAGATGACGAACCCAAAGAATCTACATGCAAACTGTTACAATTAATATACGGGTTATCAAGGACACAGGGTCCATAGTCAGTGGAAAATATCAATTGTATTTCTGTATACCAGCAATGTACAGAAACAAACATTTTAAAAGACACCATTTGCCATAGCACTAAAAAGAATCCAACACCTAGGAATAAGGCTAACAAAAGATGTGCGAGGTTTGTACAAGGAATGGTACAAAATACCACTGAGCAACATTAAAGAAGACCTGAATAAATGGATATACCATGATCATGCAACAGAAGGCTCAAGACTGATAAGCTGTCAACTCTGTCCAAATTGAGCGACATAGATTTGATACAACCCTAATGAAAATCTCAGACTCGGACAAGCTGATGCTGAAATTTCTGGAAATGCAGAGAACCAAGAAGATTCCTTGAAATGTGCAAAATTTCAAGATTTACTATTAAACTGAAATACTTTGTAAGACTCTGGTATTGGCACAAGGACAGATAATTGGGTTATATTAACTTCAGGGACTTCTGTTTATCAAAAGCTACCGTGAAGACAGTTAAAAAGAAAGCCACAGACTTGAAGATATTTGCAACACATATCATCTCCAAAAGATTCACGTCCAGAATTGATAAAGAACGCCTACAAATCAATACTAAGTAGGCAGACAAACCATAGAGAAGTTGGCAAGACACTTGAGTTGGTATATCACAAAAAAGACATCTGTCTAAGTAGTCATTAAGCATGTGTAAAGATGGTCAACCTCATTAGTAACAGAGAAATGCTAATTACAGCCATAAAAATACGCCATTACATAGCACCAGAATGGCTAAAATTAAGCAGACGCACAGTATCTAGTGTTAACTGATGATATCTAGTGTTTGGGCCCCAACAGACATGCACATGAATGCTCATAATAACCCAAACCCGGAAAGAATCCAAATGTCCATTCACGGCAGAACCGATGTAAATCACTGCATATCTGTACGAGGAAAATCTGTACGTCAGTGAAATGAACAAGCCCTTGCTTCTGACAAGGACACGGATGAATCTCACAGCCAGCATGTTGCGCAAAAGAAGCCAGACACAAAAGAATACACTCTGTGTGATCCTACTTGCATAAAGGTCAAAAATAAGCAAAGCTAATCTATGGTGTTAAAAGTCAGGTTGGGGGGCGCCTGGGTGGCGCAGTCGGTTAAGCGTCCGACTTCAGCCAGGTCACGATCTCGCGGTCAGTGAGTTCGAGCCCCGCGTCGGGCTCTGGGCTGATGGCTCGGAGCCTGGAGCCTGTTTCCGATTCTGTGTCTCCCTCTCTCTCCGCCCCTCCCCCATTCATGCTCTGTCTCTCTCTGTCCCAAAAAAAAATAAATCAAAAACGTTGAAAAAAAAAAAAAAAAAAAAAAAAAAGTCAGGTTGGTAGATCGAAGCAGTAATTACTGAGTCTGGGGACAGCAGGGCTTTGCGGATACGGGCAACCCACTTCTTGACCTGTGTGATAGCTAGTTTCTTTATTTTCTGAAAATTAATTGATCTGTTCCCTTAGGATTTGTATGTATGTTATGTTTACATAAAAATGTATCTTTTAAAACGCGGACTTGCTCTTTGTAAGACTTCTTGAGATTACGCTGTGAAATACTCTAAATGAGCTGAGTAAGAATGAACAAAGGGCCCCACAGTTAGGAGAGCAGAATGTAGGGACAGCAGGTCAAGAAGGCTCAAGAAGCCGTGTCCTCAGAAGAGGGCAGCCCATGGGGCTTTCCCCATTCACAATGGTTTTTGAAAGTCAAGTCCTACTGGAAGCCATACTTCATTATTACAACAGAAAGGCTCCCTATGACGTTGGGATATAGTAAGACATAGATGTTTAGTTCCTAGCATGAGCTCCTAAAAGCCTTGGGATTTCCGAGCAATAGGAGTGAGAGGAACATTTTTTGTTATTCATAACACAGTCCTCTTGGCCATACCTGAATTTATGCTAATGAGGTGACCCCTAGATGGCTTCCAGATGCGGCTGGTTGCCAGAGGAACCAACCAAGTGATTAGAGGGTTGGCACTCTCGGCCCCGGCCTCTGACCTCTGAGGAGGGGGAAGGGGACTAAAAGATGGAGTTAATCACTAACGGCCATGATTGAATCAATCATGCCTAAGTAATGAACCCTCCATAAAACCCCTGAACTACCGGGTTCGAAGAGCTTCTAGGTTGGTGACTGCATCCAATGTGCTGGGAGGGTAGCTCCCCCTGACTTCACGGGGACAGGAGCTCCTGTGCCTGGGATCCTCCCAGACCTTGCCCTGTATACCTCTACATCTGGTTGTTCATCTGTATTCTTTATAATATCCTCTTATAATAAATCGGTAAATGTAAGTAAAGTGCTTCCCTGAGTTCTGTGAGCCTTTCTAGCAAATTACTGAGCTTGAGGAGACAGTTGTGAGAATCCCCAATTTACAGCCGGTTGGTCAGAAGTACAAGAGGCCCAGGACTTAGGCTTGGCGTCTCAAGTGGAGGCAGCCTTGCGGGACTGAGCCCTTCACTACCGAGTAGCTAACGTCAGCACTGAATTAAATTGTATGACACCCAGCTGGTGTCAGAATTCCACGGTCTTGAGACCTGCCGGGTTGAGTTGCAAACCTTTTGTACGCGCAAATTCTCATCCGTCCTGCCAAATAAACACTAGGTTTTGCACTGAAGTACCATTTTTGCCTTAAAAACAGAACAAAACGAAAAAAAACCTACTGTGACAAAACGTTTCTCTAAAATCTACCCAAACCAGCTGGACATTTAAGACGCCCATGACTTAAATCTTTGACCTTAAGATAATGCAGTTATATCGCGTGAACGTGTGTGCACCGACTGGCTGAGGGAGGGAGATCACGAAAATGGCCACACTGCTCTTTCCTGCCCCGAGTCCTTTTGCAATGTGATTGTGGAGCTCCTGCTTCCAGAAGCGGTGACTCTCTTTCCAGCTCTCGAATTGGGACTGGCCTGTCACTTGCTTTGACCCACAGAAAACAGTGAAAGCCTTGCATGCTCACTCTCTTCCCACCCGCCCCCCCCCCCTCCCCGTCTTTCTCTGAAGCTTGTCAGCTGCCATGTGAACAAGCCCAGGGAGCCTACTGAGGGATGAGAGGCCATGTGGGGGAGAGATGACCGGCACCAGCTGAGGCCATCCTACTACACCAGTCAACCCGGGGGGCTGGCCACATCCCCCCGAGTGAGCCTAGCCAAGACCAGAAGAATGAGCCAGCTAAGCCCAGCCCAAACTGTTTACACAGGAAATCGCCACCAGGTAAATGAGTGTTGACTAAGCCATTATGTTTTGGGGGGTGGTTCATTATGCAGAAAAAACTGACACACTGGCCACGAGCTGCTCGAGGGCAGGGTCCCAGGCACTGTGTCAGCAGAGCAGAACAGCGCCCCGCCCATTAGAGGTATTCTTATGGGTATTCTTGAACGAGTGGACCCATGGCACTGGGAGAAACAGGAAGGAAAATCTACTCGGATCCCAAGATTCTCCTGATCTTTGCCTCATCACTGCTCAGAGCGGAGATCTAGTTCCAAGAACACAGTGCTGAAACCCAAGGGGACTGTGGGCTCATTTCCGATTTATGAGGAATGCATTACACATAACGATGGTTTCTTCTATCAGCTCTGAAAGGTGCCATCATTGGAACACTACTTGAATACACTGACATCCACATGGGAGGGCAACACACACACACACACACACACACACACACACACACACACACACCCTTCACACGCAGGTGAGCAAATGAGCCCACAGCCAGGCCCATGAGAACATCTCTTCTCTTCCCAGCCTTTCCTTGGTGCCCCCGCCCTATAATGTAAAAGGGGACCCTAACAGAACTCCCTCCCCGCTGCCGGTAGACTCACGTTGACACAGGGAGGTAACCCCCCTCTACAAAATTTAGTCTTCGCGCAAAGAAACTTGGCATTTCACACATCCGACAGGTCATTTCTGCCTCAACTCGGCTGCATCCAACTTGTTTTTTATTAAAAAAAAAATAGGATGTATTTTATGGCATTGCAGACAGAATTAGCATGTTTGCAAAACAATACCCATATGCCAGTTGTCTCCCAGAGGTGCTGCCGTTGAGGATAAATATGGCTGTGTTCTCAGAACACAGCCCCCTTTCACGATGGGGAAAGGCAGGAAGCAGGTCTCTCCAAGACCATTTTTCCTCCAGAAGCTTTGCCCCACCTGAAATCGCAGACTATTACCTCGCGCGCAATCTTAAGTGGAAGGCCTCTCACCACACGTTATTTTACCAAGGAGCGTTTCTTTGTTGCCTCACTGCAGCCCCGAGATGCCAACCCGCAGAGAGCCCACACGTGGTCCTGTTTCCTTCCGTGGAACTCCTGTCGGTGCTGGTTAAATTCTGACCCTGTGTTTTCTCTCAGCTCATCGACCAGAGCTCACTGACCGTTGGGTGCAACTTGGCCAACGGGACCCACGTTTGCAGAGCGGTGTCACAGTGGAAGCTGGCCGGGGGCCGGCGTGAGGGCGGCCAGCAGCACAGGGGTCTCTCTCGTGGTCCAGGCGGCCATCGCCCTACAACCCAGAGGACGCCCAGACTCATGTGGCCTCGGGCAAACTGAACTCGGCCCAAATTGGCGACAGCTAAAAAGAAGTGTGAGTGAGGGAGACTCAGAACCTTCCAGAACTTCAGAGTATCTATCTGTGGCCTTGACGAGTCCCCGTAACCTCTGCTCTGGCTTCCTCCCTTCTCTTCTCCCCCAACCCCGATTCCGTCGCCCTCAGCTGCAGTCTGGGGTGCTTCTTTGTCCTCGCCCCTTCTGACGGCTCTCCCTCCGTTCAACCTTCTCTTCCTTCTACCTTACCCCTCACACTCCAGACGGCTAAATATGTCGCCGGGGCATAAGCAAACATTTCCTTATCCTCAGAGTGGATTATATGCCACACTTGACAACATCCAAGTGGTCCAGCTGAACCCACATCACGCATTTTCTCTACCCTACACCTTCAACATGAGTACACACACACACACACACACACACACACACAAACTAGGCTTGCTGAATATGAATTTTTTCTAATGAGGAAAAAACACGAAACACCAAGAAAAAGTTCTTACAAACAACCACCATGCACGGAAAGGGACATTATATTCTGCAGCAAACTTCAAAAACCAGTTACCGGAGGAGAAACGGAAAATTCTGGAGAAGAGTCAAGAAGGGAGCATGATTCCACTCCCAAGCCACCCTCACCCTTCACAACCGTACCGAGGAGTCAACGAATCCCAGACAGAAGCAAAGTGGGTGGAAACAGACCAGTAACCTGCAGGGCGGGTGGTTCTGGAATCCAAAACGCCAGCACCTGCCTTGTGCAGGTGAAGCAGAGCTTCACATGGGACACGTAACCTTTCTGGAAAGAAAGCAGAGCCCAGATACTTTAAAGCAAACAGATAAAGTAAAATTACACCCCCTTCTAGCTACCATTCCCTCTTCAGATGAAAGGAAGATGCACGTAAAAGGCAAAAAACCTAACTTAGAAGAAAGAATTCACAGAATAGAACAAATTCCTAGCAACAGCCTCACACTACAGAACTTAAGAAGAAAGTGGGCACGGGAGCACCTGGGTGGCTCCGTCGGTCAAGCTCTTGGTTTTGGCTCCGGTCATGATCGGAGCGGTTTTGTGAGCTCGAGCCCCGAGTCAGGCTCTGTGCTGTCTGCTTTGGATTCTGTGTCTCCCTCTCTCTCTGCCCCTCCCCTGCTCACACTGTCTCTGTCTCTCTCAAAAATAAATAAATAAGCTCAAAAAAAAAAAAAAAAAAAAAAGGAAGAAGAAAGTGGGTGCAATTAAACGAAAGTTCCAAGGGGAGGTGATAACAGGATGTTATATGAAAAGAGTGATTTTAAACTTCAGGAATCAAATTGAGAACCAATGTAACACAGAACGAAAAAACAGAAACTTCAAGGAACAGAATACCCTGAGAATTTTACAAAGCTGAGAAAAATAACAGGAAGACACGTATTCAAGAGTCAATGCAAACCACAGGCAGAAAAAAACGCATAGACCATTACAGGCAAGCACACCAATTAAAACTGCTAAAAACCGAGGCGAAAATAATTTAACAGCAACAAGTGAAAGGAGACACATAACCTTCAAAAGAGCAACCATATGACTGAGAGCGACTTTTCCAAAAAAAAAAAAAAAAAAGTGAAAGCCAGAAGACACTGTGATACCTCAAAAAAATTTTATTTATTTATTTATTTTAAGAGAGAAAGCATGTGCAGGGGAGGGGCAGAGAGAGAGGTGGAGAGAGAGAGAATCCAAGCAGGCCCTTGCTGCCAGCGCAGAGCCCAACGCAGGGCTCAAACTCATGGACCGTGAGATCACAACCTGAGCGGAAACCAAGAGTTGCACTCTTAACCGACTGAGACACCCAGGTGCCCCAACCCTGCGATACCTTTAAAGTGTCAGAAGAAAGTTAGAACTGCCAACCTGGACTTCTTACTTTGTGAAAATATCCTCGCGGAAAGCCTCTGCACTGAAAGCCCCATGATGTAGGCAGGAAAGAACACTGAAGCAGGTGAATATGAGGTGGGGGACGAATCTAAGTGAATACTGACTGCATAAAACGAGTACACACACACACACACACACACACACACACACACACACACAATTATTATTTGAAACGTGTGGCAACTGCATAGAAATTGGGAGGAGGTAATTGGAGTCAAAATATTTGAAGGTATTTAAATTGTTCAGGAAATGGTATCACCCTTTGATAAGTCAAGAATTTGTGAGTAACCACCAAAAAAAAGAGTAAATGTGTTAGAGGAGCTCCTGGCTGGCTCACTCTGTAGAGCATGCAACTCTGACCTCAGGGTTGTGAGTTCAAGCCCCACGCTGGGGGTAGAGATTACTTAAAAAATTAAATTAAAAAAAAAAAAGAGAATGTGTTAGAATGTAATAGATGGAGTGAATATAATAATTTTTAAAATGCTTAATCCTTCCAAAAGAACACAGGAAAGCAGAGGATAAAGAACAAAAAAAACAGCTAGAACACAGAGAAAACAAATAGAGACAGTAATTTTAAACCCAAATCATTGATGTTTAAATGTAAACGGATTGGGGCGCCTGGGTGGCTCAGTCGGTTGAGCGCCGACTTCGGCTCAGGTCACGATCTCGCGGTCCGTGAGTTCAAGCCCCGCATCGGGCCCCTGTGCTGACAGCTCAGAGCCCGGAGCCTGTTTCAATTCTGTGTCTCCCTCTCTCTGACCCTCCCCCATTCATGCTCTGTCTCTCTCTGTCTCAAAAATAAATAAACGTTAAAAAAAAAAAATTAAAAAAAAAAATGTAAACGGATTAATGCTCCAATTGGTTGTCTGATGCTTATAAGAGACATACTTTAAATATAACTTTACGGGAAAAAATTTGAAAAATAAATATAACTGTGCAGGAAAGTTGAAAGTAAAAAAAAAAGAATGAAAAAAAATTACACATAGAAAGACTAACCGGCAAAGAAGACTTTAAGCCAAAAAACAATACTAGAGAGAAGGAGGCTCATTTCGTAAAGATAGATGTTTCAATGTACCAGGAAGACATTAATTTTTAAATCTGTGCGTACTTAACGGAAACTCAAAGCATATGAATCTAAAATAAGTGAACAAGGTGAGCTTGGGCGGGTTAGTCGGTTAAGCATCCGACTCTTGATTTTGGCTCAGGGCCAGTTCTCACGGTTCGTAAGTTCCAGCCCTGTGTCAGGCTCCGTACTGACGGTGCAGAGCTCACTTGGGATTCTCTCTCTCTCTCTCTCTCTCTGCCCCTCCCCTGCTCGAGTACTCTCTCAAAATAAATCAATGCACTTCAAAATATGTGAACTAAAAAAAGAAATCCGTAATCCATGATCATAGAGAGAGGTTTTAAATATCTCTATCAGTAACAATTAGAGTAAGCAGACAAAAAGCTAAGAATACATATCTGAAAAACATGCTTGTCTAATAAATTTGGCCTATTTGACATATACAGATCATATCTAAAAACTGTAGAATACACATTCTTTTCAGATACACAGAATACTTTGACAAAATTGATCATAAATGAAATGTCAACTGACTTGAAAGGATTAAGTCATATATATGTTCTCTAGCCATAGTGAAATTAGACAAAAGATTACTAGGAAATTCCCATATGTACGGAAATTAAGCAAAATATTTCCAAATAAATCATGGGTCAAAGGATAAATTACAATAGATATTAGAAAATATTCTAACTGAATAATGAAAAATGACATGTCAAATCTTGTAGGAAGCAGCAAACACTGGGCTAACTGGAGAAGTGATAGCTTTAAATACCTATTTTAGAAAAGAAGAAAGGCTGAAAATCACATTGATCTCAGAAGCCTAGGAAAGGAAGAGTAAGTTAAACACAAAGAAAATAAAGGAAGGAGATTTTTTAAAAAGCAGAAATTAATAAAATAAAAACCAAACATACGATAAAGGGTCAATGTAGCCAAAAGTTAGTTCTTGGAAAAAAACTGCTGATTAATAGCTCAAAACATCGAAGTCCCTAGCAAGAGTACTTAAGAAACTCTTAGAAAGAACACAAATTAAAGCATCAGGAATAGGGGCACCTGAGTGGCTCAGTCAGTTGAGCGTCTGATTTTGGCTCAGGTCATGATCTTTCGGTTCATGGGTTTGAGCCCCATGTCAGGCTCTGTGCTGACAGCTCAGAGCCTGGAGCCTGCTTCGGATTCTGTGTCTCCCTCTCCCAGTCCCGTTCTCTTTCTCTCTCAAAAATAAGTAAACATTAAAAATTTTTTTTTTAATATCAGGAATAAAAAAAAGCATCACCATAGATCTTTCAGATACTAGAAAAGACAGTAACAAGATTATGATAAATTTATGCCCCCCAAAATAAAAAAAATATTTTTAAAAAAATTTTAACTTTTTAAAAAGTTTTTCCTTCCTTCCTTCCTCCCTCCCTCTTTTTTTCTTTCCTTCTTTCTTTCTCTCCTTCTTTCTTGTAATCTCTTTTTTTTAAATGCTTATTTTTGAGACAGAGAGAGACAGAGCATGAACAGGGTAGGGGCAGAGAGAGAGGGAGACACAGAATCTGAAACAGGCTCCAGGCTCTGAGCTGTCAGCACAGAGCCCGACGCGGGGCTCAAACTCATGGACCGTGAGATCATGACCTGAGCCGAAGTCGGACGCTTAACCGACCAAGCCACCCAGGCGTCCCTCTTTCTTGTAATCTACACCTAACATGGGGCTCTAACTCATGACTCCAAGATCAAGAGTTGCATGTTCCTCCAACTGAGCCAACCAGTCTCTCCCAAAACAAAAAATCCTGATGAAATAGACAAAATCCTGGAAGAAGCTCACCAAAAGTGCCACGAGAAGAGGGAGAAAAATTTTATATGCCATTAACTATTAATGCAATTGAATCTCACTACACAGAAAACTTGGCACAGCCGGCTTTGTCAATGAATTCTATCAAATATTTATAAAGGAGGCTAATTCCAATCTTACACAAACTCTTCCAGAGGACAGAAAAAGAGGAAATACTTCCCGACTGATTTTATACATGTGGTGTAACCTTGGGAACAAAACCTGGCAAGGACATGACGAGAAAGTAGTATTGCAGACCATTCTCACTAAACATAGATGCAAAAATCATAAACACAATGTTGACACATGGAAACCTGGAGGCGTTATATTAAAAGGACAGCACATCACACCACGTTACGTTTAATCCCAGGAATTCATGATTGGTTTATTTGAAAAAAGGAGTTTCAGAAAAGCAACTGACGGAAGTCAATAGGATAAAAACCCCTAGGATTTAGGAATGTAAGGAAACTTCCTTAACCCGATTTTTAAAATATATAAAAACTGAGGAAAAAAGGAAAAGATTACCATCACATGCTAAAACACAGATGAACTTTGAGGACATTGTGCTAAGTGAAATAAGCCTGTCACAAAAAGACAAATACTATCCAATTCCACTTATATGAGGTACCTAGAGTAGTCAAATTCACAGAAATGGAAAGTAAAATGGTGATTGCCAGGGGCTGGGGGGAGGTGGGAGAAGGTAGTTGTTATTCAGTGGGTATAGAATTTTGGTTTTGCAAGAGAAAAATGTTCTGGAGACCTGTTTGACAACGATGTGAATATATTTATGGCTAAGATGGTGAATTTTGTGTTCTGTGTTTCCCACCATAATTTTTCTATTTTTTATTATTTTAAAAAATGTTTATTTATTTATTTTTGAGAGACAGAGAGAGCACAAGCAGGGCCGGGGCAGAGAGAGAGGGAGACACAGAATCCGAAGCAGCCTCCAGGTTCTGAGGTGTCAGCATGGAGCCTGACAAGGGGCTTGAACTCATAAACTTTGAGATCATAACCTGAGCTGAAGTCAGACACTTAACTAACTGAGCCACCCAGGCGTCCCTCCATCACAGTTTTTTTTTTTAAAGGAAAGGATTAATAATATACCCTACATTAAAATTCTATTCATCAAAGATACTATGAAGAAAGTGAAAAGCCAACTTACCTAGTAGAAGACATTTGCAACATATATAATATACCTCGAAAGTTCGGGTATCTAGAATCCTATAGAGAACTCCTACACATCAATATGAAATAAATGGACAACCCAGTAGAAAAATGAGTGACAGAAATGGATAGACACTTCAGAAATGAGATATTCAAATGGCCAATAAACATATGATAAGGCGCTCAACACCATTAACAATAGGGGGAATTAAAATTAAGTGACAGTACGACCTACACATCGGAATGCTAACAATTAAGAAGACGGACAATACCAACTATTGGTGAGGATCTGGGGCTCCTGGAGTTCTCACACTTGAGACAACAAAAATGTTCATCGACAGTAGAATGGAATATTCCACAACAAAGAAAAAGAACGAACTGTAGCTTCAACGAACAACACAGATGTGCCTCCCAGACACATGTTGGACAAAAGAAGCCATACACAAGAGGGCATCCTTTATGCTTCCACAGAAATAAAGTTTAAACAGGGAAAACATAGTTCCTGGTCATGGAAGTCTTAGGAAGGCAATGACTGGAAGGTGACGTTGGGAGCAATTCAACAATGTTACACATCGTTAATGTACAACTACAGTAGGCATTCATTCTTCTTAGGATGTTTGTACTTTGAAGAGATTTCAAGCAAATACTGTGTGACCTTATGCATGTGTCACTTACATTAAGCTGTAAACCAGCTGCTGCTGACATTCCAATTAAGAATTCACAGTCCAGGGCCACCTGGGTGGCTCAGTCAGTTGAGTGTCCGACTTCAGCTCAGGTCACGATCTCATACTCCGTGAGTTCGAGCCCTGCATCGGGCTCTGTGCTGACAGCTCGGAGCCTGGAGCCCGCTTCGGATTCTGTGTCTCCCCCTCTCTCCGCCCCTCCCCTGCTCATGCTCTGTCTCTCTCTGTCTCAAAAATAAATAGGAACATTAAAAAAAATAAAAAGAAAAAAGAAAAAGAATTCACAGTCCAGGGGCGGACAATTAGCATTCTCATTGGGACACTCGCCCTCTAGATGTGTGCCTACTACAAGTACGTCTATTATCTGTGCCTTGCCCAAAGCCATGGCAATGCTAATTAGTGTCCTAAATATCTGAAATGGCCACTGGTAAAATTAGTGGCCTCGTAACGACCACGATACGTATTAGAAATGGGCTCTCATTGGCAAGGTGAGAGGTATTTATGAATGGGGATTGGCTAAGGATATCTTGGAGACACTTCTCATCCTTATGGACGCTGGGTAGCTCCAATGCATACCTTGCTGGTGCTTGAGACTTAAACCCCAAACGGTCTCATTTGGGAATCACGGTTACGCATGGAAACTATGCAAGCAGTCTCGATCTGTGCACTGGGCACACCTCCCTGGTCTCACTGCACAGTAGGTCCGGCCGGCCCCTCCCGGCCTGGGGCCTCTGAGAACAAGGAACTTTGCCTTTGCGTACCCTGCACACAGTGTGGTGCTTGCACTCCATAAACATTTATTGAATAAACAAATGAGTGGGTTAAGAGGTGAATTCGTGAGCGGTAGAAACCCTTTTGATGAAGCTCGATTCAGCCCAGAAGTCCGTCGAATGGCATTATCTGATTCGTGATGGCAGCAAAGAATAGTAAAGGACCTCTTAGTTCCAGTACTGGGCATGATCGACGGCTGCTAAATTCCCTCTCCCGTATAACCCACCCCACGAGCTTAAATATGCCATGAAGTCAAAAGGCACCCGGAGTGTGGGCAGTACATGAGTCGTGTTTTCTTCCCCCACCCCTCGTCCTGCAGGCAACAGTGGCCTAATGTATAATGGTAGAGCTGAGGGTTTGGGAAAGGCCAGTCCACTGTGGCCGTGAGCGGGCCTCCCCTGGCCTGGGCCCTTATGGTCAGTGTGAGCAGTGTGTGTGTGTGAAGGGTCCGCTTCCAGAGCCCCTGAGCCTAGAGCATCCCTGGGCAGCAGCCTGGGGCCTTGAACCAAGTGCTCCCTGTCTCCCTAGGTTCTCAGGTCAAGGTCCCGGCTCAGAAACATGTTTTCACCACGTCACAGTTCTCCCGAACCTCAAGTGAAGACAAGGGCACTGACCGTTTACCAAGAGGCTACCCCTGGGAAAGTATCCCAAGCCTGCTTTTCTCCTCATGAGTAAGAGTAAAGTTTGTTATTCATTGCATTTCAACCAAAAATTAGGTTCTGCCTTTAAGCTGGGAAAGTCCAGTGCCGTGCCTGTTGAGCGGCTCGTTCGCTCACGTCCCCTCTGCTTTCCTGTGTCTACACTCTCCTCAATCATCAAGGATGCAGCCATCCTCCTTGCCCTCTCCCCTCTCCCACGCTCCCCCTCAAACCTGTGCTAATACAACCTGGGGTTCCCTGAGTGGACCAGAAAGTCCAGAAAATGTAAACTTCACCGGAAAAAGCCAGATCATTCCCCGGGTGTTTACATTTCACTGTTGCTTTAGGAAACTGGAAGATCCAGAGAACCCAGGAGTAGAAGGAGAAGGCTTGCTTGTGTCCTGCCTGCATCTACCCTGAAGTGCAGGGGGTCACGGCCCAGAACCCGGAGGCTCCCCCCGGGCCTGCTGCTCTCCACCTCTTTTCAAGTCGTTGCATTTCCAGAAGCCCACACATTCCTTCTTTTTTTCTCTCATCTTGGCTACACGGTCGTTAAAAATAGTAATTCCGAAAAAGACAACCAGACAAGCCAGAAATAACCACTGGTTCAATGAACTTCTGAACAAATATGGCAATATTGACAAGGAAATTCTAAATTCAGTTGCAGACTCCTGCTTTATTCTAGGAAGGAAGTGAAATCCAAAAAACGGAGACAAACAGAAACTGGAGTTAGTCTAAGAAAACAAAAGGAAGGCTTTCGAAAGGCGATAAAAGAGCCAAGGAACATGGCGGGAGAAGAGCCAGCGCGCAGGGCCCGGTGCCACCCTGTTTCTCTCGCTCCCTGAGCTTCAGAGGCCTGTGGAGGAAGCCCAAAGACCAGACAGGTGTTGGAAGGAGACCTGCCTGCTTTCACATCCTGGCTCTGCTGCTTTCTGGCTGCGTGACACAGAAGAGTCGCTGACCTTTTGCGTGCCTCAGTTTTCCCATCTGTTAATTGGCGCTAACCACTTCTACCCTCAGATTTCTGCGGATTCAGTGACATAAGATGTGTAAGACTCCTCTCACGGAAACGTTCGCTGTCGTGGGTGGTCGTGGTGCCATGGGTGTAGAAACCCGTGACAAGTCAGAGGCTTTCGTAGCTCGGGTGGGCACAGTTTGTTGGATGCCAGTTGGACCTCAACCGAGTTGCTGGGAAAAAAGGAGCAAAAACAAAAAAGACAAAAAAGACAGAGACGGCGAGAGCGAGCGTTGGGTTTTATGAGTGCTACGTGGGGAATGTCTTGTTTCCACAGCTGTGGCCGGCCAGGGAAGGGAAGGAGAGAAGCTATTTGTTGTTGGACTCAGAGGAGGTGGGGCGGGTGGGGTGAGGTCAAAATGGGTGTCACTCACTTTCCTGATATTCCAGACCACAAAGCGTAAACATATCCCAAGGAGCTTGGGGTGGAAAGTCTTTTTTTTTTTTTTTTTTTTTAATTTTTTTTAATGTTTATTTATTTTTGAGAGAGAGGGAGAGACAGAGCGTGAACAGGGAAGGAGCAGAGAGAGAGGGAGACATAGAATCCGAAGCAGGCTCCAGGCTCTGAGCTGTCAGCGCAGAGCCTGACGTGGGGCTCGAACCCACAAGCCGTGAGATCATGACCTGAGCCGACATCAGACGCTCAACCGACTGAGCCACCCAGGCGCCCCTAAGAGTGGAAAGTCTTAAAGGATTTTCTGAGCCTGTCTTAACACTTGGTGATGCCTTTTGTCCGGGCAAGTTTCAAAGGGCCAACAAGGGGCAACTGACAGAGGGAGAGTCTCCGAGTCTTTCACTTCCGGGTCATCTGCCCTATGCTACTTTGCAGTAGCTGTCCTCTCCCACCCCGACCACAAAGATGGGATAAACGGCCTGGCCTGGAGCCCAGGGTGGAGGCCACAGGACCCCTGCGTGCTAAAGTCAGGAGAGAACGGAGGTGTTGAAGGCAATGTGAGGCCAGGACAGCGAGTAGGGGAGGGGCAGCATGCCAAGGGAAAGACACGAGTGAGACTGTGTGGGCACCATCACTGGGCTCGTGTGGCCGGGGGTGGCCTCTTGGGGGGCTGGGAGGCCCGACGGTTTTCAGAATACAGACGGCCAGAGACAAAACACAGCCTTGAAGGTGACTGTGAACTTGGCATCAGAAGATGCCCAAGGAAAAGCAACCCCAGCGTGGAAGCCTACTGCATACACACTCAGGGGCCAAAGCCTCAGGATTTCTCAGTAATTAGGGCCACAGCCGGTTAGACACTGAGGACATCAGAGAGGTATGACAGGTATTTCCTGCTGCCCAGCTGGGAACAGGAACCAAGAAGATGTGTGGCTTTGGACAGGAGAACGGGAAGCTGAATGGCCAGATCCAGACCTGGCCTCTAGGAACCAAAGCTAGACAGACACCGGCTCACAGAAGGAAAGGCGGCAGTTAAGTCAGCCCTCGCCCATGTAAGTTCACGGTCAAGGACAAAGTCACGGTGCGTAAGCGAGAGACCTCACTGCCGCCACTGAGGCTCGATCTTACCTGCAGTGAATGCACAACCCAGGCAGCAGGCGAGCGAGGCACGTCCTGCACCCCCGCCCGGGTGTAAACGCCCCTGTGGGTTCATCCTTTCTCATGGTGACACAAGCTTTTCCAGCCAGTCCCCACCCTGTTAACGGATTTCAAGCAAAACCAAAACCACTGCTGCTCTCCAGAACTGATGGCTTAATAAACAGCTACGTTCTCCACTGCAGTCGTGGGGGCTGTTGATGTCCCCAACCACGTCCCCTTTCCCAGGCCGGTGCACCCATCCCCCGGCTGCTGTGAGTGCTGGCAGCTAATGGTTCACAGACAGGCCCTTCTCTGGACAACTGCCCTCGGGGGAACGAGAACCGGCCTCGGTGCCCCCCACACAGCACGTCACCCAGCCCAGCAGCCAATGCCGGGTGGATACAGAGGAACTCGGAGCTGGCCTCCTCGCTTCCAGTGGGACCGACCCTGTGGCACAGTTCGTGAGGTCAGGCAAAGGGAGAGGGCTGCCGGGGTCACATCGATCAGCCCCTCACGTCTCCTGCCTCCCTGCCCACTTTCCTCCGTTGATAAATCACACGCATCTGCACAGGCTCTATGTGTAGACAATGTGACCCAAGACATCCCGCCAGTTTTCAGGTGTCTGTACAAGGCCAGCTGTGAATGGAATAGCCTTCCCACTAGCCTTGACCTCCTAAGCCTCCAGAATGTCAGACAGCAAACTCGTCAGAGCCCCAGGCTGTTTTAAGTGCGACCTCCGCTCTCCAGAACCCGAGACACCTGCTGGCAAAGACTAGCTTCTCACAAGGAACGGACAGTTGTTAAGTCCCAGGATGCCTCTGGTTACTCGGCGGAATAGGGGCTAGAGTCAATAACATACAAGGAAGCGGGCAGGGAGCCAGAGTCATGCGCAAAGCCCCTCAGATCCCGTAAGTGAGGGGGCCTGAGTGCTCTCTTGGATCAGCATGAAGGTGAAGGGGAAAGAACATTCCGTGAGATTCCATTCATCTCGCAGGTCCTGCTCTAAGTGGTGCAGCGGCAGGAACCCCATGCGGGTGTCCGTGTTTTCCTATGAGCGAATTAAGACGCGGGGAAGTCAAGAAAACAGTTCAGTCTCCCCTTCTCTTCCGAGCTTTTCCAGCCTCATTTACACAGACTGAAGTTTCTCCCGCCTTAAAATGACAAAGTGAGCACGCAAACGAAATAAACCCTCACGGTCTCTCTGGTCCCCCGATCCTCCCCCGGCCCTGCCCTGTGTCTCTGCCTCGTTCTGGTGGCGAGCAGGCAGCAGGAGAGCTTTTAGGATGACTCGTCTGCCCCCACCTCTTCCTCACCCCGCCTCACTCCTGTGCTCGCGGCAACATGGCCCAGGAGCGTCGCGCTCCCCACATTCACACTGAGACCACGAGGGCAGCCGAGCCTCCTGGTGCTGCGAAGCCAAGGCACCCGCTTCAGCTTTCATTTACTTGCTCTCTGCAGCCTCTCGCATCGCTGAGCGCTTCTGCCGTCTGGAAACACACACGGCCTCCAAAATTTCACCTGGTTTCCAGCTTCCCCTTCCACCGCATCATCTGCTGCTTGGGACTCCCTTGAGGCACCGGGTTCGTAGAGTTCCCTTTAGTGCTGGGACAGGCTGGCTCAAGTGCACACACAGAGCACCTGGGCCGGGCCAAGCGAAGGGATGTGAAGTGGCCCCTCGGCCCACAGCAGGCAGAGCCGTTTTCCAAACCCAGCGGGGTCCAGCCCCCGAGCGGCCCCTCTCCCAAGACGACTTTTCCCCAACTGGAAGCAGTTCTCTCGCCAAAAGATGGACGTTCACTATAAACCTCCATGTGCCAAAGGGAGTGGAATCCCTGGTGAGGATATTCTCGTAACACACACACACACACACACACACACACACACACACACACACACACACACGCCCCTTATAATGACACGGCTAGTTTGAACGTTAAATCTACAGGGCAACGAATACTGTAAGAGTCTGTATACTCAGCCAGGGATAGAAACCAGAATTCCCGCCCCACAGCTGAAAGCTCTAACAAGTCTGCCTTGCTGTGCGAAAATAAACACGGCAGCACACACACAAAACCTGCATTTAGTTCTCACTCCACTGGAGCCCGGTAAACAGCCCAGCCCGGGGGCGGGTGGGCGTGGCTCCCGAGCCGGTCAGGCTCCAAGGCCGGAGCCTCACCAGAAATGAAGCCGGCTCCGCTCTGGGAACAGTCTCGGGGGGTGGGCTCTACTCTGGGGTGCCGCAGTCTACAAACAGGAAGCCGGGGCCTCAGGCCTGGTTTCCTCCAGCAGGTGAATGATCAGAACCGGCAGGGAGGCTCCTGCCTGCCACCAAACAACAGCGAAGTCGCCAGGATGAGTCAAGGCCTGAAAGATCACCCCCACAGGGCTTTTTGTTACTAGTCTGCAATTTCTTGTTACTAGTCTGCACCAAGGCGAGTAGATACCTGGAGAGCACGTTTTTAGAAGCTGTCATAACAATTTGGAAGGGGGATTTTATGTCTATTTATATATAAAAAAAAAAAAACCAGTATTGTATTTGGGGCTTTAGGTTAGCTTTATATTACTTGGCTTTCACTATACTTTGTGCTAAAGCATCAGTCTGCCAATACTAGAAAAGAATTTTCAATGGTGCACAGAGAGTTTGAGAAGTAGTGAAATAGGGAATTTTAAACAATCTCATTCGTTACAAGATACTCCAAGAGGAAAAAGATAAGCCACGGAATGAGAGAAAGTGTTTGCAACACACTTAAGAAAGCTTTATGTGGGGCACCTGGGTGGCTCAGTCTGTCAGTTGAGCGTCCGACTTCAGCTCGGGTCACGATCCCGCCATTCGTGGGTTCGAGTCCCGCGTCGGGCTCTGTGCTGACAGCTCGGGGCCTGGAGCCTGCTTCCCATTCTGTGTCTCCCTCTCTCTCTGACCCTTCCCCACTCACACTCTCTCTCTCAAGAATAAATAAACATTAAAAAAACTTACAAGACAGTTTTATGTAAGAGAGAAATCCTACATGAGGTAAATAATTTGAATCAATTAGAAAAATGGGCAGAAAGGCTCGGATAGGCATTTTACAGAGGAAATGCTAATGCCTGCTGAACATGTGGTAAGTGCTCAACCAGAGAAATAAATACTACAAGCAAGTGACCGCAGAGCAGTCCCTAGGTTGGCAAAGGTAAAAATGTCACAGTCCTGAGGGTTGGTGAGGAGGCTGAACAATGAGGGCTCTTAGACATAGCTAGTCCAGAGAGTGAACTGGTCAGAACACTCTAGAAAATTCTGCAGCAGCATCCACCGACACCGAACACACGCTAACCCCCGGAAGGCAATTCCACTCCTAGGAACCAGCAGGGAGACGCTCGCGTGTGACCCAGACGACCCGGATGAGAACAATCGTGGCGGTACAGCTTGCAAATGACAAGCCAAAGGTCCGCTGGCAGACCGCAGGGACAGTGCTGCTGTGTTCACCCTTCGCAGACAGCAGCACAGACAACTAACCACAGCTCGGGCCACGGCACGGATGCATCTCATAGACAGGACATCACCCTAGTCTCCTTGTGGTTCCCCCGTGGGATCTGTGGGACGTTCTAGGGACAGACTGCCCAATAAATGCGTTACCATTGTGCTTCTGGACTCATTCCCCTCTGTGGAGCCAACCTCCGCTTGGTACCCAGATGTCGCGGGGGGGGGGGGGGTGCGGGGAGGGGTGGTCAGGAAGTGGCCCCCAAAGGAGCCTTGGGGTGAGAGAAGCCTCCTGAGGCCAGGGAACAATTCAGAGTCCGGCAAGAAGCCATATGCCCAGGTCACGAGGAGGGAGGCCAGGCTGTGGCTGGGGACAGTGATTTCTGCTACAGGGAGAATCCCCCAGGGTGGTGGGGGGTGGGTGCAGAAGCCTGAGACCCTCAGGTTTATGATGATAATGGAGTGGGGACACCTGGGGGAATCAGATCAGGTTTCTGGTGTCTGATGTCCACCCGGAATCGTTAGTCTCAACTAAATATCTGCCTCAGGCTGCAGCCCCGGGAACAGAACGAGGTGGCAGGACAGCGGCGGGCAGCTGTCGTCCGTGGGGCCAGACCACACAGCTGTCTTGGAATATCCTCCCGGCGTCACCCTCCACCCCCACGACAGCCCCAGGACGGCTCAGGGGCAAAGAAGCAGGGCTTGCATGTGAGGCTGTGGACCCGCCCCGGTGGATGAGCCCCGGGCTCCTGTCACAACCCTTAGCGAAGCCCTCAAGGTCCCCACAAAGGTTAAGCCCAGTCGCGAGACCCCCCCCCCACTCGGGGAAGCCCAGCTTGCATCCTGCATTCATGACCGCCCCCCGGCCTGGGTTACAATCAGGGCTCCTCTTTACCACAAGCACTGTTACTTGGTTCGGCATGTTGATCAGATTTCCAGGGAAATAAGTTAGAAAGTTAACCTAAGGTCAAGTGCAGACGTGGGCAGGTCCAGAACTCGGCGGGGGGGTGGGGAGGTCTGAAAGCCTCTTTCAAAGGTACCTTTGTGGAGAAGAGGCCACCCCAAGCTGCCAGCAGAAGGGGCGAGGCCCCGCTCACGGTGTGTGGGCGCCCGGAGGGGGCCCAGCCCGGGGGGGTGGGGGTCTTACCTTTCCCGCAGGCCTGCACCAGGCCGTACCACTCCCCGCAGCTGTTACACAGCAAGGTGAAGGCCGATCCGCGGCGGCCGGTGGCGGGGCCCGGGGCGCACACGTACAGCAGCTCATCCCCGGTCTCCAAGCCCGTGCGGCCCTGCAGGATGGTGTGTGGGAACGAGGGCGGGTCTCCACACGGCTTGTCTGAAGAAAAGGAGGCAGCGGTCAGCCTTCCCCAACCACCGGGAGAAAACAAACCTGAACGAACAAACAGCTCTCCCCCTCCCGGGTGCTGCCTGCACCCTGAACTGGGGTCACAGGGCCCACTTCGCCTTCACCCTGGCGCCCCCAGAGCCTGGCCGGATGCCTGGCACCAATGGGGCACTAAAGACAAAACACCTGCTTGGGGGCGCCTGGGTGGCTCGGTCGGGTAAGCGTCTGGCTCGTGGCTTCAGCTCAGGTCACGAGCTCACAGTTCAGGGGTTCGAGCCCCACGTGGGGCCCTGTGCGGACAGTGTGGAGCCAGCTTGGGGTTCTCTCTCTCCCTCTCTCTCTGCCCCTCTCCGGCTCCCCCCACTCTTGCGTTCGCATGTGCGCTCACTCTCTCTCACATGCGCGCACGCTCTCTCTCTCAAAATTAAATAAACTTAAAAAAACTTGTTGAGTGAATAAATGTGCTACAAAGTGCTACGACTTTGTATCTTGAAATTGCCAGGCAACATTACCCACGAATGTCTCCTCGCAAGGAAGACCCAGAGGCGAAGGTCTAGCAGCAAAGCTCCTTTCCGTCTTACTGACGAAAGCCAACAGATAGATACTCTTGGTCGAAAAGCTAAAAGGCTACAGATAGATACTCTTGGTCGAAAAGCTAAAAGGCTACAGATAGATACTCTTGGTCGAAAAGCTAGAAGGCTACGGACCAGACGGTACAGCAGAAGGTGCCCCTCCCTTCCCCCAGCCTCTGATGGCGACACCGTCACCAGCTTGGTGTATGCAAAAAGCACAGATATACCAATATATGTACACGTGTCTGTAGACACAGCTAGGTATAGTTTTGTGTGTGGTTTTAACCTAAGTTTCTATCATATGTATTACCGATAGCTGTTTTTTGGAGCAGTTTTAGGTTTACAGCAAAGTACAGTGGCAAGTACAGAGGGTTCCTATGTGTCCCCCGAGCCCGTACAGGCACAGCGTCCCCTATTATCCACGTCCGACACCACGGGGGGCACATTTGTTACAAACTCTGAACCCACACTGTCATGCCACTTTCACTGGAAGTCCACAGTTTACATTCGGGTCCCTCTGTGGGGGAGCCCCACGCTTGGCTCTAAAGATGAAGAAGAGCCCCCCCTCCCCCATTCCCTGGAACCTCTTCCAGGGCTTTGCCCTCAGGCTGGTCCCGAGAGTCACTTTTGGGGAATGAGGCCCAGGTTTCCTTTTAAACCCTTGTTCTAAATGTCCTCTCAGAATGTTTTTACTGGTGCATATTTTTTTTTTTTTACTGGAAATGAGCCTGTTAGCCATGAATGTAGGCTGGTTTGTATTAAAACTTGCAAATTGCTTATGAAAAACCCAAGACGTCAGCCAGCGACGGAGCCCTGAAGGTGAGAAAAGGAGGATCCGAGCTTTCCTGCCTCTGCATCAGTGGGAGCCCTGGGGTCCGGCTCATGTGAGGCCTTTGGGTTCAGAGGTCTGTGGGGCAGATCCCAACACGGAGTCTGACTGTGTGGAATGACACTCTTAGCTGAAGGAAGAGGTTAATGGTTACAGAGCTGGGGCTTGAGACACGGGTCAGACTCCACCCTCGAGGTGGGCAGGGCCACTCCTGGTGCGATCCGAAGCCCCTCACCTACCCGGTCCTCTCACGTAGGGACAGACACAATAAATTCCCTTCAAAGTACACAAAATAACTTCGTGTTCCCACTAAGATTTCCGGCTTCAAATTTCCCACCATTAAGTACGAGGTTATCTGTAGGGTTTTCATAGATGTTCTTTATACAGTTGAAGTTCTCCTCTGTTCCTAGTTTGCTAAATCGTACCTTGAAAGGGTATTGATTTTGTCAAATGCTTTTCTGCATCTATCAATACGATCATGTGCGTTTTCTTCTTTAGCTCGTTGATGTCATGGGTTATA
The DNA here is from genome assembly GCF_024362965.1 of Panthera pardus. NCBI lineage: Eukaryota > Metazoa > Chordata > Mammalia > Carnivora > Felidae > Panthera > Panthera pardus. The sequence continues at coordinate 155,540,288 of NW_026526721.1, forward strand.
TTAATTGATTTTTGAATGTTGCACCAGTCTTGCGTACCTGGAATAAATCCCACTTGGTTATGGTGTATAATTCTTTCTTATACGTTGTTAGATTCAAATTGCCTATGTTTTGTGGAGGATTTTTGCATTTATGTTCATTAGCTATTGGTCTGTGGATTTACCTTCTTGTCATGACTCTGTCTCATTTTGGTATTAGGGTAATGCTGATCTCATAGAATCTGTTAGGAAGCATTCGCTCTGCTTCTAACTTCTGGAAGAGGTTGTCTTAGTAATTGGTATTATTTCTTCCTTAAATGTTTGGTAGAATCTTCTGGAAACTCATCTGGGTCTGGTGCTCTCTGTTTGGTGAGGTTATTAATTATTGGTTCAACTTCTTTCCTTACGTGCAGGGCTGTAAACTAGAAGCCTATTTTTTCCCTAACGTTTTAGAGCTCCTTTCACATTAGCACTTTAAATTACCCCAATCTTTTGAAAGGCTATACCATAGCAAATTATTTAATCATTACAGACATTTTGATTCCAACTTTTCAGTGTTTTCAAAAAAATTTTAAGTTTATTTATTTATTTATTTAGAGAGAGAGAAGCAAGGCAGGGGAAGAGAGAGATGAAGAGAATCCCAAGCAGGTTCTGCACTGTCAGTGTGGAGCCCAACCTGGGGCTCAGACCCACAAACCATGAGATCATGACCTGAGCCGAAACCAAGAGTGGGACGCTTAACCTACTGAGCCACCCAGGCGCCCCTCAAGTTTTCAAAAACAATGCTACAGAATGACCAGCTCATTTCGGCACATATTTTATTAGGATAAACTTCTAGAAGCGGAATTGCTGCGTCAAAGGGATGTGGTGATGCTTGTTTTTCGTTTTCAAAGAAAGGAAATAGTTTTTAATTTGAATTTCCTCTTCTAGTTTTATGTTGGAAAGGAAAGCCTTTCCGTCAAATTACCTAAGAGGCATATTGCTTAAAAGAAGACATGCTAAAAAAAAAGAAAAAAAAGATGAAAACAGAAAATAGGACTTGTGCCTGAAGCCACCCTGATTAGCCTGTCAGCTTGTAGTTCTGGTAGCACTTTCTCAAAGAGAGTCGTTGCTATGCATGTTCTTTCACACAGGAGGTTTTGAATGAAAAATGGTGTGGTTGTACTTCGGGAAGCTGGCCCAGAGTACTGCATTTTAACCCCAATTGCCTTGACTGTGAAGCCCAGGAGCTCAAGTGTTTGCTTCACGGGTGGGGCAGGTACAACAGGCGGCCATCTGAAACTTGCCACAAATCCGGGGGTCCCCCCAGCCGAGCAGAGAAGCGTCCACTCAGTCTGAGTTCTCTGGGTTCACTCGGTCTGAGCAGGGCATCCTGGGAAGAACGGACCAAGCCTCAGTCAAGCAGGCTGGCCCGGATTCCAGCTAGCACCTCAGGGGCTATAGCCTCCCTCGCTCTCTCCACCCTCCTCGGCTGGCCAGGACTCGTGCTGGACGTGCCAACTTTCTCTCCTCTTCCCAGGATCTAGTCCTGGAAACCGGAGGCTCTTGGTCCAACACTCACTATCAAAGGGCCGGTAAATCCCATCGGTCTCACACGGTGCTATCTGTGGGACACGACACCAACTCCTTGGAAGGAAGATCCAGGGGCAGAGTCACTGTTCCGAGAGTCGACAAAGGGGTGCTTCAGGCCAAATTCGCAGCCTGCCAGATTCATGGGATCTTCTCCCTCGGAGTTAATTGGCAGAATGGCACAGGCTGGAATCTGGCTCGGGAAAACCGCAATCGTGCTGCTGAGGGTCTGCATACACACACCGTGTATTTCTGAATTTCCCGCAAATGCTCAAGACAGGAAACGCACGGCTTCTTGGTGGTGTAATTTCAGAAACTCCAGGACAACAGTTCTGTGTGCTAACACAACCAAGCACATGTCAAAAGCACCACCCACGTCCAGGCACAACTTGAATCATTTCTTTTCATTAACCTTCCCATCTTGAACCTCCCGAGGGAGCTCGGGGAAGCAGCTGGCTATATACCTGGGTCCCATTCTCTTCAGGGAAACTTCCATTTGGGCAGCCTTTATTTCTACTTCTCCATTATTCTGCAGGTAGGGACTGCGGTTGGTGAATTTCTCAGACCCTCAAGCTGGATTTCAGCAATTGCAACATAAAGAGCAATTTCTATTAGTTTCCCTTCCAAGAAAAGAGATTTTATAGAAGATCTTGTCTACAAAATCGTTTATAAAATAAACGACTCATTTGCCAATCACAGCTTGTGAAAACCAGTTTCCACAGGTTTAGAACTCATATAAAACTTGATGCTTCTCTTTTGCGAAACTTGAAGCCTACAGACCCTCATTATTACTTTGCAAAACCAAAATGTAGAAATTCTGATACAAATGCTCAGCCTTTCCTCCTTCCTTTCGGTGTTTCTAAGCTATGTGAGGCAGCTGTCTTCTGGGCTAACCTACCCCGTTCCGTCCCACCCTACTCACCCCATACACAACCAGCGCTGCCCTCCCCATTCTGTCCAATTTTGTTCTTAGTCCCCAAGCTCTTCAAACTTGAACATGACCAGAATCACATGAAGGCTGGCAGTGCACACACACACACACACACACACTCTCTCTCTCTCTCTCTCTCTCTCTCTCTCTCTCTCTCTCTCTCATGCACACATACACACACACTACTCTGAGTTTCTAACTCGGCAGAAGGTCATGGTTAGGGCCCAAGAATTTGCATTTGTAACAGGTTCCCAGGTGATGTTAGTACTATTTGGTCCAGGGACCGTTCTTGGAGAACTACTGCTCTAGATAAAAACCTACCCCCCAAAACGGGCTAAACTAATATATGGCGATGGGAATCAGAACAGAGATTGCCTTGGCTCTGCTGGGATGAGGACAGGCAGAGGAGTTTTGGAAAAGGGCTCCAGGGAACTTCCTGGGGTAAAGGAAATGTTCTGTATCACAACTGGGTGTTGGTTACACAGGTGTATACATTTGTCAAAACTCGTCAAACTTAAGATCTGTGCATTTTGCTGATATAAATCATACCTCCATGAAATAAGTCAATTTAAAAAATACCTCCCGTCCAGAAAGTCTGTAATTTATTCAGCATGAGGTATAAATGGGTGAAAATTACTCACAACCTCTCCCAAGGGAAACTGCATTTGACAAGGATCTGTGCCTTTTAGGGGAGTGGTTCCCAATTTGCAGACTTTCTACCCTGGAAGTATTGCAGTATTTGCAAGGTGTGGGAAAGCTCATACGCAGTTAAATCCCGTATCAATCAATAAATTTAAATCAATTACCGTCACATGGAATCTACAAGATACCAGTTCCGGAGTTTCCCCTCCTAAAAATAATTTTCAAAAGTTCTAGAATGAAATGATATCATGTCTGGCATTTGTTTTAAAATATCTCAATGGGGGGCGCCTGGGTGGCTCAGTCGGTTGAGCGTCCGACTTCGGCTCAGGTCATGATGTCACAGTCCGTGAGTTCGAGCCCCGCGTCGGGCTCTGTGCTGACGGCTCAGAGTCTGAAGCCTGCTTCGGATTCTGTGTCTCCCTCTCTCTCTGCCCCTCCCCTGCTCACACTCTGTCTCTCTCTGTCTCAAAGATAAATAAAAACATTAAAAAAAATTAAAATATCTCGATGGGAAAAAAGCACTGGAGAAAATAGATGAAATCAAGTTGGCAAAATATTGCCTACTGAAGCTGGGTGATGGGCACATGGGGATTGGTGATACTATTCTTCCTGTTTTTGTTTGTTTGAAAGTTTTCATGATAAAAAATTGAAAAATTATCCATATGGGTATTTCTTATACAAGCCAGAAAACCTGAAAAAAATCACAGGGAAAAAATGCCACAGGAAAAATTAAAATTCTCTTTGAATTTCACCAATGATAACCATTGTTAACATGGGTTTTGTTTTTAGTTTTGCACACACACAGTATCTTGCCACACTATGATATAACTGTTTTGTTCTGTAGCTTATTAATTTAACATTATATTGTGGTATTTTCCCTATCAACAGATAATTGAATCATTGGAATTTACTTGTAAATCACTATATATGAATCCATTTGTAATGGATTTATCAGAGTGGACTCCCCTACTGTTAAACATTAACTTTGTTTCCAGTTTTCCCTGCTAAGTAATTAATATCTTTGTAACATACTTTTGTGCTTATCCAAGCTCATTCCTTAGAATAAAATGTTCAAAGCAGAATTGATGGATGAAATGGTATATGAATTTTTTGAAAGGGCATACATATTTTTAAAGCTTCTGACAGATTATGCCAAGTTGAATATGAGTGTTTTGAGAATCTACACCGCTCAGTGGTGTATAATCTTGCCTGTTTGTCCTCAGCACCCTGGGGACTATCATTTTCATAAACGTGGACAATTTCATGAACCAAAAAAGTGATTTCTTATACAAACATGCATATGTTTAAATTGGTAAAAAGAGGTGAATATTTATTGACCAACTGTATTTCTTAAAAGTATTTCTGTATTTCGGTCTTTACCTTATCAACCTATAAGAGATTTCCTTACATCAGTACAACAATGCATTGTCTCACCTTCCCAAATTCTTAACCAATCACTTAGCACTAACTATCAAATGCTCCACCCATCCTTCCCCCACTGATCTGAAGTCTCACCATCCACTATGTACTGATATACTCCCACTATATACTAACACTTAAGCACATTGGGTCTGTCTGGGTACTTCCAGCCTTCTGCTTTCGAGGATTTATCTCCTGTGCCCTCTACAGTGCCAAATGATTTTGCTTACTATAGCTTTAAAATGTATTTTGATATCTGAGCCCTTCTCATTATTTGAGGAACGGAAATATGTGAGTGAGACGGAAGGCTAAAATACAACGGAGGCAGGTGTGAGTTTAGGGCAGGCCGTCGTAAGCCGGGTAGGAAGTCTGGAATTTGTCCAGTGGGGAAAGGGGGACAGTTAAAGAGTTCAGAGCAGGAGAGAACACAGTCCCCGTGGCACTTTAGAAGGAGCACAGTTGCAGGGTAGAGAACGGATTGAGGAAGCAATGTGAAAACTGAAGGAGCAGTGAGGAGGCCATTTGAGACGTCCAGGGGAGCAGGACAGGGGCTGATGTGATGTGCAGATGGCAAGAGCCAGGTGAATCCGGGAGATACTGAGAAGGGAGGTTTTGGGGAACTTATAACAGAAAAGTTGTGGGAGTAAAGGAGAGGCTGGGGCAAGGGAGAGGGTAAGGAGGTTAAAGGACATGAGCACAGGGCAGGACTGGTGGCGTTCGAGGTGCTAAAAGAAGCATCTGTAAGTAGCTGCGTGTGTGGAATCTGAGGCTTAGTGGAGACCCCCAGGCTGAGGGAGACCCCAAATGAGTATCTGGATGAAAATTGAAGCCACTGCGGAGTTAGGGGAGATGAGGGCCCAGGTGAGAGTCCCAGGAGGTGAGCAGAGAATGAAGAGTTCATACAGGTCATACCGCTGCAGCCAGGCAGATACACAGGAAACCGAAAGGAAGTCAAAGGAAAACGTGTTTCAGGGATGAAGGCATGACCAAGTACTTAAGGCTGCAGAAATAGCAAGCAAAATGCACCACAGTCGTCCACAGGGAAGCCTCCAGTAGCCTCGGTGAGAGCACTTGCACTCACGTGATAGGACAGAAGCCAGAAAGCAGTGGACGGAGGGATGAAGAAACGATGGGAGGTGAGATCATAGAGACGGTGAATATAGAGGAATTTTAGGGCCATGAAGGGGAGGAGAGAGAGAGGATGGCAGCTAAAGATAGCCGTTCAATGAGTGTATGAATTATTTTCTAAACAGTTTCATTTGCTCTGACTCCTCAAAGTAATGCCCTCTCTTTTGAAATGTTGACACCTTTCACTTGTACCATAATTCCTCTCTGTTTGCTTGCTGATTCCAGCTGACCAGTGGTGTGCTGGTAAATACTAACAACAGGCTCTTGGTTGGGAGTGGGGGGGTGGGGATTGTCTCTGCCAGGAGGCTGACCCTGTCTAACGCAGCACGCAGTAGACAAGGTCTTAGTGCAATTTCTGACACAGTTCCCGAGAAAACATGGTTATAAAAGGAACCTGAAATAATTAAAGACAGGCAGAGGGATATATGTAGGAGGATGCTCAATCATGGTATTATTTATTACAACAAAAACCACACAGCTACCGAAATGTCTGAGAACAGGAGGACGTCTAATTTAGGGTACATTCATAATAGGCTGTTGTAATAGCCATTAAAAAATCATCCTTTGGAGCATATTCACTGTCATGGGAAGATGTACATTACGGAGTGAAAAAGACAGAATGCAAACCTATATATGGTCCACAGAATCCCAAATTGGTGAACTAAATAAAAATGCAGGGTAAAAAGATTTGTCTGACGATGAAGTACTTCTCTCAAGGCAGACTTGTCGTGAATGATTTTCATTTTCTTTTTTTAATTTTTTCAAAGTTTATTTTTGAGACACAGACAGAGTGTGAGCAGGAGAGGGGCAGAGAGAGAGGGAGACACAGAACTCGAAGCAGGATCTAGGCTCTGAGCTGTCAGCACAGAGCCCGATGTGGGGCTCGAACCCACAAACTACCCTAGGACCCAGCAATAGCACTGCTAGGAATTTACCCAAGGGGTACAGGAGTGCTGATGCATAGGGGCGCTTGCACCCCAATGTTTATAGCAGCACTTTCAACAATAGCCAAATTATGGAAAGAGCCTAAATGTCTATCAGTTGACGAATGGATAAAGACGATGTGGTTTATATATACAATAGAATACTACTTGGCAAAGAGAAAGAATGAAATCTGGCCATTTGCAGCAACGTGGGTGGAACTGGAGGGTATTATGCTGAGTGAAGTCAGTCAGAGAAGGACAGATATCATATGTCTGCACTCATATGTGGATCTTGAGAAACTCAACAGAAGACCATGGGGGAGGGGAAGAGGGAAAAATAGTTACAGACAGGGAGGGAGGCAAACCACAAGAGACTCTTGAATACGGAGAACAATCTGATGGTTGCAGGGGGTGGGGGGAGAGGGGAAAGTGGGTGATGGGCACTGAGGAGGGCACCCGTTGGGATGAGCACCGGGTGTTGTATGGAAGCCAATTTGACAATAAATCATGGTAACGAAACGAGAGAACCGTCTACTCTCAAAAAGTCCTTACTGCTCTTAAAGAGGTGAGCATCCGGCTCCCTCCTCGATGACATAAAGGAAGGGAAGAACCCCTTCTCTGTTTTCAGGGGAAACACTGGCAATTGTCCAGGATGCAGAGGAAGCAGTGTGCAGTGCTGAGCAGGTAAGGCGGCTGGTAGGAAGGAGCAGCCCGGCCAGGGGGGAGACGGAGGCATACCTTGCATGGAGCCTTGGGGGTGCACCAGGGAGGGGGCGAGAAGAGACGTGACGCCTGCAGACGTCAGGCCCTCGACCCCACAGACGAGCCGCCAAGAGAAGCAAAGCCAGAGAACCCGCGCGGAGGCCGCTTATGCCATCGGCATCCAGCTGGTTAAAAATAACTTCACTTATTAGTTTAAGTGAGATCACCAGAGGGCTGGAAACTCACTGTCAGTGAAACAAAAATACTGGAAGGAAAATAAGAAAAGTCTACATTCATGATGAGCTTTATTTCAAAAAAGAAACCCAGGAAGGAAGCTGCCAGGATATTCCACAGGCTCTGTTTTCCTTCTGAGCTCTTTATGAGGCCCACGTCTGCCATTTTCGGAGTGAACACGCTTCGTTGTTCCCATCTTGCCAAAGAGAAGTGGGAGCACAGAGTTAAGTGCCGTGAAGCATCGTCAGGGAAAAGGCAACCTCAGGAGGGGATACTGCCCTGGTGCCTATGCTGAACCACACCTCACCTCCACCACCACGGGAGCCGCAAGGACGCCCGTTCCCCTCGGCTTCCGCTAAGGCGTTACACCTTCAGCACACAGGTTTCCCTTGTTGACTGCGCTGTCAACAAAGGCTCCACTGAGGAAAAGTAACGGCTCCACTGAGTAGGGCGAGGGCTGCATGGGAGCGGTTTCAAGGCTCAAAAGGATGAAAGGAGGCTCTGAACAGGGACGGCGCTCTCTCTGAGTGACTCTGGCAGAATCCATCCTCCTTTTCTAGAATATTCAAGAGAGAGCAGCCCTCCATCCCTAACACCCCCTCAGCATGCATTCCTCAGTCCCCTTCATGGCCCACCCGAAGCCTCCTCATAAATCAGGCCTGTAGGGCCAAGACTCCAGTCTTCCCCACATGAGGCTATCCCTCTCGACCTGGAGGTGAGGGGAGGCCAGGCCAGGCTCAGGCAAAGTGTTCTGGGAGGCAGGACTCTGGAGCACTAATGAGCCACACACAGTGCTCCCTCTACTAAAATGACATCACCCTTCACATAGGCTGACAGCCATCACGAATTGGCTTCCCGTGTCGGTTCCCATGATTCAGACTGTTTTTTGTTTTTCCTGTTGTTGTTGTTGTTGTTGTTGTTGTTGTTTTTGGAGAACTTCGTAGACCATTTTTTTGTTGTTGGAAATTTTTTATTTTTACATAGTTTAACGTTCCAGAAAAATTTTAAGAATCAGGATTTCCACAAAGCTGTTTATCCAGGGGGGCACGGCACGGATGGCTCAGTCGGTTAAGCATCCACGTGCGACTCTTCACTTGGGCTCAGGTCACGATCTTACGGCTGGTGAGATCGAGACCCGCGTTGTGCTCGGTGCTGAAAGCACAGAGCCTGCTTGGGATTCTCTCTTCCTCTCTCTGTCTCTGTCCCTCCCCTGCTCTCACTTGCTCTCTCTCGAAATAAACATTTAAAAAAACAAAACCCGAAAAACCCATTTATCTGGATTTACCAAGGTGTTTTCATTTCACCCATTTGCTTTATCATTTCCCCCTCTCTAGATAAATAGATACATGATAAATATAGATATCTATTTATAGAGACAAACATATGTATGTTTGTGTATATATATCTATATATGTATGTATATCTGTATCTGTAATTCTTTCCTGAACCACTTGAGAGTATGCTGTAGATATGATGTCTCTTCATCCCTAAAACCTTGGTACACATTTCCAGAACAGGGATATTCTCTTACACAATTGCAGTACAGTTCCTAACCGATTATCTAATTCCTAATCCATATTCAGATGTTATCAATTATAGCTATTTCCTTCTGGTCCAGGATACGGCCCAGGCTCACAAATTATATTTTGCATTTTGTCGTCAAGTCTTTTTAGCCTATTTTAATCTAGAACAGTTGCTTTGCCTTGCTCCTCTGAGACATTTTTAAAGGCATTTTGTAGACTGTTTCTCAGTTTGAGTTTGGTTAATGTTTCTTCATGATCAGAGTCAAGCTATGCCTTTTTGGCAGGAATAGCCCTGAATTGAAGTTGTGTTCCTCTGAGTGCGGTATATCAGAAGGCACATTGCGTTGGTTTGGCAAAAACTCAGTAATTCTGGAGTTGCTATCACGGCTTTGAGCTTGGTGCCCTACGGGATGTGAATTGATGTTTCCAAACTCTGGCTTCACGCACTACACTTGCCTAGACGCAACCTGTCTGAAGGCCTGTGAGGCGGGAAGCCCAGGCTACCCTGTTGGATGATGATGAACAATGGTTCAGTGGCCCCTGGTGCCCTAGCCAACAGCCACCAACTCCCAGAAGCAAGGCCACCTAACCAGCCACTGACTGTAGACTCCTGAATGAGCCCAGCTGAGCCCAGCAGCAAAACACAAACCGCTGGTCCAAAAAAGACGGTGAACTCAATAAATAGTTGTTTAACGCCACCACATTGTGGGGTGTTATGTTACGTAGCGAAAGCTAACTGACACCCCTTGTTATCAGGGAAAGAAAAGACTCAGAAGCCCCACATATTCACTGAAGGAAGAAAGTCATGCTCTCTTTCTTCTGGCTCTGTCCTGTCTCTCTCAGGGATCTGAGCTTTTGCCTGTGTTTGGGATTCAAAGGATCATTCTAATTTACTTAGGTGATTTTGAAAAACAAACCATGGGTATTGTTCTCCCCAAGCCCTGCAGAGCAAGGCCACATCATTCACGAGCTCGACTGGGCAGATACTAGGAGACTCTCCCAACACACCCTTCCATAGCAGTTAGCAAATGAAGAAACCCTTCTGGAGGAAGAGCCCGGAGGAGCAGAGAAACCTGTCACTGATAAGCATCTAACGGGCACCAGCCAGGGCCTTGGGGTTCCCCTGGCTCTCTGACTTCCCAACTCCTCTGACCCCTTCCTCCGAGATTAGGGTTGGTGCCTCTAGAATGCAGCCTGAGGGTCTGTATTTCTAACAGGTCCCTTTGGTATTTCTCATCATCAGAGCGGTTTGGGACACTCTGCATTAGGAAAGCAGCTCTCGGGGCGCCTGGGTGGCTCAGTCGGTTAAGCGTCCGACTTTGGCTCAGGTTCTCACGGTTTGTGGGTTCGAGCCCCACATCAGGCTCTGTTCTGACAGCTCAGCCCGGAACCTGCTTGGGATTCTGCATCTCCCTCTCTCTCTGTTCCTCCCCTGCTCTCACTCTCTCTCTCTCTCTCAAAAATAAAGATTAAAAAAAAAATTTAAAAAAAAAAAAAAAAAAAAAGGAAAGCAGCTCTCAAGCCGGACGATGTGTTAAAATCACTGAAGAGCTTTAAAGAACCCGAATGCCCAGAACATTTATATCTGAATGTCTAGGGCTGGTACCCAGGAATCAGTACCTCTTAAAACCTCCCAGATGAGGCCAATGTGCAGCCAAGCAGCACATATGCTGATTTCCAGCACTGACGAGTAAGCAGCTGTCTTTTGCCCCGTTTGCACGTACACCCCCCTCTCAACAGCATGTGTTTCTGATAATGAAGGTATAGTGATTTCAGTGCAATGAGATGCTATCCTGGAGACTCCACTGTGGTTTTCTCACTGCTCAGCCGATTTACCAGAGGGAAGCAGAATTATCCATCCTTGGAGCAGTTTCCTAAATCCTGTAAATTTCCTTTTGGGGAAAAAATGATTTTTTTTTTTTCCTTTTCAGTGTGCTGTTCACAGCGAAGACAGACCGAAGGACAAGCTGTATCAGCAACTGTAGCAGATGCTGCAGGGGTCTGCCCCGCATCACCTAGATGCCTTGATCGTTTCCATGGTGGTTCCTGGTGGGCACTTTTGCATCTTTGCCGGAGGGTGGCACTCAGGCTACTGGAACCCTTCGCCAGCACACATCTTAAACCAGAAGAGCCTGGGGATTTACATCTCCCTGAAGCAGCCCTTATCCAATGACTGACAGGTGCAGTGGTGTGGATACCCCTGCCTTTTCACCCCTGATCCGGGAAACTGGTGACCTTCACTGTCTCCTGAGACCTCCTGTAGGACCGAGCCAAAGTTACCCATCACCTCACCGCCACTGTGGACTTTGCTGAGTATGGCACCCCTGCTTTCTCTGCCCACTGCCCCACCGCCCTACTGGCTTTTCTTTGGAAGCCTTTCTCGTCGCAAGGTCTGCTTCCGGAGAATGCAGCCTCGGATGGCAACCACCAGGCACACCCTCCAGAACCTTTACAAGGGTTCTGGCACTGACCTTCATCCTTCATACAGAGGGCATTGGACCTGCCACCAGGAACCGGGTTGCTTTCAATTCTCACGTCCACGGCTCTCACGATTTGCTGCTCACCCCTCCCCTTGCTGCACACGGTTGTCCTGAAACACACAAAGAAGACTGTGTCAGGGGGACTAAGAATGGGAAAGAACAATTCTTTTCTGCTGTCGGTTCGGAATCAGCAGACATTTTTCTGATTTAGGATCTTTGGCTGAAAGCATCCGTAGGGAAATACTCTCCCCAAACACATGTCTACGGTCAGGAAGACACAGGTGATGCTTCAGTGAGGCCGAATGTACCAATTCAAGTTTCAGAGGAAGGACCTCATTGATCTTTTCTAGTGTATGGTTTTGTTTTGTTTTGTTTATTTCACAAAATGCTGCTTTTTTTATCGGTTCCTTTCTTTGGGAGGGGGTTTTTCTGTTCCTTTTCAGATTTCTTAAGACGGGTCGTAACTTAGTTTATAAACCTTTAGCCTTTCCTCTTCTCTAACACAAACATTTAAATGCTTTACGTGTTCCTCTGGGTACAGCTTTAGTAGCAGCTTACAAGTTTGAGAATGTTATTGTTTTAATATCATTCAGTTCCACATACATGCTACTTAACAAACCATAATTTATCTTTGCCCCATGATATATTTAGGGGTATCTTTGGTAAACAGCAAGTAGTAGATTTTTTTTTTTTAATCTTTGTTTTCTAAATGAAGCGTCCCATCTATTTTAATCTAATTTAATCACAGATCTCTGTGAATTGAAACCTGCCATCTTTCTATTCGTTCTGCGCATTCTTTCTTCCTCTCTTTTCTTTCCCCTATTTTGATTGTTTGAATTCTTCTTTTTTTTTTTTTGGCACTCCCTTTTTCTGTATGGGTCTGTAAGTTATATGTCCTTTTACTATCCTCTTAGTGGTTACACTGGTTACACTCTTCTCCAACAATACAACTTAAAAATACTTAAAATACTATGTATTGGGGCACCTGGGTGGCTCAGTTAGTTAAACGTCTGACATTGGCTCGGGTCGTGATCTCGCAGTTCATGAATTTGAGCCCCACGTCCACCTCTGTGCTGACAGCTCAGAGCCTGGAGCCTGCTTCGGATTCTGTGCCTCCCTCTCTCTCTGCCCCTCCACTGCTCATGTTGTTTCTCTCTCTCTCTCTCTCTTAAAAATAAACATAAAAAATTAAAATACTATATATTAACATACTTAAAACACTTCCTGACTTATATGCCACTTAGTGTTTAGTACTATTATTCTTGCTCTATATAATTACACAATTTCAATTTACCCCTATGTTTACTCTTTCTATTCCTTTTTTGAATCTCCAGGCTTCCACCTGTAACTATTGTCCTCTTGCCTGAATATTAGCCTCTAGGGTTTCTTTTAGTGCAGGTCTGACATAATGAATTTTTTCACTTTTTGTCTGTCTGAAAATGTCTTTATTTTACTTTTATTCCTGGAAGATATGTTCACTGGGTATAAAATTCTAGGTTGGCAACAATTTTCTTTCAGCACTTTGAAAGTATCATTCAACTGTTTTGGGGCTTTCATTGTCCATTTATTGTCACTCCTTGGAAGGTACCCCTTCTTATTACTACTTTTAATATTTTTCCTTCATATTATTAGATTCTTATCAGTTTCACCATGATGTGTCAAGTTGTGAATTTATTTGTCCCACTCATGTTTTGAAGGGTTTCTTGAATCTGTGCCTGGATGTTTTTCCTCAGTTGTAGATAAGTCTTTTCTTAAGTTTTAGATAATTGCTTTTGTTCCTTCTTTCAAAATTCCAATTACATATTTCTTTGCCTCTTACCCTTTCTTCTGTATTTTTCATCCTTTTTTCTTCTGTTTTTTTTTTTGTTTTTGTTTTTGTTTTTTTTATTCTGGATACTTCCTGAAATATCTTCTGGTTCACTAATTTTATCTTTGGGTTTTTTTTTTTTTTTAATCAGCTATTAGATCCATCCACGATGCTCTTAATTTTAGTTACTGTATGTTTCACTTCTGGAACTTCCACTTGGTTACTGTCATAGTTTTAGTCTTTTGTCAAAATTCTCCTTGTATCTTCTGTATCTTTGAACATTTGAAAAGTTATTTTAAAGTCTGCATCTACCAATGCTAATATCTAGAGCTTCTATTCGCTATCTTTTTTCTGGTTGCCTTGTCTCCTAATGTAACTGGTTATGTTATATTATGTGGCAGGGTGCCCAGGTGGCTTAGTCAGTTAAGTGTCTGACTTCGGCTCAGATCAGCATCTCACGGTTTATGAGTTCGAGCCCCGTGTCGGGCTCTGTGCTGACAGCTCAGAGCCTGGAGCCTGCTTCGGATTCTGTGTCTCCCTCTCTCTCTGCCCCTCCTCCGCTCACATCTGTGTCTCTCTCTGTCTCAAAAATAAATAAACATTAAAAAAATTTTTTTAATGTTATATTGTGTGGCAAATCTTATTTTTCCTAAAATTGTTAGTGGAAATACATTGCCTAGGATACTGTCATCCTTCTAGAGAGGATGTTTAAAATCAGTTCCACTAGCTATATGGAACACTGGAGCTCCAGTATCATCTCAAGCCACACTCGTGGCTCCAGAAGATTTTAAGCCACGCTGCAGTTCCCGTGAGGGCCTGCATACTTCTTCCAGTTTACTCTTACTCCTGGGGTACAGCCCTGGAATGTCCCAGCCCAAAGCAAACGACTCCACAGGACCTGCCTACACAAAACCTGAATTCCAATCTCTGTCCTAGTCCTATGAAGCTATGTAAATTGCCACTCGGTTTTGTTCGGTCATCCTTTATGGAATGAGCAAAAGCTTCCAGGAGGCGAGTGGCCCCCAATTTTGGATTCACCACTTTAGGGCTCCATCCCCCTCTGGGTTTATGTGTACAGTCAACTGAAATCCATGGAGACACAGATCACATGAACTGTACGTTCACTATGCCATCAATTGTAAGATGCTCCACACATTTAATAATTGGCCTTCAGGGTGGAGGGGGGATGGCTGAAATGTATGTATTGATGATCAGATACTTCTTGGTTCCAGAAACATCAAAATAGTTTTATTTTTAATACGTCGTGTTGTAAATCTATCAAGGAAGTATGTTTGCTACAAAGAAGTATCATCTAAGCAATGTAGAGATCTACTAATATGTCCTAACACCATACCGCAAACCCAGAGAGGACAGACCTTTCCAAAGACCCACTCCTGATCTGTAAAGCCTGGGAGACCCCAGCCTGGCTTCAAACTGGCTCTTCGCAATTCCTAAACACCCTGGTTATCTGATGTAATGACAGCAACAACGTTATGAAAAATATCCACACTTAACTACATTGTGGAAATATGCATGCACAGGACCTACTTTGTCTGTCCAGAACCCGGATGTAAAATGTAAGGCAGAGAGAGCCACGGTTCCAGATTCACTGAAAAGCTTTGGGGGTAGCCTTAGCAGTCTTCTTTGTCCAACTGCTGCTTCACGTGTGGCCCAATTGGAAATGTAAGTCAGCCCGGTTGTGTGTGTTGTCTATGGCCATCTGCCAGCCCGTCCTCAAGGTTATTATCAACCAAAGCAGTTGTTGGAGCCCGCTCTGCTCGTTCACATTCCTGTGGCATGAAGGAGACAGGAATGGCCCCTGCCTTTTCTGGGTATGACTAAAGAAGCAGTGACCAGAACTAATGGGAAGTTTTCTCCCGGCTGGCCGCAAGAATCGTTTCTCCACAAGGATTCCTTTGGTCGGGAACTGAGGGCCCGAGGGGAATGGCTTGCCTCCGATCTGTAATGTCTAGGGCCTGAGCTGGGAAGACCCAGAAGCCGGCAAGAACTCAACAGCTGGGGGACAAGAATCACGGAGAGACACCTTCACTGGCGTCTCTGGCGGTCGATGCTGGCTATGGACCGCGACCCCGGTTGGGGCTATCGGTGAGGGCACCTCTGTGGGGCATCTCCCTGTGGCCTGGACTTCCTCACAGCATGGCCCTCTCGGGATAGGCAGACGTCTTACATGACACGTCAAAAGTGAGTGTCCCAGGAATCTGGGCATGGACCTTTCCGACCTAACCTCAGGGGTCACATGGTACCACTCTTGCTGTATTCTATTGGTCCAGGCCATTCTATGCTGTGCCTCATTTAAAGGGAGAGGACACAGACCCAGCTCTCCATGGGAGTAACACGAGAGAACTCGTTCCCATCCTCCTATTCACAGGTATGTAGACGAACCCCCACAGGGAAAGAAGAGATCAAGGATTTACACCGAACAGTTAACAGCCATTACCTCTGAGGTGGGGAAGAAGAGAGAAACTCACTTTGAACTTCACACATGTCTGTATTACTTGAACTTTTCACAAGCAAGTATTAGTTTTATGACTTAGAAAGAAACTCGGAACAACAAAGTCAGGAGGGAATACCGTGACAGAACTCCAGAAACGTGTTTTTATTTGAGAACTGAAAACAAGAATGTGCCCGAAGCCACTGTCCGCTGGCCTTGGCCCATCCTGGCACCTCAAAACGGTGACCGAGCCCCCATAGGAGCCTTGGTGGGGGAGCGGGGGTGCGAGGGAAGGAGAGCTCTC
This sequence comes from Panthera pardus, assembly GCF_024362965.1. NCBI lineage: Eukaryota > Metazoa > Chordata > Mammalia > Carnivora > Felidae > Panthera > Panthera pardus. Next base: position 155,556,378 of record NW_026526721.1, read on the forward strand.
CCCTGCATGCCTGACTCACCCCAGGGTGCCATCCGCCAACCAGCCCGTGGTGCACACCGCAAAGGCACAATCCTGGACCACCCTCCGCAGCTCGTCCGCAGATACCAGGTGCGCACCCCTGCTCCTGCAGGAAAGGCGGGCCACCTCCAGTTCCAGGCCGCGCGAGCCGTTCTGGGATTCCAGCACAAACAGCTTCCCTGTGTGGGGACAAGCACGAACACGGGCTTACCCCAGGATCCACGGGATTGAACCTCAGCACACTCAGTCTCTGGCAGACACGGGTCGCAGCTGTAGTTTCCTGCTGGCCGGAAGTCCCCAATGAGCAGCGACCACCCCACGGTACTCATCCCAGGACGAGGTGACGACAGTTACTTTGGTGCTTTTACCGGTTTTACGCTCCTGTCGCCTTCAATGACTTCTTTTTTGTTTTAAGTTTATTTTCTTAGAGAGAGACAGAGACAGCGCAAGGAGGGGAGGGGCAGAGAGAGAGAGAGAGGGAGAGAGTCCCAAGCAGGTTCTGCGCTGCTAGAACAGAGCCTTGATCCGGGGCTCAAACTCACGAACCACGAGATCATGACCTGAGCTGAAACCAGGAGCCGGAGGCTTAACTGACGGGGCCACCCAGGTGCCCTGCTCCTGTCTTCTTTAAAACAAAATTAACCATCTGCTTTGCATGCTTCTCTGGATATACGCTTGAAACCTTCCTTTTTCAAAGCTATTTTACAAACACCGTGTCTTAAGGCCCAGCGTCCTAGTTGTCCCGGGCAGCTGGGCAGTCGGTGTCCAGGGGACGGACGTCGGACTCGGGTCTGCCTTCTTCTGCCTGCCCTGGCCCCGGGGTGACCCCGTACACGGCAGGCTGCCTCCCCTCTCCTTGTCTCAGAACATCATCGGGCCCGTCCCGCGGTGAGTCCACTTGTGCGGGCTGCCACTTGTCCCAGGCCGGACGAGACAGCGGAGGCCATGTCCGGGGCACCGCGGATTCCCGTAGCACCTCGGTAAACGGGCGTGCAGCGAGCCTCAAAAACGTGGGACAGGTGAGTACCATGGGAACAGGAAAGCAGGCAGAGGAGGAAGCTGAGTCTGAAAGCAAAAGAGAGCTTTCGGCAAGAAACTCATGGCGGAGGAGGGAGGGAGCACTGTGGTCTCTGGGAGCCTCCTGCAGAGGTGAAGCAGTGCCTGGGAAAACCCTATCAAGTTTAAGGTAGGGGGGAGGAAGAATCCCGGTTAGAATGAGACACTTCGCTTCCCTCTTTTGGCAAAATTATCACACTGTGTTGATTTTATTGGAATGAGACACTTCAGCTGTTATCAGTTCTGAGATAATTATAATAAATACGATAAGCCCTCAGCTTTGGGATCAAAGCCATGAGGAAAATTAAAAAATGTTTCACACTAAACGTATCTGTAGGGGACTCGTCCTCCCTTAGACTTGGTGCCAGTGTGCAGTACACAGTCTGAACAACTGTACTTGATGGCCCTGCCTGGAGAAGCATGTGCCCCAAGACACTTTTGTGTCAATGGCATTTGCCTCAGTGGGAAAAAATATTAGGAAATTTAACTGATGCGCTGATAGTCAAGCCCTTGAACAAGGGGGACAACAGTGAAAGCCTAGGGCGCACATGAGGTAGAGAAGGCGACAGGCCTCTCCTCTCCTCTCCACCACCATCACACCCGCACGTAAATACACAAAGCTGGGACCCTGAGGGGTTTAGCTCTCAGGATAAGAGTGACCGAGGATAAACAGTACCCCCTCCTCTCATTCTCAAGGGACTGTGGGAAGAGTTGTCTGAGCGCCAGATACCCAAGCGCTAATACTCAGTGGGAAATGTCACCCTGACAAAAACTGACGTCTAAGATACTTTAAGCCGTGAATTTAGCCTAAAGTGGCTTAAGGCCGACATTTATCGACACCCGGCAGGAACAAAGGGAAATCTTGTCTGGAGGGAAAAAAATATCTTCATCGTAGGCTTCGGGAAATCCCATGCAAATATTCTTTCAAAGGCAATGACCACAACACTAAAACACGGCTAAGTGTTCAGGGGACGAGGCACCACGAGTGAGAAACAACATACACAGTGTCCAGCAGAAACTGACCTAAAGGTACATCTGATAGTGTTATTAATAGGCACAGATCATAAAACAATGATAATTACCACATCTAAAGGAAGAAAAGACAAGTCTGAAAACATCCGCAAAGAAGAGAAAACTACAAAAAGGGGCTTAGCTGAACTGCGAAAGAACCAGGTAGGACTTCTAGAAATAAAGTCACAATGATAAATTAAAAATGCAATGGATGCTTTTGGCTGCATGTCAGACACAATCGGACAAAGAACTTATCCTTGGGGCGCCCGGGTGGCTCGGTGTTTGACTTCGACTCAGGTCATGATCTCACAGGTCATGAGTTCGAGCCCCACGTCGGGCTCTCTGCCGACAGCTCGGATTCTGTATCTCCCTCTCTCTCTGCCCCTCCCCAGCTCACACTCTGTCTCTCTCTCTCAAAAATAAAATAAAAACATTAAAAAAATTTTAAAAAAGAACTCATCCTTGAAACAGAAGTCAGAAGAAATCATTCAAAAGGTAGCAGAGAGACAAAAAAGATGAAAAATAGTAAGTTAATAAAAAGACACAAAGGAAAGAATGAGATTCCAGAAATAAATCTCCACGTTGACAGTCAACTGATTTTCAACAAGGGTGATCGAGACCACCCAATGGGAAAAGAAGAGTCTTTTCAAGAAACGGTGCTGGAACAACTCAACAGGCACATGCAAAAGAGTGAAGCTGGACTCCCGCCTCACCCTTTACACAATAATTCCCTCAAAGTGAATCAAAGGCCTAAATGGAAGAGCTAACACCGTAACACTGAAGAGAAAACATAGGAAATCTTTGTGATCTTGGATGATGCCATGGTTTCCTAGACACAACACCAAGAGCACAAACAACCAGGGAGAAAAGATACAAACTGAACTTCATCAAATTAAAAACGTTTTGCTTCAGAGAACAAAATCAATGAAGCGAAAAGACAGCCCACAGCATGAAAGAACATTTCTGCAAATACACATCTAGTAAGAAACTCGTATATAGAGTGGGTAAGGAACTCCCACAACCCGACAACAATTAAAGAGACCAAGCAGCCTGAGTACAGATGGGCCAAGGACTTGAAAAGATCTTTCTCCAAAGAAGCCATACAAACGGCCAAGAGGACATTGCTGACGTTGCTAACCATCAGGGAAGTGAAATCAAACTACAATTAAATACCACTTCATGCTCACTAAGATGGCTACTAATAAAAAAGAAACGACAGAAAATAACAGGGCTGGCAGATAGGTAGCGAAAAAATACCGAACGTGTATGCGTTGCTGGTGGGATCGTGAAGAATGATTCACAACCACCATTTGTGGAAGCGACCAAAGTGTCCATCGACAGATGAACGGGTAAACGAAATGTGCTACAAAATACAAAGGAATATTAACTATCCTTAAAAAGAAGGAAAATTTGACAGATGCTACAACATGGCTAAATCTTGAAGACATTATGTTAAGTGAAGTAAGTTAGTCCAATTCCTAGCGATAAAAAATAGAATGGGGGTTGCCAGGGGCTGGGGTGGGGACGGTAGAGAATTAATGCTTAATGGGCATGGAGTTTCAGGTAGGAAAGATGAAAAAGCCCTGGAAACGGATGGCGGTGACAGTTGTACCCCCATGTGAATGCGCTCAAATGCCACAGATTTGCACACTTAAAAATGGCTAAAATGGGCAAAGGATCTGAATAGACATCTTTAAAGAAACGGCCAATAAGCACACGAAAAGAGGCTCAACGTTATGGGCCGACAGCAAAATGCAAATCAAAACCACAATGAGATGTTACTTCCTATCCAGTAGGATGGCTATCATCAAAAAGACATTTTTTGACCTAAGTGATGGCGAGGAAGTGGGTAAAGTGGAACCCTCAGACGCTGCTGGTGGGAACAGAGAAGGATGCAGCTGCTTGGAAAACCGTCTAGCATCTCAAAAGTTGACAGCAGCTTCTCCTAGAGTTACCACGTGACCCAGCAGTCATACTCTTAGCTGAATACCCAAGAGAACCGAAAACACGTGTTTATATAAAAGCTTCTGTATATGCACTGGGTGTTATATGTAAGTGACGAATCATTGGGTTCTCCTCTAGAAACCAACACTACGCTGTACATTAACTAACCTGAATTTAAATAAGTGAATAAAAAAAAAAAGAAACTTCCGTATGAATGTTCCTAGCAGCGTTATTTATAATAAGTAATAAATTAAGTCCACAATTATAAAACTGTGTGTATAATAGCCAAAAAGTAGAGTCCACCCAATGACCATCAACTGATAACTGGATCAACAAAGTATGGTCTGAAGAGCCACACGAAAGAATATTATTTGGCAGTGAAATGAAATGAAGTATTGACACATGCTACAAATGGATACGAACATTATGCGAAGGGAAAGCAGCCAGTCACAGAAGTTCACACATCGTATGAGTCCATTTACATGAAATGTCCAAAACAGGCAAATTCAGACACAGGAAGTAGTTGCCTAGGGGTTGGGGGGTTGAGGAGAAACAAGGAAATAAATGCCAATGGGAACAGGGTTTATCTGGGGGCAAAAAAAATGTTCTAAAATTGTGCACAGTGATTCATAACTTGGTGAGCATGCTAAAGACCAGTGAATCACACGCTTTAAAAGGGCAAATTGTACAGTATATGAATCATATTCCAATAAAGCTGTTATTAAAAAAGCCATTGCTAGAGAAGAACAGGTTCTGTTATGACAGTTATTTCATGAGTAATGTAAAATAATTTTGAACAAATAAATAACAACTCTAGACTAGAAAAAGGCAATATTAATAAAACTACAGGGAGAATTGGAAAAAATCCACAGTGCTTATGAAAATTTTAACCACTGGCCTCCTCAGGAATTGATAAAACAGGAAAAAAACTGGAAAGAACATATGAGATTTAAGCAACAAAATTAACACACTTGATGTAAGGACTGATGCACAATATGGCAAAGTATAGAATGCACATTCAGTATAGACACACAAAGGACATTTATAAAACTGATCAAATACTGAGCTTCAAGACAAATCAAAAAACATTTCAAGACTCAAATCATACAAAGCATATTTAAAAAATTTTTTTAAATGTTTTTATTTATTTTTGAAGGAGAGAGACAGAGCATGAGCAGGGGAGGGGCAGAGAGAGAGGGAGACACAGAATCGGAAGCAGGCTCCAGGCTCTGAGCTGTCAGCACACAGCCCAACGTGGGGCTCAAACTCACAAACTGTGAGATCATGACCTGAGCCGAAGCTGGACGTTCAACCTACTGAGCCACCCAGGCGCCCCTATACAAAGCACATTTTTAAACGACAATACAAACAACCTAAAATGACTTGTCTTATTTATCAAACACTTATACAGTGTTTACTATGGGTAAACACTTTATAAATTGGTTTATAAATATTGCTTTATAAATTGCTTTATAAATATTAAATTAATCCTTATAACAACTCTGTGATGCAGGTGTTATTATTATCCTTATTTATAGTTAAGATTTGGTATGAATTATTTGTCCAAGATCACACAGCTGGGATACAAAACCAGGCATTTTGGCTGTATCTTAAAGTTCCTAACCACTGTATTATATATACTGCCTCTCAATAGCAAAGTAATAACTAGGAAAATCCCCTTGTGGATGGAAATTACAAAACACACTTCTAAATAAACGATGGGTTCAAAGAAAACCACAATTCAAACAAAACATTTTTATGAAAGTGACAAAAACTTGTGGGGAAACTAAAGTAGTATTTAAGGGGCATTTGTAGCCTCAAATGATCATATTACAAAAGAAGAGTTGTTGATAACTAATGATTTAATTTCTTATCTTAAAAACATAGAACATAAAATTAAAGCTTCTAAAGAAGTAGAAGCAGGGAAATAAGATAGAACAGAAATCAATGAAATGGAAAGCAGATGTACAATAGAGGAAATAAAGCCAAAAATTGTTTCTTTCTAAAGAATGATAAAATTGATAAATCCTTAGCAAAACTGATCAAAGACAAAAAGAGAGAAAATGCAAATTACCAATATCAAGAATGAAAGGGGACATTACTACAGATCCCATGGACACTGAAAAGATAGTAAGCGATTATTATGTTATATATGCCAGTACATTTGACAATTTAGATGAAATGGACAAATTTCATAAAACAAACTTAGCAAAACTGACCCAAAATGAATAAGAAATCTGAATATGTCTTTCACTACTGAAGAAATTAAGGGGCACCTGGCTGGCTCAATGGTGGAGCATGTGACTCGATCTCAGGGTCTTGAGTTTGAGCCCCATACTGGGTGGGGAGATTATAAATAAATAAACTTAAAAAAAATAAATTAAACTCATCATTTAAAAATCTTCCCATGAGAAAAACTTCAAACACATATGACCTCACTACCAAACACTAAACAAAACAACAAAACAACAGCTCACCTTGCAGCCACCTTTTTAGACAACAGTGGAGGGAACAACTTCCCCACTTATTTTAGAAATCACCATAATACTGATGTCAACACTTGACAAGAATATTACAAGAAATGAAAATCACAGGCCAATATATCTCATGAATGTAGAGTCAGTAACCGTAAACTGTTTCTTACTCCAGGCTCAGTTCTAAGTCATCTCTTTTCACTACGAAATGTTTCTCTAGGATTCTATCCACACACATGGCTTCATACCTTACACAGATGACTCACATTTTTCTCTTTAGTCCAGACCCTTCCCACTAACCGCAGCCACCTCTACACACCTCCACCCTCTCTCGTCTGCCAACTAAAATGGCATCCTATATGGTCTCTCTCTATATCCAGTCTTGCCCTGGTCCCATCCATTCTTCCTACATCACCATCAGGGCAATCTTTTCAAAATGCAAATCTTATTAGCCATTCTACCACTGGAAATCATCCAATGACTTCCTTCCCTTTTTTGGATTAAGAAGGAACTTTGTCTATGACGCCCCACCTCATTACACCCACTCCAATTTTCCTAGCATCATTTCAAACCATTTCCACCTTGGACTCGTGACTCCAGCCACTCTGTCTCTTATCACATGGCCCATTCTCCCTGCTCACAAATTTTTTTTTTTTTTTGTATGTGCTATTCTCTACCCAGACACCTGTTCTTCCCCCTCTTTGCCTAGTCAATTCTTATTCCTCTCTCAGATCCTAATGCACCAAACCAGAATCTCCTGGTACAGGCTCCCATAGTACCTCTGTCCTTTAATTTAATCACTTATTAAAATCACAAATTCACATTTTATTCACATAATGATTTGCTTACTGACTAACCCACTGGATGTTAAACTCCCTGATAGCAAGGACCTATTTCCCCTCACCATTCTATCCCCAACAGCAAGGATTGTACCTAGCATATGATAGATGCTCAATCAATTATCTGTTGCATTAATGAATCTTTTCCTATAATCATTACCCAAACACAATTAATTTCCATTCAGTCAATGTGAAAAGTTTTCAGTTTCAAAAGTATTTTAAAAGCACAGTAGAAAAAAGGGGGAAAAAATACAGGGGCAGATCTCTCTAATATAGGAGATGTATATCTCATCAGTCAAATGCAAACTAAATGTTTTTCATTTGAATTTATCTCATTGACATTTTTAATGAGTCCATGGAGGTTTTAATAACTCCAAGTCTCTCTCCAGATGTCTGTGACACATCAAGTCTAGCTGAAAGTTTCTTCTTCCTTCCACCACCGCAGAACACAAATAACGAAATGTGGAAAGCGAAGGTCGTTAAACATATATGTCGTAGGGAAAAGAATCCTTTCATAATATAGATTATAATTCTTCAATGGCTCTGTTATAAAAGTTGGAACTCAGTAAATGGAGTTTCTTGAAAGTAAGTGTACTTAGGGAAGCAGGGAGAGGAAAGAAAGGAGAAGGGAGAAACAGGCATTTCTGGCAAGGGATAACAAGAAAAAGAGCTGTGGTGCTTCTGTTTCTCTCTCCTTGTCCAATGATATTTCTGCCTTCAAGTTTCTAGGACCCACAGTAAGCCAGATAGGCACAAAAAAGCTGATCCCTATCCACTCAGCATTCCACTTAAGCAGTTATAATAGGGTGAAACTCTAAAGCCTCGGGGATTGCAGAAGTACTTCTTTGAAACGAATTAAAGTTGGTACAATACTATACATTGTTCAAAAGTCGATACTGACTCCTATTTATTCCACTTGCATTCATCAGGCAAAAAATACTATAGTAAAAAAGTAACAGCGGGTTGGCTGCTAATAGGTATGGGATTTCGGTTCAGCGGATAGAAATGTTCAGGAGTTAGCGGTGATGATGGGACAATGCAATCAATGTACGAGCTCCACTGATTATAAATGTTTAAATGGTAAATTTTACACGGACTACATCTCAATGAAAAAGAACCCAACAGTCTTCAGGAGGAACCTTCAAAGTTAAAAATGTTTTCTTTTCTAACACTCTGAGGATATGAAGAAATAAAACATTCATCCTTAATTAGGAGCAAAGGGTTCTGCAAGCTGGCACTTAGGACAAAAGCACCAAAATTCTAAGATAGTATCTGGAGGTTTTTTTCTCACTTTCCCCCTTTCCCTAACCACCACGCCTCTTTCTGGCAAGCTCACTTCTTTCCCAGGGAATTGTTTACTCAAAAAGCAACGACGTTCAAAAATATACAAAGCATCCCGAATCAGCCAAGGGTTTTTCTTCTTCATCAATCCAATCTGTCCCAAGCTTGGACTTTCTAGAAACCGCTCATGGACGTGAGAACTGCTGTCTTCTTTCCTCCCAGATCCTCCTGCACCAAGTCAATGGGGTTTTGTCCCAAAATGAAAATACAGCTGAATTAGCTTTTCAAAATGTAGCCGATATAAGGCTCTGATCCTGCCAATTTAAGGGAGGCGCTGAAAGCTGAATTCAGGTTTAAAAAAAAAAAAAAAAGCAAAGAAACAAACAAAAAAGCGGGCCAATTCTCACCACCTGCGAGAACCTGTTTGTTGCCTATTTCTGCGGCCTCGCGTCACACGACATCCTCACCTCGCACGCTCGGCTCCAGCCACTCTTTTGTCCCATCTCCCCTGCCCGTCACAGGGCCTTTGCACATGCTACTTCCCCCGGGCAAGGCACTCTCCTCTCCCCTTTGCCTGCTGATCCCTACTCATCTTTCCGATGTTCTTGGACCGAGACAAACTAGCCGGTAGCCTTGTCAGCCTCGTCGCCGGGAGCCCCTTGAACGGACGTGGAAAAGCAGGTCTCCGCAGAGGCGGCTCCGGGGCGCCCTAGACGTGACTTCACCGCAAAGCCCTTTCATGACGACCTTCGGAAGGCCAGGCTTTCTCGGGTGCTCGGGGAGGGGTCGGGAGCCAGGGTGGGGGGGGGGGGCGAGAGGGGACCCGGAGGTCGGCGGGGGGCCGCGGGGAGCACCCCCGCGCGCCGCCTCGCCCCCCGGGCCCCGCGCACACTCACCGTCTGCCCGCACGCACACGCGCGGCAGCCCCAGCAGCAGCAGCAGCAGCAGCAGCGCCGCGGCCCCGAGCGGGGCGCGGGGGCCGCGTCCCTCGGCGGCCATGGTCGCGGGCGTCCGGGCGCCGCGGGCTGGAGCGCGGGCTGCCCCGCGTGGGCGCCGCTCGGCTGTGCGCGCTGCGCTCTGCTCGGCCGTGCGCGCCCCGCGCGTCCCGGGGAGGAGCGCGCCGAGCCCCGGGGAGGCCGGGCGCCCGGAGCCGCCGCGCGGGGGCCCCCAGCTCCCGGGGGGTGGGGGTGTCGTCCGCGGCGCCGGGGAGGCGGCTGGACGCGCGGCTCCGCCTTCGCGCCGGGCACCTGGAGGTCTCGGCACCGCCGGAGGCTGCGCCGCACGCCGAGCTCGCGGGGCGCCGCCGGGGCGGAGGGTGAGGGCGCGGGGAGGCGGGGAGAGCCGAGCGCCGGCCGCAGGGACCCCCCCCCCTTTTCCCCCCCGCCTGCCTGGGGGGGGGGGGGGCGGTCGGCCAAAGGGGGACGCGGCCTGGCGGCCTGACCCCGGGAGGACGGTCCGAGCCTGAACGCCCACGTCTGCGCTCTGCCCCCGGACTTTGCGGCTCCCCCGCCCCCTCCCCGAGGAGGAACACGGTGGGGACAAGGGGCCTCCAGCCAGCTCGCCCCAAGGAGCCAGGCGCACGCAGCCGCGGGACCCCTCCTGAAGGCGTGGCTGCAAAGGCCCTGCGGGGTGGGGGGGCATCTTCGGCCGCCTCCCTCACGTCCCCAGGTGCGCCCAGCATTTCTCCAAGGCGCTGGGGCGGTTGTCGCCCTCGTCGCGCCTCCCAGGCCAGGGCTCCTCCACCTGGACAGGGCCTGGGACTCGCGGTCCGTTAGGGGCTGGGATTCACCTGCTGAAGCGTCCTGCCGGATTCTGCCGCAGGAGTCCCTGCCCTCAGTTGCTTCCTCTTCCCGGTTCGCCCCCTGTCCGGTGTCCTAGCATCGGCCTCCCGCGGCGAGCGGAGGCGGGTTTGCGTTCTCGACGCGTGCAGTGATAAAGATCCGTGTTGTAACTCGGGCCCGCGGCGCCGGACGGTTTACCAGTCCCTTCCGCCTTCGCGTCCTGGTCAGACGTGCCCACGGCGTGCCTGCCCCCGAGCTGGGCCCGGTAGCAGGGAGGATCGGTCCTGAAAATGCTCAGACCGAAGTAACACAGGCACGTAAGGAGGACGAACAAGTGGTTGGTACTCAAAGGAACACATGCTTGGCCCCAGGACAATGCGCTAGGACGCAGACGTTGAAAGACTACTTTTTAAGGTAAAAACTGGGATTGGGGGGCCCCTGGGTGCTCAGTTGGTTAAGCGGCTGACTCTTGACTTCTGCTCAGGTCATGATCTCACCGGTGCAGGAGATCAAGCTGGCTCTGTGCTTGGGATGCTCTCTCCCTTTCTTTCTGCTCCTTCCCAGGTCACATGCTCTCTCTCAAGTGAACAAACACCAAAAACAAAACAAAACAAAACAAAACAAAATCCACGGGGATTTGAACCCACACCTGATTTACTACATGCATCATTTTTCAGCTCATATAATTTTTGAAGTCTAGGGAAAAGATGTGTCCTCTCCTTGTTCCTCCCCGGATGTCGACTACAAGGCTATTATTTATTAGTGAGTAATTCCTTTACGAATAAAACTTTGCTTTCAAAATACAAATACTCTAGGGTGTTAAATGCAGTAAGGCCTGACAACCATTCACATGTAAGTGTAAATTAATTTACTCAGTCACTTCTCTTCTAACAGCTATATGGTAGCCTAAGGAGTGGAACTTCACATGTCTGGGTTGTAGGGGACCTTTTAAAGCCTGATTATTGCTGAGAATGGAGGGGAGGGGCCAGGAGGCCCCGCAGGAGCTACTGACTGACTTTCTCAGGAGCCCCACCACTTATGTGTTTAGAATAGTCAATTGGCTATTGCTGTCTAATCCTAATGACACTTCAAAGTTGGTCTATTTTCGGATGCATCTTGGCTTGTCCCAGTCTGGGGAGATGGCCTGCTCTGAAGGTTTGGTACAGCTGATTAGAAAACCATTTGGACCTTTCATGCAAAGTTAAATACCCACCTCTCCTGTAACACAGGATTCTGCTTCTAGATGTTTTTCCAAAAGAAATAATGTCCACACACAAAAAATTTGTACACAAATTTCATAGCAGCTTTATCCACAACCATTACAAGTTGGAAGCAACCCAAACATCATCAACAGATGAACAGAAACCCAGACCGCATCGTGGTCACACAATGGAGTACTATTTAGCAATCAGAGGAGTGAAATACTGGTACACTCAATAATGTGGTGACTGAGGGAAAGAAGCCTTCCGCAGAGCTCGAACTCACAAACGTTCGACGCGGGGCTTGAACTCACAAACCGTGAGATCGTGACCTGGGCCGAAGTCAGACGCTCAACCGACTGAGCCACCCAGGCGCCCCGCTGAAGTGTTTGTCCAGACCTTAATAGCAAATACGGAACATTCCCACTCGTCAGAAGCTCCTTTGTGTTCCTACCCTGTCAAAGGCAGCCACAGTATTTACTGTCACCACAGACCACTTTTGCCCCTCTTGAGCTTTGTTTGAATGGAATCATAACGTACAAACAGGTCTTCGTTCAGTCAGAAGTAGGAAGCCGTCACAACTTTGAGGCCCGAGGGCAGGAGGGGAGGTGGAGGGGTTAGCAAAACCCAGCTAGGGCCGTTGCCACAAAAGAGGCTTCCCGAAGGGGACGTTAGCCGTAGGTAGCAGAACAAAATCCCTGCCACTTGTCTGGTAGGAAGGGCGTGGGGCAGAAAATACCCCAACATCTCTGTCCTCCGCCCTTCGGATTCCTCCTGATGCCTCCTGTTGGCTGAGCTGTTTGATAGGTGGAGGGGAAAGGAACACAGGTACCAGCGTCCTTAGAGGTCATGGTCTCAGGGTGCAGACTTGGCCAGAGGAGGGTGGAAAACGGAGCTGGAGACACAGTCGGAAAACAGCCAGTAGGTCTATCTAGTTTTTTCATTCATTGGGATGAAGAAAACGCAGAATAAAACGGAAGTGCTATCAGTTTCTGTATGTGAATTCATTCATATTCTCACCCGAAGCTAAGCTGGTATTAGCCACCATCCGTGGTTATTTTCGCATAAGTGCTGTTTCACATAAAGGCAAGTGGGAGAAGCAGACAATGATAAAGTATGGCTGCTACAGTCCCCACTTGCGTAACTGGTCATGGGCCCTTATTTGACGATCATTGCAATGTTCCCCCATTCGAGTCTATGAGCCTCTTGGCCTGCATGACTGTTTTCTTTTAACCGCTGAGAGGGACCCACACTTTCATTCGTACTAGAGGATCTTTATTTGTTGATTCATTATGTTATTCGTTGGCCTTGGTTTCTCACGCACTGTTGTCATTGGACATGGGAGCTGTCTGGGATCTGGACAGTCTTTCATGCCATATCCTGTCGCAGCCACACAACCTCCCCTTGGTAGTCAGGACCAATCACCAGCCAGTAGGGTGACCTTCTTCTCTGCCGGTTGGAGAGCAAGCTTTGCTTCCAAGTTACTGGCACATGCCTGAGTGTTTACTGGTGGAAATATTTCTCCTTTGCCCGCCCAAACCTCCCGAGTCACGAATCTAAATGTCGTGGGGATGCTATACAAAACCTTGGCAGGTGGATTATTATATATAATGCATGGGAGGTCATTGCCACTTCCACTCCTTGGTTTTTAGACGGCGTCTTCTGTCTGTAAGAGAAATGGCCCCACGTATCGGCTGGTGGTTTAAGACATATGCTGTATCTGGGCATCTGAGAGGAGGGCTCCTCTCTCAAGGTGTTGTCACCAGCTAGTGACCTCACGTTTCTATGAAGCCACCCGCTTCTGAGTAGTGAGGCATATAGTAAAAACAGATGTGGCTGGAGTAAGAGGCACCTGACAACTAGAGAACGGGTCCAATTCTCAAGGTGTCAGCCTGATTATTAAGGAAACCCTCTCCATTGAATGCCCCTGGGTGGGGGAGGGGGCGGTTAGTCTACATATATATTCACAGGCTGCCAATTCCAGTAGGTCCATACGGCTATCCTTGTTATTGGTCTTTCGGTCTTGAACTTTTCAGGTCTTTGACCAACTATTTTAGGTATTATCCATAAATCAGTGTGGATTCATGAGTAAGGCCAAAGGTGAAACCAAAGTTTCACCCATTGGGAGGATTTTCTTTTGCTTTCTTTTTTTTTTTTTCATTGTGGTAAAATATACTTAACACAAAATGTACCACTTTAATCATCATCAGCGTGCGCTCTGTGATATTAAGTACGTTCATGATGTTGTGCAACCCTCACCACCATCCATCTCCAGAAAACCTTCAGCATCCCTAACTGAAACTTCGTACCCATTGAACAATAAGTCCCATTTCCTCAGCACCCCCAGCCCTGGCAACCACTCTGGTACTTTTGGTCTAGATTTGACTGTTCCAGGTACCCCACGTAAATGGAATCGTACAATGTCTGTCCTGTGTCACTACTGATTTTTAGTGCTGGACCAGAGTGGGGAAGGTTAGTGCCATGCTGTGGACACTCAAGGGTAAAGCAGGCCCAAGGAATTTCCTCCTCTGTGAAGTGAAACGCCACATGAGTCCACAGGTGTGGGCTGGGGTGGAGGAAGCCGAACAGTGAAACCAAGTGCCATGGAGATCTGAGCCACCGGCTCATCAATTTACTTGTCCCTTCCAGGCCCACTGACGTATATACCATTTCCATTTGAGAGTGGAATTCTGCTATACATTTCACAATAGCTCGTTCATAAGCCCAGCTAAGGTCTCACACTCACGTGGTACCTGTGGTCAAGGAGCCCGATTGCAGGATACAAAGTGCGTATCAAATGGAGAGTAGTTGATTCAACTCTGACACTCTAGGGGTCTCCATTGCCCTTCTGCTAGCTGGTGTGCCCAAGCATCGTAAGGCATCCGTATCTCAAAGTATTGTGCCTTTTGTGACGTGAGGCCAAGGTGGCAAGGCAGTTTGTACTGAAGCCTGGTTGCTACAAAGTTCCCTCTTGCTATGAACTGCTTTCAAAACTATAAGCCTTATGGGTTTACACACAGTAACTGGTCCCAAAACCTTTGTAACTTTTTATTCATGCTGGCATCGATTTATCCCTAAATACAGCTCGGAGGTAACACAATGAAAATCTCCTACTATCCTTGCTAGGTGAAAGCAAATGGCTTCTGATTGTGTTTGCTGATGGAATTAAAAATAAACCATTTAGGGGCACCTGGGTGGCTCAGTCGGTTAAGCGTCCGACTTCAGCTCAGGTCACGATCTCACGGTCCGTGAGTTCGAGCCCCGAGTCGGGCTCTGGGCTGATGGCTCAGAGCCTGGAGCCTGCTTCCGATTCTGTGTCTCCCTCTCTCTCTGCCCCTCCCCCGTTCATGCTCTGTCTCTCTCTGTTTCAAAAATAAATAAACGTTAAAAAAAATTAAATTAAAATAAATAAATAAATAAATAAACCATTTACTTGGTTAATAACCCCCTAACAGGTGCCCAAGCCTGTATTGATTTATTCTAGTAAGGACAGTATTCCTGGAAGAGCACGTATCAACACCTAATTCTTTTGAAGATAAGCCACTAACATTTCCCAAAGTCTTCTGGCTTCTGCTCCGGCAAACAGGAAAGAAACACCGAATGACCAAACGTCCCGGTTCCTTCCTCTTGCTCGTCACTGTTGTCCCGGTATCCCATCCAATTTCGTATTTGACCCGGGTGTTTCATTTTCTGAAGAAATATCATCAAGAGTAGACTCAGCATAAGCCAGAATGATCGTCCTCAGTCTTGCACTTCGGGTTTGTGAATGTTCTCATCTAATAGTGTGTAAGATGCATGTACCGTTCCGGCTTGAAAAGTGATGAACCGTGAAAGCTAACCAGTGGCCCATCTCATTTTCCCCGGCCTTTTTCTGATGCCATCTCGCCAGCTTCTCCCTTTCAAGGACAGTATGCAGAACCATCAGTTACATCATCGAGTGCGCTCAGACACGGGTGGCTAGCGACAGCTTACTCCTTATGGTCTGTGGTCGTGGCGGGAAAAGTATTCAAAGCTCCCGCCAGCCACCAGTCAGTTTAAGATGCATGAGGCCACCAGTCAGCAGGTCAGCGGGGAAAGTGGGACATTCTAGTTTAGGTTTATGTGCAATATGTGCAGAAAATGAAGGCTGAGGAATTCAGGCCTGGAGCTCTTCGTGTGTAGCTTAAATAGTCTTGCTACTCAGAATGATCATTTATTGTATGGTGCAAATCTACAACTACTTAGTCATTTATTTTATTTTTGGTAACTATTTTGCAATAAATCCTTTTGGTGGCAATGAATTTTAAGAAGGAAATGCATATTTAATGAAAAGTACTGTCTTTCCCTTTCTCAAGATAGTTAGTAATGAACATGTAGGTTACCCAAAATATTTGTCAATATTTACCAGCCATCACGGGCCTGAGAAATATCACGGACAACATGAAAATCAGACACATGAATCTGCTAAGGAAGCATCGGCAATCATTTCAAAAGTTTGAAGACAACATTTTAACAGGTACAATACCCATTCACATATCATTCTATGAAACATGACTTTTCTATTCAAATGACTTTTCTTTTAAATTAATTTCTTTCATTTTATTTCAAGTTTTCTTGTGCACATACGTTGATTCCATCAATGCCTAAATGATGCCAGTTTCACATGGTGTTACCAGATACTTTAAATAGAAAATAAGTCTACTCCAATAATGGTCCAATTTTTTTCACCAACTGTATGCATGAAATCAGAATAAATTTTTTGGAAGCTCAATTCTGTCAAAAGAGAACATTTGACATTATTTAAAGGCTATCATAAATTGTTTTATTTTTTTCTGGTGATTATATAAATACCAATAAATAATATCCACGCTAAATTAAGAAACCTCTGGATGTTTCTAGAATTCTTGAATACATTATGATGCCCATATAATCCATAATTTCAAACAAGCTGTGGTATCCTGTAGACCTGGGGAATTTGCTTGGATTATTTGTGTATTATTGAGTATATTTGACATATAACATTGTATACATTTAAGGTGTACAAAATGTCATTTTGATACATTTATATCTTGTAATACCATAGCCTTTGTTCTATATTATCCCATTCCATAATCATGGTACAGTATTGTTGTCCATATTCTTTAAACAGTGCATTCCATCACTGTGGCTTAGTCACTACTTGTTGAAGTTTGTGCCCTTAAACAACATCAATCTTCTTTCCACCCCCAACTTATATCATTTATTCGATGTTTCCTCCCTCTGTCAAATCTCTTCTTTTGGATTTCCTTTTTTTTTTTTTTTTTTTTTTTTTTTAATTTGAGAGAGAGAGACAGAGAGAGAGCGTGCTTGTGAACATGATCCGGGGTGGGGGCAGTGGGGGGCAGGGGAGAGAGAGAATCCTAAGCAGGCTCCACACTCAGTGTGGAGTCCAACAAGGGGCTGGATCCTGCGACCCTGGGATCATGACCTAAGCCAAAATCAAGAGTTGGATGACCACCCGACTGAACCACCCAGTCGCCCCTCTTCTTTCGGATTTCCTACTTTTAATCTCCTGGGATCATTCTTTTATTTTATTATTTTTTCTCCCTAGAGTTATGAGGATGGCTGAACACATGATCCCCAACACTAGACAGGTAAGATTGACAGCAGGTTGTTTTTTTTTTAATGTTTATCTGTTTTTGAGAGAGAGAGCAAGCACGTGAGCGAGCGAGGGAGGGGCAGAGAGAGAGACACAGAAGGTCTGAGGCAGGCTCCGAGCTGGCAGAAGAGAGCCCGAGGGAGCAGGGCTCGAGCTCAGGAACCATGAGATCATGACCTGAGCCAAAGTCTGGTGCGTAACTGACTGAGCCACCCAGGCATCCCAATAGTGGTTTAATAGTCACTTACACTCACAGCGTAGGGGAGAAGGACCCCGCATGCCATGGAGGGTCATTTGGGAACAAAGTGAACAAGTAGGGGCTAAGGGACATAGGCTTTGAAGTAACAAGAAGGTCAGGTGTTCTCTGATCCTCCTGGGAGGATGTGATTGTCCTGTTTGAATAATTTCCTCAGGCTGGTGGGGAACTGGAACTCTCCACTGCTCAGAGAAAAGCAGACACTATGCCTGGTCCCCACGGTAAGGAGGGTTGTTTGGCTAAGGGACCTTGTCCATGGGATCACAATGGGGAAGAGAACTCGAGGCTAGCCGTGTGAGAGCCTCCTGCTTTTACCAGACGCCATGACCATGGGGAACTGTTTACGGGCTGAGTTTCACATCCTTGTTTGTTAAATGGGGATAATACTATCAATGCCCTTTGGTCCTCACTTTGATGGAATAAGAGGTCCAGCGTGCTGTAAATGCAGTGAAGTAACTGGCTGAGCAACAGGTCTGTAGTTCATTCCCTTCATGACTTGGGAGAGACACCAGGAAAGGAAGAAGGTGATCCAGTCAGATACCTTTATAAACATTTAATGACAGACCTCCTAGCAAACAATCTAATGATATGGCTGGCAGGGAAGTCTCGCCCTTGGAATGCTTTTGGAAGGATGTACTTGGTTGTCTAGGATTGCTGATGGTGAATAAACCTTTAGTCTATGGCTCCATGGGGCACGGGTGCCTGGAGGTGTCATGTAAGTTACGTAACCATCTAAATAGAAAATGGAGATGTGTCATGACTTAGATGGCTCCTTATGTGTCAGTGTTGTCACAGCACACATCCCTTGATGGCTTCATGTGTTGAAAGGTAGACAATGCAGGACCACCAGATATCTGAGGAAAACCTGTAATATGATAGAGACCTAACTAAGGAAATGAGAAAGAAGAAGAAGGAGGAGGAGGAGGAGGAGGAGGAGGAGGAGGAGGAGGAGGAGAAGGAGAAGGAGAAGAAGAAAAACCCAGAAAAGACAGAGACAATGCAGGGAAAAGGAAACTTCAACACAATAACCTTACTGCCCTCTTGGAGATAAGACTCAAGAGTCTGGAGGCTGCTTCAGATTCTGTGTCTCCCTCTCTCTCTGCCCTTCTCCCACTCACGCTCTGTCTCTATCTCCAAAACAAATAAACATAGAAAGAAAGAAAGAAAGAAAGAAAGAAAGAAAGAAAGAAGGAAAGAAAAAGTGTTCTACCCTGCTGAAAAGAAAACCATCAGCCCCAAATGGCATCTCTTAAGTCAAGTCACCGAATCTGAACCTAATACCTAATTGCAGTTTCAACCTCCCCCAAATGTAGTCTTAATTGGTCAGTCAGGAATTTTCTGATCAGCATCTATGAGGAATCTATCACAGATGCCTTCTCCACCCACTCAGAACAAGATGAGGTAATCTACCTAATAAGACCCTTGCCCTTTCCCCTAAGGAAAGGTGACCTTGCCTCAACCGACCCTTTCTTTTCCTTTGCTAATAACTTCGTGCCCCACCCTCCTTCCTATAAAAACCTTCTAGGTGGGATGCTGCCGGTCTAGTTCCTGAATCATTCATGAATCATTTAATAAAGTCAGTTAGATCTTTACATATTTACTTGGCTAGATTGCTTTTACAACCCTCCCCCTCCCAAAAAGGAATATTTAGAGACCACCGTAAGATCAGAAATGGAAAACTCAGTAGATGGCCTTGAAGATAAAGTTGAGAAATCTCCCAGTGAGGATAGTGAAAAGACAAAGAGATAGTGAATCGGGGAGAAAAAATAACATCCAGAATGCTCTTTGCCTGCACCCTGCCTTGACCTTTCCACGTGGTCCCCTGAGGCACGGCCAGGTACTTACTTCAGGACCTGCAAGTAATAAACTTCTCTCTGGCTTTACTTAACACATGTTAATTTCACAAAGTCACAAGTGTCTGTGAAACGTCCAAAGTCCACCCAAAAGTTTCTGAACTTTTCTGAGACACCTGGGTTTTGAATTCCTGCCCCTGCTGCTGTTTTACAGAAAGTGGCTGTCACTTTATTTCCAGCCTAGTGTCCATTCAAATGTGGAATTCATGTTGGAGTACCTTTTTCTTTTTTTCTTTATTTTTACCCAAACTATTCACTTAAAGCTTTACCTACAAGATAGCCCTTTTAATCAAAGGATTTAGAAAAGAGAGAGGATATTTTTGCATAAATGCGAACCACTTAAAATGGAGTATTAGATTTCCCTATTTTTAGCAGTCCTACTGAACACTGTGCAATATTCTGTGGCCACCTTCTGCTCGTCTCTCCCCCTCTTCTCTTCTCAGGTCTCCTCGTCCCCTAGTTTCCCATAATCACATATAAACACAGCACTTGTAAACATTCCGTGCTACTTAAATTTGTACACGAGAAATGGAATGAGCTTAGACCCTCCCTGAGAGTCCATTGTTTACATTCAAAATATTTTGCTTTGGTTGAGGTATTTCAGAGTTCACGCATTCAAAAAGATGCCTGGCTACGCTCCAATCCCTAGAAAATCCATAGACTAGTCTATACTGTCCAACTTGTTTTCTCGGTTGTAGAGAGAGAAAGTTGGTTTTCTGTCTAAAATCTGACCAAGGACTCTAATGGCCTGGATCATTAAGTAGGATCTCTTGGAATAACCACTGAAGGTTTAAAAATTGAATTAGCATACCTGGCCTCATCTATATTTTGTTATGTCCAGATTTCTCCTGGTCATATGGAGTCAGAAGGTCAAACACTGATCATAGTTTTCTTAACAGTGAAGTAATGAATAATGATCAGCCTTAACGTCTCACTTCGGTACTGGAAATTCACTTCTCAGTGTTATTTGTGCACTAAGAAGTAATTGCCTTTTACTGATCACCTATGATAACCAGGCACTTTAATAATATAGATTATCTCTAATCCTTGCAACAACCATAGACAGGTTGCAGATGAGAAGATGGAGCTTTTTTCTACGTAGGTTATGCAAATTGCCCAAGGTCATACAGCTAGCTTGGCAAAAGTGGGATTTGAACTCAACTGTATACGATTCCGATATCCCCACTCTTACCTTCGTACCATGTTGCCTCTTGTATACCCTGTAAACATTTCTTCCTATTAAATTAGGGTTAAGTTCTAGAAAGGCAGACTCTAATGTTGACACTCTGTGTCCAGGTATGAGAAAGAAACCATAAGTAACCTCTTGAACACCTTCTGACTGCACACCTTAGGTCACTGTATTATGGTTCTAGATTTATAGGTCTATCCCTTCCTCTGGAGAATAAGTTTCCAGGGGTCTTGCCATTCTGTGTATTGCTAATGTCTCCTACAGTACCTATTCCAGTGCCTGGCACATAATGGGCACTCAATAAATGTCTGATGAAAGAATGAATGAGATACTGTCCGTGGTATTGGGGACACTGCGTTTCCCACAGCCCACCTGGATGAACACCTGCTCATCTTTCTTGAATCAGTGCCATCATCTCGTCTGTAGAGTCCTCTTTGTAACTTGGTCCAGTCCCTCCACCCAAGACTCTCTCCCTTGTGCTTACACCATAGCCTGAACGGTTGTCTCTTACAAATTATGGCTCTTTAATGCAACCATTGCCCGGCAGATCCCTCTCTCCCACTAGTCTGAATATCCTTGAGGACAGAGACCATGTTTTTCTGTGTTATTAACTCTGCTGCCTTGGGAAGTACCTGGTTCTATGAAGTACCTATGTCTGATGAATTAATCATATACCCCAATCTGTTGAGTTTAACTCATCAGAGGATCCCAAGAAGAGAGCATGATAAGGGTCACGTTAATGCTCTGAGTAGAATAGGGAACTTGTCAAGGGATTGCACAGGTCTCTCCTTATCATCTTTTTTTTAGGGCAATGACCATGTCCTTTTATGTTTTCCTATAGCTGGTGGCTAGTACAGTGCCTAGCACATAGTAGGCATTTAATTAAGCTTTGATGAATGGAAGGAGGAATGAATGAGCATAAAAGCAAAACATACCAGCCAATGTCGAATTTCAAACCTGATGGATCTGAAGCAGCCTCACAAATCATCTGCCACCAGCCTGAAGCCACATAACCCCCAAATCACCGCACAATGTAGCATTTACATGCAGGCCGCCTTTGGGGCTATGGAGGTTGTGGGCTGGTCCTGAGTAAACACAGGCTGCACTGAAGAACCATTGTGGGCACTGGTAGTTCTTTCAAGTTCCTCTGGGGTCTGAAGTTGATTTGCAGCTGGAGGCAAGTCCCTGCCAAGCCCCCCCCCCCCCCCGACATTTTTGGCAATTGAATTATTAACTAAAAGAAAATCATCCAGGGTGTAGCCGTTAGCACTGGGCTGCCGATGCTAGGGAATTTTTATTTTGTTTACTCAGAGTGTTTGCACCTAATCTAATGAAAAGTAGGAATGAGCCCACAGAAAGCAATTCAGAAGCCCTGGCCCCAGAGGAAGACAGTCTTTGGACTTGGCAGGAAGGCCATTCCAGGCGGCCAAGGAGGCGGCTGCAGGGCTACCCCTCAGGGTGAGACTTGTTCCCAGGGGAGTATTACCCACAGGTTGCTGCTGTGCTGGGTTTTCAGGGACCCTGGGAGGGCTCCAGAGCTCCAATCTCCTAAATATCTCCGGGAGTCCCTGGTTTGAATCCTGCAGCTTTCACGGAAGACTGATCCTTATTGAGATGCACATGCCACTGAGAGGGACAACTCGGGAAAGGATTCGGCAGAACTGAGTTTAAGTTTGACTTTTGCAACTTCATATCCATCCTGGAGACATCACTTTACATCTTCCGTCTCAGTTTGTTTACCTATAAAATAGACATGATAAGACCATCTGACGTACAGGGTTTTTAGATCGGGATACTTGGTAAATCAAAAAACTTTCTACAGATAAAATGATTATCCATAATAATTGCTAATAATATGTGGTACTTTAGCACATTGCCTTGCTCTGCAAACTACTTGAGGGCAAAGGCTGTGACTTCCTTTACACCTGCAGCTTCTAGCTCAGTACATGGCACAGAAAGTGCCCAATAAAGGGTAGGAGAGTTGAGCAAGGACAAATTTGTGGTAGCAGGAAGGCTAAATATACTCCAATCTCCCGTCATGTCTGACATCAAGAGCCTCACTTCCTTAAAGATCACAGAGGAACTGCTGAACCACACCCTCTTGCTCTGGGAAAGCGGGGCATCTCTTGGTCAAATTTCCAGTGTGACCCCCAGCCATTAAACAAGACGACTGCTATTCTGGGGGCCTTTCGTCCTAGACCTCCTCCAGATAGTCTGCGTGTTATCAATAGACTCTTTTGGAACCACTGGTAAGCCTGTACTTGTTGAGCTATGCACCCAAACCTTTGTTTCCACAAGAACAGTCATCAAATACATGGAACAGGGGGACAAGCCAGGAAAAACTTGGTCTAATGATGTGACGTGTTAAACATCTCGCATCTTAGCCCATACGTTGATTCTGCGTCTTACCGAAGTGTAGCAAAGGCATGGATATTTTAACATTTGCTTCAAAAAATGGTGTGACAGAAGGGCCCAAGATGCCTAGCCATCAGAAGGCTGGATTCCCCTCTTAGTCTGCCATCGACTTGCTGGGTTAATTATTCCGTTGCCCTGCATTTGTTGTTCAGTGAACCCCAGCAAGGGAGAGATGACTGGGTCCAGTGGCCTCTTTCCTCATGCATGGTGGTTCTTTGTGTCTGGAGTGCCTCCTGTTGGCCAGGCTGGAGCCTCTATCCCCACACTCCCAAAGTTGTCAGATTGTGGGACCAAATGTTGGCCCTGCTGGAAAGAGTTGGCATGGAGTTGTCTTGGTCCTGTCACACAAGGCTGTCTGGAAGGGCGAGGAGACTTCAACAAGAGGACAGAGGTTTGTGTAAGCTGTCCAAGAGCTGAGAAAAGAGCTATGAGCGATCCCCAAAGAGAGAGGCCTCCACAGGGACATGGGAGCCAAAACAGGAGGAGAGAAGACAATGCCAAGCAAGACTGTGTATTTGATTAAGTGTCTAGTGTCACTTTCTGAAACAAAACTAGTTGTAAATTTAAGTGTGGTGGGACCTTTACCTTAAAGTGGAAAACAAATCATGGACCCACAGGGAGTTGAGGGACAGGGACAATTATCTCCATTAAATAATGTTCAGAGGAACAGCGGGAGGTAAAAACAAACGTGCTTTTATCGCAATCCATATATTCCTTTTGTTCAACATACCAACTCATCTTCTTTCAATATTTGTTATTCATCTGAGGCTTCAGTCTGAAGATGTGTGTCAAGCTGTGTGCAAATATTGTCTCATTTTAATATCATGTAACAGAAGCTAAAACCACTCATTGCCGAGTTAGCAAATCAACAATAACTAAGTCATCCACAAATGACAGTATAGATACATTTATAGGAAAACACACGAGACGGTTTTCCAGGCACATAACTAGAATTGACTTGCACCCACACAGCGAGTCAGCAAAAGGAGAGGGATTAATTTTGTGTCTCTCTTACTTTCTACAGTGGGTAGCAGAGTGCCGAACAGAGAAACAAAAGCGTTCTGCCCCTCGGTAGTACTATGACCACGAGCAAATTAATGAGCTTCTATTCATTCACTCACTCACTCACTCATCCAATGAACAAGTGATAGGAAAACAAGAAGTCAAGAAGCAGTCTCAAGGAACATTCCAGTTGGAGGAGGTTGACTGCCAAAGTCTAGGGATGAAGCTGGATTGGGATTAAGAGGGGACAGCCACAGCGTGCGAGATGCCGCGTAGGTACATAGCCCCACCAGACATTGACTTAATGCCAGACTAAACCCTGCAGAAAAACATCCCTGCTCTGAGAAGGTTTGCATTATTTACATCTTAGATCGCTAGTCACGCACTGTTTACCTTCTATGCCATCCATGAAAAGGTGGCCAAGCTTGCTTTAATTTATTAGAAAGGGTAGGAAAACCTTTGGGAGAATAACTAGAAGCCCACTGTTTTTCATTATATTATATTTTAGGACAGCACATTTTCTTGTCTACTGACTTTTAAGAGGGCCCTGCAAAATAGTCTGTGTATGAAGAAATGAGCGGATAAAAGAATTGTTCTGTAGCTATTTGGACTTGGTTTTAAGGAACTTCATCTTCATTCAGATGAAAAAACAAAACAATTCTTAACTTCAGCTTCCAGGTCCCACAAAAATGCACAATGTTTGCTTACAAAGCAAAAGGGAAAAACAGATGGAAAGAATGACTCAGTATTCAGAGGAAAAGATTCTGTTATCAGTGAACAGATTATACGGATTGATTAGCTGGTGATATTGACCAAATTACTGAGGAAAAAATGGAGGAGGAGGAGGAGGATGTTTTGAAATGCTACAGAGAAAAAGTTACTGTAAACACCGTATGTTAAGGGCGCCTGGCTGTTGCAGTGGGTGGGGCATGAGGCTCTTGGTCTCAGGGCTGTAAGGTGGAGGCCCACACTGGGGGCACACATTACTTAAAAAATAAAATCTTAAAAAACATAAACACAGTATGTTAAATATAGTCCCCAAATGCCAAAGAAGTTGTCTGGAAAAGTGACGCTCCCTTACCTAAAGGTTTTCTGTTCTGACTACAAAATGCCCTTTCCACCAGTATAGCTACTCATTTTTCAAATGTTTAATTATGCAACTCGAAACAAATTCATTCACCTTATAACATAATGAAAATGTTATATAAAATCCGAGGTACCCTTTGACTACTAATCATGTCAAAAGGCAAACCTTTACTACCCTCCCTGTCCATCATTCTGAGTTTGGTGGGTATTATTCCAAAAAAGAATGAGGAAGATCTGTATGTTTTAATATGGAAGCCTGTGCCATACTTGTTGAGAAAACAAAGACATTTACTGAGTACAGTTATGATATCACTCGTGTAATAAGTTAAAATATACTCAATACCAATAGCACCTATGCCTATTGATCTATAGCATACCTATCTATCTGTATTTATAGCTATGATATCTACCTCTATCTCTGGGACATAAACAGGAAATGTTTAAGGGAGTTTTCATTTCTGGTAATGGTGAAATAAGTTAGATTAGTCTCTTTCTGAAGCACAAGAACAGTTTAAAAACTTGCATAAAATTTGGTAATGGCTACTCAAAGGCATCACACAGCTAATAACATAGCAAATAACTGAACTGAATAAATAAATTAACTGGGGAGAAGGAACAACTCTTTCTTTTCTTTTTTTAATGTTTATTTTGAGAGAGAGAGAGAGAGGCAGAGCACGAGCAGGGGAGGGGCAGAGAGAGAGGGAGACACAGAATCCGAAGCAGGCTCCAGGCTCTGACCAGTCAGCACAGAGCCTGATGCGGGGCTCGAACTCACAAACTGAGAGATCACGACCCGAGCCGAAGTTGGACGCTTAACCGACTGAACCACCCAGGCCCCCAAGGAACAACTCGTTCTTGCAGAAGAATGTCAATAATAAATGTAAAAGGAGTGAGGGAGGAGAAAAACCACCATCACAGTTAGAACACCACAGTCACACTAGCTGCAAGAATATCTGCCCATAAATACTATAATTAGTTGGCAAACGTTTCAGGAGAAAAACAATATTTGCATATCTTCATAGTATGTCTCCACAAGATATGTATTAACTCCAAAGGGAAATGTCACTATACAGTGGAGAAACCTGGCCAACACCACCCGCACCAAATGATCAGCTCTAACGTCACCTCGGTAAGACTTAGTTTAAAAAAATTTTTTTAAAGAGAGCATGAGCAGGGAAGGGGCAGAGAGAGAGAGGCACAGAATCTAAGGCAGGCTCCAGGCTCTGAGGTGTCAGCACAGATCCCAACTCGGAGCTCGAACCCACGAACCACGAGATCGTGACCGAAGCCAAAGTCAGATGCTTAAACGACTGGGTGCCCCTAACGTCACCCCAATAAGACTTATTGACACGAACGCTCTTCTGCCATGCGCTGAGGAGGAACCACAGGCTTTGTTGTGTTCTTCCCCAAAACTACGACTTCAATAGAATCACGAGAAGGTATCAGACAAACACAAATTGACGAATGTTCTCAAAAATACCTGATCGGTACTCTTCAAAAAGTATGAAGGTCATGAAAGAGTGGAGGTGACTGAGGAACTGTCACAGTTTGGAGGGCACCGATGAGGCAGGTCGAGGAAATGCAACGTGAGGCCCTGCATTTGATGCTGGAACAGAAGAAGGACATCAGTGAAAAACTGGTGAAATCTGAATAAAGCTGCAGTTCAGTTAATAGTAAGGTAGCAGCGGTAATTTCTTAGTTTTGATAATTGCCCCCTGGTTGTGTAAGATGTCAGCATTAAAGGGAAAGATGTAACAACTCTGTCCTATCTTTGCAACCCTTCAGAAGTCTAAAAATCACTTTAAAAAATGTAAAATCACTATAAAATGTGAAGAGTCAGCTGTGAGAGAAAAAAAAAAAACTAAAAAAGATTTTGAAAATACAACACATAGCTGTTGGAATTTGCAAAAACCCAAACAGATGGGTTGAATAACAGACTGGACACGGCCAAAGAATCATTAGAGAACCGAAGGTCAAGCTGAGAGTATCTCTTGGGACACAGCACAGTGAGATAAAAGATAGAAAATATTGGGTGGGGGGGTGGAGATCAATCTTGTATTGCCTCATATGGCGAACAGACCCAGAAGTCCCACGGTGTGTCTAATAGGATCCTAGGAAGAGACAATGGAGAGTGACATCAGTGAGTGGTGGAATAGGAGTTTCTACCTCCTTCTCCCAAAGAACATAAACATTGGCCATCAGCCATGGATGGGAGTGCAGAAGTCCGGCACCGTTGGAGGAAAAAATACATATTTGGGATTAGATGCGCTGGAGAGGGTAAGAGGAACAGCTTCACTTCACCTGTGTCGCCCACATGTCTCCTACGGGGGCACAGCTCAGTGCAAGAGAAAACTTCCCAGCCGGTGATTTCTCCCATGGGAGAGAGTGAGAGCGTGTGAGCGGCTGTGGAGAGGCCGCTCCTTTCCTGCTCCGTCCAGAATCCCGAGGCCTGCTCTACAGCTCGGGTCGGTGGGGGACAAAGAGGCTGGCACAACAGCAGGCGGGACATTCCACGGCACAGAACCCACTGGCTGCCTCGCGGACTCCGCTGGGGAGGCTGCCCACACGTTGCTGGGGATGACTCACTTGTGGATCCCCCCACCTGGGCTGTAGGTATCCTCCCGGCCCTACCCCCACTCCACATACCGCCCCCCTCCAGACCAGCACCCCACGGCTTCCTCCCTATGTGCACCCCCAGGGGCGGTCAGTGCGAGCCTTCGTGAATGGCTAGCGAAAGCCAGGCCGGCCAGATGACTTTTGCATTCGGTGAGGAAAGCTTGATGACCCTTAGCGCTTTGCCACTTTGCTAGAATTGATGTGCTAACACTAATAGGATTTTCACGCCTGTGTGTGTAAGTGAGCCTGCCTTCTGCTTAGTGGCTACTGTTTTGCTGTCTACGTGGGTCTAACTTTCGTGACAAGATTCTTCGAAACTCGCAACATAAGTTAGTGTTCCATGGTTTCTGGGCTCTGGAATATTTTCTATAAGATAGCATTTTTCTCTTCCCTGGAGTTTTTTGCAAAACCTGTCTGTAACATCATTTGATACATTTGGGAAGTTTCCTAGATTTTTCCATTTCTCACGTGGTTAGTTGCCTTTTTATGTTTTCTACATTTCCTTTACTTTTTTTTTTTTTGAAGTTTACAATTTATTTTTGAAATTTACAACTTTAGAGAAAAATGACTATTTTCATCTGAGGTTTCAAATTTATTAGTGCAAAATTATTCCTGGTATTATCTATTGTTTTTCTCATAAAATGTCTGTAATGTTTTTACGTGCACTTTCTCCCTTAAAAAAATTTTTTTTATGTTTATTTAGTTTTGAGAGACAGAGAGAGACTGAGTGCAAGTGGGTGAGGGGCAGAGAGAGAGGGAGACACAGAGTCCCAAGCAGGCTCCAGGCTCTGAGCTGTCAGCACAGAGCCCAATGTGGGGCTTGAACCCGCGAACCGTGGGATCATGTCCCGAGCCGAAGTCGCATGCCCAACCAACTGAGTCACCCAGGCATCCCCACCTCCCTTTTTGACTTGATCAATATTATCAGGAGTTAACTATTTTACTAATTTTCTCAAAAAAACCACATTCTGGTTCTCTTCAACTCTATTTTTCTCCCTGTGATGAATTTCTGACTTTTTTTTTAATTAAGAGACTTTAATATTTTAGAGCGCTTTTGTTTACAGAAAAATTGAGCAGACGGCACAGAGTTCACATATATTTTCTATCTCCTGCCCAACCCCACCCCACCCCAGGCCATTCCCTCACAATTTCCCCCATTCTGAACATCTTGCATCACTGTGGTACATTTGTTACCACCGATGAACCAATGCATTATGATTAACTAAAGTCTATAGGTTACATTAGGGTTTAGTCTTTTTTTTTTTTTTTTTTCCAATTGGGGTATGGTTGACACACAAGTTACATTAGTTTCAGGTGTGCGACACGGTGATTGGGCAAGTCTATACTTTGTGCTGTGCTCACCGTGAGTGTGGCTACCCTCTGTCACCACACAACGCTGTATTCCCTATACTGTAACCTTCCCTGCCATGACTTACTCATTCTATAATTGGAAGCCTGTACCTCCCATTCCCTTTCACTTATCTTGCCCATCCCCCCACCCTCCCCTCTGGCAACCACCTATTTGTTCTCTTTATTTACGTGTCTGTTTCTGCTCTTTGGCTTGTTTATTTTGTTTAGATTCCACATATAAGTGAGACCGTTTGGTATTTGTCCTTCTGTGTCTGACTTACATCACTTAGCATAATAAAGGTGTCTCTCTTTGTACTGTGTAGTTCTAAGGGTTTGACAAATGGATGACATGTGTCCGCCATTACAGTACCGTACGGAATCATTTCACTGCGCTAAAAATCCCCTGTGCTCCCCCGCACTCCTGACAACCATTGATCTTTTAACTGTCTTTATACTTTTGCGTTTCCCAGAATGTTATGTACTTGAAGTCTTATAGTACGTAAGCTATACTTATGTATAGTAAGTTTGGTTTCTTGCACTTACCAATAGACAGTAAAGATTCTTTGATGTCTCCTCATGTCATTTGTTGTTATGCTAATAATATCCCATTGAAGAGATGTAACACAGTACCATTCATTCATCTACTGAAGTATATCTTCATTGCTTCCAAGTTTGGGCAATAATGAATAATTATGCAGGTTTTTGTGTGGACATACACTTTTGACTCGTTGCGGTAAATACCAAAGAGTAGAATTGCTGGGTCATATGGTAAGAGTATGTTTAGTTTTATAAGAAACTGCTAACCTGGGGTCGCCAGGCTCAGTCGGTTAAGTGTCCGACTTCGGCTCAGGTCATGATCTCACGGTTCATGAGTTCAGGCCCCACGTTGGGCTCGGTGCGGACAGCTCAGGGCCTGGAGCTCACTTCAGATTCTGGGTCTCCCTCTCTCTCTGCCCCTCCCCTACTCATGCTCTGTCTCTCAAAAATAAACATTAAAAAAAAAAACAAAACCCTGCTAACCTGTCTTCGAAGTGGCTTTACCACTTTACGTTCCCAACAGTTCCTGTTGCTCTGCATCTCCATTAGCCTTTAACCATTCTACTAGGTATACAGTGGTATTTCATTGTTGTTTTAATTTGCAATTCCTGTACGGCATATGATGTTGAGTGTCTTTTCATAAGCTTATTTGCCTTCTGCATGTAGTCTCTGGTGAAGTGTCTGTTCAGATCTTTTGCACATTTTTATTTTTTATTTATTTATTTAAAAAAAAATTTTTTTTAACGTTTATTTATTTTTGAGACAGAGAGAGACAGAGCATGAATGGGGGAGGGTCAGAGAGGGAGACACAGAATCTGAAACAGGCTCCAGGCTCTGAGCTGTCAGCACAGAGCCCGACGCGGGGCTCGAACTCACGGACCGCCAGATCATGACCTGAGCCGAAGTCGGACGCCCAACCGACTGAGCCACCCAGGCGTCCCTTTTGCACATTTTTAAATTGGATTGTTTTCTTACTGAATTTTAAAAGTTCTTTGTATATTTTGGTTACAAGTTCTTTATCAGATGTGTTTTTTTGCAAATATATTCTCCTAACCTGTGATTTGTCCTTTGTCGTCTTAAACTTCCTTCATTTTTACTAGTTTTTTCTTCAACATAATTTTTCTTTAAGTTTTATGTATTTAATTGCTACACCCAACATGGGGCTCAAACTCGTGACCCCGAGATCAAGAGTCACATGCTCTTCTGACGGAGTCATCCAGGAGCCCCTCTTCAATGTACTTTAGGTTTGTGTACTTTTTCTAGTTTCTTCTGCTTTGTTTTAGTTGTTTTGTTTTTTACTTAATGATTTAATGATAATAACATTTCCTCTACCTACTGCATCGGCTGATACCCACAAGTATGCATCCATATTACTTCATTTTGTTTAGTTCTAAATATTTTTATTTCAAGTTTTATTTCATCCCTCAACCATGATTGATTCAAATCTGCCTGTTAGGTCTTCAATTTATGGTTATGTTTTGTCATTTGTCTAATTTTATTGTACCATGGTCAGTGAATAGTTTTTGGTCAGTAGGGTTTTTTAAAGAATTTCAAACAACATCCTTGATGTCCTACTATGATTAATTTTGGGCAGGGATATCATGTTGCACAACTCTAGGGGTACTAATTATGTCCTCATTTATGTGACTAATGCCCCTTATGGTAGCATAGTATGGAGGCTTTGTAGCTGTCCGTGGTGGCCTTTCCTGATTAAGGGAACATTTTGTGTATTTGAAAAAATGTGCATCTCAGTCACATTTGTCAATTTTTGTGATGTGTAATTTAAAGCTCTGTTGTTAACGGAATAACATTGAGAGTCCAGAAATAAACCTATACATCTGTGGTCTGCTGATATTCAAAAGGGTGCCAAGACCATTCAATGGGGAAAAGAACAGTCTTTTCAAGAAACGATGTTGGGATAACTGGATGTCAAGATGAAAAAGAATGAAGTTGGACCCTTACCTCATGTCATGTGCAAAAATTAACTCAAAATAGATCAAAGATCCAAATGTAAAAGCTAAAAACTCTTAGAAGAAAACATAGAGATAAATCTTCATGACCTTGGATTTGACAAAAGATTCTTAAAATATGATACCAAAAGCACCTACAACAAAAGAAAACAGGACAGCTACCTTGATTAGAAATGAGCAGGGGTGCCTGTGGATTAAGCGTCTGACTTCGGCTCAGGTCATGATCTTGCAGTCCGTGAGCTTGAGCCGCATATTGGGCTCTGTGCTGACAGCTCAGAACCTAGAGCCTGCCTTGGATTCTGTGTCTCCCTCTCTCTGTGCCCCTCCCCTGCTTGTGCTCTGTCTCTCTCTGTCTGTCTGTCTGTCTCTCTCCCAAAAAGAAATAAACATTAAAAAAAAAAAAAAAAGAAAAAAATGAGCAAAGGGTATAAATAGACATTTCTCCAAGGAAGATATAAAAAACCAGTAAGTGCCAGTAAGCACTTGAAAAGATACTCGGCCATCATTAGTCATCAGGAAAATGTAAATTAAAACCACAGTTTAGGGGGCCTGGCTGGCTCAGTTGGTAGAGCATGCAACTCTTGAACTTGGGGTTGTGAGTTCAAGACTCATCTTGGGGAGTGAATTGTACTTAAAATATTTTTTAAAAACTTAAAAAAAAAAAAACCCACAATGAAATATCACTTCACACCCACTAGGATGGTTAGAATCAAAAGTGAGATAATAACAAGTGTTGGGGCATCTGGGTGGCTCAGTTGGTTGAGTCTCTGCCTCTTGAGTTTGGCTCAGGTCATGACCCCAGGGTCATAGGATTGAGCCCTGCACGTTCAGCATGGAGACTGCTTAACATTCTCTCTCTCTCCTTACCTCTTCCTCTCCCCCACATGCATGCTCTCTCTCCCTCTCTCTCTAAAAAAAAAAAAAAAGAAAAAAGAAAAAAGAAAAGAAAAGAAAGAAAAAAGAAAAAATAACAAGTGTTGACATGGCTGTGGAGAAATTACAATCCTCATTCACTACAAGTAGAAATTAAAATGCGGTAGCCACTTTGGGAAACAAATGCTCCCCCAAATGCTTAACCATAGAGTTTGATCCATATGATCTAGCAATTTTACTCCTAGGCATATACCTAAGTCAGATGAAAACATGTGTCCCTACAAAAACTTGTACAAGAATGTCCATAGGAGCATTGCTCACAATAGCCAAAAGATGGAAACAACTGAAATGTCTGTCAATAGAGAAATGTATAAGCAAAAAGTGGTATGTCCATTCAGTGGAATATTATCTGGCCATAAAAAATCATGAAGTACTGATATATGCTACAACTTGGACGAATCTTGAAAATGCGCCAAGTTAAAGAAGCCAGTCACAAAAAGCCCAATTATATACATAAATACAGCCATATAAACTTTTAGGATAGGGAAATCTGTATATTGCACAATGGAATATTATTTGGTCTTTAAAAAGAAGGAAATCCTGCCATTTATGACCACATAAATGAACCTGGAGGGCATAATGCTAATTGAAAGAAACCGGATGCAGAAAAACAAATACTGTATGATCTCACTTACATGTGGCATCTATCAGTGGTCAGATACATAAAGGCAGAGAATAGAATGGTGGTTACCAGGGCTGGGGGTAGAGGCAAATGGAGAGACGTTGGTCAAGGGGCACAAAGTTTCAGTTATGCAAGATGAGTAAGTTCTGGAGAGCTAATGTGCAATAATGTGATTCTAGTTAACGGTAACACATTGTGTACTTAAACTTTGCTAGGAGGGAAGATCCTACATGTTCTTAGACACACACACATACACACACAAAGGAAAGGAAATGGTAACTCTTAGGCAATGACTGTGTTAATTTACTTGATTGTTATGATTACTTCACAATGTATACCTATATGAAATCAAATCATGAAGTTGTACATCTTAAATATGTATTATGTTTAATTATCAATTATACACCAATAAAGCAGGGGGAAAAGTAAATGGGATTCAAAGAGAAAAGTTCAGGACCCAGAGGGATAGTTCATACTGATACAAAGATATATTACCAGGAATATGTTAGAGTAAGAATGTATATGAGCTGAGGCACCTGGGTGGCTCAGTCAGGTAAGTGTCTGACTCTTGATTTCGGCTCAGGTCATGATCTCATGGTTTGTGGCTCTGTGCTGACAGTGTGGAGCCTGCTTGGGATTCTCTCTCCCTCTCTCTCTCTCTCTCTCTCTCTCTCTCTCTGCCCTTCCTCCACTCATGCACACACACACTGTCTCTCAAAATAAACATAAAAAAAGCATGTGTATGAGCCAACAACATAGCTTTAAAAAAAACAGCTTTATTGAGATATAATTTACATACCATGCATTTCACTAATTTAAACTGTGCAAGTCAGTGGTTTTGCGTACAATTGACAGATACGTGCCACTGTCACCACAGTTTTAGAACATTTTGCTCACCTCAAAAAGAAACCTCATACCATTTAGAAATCATCTCTGTACCCTGTCCACTTCTCCCCCAAGCCATCTCTACGGATTCTCTCCCTTCCCACAGGGTTTCTGGTGTGGATCACGGAAGGTCACAGCTTTCCATTTCCAAACTGTTTTTGCAAAGGATTGTACTACTTGTCACATATGCTCACTGAAGTCTCTGTTCTGTTATCTCAGCAGTCAGCCAGGGGACAGAATGTATTTCCTTAAGTGCCTAAAGACAAAAAGAAAAGAAAAGAAAACAACAACAACAACAACAACAAAACCTTTCTGGGTCTTTGCATATTGGCTCTGAGCTAGGATGCACCTTCGATGCTAAGCCAAGCTGATGACAACTCTGCCTTAGCCTTCACTTCCTACTTAAATGTAGTCCAAAGATCAGTCAGAGCTATAAGTCTAGAGTCCTCTCGGGTCTTTTCTGAGTATGTGTCTGTCCCTGGGCATGCACACTGCCCTCCAGATCCCCCAGTGCACACGGTAGTCCTTTACTGATCTTGTCTCCCAAGAACCTTCCTCCTCAGACTTCTGGTACCCAGGCCTTTGGGCCTGTCATGCTATTTGCTTCACCCTTCATTCCTTACCCCAGTCAGCAACAGGTAGCATATGTCTTTAAATGCTTCTGTCGGATGCCACACAGAAAGCTACTCCAACCTGAGGCAAAATAATGATCAGTCTCTGCACTGGTCCCTTAAGCAACCACCAGACGGGTCAAATTCACGACCACAGTTTTGGAGAATGATGTCCATGTTGCTTTCCGTGGCACCGATACATTGTACCAGGAACATGGGCCATTGTCCACAAGGCTGCTGATGAGCTCAGGAATAAAGGATGCTAGGCAGGCAAGCAAAAACTACACAGTGCCTCCTACCAAAATTCAGCTGCTTCTCCCCCCATGAGGCGCTTGCGACTTGTCACATGTATTTGATTGGATTCCGGAGTTCCAAAAATGTCGCCTGTGTCAGTTTTTGGCTAGCTGGATTCTTTCTGGGAAGACCAGTTCTTGCAAGGGACCCATTCTTGGAGCTCTCTACTCTGCTAATTCCAAGTCACTTCTCTTGAAAGTACTTTGGAAAACACTTTGCCACCATGTGGTAAATCTAAAGGTATACAAACCAGGAATTCTGCTGCTTGTTCTTACCCTAGATCAGTGATTCTTGACGGGGAGCAGTTCTTCTCCAGTAACATATGGAAACACTTGGAAACACTTTTGGTTTAAACAACTGGGGCCATGCCACCGGCCAAGGTTAAGAAATTGCCAAGGTTAAGAAACCCTCATCCAGAGAAATGAGTACTCCCGTGCACAAGGAGAAATGCTCATAATTGCATTGTTTTAAAATAGTCCTGGGGTGGAGCACCTGGTGGCTCAGTCGGTTGAGCGGCCGACTTCGGCTCAGGTCATGACCTCCTGGTTCGTGAGTTCCAGCCCCGCATCGGGCCCTGTGCTGACAGCTCAGACCCTGGAGTCTGCTTCGGATTCTGTGTCTCCCTCTCTCTCTGCCTCTCTCTCTCTCTCTCTCTCAAAAAATGAATAAACAATTGGGAATGGAAACTGGTGCAGCCACTCTGGAAAACAGTATGGAGGTTCCTCAAAAAATTAAAAATAGAACTACCCTACGACCCAGCAATTGTACTACTAGGCATTTGTCCACGGGATCCAGGTGTGCTGTTTCAAAGGGACACATGCACCCCCATGTTTATAGCAGCACTATCCACAATAGCCAAAGTATGGAAAGAGCCCAAATGTCCATCAATGGATGAATGGATAAAGAAGATGTGGTATATATACATATGTGTATATATACATATATATACACACAATGGAGTATTACTCGGCAATCAAAAAGAATGACATCTTGCCATTTGCAACTACGTGGATGCAATGGGAGGGTATTATGCTAAGTGAAATGAGTCAGTCAAAGAAAGACAAATATCCTATGATTTCACTCATATGAGGACTTTAAGAGACAAAACAGATGAACACAGGGAAGGGAAACAAAAAGAATATAAAAACAGGGAGGGGGGCAAAACGTAAGAGACTCTTAAATATGGAGAACAAACAGAGGGCTGCTGGAGGGGTTGTGGGAGGGGAGATGGGCTAAATGGGTAAGGGGTACTAAGGAATCTACTCCTGAAATCATTGTTGCACCATGTGCTAACTAAATTGGATGTAAATTATAAAAAATAAATAAATCATAGAAAGTAAAAAAAAAAAAAGAAAGAAAAAACATTATAAATGAATGAATGAATGAATGAATAAATAAAAATAGTCCTGGGAACCTGGGTGGCTCACCTGGTTAAGCGGCTGACTTCAGCTCAGGTCATGATCTCGCAGTTCATGGGTTTGAGCCCCGCGTCAGCCTCTGTGCTGACAGCTCAGAGCCTGGAGCCTGCTTCAGATTCTGTGTCTCCCTCTCTCTTTGCCCCCCCGCCCCCCACTCATGCTGTCTCTCTCTCTCTCTCTCTCTCAAAAATAAACACTTAAAAAATGAAATAAAATAAAATAGTCCTAAACAGTAAATAACCCAAACAACCTAAATGCCTATCAACAGTGGAATGGATATATTCTTGTGTACACATTCAGTGGAATACATTATAGAAATGAGAATTAATGAATTATAAAATTATATAAAGAATAGCAAGAAAATGTTTTCTATAAATATTAAGATAGTGGTCGCTTGGAAAAGGGGGGGGTTAACACTGGGAAAGGACACATGAGTTCTTTGTTGCTTTTCGCAATGTTCCATTTCTTGACCTAGGTGGTATTTACATAAGTGTTCACTTTTGAAAAAGTGTACATTTATATTTTACTACTTACATGAATATTTTATGTTAAAATAGATAAAACGTATCAGTAATTACAGTTTTTCTTCTTCTATCACACTCTCCATTTTGACAGGTCATGTTCTCTTTTGTATCTTCATCCAGTCTGAGAACAGATGTTCATTCATTCAATCAATCAATCAATCATCAATATTTATTGAACATCCACTATAAGTCAGGAACTGTTCGAAACAGTAGGAACATAGGGAGGGAACAAGATAGACATCTTGCATTCCAGGGTGAAGAGACGGGCAGTAATTAATATACCAAAAATTGTAAAAGATGATCTCAAGGAGTACTAGGTATTTTGAAAACAAGACAGTTATAAGAGAGGTTGGCTGAGGTGAGAAAGGAACTGGGGTGAGATATTTCCGATTGAATGGTCAGGGAAGGCTTCGTTGAAGATGACATTTGAGGAGACAGCCCACCTGTTTCAAGCAAAGAAGTGGGCAATGCGGAGTTCTGGAGGAAGAATATTCCAAATATGGGAAGCAGCTATTGCTGAATCTTAAGCAGGAAAGTGTCGGACACGATTGAGGAACCCGGGGAAATAAGGCGTGGCTCGTGTGGACTGGAAGGGGGAAGAGTGGTAGGAGATGAAGTGAGTCAGTGCAGGAGGCAAGACCCCCACCAGGAAGACTTTGGATCTTCTTCCTAAGTGCCGTGAGAAGCCACTGAAACGCTGCTTTTTGTGTAGGCTGTAGGAGAGAAGACAGGTGGCACAGAGACTAACTTAGGCAAGAGACGATGGTGACTGTGAGGTGGAGATAGTGACAAAAGGACAGATTCAGGTTTTATTTAAAGATAGATTCCAGAACGTGCGGAAAGGAGAGAATCGAGAATGATTCCTAGGTTTTTGTCCTGAAGAACCAAGGGGGAAGTGGGAACTTCTGCCGGGATGAGGAACACTGGAGAGTGAGTATGACATTTGGATCAAAAGTCGTATGTGGCCTATATTCAGTTTGAGACACCTGTTAGACATTCAAAGGGAGAGGCCAGATTGGCTTTTGGACATATCTCCATAGATTTAACGGGCTGGATGTGAGGATGTCGAAAGTTCCCTTCAACCATATTAAGCACATCCAAGAAATTGCCAATGGATTTACTAACCTGGAGTAGACACAAGCAACGGCGTGCAAAGATGATTTTTATCCAAAAGAAGTAGCTTATAACAGTGCGTCCGGTTCGCTTCTATTTTCTTTTTATTTATTTTGAGAGAGGGAGAGAGAAAGAGCATGAGCAGGGGAAGGGCAGAGAGAGAATCCCCAGCAGGCTCCAGGCTGCCAGCGCGGAGCCCAACACGGGGCTCGAAACCACGAACCACGAGGTCATGCCCTGAGCTGCAACCAAGACTCGGAGGCTTAGCCGACAGCCACCCTGGTTTGCTTGCATTTTTAAGACTACAGCATATTATAATGCACACTTCACGGGAAGCAGATAAACGAGGAGAGAAGCAGGGGTCATGTGCGCGGGGAGTCAGCGTGGCTTGATTCTTACTTAATTCTTGCTCTCGTTAGTTTCAGAAGCCCTTCACAACCGCGCGTTACCTGTGTAATCTGCCTCCGAAACAAAGCAGCTCCACCAAAGTCTCTTCCAGCGGGGCAGCCGGTCAGGTGAGGGGCGTCCAGGTGACCAGGGCGACGGGGCCCCACGCCCAGGCCGAAAGGCCGAGAGGCCTCGCGCGCGCCGAGGACCCGGGCGCCGGCCGGGCGGGGGCGCAGGGGGCGGGGGCGCAGGGGGCGGGCCCCGCGGCCCCGCCCTGCGCGTCACGTGTTCGCCGGCCGCCAATGGCCGCCTCGGAGCCCACCTTGGGAACGGGGCGGGACGCCCAGCTGGCGTCACCAGGACAACGGGCGTTGCCGGCGCCGTGTGACTCCGGGCTGCGGGCGCGCTCGCGGCTCTTCGGCCATGGTGAGTCTGGGGCCCGCGCCGGCCGGGCCTCCGCGCCCGGCCCCGCCCGGCCCCGCCCCGGGGCCGGGTCCCGGCGCCGCCGCTGCTGGGGTCGGGCGGGCGGCGCCGGGGTCGCGGGGAGGCCGGGCCGCGGCCTGCGGGGCTGCGGGGCGGGGCGGGCCCGGGGGGAGGGGGAGCCCGGGACCCCCCCTCCCCCCTCCGCCCGGCACCCGTCTGGCGGTGGGGGGGGGGGGGTGGGGGAGAGGGTGGCGCCCGCGACGCGGCGCTGTCTGCAGGGCGAGGTCTGGGCCTCCGCCGGGACCCCCGCCCGGTGGGCGGCCGGACGGCGTGACGCCTTTGGCCGCGGCGAGCCTGGGAGGCCCCCCAGGGAGGGTGTGGTTTTTTTTGTTTTTGAAGAGAGGGAGCTGTGTGCCCACCCTGTTTTGCAGTCTGTGTGCTACCTGTCTCGTTCCTGCGCAGTTACACGCAAATAACCTGACACACAACCTGCATTTCTTCCCGGTTCATCATTCGTACAGGTCTTTTGGCAGTTGGGAGACGTGGATGTGTAATTTTGGATTTTTTTTCCGAAAAAATGGGGGCACTGAGCTGGAGGCTTTTTCTGCGAGCAGCCCCCTCAGAGATTCGATTTGTGATCAGTGTGTGAACGTCTTAAGTGATCACTTTGATTCCCTAAACTTGTGAGTGGGCGTACCACCTGGCCCCCGTCAGCTCCCTTTTGAAGCCTCACTTGAAGACCCGGCCCCCCTGTTGGCTTGACCAGACAGGGTTCAAGGAGTTGCTAACCAAAGGTGTGGTTTCCCCCCGGGGTGGGGGTGGGGGTGCTCCAAAGGGTGTAAGAGCAGAGGAACTGAACGAACTCTGCTGGGGACACAGCTTTGGTACAGCGCCTGCGAGGGGGGTTTGGGGTGGACAATAAGGAAATGCCTCGTTTTCAGAAACAGGTTTTCTAACCGTCAGTGATTTCGTGTAGATTTGCTCTTTCTCTGCAGGGTTAGTGCAAGTGCTGATAAGCCGAGATGGCAGGGGGCTCCCCAAGTGCCAGTTGGCCTGGAGAGAAAGCCTACCATTTGGAACCCGGCAGGCTTTGTCTTTTCAGTAAGTGGGGAGAGGCATGGTAGGAGAAGGCGGCTGGCTGGTCTGTATCTGTCATTGACTCTGAGAAAGCAACTGCCAGACGCGTGGCCTTTTGATAGTGGGGAAAAAACCATTACCCGCAAATAACAGGGCTTTGTTTTGCGTATGCTTCTTTTTCATTCTGAATGGCTTTTAAGTGACAAATTAATGGAGCCGGCAAGAGTTGCAGAAAAGGAATTTTACAGAAATCGGAATGTCAAATATTGCAGTGACTTTAATACCGTCTATGAGAGAAAAGCTCTTACAGTTATAGCCAGGAGAAAGTAAGAATGTTCAGGAATTAAATTTTCACAGCCCTCTGAAGTCTCCTGTTCCTCCCGCTGCCCATTTTTCTTTTCTTCTCCTTTGTCTTCCCCTTTCCATTCTCACCCACCTTGATTCACTGTTGTGCCTTTTAGAGTTTTATTTACTTTAAAAGCATTCTGCTATACTTGTGTACTCGCAGTTGCTTTCCTACACTTAGAGATGTTTTGCTTTTTCTCTGTTTTTAAGCATTAAGGTTTCATTCGAGGAGAGGATTTAAGGGAGTGAGGAGCCGATGCCTGGGCTCCAAGGGGAGTGGGGGGATGGTTGGTACAGGAGGCGGAATGAGGAGGGTGCCTGTGTGAACCCCAAAACTGCATTGGAGATCCTAACATGACCCTTCACTAAATGCTTGAAAATAAGATACAACTTTCGCTGTTGACAGGAGTGACTTTGCGCGTGAATTTGGAACTCTGCTCAAGTGTTTCTCAATGAAAATGTCTTCAATTAAGCCACTCGCTTCTGTGGCTTCTGTAATGACACCTGGCATTTATTGTGTACGTTCTACGTGAGATATTTTACCGAGCGCCTTACATGTCTTATTTAACCCTCACAATAGCCCTATGAGGAATATACCATTTCCCCATTTTAGGGATGAGGAAATCGAGGCACAGAGAGGTAGAGAAACTTGTGCAGGTCAACCAGCTGATAAATTAGGCGAGATTGCAAAACCAGGCAGATTGTCTCAGAACCTGCTTATGTAAACACTGGATTACACCGGAATGTATAGAGTATCAGTGTGTGTTCCCTAATTTATATGCCAGGTGTGTGTTACAGAATTTGCTTTCTTACTTGGACTTTAATATTTTTGAGCACTTATGAATACTTGCACTTTGTGGTTCCTGGCACTGAGCTAGATGCTACAGAACAGAGTAGGCCTTCTCTTTTCTTACTTTTCCCTCCCCTGAAGAGAGATTACTGGATTGGGGTTCATACTCATGACTGTAATAGCTTTGAAAGTTTCTCCTGTCATTTCGGTTTGCATTCAGGAATTGGCACATCCTTTTTGGGAAGCACAAAGACTAGTGTTTTACATAAAGCCATTTAGACTTAGAGAATGAATCTGTTTTAAAACATAAAGTTACATTTTCTGAGATTTTCCCCAGTAGTAACTTTCTACATATATTTTAGTTGTATGTTCTAAAATTGTTACAAAAAGACAGCAATTTGATTCCTATGGATCAAAATAGACAGTGGATACCTGTT
The DNA here is from genome assembly GCF_024362965.1 of Panthera pardus. Classification (NCBI taxonomy): domain Eukaryota; kingdom Metazoa; phylum Chordata; class Mammalia; order Carnivora; family Felidae; genus Panthera; species Panthera pardus. The sequence continues at coordinate 155,597,731 of NW_026526721.1, forward strand.
GTCATCATGTTTTTTGCTGTTGCCTAATACTTTAGGGTGTAAAGCAGATTTTTTAAGGGGGAAATATAAAATAACATCGTATCCTACTGTTTTCCCAATCTTAATTCATTCACTTGGACTTTCCCACTATTTTGGCCCTCTTTCTGTATTGTCTGTAGTTAGGACTTCTCGGAGTTATTGGGAAGCACAAGGTCGGGGGGAAACTTTACAATAAAACATATCCAAGTTTACAGACAGTTTTGGTTTCTTTGCCATCAAATGCTACAATTAAGAGAGCTTATATGCTTATATAATGAGATCCATGTTAACAGATCGTGAAAAGAAGAGGTTTATAAATTTTCCTTCTGTTGACGATTTTGGTCTCCCTGTGGTCTGCACTGAGGTGGGGGTGAGGCCTAACTTTTAGTAACTGTAACAATAACTTTTTCATAGAGCCCTTCTAAGAATGTCCAGTGTTAGGGTGATCACTTCATATTTATCTCATTTAATCCTTCCACATCCCTATGAGATTGACATTATTATACCCATTTAGCAGGCCCAGATTTAATGAGGTCACATGTCCAATGTCACATCGTGGCAGAGCCCTGGATTTGAACTCAACCAGTCTGTCTCCAAAGTCTGGCATCTTAACCATCACACCGTGGCTTCTTTCCAAACTGAAGGTTGTTCCCAGCGCCTGGCATGAATGTACTTTGCTGAGATTAAGAGTGTCAGTGTTTTATCAGTTGAGCCAGCAAGCGTGTTTTTTATTTTATGACATACTCTCTATCATGATGTTGTTTAATGACGTCCTGCAGGATTTACTTGGCTTCCTTCCTCCCCACTCAACAGTGCAGACAACCAGGGGCACCTGGCTGGTTCAGGTGGTGAAGGGTCCGGCCTCAGGTCAGGTCATGACCTCGCGGTTTATGAGTTCAAGTCCCGCGTTAGGCTGTCTGCTGTCAGCATGGAGCCCACTTGGGATCCTCTGTTCCCCTCGCTCTCTGCCCCTCCCCCACTCTCTCTCAAAAATAAATGAAAACGTTAGAGGAAAAAGAAAACAACTGTGCAGGCAACCAAAGCTCCGGATACGGCCCGCCATGAATTGGGCTACACTTCTCCCTCTGCTTCCTGGCCTCCTTTTGTGTCTCAGCTCTACCCTGTGTGGGGTCTCCTACTACGACCTCCCGCACTGGGGTGGCTATGAGACGGTGGGATGGAAGCAGAGGGGTCTAAGAAAGCACAACAGGTGGTGGTTGGGGAAGTTTTTGTGGAGTCAGAATCAAGGTTCACACCCAGCTTTTCAGCGTTGCCCCTATGGATTGTCTTTCCATTAAATTTTCTGGCCTGTGGTTTTCTCTCCAGCAGATATTGATTGTGTGCTGCCGTGTGCCGGTCACTCTTGTAGGCAGTGGGTACCCAACAACACAACAGGCAAGGCCCTGACCTTAGGGAGCTTATGTTGTGGTGGCAGAAAGACATCGTAAGCGTGCAGATGAGGTGGTGAGCGCTCTTTGGAGAAAAGCAAAGCTGGGTGAGAGAGGGCGGGAGGAGAGTAGGGAGGAGTTGCTTTTTATGTGGGTGGCAGGGAAGGCCTCTCTGGCGAGGTGACGAGGTGACGTTTGAACAGAGGGTGTGTCACAGGGATGCCCGGAGAAAGGCCATTTCAGGGGAGGACACAGGTGCGAAGGTCCGATCATGCCTGGTGTGCTGGAGGCACAGCAAGGACACCCGTGTGGCCAGAGTGTAGCGGGACCGGCGTGCAGGGTAGGAGGGGAGATCAAGCTAGTTAGGCCAAGTCACACGGGATCCGTGAGGCATTTGAAGGGCTTCGTCTTTCCCTTTGAGGGAAGGGGAAGCACTTGGCAGAGTGTAAGAAGATTGACATGGTGTGACCGTTCTGTCTGCGCTGTGGAAAATACGTTTGGGGTTTGAATGAGGGGAGAAAGGACAAAAACAGAGGACACCAGATAGGACATTATTGTTGCAGTAATCCGTAGGATTAGTTGATAGATTCATGGTGGAATAGAAAAGAAAGGAAAGTCCAGGATGGTTGCCATGATTTGAGTCTGAGTGATAGGAAGGAGTCATCATGTACAGGGATGAGGACCAAGGGAAGAGTAAGTTTAGGGAATGGATAAAGAAAGCAGGTGTCGGTTTTGGACTTGATAAATTTGTGATCCTCATTAGGCATGTGAAATCTGAAGACACAGGCTTTCAGAAATAGTGTGATGCTATAGATTTTAGAAACACAAACTTCGTTGAATCTGGAAGTATTAGGTTTGAAGAAGACGTTGACTTTCTCTAGCACAGTCCCTTCAGTTTACAGACTAGAAACACCGAGAGGTTAAATGGCGGGTACAAATAGCCTTTTACTACCTGTCGTGCAGTACGAAGAATGCAGGACTTGGAGTCAGGAAATACACGTTTAAATTACAGGTTTTCTGTTTGTTTGTTTTGCAAGTTCTAAACCTTGTGCAAGTCCTTTATCCGCCTTGTTTTTCTCCCATCAAAAAGAATAAGAAAGACTCCCACTTTCTATGAGGATGTTGAAAATGGCAAAAGTTAGATGTGTTTCCACCCTACCGGGGAGAAAAGGCAGAGAAGCTAGAAAATTGGCAGTTCTCTCGAAACCCACCAGAGAGCTGAGGACACAAAGAAATCTCGATGATTAAAACCCAGAACATAATGAGCCTTCCCAGAAAAAAAGCCTTCCCAGAGACACATAGATACTTCCATCCGTGGCTGGACAGCAGGAGAAAGAAGAATCTGCGATAGACCGGTAAAGAGAAACCAGCCAAACTTTATTGACTGCATATGGGCTGGAGTGACCATTTGGAATTTTTGAAGAGCCCCAGCCACAGAGGGAGGCCCCACCCCCCTGCCACCTCTTTCCAAGGGGCCTTCGCTGAGTCCAAGGAAGTAGTTAGTATGCTTGAGCCTGGGGTCAGGGAAAGAGCTAAGAATGGTCCTGAGGTGGATGAAGCCTTCTGAAGGCTAGAGGTGGGGCAGGACAGTTCCTAGAACTCTCTCTGAGCCACTGGAGGCTTTTACCAAGTGTCCAGTGGGGCTGTCACAGGCTTGCGGGCATGGCGGGAGAGCTGACACATGCTCCCCTGTGGCCATCCAGGTTTTCACTGCGGTCAAGGCAACAGCCTTTCAGAAGGTGGAGTCCAGAGTAACGGGAGAGAGAGACAGACAGATCTCCTGAAGGCACAGACAGCAGAGGGTGCTCTGGGAGAGCAAAGACAGCTCCCTGGCTGGCAGCAAGAATGTAACTTAGAGAAATCCCTGAGTTCAGGAAGCAGGCAGCTAAGTTGCACGGCTCAGGGATCTGGAAAGATTCACCAGTGCTCGGATCCCGACTTCCCCTGAAGGGTAGGTTCTGAACTTGCCCTAAAATGATTTTAATCCAATCTTGAACCGAATCTAATAAATACTAAAATCTCAGACCCAGCTCAACCATAGATTAAAAGGATTCAGTTCCCCTTACCTCCCCACCCCCAGCCTAAGCAACCTAATTGAAAAAGGAAGTGCATTTTATGGAGGTAAGTTACTGTTTGTTTTAATCCAAGTATTATTGACATATAACGTTGTTAGTTTCAAAGGTACAACATAATGATTCAGTATTTGTATATATTGAGACACGATCACCACAGTTGGCATAGTTAACATCTGTCACCATACTGATTGCAAAAAAATTTTTTGTGTGTGATGAGAACTTTTAAGATCTACTCTCTTAGCAAGTTTCAAATACATGCAGTACAGGATTACTATATAGTCACCATGCTGTATGTTAGTTACATCCCCGTGACGTATTTATTTTACAACTGCAAGTCTTTACCTTTTGGCCCCTTTCACCCATTTTGCGCACTCCCCACCCCTGGCCTCTGGCAACCACAAATCTGCCCTCTGTATCTATGAGCTTGGGTTTTTGTTTGTTTGTTTGTTTTTAATTCCACATATACATGAGATGATAGTATCCTTGTTTTTCCCTATGTGACGCATTTCCCTTAGCATAATGCCCCCTAGATCCATGTCGTTGCAAATGGCAAGATTTCCTTCTTTTTGTGGCTGACTCATGTTCCATTGTATATACACCACATTTTCTTTATCAGTTCATCCATCAGTGCTCACTTAGGTCTTTCTGGATCTTGGCTATTGTAAATAATGCTGCAGTGAACATGGGGGTGCAGATACCTTCTCAAGCTATGTTTTCGTTTTCTGCAGATAAGTACCCAGAAGGAGAATCTGTATCATAGGGCAGTTCTATTTTGAACTTTTTTTTTTTTTTAAATGTTTGTTTTGTTTTTGAGGGAGAGAGCACCGCAGGGGAAGGGCGGGGGAGGGGGACAGACAGAGGATCTGAAGCAGGCTCCACTAACAGCAGAGAGTCTGATGTTGGGGCTCAAACCCATGAAGTGTGGACCATGACCTGAACCGAAGTCGAACGCTCAACCTCCTGAGCCACCGAGGCGCCTCCTGTTCTGAACTTTTTAAAGAACCTCCGTACTGGTTCCTGTAGCAGCCGCACCAATTCACACTTCCACTAACAGCGTACAAGGCTCCCTTTTGTGCACATCCTTGGCAACACTGGTACTTTCTGGTCTTTTTGATGCTAGCCGTTCTGGCAGGTGTGAGGCGACACCTCATAGTGGTTTTAATTCGCATTTCCCTGATGATTAATGATGTTGATGCCCTTTTCATGTACGTGTTGGCCATCTGTGTGCCTTTGGAAAAATATTTAGATCTTCTGCCAATGTTTTTAATTGGATTCTTTGGTTTTCTGCCATTGAGTTGTATGAGTTCTTTGTATATTTTAGATATTAACCACTTATCAGATATATGATTTGCAAATATTGTCTCCTATTCAGTAGGTTCACTTGTTGATGGTTTCCTTTGCTGTGCAACAACATTTCGTGTGCGTGTAGTTTGATATAGTCCTGCTTGTTTATTTTTGCTTTTGTTGCCTTTGTTTTTGGTGTCAAGCCCAAAAAATTGTCACCAAGCCATCGTCAAGGAGCTTTCTTGTAGGAGTGCCGTGGTTTCAGGTCCTACGTTCAAGTTTTTAATCCGTCTTCAGTTAGTTTTTGTGAATGGTGGAAGGTAGGCATCCAATTTCTTTCTTTTGCATGTGGCCGTCCAGTTTTACCAACACCGCTTATTGAAGGGACTGTCCTACTCCCATTGTATATTCTCTACTCCTTTGTCATAAATTAATTGATCATATATGTATGGGTTCATTTCTAGACTTTCTAGTCTGTTCTGTTGATCTGTGTGTCTGTTTTTATGCCAGTACCATACTATTTTGATTATCTTTATAGTATAGTTTGAATTATACGATATGATTGTATATTGAAATATATAATCTGGGATTGTAATGCCTACAGCTTTGTTCTTCTTTGTCAAGATTACTTTGGCTCTTTGGTGGCTTTTGTGGTTCCACACACATTTTAGGATTCTTTGTTGTAGTTCTATGAAAAGTACTATTGGTATTTTGATAGGGATTGCACTGAGTCTGTAGATTGCTTTGGGTGGTATGGACATTTTAAGAATAGTAATTCTGGGATGCCTGGGTGGCTCAGCCTGTTGAGCGTCTGACTTCAGCTCAGGTCATGATCTCACGGTCTGTGGGTTTGAGCCCCACATCGGGCTTTGTGCTGACAGCCTGGAGCCTGCTTCGGATTCTGTGTCTCCCTTGCTCTCTGCCCCTCTTCTGCTCATGCTCTGTCTTTCTCTGTCTCTCAATAATCAATGTTAAAAAAAATTAAAAAAACAAATAAACATTAAAAAAATTCCAAGAATAGTGATTCTTCCAGTCTGTGAAGCATGGTCTATCTTTCCATTTATTTTTGTCATCTTCAATTTCTTTCATTACTGTCTTACAGTTTCCAGAATACGGGTGAATTTACCTCCTTGGTAAATTTATTCCTAGGTATTTTATTATTTTTGATGCAGTTGTAAATGGGATTGTTGTCTTCTCTTTCTGCTAGTTTGTTATTAGTGTGTAGAAACACAACTGGTTTATTGATTTTGTATCCTTTATTGAACTGAAACTTTACCAAATTCATTTATTCTAACAGTGTTTTGGTGGAGTCTTTACAGTTTTCTATATGTAGTGTAATGTCATCTGCAAATAGTGACAGTTTTACTTCTTCCTCTCCAATTTGGGTTTCTTTTTTTTCTTTTTCTTATCTGATTCCTGTGGCTAGGATTTTCAGGACTATTTTGAATAAAAGTGGTGAGAGTACACCTTGTCTGATTTCTGATCTTAGAGGAAAAGCTTTCAGCTTTCACTATTGAGTATGATGATGTTAGCTCTGGGTGTGTCCTACATGATCTATGTTTATGTCCCCTCCAAACCCACTTTGTTGAGAATTTTTATCATAAATCGATGTTGAATTTTGTCACATGCTTTTTCTGCATCTATTGAGATGATCATATGATTTTTATGCTTTGTTAATGTGGTGTATAACATTAATTGATTTGCAGATGTTGAACTATCCTTGCCTCCTGGGAATAAATCCCACTTGATTGTGGTGTATGATCCTTGTAATGTATTTTCTTAATTCGGTTTGCAAATATTTGAGGATTGTTGCATCTGTGTTTATCAGAGACAGTGGTCTAATTTCCTTTCTGTCTTTCTTTCTGCCTTTCTTTCTGTCTTTCTTTTGTAGTGTCTTGTCTTTCTTTGCTTTCAGTCCCAGTGGTGTAATGCTGGCCTTGTAGAATGAATTTGGAAGCATTCCTTCCTCTTCTGTTTTTTGAAATAGCTTGAGAAAGATAGGTATTAACTCTTCTATATGTGTGTGGTAGAATTCACCTGGGAAGCCATCTGGTCCTCGACTTTAGTTTGTTGAGAGTTTGATTATGATAATAAATATTTTTTATTTTAGAGCGCATACAAGTGGGGAAGAGGGGCAGAGGGAGAGAGAGAGAGGGAATCTCTTTTTTTTTAAAGTTTGAGAGAAAGGGAGAGAGAGAGAGAGAGTGAGTGAGTGAGTGAGTAAGCTAGGGAGGAGAAGAGAGAGAGAGAAAGAAAATGAACCTCAAGCAGGCTTCATTCTGTCAGCATAGAGGCTCATGTGGGGTTTGAACTGACAAACCATGAGATCGTGATCTGAGCCGGAGTCAGCAGTCGGATGCTTAACTGACTGAGCCATCCCGGCATCCTGAGAGGGAGAGGGACTCTTAAGCAGGCTCCCTGTTCAGTGAAGAGCTGACACGGGGCTCAATCACATGACCCTGGGATCATGACCTGAGCTGAAACCAAGAGTTGGATGCTCAACCAACTGAGCCACCCAGGCGCCCTGGGAGTTTTTTGATTATTGATTCTATTTCATTACTGGAAATTGCTCTGTTCAAAATTTTTATTCCTGATTTAGTCTTGGAAGATTGTATGTTTCTAGTAATTTATCCATTTTTTTCTAGGTTGTTCAGTTTGTTGACATGTAACTTTTTGTGGTAGTCTCTCATAATCCTTTGTATTTGTAAGGTGTGGGTTTTAACTTCTTCTGTTTCATTTTTGATGTTATTTGATTTCTCTCAATATTTTTTTATATGTCTGATTAAAGTTTTATCAAATTTATCCTTTCAAAGAACCGACTCTTAGTTTCATTGATTTTTTTTTTTCTGTTTTATGGTCTCTATTTCTTTTATTTCTGATCAAAGAACCGGCTCTTAGTTTCATTGATTTTTTTTTTCTCTTCTATTTTTTGGTCTCTATGTCATTTATTTCTGTTTCATTTTATTTCTGATCTTTACCATTTCCTTCTTTCTGTTAACTTTGGGCTTTGTTCTTTTTCTAGTTCCTTTAGGTGTAAGTTTAGATTATTTTTAGAGATTTTTGTTTTTTCTTCAGGTAGTCCTGTATCACTATGAAATTCCCTCTTAGAACTGCTTTTGCTGCATCTCTTGGGTTTTGAGCTGTTGCATTTCCATTTTCATTTTTATCTAGTTATCTTTTGATTTCTACTTTTTTTTTTCTTTTTAGGTTTATTTCACTGTGAATGGAAAGGATACTTGCTATGATTTTAGTCTTTCTGAATTTATTGAGATTTGTTTTGTGGCTTAACATGTGATCCAACCTGGAAAATGCTCCATGTGCAACTGAAAAGAAGGTGTGTTTTGATGTTTTTTGATGGGATGTTCTATAATATTTGTTAAGTCCATCTGCCTCATGTGTCATTCAGAGCCATTGTTTTCTTAATGATTTTCTGTCTGGATGATCTATCTATTAATACAAGAGAGGTGTTAAAGCTTCCTACTATTACTGTATTACTATTTCTCTATGCCTGTTAATATTTGCTTTATATTTTAGGTGCCTCTGTGCTGGGTGCATAGATATTTATAATTGCTGTATCCTCTTGTTGGCTTGGTCCCATTATCACTATGTAATAATACCCTTTTTTGCCTCTTGTTACAGTTTGTTTAAAGTCTATTTTGTCTGTTATAAGTATTGCTACCCTAACTTTTTTTTCACTTCTATTTGCACAGGATATCTTTTTCCATCCCTTCACTTTCAATCTGCATATATCTTTAGATCTGTAACAAGTTTTTTGTAGGCAGCATATAAATGGGTTTTTTTTTTAATCCATTCAGTCATCTTCTGTCTTTTGAATAGAGCATTTAGTCAATTCACATTTAAAAAAAATTTTTTTTAATGTTTATTTATTTTTGAGAGAGGGAGAGAGACAGAGTGTGAGCAAGGGAGGAGCAGAGAGAGAGGGAGACACAGAATCTGAGGCAGGCTCCAGGCTCCGAGCTGTCAGCACAGAGCCTGACACGAGTCTCGAACCATGAACAGTGAGATCATGACCTGAGCTGAAGTTGGACACTCAACTGACTGAGCCACCCAGGTGCCCCTATTTTTAATTTTTTGAGGAACCTCCACACTGTTTTCCAGGGTGGCTGCACCAGTTTGCATTCCCACCAGCTGTGCAGTAGGGTTCCCCTTTCTCCACATCCTCACCAACAACTGTTGTTTCCTGAGTTGTTAATTTTAGCCATTCTGACAGTTGTGGGGTGGTATCTCATTGTGGTTTTGATTTGTATTTCCCTGATGATGAGTGAGTTGAGCATCTTTTCATGTGTCTGCCATCTGTACATCTTCTTTGGAAAAGTGTCTCTTCATGTCTTCTGCCCATTTCTTCACTGGATTATTTGTTTTTGGGTGTTGAGTTTGTTAAGTTCTTTGTAGATTTTAGATATGAACCCTTTATCAGATATGTCATTTGCAAGTATCTTCTCCCAATTCCATTGGTTACCTTTTAATTTTATTGATTCTTTCCTTTGCTGTGCAGAAGCTTTTTAGAAGGTCCCAGTAGTTCATTTTTGTTTTTGTTTTTCTTGCTTCTGGAGACTTGTTGAGTAAGAAATTGCTGCATCAAGAGGTTGCTGCCTGGTTTCTCCTGTAGGATTTTGATGGTTTCCTATCTTACATTTAGGTCTTTCATTCATTTTGAACTTATTTTTATGCATGGTGTAAGAAAGTGGTCCAGTTTCATTCTGCGTATGGTTGTCCAGTTCTCCCAGCACCATTTGCTAAAGAGACTCCGTTTTTTCTATTGGATGCTCTTTCCTGCTTTGTTGAAGATTAGGTTGGCCGTATATTTGTGGGTCCATTTCTGGGTTCTCTATTCCATCAATCTATGTGTCTGTTTTTGTGCCAGTACCATACTGTCTTGATGATTATAGCTTTGTAATATGACTTGAAGTCTGTAGGAGGATTGTGATGCCTCCAGCTTTGGTTTTCTTTTTCAGCATTACTTTGGCTATTTGGGGTCTTTTGTGGTTCCACACAAATTTTAGGATTGTTTGTTCTAGCTCTCAGAAGAATGTTGGTACTATTTTGATAGGGATTGCATTGAATGTGTAGATTGCTTTGGGTAGTGTCAACATTTTCACAATATTTGTTCTTCCAATCCATGAGCATGGAATGTTTTTCCATGTCTTTGTGTCTTCTTCAATTTCTTTCATGAGCTTTCTATTGTTTTCAGCATACAGATTTTTTTACCTCTTTGGTTAGGTTTATTCCTAGGTATTTTATAGTTTTTGGTGCAGTTGTAAATGGGATCAATCCCCTGATATCTCTTTTTGTTGCTTCATTATTGGTGTATAGAAACGCAACTGATTTCTGCACATTGATTTTGTATCCTGTGACTTTGCTGAATTCCTGTATCAACTCTAGCAGTTTTTTTGGTGGAGTCTTTCGGGTTTTCCACTATCATCTACAAAGAGTGACAGTTTGACTTCTTTGCCAATTCGGATGCCTTTTATTTAGTTTTGTTGTCTGATTGTTGAGGTTAAGACTTATAATACAATGTTAAACAGCAGTGGTGAGAGTGGACATCCCTGCCGTGTTCCTCATCTCGGGGAAAGCTCTGTTTTTCCCCTTTGAGGATGATATTAGCTCTGGGCCTTTTATATATGACTTTTATGATGTTAAGGTATGTTCCTTCTATCCTGACTTTCTTGAGGGTTTTTATTAAGAAAGGATGCCGTGTTTTGTCAAATGTTTTTTCTTCATCTATTGATAGGATCATATGGTTCTTATCCTTTCTTCTATTAATGTGATGTATCACGTTGGTTGATTTGCAAATATTGAACCAGCCCTACAGCCCAGGAATGAATCCCACTTGATCATGGTGAATAATTATTTTAATGTACTGTTGAATTTGATTTGCTAGTATCTTGAGATTTTTTGCATCCACATTCATTAGGGATATTGGCCTGTAATTCTCCTTAAAAAAATTTTTTTTAATGTTTATTTTTGAGAGAGTGACAGAGAGGGTGTGAGTGCCTCCCCCCCAGGGAGGGACAGAGAGAGAGGGAAACAGAATCCAAAGCAGGCTCTAGGCTCTGAGCTGTCAGCACAGAGCCCAACATGGGGCATGAACCCATTAACCACGAGATCCTGACCCAAGCCGAAGTCAGACGCCTAACCGACTGAGCCACCCACGCACCCCTGTAATTCTCCTTTTTAGTGGAACCTTTGTCTGGTTTTGGAATCAAGGGAATGCTGACTTCAAAGAATAAGTCTGAAAGCTTTCCTTCTGTTTCTAATTTTTGGAACAGTTTGAGAAAAATAGGTATTAACTCTGCTTTAAATGTCTGGTAGAATTCCCCTGGGAAGCCATCTGGCCCAGGACTCTTCTTTTTGGGGAGATTTTTTGAAAACCGATTCAATTTCTTTGCTGGTTCTGGGTCTATTGAAATTTTCTGTTGCTTCCCATTTGAGTTTTGGTAGTGTGTGAGTGTCTAGGAATTTGCCCATTTCTTCCAGATTGTCCAGTTTGTTGGCATGTAATTTTGATAGTATTCTCTGATAATTGTATTTCTGTGATGTTGGTTGTCATCTCTCCTCTTTCATTTGTGATTTTATCGATTTGGATCCTCTCTCTTTTTGAGAAGTCTGGCTAGGGGTTTATCAATTTTGTTTATTTCAAAAAAACCCAGCTCCTAGAGTCATTGTTCTGTTTTTTTTTTTTTTTGATTCTATATCATTTATTTCTGCTCTAATCTTTATTATTTCTCTTCTGCTGGCTTTGGGCTTTATTTGCTGCTGCTTTTCTAGCTCCTTTAGGTGTAAGGTTAGGTTGTGTATTTGGGACCTTTCTTGCTTCTTGAGATAGACCTGAATTGCAATGTATTTTCCTCTTAGGACTGCCTTTACTGCATCCCAAAGGGTTTGTACTGTCATATTTTCATTTTCATTTGCTTCCATGTATTTTTAAATTTCTTCTTTAATTTCTGGTTGACCCATTCATTCTTTAGTAGGATGTTCTTTAACCTCCCATGTATTTGGGGGCTTCCCAAGTTTTTTCTTGTGGTTGATTTCAAGTTTCATAGCACTGTGATCTGAAAATATGCGTGGTGTGTCAGTCTTTTTGTACTTGTTGAGGGATGCTTTGTGACCCAGTATGTGATCTGTTTTGGAGAATGTTTCATGTGCACTCAAGAAGAATGTGTATTCTATTGCTTTAGTATGAAATGTTCGGAATATATCTTGATAAGTCCATCTGGTCCCATGTGTCATTCAGAGCTGTTGTTCCCTTATTGATTTTCTGCCTAGAGGATCTGTCCATTGTTGTAAGTGGAGTAGTAAAGTCACCTACAATTACGGTATTATTATCAATAAGGTCATTTATGTTTGTGATTAATTGACTTATATGTTTGGGTACTTTCACATTGGGGGCAATAAACATTTATAATTGTTAGCTCTTCTTGATGGATAGACTCCTTAATTATGATATAATGCCCTTCTTCATCTCTTGTTACAGTCTTTGTTTTAAAATCTAGTTTGATATAAGTATGGCTACTCTGGCTTTCTTTTGACATCCATTAGCATGATAGATGGTTCTCCATCCCCTCATTTTCAATCTGCATGTGTCCTCAGGTCTAAAATGAGTGTCTTGTGGGCAGCATATCCATGGATCTTATTTTTGTATCCATTCTGATACTGTATGTCTTTTGGTTGGGTCATTTAGTCCATTTGCATTCAGAGTAACTATTGAAAGATATGGATTTAGTGCCATTATGTTATCTATAGATTTCATGTTTGTGGTGATGTCTCTGATCCTTTGTAGTCTTTGTTGCTTTCCACTCACAGAGTCCCCCTTAGGATCTCCTGCAGGGCTGGTTTAGTGTTGATGAACTCCTTCAGCTTTTGTTTGTCTGGAAAAGCCTTTATCTCTCCTTCTATTCTGAATGACAGCCTTGCTGGATAAAGGATTCTTGGCTGCATATTCAGCCATTGAATATTTCCTGCTACTCCCTTCTGGCCTGCCAAGTTTCAGTGGACAGGTCTGCTACTACCGTTACGTGTCTCCCCTTGTAGGTTAAGGCCCGTTTGTCCCGAGCTGCTTTCAGAGTTCTCTCTTTATCTTTGTATTTTGCCATTTCACTGTGATATTTTGCCATTTCGTGGTGTTGACCTGTTTTTGTTTATTTTGTTTCGTTTCTTGGAATCACTTAGCTCTCTAATTCTCCCCTTGTGATCTAGTAATTTCCTTTCCCTCTTTTTTTCAGCTTCATCATTTTCCATAATTTATCTTTTATTCCATCTATTCTCTCCTCTGCTTCTTCCATCCTTGCTGTCACTGTATCTAGTTTATTTTGATTCTCATTTATAGCATTTCTTTAAATGTTTGTTTATTTTCGAGAAGGGGGAGGGGCAGAGTGAGAGGGAGAGAGAGAATCCCAAGCAGGTTCTGCAACTGTCAGCACAGAGCCTGATGTGGGTCTCAAACTCATGCACTGTGAGATCATGACCTGAGCTGAAGTCAGATGCTTAACCGACTCAGCCATCCAGACGCCCCCATTTATAGCATTTCTTATTTATTGCAATAAATAAGAATAAATAAATAAAAACTAGTTCTTAGCTCTTTGATCTCTGCAGCAAGAGATTCTCTGCTGTCTTCTATGTTTTTTTCAAGCCCAGCTATTAGTCTAATGGCTGTTACTCTAAATTCTTGTTCAGATATATTGTTTATATGTTTTGAGCAATTCTCTGTGATATCTTCCTGAATTTTCTTTTGAGGAGAATTCTTCTCTTTTGTCATTTTGGCCGTTTCTGTCTTTTGTATGTTTTAATAGCTGCACCTGCGTGTACTACTGTATCAAAAGGGGTACACTCCAGGGCCTGGCACTTCAGGAAGTGTTTTTGGTGCATCCTGTATGCGTCCTGTTGTTGCACTTTGGCTGCTCTGTCTCACTGGTCAGTGCTCTGCAGAGCTCCTCCTTGCGTGTAGTGGTGGAGCGTTTGGACCTTCAACCAGGTGTGCTTTGATTTGTTTGTTGAAGTAACCCTGGAAAAAAGGAAAAACGGGAGGGGGGAAGCCTGATCCCATAAAAAGACAAAAACGAAAGGGCAGAAAAGAAGAACCAGACAGATAAAAACAAACAAACAAAACAAAACAAAACAAAAAAACCAAAAGGCTAAATCCAGAGAAGGGGAAAGGAAAATAAAGAGGAAGAAGAGATAGAAAAGGTGTAAAAAGAACAGAGTAAAAATGCCTGATCAAACAATTTATGTATGTGTATAAGTCAGAAACTATAAGCCTAATTCCAAAAGAAAAACAAAAGGGTAGAAGAAAAAGAAAAGAAAAGAAAAAGACAAAAGCAAAAAACAGCTGTCTGTTGGTGCTGGGACTGGTGGCCGTGGTCGTGCTGGTCTGGAGGAGAGGCCGTCCGTCTGGCTGGTCCGGTCCGTTGCACTCCGGTACATCAGTTACCGGCCCGGAGGGGCGGGACTTGGTGTAAGCGGGTCCCACCTCCCACGGGAGGGGGTGGGGTGGGGAGGCGCTGTCCTCCGTCCTGAAGCCCCACGGTGTTGGTGATGGGGAGAAAAATGGCGACACCCCGATCTCTCCCTCCCCGGTGGGTTGTCTCAGACCCCGCTGCTCAGGCAGCCCTCACAGAGTAGCATGGACCCCCAGGCTCGTCCTGCTCCACGGTCTCCCCCGCCTCCTAGGCACTCTGCTGGGTCTCAAAACCCCATGTCTTAAAGGACCCTGCACCACACAGACCCCATTCTGCTGTAGCACCACTCAGCCCTGCTGACAAAGGGCCTCTGGCTGGCGCCTGCAGGGTCTTTTGTCCTTTGGGGGGGGGGGGGAGCAATAAACCCTCTCCTAAAGTACTTGAGGAAGGGGACTGTTCTCTCCCAGGGCGCCCCTGAGATTGTTGCAGTGCTCACCGTTGGCTCCCTCCTCCCCAGGGCTTCACTCTGGAGACCCTTTACACTTCGAAACCTCTGAGTTTCAGCTCCTCAGGCTGTTTGCAAAATAGGAACTGACTCTCTGTATTTCTTGTTCCCCAGTCTGTGACCCGGAGAGAGGTCTTCCCCTTGTGCTAACTCAATACCACAATTTCACAGCCTCCCCCCCGCCTCTCTTTTTCTTCCTTTTGTCTCTCCACAGAAAGGATCCCCTCCCCTCCATGCCTATGCTGTTGCATCTACCCCAGTTTCACATACACGCACCTCGATCCTGCCAAGCTCTCTCCTTCCACCTGTGGAGATCCTTCCGCCACTGCGCACATGGATTTCCTGACCTCAATACAGCTGTGTTTGAGGGACGAGGAAAATCCTGGTTCCCCTACTTCTCTGCCATCATGACTCCCCATATGCCTGGAACCCTTCCTCTATTTTTCGTGTATCGTGGTTTGCAGTTACCATGGGGTTCATATATAGTATCCCATATATACAGCAGTCTTTAGCTAAGTTTGAACACATTCTGAAAGCACTACAATATCCATCCTACCGCCATGTTTTATGTGTTGATGTCACACTTTAACCTTTTTATTTTGTATATCCCTTGACCAGTTTTTGTACATATAATTGATTTTGCTCTTTCTGTCTTTTAATCTTCATATTAGCGTTGTAAGTGATTGACCTACTACCTTTACTGTAAGCTTGCTTTTACCAGAAGTTTTTTCCTTTCGTGATTGTCTTCCTTCTGGTTATGGCTTTTTCTTTTCCACTTAAAGAAGCCCCTTTAGTCTACGGCCATACCACCCTGAACGCGCCCGATCTCGTCTGATCTCGGAAGCTAAGCAGGGTCGGGCCTGGTTAGTACTTGGATGGAAGAAGCCCCTTTAGCATTTCTTGTAAGGTCGGATTAGTGGTGATAAATTACTTTAACTTTTGTTTTTCTGGAAAACTTCTTATCTCTCCCCAATTCTGAATGATAACCTTGCTGGGTAGAGTATTCTTGGTTGTAGGTTTTTTCCTTTCAGCACTTTGAATACATCATGCCACTCCTGGCCTGCAAAGTTTCTGCTGAAAAATCAGCTGATAGCTTTCTGGGCTTTCCCTTGAACTTAAATGTTTACTTTCCCTTTGCTGCTTTGACGACTATCTTTAATTTTTGCCGTTTTAATTATTATGTGTCTTATTGTGGCTATCAGGTTGGTCTTTTTGGTGCTCTGTGGTTCCTCAGCCTGGGTAACTTTTTCCTTCCATAGGTTAGGAAAGTTTTAAGCTCTTGTTTCTCCAAATAAATTTTCTGTTCTCTTTTCTCTCTTTTCTCCTAATGGGAACTCTAAAATGTGAATGCTAGTAAAGCTCACTTTGTCCCAGAGTTTGCTTAAACTGTCTTCATTTTTTATTTTATTTATTTATTTTTTTTTCAACGTTTTTTATTTATTTTTGGGACAGAGAGAGACAGAGCATGAACGGGGGAGGGGCAGAGAGAGAGGGAGACACAGAATCGGAAACAGGCTCCAGGCTCCGAGCCATCAGCCCAGAGCCCGACGCGGGGCTCGAACCCACGGACCGCGAGATCGTGACCTGGCTGAAGTCGGACGCTTAACCGACTGCGCCACCCAGGCGCCCCTAAACTGTCTTCATTTTTTAAAATTCTTTTTTGTTTTTACTGTTCAGCTTGGTTGCCTTCCATTACCCTGTCTTTTAGATTGCTGATCTAGTCTGTATCCTCTAATCTGCTTGTATTTTTCATTTCAGTTGTTGTATATTTCAGTTCTGACCGGTTCTTTTTATGTTTTCTGTTTCTTTGTTGAAATTCTGACTGAGTTCATCTACTCTTCTCTCAAATCCAGTGAGTAGCTTTATGACCATTACTTTGAACTCTTTATCAGGTAAATTGTGTATCTTCATTCATTTGGCAATTTTTCTGGGGTTTTATCTTGTTCTTTTGTTTGGAACATATTCCTCTGCCTCCTCATTTTGTCTGAGTCAGTGTATCTATGTATTAGATGGGTCAGCTATGTCTCCTGGTGTTGCAAGTTGGTGGCCTTATGTAGAAGGCGTCCTGTGGTGCCCAGTAACACAGTCTCTCCTGGCACTCTGGGGGTGTCTTCTGTGTGGACTGCACACTCCTGTTGTGGCCAGGCTACCGCTGCTGCAGGCGTGCTGGTGGACAGGGCTGTCTGCAATGACTGTCTGTGACCGCTACAGGGGCATGGTGGACAGGGCTTGCCCCAGCGGGGCTGGTTGAGAGGCCCGGCTGTAGCTGCTGTGGTTGTGCTGGTGGGTCAGGCTGGCTCCCTCTTTTTCCCCAAGGTGGGAGTCACTCTGGAGGAGTGCTGATCCTGTCCAGGGTCGCCTGCTGTGTGTGGTAGGGTGGGAGCTGGTTTGGAGGGGCATCTGCTAGGGCAGGTCCACAGGGGAAGTCCAGGGCGGGGCAGGTGGTACTAGGAATGTAGATGGAGGGTGTCAGAACTGGTTCCCACAGCATTAGGCCAGCTCGACCGAAAGAGGGCAAGAGAAATGACACCCGCCAGCTCTTCCATTCCCATAGAATGTCCTTACAGATCCCGGCTCCTTCACATCCTAAAATTAGTCTGTGAATCTCCTTCATGTGTCACCCAGGCACCGCTGCCTTCAAACTGCCGCTCCTCTGTCTTGGAATGAGAGCTACGTCATGCAGGCTCTTGAAGAGCACAGACTTGGTTTCCGGGAGCCCTCTGACTCTCCCAGAGGTAAGCCCTGCTGATGTTCAAAGCCAGACAGTGGGGGCTTATCTTCCTGGTGCAGATCCGCAGGGCTGGGAGTGCCCAGTGTGGGGCTTGATCCCCTCGCTCCTCCTTGCCTGTGATATCCCTGCTGTTTGTGGGTCCCCATGCTGGAAGTTTGATTCCTGACCGTGTCCTTGCCCCTCCCACCCTGCTCTGTGGCCTTCTCTTTATGTCTTTAGCTGTGGAAGATCAGTGCTGCCAGTATTCAGGTCACTTTCAGAGTGAGTTAAATTACATGTAGTTGTTGCCTTGGTGTGTTGTGGGAGGAGGTCAGCTCGGGTTCCTCCTACTTTGCCATCTTCTCAAGCATTTGAAATTGCAAATGGGATTGTTTTCTTAATTTCTCTTAACTGTTTATTATTAGTACACAGAAACACAGCAGATTTCTATATGTTGATTTTATATCCTGCAACTTTACTGAATTTATTAGTTCTAACAGGTTTTTGGTCAGGTCTTTAGGGTTTTCTGTATATGATATCATGTCATCTGCAAATAGTGAGTTTTACTTCTTCCTTTCCAATTTGGATGCTTTTTATTTCTTTTTCTTGCTTAATCACGCTGGCTAGGACTTCCAATACTGTGTTGAATAAAAGTGGTGAGAGTGGGCATTCTGTCTTGTTTCTCAGAGGAAAAGCTTTCAGTTTTTCCCCGTTGAGAGTGATACTGGCTGTGGGCTTGTCATACATGGCCTTTATTATGTTGAGGTACATTTCTTCTGTACCCACTCTTTTGAGAGCTTTTATCATAAATGGATGTTAGTTTTTTCAGGTGCTTTTTCTGTACCTTTTTAGATGATCATATGATAATTATCGTCCATTTTGTTAATGTGACTTCTCACATTGATTTGTGGGTGTTGCATCCCTGGAATCCTACTTGATTGTGGTGTATGATCCTTTTAATGTATTAGTGAATGCAGTTTGTTGGGGATTTTTGCATTTACGTTCATCAGGGATATTGGCTTGTAATTTTCTTGTGGCATCCTTGTCTGGTTTTGGTATCAGGGTAATGCTGGCTTTGTAAAATGAGCTTGGAAATGTTCTCTTTTCTATTTTTTGGCAGAACTTGAGAAGGATTGATATTAATTATTTCCGTTTTGATAGAATCCACCAATGAAGCCATCTGATCTGGGGTTTTTGTTTGTTGGGAGTTGTCTGATTTAATCTCCTAACTAGTAGGGAGTCTGTTCAGATTTTCTGTATTTTTGTGATTCAGTCTTGGCAGGTTGCATATTTCTAGGATTTTATCATTTGTTTTACGTTGTCCAGTTTGTTGGCATATAGTTGTTAATAATCTCATATTTCTTTGTATTTCTGTGGTATCCATTGTAACATCTCTTTCATTTGTGATTATATTTGCATCTCTTTTTTTTTCCTGATGGTGAGCTTGGTTAGAGGTTAACTTATCTTTTCAAAGAAACAGCTCTTGGGGCGCCTGGGTGGCTCAGTTGGTTAAGTGTCCAACGCAGCTCAGGTCATGATCTCATGGTTCGTAGGTTTGAGCCCCACGTCAGGCTCAGTGCTGACAGCTCAGAGCCTGGAGCCTGCTTCAGATTCTGTGTCTTCCTCTCTCTCTGTCCTTCCCCTGCTTGCATTCTGTCTCTCTCAAGAATAAATAAACATTTAAAAAATATTTTAAATCAAGGAAACAGCTCTTAGTTTCATTGAACTTTGTAAATTACTGTTTTTTACGTACAATATCTGACATGAAATAACATTATGGACATGCAAAGAAATAAAATATCAGGAGAAGAGATAAGAGAAACAAAGTCAGTGAAGGTCCAGATGTTGAACATGAACAGAAGATATTAGCAGGAAAATGGAAAACTATAAAAAGAACCAAAATGAAAAATGTGTCAGTTACAGTATTCACTTGATGGCCGTAATAGTAGACTGGACACAGTCAGCAAACCCCCAGCGAGATAAATACAAAGAAATCTAAACTTAGGCAAGTCATAGTCAAGTTGTTAAAAACCAGAGATTTTTATAAAGGTAGAAAAGAAATAATACATAAATGGAAACAATAATATGAATGACAGCTGACATCTTTTCAGAAAAAATGCAGACCAGAGGACAATGGTATAACTTTTCAAAGTGATTTTTTTTTTTTTTTTTTTAAGGCACACATGCTCACTTGGAATTCTATATTTAGGAAAATGTCTTTAAAATGCAATAAAAATAAAGGTATTTTCTGGGAGACAAAACCAAAGACAATTTGTCTATAGCAGACCTATATAATAAGAAACATTAAAAGAAGTATTTCGGTGATGAAGGGAAGTGATAATAAAAGAAGCTTAGATCTGAAGGAAGGAGTGAATTACACTAGGAAGGTAAATGTAAGATTAAATGATTAAAACATACGATCAAAAGATTATGCCTGCATAAAGCAAAAATAATAGCAATGTATTGGATACTTAGTGTAAGAAGTAATATATATAACTATAAATGCAAAACATATGAGGAAATTAAGTTTGTGGTAAGTTAAAGATGCACTTTATAAACACTGGAGCAAACATTAAAAAAAGATACGCAGCCGTGAGCCACAGCTGAATCCACACACTAAAGGAAATTGAATAATACTGCTTTACCAAAAATTAGTCATGAAAGCAGGAACAAAGTACAAGACAAATGGAAGATAAATATCAAGATGGTAGACAAAATGAATCAAATCAAAAAGTACATTAAATATAAGCAAGCCATATACTCCAGTTAAAAGTTAGCAGTTGTCCAACTGGATAAAATAGCACGGCTCAACTATGTGCTGCATGTAAGAGGCACTTTATTTTTTTAAGTTTATTAATTTTGAATGAGTGAGCATGAGCAGGGGCAGGGCAGAGAGGAGGACAGAGAGAATCCCAAGAAGTCTCCAGGCTGACAGTGCAGAGCCCGACATGGAGCTCAGTCTCATGACCATGAGATCATGACCTGAGCCAAAATCAAGAGTCGGATGCTCAACCGACTGAGCCACCCAGGCACGCCTGTAAGAAACACTTTAAATATAAAGGCACACCAAGTGTTCATCAATGGATTAATGGATAAAAATGGTATGAGATACAAATATAGATATATCACATAATGGAATATCATTCAGCCATTAAAAAGAATGAAGTCTTGCCATTTGCAACAACATGGCTGGAGCTAGAGAGTATAATACTAAGCAAAATAGGTCAGAGAAAGACAAACACCATATGATTTCAGTCATATGTAGAATTTAAGAAACAAAACAGATGAACAAAGGAAAAAAGAAGGAGACAAACCAAGAAACAGACTCTTAGCTATAGAGAACAAATTGATAGTTACTAGAGGGAACATAGGGGGATGGGTGAAATAGGTAATGGGGATTAAAGAGTGCACTTAACATGATGAGCACTGAGTAATGTATAGAATTGTTGAATCACTAAATTGTACACATAGAATTAATATAATACAATAAACTATGCTGGAATTAAAAAAGTAAAACAATGTGATTGTGTGTGTGTGTGTGTGTGTAATTACAGTAAGTGATAAACCACACTTATTGTGGTGAGCTTTTGTAATACATGTAATTCTCAAATCACTGTCTTACACCTGAAACTCGTATCTCTTTAAAAGATAAGAGTTTTTGTTTTTAATGGAGTACTGTGACTCTTAACAAAAATATTACTGAGGAGGACCAAAGATGGTGGTGGAGTAGGAGGACCCTAGGCTTTTCTCGTCCCATGGACGCAACTAGATAATTATAAAATCATCCTAAATACTGCCAGAAATTGGCCTGAAGACTGATAGAACAAACTCTACAACTAAAGGGAGAGAAGAGACCACTTTGAAGAAGGTAGGAAGTGCAGAGACGTGGTTTAAGGGTGAAATGGATCACCAGTGCTTTAGAGGAGAGGGAGCAGTGGTCGTGGAGAAGGACAAGAGAGAGAAGAGAACACATGGAGAACAGTTCCCCAAAGCCATTGGTTTGGAAAATGAGAGGGGTGGAATCGAGTGAATTATTGCAACCAGTAGGGCTTAAAGTCTGGAGTTTTAAAGTTCAGTGGGCTTGGCTGGGATAGAGCCAGGAGGGCACTGCCCTGCTCCTGGAGAGAAGGCAGGCAAACATCTGGGGGCAGACAGTGTGGAAAGAGCAATCTGAAGAACGCTTAGGTCACACAGTGGGGAGATTATTCACTTGTCTCGGAGAGTGTCTCTGGGAGATAACGTACACAGAGATGCCTCTGCAGGGACAGGGGAGCTGGCTGGTGCCATTTACCTCCCCCACCCCTCACAAACAGAGCATAAACACAGAGCCACTGGTAGGAGGCAGTGCAGTGCTGACACTGGCTGGCTAACTTGCTTACACCAAGCCCCAGCTCCTCCAGCGCTGTGGTAGGACTGCCCTTCTTAGTCTGGCTTGATTCAGTCCCAGTGTGGTGGGCCCCTCTCCCGGAAGACCAGCACAAATCATATCTTCCAACCAGAGAGTTCTTCAAGGCCTCAGTTCTAGTGGAAGTAGCATCAGGTCTCATTTAACAAGCAGACCAGAGCACACTTAGTTAAAACTCGCCACATTCAGGCCAGAGACCCGACACTGCCCACAGCAGGCAAGGAGAGCCTCTGTAGGTGAGTAGCCTGAAGGATAGAGCAGCCAAAACACAACAGCAGAATGCACGCAGCATATACCAGAGACACTCTCTGAAGCACCAGGCCCTGGCCACTATATGACCTCTTCTTCATAAGACCATTACTTTCAGGAACAGGAGATATAACTGGCTTTTCTAATACAGAGAAGAAGGCAGAGATTTCTACAAAATGCCAGGATGGAGGAATTTATCCCAAATGAAAGAATAAGATAAGGCCGTGGCCAGAGACTAAGTGAAACATACATGAATAACATGCCTGATGGAGAATTTAGCGCATCAATCATAAGGATACTCACTGGGCTTGAGAAAAGAATAAAAGATGTCAATGAGACCAGTTCCTCAGAGGTAAAAGAGTTAAATAAGAAACAGATGAAGAATGCAATAAGTGAAATTGGAAACAGGCTTGATGCAATGAATAGCAGAGAAACGAATTAGTGACCTAGAAGACAAAATAATGGAAAATAATGAAGCTGAGCAAAAGAGAGAAAGAAGAGCTATGCAACATGAGAATAGACTTAGGGAACTCAGTGACTCCATCGAAGGTAATAACATATAGGAGTTCCAGAGAGAGAGAAAAGGGGGAAGATTATTTATTTCAAGAAATAATAGCAGAAAACCTCCATGATCTGGGAGAGGAAACAGACAGCCAAATCCAAGAGGCCCAGAGGACTCCCAACAAAATCAACAAAAGCAGGCCAACACAGACCTGTGGTAATTAAATTTGCAAAATTTAGTGATCAAGGAACCATTGTGGAAGAGAATATACTTGGTATGATTTCAGTCTTCTTGAATTTGTAATATTTGTTATGTCTCTTTTTATGTGATTTAAACAGGTGATTTTTTTGTGTGTACTTGAAAATGTATTGTATTCTCTCTTTTTTTTAAGGATGGAATGTTTTATATATACATATATACAATATATAATATATAATATGTATTATACATATAATTATACATATATTACATATTATATTATGTATATGATATATAATATATTATATAATATAATATGCATATATTATATATTATATACATATAATATATAATATATAATTATATATATTGTATATATGCATCAAGTAAGAAATGTCCATGTTGAAAAAAAATAACTTTAACTGAGGGTACTCATTAATATCAGAGGGGAAGTAAGTAGGGGGATGGGTAAAATAGGTGAAGGGTATTAAAAGTACACTTTTGATGAGCACTGAGTAATGATATATAGAACTGTTGAAGCACTATATTGTATACCTGAAACTAATACAACACCATGTGTTAACTATATTGGATTTAAGTTAAAATCTTAATTAAAAAATAATAAAAGGGGTACTTGGCTGGCTCAGTTGGTAGAGCATGTAGCTCTTGATCTTGGGGTTGTGAGTTTGAGCCCCATGTTGGGTGTAGAGTTTACTTAATTAAAAAAAACATTAAACATTTTCTTTAACGCTTATTCATTTTTGAGAGACAGAGACAGAGTGTGAGCAAGGGAGGGGCAGAGAGAGAGGGAGATACAGAATCCAAAGCAGGCTCTAGGCTCCAAGCTGTCAGCACAGAGCCCGACACAGGGCTTGAATTCATGAAACGTGAGATCATGACCTAAGCTGAAGTTGGATACTTAACCGACTGAGCCCCTCAGGTGCCCCAATTTAAAAAATTTTTAATAAAACATGAAAAATATTAAAGAAGTAGATTAATTGAACACTAAGAAATATTGTTTGGTTGCTTTAAAGATCTATATAACATGTCTTTCACAACAAATATAAAACTTTGAATCTATAGAAATAATCTAGAAGATTTTATTGTATATTCAGGAATGTTATATACTAAAATGGCCACAACAACACAGCATAGGGAATATAGTCATATTCTTGTAATATACGTCATGTTGTAATGGCATTGTATGGTGACAGATGGCAGCTGCAGTTGTGGTGAGCAAAGCATAGCATATAGAGAAGTTGAATCATTTTGTTGTATACCTAAAACTAATGTCACATTGTATGTTAGTTATACTCAAAAAAGTTTTTAAAAATAAAAAACAAAATGGACCCTAAGTTTGAAAACACACACACACACACACACACACACACACACACACACACACACACACAAAGCCACAGATTGCAAGTATAAAAGGATGAAAAAGATGCAAAAATCAGAAGAAATCTGGTGTTGCGGTATTAATATCAGTCAAAGTAGATTTTGGGGCAAGGATAATTTCTAGAAAGAAAGGACATTTCATAATGCTTAAGGGTTAATTCATTAGACATACATAATAATCTTAAATGTATATGAACCTAACAAAGCTTCAGAATATATGAAGCAAAACTCAGCAGAATCCAAGGTGGAAAGAAACAAATCTACAATCATAGTTTTAAATAACACCTCTCTCTTACTAATTGATAGAAGTTGAGGATCAAGAAAACTCAGTAAGGATATAAAAGATTTGAACATCACTACCAGTCATCTTGACATAATTCACATTTATCTAATGATTTACTTCAGAATATAGAAATAGCAAAATGGTAAAAGTAAGTCCCTCTTTAATAGTAATCACTTTAAATGTGAAAGTATTAAGTATAAAAGTGATCATTATATTTTGATAATTCCTCAAGAAGTTATAATAATTATAAGCATATATGCACCAAACAACAGAGCCCCAAAGTATGTGCAGCAAACTGACAGAATTAAAGGAAGAAGTAGACAGTTCTACGATAATAGTTGGAGATTTCACAGTCATCATCATAATTATTATTTGTTGAGCACTCTCTATTTGCCTGGACTGTTCTAGCCATTTTATGTATATGAATGCATTTAACTCACAGCATCCCTTGTGGCAGGTTCCATTCCCCATTTTAAAAAGAAGAAATCATGGCATAGAAAAATGACATACCCAAGGTAACAAAGGAGTATGTGGCAGAACCTGGATGATAGATTCTGTAAATTAAACTTGGTTCTTAGAGATGTTCTATTCAAACCTCCCACTGAAAGAGGGATCTTTTTCTTCAGCATTCCTGGTTCCGTGATCCATGGGAGCACTGTGGATAGAGCATCACTGCTTGAAAGAGTAAAACATTCTAGTATGGGCTATTCTAATTGCTAGACAGTTCTTTCCTATGCTGAGTTGAAATCTTGTAACTTCGGTTTACTCGTCTTTGTAATAACAGAAAATAAGCCCATCCTTCTATCAGCTATTGAGGTACGTGAAGATTGTCATGGTGTCATTCACCACCATCCTCAACACCACTTGGACATGTCAATACCAGACTTTCAGTGACAGGGCAGTTAGATGGCAGATCAGTAAGTAGATAGAAGACTTGAACAACGCTATAAACCAAATAGACTTGCTGGAGATATATAGAACATTCCACCCAACAACAGCAGAATACGTATTCTTCTCAAGTGCACAAGGAACCTATTCCTTTTTTTTTTTTTTAATGTTTGTTTACTTTTGAGAGAGAGACAGAGTGTGAATGGGGGAGGGGCAGAGAAAGAGACACAGAATCTGAAGCAGGCTCCAGGCTCCGAGCTGTCAGCACAGAGCCTGATGTGGGGCTCAAACCCACAAACCATGAGATCGTGACCTGAGCCGAAGGTGGGCACATAACCGACTGAGCCACCTAGGCACCCTGGAACCTGTTCCTATTCCTATAGAACTTATCCTGTTCTCCAGGGTAGATCTTATGTTAGGCCACAAATATAGTTTCAAAAGATTGACATCAGAGAACTCTGACCACAATAGAATGAAGCCAGAGATAAAAAATAAAAAAGAAGGAAAAGTGGAAAATTCAAATGTGTTGGAATTGAACAGCACACTCTTATACAACAAATGCGTGAAGAAATAGAAAGGATTTTAGAAAATAATTTGAGGTGAATGGAAATGAAAACAACATATCAAAACTTATGAGATGCAGTTAAAGCAGGGATCACAGGGAAATTTAGAGTTGTAAATGCCTACATTAAAAAGAAAGGGGGCACCTGGGTGGCTCAGTTGGTTAAGCATCCAACTCATGATTTCAGCTCACGTCATGATCTCACAGTGTATGGGATTGAGCCCTGCATCAGACTCTGAACTGACAGCACGTAGCCTGCTTGGGGTTCTCTCTCCCTCTCTCTCTCTGTCCCTCCCCTGCTCACATACCCCTGATCAAGGTATCTCTCTCTCTCAAATAAATAAACATAAAAAAAAAAAAACAGGAAAGATTTCATATCAATAACCTAACTTTCCATTTCAAGGAACTAGTAAAAGGTAAATTATCTGGTTAACACAGTGCTTAATGGGGCTTGGAATACAACAGGCACTTAATAAATGTTAGTATCTCACTGTCAGAAGGTGGAGGCGGGTCAGATTGAGAAGATTCTCCAGACTGAGAAGTCACTTTAACGTGAAAATCAAAGCAAACCACTCCATGCCACTTATACAGAGTTTTGTTCAGGGTCCCTTATTGACAGGGTATGGGGCCAGCAGGTGGAGGGAGGATCCAGGGCGCTGCACCGCCATTCTCCACGCAGCTCGGACCTCAGCCCTTATCGAACAAGGGGCATGGTGGTGTGGCCACAGGGTAGTTATGTAAAGTGAGTGCCAGTTACCTTCTGCACACCAGTCATCTCTACTAGTTATCTGACGCGGCGCCGTCTCTGTGCCGGGGGGAGAACAAGACGGGGGGCCAGTGGCGGAGTCTGTGTGGTCAGCACTCCTGTACGCACATACACATCGCTCAGACTGATCGTTCAAAGTACGTTGCAAATGAATGTAGGATACTATTTACAGCACTTCCTACTTCTGCAGTTTGCCTTGATGGATTAGGACACGTGGGTGTTCTAAACAATGAGAATTCATGATAGCCTCGCTTTGAGTTTCATGGAGGAAGACTTTATTAATTATAAGGGCAAGGGAATATAAAGAACTAAACAACTGTAGTGAACATATAGAGAGAGAGACGTATAGAGAAGAACAAAGAAAGTTTGTTTACTACATCAAATTGGATACATACAGTATGCACCCTTCTGGCTGGGGAAGCCCCATGGTAAACAGCCCGGCTGGGGTCCCGATTGCGTGTCCTGGGAAGAGTGTCCTCCCCTGAGGTGAGACTTCCAACTAGCTATTCCTGCCAGGGCAGTCGATACACTATCCGCGTGTGATTTGTGGCTAGTTATTATGTTTGCTTATATGCAGTCCTGAGCGAGCTATTTTTTCTCTGTTTCTTTTATAGTATCTTGCAATCTTAAGGGTGTTTGCATATTCCTCTTCCCTCCCTGATCCATCCCAGGGGGCCAGCTTGGTCTGGCTCAAGGAGGAATGTGAGGCATATTAATCCCTCGTGGCATCAGGAACAGAGGGGCCAATTCTGACCCCTAGAAAAATACAGAGTCCAAGCCCACAAGCCCACCAAGCCCCCCATGATGGCATATCATGGCTCTGGGCAGAAATGCATGACAAGTCACATAAACAGCTTCTAAAAAAGTGGGTTTTTAAATCCATATTTTAAATTCAGATATTATAGGGGCGCCTGGGTGGCTCAGTCGGTTGAGCGTCCGACTCTGGCTCAGGTCGTGATCTCGCAGTCTGTGTGTTCGAGCCCTGCATCGGGCTCTGTGCTGACAGCTCAGAGCCTGGAGCCTGCTTCGGATTCTGTGTCTCCCCCTGTCTCTGCCCCTCCCCTGCTCATGCTCTGTCTCTCTCGGTCTCAAAAATAAATAAAAACATTAAAAAACATTTTAAAAAATAGAGATATTATACACGTGCTGTGAATTTCACCCATTTAAAACGTACAGTCCCGTGTATTTTAGTATATTCACCAAGTTGTGTCTTTGTCACAAGTGTCTAATTCAAGAACGTTTTTGTAACTCGAAAAAGAAACTCCATACCCATCAACGGTCACGCTAGTCTTAGTTGACCACTGATCTATGTTCTTTCTCCATGGATATGCCTTTTCTGGATGTTTAACGTAAATGAAATCTACAATGTGTGGCCTTTTGTGTATGTCGTTTTTCACGTAGCACAGTATTTTCAAGGATCGTTCCTGTTGTAGTATGTCAGTACTCTGTTCCTTTTATTGCTGAATAATTTTCCATTGTGTGAATATACCACATTTTGTTTATCCATTTATTAGCTGTTAACATCTGGATTGTGTTCACTTTTTTTTTGACTTATTATGAGTAGTGCTGCTGTGAACATTCACGTGCCAGTTTGTGTGCGGAAACGTGTTTTTGTTTCTGTTAGGTAGGTACCTGTGATTGGAATTGCTGATTTATATGGTAGCTGTATGTTTAACCTTTGAAGAACTGCTGGACTGTTTTCCAACGTGGTTGCACCATTTTATGTTCCAGTTTCTCCACATTCTTGCCATTATTGTTTTATTTTAGCCACCCTTGTGGCTGTGAAGTATCTCCTTGTGGTTTTCATTTGCCCTTCCCTAGTGACTAATTATGCTTAACTTATTTTTATGTGCTTATTGGCATTTGCAGATCTTCTTTGCAGAAATGTCTATTCAGATCTCACGCCCATTTTTTTTTTTTTTTTGAGAGAGAGAGAGTGCGAATGCACACGTGAGCGGAGGAAGGGAGAAGGAGAGGGAGAGAGAGACTCTTAAGCAGGCTCTGCTCAGGATGAGATCATGACTTGAGCTGAGATTCAAGAGTCAGATGCTTAACTGACTAAGCCACCCAGGTGCCCATCATGCCCATTTTTAACTGGTTTATTTTTCTTTTTGTTCAATTGTGAGAGTTCTTTGTATATTCTAGATGTAATTCTCTTATCAGATATGTGATTTGAAGACATTTTTTTTCCTATTTTATGCATTGTCTTTTCGCTTTCTCAGTGATGCCCTGTGAAGCACAAAAGTTTTTTAATTTTGATGAAGTCAAATTTATCTATTTTTTCTTTGATTGCATATACTTTTGGTGTCATATCTACAAAACCATTACATACAAAACCATTACATGCATACAGGTCACCAAGATTTATGCTTATGTTTTCTTTTAAGGGGTATAGTTTTAGCTCTTATATATTTTTTTAGCTCTTTGATCTATATCAAGTTAATTTTTTAATATAATGTGAGGTCGACATTATATTTTTATTGCATGCAGACACCAGTTGTCCTGACACCATTTGTTGAAATACTGTTTATCCCCCATTGAATTATCCTAATGCCCTGTCCAAAACCAATTGCCCGTAAATATAAGGGTTTCTTTCTTGACTATTAATTCCATTCCATTGATCTATATTTCTATCCTAGGCCAATACCATGATATTTCAATTACTATAGCTTTATCATAAGTTTTAAAATCAGGAAGTGTGAGTCCTCCAACTTTGCTTCCCTTTTCAAGATTATCTTGGCTCTTTTGCGACCCTTGCATTTCCATATGAATCTTAGGATCAACTCTTTAATTAAAAAAAAAAAAGACAGCTGGAATTTTGATAGAGATTTCATTAAATCTGTGGATTAATTTGAGAAATGTTGCTAACTTAACACTCTCAAATCTTCCAGTTTGTGAACGTGAGATGTGTTTTGCTTGTTGTCTTTAATTTCTCTGAACAGCGGTTTTTGTGTGAATTTTCAATAGATGTCTTGCATTTCTTTAGTTAAATTTATTCCTAAATATTTTACTCTTTTGATGCTGCTGTAAATGAGATTGTTTTAATTTCGTTTTCAGGGGGGCACCTGGGTGGTTCATTCAGTTGAGCATCTGATTCTTGATTTCAGTTCAGGTCATGATCCCAGGGTTGGGGGGAGCAAGCCCCAAGTAGGGCTCTGCACTGAGTGTGGAGCCTGCTTGAGATTTTCTCTCTCTCCCCCTCTGTCCCTCTCTTCCACTCGCATTCTCTTTCTCTTTAAAATAAAATAAAACTAAAAGAATGTTTAATTTCATTTTCAGGTTCATTGCTAATACAATTTATTTTTATTTTTTAATGTGTGGGTTTTTTTCATTTTTTGTGGGTTTTTTTTTTTTTTTTGAGAGAGAGAGAGAGAGAGAGAGAGAGAGAGAGAGAACAAGCGGGGAAGAGGCAGAGAGAGAGGGAGATAACAGAATCCGAAGTAGGCTCCAGTCTCTGAACTGTCAGCACAGAGCCGGATGCGGGGCTTGAACTCATGAACCGCCAAGATCATGACCTGAGCAGAAGTCAGACACTTAACCGACTGTGCCACCCAGGCGCCCCTACAATTTATTTTTATATAAAAATAGTACATATTTGTATATTCTGTAACCGTGCTAAACTCCTTGATTGTTTCTAATGGTTTTTTGTGAATTTCTTAGACTTTTCTATATACGGGATCAAGTCATCTGTGAATAGAAGCTATTTACTTCTTCCTTTCGAATCAGGGTGTCTTTTATTTATTTTTCTTACCTAAGAGCCTTGGCTAGAACTTCTAATACAATGTAGCATAGAAATTGCTGCCTTGCATTTTTATGAAATGGTGATAGGGTGTAAATTCTTTTATATCCATTAATATTAAAGTGTGGTGACTTCATGAAATTAGTGTCATCGTATCTGTAGGACAGTAATTGGGACTGTTATGATCTAAAAAACATGTGAGCTGTTTTTTGTTTTTTTTTTTAGTTGAGAAACACTTTAACAATGTCTGTGTTTTTTTCTTTTTCTTTTAGGTTTTCTCAAATAACGATGAAGGCCTTATTAACAAAAAGTTACCCAAAGAACTTCTCTTAAGGTAAATGTAGATAAACTTTAAAGAATTCAGATTTGATTCAGTCATCAAGTTCCAAGACAATCTTCTTTCTCACTATGAGTCCATAGCATAGAAAAACAGACAGAATTAGCCTAACTGACTTTTTGTTTTTGTTTTATAGAATGCTGTTCAGCTTGTTGTTAAATTTTACTTGGTCTAATCCAGAATGTACTAAGTATGTACATAGCATTGGTCTGGATTCTTTTTGTAATGTGGTAAGTATTGTAATAACCTTCAGTAGGTGCCACTGTTTTGGTATCAGTAGATGTTCTCAATGTAGTCAATTATGTGAGGAGAGATGATTATTAAGGTTATGAGCTCCTGAAGTCACAGGCATTTGGATGTTTTCTAATCAATTTTAAAATAAGTATGGTCAAAATTTTGAGTGCTTAGAATTCTGTCAGTCCAAATATTGCTATATTTTTATCCACTTGATGAAAATTATGTGCTAAGTGGCAGTACTATAAAATATGGTTTTTGTCCTGTTTTTCTGGCATCACAATATACAGTAAATGGTTTTCGCTCGACCACATAAAGCTGTCGACCAACATTTGTTGACCCCGAGGCACTGCAGTTTCCTTTAGTGCTCTGCCATCATCAAAGAGATCTTCTTTTAGTTTTGGATGTTATATTTTAATTGTGTACAAGTAATTAATACATGTATACATGGTAATCCTTGAGTGGCATTTCCCAAATGCCGCTGATGTTCCGCAAAACAAACAAACAAAAAAAACCCACAACTGTGTGATCAAATAAGTATGGGAAATACGGGTTAACAAAACCAATTTCTTTACGCATGACTTCTCAGAGCCTTAATACACATGATGATACTCCCAGATGGATAGTTCTGACATTTCAAAGTGACTGACCATGGAACTCTTTTAATATTCCATATCAATTCCGTATTCCATTGACAAAATTTGGGGAAATGCTGACATACAGTAAGTGATAGACCAGATGACTCCGTTCCCTGGTTGTGCTAGATCTCATGTTAACATTTAGGGAATGGGTGTGAGTTTTGTTTACATCTCGGAGTTCCCCACAGAGTTACTCTGTAAATATCACATATTACTCCCCTCAGGATGTTAAACTTTGTCTTGAAGGAGAAACGGTGCAGACAGTGCTTCTTTGTGGTGAAGATCCCATTCCAGGGGCTTCAGAAGGTGTTCCGTTAGTCGCTGGGTATCGTGCGGCACTGTCGTCATAAACTCATTTCACTCAATAAAAAAGAAAATTAAGTCATGACAGAATCATATGAAAACTACAGCGATATTTCAATAAAATACTTGTTTGGATAGGAGAGGCTATTCTCTGGCATTTCAGACTCTTTTAAAGTTAAGAAAGTGGTAACAAAGGAATGATATATCTTTCATATAAGCCTGGGAGGTCTTGATCAAGCACCATGAGCTCTTAGAACGAACATGGGGGTGCTTGGGTGGCTCAGTTGGTTAAGCGTACGACTCTTTTTTTTTTTTAATTAAAAAAAATTTTGGGGCGCCTGGGTGGCTCAGTCGGTTAAGTGTCCGACTTCAGCCAGGTCACGATCTCGCGGTCCGTGAGTTCGAGCCCCGCATCGGGCTCTGGGCTGATGGCTCGGAGCCTGGAGCCTGTTTCCGATTCTGTGTCTCCCTCTCTCTCTGCCCCTCCCCCGTTCATGCTCTGTCTCTCTCTGTCCCAAAAATAAATAAAAAAACGTTGAAAAAAAAAATTTTAATTAAAAAAAATTTTTTTTAACATTTATTTATTATGGAGAGACAGATAGAACATGAGCATGGGAGGGGCAGAGAAAGGGGGAGACACAGAACCTGAAGCAGGCTCCAGGCTCTGAGCGGTCAGCACAGAGCCCGACGCGGGGCTTGAACTCACAAGCCGTGAGATCATGACCTGAGCAGAAGTCGGACGCTCAACTGACTGAGCCACCCAGGCGCCCCAATTTTTTTTTAAATTT
This sequence comes from Panthera pardus, assembly GCF_024362965.1. Taxonomy (NCBI): domain Eukaryota; kingdom Metazoa; phylum Chordata; class Mammalia; order Carnivora; family Felidae; genus Panthera; species Panthera pardus. The sequence continues at coordinate 155,630,420 of NW_026526721.1, forward strand.
TTTAACGTTTATGTTATTTTTGAGAGAGAGAGACAGAGCGTGAGCAGGGAAGGGGCAGAGAGAGAAGGAGACCCAGAATCTGAAGCAGGCTCCAGGCTCTGAGCTGTCAGCACAGAGCCCAACACGGGGCTCGAATCCACAAACCCTGAGATCATGACCTGAGCCGAAGTCAGACGCTTCACCGACTGAGCCACCCAGGCACACCGTGTCCGACTCTTGATTTTGGATCCAGTCATGATCTCACAGCCCGTGCGTGGGTTTGAGTCCTGCGTCAGGCCCTGCACTGATGGTGCAGAGCCTGCTTGGGATTCTTTCTCCCTCTCTCTCTGTCCCTCCTCCAGCTTGTGCTTGCTCGCTTGCTGTCTTTCTCTCTCTGTCTCAAAATAAAGAAATAAACTTAAAAAAAATAACGTGGCTGGGTTAGGATAGGCAGGCTGTTACTATACAAATAGGCGGACGGGATGCTATCCACAACGGAGTGCAGAGTGCGTGGTGTCCCCTAGAACTGTGCAGTTTCGTTCTTGGTCCGAACATTATTTAGCACAGGCATCAAGCTGTAATATGAACATGTGATTCTCCCTCTGGGGAATCAACCAGGTTGAGGCAGACCCATTATTAGTCATTCAGCACTGGGGTGTGATTAAACTCCACTCTTGTTATGAATACTGCTTCTATCTGTGACTCAAAGCTGCTAAGTTAATCTTTTTCCCCTTGGATGGAGTTAGCTTTGACACGGTTCTCCTCCAGGGAGCGGTTTCCATCTCCTGACAAAAAAAAGGGGGCGGGGCGGGTGGGATTTTATCAGATTCTGTGTTAGTGTGATTTCCGAACTGTTTGAGAGATTTTAGTTCTTTTAAAGATCCCTGGTGGACTCAGCTATTATAAATTCTGCAGTTGCCAGTTTGAATCATGCCACGAGGCTCAAACAGAGATCGTTTTTCAAAAGGAATTGCCACTTGAGACCAAGTGTTCATAACATGTCTATTCGTAGGCTTGTATTCCCACTTCTGCTCTTATTTTGGAGTCTGTAAGGGAAATTTAAATGATAAAGTACAGGTCTTCCCTGACTCGTGAGTCTCAAAATTAATTCTACGCAACCGTGGTATTTTAGTCTTGGTTGGCCTTCGAGTCGCGTCTGCCGTTTTATTCGCAGACTCTATATTCTCAGTAACAGCAGCTCTTCCCTTTCCTAGCTGCGCTTTCTGAGCAGAACTTTGGAGAAACGTTTGAACCAAGTTACCAAAGTAGCCATCATCGTCACCAGCCTCCTGGAGCTTAAGCCTCGATTATTTTGCTCAGTTAGATGATGTCTTCAGACTCTCAGTGGGTCACAGGCTCACTTTTTTACTTCCTATTGCAGATATCTTTGTGACAGTGCAGACTTCCTGTCCTTGTCGAATTCCTGTCTGCCTTCCGTCTTACTTCATCAGTAGATGTGATTCCTTTGGCTTCATGATCCTCCTGTTTACTTCCAGCCGGGGTCGTTTTCTCTCTGCCATTTTTTACTGCATCTGTTACCACCCTCTTAAATTCTCTAACTTCCATGACTGGTCACATCAAGTGAAGCCCCCACTTCCCGTTCGGAGCCAGTAACAAGCACAACCTGGAATTATGTGCGGTTTTTTCCCTTTTTTGATGTCACTTTGAATCCACCCAGAAAAATCTGTGAGGTGGTTTTCATCTGACCATCTTCTTGCTGGTTTTAAGACTGCCCAATATTACTGACTCACAGATTCCTTCTCCCACCCCGTTTTGAGTTTGTTACTTAACAAGTTCTTCCAATTTTGCTCTTTGTACCCAGTTTTCACGTACAAAATAAAGGTATTCCACTTCTCCCTGTCTATCCTTTATGCTCATACAATTGACCAGCTTGTAATTTTACTCTTCCTGGGGAGTCCGTTGTATAATGCTTATTATAACAATGGGAATCTTTAGTTTTTGGAAACCTATATATCTATTAGTGAGTTGGGTTGTTGTTATATTTTGTCCTCATTGTTATTGTCTGTATGACTTTTGGAGCCAGACTTGGTTGGGATTTCAGCTCTCCCCATTTCCTACTTGTATGACCTCAAATTTAGTGACTTAACTCTCTGGGCCATAATTTCCTATATCCATAAAAGGGGGGTAGTAATAGTTCTTACTGAACGGGGTTGTAGCTAGCCCGTAGGGTGCCTGGCAGTTAACGAATGTTAAGTGATGTTAGCTTCTATTGTTGTTAATTAATTTCAATTTTCAACGCCTGAATTGCTTACTAGATGCTGTTTGACAGTGTCCTCAATCCTTATGCAGACAACTGATAAAAGAAAGCTGCCCTGCTGTGGATCTCAGCATATGCTACTGCTGCTAACAGTATCTCAGTAAATAACCTGACTGATAAGTTACCGAGACCCGGTGCTCCGTTTCATCACCCTGGGCTAATTCAGTCTCAGTGGACAGTGCTCGCTACCAAGTGATATTGAACTGACGGCTACCAGGGCTCACGCAGGTTAGGGGTGGCAGCATCGACTTTTTGACTTTGAGTTTTTCCTTCTGTTACGGTTGCACTCAGGTGTTGATGGTGACAGGAAAACACATGTAGACCGCCTCAGGGGGTAGGGAGTGCTAAACGCAGGAAATATTTTAAAACACTCAGAGAAGGCAAAGCTCTTGTTAGTAATAAATAATAATGAAGGAAACCTCATAGTAGACACATTTTTAAAAACTTAAATCACCATTATTTAGATCATTTTGTGTCCGTTTAAAATTTATGTGGATACATGACAGAATTAAGCACCAATCGTGTTCGTTGGCTCGGTGAGAGGAAGGTTTGATTGCCCCGAACAGGAGAGCCGAGCCTGATAATTCTGGGCAAATGAAGTCAGCTACACAATCACATATATTCAGCGGTTTTACTGGTCAGCTAGGGAAAATTGTAAAATGCCCCGTGCAAACATTTAAAAATTTTCCTTTTCTAAAATTCGTAAACCAATTCCACGAGTGAAAATAATTGTGGCTTTTGTTGCAATCATCAAGTGCTTACGTGTCATTGTGGGCCCCTGAGGAGCAGGGCAGCGAAGGGCCCCCTCCCCCCTCCCGTCCGGGGCATCATCGAGTGGGTGTTCCTGCCCGCGGGCTGGCTTCAGCACTCCAGGGAGTTTTTCAAGGACTGGGGCGTCCCGTCCGCCTCCTGCTGTGTGCGATGCCTTGTTGTGTGCCCCAAGGCAGCCCAACAGGTAGGATGCTCTTTGGGGGGTACACGCTGCAAATTCAAGTTTAAGCAGCTATGCAGGGTTTTCCTTTTTGTTAACGAATGTTTTCATTTCTTTGTTCGTTTTTACTGTTTTTTTACCTAGCATGAGGCGGTACGTGACTGAGTTAATGTGTGTTGAAATCAGGTGCAGAGACTTAAAGGCCTTTCCTTTTCATTACCTCTGAATACTGTCATATACTCTTTTAGGGTTGGCATCTAAGTCTGAGTCACGGCAGAAGCAAATTTTCCTCTTTCTAGGTTGGGGTTATACTTACGCGCTAAAAGTCCGTGCTGCCTTTGGATTTTTTACATGTATGTATGCATTTATTTATTTTTACCTACGTTGGTGTGGCATCAAACACCAGCAAAGCTCCACAGCTAAGAGTGATAGAACTGGTACATTCTTTTCCGGAGCTTCATGCTAGAAAGTTATGTTAGAGAGCTGTTAATTAAAAATCTGTGAATTCAGAAGTTACAACAGAAAAGATTGATAAACTTGACCCCGTGAGTAGTAAAATGTGGCAAAATATACCATTACTGCAGATACATAGCGCACTGGTGGGTGAAATAATGAGAATACACGTTACAAGCAGAGGCCATATTCTTCAGTGCACAAATAAGAAACGCTTAAGTATTAGGAATAAGGTGGATTCTTCTTTTTTTTTTAAGGTGGATTTTTTTTTAATTTTTTTAATTTTTTTGAGAGACAGAGACAGAGAGTGCGAGCAGGGAGAGGTAGACAATGTGAAGAATCCGAAGCAGGCTCCAGGCTCTGAGCTGTCAGCACAGAGCCCGATGCGGGGCTCGAACCCACAAACAGGAGATCATGACCTAGGCTGAAGTAGGATGTTCAACCGACTGAGCCACCCAGGCGCCCCTTAAAGTGGATTATTCTTACAACAGTTTGAAGAGAATTATGAACGAAGGGAGAAATACAAATGGCCAGTTTGCTTGGTTCTCAGTCAGGACCATATTTAAATATATATCTCAATAACGAGATATTACTTATCTGGCAAAACCCAAAAGTTCGATAGTGCTAGGTTTTGGTGAGGAGATAGAAGACAAGTCACTCTAAGATACTTCAGAGGTGGGAATAGGAACTCCTATAGCCATTCTGTGGGGCCACTGGGGGCAAATCTTCAAAATGCTAAACATACGTCTTCACAAACTCCATTTCTAGGAATTTACTAATATATTTGCAAAGACACATCTATGGGATGTGTCACTCAGGTGTGTATTCAGGAATGATTACTGCAGCTTTTTTTTTTTTTTAACTGTAGTTAAATTGGATTGCAGAATTGGATTGCTCGTAATTCTTGGCTAATCGTCCTTTTCATCACTGATCCGTGTGTTGCCTGTTCCCCCTCCCCACCGTCAAGTTAATATTGTCAAGAACTTTGTATTTATGATTCTTTTCTTTAAAATTTTTTTACCTTAAATACATTTGACTAGACAATCAAATTCCTAAAAGTAAATAGTGTTTACGTTTGCTTGTGTATTAACTTTGTAAAAAAAAAAAGTGTGCCTTCTGAGACATGGTTTTCACTCAAAATTATGGTACTTAGAGTGACCCATGTTGCTTTGTTTCACTGTTTTTCATTTTACCGCTGTATAATATTCTATTGTGTGAATGGACCAAGATTCACTTATTGATTGTTCTTTGGTACATGCTTGGGTTTCCATTGTTTTGTTAGTAAAAGCAGTGCTCCTATGAATATCCTCATAGATGGCTCCTGCTACAAATACACAGAAGTTTCTCTCAGAAGTTGCTGGGGGGTCATAGGCTATACCCCTAAATAATCAACTCTATTTTAGTAATATTGTTTTTCCAAAGGGATCTTACCAATTTCCCTTCATACAAACAATCAGTTAAGAGCCTCTGTTGAGTCAGTCTAACATTTAGTGTTGCTACATGTCTTAAGGGTATGAGAGCATCACATTGTGCTCTTGATGTGAATTTTTCTGAATTCTGGTAATGCTGAGCATCTGTTTATCAGTTGCATGTATGTCCTCTTCTGTGAAATATATTCTTTGCCTATTGGGTTGTCTCTTAGTGATTTGCCATTGGTTTTTTTTCTCTCTTTTAAAAAAAATTTTTTTGTTTTTACATTTATTTATTTTTGAGAGACAGAGGAAGACAGAGTGGGTGAGGGGCAGAGAGAGAATGAGACACAGAACCCAAAGCAGGCTCCAGGCTCTGAGCTGTCAGCACAGAGCCCAACGCGGGGCTCAAACTCGCAAACCGTGAGATCATGACCTGAGCCGAAGTCGGATGCTTAACCATCTGAGCCACCCAGGCGCCCCTTCCCTCTTGTTTTTAATACTGTATCTTCTGTATTTTGTTTATTAATCCAATTTGCCAAATAGTGTCCCAATGTAATAATCTTTGCAAGAGGGCAATTTAGGATTTTAATGATCAAAACTAATATTTTAGGGGCACCTCGTGGCTCAGTTGGTTAAGCATCTGACTCTTGGTTTGGGCTCAGGTCACCATCTCACAGTTGGTGGGTTCAAGCCCCATGGTGCTCTCTGTCCTGACAGCACGGGGCCTTCTTGGGATTCTCTGTCTCTCTCTACCTCTGCCCCTCTCCCCCACTCACAATGCTCTCTCTCTCAAAAATAAATAATTTTTTTAAACTAATACTTTATTCACTATGATTATTATGATTTTCTTTTTTGTTATTTCTTTATCTTACAATTCTGCCTGTTTCCTGCCTCAAACCTTTCTTACTACCTTTAGTGTAAAGCCCATTTAAATTGTTATGACCTAAGTTATTCACCAGAAATGTATACTTGTTAACTCTTACTCTGTCGCATCTCTCATTCTTTTCCAGCTTCCTTGCAAACTCTGGGAACTCTGAATTCGCTCCAGTCCCTGAAATTGTCATTCTCTAATTTGTTTTCTCCTGGATTCATTCTGCTTCTTGAAAATGTCTGTCTTTCACTTACCCCTTTCACTTAGTTCAACCTAAGGCTTTCCCCAAGTTCGAGGCCATGTTCTCTCCCTCTTGAGTGTGCCTATGGATCCTTTAAGCATTTTGTAACTTCTGGTCTTTGACTTGGATTTCATGTGCCATAACACAGTAAATCTAACTTTTAAAATAATTTATATATGTATTTGACATATGACATTAGTTTCAGGTATACAGTATAATGATTCAACACTTGTGTGTATTGTGAAATGAACATCACGACAGGTCTAGTTAACGTCCATCACCATACATAGTTACAAAAATTGTTTCTCGTGATGAGAACTTTTAATGTCTCCTTGCGTAGCAACTTTCAAATAGGCCATACAGTATTACCCGCTGTGGTCACCATGCTGAACCTTACATCCCCATGACTTATGTTATAACTGGAAGTTTGTACCTTTCGATCCCATTCATTCATTTTGCCCCTCCCCTTTCCCCGCCTCTGGCAACCACAAATCTATTTTCTGTATCTATGAGCTCAGTCTTTGTTTTGGATTCCACATGTAAGTGAGATCGTACAGTATTCGTCTTTCTCTGTGTGATCTATTTCACTTACCATAATGCCCTCTAAGTTCATACATGTTATTGCAAATGGCCGAATAATACCGCATTATATTAGGAACCACAGTTTCCTTATCCGCTCATCCATAAGCAACTTAGGTTGCTTCCATGTCGTGACTATTGTAAGTAATGCTGCAGTGAACATGAGAATGCAGATATCTTTTTCAAGTCTTTTTCATTTTCTTCAGATAAATACCGAGAAGTGGAATTGCTGGGTCGTAGGGTCGTTCTATTTTTAATTTTTTGAGGAACCTCCATACTGTTTTCCAGAGCGGCTGCATCAATTTACATTCCCACCAGCGGTGCCTAAGAATCCCCTTTTCTCCACATCCTACTGTTGTCTGTAGTCCCTATAGTTGCAGTTTCGTACCCTTAAACAGCATTTGCTCCATTCTTTCACCTGTTACCCACAGTAATTATTTTACTCTTTGTTTTTTATGAGCTCACCTTTCTTCGTTTTCCCAAAAATAAGTGACACACAGTATTTGTCTTTCTCTGTCTGACTTATCTCAGCATATTGTTCTCAGGGCCCACCCATGTTGCCGCAAATGGCAGGATTTCCGTCTTTCTCGCGGGCGACTAATACACACGCACACGCACACGCACACGGACACAGACACACACACTACATTTTCTTTATCCATCCGTCGATTGATGGGCATCCAGCTTGTTTCCATCTCTTGGCTGTTGTGAATAAGCCACAATAAACATGGGAGTGCGTCTATCTCTTTGGTATCCTGTTTTCATTTTCTTTAGTTACATACCCAGAATTGGAATTGCTGGATCACGTGGTAGTTCTGTTTTTTATTTTTTCAGGAACCTCCGTATCATACCCCTTCCAAGTTACAATTGATTCTCCCTTCTCCAGAAGTAACCACCATCTTGACTTTTCTAGTTATCACTGTATTTCATTTCTTTTTAGATTTATCACCCAAATGTGCATTGCTTGACATTTTGTATTGCCCGCTGAAAATCTATAAATCTTTTAAGTCTCTGATAATCAGCAGACCCCCTTTTCATCTCTTTCTGTTCCATACATTTTATGTTGAAGAACTTGGGTTATCTGACTTGCAGAAGTTACCACAGACTGAGTTTTGCTAATTGCATCCTGATTGTGCAATTTCAGCCTGTTTCCTTTATCATCTATAGTTCTTGGAACTTGAGAGATCCAGAAACTTGATCAGATGCAGGTTCTGTCCCTTTGGTAAGATGTTATGTGGTGTTGTATTCTTTCATCAGGAGTCACAAAATTGTCTGGTTTTCTTTTTTTGTGGGGGATGCTAGCATCTATTGATGCTTACTGCTTAGACCATTAACTTATTGGGATCGCAAACTGATATTCTGATTCTTTTTTCATTTATTAGTTAGAATACTCTTATAAAGAGCAATTTCTCTTCACTTCTATTTGATTATATAGTGTTAACAGTTTACATGAAAGTCAAGGTAAATGCTTGATTCTTCCTGTTTGCCAGTTTTTGACTTTTTTTTAATGTTTATTTATTTTTGAGAGAGAGAGTGAGACAGAGTGTGAACGGGGGAGGGTCAGAGAGAGGGAGACACAGAATCGGAAGCAGGCTCCAGGCTCTGAGCCGTCAGCACAGAGCCCGACGCGGGGCTCGAACTCATGGACCGCGAGATCATGACCTGAGCCGAAGTCGGACGCCCAACTGACTGAGCCACCCAGGCGCCCCCTGTTTGCTAGTTTTTGAAAGTGAGATATGTGAAGGTTTGACGTTGGGAAACGAAACATTTACATAGTTTCAAGTGATCTTCCACAAAAAGCTATATTAATTACAAAGGGAAAAATAGTAATTTTATTTTTTTAATTTTTTTTTCATTTTTCTTTTTTTTTCTTTTTTTTTTTTTAATTTACATGCAAGTTAGCATATAGTGCAACAATGATTTCAGGGGAAAAATTGTAATTTTATAATGAGGCAGTCTGGCAGACAGCATCTTAACCAAATGATCGCAGTTAATATCCCCGATAACAGGACAAATGGACACGCTGTGCCTCCTGATATGATGTACAAGAAGACCACAATATTATTTCTGTGGCATTTGTGACAGAAATTAATAAGTTGAATCTAATCATGAGGAAACGGCAGATACATACAGAGGGACATCCTACAAAGTAACTAGCCTGTATGCTTCAAAAAAAAGTCAAGAAAGATAAAGGCTGAGAGAATGTTCCAGATTCAGAGACTAAAGAGACAAGACAGCTAATTGTACTCTGTGGTCCTGGGCCAGAAAAAAATGTTTTTCTTTTGTTGGGAGGGCCATTAATGGCACAATTGGCACATTTTTAATATCTATAGATTAGATAATAGTATTGTATTAGTGTCCTTGTTTTGATCATTGTACTGTGTCTTTGACAAAGAGTGCCCTTGTTTTTAGGAGGTACTTGAGTGTTTTGGGGTAAATGAACATCACGCCTGCAACTCCCTCTCAAATATTTCCGGGACAGTTACATATATGTGTTTATATGATACTGGTTAAGAGGTAAACTAGGGCATATTAAGAGTTGTAAGAGTCCTTTGAGCAAGAAACCGTTTGGGGCACTGCGAAACCAGGAATGCCAGGGCGAAGGCTTCTGTATACAAGGGAGGATGGTGAGGAAAGGAAGTTCTCTGATTGGCTGTGTATAGTTTTTCATGTTTGTTTCTTTATTTTTGAGAGAGGGAGAGAAAGGCAGGCCGAGAGAGAGGAGAGAGAATCCCAGGCAGGCCCTGAGCTGTCTGCACAGAGCCCGATGGGGGGGGCTCTTTCTTAGGAACCACGAGATCGTGGCCTGAGCCGAAAACAAGCATCTGTCGCTTGACTGAACCACCCAGGTGCCCCTGATTGGCCGTGTCTTAAAGCTTAGTCTGCTCTTTTGTGATTGGTTATCCCTGGATTCCGATCTCATAACTTGGGGGCATCTAACGACCTCGAGTTTTGGTTGCTCAGGCGGCCCCAGCACTGGAGCCACCTGAGTCTAATAGGCTCCCCGTTTGATTAGTTTAACATCTCTCCATCTATCTGTAAAAAGAATGATAATGCAAAGACATTATGTCGTTAGCATGTTAGCACTTGGGAAATCTGGATGAAAAGTACACAAGAGTTCTTTGTCCTGTTTTTGCACCTTTTCTGTAAGTCTTAAATTACTTAAAAATAAAACTGAGGTGGTTTCCTCACATCTTTTGGAGGTGACTTGGAATTTTTAAAAGCATTATAAATTTATGAATTCAAACCTATTTAATGAGTTTAACTCATTGCGGTTATTACTTTCATTGAAATTCACATGGTCTTCTCTTTGTCTCCTGAGTCCTTTCCCATGGCCGTGGCAGTTTTGATAGTTTCCTTCCTGACAAATATGCAAGTGTATCAGGCTCATTTCAAATATTCCCTGCCCCAGACCTGAAATCAGCCACTTTCTCAGTAAGTGTTGGTTTCTTTTTGTGGGAAAGAGTATGTCAGAACTACGACCTAGTTGCTAGAGGCAGTTTTTCTAGTGAACGTATAGTTATTTCTAGTTCAGTATAGTGGACGTATAGAGAGATGAGAAACTCATGATTTCATACTGAGGTATCTGATGCGTAACTTAGTACCTTACTTCATCAGTCTGTGCAACTACGTCTCCTTTCTTCCATACTACTCGTCCTGGCTCGGACACGGGCAATCCTAGAATTAGGCCCTGTGTTTTCCCCTTTGCTTTCTCCACACCACAGACACGGCAGCCTCAGAATAACAATCCCAGAACGGTTTTCTCCAGTACAATTACCGAAGAAAACACTGACATTTTTTTGCACACGTTCTTTTTCCTCACCTCTGCTTTTAAATGGTTATACTCAATCTGCATTGTCAGACTTACAGCCATCATATATTACACCCTCTCCCATTTAATTCTCATTTGGTCTCTTTAATGCTCACCACCAGTCTCTATTTAAAGTCTGTGTAGTCATTGTGTTGTCTGCTGCTGATCCCGTCGAAGATTCCTCAGGAAGGGTTCCCGGGAACGGTATTCTCCGAGGTCTTGTGTGTTGACCCCAGTTTGTGCCCTTCATACTTGAAAGTCAGTTTTTTATCCTAGTTGGGTTCATTCCTTAATTTCACTAATATCCATATGAACCTGCACATTACAGTGTACATGTGGGTGTACACGTTACAACATCCATACGCATTTTGGTGAATAATTTTGAAATATGGTGGCTTGTGAATGAATCCAAACCTAGCATTGGTTCCTGTCAGTTTAATGGTTAATGTTTGAACCCGTAGGTGATCAGTATTATAGTAAGTACTGTGAGAAATGCAGTGGAAATTAGCATTTAAAACATTTGATGAAAAAGACAAGTCCCAAGAATGTATACAGCTTTATGTATGTAGATTCATTTTCACTTTTTCAGAAAGTAAAGGAAAACTGCATGAAAAACTTTTTTCGTTAGTATAATTTATAATCAATTCAGTATATATTGTGTAGAATTTTATTTTTTCATTTTACCAGAATTTCAAATGCCACCTTTTTGACTTAGGATTTGGTAAACATATAGGGACAAATTCTGTAACCATTCAGATGAGTTTATTTCTAAGATCTGTAAATAAGGCAATGACTTACTTCTGAGATGATGGGTAAATACACATTCCAAAATTTACACGAGATAGTACATGTCAAAGTGACTACCCCCCCACAGTGTTTAACATACAGAAAGCACTTAGTAAGTGATGTGTTTTAAATCTGCTAAACTTGTGTGATAATCTTGTATTTACTTATATTATTTTCTTTTTAAAGAAATGAACAGTGTTAATATTTAGATTACTATTAGCATTCCTGGTGATTTTTTAAAAAATGTGTGTTCTTGATTCAACTTTAAAAAAACTTTCATTTAGTATAAGAATATATCTTTAAATATGCAAAATACAGAAAAGTGCCAAAGAGAAAAAAAAATCACTCGTACTGTCATTGACCAAGGAAATGAAGTGTTGGGACGCCTGGGTGGCCCAGCTGGTGGAGTGTCCGACTTCGGCTCAGGTCATGATCTCACGGTTCGTGGGTTTGAGCCCCACATCGGGCTCTGTGCTGACAGCTCAGAGCCTGGAGCCTGCTTCAGATTCTGTGTCTCCCCCGCTCTCTGCCCCTCCCCCCTCATACGCGCTGCGCGCGCGCGCGCACTCTCTCTCTCAAAAATAAATAAACATTTAAAAAATTGTAATTAGCATATTGTAGGCCAAGATTTTGGTTGGATTCTTTGACGGAATTTCAGAATTTGCTAATCTTCTGATATGTTTGATTCTAGTTAGTTCCCTGTGCCTGTAACCCCAACCACTTTTAGACTGCAGCCCAGGACTCCTTTATTGTACTTTTTGCCCCTACTTCCTCTCTTTCTCAGTGGTATCTCTCCCCTGAAGCGATAATAGGCTTGGGAAGAAAGGGAGCAACTTTAATCCAGTCTTTGCTGCAGGATTTAGCTAATCTATTTAACAGAGAATTTCAAGTAATCTCAAGGTAACTTGTAAGTTTTGGAAAGCAGTATTCAGACAGACAGTAATTGGCTTTTCGGCAATCTCGGGCCTGCAGTTTCTGTGCTCTCTCCCCTTTTCTTTCCTCTTGCCAGCCAACCAGTTCCCCCCCCCCCCAGCACTTGCTTTCTTATAATGCCTTTCTAAACGTGGCAGCGATAAGCCATGAGTCTCTAAGTCTTCTCTAGTTGAGAAGTTTCTAGAGGTAGTTTCCAGAGAGAAAGGAGTTGGAGGGGTGGGGAAACAAATGAAGAAAATTAAGGGGTACAAGCTCTCAGTTATAAGTCATGGGGATGAAACATACAGCCTAAGGAATATAGTCAATAACACTGTAACATATGGTGACAAATGGATTACACTTATTGTGGTGAGCATAGCATGGTGTATATGATTGTTTGATCTCAGGGCTGTACGCCTGAACACTATCTTCTATGTCAGCCATACGTTGATACATTTTTTAATCATGAAAAAAATGTTAAAGAATATACAGAAAAAAATGTCTGTATTGAGTGAAGAGAAGGGATATTTCATGAGATATGTGGAAACTCTAAAAAGAATCAGTGGAATTTCTAGAACTGAAAAATACTCAAATGTTTTAAAAAAGTTGGTTAGGCTTTCAAGCAGACTGGACAATGCAAAAGATGGAATCAGTAAACTTCGGGAAAGGTTAATAGAAGTTATCCACAGTGATATGCACAGAGAAAAGAGACAGCAAAAAGTTAACACATCCTTAGCACCTCGTACTGTCAAATGGTCTAACGTGTCATAGGAGGTCCAGAGAAAGGATGGAGCATAAAAAATTTGAAGAAAGAACCCCAAATTTTCCAAATCTGATGACAGTCTACAGATTCAGGAAGTTTAGTGAATGCCAAGTGAATAAATATAATGAAAAATATCCCTAGGTACACCATGGTTAAATGACTGAAAACCAAAGATAAAGAGAAATCTTAAGCTATATATATGGAGGGGCGTCTGGGTGGCTCAGTCGGTTAAGTGTCCGACTTCGGCTCAGGTCATGATCTCATGGTTTGTGGTTTGAGCCCTGCATTGGGCTCTGGGCTGACAGCTCAGAGCCTGGAACCTGCGTCAGATTCTGTGTTTCCCTCTCTCTCTGCCCCTCCTCTGCTCATGCTCTGTCTCTCAAAAATAAATTTTAAAAAATTTAAAAGAAAAAGATATATATGTGGAATAATAATACAAAATTCTCATTGACTTCTTTTTTTTAAGTTTATTTTATTTTATTTTATTTATTTTTTTTTAGAGAGAGAGCAGAGGAGGGGCAGAGAGGGAGAGAATCTCAAGCATGCTCTGCACTGTCAGCACAGAGCCCAGTGTAGGACTCGAACTCACGAACCATGAGATCATGACCTTAGCTGAAATCAATAGTCAGACACTTAACTGACTGAGCCATCCAGGCGCCCCTCATTGATTTCTTATAAGAAATAATTCAAAACAAAAGACAGAAGAATGGCATCTTTAAAATGCAGAGAGAAAAGGGGAAAACCTCTCAAAATTATCTATCCAACAAAGTTATCTTTAAAAAATAAAAGTATTTTCTGGTAAAACAAAACTAAGAATTCATCACCAACCTTCCCATACTGTAAGAAATGCTAACGGAAATTCTTTAGGCTGAAGGGAACTGAAAATCATGTACAGAAAAGAATGAGGAACACCATAAATGATAGGTATGTGGGTAAATATAAAATACCTTTTGCCTCTTAAAAATTATTTATAGTTGTTTTAAGCAAAAGTCATAACACTGTATGGTTTATAATATATGTCAAGTAAAACAGATGACAGCATTAACACAGAAGATGAAATGAGAGTATATTGTGATTGTGGCTCTGGAGGTATAATATTAATTTGAGCTGGATTGAAATGGGGATGTATTGTGTTCAGAGAAACCACCAGAAATACAGAGACGTCATTCATTATTTGGTTATTTTAAAGAATTCTTAAAAGGAGAGCAAAGGAACACAGAGCAGTTGGGGAAAATGGAAAACAAATAGCAAGTCTTTATTTTTATTTATTTATTTATTTTTTTAATTTTTTTTTCAACGTTTTTTATTTATTTTTGGGACAGAGAGAGACAGAGCATGAACAGGGGAGGGGCAGAGAGAGAGGGAGACACAGAATCGGAAACAGGCTCCAGGCTCCGAGCCATCAGCCCAGAGCCTGACGCGGGGCTCGAACTCACGGACCGCGAGATCGTGACCTGGCTGAAGTCGGACGCTTAACCGACTGCGCCACCCAGGCGCCCCAATAGCAAGTGTTTAAACTGGAGTTTTAAAAATGACAAGAGATGAAGTTTGATAGAAAGTAAAAGCTGTTGTGGCTTCGTTAACATTGACAAAGCAGACGTTAAGTCAAGATGTATATTAGAAACAGACATTTCTTGACAAGAAAACATCTATTGGACAGCAATAGGTATCTTAAGTTTTGATGAACCTGATAAAATAAGTTGAAAAAATATAAGGCAAAACTAAAGGGAAAAACAGACAAATCCATGATCATATGTAGAGTTTTAACATACCCTTGATAGACTAATAGTAACTGATAGAATAATCAGACAAAAAAAGTAGAATATAGGAGATGTGAACCATACTTAACCAACCAGACCTATACAGGACACTACATCTAACAACTTTAGAGCACACATTCTTCTAAAATGCGCATGAAACATTTATCAAAGTAGATTGTATGTTGAGCCATAATGTAAATTTCAACAAATTTCAAAGGATTGAAATTATCTAGAGTATTTTCTCTGACCAGAGTGGAACTAAACTAGAAATCAATAATAAGAAAATATTAAGCTACCTATTTCTAACTGCATGAATCAGAAGTTATCACAGTGGAAATCAGAAAGTGTTTCAAACTAAGCAAGAATGAAAGTATGGGATATCAAAATTTGTGGGATGGTTCTTGGAAATGCTTTAAATGCATGCATTAGAAAAGGAAGGAAGAAAGTCAGTAATCAAGAGTTCCATCTCAAATGACTGGAAAAATGCAGAAAATTCGAAGAAATATAATGAAGGAATTGATGAAGATAAGAGGATAGATTAAGGAAACAGAAATCAACAAAGATAATTTTTATTACTAAAATTGATAACTCTCTAGCTTGACTGATAAAGGAAAAAACAAGAGAAATTACTCTAAAACTGGAGACATAACCAATTTTTAAAAGTAGTATGGATAGGGGCACCTGGGTAGCTCAGTTGGTTAAGCATCCAATTTCGGCTCAGGTCATGATCTCACAGTTCATGAGTTTGAGCCCTGTGTTGGGCTCTGCACTGATAGCTCAGAGCCTGGAGCCTGCTTCAGATTCTGTGTCTCCCTCTTTCTCTGCTCCTCCCCGACTTGTGTTTTCTCTCTCTGTCTTTCTCTCTTTCTCTCTCTCAACAATAAATAAATAAACATTTTTTTAAAAAGTAGTATGGGGCGCCTGGGTGGCTCAGTCGGTTGAGCGTCTGACTTCGGCTCAGGTCATGAACTTGCAGATCATGAGTTCAAGCCCCGCGTTGGGCTCCGCGTCGGGCTCTGTGCTCAGAGCCTGGAGCCTGCTTAGGGTTCTGCATCTCCCTCTCTCTCCGTTGCTCCCCACTTGAGCGCGTGCTCTCTCTCTCTCTCAAAAATAAAGATTAAAAAAAAAAAGTAGTATGGACATAATTATGGAACACATTTAACCACTATATGAAACTAGATTAAAGGAGAAAATTCCTTGAAAAACACAACTTTTAAAAACCAATGGAAGAAATTAAAAACCTGAAGTTATTTTACTACACTTGATCTTAGCCAAAAGGCCAAGAAGGAAATGGGGAGTTATCTGTTGAATAGAATTTAGGAATAAAATTTTCCTGAAGAAAATAAACCCTGAAAGCTTTTCTTACCACTCCTGTTCCAATTCCTTTGGAAAATATCCAAATTTTAAGGAAGAAATGATACCAGTCTTAGACTCTTTCAAAGTATAGAGGCAGTTTTATGAGGTCAACATAACCCTAATACCAAACTGAATGAGGATGTTATAAGAAAGGAAAATTATACACCAATAGTTGTCATGAGCATAGATGTAAAAATCCTAAACAAAACTAGCAAGTCAAGTCCAACAATATATAAAATGCCTAATAATTATAACCAATGGGTTTGTTTTAGAGATACAGGATTTGTTTGTGTATTTGAAAATCAGTCAGTGTAATTAAGCACAATAATTTGAGTTTCCATTTTTGGAAACTAGAGAGAGGATCAATGGAAGTCTAAAGCAAGCAAAAGAAAGGACCTAATAAAAAGTTGAGCAGAAATCAATGAAATTGAAAACAGTAGAGGAAATCAACAAAACCAAAATTGTTCTATGAAAAGATCCATAAAACTGATAAACCTCTGGTCAGTTTAAGAATGAAAGAGGACACAAATTACTAATATCAGAAATGGGAGAGGGATCATCCCTGTTAATCTCATGGACATTAAAGGAATAATCGAGGAGTATTATGAATGCCTCTATGTCCACAAACTTGATCACTTAGATGAAATGGACCAATTTTTTGAAAGACAAAAACTACTAAAGATCACACAAGGAGAAATAGATAAACTGAATGGACATATATCTATTAAATACAATGAATCAATTATTGATAACCTTCCAAAACAGAAAGCACCTGACCCAGATGGTTATTTTGGTGAATTGTACAAACAAGAAAGAAATGATGCCCATTCTTTACATCATCCAGAAAATAGAAGCAGTAGACTTTTTTTTTTTTTTTAATGTTTTATTTGTTTTTGAGACAGAGAGAGACAGAGCATGAACAGGGGAGGGGCAGAGAGAGAGGGAGACACAGAATCTGAAGCAGGCTCCAGGCTCTGAGCTGTCAGCACAGAGCCCGACGCGGGGCTCAAACTCACGGACTGCAAG
Source organism: Panthera pardus (assembly GCF_024362965.1). NCBI lineage: Eukaryota > Metazoa > Chordata > Mammalia > Carnivora > Felidae > Panthera > Panthera pardus. The sequence continues at coordinate 155,647,578 of NW_026526721.1, forward strand.
ATCATGACCTGAGCCGAAGTCGGACGCTCAACTGACTGAGCCACCCAGGCGCCCCTAGAAGCAGCAGACTTCTTAACTCATTCTGTGAAGACAGCATTACTGTAATACTAAAATCATATAAAGACATTATAGAAAGGAAAAACTGCAGAACAATGTATCTTGTGAACATAGATGCAAAGTTCAACAAACTTAGCAAACCAAATTGAACAATGCATAAAGAGAATTATATGCCACAATCAAGGATGCTTCATTCCAAAATGAAGGTAATCCATCACATCAGTTGTCTAAAGAAGAAAAAATTACAAGGTCATCAGTAAATGCAGAAATAGCATTTGATAAATTCTAATGTCCATTAGATGACATTAGATGATGATGACCAAGAATCTCATCAAACCAAGAATAGAGGGGAACTTCCTCAACTTGATCAAGAACACTACAAAAAAAAAACAGGCTATGGCACAAGAACAGACACTCAGATCAGCGGAACAGAATAGAGAACCCAGAAATGGACCCACAAATGTATGGCCAACGAATCTTTGACAAAGCAGGAAAGAATATCCATTGGAATAAAGACAGTCTCTTCAGCAAGTGGTGCTGGGAAACTGGACAGCGACATGCAGAAGAATGAACCTGGACCACTTTCTTACACCATACACAAAAATAAACTCAAAATGGATGAAAGACCTCAATGTAAGACAGGAAGCCATCAAAATCCTCGAGGAGAAAGCAGGCAAAAACCTCTTTGATCTTGGCCGCAGCAACTTCTTACTCAACACGTCTCCGGAGACAAGGGAAACCAAAGCAAAAATGAACTACTGGGACCTCATCAAAACAAAAAGCTTCTGCACAGTGAAGGAAACAATCAGTAAAACTAAAAAGCAACTGACGGAATGGGAGAAGATATTTGCAAATGACATATCAGGTAAAGGGTTAGTATCCAAAATCCATAAAGAACTTATCAAACTCAACACCCAAAAAACAAATAATCCAGTGAAGAAATGGGCAAAAGACATGAATAGACACTTCTCCGAAGAAGACATCCAGATGGCCAACTGACACATGAAAAAATGCTCAACATCACTCATCATCAGGGAAATACAAATCATAACCACCATGAGGGGTGCCTGGGTGGCTCAGTCGGTTGAGCATCCGACTTCGGCTCAGGTCACGACCTCGCAGTCCGTGAGTTCGAGCCCCGTGTTGGGCTGTGTGCTGACATCTCAGAGCCTGGAGCCTGCTTTGGATTCTGTGTCTCCCTCTCGCTCTGCCCCTCCCCCGCTCATGCTCTGTCTCTCTCTGTCAAAAATAAATAAACATTAAAAAAAAAACACCTTACACCTTTCAGAATGGCTAACATTAGCGACTCAGGCAACAACAGATGTTGGCGAGGATGCGGAGAAAGAGGATCTCTTTTGCATTGTTGGTGGCAATGCAAGCTGGTGCAGCCACTCTGGAAAACACTATGGAGGTTCCTCAAAAAACTAAAAATAGAACTACCCTATGACCCAGCAATTGCACTACTAGGTATTTATCCAAGGGATACAGATAGGCTGTTTCAAAGGACACATGCACCCCAATATTTATAGCAGCACTGTCAACAACAGCCAAAGTATGGAAAGAGCACAAATGTCCATCGATGGATGAATGGATAAAGAAGATGTGGTATATACATATATACAATGGAGTATTACTCGCCAATCAAAAAGAATGAAATCTTGCCATTTGCAACTATATGGATGGAACTGGAGGGTATTATGCTAAGTGAAATTAGAGAAAGACAAAAATCATATGACTTCACTCATATGAGGACTTCCAGAGACAAAACAGATGAACATAAGGGAAGGGAAACAAAAATAATCTAAAAACAGGGAGGGGGACAAAACAAAAGAGACTCATAAATATGGAGAACAAACTGAGGGTTGCTGGAGGGGTTGTGGGAGGGGGGATGGGCTAAATGATTAAGGAGCATTAAGGAATCTACCCCTGAAATCATTGTTGCACTATATGCTAACTAATTTGGATGTAAATTAAAAAAAAAATTAAATCAATTTAAAAAAAAAGAAATGTTTTAGGGCTCAGTAGATTTATTTCATCTCTGAGTTTTTTAATAAAAAGCAGCTATGTGTTTTCTCTTTTAAAAAAAATAAATTACCTGATTTTTTTTGTATGCATCAAAAAAACAAACAAAAAAAAAAAAACCAGGCTACCTGGCTGGCTCAGTCAGTAGAGCACGTGACTCTTGATCTTGGGGTCGTGACAGAGCCAGCTTTGGGTCCTCTGTCCCCTTCTCTCTCTCTGCCCTTCCCCCACTTGCGCTCTGTCTCTCTCAAAAATAAATAAACATTAAAACAAAATAATATCTATGAGAAACCTACAGCTAACACTTAATGGTGAGAAACTCAATGCTTTTTTCCTGAGATCAAGAATAAGAAAAGGATGACCACTCTTACCACTCCTGTTCCTCATAGTACTGGAAGTCCTAGCTAATGCAATTAGATAAAAAGAGGAAGGAAAAGGATACATGGGAAAGGAAGAAATAAAACTGGTCTTGTTTGTGTATGAAATGATTATGTATGGAGAAAATCCCAAAGAAGAGACAAAATATTTCTATAGCTAGTAAGCAATTATAGCAAGTTTGCAGGATACAATGTTAATATGTACAATGTAATTGCTTTCCTATATACCAGTGAACAACTAAAAATTGAAGTGAAAAACAATACCATTTACGTTAGCATAAAAAAATGAAATACTTAGGTATAAATCTGGTATAATTTGTACAGGATCTATATGATGAAAACTCCAAAATTCCAATGAAAAAAATCAAAGAAATCTAAATGAGAGATGTTACACATTCCTGAATAGGAAAACCCAATGTTGTTAAAATGTTCATTCTTCCCAAGTCGACCTGTAGAATCAACACAGTCCCAGTCAAAATACCACCAAGTTATTTTGTGGATATTGACAAGCTCATTCTAAAATTTAAGTGGAAAGTCAGAAGATTCAGAAAAGCCAGTACAATACTGAAGATCAGTATTGGAGAACTGACACTACTTGACTTAAAGACTTACCATAAAGCTACAGTAATCAAGACAGTGTGTTGTTGGTGAAAGAGTAGACAAATAGATCAGTGAAACACAATAAGAAGCCCGGAAATAGAGCCACACAGAGTCAACTGGTCTTTGACAAAAGGGCAAAAGCAATTTAATGGAGAGAGTATCTTTTTCCACAAATGGTTTTGGGATAATTGGACATCTATATGCAAAGGCAGAATGTAGACACAGACCTTACCCCTTTCACAAAAATCAACTCAAAATGGATCATAGACCTGTATGGAAAATGCAAGACTGTGAAACTTCTGGAAGAAGCATGGGAGAAAATGTAGGTGACCTTGGGTTTGGCAGTGAGTTTTCAGATACAGTACCAAAAGCATGATCCATGAAAGAGAAAATTGACAAGTTGGACTTTGTTAAAACTTTCTTCTCCGAGAAAGACAACATTAAGAGAATAAAAAGACCACCGATTGGGAGAAAATATTTGCCCAAGTCATATATGATGAAGGGCTGATGTCCAAAATACATAAAGAACTCTTAAAACCCAGCAAGAAAACAAACCAATTAAAAAATGGGCAAATATTTAGGCAGATATCTCACCAAAGAAGATCTACAGATGCCGAGGAACGTATGAAAAGTTGCTTAGTAGCATATGTCATTAAGGAGTTGAAAATTAAACGAGATATCACTGTACACCTGTTTAAATGGCTAAAGTTTAACAATCAAATCATACCAAGTGTTGACAAGATTCAGAGCAACAGGAACTCTCATTCTTTGCTGGTGGAGATTCAGAATGGCACAGGCAGTTTGGAAGACAGTTTGGTGGTATTTGTTTTTGTTTTGTTTTGTTTTTACAATGCTAAACATAAAGTTACATCATCTAGCGGTTCTATTCCTGGGCATTTATCCGAATAGGAAACATCCACACAAAAACCTGCATGCAAATGTTTATAGCAGAATTATTCATAATTACCCCAAACGGAAAGCACATAAGATGGCTTTAACTGGATGAATCAGTTCAATATTATACAGCAGTAAAAAATAGTGAGCTATCTTGCCACTAAAAGAGAAGCACCTTAAATGCATATTGCTACGTGACGGACACGAATCTGAACAGGCACATACTGTATGATTCCAATTATGAAATTCTAAAAAAGGCAAAACTGTGGAGACATTAAAAAAAATCGGTGGCTGGGGCGCCTGGGTGGCTCAAGTTGGTTAAGCATCCAACTTCAGCTCAGGTCATGACCTCACAGTTCATGGGTTCGAGCCCTGCACTGCACAGTTCATGGGTTCAGCTGTGCTGACAGCTTGGAGCCTAGAGCCTGCTTCCCCGACTTGTGCTCGGTCTCTCAAAAATAAATGTTAAAAAAAAAAAAAAAAAAAGATCAGTGGCTAACAGGGCTTCGTGAGAAGGAGGGACTTGTGAATCAGGTGACTTATAGGCTGGTGAACTCTTACATATAATACTGTAATGGTGGGTATATGTCATCCATTTGTCAAAACCCATAAAACTAATTATACAATGCAAAGAGTGAAACTTAACCTAAACTATGGACTTTAGTTAATAATAATGTACCAGTATTTGTTAACTGTCAGAAATGTGCCACAAGAATGCAAAATGTTAATAATAGGAGAAAGTGTGTGTCAATATGGAGGGTAATATATGGGAACTCTATATGTACTATTTTCTTTTAATTTTTCAAAGGGGAGATAAGTGAATGTTAAAGAGATGGTTAAGTCGTGCATGGACAAAACTGAAACCTTTTACAGGGTATAACAAAGTAACTTTTAAAAGTTGAAAAGGAAGGGGGAAAACCGTATAGTAAATGTCATAATAAAAAGTGACAGCTTTTTCTCTGAAATGGCAATGAGAAAAAGATGTCTTTCATTACCATTATTGACACTAGAGAAGAACATATATCAATGAATTTGGAAGTGTTCGTGGATACAAGGTAAATGTATGGAGATTATGTATACTTGCAACGATTAGAAAATGACATCGAAGAGGCGTTTGGTTGGCTCAGTCGGTAGAGCATGTGACTCTTGATCTCAGGTTCATGAGTTCAAGCCCCACGTTGGGCATAAAGCTTACTTAAAATTTGTGGGTGTCTCAATCGGTTAAGCATTGGACTCTTGGTCTCAGCTTAGGGCTTGATCTCAGGGTCATAGATTTAAGCTCCACGTTGGGCTCCATGCTGGGCATGAAGCCTACTTAAAAAAAAATGACATTAAAAAATTTCATTTTAGGGGCGACTGGGTGGCTCAGTCGGTTGAGCGTCCGGCTTCGGCTCAGGTCATGATCTCGCGGTCCGTGAGTTCGAGCCCCGCGTCAGGCTCTGTGCTGACAGCTCAGAGCCTGGAGCCTGTTTCAGATTCTGTGTCTCCCTCTCTCTGACCCTCCCCCATTCATGCTCTGTCTCTCTCTGTCTCAAAAATAAACGTTAAAAAAAAATTTTTTTTTAAAAAGAATAGCCAACATAATCTTGATGAAGAACCAAGTTGAAGGACTTACGTTAACAGACATCAAGACTTAGAAAACTTCATAATTCGAAGAGTCTTACAAAATCCAGAAGTACATCCACTCCTGGATACCCCTCTATCTATTCGCTTATGACCAAGTTGCCGTCGCAATGCTTTCCTAATGAAGGGTGAAATGATAACATTCGAGGTAGGAAGCAATTTCCAGGGAAAAAAACAAAAAAGATTGCCTTGGAAAGTGCAGAGCTCAACTTCCCATGACTCTAACTCCTCTAGCGAGCTCCGTTTCTATTGCCAGTGTCCCCGGCGCTGCCATTCAGGGCATTTATTTTATTCACTGAAACATGATTCAGGAATTTGGCTTAGGCTGCACCTTGGCAGTTTGGAGCCCCATCTTGCCTATTTAACTTGTGCAGATTCAACTACATGGTTTCGTGGGGTCACGGGGAAAGGGGAAATAGTGTCAATACTACAGGCGGTCTACTTTTTCATTGAGTCACCACGGAATTTGCTGGTAAGCATGAGAGATGTAAGCTTGCGTTCCGGCTGTTGCTTCTCGTGTGTGCCTGGACGTGTGGCCATTTCGCTTCTGTTGGTGTGATTCTAGCGTTCGAAGATACGGGTTTTCCATACGTAGTTTTCCATGGAAACACAACTGCTTCATTTGCTGTTCAGTTGAAGCGACGGCATCCGGTCCGCCCCTGAAGGAAAAACAGCCCTGGTAAACTGAGGCTGCGTGGAGAGGGGCCACAGGCTTGGGCTCTCCGGCCGGACTACCTGGGTTTACGTCCTAGCTCTGCTCTTACAGTCTGTGCGGCCTGGGCAAGTTACTGACCTCTCTGTTAGAAACAGATCAGGACAGCGTCTCATGACGGCGTTGGGACCGTGAAGTGGCGAACATAAACTGCGGCCGGCACCTGGCAGGCACGCGACCGGACTCAGCTGGTTTTACGATCATCAGTACAGCTCTTCTGGCCAAGAGGGGACGGCACGTGGTCTCCAAGGCGGGAGGTCTTGGAGGCTTTCAAGGGAGGCTGGGCCAGCTCCTCTTTCCCCCGCGGCGCTCGCTTCACAGCTCAGCCCCAGCGTGGAGCGCTCCGCCCTACCGTGGGCTTTTCTCCGCGGGGCCCTCGTTCTCTCGGGGGACAGGCGATCGGCTGTGGCCCGTCCTAGGAGGCTCGTGTGGCACAGGACGTGGGCCTTGAGGCGGCAGGGCCCGGGGGTGGGGCGCGATGTGTTTCCACGCAGGCCGTGCGAGTGTTGGCGGACACGCCGAAGCGTGTTTGGCGTCGTGTGAGTGCGCGTGTTCAGCCACCGGCATTTTCCTGTAGACGGAGCCCCACCGGGGTTTGTAAGGTCAGCGTGGCCCGTGTGCTTCCAGCCTCTGCTTTTCACCCGAAGCCGCTTGCCGTGCCGCGGTGGCTCGCGGGTCCTTCCTGAGCGCGCGGGTTTTCGGCTCGCCACCGACTGTCACCTCTGCAGAGCCTCGAAGGGCTCTGCAGGCGCCTGTGGGCCAGCCCCCTCCGGCCCCTTGCCCCGCACGGACGCACACTTCGGTGGGTACCTTCCAGAACTATGAGAACGGAGATCCTGTTTCCGTCCCGACCTCGGCCCCGCCCACCTTTCTTCTCGCGAGAAAGCCGCTCCCTGTTTTTTGCAGCCGCTGCTGCACAGCGCTGACCGCCAGCGGCAGCTTCCTCCACCGCCGGCGTGGGGCCCTCGCTCGGACGCCTGCCACGCTGGCTGACGGTGCCGCCTCCTCCGAGGGCACAGCTGGCGTCAGCTAGGGTTTCGTTTCCTCGCCTGCCTTGCTTTTTCCCACCTTCCTCGTCTCCTGTGGTTCTCGGCTTCTGCTCAGGAAAAACCGGTCTCCCGTACAGCTTCCCAGTGACCGGGCTCCATCCCCTTCCGCCTTGCGAACAAATGTGCCAAAACCAAACGGAGTTTAGCACCGAGTGTTGCTCGACCGCGTTATTTGAGGCTCGGGCATCTGAGCCTGTTGGGTGCATCTGCCACCAGAAGAGGGGTTTGGGACATGAGACGTGTGCTAGGGACATGGAAATGAGAAGGATTTAGCTCTCCCTGGGCTTAGTGTCTGGGAGGTTAGACATTTGGCTTTTTGATAGAACAAGTTACGATCTAGTGTGCCGTGTCCATGTCCTTGGAACAAAGGGCATACGACTTTAATTGGTGCTGTTTTAAGGGGATTTGTGTAGTGTGTTTAAAACAGCTTTGGAACGTGTGGACATTTAACATTTCACAGTAGTGACATAGAATTGTAGTGAGCTTGTCTATTGTGAATTGAGGAATCTTGAAAAAACTTACGATCTATCCAGGTGGCACATTAGATTTTATCTTTAAAGTTGTAAATATCCTAAAACGTTAATACTGTCTCATTTTTTTGTTTCTCCCCTTTCTTCCTAGAATATTTTCCTTCTTGGATATAGTAACTTTGTGCCGATGTGCACAGATTTCCAAGGTAGAGTATTAACCAGATGTTTATCAATAAATACCAAGTTTTATTAGAATGAGAATGAGTTTTAGTTCAAGCAAGCAGTTAACTTTAATATCATCTTCTGTATTTAACATAATTCCATATTTGATTGTCAACTTAATGTATATCAAGAATAAAAGTTTAGGGGCGCCTGCCTGGCTCGGTAGGTAGATCATGGGACGCCTGATCTTGGCGTTGTAAGTTCGAGCCCCACGTTGGGTGTAGAGAGGACTTAAAAATAAAATCTTTCAAAAAAAGATAATAAAAGTTTGAAAATACAGAGGCTGAGTCAAGACTTCCTCTAACAGTTGCCTTCACCCCTGTCTCTCCTCCTCTTCCTCCCGCCTCCCAGGCCTGGAACATTTTAGCCCTGGATGGAAGCAACTGGCAAAGAATAGACCTTTTTAACTTTCAGACAGATGTGGAGGTAAGTTAGCTTTATTTTAGACATAGGACTTTTTAAAAAGGTGAGTAAACTGGTCACTCTTTCCTGCCTTTTAATTTTGCTGCATTTAGTCAGATTTAATATAAAGACCCAAGAAGGTGTCTGCATACATGAGGACCAAAATTCTACTTGCATTTTGCTTTGGGTTCTGTATCAGTAATAGACTACTTTTCTCCTTGTTCATGTTTATAACCTTAGTGGTATCACTGAGCTTTTTATTTTTTTTTAATGTTTTTATTTATTTTTGAGACAGAGAGACAGAGCATGAGGGGGGGAGGGGCAGAGAGAGAGGGAGACACAGAATCCAAAGCAGGCTCCAGGCTCCGAGCTGTCGGCACAGAGCCTGACTTGGGGCTCAAACTCACGGACTGTGAGATCGTGACCTGAGCCGAAGTCGGACGCTCAACCGACTGAGCCACCCAGGTTCCCCATCACCGAGCTTTTTATTTCCAACGTTTTTTATTTTATTTTTGGGACAGAGAGAGACAGAGCATGAACGGGGGAGGGTCAGAGAGAGAGGGAGACACAGAATCGGAAACAGGCTCCAGGCTCCGAGCCATCAGCCCAGAGCCTGACGCGGGGCTCGAACTCACGGACCGCGAGATCGTGACCTGGCTGAAGTCGGACGCTTAGCCGACTGCGCCACCCAGGCGCCCCTCACCGAGCTTTTTAAAGCCCCATTCCTGCATCATTAACACCTGGTTCCGTGCTTTAATCTTAGGAGACTCTTGACACACATTTATTGATCTGAAAGCTCCACCGAGAATTCTCATTCAGCACCAAGAATGGAGAAATAGCAGAAGAATTGGGGCCAGGAGTGAGGCTGGAGACCTGGACGATCGCTCCCGCTCAGCCACTTAAGCCACAGACTATCTCAGCGCTTCAGTTTTATTATCCGTAAAGTAAAGAAGCCAAATGATCCTTAAAGCCTTTTCTAAGTCTAGGATTCTCATGTATTTACCTAGAAATATGGGAACATCTCCATCTAGGAGTGATCAGCCTGAGCAAATGAGAAAAGTTTATTTTCAAACAGCTTTAGTATTGAATACCAATTTATGACTAAAAACTAAGAGAGAAGTAATAAAGAGCATTGCACACAGGAATTGTCTAGAGAGCTGTTTTAGGGTGTTGAGATTCTGAAGTTTATCTACCCCATGTTAGGAAAACCTTGTTCACTTCTGGGGTAGCCAACTCAGTTATAGTCAGTGGAACTGTATTTTGATTCGGTTCCTCATATAGCATTTTCGTGAAGTGTTTTTGCCAAAGTGTACGTTCTGTGTCTTTTTTAACGGATAAGGAAATAATCACGCTTGACGGTGAGTTGCGCCCAAACAATTTCCTGCCAGTTACTTAACCCGGTGTTACCTCGGGGAGCTAATGGCCAGTGTGGGGCCCCTTCACCTCCTTCTCCAGGGGATTAGCTGGAGAGTCTCCAACCCAGTGTCAGACAGTGGGGCAGAGGGGCTGAGCACAGCGCTTCCCACTGTGGGTTCCTCTCTTGTTCTGAGCTTGGAAGGCCTCAGGGCTTCACGCCCACCTGGAAAGACAAATTCTCTTTGCTGGCTTGGACTGTGGCCCCTGGGTTAGGGGTTCTTTAATGCCCTTTCCAGACTTAATAGCAGTGATTGCAACAGTGCCCCACCCAAACATGCTGACACGTGATTCCCCTTCAGACCGATAATCTCTAGATCTTTGTTCATTGTGTTTACTTAGTGATGTTGAGAAGCACATTAGATTCCAAAAATTGCAGTCATTTATGCTGGCCAAGGGAGAGTCATTGTTTTTTTTACAATTTGCAAATTATGCATTCTTACTCTTGGTTCTTATTGTCCCCTCAGTGTTCTTTGATGATTTTTCCAAACTGTACAACCTTTTGAAAGCACACTTAAAACATTTACGTCCAGAGCTTTAAAAATGCTATTTCAAGTGAGTGGCACTGCCTTATGCATTATTTGATTTCAGAATTTTAGCTGATGGCTGACTGCCGTTCTATAAACACATTGCAGAGATATTTAAGAGTACGTACTTCCACTGAAGAGAGACTAGCTTACGGCTCACCAGTTATGTAAAACATTACTTGTGAAAACTCGAAACAGTTGGTACCAGGGTTTCAGTCTAGTCTAACACTATTTAGTCACCCTTGCGGGCTAGCAATTTGAACCCAGATTGGATTCAAGTATTGGGGCCCCCAGTATTGTCTAAATAGGATCCATTGGATACTCACCCTGGGAAGCATTCCATGGATAAGCCAATCATCTCAAATTTATTTGGGACGAAAATGATGATTTATGGATATGTTGAAAGACAGAGAAGGTACCAAGGTTCCGGATTAATAGGTTAATAGTACTTACTGTGTGCCTGGCACTATTTAAGCAACTTACATATGTTCATTTAATCTCCTCAGAAACACCACATTGAAGAAGCCGAGGCACAAAATGTTTGAGTGACTTACCCAAGGTCTTTCACTTAGTAAGAGGACGGTAGTCACCTTGAACACAATGGATTACGTGATGTCATGTTTTAGAGAAAAGGCAGACTAGAGTGCCCAGAAGGCACGTGTGCTTCGGCGCCTTTCCTTCAGCATCACTCTTTCCTGAATAAGTGTTGTTTCCCTGATGTTTAGGCATTTTCCATGCCTTTAAAAGTTGGATATTTTTGTGCCATTGGATTCTACCAGCCAAAAGTGAGGAATAACCGAGTAGCATGCTCATCTAAAAATTACAGCTCCAAAGGTCCCTCCATTTAGGCTTTGTTTCTCTCTAAATCCCTTCATTCCAAAATCCACACCTACAACATACTATCTAAATGGATAACATACAGCCATTGACTTGACTTTTGCATTCAGAAAGAATTTGCTCATTTTTTCCTCTTAGTTGGAAACAGCGGAGTAGAAAATTCTTAATATAATTTTTTTTATTCCAGTACAAAAGCCTTTCCTCCAAAGAAAGGAAGAATAGAAAGCTCATATAAATGTAACTAAACTTAAATGGAGAAAAACATGTTGTGTGCTCCATTTGCCGACATTGGTATGGAGGGGTTTTTGCTGTCTTATTCTGTACTTAAATATTTATTTATCTTGGACTTCCAAGTCATAATCTGTTTTTCCCTCTAAAGACAGAGATTTGTTAACTCTTAAGAAAGCATAAATAAAGCTGCTAGCAATACCGAAGTTTAGATTTCCATCTTTTAAAAAAAAATTTTTTTATTGTTTAAATTCAAGTTAGTTAACATACAGTGTAGTATTGGTTTCAGGAGTAGAATTTAGTGATTCATCACTTATGTACAACACCCAGCGCTCGCTCGTCCCAACAAGTGCTCTCATTAATGCCCATCATCCGTTTAGCCCATCCCCCACCCACCACCCCTCCAGCAACCCTCAGTTTGTCCTCTACTTAGGAGTCTCCCCCTCCCTGTTTTTATCTTATTTTTCCTTCCCTCCCCCTATTTCATCTGTTGCATTCCTTAAATTCCACATATGAGCAAAATCATATTTCATTTTTCTTTGCCTGACTTATTTTGCTTAGGATAATACACTTTAGTTCCATCTACATTGTTGCAGATGGCAAGATCTCATTCTTTTTCATCACCGAGTGTATTCCATTGTGTATGTATCTATATCTATATATCTATCTATATATACATATACCACATCTTCTTTATCTATTCATCAGTTAGCCAGGTAACAACATATGTGAGCCCTATTCCTGTGATCCTGTGGTTTGATGAGATCTAGTGAATTGTTAGTGCTTACAGTTCAGGGCCCAGGTTGCTATTTTATATAGTAAGGATAATAGTGTTTTTTTAGAAACCCCAATGGCCCTTTTTTCGGTATTTTCTACCTCATAGAGGTAGTACTTACGCGGGGTACACGGCCTTTAGAATCACATAAACATGTTAGAACCCTAACTCTACTACTCACTAAAGTGTAACCTTGGCGATGTAAACATTTACTTTCTTTATTTGCAAAATGAAGGTAATAGATCCAGTCTGCATTAGGATTCTCCAGAGAAACAGCCACTAGTGTGTGTGTGTGTGTGTGTGTGTGTGTAGCTACATAGATTTAGTGTAAGGAATCGGGTCAGGCGATGATGGAGGCTGAGAAGTCCCAAGATCGGCAGTTGGGAAGCAGGAGGCCCAGGAGAGCTGACGTGTAGCTCCAATCTGGGTCTTAAGACCTGTGAACCAGCAGAGCTGATGTGGGAAATTCCAGTCTGAGAGCTGACAGCTTCCAGACCTAAGAAGAGCTGAGGTTTCCCCCGAGTCCCAAGGCCAGAAAAGACCAGTGTCTCAGCTCAAGCAGTCAGGCAGGAGGAGGAGTTACCTTTTACTCAGCCTTTTTGATTCCATTCAGGTCTTCAGTTGATTGGATGAGGTCCACCCACACTAGGAGGGGCAATCTGCTTTACTCCCTCCACTGATCCAAATGTTAATCTAATCCAGAAGTGCCCTCACAGAGATACACAGAATACTGTTTGGCCAGCGATCTGGGCATCCCGTGGCCCAGTCAAGTTGGCACATAAGATGGATTAGCACAGGTTCACCCCTTGTCGATGTGGCGCCCATACGCGTCTCCTCAACCTGCACTTAATCTCCAAAGACTGTAATTGCGCCTAATGTGATACAAGTACCCAGCGTACAACGGAAACACACCAACTCCTTCCTCAGAGGAAGAAAGTCCTGAGTGATGTTCACTCTTCCTGGTACCCTGTACCTTAAATACCGTGATGCAGAAGTAACAACAGTTAAATACCATGGTTTGGTGGCAATACATCTTATTTTACATAAGGGAATAGGAGGGGAAAGAAGACAAACGTGGGGCGCCTGGGTGGCTCAGTCAGTTAAATGTCTTACTTTCAGCTCGGGTCACCATCTCACTGTTGGGGGACTGAGCCCCACGTCAGGCTCCGTGCTGGGCACGGAGCCTGCTCAAGATTCTCTCTCCCCCTCTCCTTCTGCCCCTCCCCCACTCGCCCTCTCTCTCTTAAAAAAAAAAGTATTATCTCTACACACACACACACGCACACACACTCTCATAACAAAATAGGGAGAAACACTCATGACAATTGCAGTTTTCATTTCTGGAATTGGTCGCATGGTGGTCCTCGGTGTTTACAACTACCTTCTTCTACTGCACGTTCTGTGCTCCCTTTATCTCCAGCAGGCCCCCCAGCTAGTCATGGTTCGTTACTATGGTACTTTCTGAAGTGTATGGGTCATTGGTCGTTCCACCTAGATTGACCTGTAGTCTTTTACTGGCCTGAATCACAGGGCGTGGCAATGCTAAGAGAGATTCCTAAGGGATCTTCTGTATTCCAGACACATTCTTCATGGTCTCCATTGTCGAGTAGTAGCCTGTGAGGTTGTCGTGAATATTAGATGAGTCGTAATACGTACAAGGAAGTGTTAAAATCGTGCCTGAAAAAGTGAAAGTGTTAACCGATGTTCATTTTTTTCCCCTTTAACGTATCTGCCAGCCCGAGTTCCTTTTTCAAAGGAAATGTGTTTACATAGGGATTTCTAAGAAGAATGCGGGGGAGCTTTTATGATACATCTTCAGACTTCTAGTGCCATAATGTTCGGCTACAACAAAGTTTGGTGTTTTTTGGAGCAACGTTGTTGTAGACCCCTGCTCAGCACCCAGTGTTCCCATAGCTGACCTCACAAAGCTTGGTCATCGGTGGAGTAGCCGTGAGCCCTGTAAGGGGAGGCCTAGCTCCGGGGCTAAAACTTCCAAAACATAGTGCACGGATTTTTTTTTTTTTTTTTTTTTAATATTTAACACTTTAATTGAAACTATTTCTTCATGCCTGCAGCTCCTTTATACGCTAGGAACAAGGTGGGGTGTTGGAAGAATGTTCCGAAATAGCTTCTTTTATGCCCGGGAAAATTCGATTCCATTTCTAAATTTCAGGTTATTATGCCATTAGATAAGCAGCATGAAACTTAAGATGTTTTTCCCGACTTTCTTGATTCAAGGGTCGAGTAGTGGAAAATATCTCCAAGCGATGCGGTGGGTTCCTGAGGAAGCTCAGCCTGCGGGGTTGCATCGGTGTTGGGGACTCCTCCTTGAAGTAAGTTGGATCCACAGTGATTCACTCTGTGGTGGCAGCTCATAGCCGACTTGCCATCAGCAAGAACAAACCAAGCATATTAAGTGCTCTTCTCCTGTGACATCGTTTCTGTGGTAATTTGTGTAGAGTAAAAGTTTGGAATCCTCCGGCCTGGGTTAGGGATGTGGCCTGAGGACGCATTATTTCACCTCGCTGGGGGTTGCTCTCTCTTCTGCAAAGCGAAGGCAGCTGTGGTTCCTGCGTGACACTGTCACGGGCATCACTCGAAACAGCACGCACGAAGGGCCTGGGGCACGATACGATGGTTCGCCTCTGTTCCCTTCTTCACTTCCCCTTCTTGCTAGCTTCATCTTCATGAAAGTGACCACCTTTTTGTGTATTCTCCTACTTGGCAAAATAATTCAGAAGCGTCCTGCACATAACCTGGAATTCTGCATGCTCCTAAAAGGGTGTGATTACCACAGTCTTTTTATTATAGTTAACCCAAACACATGCTTGCCCACCTCTTGCTGGGTAGCCATTATTTATTGGAAATGTTAGCAGTCCGCCGTTAAGGGCACGTGCTTTTCTGGAGACAAGACATAATTAAAGCCTTTATGTTTTTATCCTTGTGGCCTCTACTGTTGTTTGAGGTTGGCTACATTAGAATACACACTGCCCCCTAGAACCTTGGGACGGACTTTGTCTCTCGTAGACCTAAGCGTCACCCCCATGTACGTCAGTCGCAACTGCCAGTGAGAACGTGCAGTAAAATTACAGGTGGCGTAATTTGTCATTGAAACATCTGCTGCACCATTGCTAGGAAAATTGACTCATAACATGTTTTTAAATGTTTATGTATTTATTTTGAGAGAGACAGCACAAGCGGGGGAGGGGCAGAGAGAAAGGGAGAGAGAGACTCCCAAGCAGGCTCTACGCCATCAGCACAGGGCTCGGCTTGGGGCTTGATCTCAAGAACGATGAAATCATGACCTGAGCCAAAGTCAGGAGTCAGGTGCTTAACTGACTGAGCCACCCAGGTGCCCCCCGTTCATACTGTATTTTAAGGATCATAATACTCCCTTTAAATGTTATGGAACAAAGTGTTTTGTTTTTTTTTTAATCAAGAAACTCAGGTCATGAGGCCAAATTTTCTGCTACTTCAAAAGTTTTGTAAACTGATGGAATAGATTAGTTCTATTTTAATATGGAGCTTCAATGTACCAAATAGGTCCTAAGATAATTGGTAGTAGAGAACGTAAGTTTAATAGTCGTTCCGTTAAAAAAAACAAATGTGGGGGTGCCTGGGTGGCTCAGTCAGTTAAGCGTCCGACTTCGGCTCAGGTCACGATCTTGCGGTCCGTGAGTTCGAGCCCCACGTCGGGCTCTGGGCTGATGGCTCAGAGCCTGGAGCCTGCTTCCGATTCTGTGTCTCCCTCTCTCTCTGCCCCTCCCCCATTCATGCTCTGTCTCTCTCTGTCTCAAAAATAAATAAACTTAAAAAAAAATAATAAAACAAAACAAAAAAAACAAATGTGAAGATGTGGATTATAGATAAGGAATATCAAAGAAATATATTCTTACCTTGGCAATTAGAATAAAGCCATATACAGTAGCAAAACTATCCTGTGAGACTGAGAATGTTATTGGTTTACCATAATTTTTATAGTAAAAATCGATGTTAATATCTCATACATCTTTAATATGTGAGACCAGATTACTGTGAGAAAAACTGACAAGCATAATCCCAGAATTATGACTTGGAAAGAATTTTGTTATGTCTCCGGGTTTTTTTTTTTTTCATTAAAAAATTTTTTTTTGACATTTGTTTATTTTTGAAAGACAGAGAGAGAGTGAGAGTATGAGCAGGGGAGGGGCAGAGAAAGAGGGAGACACAGAATCTGAAGCAGGCTCCAGGCTCTGAGCTGTCAGCACAGAGCCCGATGCAGGGCTCGAACCCACGAACCATGAGATCATGACCTGAGTGGAAGTCGGACATTTAACCGACTGAGCCACCCAGGCACCCCTCCAGTTTTTTCTTGTAATGACCTAGAGCTAGCCTTGGCATCTACTCTGTTCCACATATGTAGTGTTGTTGTTTTTGGTGGAGGGAGGCTATTCGTTTGCAAATGTTTATTGAGCCCGACTACGCCAGGCACTGATCTAGGGAATGGAGATACAGTAATAATCAAAATAGATTAAAACCCCAGTACTAATAATCTTACATGTATGCTCTCTGTAACTCTTGCTCCATCATTATGTATGAAGTCCTGGGATTTTTAACAGGTTTATTGAGATGTAATTGAGATACAATAAACTGTATGTACTTGAAGGGTACAATTTGATCATTTCAGGCATATGTATGTACCCATAAAACCAACACTGTAATCAAAGTAATGAGCAGTGCATGTCCCACGAACGTTTCCTCATGTGCCTTTATAATCCCTCCCTCCCTCCCACCCTGTGTCTGTCCCACTGCTAGGCAGCCACCGATCTGCTTTCTGCTGCTATAGGTTAGTTTGAATTTTCAAAAGTTTAACTAATTATCCAGTATGTACTCCTTTTGGCCTGGCCTCTTCCACCCAACATCATTGTTTTGAGATCCACCCGTGTGGTCGTATGTATCAGTAATTCATTCTTTTTTATTGCTGAATAGTGATCCATTTAATGGATATAATACCATCTATTAATCTCTCATTTGGGTTCTTTCCAGTTTGCAGCCATTACATATAAATCTGCTATGAACATTTGTGTATAAGACTTCGTATGTCATATATGTTCATTTCTCTTGGGTAAATACCTAGGATTAGCTAGATCATTTGGTGGGTGTGTGTTTAACTTTTTAAACCTTTCAAACTGTTTCCCAAAAGGATTATACCATTTTGTATTCCCACCAGAAGTGTGTGGTACTTCCAGTCCCTCCCCCACCTTGTCAACATTTGGTAGGTCAGTCTTTTTAATTTTAGCCTTTCTGATAGATAGATACGTGTAGTGGTATTTCATGGTGGTTTTAATTTGTATTTCTAATGATTAATGTTGTTGAGCATCTTTTTTTAAAGTTTATTTCTTTATTTTGACAGAGAGAGAGCACGAGCAGGGGAGGGACAAAGGAGGGAGGGAAAGAGAGAGAAAGAGGGAGAGAGAAAGCGCATGTGAGAGTGGGAGAAGGGCAGAAGGAGAGAGAGAGTCCCAAGCAGGCTCCACACTGTCAGCGTGGAGCCAGACATGGGGCTCAAACTTACGAACTGTGAGATCACGACCTGAGCCAAAATTGAGAGTCAGATACTTAACCGACTGAGCCACCCAGGCACCCCGAGTATTTTTTATGTACTTTTGCTATCCACATACTTTCTTTTCTTTTGTTGAGAGGTAGTGAGAGTGCATGAGTGGATGAGAGGGGCAGAGGCAGAGAGATAATCTTAAGCAGGCTCTACACTCAGCATGGAGCCAGACACGGGGCTCGATCCCATGACCCTGGGATTATGACCTGAACCGAAATCAAGAGTCAGATGCTGAATTGACTGATCCACCCAGGAGCCCCTATCCACGTATTTTCTTTGCTGAAATACTGTTCGAATGTGGGTTTTTTGCCCTTTTTGTTCATTGGATTGTTTTTTGTCTTACCATTGAATTTTGAGAATTTTATCAGATTTGTATTTTGTAAATGTTTTCTTCCAGTCTGTGGTTTATCTTTGTATTCTCTTACCTGTTTTTTGAAGAGAAGTTTTTCATTTTAATGAAATTCAACTTATCAATTTTTGTCAATGATATATGAGATCTTTGCCTAACCCAGAGTCATAAAGATTTTCTCCTGTGTTTCTAGAGGTTGATAGTTTAGATCTATGATCCATTTTGAGTTGATTTTTGTATATGGTGTGAGGTATAAATTGAAATTCATTTTTTGCATATGATGTTTGGTTATTCTAACACCATATGTTGAAATGACCACTGTTTCTGCACTTCATTGCCTTGGCACCTTTGTTGAAAATCAGTTGTCCAAATAACTGTGGGACTATTTTTTATACTCTCTATATTTTCCATTGATCTATTTGTCTGTCTTTATACCAAACCACACTGTCTGGATTAACTGCAGCTTTATAAGTTTGAAATCAAATAGTGTTTTTCCTCCAACTTTGTTCTTTTCAAAATTGTTTTGCCGTTCTAGATTGCATTTTCATATAAACTATAGAATCAGCTTGTCAATTTCTACAAAAAAATCTTGCTGGGATCATGATTTAGGATGATGCTGAATTCATAGATCAATTTGGGGAGAACTGACATCTTAACAATGTTGAGTCTCCCAACTCATGAACGTGGTATATCTCTCCATATAGTTAGGTGTGTTAAAATTTCTTTCAGCATGTTTTACAGTTTTCAGTAGAACAATTATACACATATTTTGTCATATTTATCTGTGTTATGAAATATTATAAGTAGTGTTTTTTATTTCAATTTTTGATTCTTCTTTGTTAGTAAACAGAAATACTATTGATTTTTGTACATTGATTGTTTGTCCTTCAGCCTTAATAGACTCCGTTTTAGTAGCTTTTTGTTTGTTACTTTGGATTTTCTGCATAAACAGGAGTCATGTCACCTATCATCAAAGATAGTTTTTCTTCTTTGTTTCCAATCAGTGCCTTTTCTTATTCTTGCCTTATTGCACTGGCTAGAATCTCTAGTACAGTGTTGAATAGAAATAGTGAAAACAGACATCCTAGCCAGTTCATGACCTTAGGGAGAAGGCATCCAAATATGGTGTTAGTTCTAGATTTTTTTGCTGATGATCATCAAATTGGGGAAATTTTCTTCTATTTCTAGTTGGCTGAGGGTTTTTCTTTTCAGTTGAGTGTGGATGTTAGATTTTGTCAAGTCCTTTTTCTGTGTCTTTTAGATTATTGTGTGGTTTTACCTGTTTAGTTACCATGGTGAATTACATTGGCTGATTTTTTTTTTTTTTTAGTATTTATTTATTTTTAATTTTATTTTTAATTTTTTTAAATTTACATCCAAATTAGTTAGCATATAGTAAAACAATGATTTCAGGAGTAGATTCCTTAGTGTCCCTTACCCATTTAGCCCATCCCCCCTCCCACAACCCCTCCAGTAACCCTCTGTTTGTTCTCCATATTTATGAGTCTCTTATGTTTTGTCCCCCTCCCTGATTTTATGTTATTTTTGTTTCCCTTCCCTGATGTTCATCTGTTTTGTCTCTTAAAGTTATCATATGAGTGGAGTCATATGATATTTGTCTTTCTCTAATTTCACTTAGCATAATACCCTCCAGTTCCATCCACATAGTTGCAAATGGCAAGATTTCATTCTTTTTGGTTGCCGAGTAATACTCCATTGTGTGTGTGTGTGTGTGTGTGTGTGTGTGTGTGTGTGTGTGTGTGTGTGTGTGTATACCACAGTTTCTTTATCCATTCATCTGTTGATGGACATTTGGACTCTCTTCATACTTGGGCCGTTGTTAATAGTGCTGCTATAAACATGGGTTGATTTTTTAATGTTAAACCAACCTTCCATGCCTTGGATAAACAACAATGTGAGTCATCATGTATTATATTATTTACATATTGGTGTATTCTATTTGCTAAAATTTTGTTAATTTTGTTTGCATCTATGTTCATGAGGGATATGGTTCTTTGGTTTTCTTTTCTTGGGATATTTTTGTCTGATTTGGGTATCAAGTAATACTGGCCTCATAGAATGAATTGAGAAGTGTTCCCTCCTCTTCAGGATTTTGGAAGAATTTATGTAGAGTTTTATTATTTTTTTCTTTAAATGTATGGTAGAATTCACCACTGAGGCCATCTGGGCCTGCATGTTTCTTTTTCAGGTTTTTAACTACAAATTCTGTTTATTTAGTATATGTAGAACTCTTCATGTTTTCTATTCCTTCTTGAGCAACCTTTGGTATAATTTTTATCTTTCAAAGATTTTGTCTATTTCATCCAAGTTGTTAAATTTATGGTCATAAAGTTGTTTATAATACCGTCTTATTATCATTTTATTTCTATTTTTTTAAGTAAACCCTGCCCCTAACATAGGGCTCAAACTCACAACACAGAGATCAAAAGTCACATGCTCTACTGATTGAGCCAGCCAGGCACCCCCACCTTCTGATTATCATTTTACTATTTGTAAAATCTGCAGTGATACCTCCTCTCTCTATTCCTGATGTTGGTTAATTTTTTTTTTTCTTTTTACTGTATGGAAGTAGTTGCGATGTTGAATCAAAGTCACAGTGACTGTACATTGCCTATTTCAATTTACATATTCTTTGGCTTTTTTATTGACATAAATAGCGTATTTTAAAGTGAAGATGCGTCGGTTTCTCTGATACATGTTTTCCCTTTTGTGTTTTCCCCCCCTGATCATTCTGGCTACAGGTTTATTAAGTTTAATGATATTCTGAAAAAACCACCTTTGGGTTTAAAAAAATTTTTTTATTGTTTTCCTTTTTGCTGCCTCATTGATATACATTCTGATCTTTTATTCTCTTCTTTTGTTTACTTTGGGTTCATTTGATCTTCTTTTTTCTGGTTTCTTAACATGAAAGCTTAAGTCATTCGCTTGAGACCTATTTCCCTTTACTAGAATGGAAAGTTAGTGCTATAAATTTCTCCCAAAGTACTGATTTAATAGCATTTCACAAATTTGAATTCTTTGTTTGCATTTTCATTCCATTAAAACTGTATTCTGTTTCTCTTTTGATTTCTCCTTTGACCATGGGTTATTGAGAAGTGTATTAATTAGTTTCCAGAAATCTGGCGTTTCCAGATTTTTATATTATTGATTACTAATTTAATTCAATTGTGATCTGTGAATATACTTTATATGACTTGAATCCTTTTAATTTTATTAAAACTTGTTTTGTAGCCAAGAATATGGTCTGTCTTGGTAAATGTTCATATGAACTTGAACTGCTGTGGGGTGGAGTGTTCTATAAATATCAATTAGATCAAGATGATTGAGAGTGATGGTCAAGTGTTTTATATCTTTACTGATTTGCTGACTTCTTATTTGATCGACAGTTACATTGAAATCTCTGCCTATAATTTTGTATTTGTTTCTCTTTGCAGTTCTGTCACTGTATTTCTTCATGTATTTTGAAGATCTGTTATTAGGTATATACACATTTAGGGTGCTGTGCCTTTATGATGGATTGACCATGTATCACTATCACATGGCCTTCTTTTATTTCTGGTAGTATTCTTTGCTGTGAGGTCTACGCCATCTGATTATCACATAGACACTCCAGATTTCTTTGATTAGTGTTGGCATGGCATGTTTTTCTGTTCTTTTACTTTTCACTGATTTGTATCTTTATATTTAAAGTTAGTTTCTTGTAAGCAATGTATGGTTGGATGTTGCTTTTTTGATCCATTATTACAATCTCTGCTTTTTAATTTGGGTATTTAGATTATTTAAATTTAATGTGATAATTGATATGATATGGTTGGTTTTATATCTACTCTCTTGCTATTTGTTTTCTATTTGTCCCATACACTTTTTTCTTTCCCTTTCGTCTTTGTCTGCCTTTTTCTGGATTAAGAATTTGTTATGGTTCCATTTTTTATCCTTTTTTGGATTAGAGCTGTAATGTGT
Source organism: Panthera pardus (assembly GCF_024362965.1). Classification (NCBI taxonomy): domain Eukaryota; kingdom Metazoa; phylum Chordata; class Mammalia; order Carnivora; family Felidae; genus Panthera; species Panthera pardus. The sequence continues at coordinate 155,669,709 of NW_026526721.1, forward strand.
TATTTTATAATTTAATTGTTGTTTTGGAGTTTATAACGTACATCTTGGACTTATAATGTACCCTCAAATTATATTACATATCAATTCCAGTTTTCCTCACTCAGCCTTTATGCTATTATTGCTACACATTTTCAATCTACATATAATATAAATTCCACACTAGATTGTTAGTAGTTTTTAATAGTCAATTATTTTTTAAGAGATTTAAATAACTAAAAAATTGACTTCATATACCCAAGTAGTTACTGTTTCCAATTCTTCATTCCTTTGTGCAGATACAAATTGTCATCTAGTGTCACTCTTTTTTCTACCTAAAGACTGTTCTTTAACATTTCTTGTACCGCAGATCTGATTAATTCTTTCAGCTCTTTTTTTTTTTTTCCTTCTTCTTCTAGTTTTGAAAGAGAGAAAGAGCACGAGTTGAATAGGGGCAGAGAGAAAGGGAGACACAGAATCTGAAGCAGGCTCCACACTGTCAGCAAAGAGCCTGAAGCAGGGCTCGAACTCACAGACTTTGAGATCGTGACCTGAGCCTAAGTCAGAGGTTTAACTGACTGAGCCACCAGGTGCCCCTCTTTCAGCTCTTCTGTGTCTGAAAAAACTTATTTTTCCTTCACTTTTGAAAAATATTTTTGCTCAGCATAGAATTTTGTTGACAGGGTTTTTTTTTGTTTTCAGTATTTTAAAGATGCTGTTCCTCTGTTTTCTTGCTCTTTTGTTACCTGTGAGAAATCTTCTGTCACCCTTATTTTTCTTTCTCTGTACATAATGTGTCTTTTTCTCTGGTTGCTTTAAGATTACTCCATCACTGCTTTTGACCAATTTGGTTATGATATGCCCTGATGTATTTTTCTTCATATTTCTTGTACTTCAAATTCTTCGAGTTTCTTGGATCTGTAGGTTTATAGTTTTCATAAATTTTGGAAAAACTTTGGCCAATACTTCTTCAGATATCCACTACCCCCCCTCCCTAACCTCCTATTCCTTGGAGACTCCCAGTCACATGTATATTAGGTTGCTTGAAGCTGTCCCACAACTCATTCATGTTCCGTTCTTTTTATTTTTTCTTGTTTTCTTTCCATGTTTCATTTTGGATAGTTTCTATTGCTATGTCTTCAAGATCACCAATATTTTCTTCCACAATGTCTCATCTGCTGTTAATCCCATCCAGGAAATTTTTTATCTCAGCCATTGTCTGAAAGTTTAATTTGGGTCTTTAAAAATATCTCTGATGTCTCTACATGGCATATTTAATGAACATAACTTATTTAATCTTTAGGTAGCACCATAGAACTACATTCTACAGAACACAGTTGTAATAACTTTTAATGTCTTTGTCTGCTATCTCGAATATTTGTGTCAGTTCTGGGTCAGCTTTGATTGAAAATTTGTCCTCATTATGGTTGTGTTTTCCTTCTTCTTTGAATGCATGGCAACTTTTTGTTCAATGCCAGACATCGTGAGTTTTATTTTGGTAGCTGAATATTTTGTATTCCTATAACTGTTCTTGAGTTTTGTTCTGGACACAGTTGAGTTATTTGGACATAGTTCTCTTCAACCCCTTTTCTTTTTTAAATTTGTTAAGTTGGACTGAAGCAGTGTTTCGTCGAGGGCTAATTGTATACCTGAAGCAATGAGTTCTCAGTGCTCTACCCAGTGTCCCACAGATTAAGATGATTTGCATTGTTGGCTTGTGGGAATGGGCACTTTCCTGACTCCGGGTAGGCTCTGGCTGTTGTTCCCTTTAACGGTTTTTAAGGATTCTTTCCCTGGCTTTGGGTAGTTTCCACATACGCATATGCTCTGATTAGTACTCTACTGAGTTCTTGAGGGGAACCCTCTAAAGTTCTCTCTGCTCTAATACTCTTCTCTGATCATTCTAATCACCTTGGTCAGACTTTGGGCTCCATATCTTCAACTTCGGCATTCCACCAGGCTCTAGCTCACTTCCATAGCACCCTGCCAGGGCAGAAGGAGCAGATAAGAGTGACATGTGGTTTGAGGCCAGGTTTGGGAGACATTTGGCTACTGTATGCAAGAATCGGGACTCACCCCTAAAGATACATTGAAGCTGTATCTCAGGAAAATGCAGATGAGCGGAGCCAGTCCAAGCTGATATGTTAAAGAGTAGGTGGAGAGGAAGAGATATTTAATTTTCCACTTCTGGCCTTGCTACCAACCCACAAATTATTGAGGAAGTTGCCTTTTGTGACTGAGTATTTGCACCAGTAGCTGGATGGTTCTTCATACTGATCAACCACTGACCCTATCAATGGCCAAAGATGGTTTCTCCAGGAAGGCTCTTAAATAACCAAATGGCAGCATGGCACAATACAAGAAAGATTCAACCCCCTTGCTTCGAACTGATTTTTCTATAAAGAGAAGTAACAAGGAGCCAGGCCTCCACCCTCAGATATCAACCCACCAAGGTGTGGGTTGAAGGAGAATTATGACCGATGCATAGTCAGTCTTAGGCTTTGCTTCTCAACGTGTAGTTCCAGAGCAGCAGCACTGGCATCACTTGGGAATTTTGTAGAAATGCAGACAGGAAGGAAGGAAAAGGAAGAAAAGGAAGAAAGAAGGGAAGGAAGGAAAAGAAGGAAGTGAAGGAAGGGAGGGAGGGAGGAAGGGAGGGAGGGAGGAAGGGAGGAAGGGAGAGATAAAGAAAAGGAAGGGAAGGAAGGAAGGAAAGGAGAGGAAGGAAGGAAAGGAAAGAAAGAAGGAAAAAAAGAAAAAAGAAGGAAGGAAAGGACATAAAAAAAGAGAAAGAAAGAAAAGGAAGAAGGGAAGGAAGGAAAAGAAAAGAAAGGGAGGGAGACGGATGGAGGAAGGGAAGGAAAAGAAGAAAGGAAAGGAAGAGAAAGAAGAAGGAAGGAAGGAAGAAAGAAAAAAACACAGACCGTTAAGCAGTTTGCTTAGCAGTACCGTTGAATCTGCACTGTGGGAAGAACCCCAGCTGTTTCACGTGCACATTAAAGTTTGCTGAGCACCAGTACCTAAAGTCGGCCATAATATATTGTACTCTTAAAATTTGTGGAGAGTAAGTCTCATGTTAAATGCTCTTTGCACAATAAAACAAAATTTTTAGCTCGAGGAGCACTGTTCTAAATGTGGATGGTGACCCGCGCCCTCTAGTGGCTGTCCAGGGAGTTTTTAAATGTTTTCTCTTTTTAGGACCTTTGCACAGAACTGCCGCAACATTGAACATTTAAACCTCAACGGTTGCACCAAAATCACTGACAGGTAAGTAACGAGAGTTAGTTCGGTGGCTAATTGACCATGCGGAGAGTGAGGGGAGAGAAACATGGTTGAAAATATCTTTAGTGTGTCTGCTCTTTTCCAGCACATGTTATAGCCTTAGCCGATTCTGTTCCAAGCTGAAACATCTGGATCTGACTTCCTGTGTGTCTATTACAAACAGCTCCTTGAAGGGGATCAGGTAAGCGTGCCCGCTGCCTGGAGAAACACCCTAACCTACGAGCATCCTGGTGTGTCTAAACCTTTCCATCTATCTTTTTGTTTTTTAATTTTTCAAATGTTTATTTTTGAGAGAGAGAGGGAGAGACAGTGCTAGTTGGGAGGGGCAGAGGGAGAGAGGGAGACACAGAATCCGAAGCGGGCTCCAGGCCCCCAGCCATCAGCACAGAGCCCGACACGGGGCTCGCACTCACCGACCACGAGATCGTGACCTGAGCCAAAGGCCAAAGTCGGACGCTGAACTGACTGAGCCCCCGGGGCGCCCCGTCTGAAACCTAGCGGTCCCATCGGAACAAGAAATAGGAGACTCTGGTCAGAGCCATTTTCTCTCCCCGAGTGGCTTGTGATTTACCGAGCTCACGCTCGGTAATCTCTCCGTGGGACGGGTTGCCCACGCGTCGCGTCGCCTCTCGTTCCCCCAGTGAGGGCTGCCGAAACCTGGAATACCTGAACCTGTCGTGGTGTGACCAGATCACGAAGGACGGCATCGAGGCGCTGGTGCGAGGTTGTCGCGGCCTGAAAGCCCTGCTCCTGAGGGGCTGCACGCAGGTACCGAGGGGCCGGCGACACACGGCGGGGGCCCCTCACCGGAGAGCTGCTGCTGGTCCCTCCTGGTTCTCCGCCGCGCCCGCAGCCCGTTCCCTCCTCTTCTGTTTTCTGTGTCCGCTCAGTTAGAAGACGAAGCCCTGAAGCACATTCAGAATTACTGCCACGAGCTCGTGAGCCTCAACCTACAGTCCTGCTCGGTAAGTGACGCGCTTCCCTGGGGGCGCCCTCCCCCGGGGTCCGCTGCGGGCCCCGCCTCTAGGCACCCAGGCAGGGGGTGGGGGGTCAGCACACCCTCGTTTCCCAGTCTGTGTCCTCGCGCGATCCGTCGCTTTGCCACAAGATGAAAGAATGACAGTCGAAGCGAAATGGCCCATCCGGAGCCGCTGACGTTTCCCCTACAACTGGGGTCTTGGTCTGTTGTAAGATACCAGGAATTCCGTGAACCAGTCACGAACCTGAAGGAATCCCTGGTAAGGTCTCAGTGTTTTGTTTTGTTCTCTTAACTTCTAAAATGGGGAGGATGACGGTCGTCACATCTCAGTGGATGAAGTGAAATGACAGATGTGACGGTGCGTTGAAAGATAAAGGATAAATGCGAGATCAAGGTGTCACTTCCGTCATGGCGTTAGCGTGCGAGACGCGCCTGTTGCTTCCTCACTGCCATTGTCACTGTTGACCCTTGAAGAGGCCGCGTGCTGCGTCCTGCGGGTGTCTCAAGGGGAGCATGAGTTTTGAGAAGAGTAAGAGAAATTCGTTGCACGCGCTACTTAGTGAACGAATCATATGAGTCTTTGGAATCCTTGATGGTGGCAGATACAAGAGAAACCGCCTTCCGGACAAGTAACGACCTGACGGGCGCTGTTCAGTGTTCAGACCCTGAATTGTGTTAGGAGAGCACTGACAGGTGACTTCACGTGCAGTGTCAACGTGCGAGCAACTTGTCAATCTTTTAGTGACTTCTGCCACTTGCTATTTTCTAAAACATTTGGGGGCATGTTATAAATATATACATATATGATTTAGACGGTAGATATTTAAAGCATTAATCTGTAGAAATTCAACCAAAAATTGTTCTGTCACTTAACCGGGCAATTCCTACGAGCTCTTTATCCAATGTGATTTTTAACACGAGTTTATGAACTTTTCCTGAAAAAAACAAAATCAAATCAATGCCGGGGAGGAAAACGGAATTTTAAAGTTTCACTCCCTGTCAGTAGCACTCAGGTGTGTTGAAGCTGTGCGGAGGTGACAAACACGGGTCCGCCCTGTGCGTCACCTTGTTTTATGTATATATGTACGTATTTATTCTTTTTTTTAAGCATGTTCTTCGTTTTTTTAATGTTTATTTATTTTTGACAGAGACAGACAGAGACAGAGCATGAGCGGGGGAGAGGCAGAGAGAGAGAGGGAGACACAGAACCTGAAACGGGCTCCGGGCTCCGAGCCGTCAGCACGGAGCCCGCCGCGGGGCTCGAACCCACGGACCGCGAGGTCACGACCCGAGCCGAAGTCGGCCGCCCGACCGACTGAGCCCCCCCACCCCCCCGGGTGCCCCTCACCTTGTTTCGTTGAAATCGTTAGGGTGAAATGCTAGTAACTGGCAGCCCAGACCCGCCGGCCGGCGCTAGATCGCGTTTTGCTGCCCTCCTTCCGGCATCGCCGGTGCCTTCTGACGCCCCTTCCTGTTCTGGTTTTCCGCAGCGCGTGACGGACGAAGGAGTCGTGCAGATATGCCGCGGCTGCCATCGGCTGCAGGCCCTGTGCCTCTCCGGCTGCAGCCACCTCACGGACGCCTCCCTCACGGCCCTGGCTCTCAACTGCCCGCGACTCCAGTGAGTGCGCCGCGCTTTGGCTTCGCAGCTCGGAGCCCGCGGCCGGAGGTCCCCCCGCAGGAGGGGAGAGGCTCGCGAGCGGGTGGAGTGGGTGGTGACGGAGGAGGCGGCGGCGGCTTTCGTCACTCGGGTTGGGGCGGGACGGAGCGTAACCGGTTCGCTTAGGGACGGGAGGGCGCGAAGCCGGCCGCCGCCCCGGAGTCTGAACTGCAACTTCTTGACGGACTTCACCCGTGTGCCCGCCTGATTTGCCCCATCCTGTCACGGCCGCTGACGTCAGAGCGCCCTGACGGTGTCACCACGATAGCCTCACATCCAGACGTTACCAGATTCTCCTCCAAACCAGTCACTAAATGGACAGAAGTGGGGGGAGATCACAGTCGCTTTATCTGTCATCTTCCCTAGCGGAAGGAGGTCTTGTTTTAACAAAAACGATTGGTTTTCTGATCCTCCAGAAGTACTGTGGATCTTAAAACTTTTTTTTTTTTAATTTTTTTTTTTAACGTTTATTTTTGAGACAGAGAGAGACAGAGCATGAACGGGGGAGGGTCAGAGAGAGAGGGAGACACAGAATCTGAAACAGGCTCCAGGCTCTGAGCTGTCAGCACAGAGCCCGACGCGGGACTCGAACTCACGGACCGCGAGATCATGACCTGAGCCAAAGTCGGCCGCTCAACCGACTGAGCCACCCAGGTGCCCTGAATCTTAAAACTTTAATAATGGCAGCAAAATGCTAACGCTAACGTCAGTTGAACTCCCATATCATTATCACATTCGATCCTCCCCACATCTCTAGGAGACATGCACTGCTATTCCCACTTGTCTGGCAGAGGGGAAACCAGGGCTCCAGGAAAATCACATAATATACTGAGTCACGTGATGAGTAGGAAGTAAAAGTAGAGTTTGAACTTGAAACGTTGACCTCAGAACCGGCCATCTTAACCCCTGTGCAAGAGGCGGAAAAAGGATACTTCTTTCCTTGTTTACTTGTCGGTGAAACTGATCCATTTCCCCTGTTTTGGCCAGTTTCCCATCTCCTAAGGACTGTCTGTTGTCTCTTCATTAGGGATGATTCTGGGGAATTTTGATATTTTTGAATAGGGGAAGGAATGTGGATGATCAAAACTTGTCAGAAGGTGGTCAGAATTACTGCTGTAAAGGGAGTATTTCACTTCAGAGTGTTATTTATCCCTCTGTCCCTGTTAAGCATGGGCATTGAGAATTAACTCATGTTTTTTCACTGGCTGCAAAGTTTTAAAATTGCCTTTATGGTAACTGGGAATTTCATTAAATTCAGTATATATCAAGACGATTTTGTTCAGTAAAAGTTGATTTTAATTGTGTTTAAAAGTCAACAAATATTAGATGGGAGCGCCCGGGGGGCTTAGTTGGTTAGGTGTCTGACTCTTAATCTTGGCTTAGGTCTTGATCTCAGGGTTGTGAGTTTGAGTCCTGCGTTGGGCTCGAGCCTACTTACAAAACATTCAACAAATATTGGAATAATGCTTAAAAACAACAGCAGCAACAATGTCCTGGTTTTGTGGAAAGATTGTTGGGTTCACTCCCAAGTTTGGGCTGGAACTTTGGGCCGTAGAGCAGGCCACGTGTCTCCTTAAGCCTCCTTCCCCTCATCTGGGCGGGGGACAGCAGTCCTCAGGACTGTTTCAGAAGCGGAGGTGTGTCAGCAGAAGAAAGTCAAGAGTGTGCATCACAAAGTTTGTTTTCTCTTGTTAACCAGTCACTACCTTTTCCTCCCGTGCGCTTCGCATCCCAGGATTTTGGAGGCTGCTCGGTGTTCCCATTTGACTGATGCAGGCTTTACACTTCTAGCTCGGGTAAGGCAGAGCTTTCAAAAAACAAAACCCAACTAATTCACCACCCTCACTTCCAAAGGACTCGCAGTGGTTTTGGGGTGTGCAAAGTGCGTGTCCTGTCAGAGTTGACCAAGTGGTGTTCTTGGTATTCTACCAAGTAGAATGGCGGGCACAGGGTGCATTTCCCCATTGTCCCAGAAAGCTCAGGGGGCCCCGCAGGAGGTCCTGGAGCAGTCTGGACCTGTCACCTGGTCAGGTGGGACCACAACGAGAACGTCCTCCCTGCGGTACGTGCCCTTCCCCACCGCGCACCCTGACCCAGCCTCTTGGTGCCTCCTCCAGGTGGGCTGTGCCCCACCTCTGTTCCCTTTTCCGCCTCACCTGGCAGACGTGACCATCATGGAGGTCCCCTCTGGCCTGCTGCCGGGAACCCGTGGCCTTGTGGGGACGGTGATACGCTCCCTTCCTCCTCCCCTAACCTTCACCTGTCCACACTGTGCCCAAGCACCACGCCCCATGCCTTCCCAGAGCCTCTTCTGTGGCTAAAATGTACAGGATGATATCCATGAGCCGCTAGGAAGGTGGAGGCCACTGCCTTTCGGGGTGAGAGAAGGAGGCGCAGCCCAGGGCAGCCGCATTCCCATTTAAGTGAGTGTGATTCAGAAGGCACTGCTCACAAGTGCTGGCTCGCTGGGTCAGCTTAGGGACAGGGCACCCCCTTCCTGGAGGAGAGTAAGGGAGGCGGGGCCGGTTCATACAGGGGCAGGGCACGCCCCTTCCTGGAGGAACGTGAGGGAGGCGGGGCCAGTTCACACAGGGGCAGGGCACGCCCCTTCCTGGAGGAGCGTGAGGGAGGCGGGGCCAGTTCACACAGGGGCAGGGCACGCCCCTTCCTGGAGGAGCGTGAGGGAGGCGGGGCCAGTTCACACAGGGGCAGGGCACGCCCCTTCCTGGAGGAGCGTGAGGGAGGTGGGGCCAGTTCACACAGGGGCAGGGCACGCCCCTTCCTGGAGGAACGCGAGGGAGGCGGGGCCAGTTACCACAGGGGCAGGGCACGCCCCTTCCTGGAGGAGCTTGAGGGAGGCGGGGCCAGTACGCGCGCACGCACACACGCACGCACGCACGCCATTAGTGCTGCCCTGACCACTGACCGCATGGTGGGGGTGGTTTTATTGGCTTTTTCAGAATTGCCACGATCTGGAGAAGATGGATCTTGAAGAATGCGTCCTGGTGAGTAGACCCCTGACAAGCCCTGCTAGCGCTGGCCCCTCGGCCCCGACGGCGGGCCTCAGCCACTCACCCACACCCCACCTGGCTGTTGTGTGCACCCCGCCTGCCGCCGTGTGCGTCTCGGGGCCTGGGGACCCACGAGGGCCTGACAGCGGGCTGCATGGACTTTGGGCTCCTCTCAGCCACCCGGCTACAGCTGAGACGTTCAGCTCCATCGTTTGCAGACGTCGAAATATTATTTACGTCTTAACCAGAGCCGAAGGGAGACTTAAGCTTGCATGTCCAGTGATGGGGTGACTCTACAGGGGAGAATCCTGGGGGACCCTCCTTACCTACTTCCTGTGTGTCCCCGTCCCTGGGCCCTCGTGGGGCCCGAGAGGAGAGCCCAGAGAGCAGCTTAGCGACCATACGAGTGGGCAGGTGTGAGGTTGCCTGCAGCGAGAGGAGCCCCCAGCCCGGGTGTGCTGGAGATGAGCTTTCGGTTCCGTTTCACACCTTCGGTGCTCGTGTTCAGGAGAAGCCCACGTCAGGTGCTAGGTTCTGGCGTAGAAGCCACACTGACACGGCATGTTTGTCTGCAGATAACCGACAGCACTCTCATCCAGCTCTCCGTCCACTGTCCCAAGCTGCAAGCCCTGGTGAGTTCGGGATTTTCGTGACATCACGCGCCGCTTAGGGACGAAAGAGCTCTCCCCTGGCACCGAGAGTCTCTTTGGTTTTCCTTTCCGTAAAGGCGCCATCATTCTTGGTTTCAAAGATCTGTTAGTCGGGCTAACTTGGGAGGCAGGGTATCTGAATGTTCCCGCTTTCATTTTACGATGCAAACCTAGTCTAGAGACCTGCGTCCTTACCGCTCCGTTCACAGTCATCGTCTCAGGGACGGTGAACTTAGCGTGTTTCGATGATAGATCTAGACAAGAGATTGAGGCCATCCTTGTGTCGTACGTGCATTCCATACCTGCTCGCATGTATCTACAGGGGGACGGGCATGAAAATACCTGGCAGGGTCCTAAATGAGCCGTGAAAAGTGTCACCGAGACTCTTGGCCACGCGGACCTCTCGTGCACATTTCACGAGCGGCCGTTAGACGGCGAGCGAGCCCGGACAAGGAAGGCATCCTTGCGTTCACTGGGCGAGCCCGTGTAAGCTGTGCTGTGCCCCTGGACACACTGCCTCGTTTTAATCCCCCCCACAGCCCTGGGTGGAGGCACCCTGGACGTCCCCTTTTTAGCGGTGAGCACCCTGCGGCTCAGAGCAGCTAAGAAACTTGCCCGAAGTCGCACGACTGCTCAGAGGCCCCAGATCTCTTGGCCTCCACGGAGTCTGGTCTTTCTCCTCCCCCTGAGGCACACCACAGGTTTTTCTTAAGCTACAGAAACTGTGGTCTTTGAAACTTGCTCTCTCCTCAGGGGCTAGAACTTTTTATAACGTCATTCAAACTCCTTTGGCCTTGAGTTATCGTCCCCACCAGTTTCCCTTATGGTCACATTTCCTCTGGATACTTTTTCCTCCAGGTACAAGTCCAGCTGGACGTGGACAGCTCTGGTACTTTCTTTTTTTGTGAGGGGTCTGGAGTCAGATTGTATCCAAACCCTCTAAATTGTCTCCCTCCCTACATGTCTGCATATGGAATGCAGATAATTTTGTAGTGCTGCCTTTACTCCCCAATTAGTTCAGATCCAGTTTTATAATTGACTTGACCGTCTCCATTCCTATCCCCCTTGACCCCCAGGCTCTCAGAGATGGGAAATTCAGGAGCCCTGTGCTTTATTTCCCACTTCAACCCCTCCTCTTGGCTGCTCAGGGTTCTTGCTGCCCTGCCCTGAGGTACCCTGCACTCAGGCTCCCAGGCCTTCATCAGCATCCACCAGAAATCTCAGATCAGGGTGGAGGGCCCCAAGTGGAGGCCCACCAGGCACAGCAAACCTCCTACTAGCTCTGTGCCTCCCGAGGAGTGTGGGGCCCGCTGGCGACAGAGTGGGTCCGTCTGACAGATGTCAGGTGTTCTCCCGGCAGGGACACTGGCGACTGAAAGTCTTCCCCATCTTGTCCCTATACTTCTACAAGCTCCTTCTATAAATGGGACTTAGAATCAAAGATGAGCTATAATAAAGCCAAAAGTCCAAGAGCCCCAAATAAAAACTAAGAAGGATTATTAGCAGACAAGCAGGGAAACAGTGGCAGTTGCAGTCTAAGCTTAGCGTTGATCATGCGTAATCGCCGGGACAGAACAAAGAACGATCTGGATTACGTCTGTTGCACGTTCACCCCATTCAGCCTACGAACCCCTGTTGGCCACCGCATGCCAGGCTCTATTCTAGGCCCCGGAGAATAAAAGACGGGTCATCAGGGGGCACCTGGTGGCTCAGTCGGTTGAGCGTCTGACTCGACTTCAGCTCAGGTTGTGATCTCGTGGTTTGTGAGTTCCTGCTTGGCATTCTCTCTCTCCCTCGCTCTGCCCCTCCTCCACTCGCACGCTCTCAAAATGAATAAACTTAAAAGACATAAGGAAACTTTTTCAAAAATGAAAAACAATTCACCAGGAGAGGCCAACTTGATGCTCACTCTGAAACTCTGGAGAGGTGGCCTGGATCCTCGTTTTGGGGATACCGTGCTCCGGGAGCGCTAGGCACTGTGACGGGGGCAGCCCTCGGGTGAGAGCGCGGGCCTGGGGAGAAATGCGCGTCTCCCGTGCGGACGGCGCCCGTGTGCAGCGCCCGTGCCCGCAGCGCACCCGGAGGTTAGAGGCCGGCAGGCCGTGAGTGTGCCCAGTGACTCCTGCCCATCCCTTCCCCGCAGGCCTCATGCTGAGCCAGGCGGCCACGGAGAGCAGCCCCGTGCCGGCCAGCGGGCGGCCCGCCTTATTGAGGGAGCTTCAGATGGTGCTGTCTCTCGACAGAGCTGGGGGTGGGCCTCTCTGGGGTCCCCCTCGGGGACCGCGACCCCAGCCTGCAGAGATCAGAGGAGGCAGTTACTACTGGGGGGAAGGCTCCACAGACTCAGAATTTTGGAAGACGGCTTTTGTGTCTTACTGTAAAGATCTGCGAGCAGGAGGACGGAAGTGACCGCCGGTCCAAAGCCAGGTGACCATCACGTTTCACCTCCCAACATTTCAGTTTCCGAGGCCGTCCTTAGACGCGCCCTAGTTTTAACTTGTAGGCTTAAGCCGTGTCACCGGTAGGTTCTGTTGATTTTCAAACTTGCTTTGTTTCCTGCTTTCGTTTTCAATGCCAGAGCCGTTCGGAGGGACTTTTAAAAATCTTATTATGCAATTCATTTGTCCCAGAGGCTATCCAAGAAGAATTTTAGCAGTTTATTATATACACATTTAAAAAAAAATTTTTTTTAACATTTATTTGTTATTGAGAGACAGAGCATGAGCAGGGGAGGGGCAGAGAGAGGAGGAGACACAGAATCGGAGGCAGCCTCCAGGCTCCGAGCTGTCAGCACAGAGCCCGACGCGGGGCTCGAACTCACAAGCCACGAGATCGTGACCTCAGCTGAAGTCGGACGCTTAACCGACTGAGCCCCCCAGGCGCCCCAGGCAGTTTATTATATTAAAGAGTAAGGAATATACCCTAAAAGCAAAAGCCCCATTCCTGTCTTCATTGCTGTAGAGCTTTATCTTTCATCCAGATTGGTCACAGCTCAGGGATGTTGTGTAGGAAGCCCAGGCCATCAGGGGCCTGGTCAGTCACTGCGCTTTCAGAATGACAAGCATTTAAGTCACCCAATTGCTAGAAGGCCGCTCCTGGGGATATGAGACAATCTCATTATCGAAATGCTACTCAACTGCTCTAAAGGAAAAGTAGGGACTGGGTACCATTTAGGTGAATACGTTGTCCATTTTAAGGTGAAACATTTAACGCCTTGGAAGATAACAGCATGAAGCAGACTGTGTGCTGTCGATGTCTCAGTGTCGCAGCTCACAATCTGACCAGCATCTCCTGTCTTTCCCAGCCACTCCTATCACCCACCTGCAACCCGAATCGAACCTAAATGGGTACTTTGAACCCACCATCTTGGGATGGCCAGTCCCCACTTGATGTCCCCTCCCTCTCCCTTAGATCGTCTGGTCGCTTATTAACTCACTCCCTTGAGCTTCAAGATTCACCTTCACTTAGCACAGCTGTCGTTCTGTTTAATGCTCAGCTGCTGAGCCCAGGTGTTCTTAATTTTTTTTAAGTTTACTTATTTGTTTTGAGAGACAGAGACAGCATGAGTGGGGGAGGGGCAGAGAGAGAAGGAGAAAGAATCCCGAGAAGACCCCACGCTGTCAGCGCAGCGCCCCATGCGGGACTCGAACCCGTGGAACCGTGAGACCGTGAGTCGGAAGCTTGACCGACTGAGACACCCAGCTGCCCCTGCTGAGCCAGCCTCAAAGCAGGAGCAGGCATGAGGTCGATAAGGGCTTACCAGCCGTTTGTGTGCTGGAAACAGAACATACTCTTAGCCTGACGGAAGCCATGGCTGGGCTTCAGAGGGAGGGAGGAGGGGACATGAGGCTCAGTGGCAGGCAGGACCAGGGCCTCACGGCTCCTGCTAAGTGGGCAGACCTGTCCCTCTCCAGGGTCTCTGTGAGACCTCCCAGGCTGACGGTGAGAAGCGGAGGTGAGGGCTCGCAGTCCGAAGGCCCGGTGTTGCGTGGCGTGCCCGAGAGCCAGCTGGCCCATATTTTGCTTCCAAATTAGGGACCCTGGTTTATTCATGCCTTCCGGTTATCTCAGCTTAGAATGCTGAGCTCCACTAGACTCGGATCACTCCTGAAGCTATGAGCAGAGCAACTCCAAGCCCACAGGGGACCCACAAATCCTGTACCAGCTGCTGGGGCTAAACCCCACTCCCAGTACACAGTATCCCATGGCTAAGACTTTAAGTTTATTCTCACTAAGGTCTTATCCTCCGATGTGGGTGCATACAAATTTATGATGGCTGGCTATATCTTCCTGATGAATTGACATTTTTATCACTATTAAATGTTCTTTATCACTGAAAAAACTCATTGTCTGGAAGTCTACCAATATTAATATGTCTTCTTATGCTTACTTTTTGCCTGGCATCTCATTTTCTTCCAGCTTATCTATGTTTTTATATATAAAGACTGGCTTGCTTTTATCCAGTTTGAAAAACTCTCTTTTAATGGAAATGTTTAGTCCTTTATATTTAATGTAATATTGATACGGTTGGGTGTTTTCTCCTTTTGTTTTCTATTCTTTGCCCCTCTTTTCCCACCTTCTTTTTGGGTTAACTAAATATTTAATTGTATTTTGACTTATCTGTTGGCTTTTTAGCCATATCTCTATGCCTTGAATTTTTTTTTTTTTTTTTTTAGTGGTTACACTCTTAGCAATGGGAATTTAGGAGTAGTCTAGGATTGTGATTTGGACATCAATTCCCAGGAGACAGAGACAGGATCTTCCCTCTCTCCTCTACCAATAGCACCTGGCACAAGGCTTAGCCAGGGGAAACCACTTTCAAATCCTCTTTTGGAACAAAGTGAGATATAAACAAGCCAGCCCAAATCTGAGAAACTTTTGTGTGAGTGATAAAGGTGGTCCCTACAACTATGGTGCTCAGGTCCCAAGGATTGCAGCCCTTTTCTGGAGACTGCCAGCAGCTCCCTGGCCATGCTAGAAACCTTCTATGAGAAGCTGATTTTTTGGAGGAAGGAGCAGTCGAGGAGCTCCTGTAATCAGAAATCCTAAACCCCCTACGTTCCCCTTACTCACAGTATCAAGCAACCTTGTCAAGGCAGCCTGGCCAGCTCCTTCAGTTTCACACTACCAAACTCAGAGAGGTGAGGGGGAGGAAAAGACATTTCTTGTTTCAGTGTTCTTGTTGGAACAGATTTCAGGGCAAGATTCTGGGCCCTGGGGAAGAGGAAAGTGTCTGGATTCCTTAGGTCATGGTCTATCCTAACTTTAACAGACAAGTGGCTTGGATTTTTAATTTTTTTTTTAATGTTTCCATAAATTTCCATTAAGTCCCTGGCTTTTGGTGGGGAGCACTGCCCAGGATGTGGGACATACACACACACATACATGCACACGTGCACATACACACACTTCTGAGTCCTAGGAGACCCCTAGCAGCCTAGTAGAAGTGGAAGAAAGGGGGTGAGAAAAAACAAGTCTGAGTACTATCATATCAGCCTCCTATCTCTGCTGTAAATGAACTTCCTTAGCTTTAAAAATAGCAAGTCCTTCCTTATCAATAATCATTCCAAATGTTTAAAAAATTTTTTTAATGTTTATTTTTGAGAGACAGAGAGACAGAGAGACAGAGCACGAGATGGGGAGGGGCAGAGAGAGAGGGAGACAGAATCCGAAGTAGGCTCCAGGCTCCGAGCTGCCAGCACAGAGCCTGATGCGGGGCTCGAACTCGCGAGCCATGAGATCATGACCTGAGCCAAAGTGAGACGCTTAACTGACTGAGCCACCCAGGTACCCCAATAATCACTCTAAATGTAAGCAGATTAAATTCCTCTATCAGAAGACATAGAGTGGCTAAATGAATAAAAAACCATGACCTAGATACACGACTAGACCTAAAGCAATCTAACTTTACACTTAGAGCTAGAAAGAAGCTGGAAAGGAAGAAGCAAACCAAGCCCAAGGTTAGCCAAAAGAAGAAAATAACAAAGATTAAAGCGGATATAAATTTAAAAGGAGAAAATAGAAAAAAATAAATGAAACAGAGTTTCTTGAAAAAATAAAATTGGCAAACTCTCAGCTAGACTATGGAAAAAAAGAGAAAGGCAAGTAAAGTCAGAAACGAGAAGAGACATTACAACTTAAGATGTGAATACAAAGAATCATGGAGATAACTATGAACAGTTATTTGCCAACAAACTGGATAACCTAGAACAAATGAATGAATTCCTAGAAACATATAACCTACTAAAACTAAGTCATGGAGAAATAGAAATCTTTAATCAGAATCATAACCAGTATAGAGATTGAATCAGTCATCAGAAACCACCTAATGAAAAGCCTGGGACCAAGTAACTTCACTGGTGAATTTTACCAAACACTTAAAGAGGAATTAATGCCAGTCCTTCTCAAAAGTTTTCAAAAACTTAAAGAGATAAAAACACCTCTGAACTCATTTTATAGGCAAACATTACTCTGGTACCAAAGCTAAACACACCACGAGAAAAGAAAATTACAAGCCAATATCCCTATTGAATATAGATGGGTACATCCTCAATAAAATACTAGCAAACTGAATCCAACAGGACATCAGTAGAATAAAGTATAAAATCACAAGATCACTTCAGTAGATGCAGAAAAAGCATTTGTTGAAATTCTGTACCTTTTCATTAAGGCTAAAAAGTCTTAGCCAGAGAGGTTAGATTTAAAAAAAAAAAAAAAAAAAAGATAAAAGACATCAACATTGGCAGGGAAGAAGTAAACATATCCCTGTTTGCAGACAACTTAGTATTATATAGAGAAAACCCCCAAAGACTTCATTTTAAAAACTTAAAGAACTAGTAAATAAATTCAGTAAACTTACAGGATACAAAATCAACATACAAAATTTGGTTGTATTTTGTATACATTAACAAAGAGCTATTTGAAAAGGGGATTAGGAAAAATAATTCAATTTCCAGTAGCGTCAAAAAGAATAAAATACTTAACTAAGGAAGTGCAACACTTACATACTGAAAACTATAAAACATTGATGAAAGAAATGAAACAAATGGAAAGGCATCCCATGTTCCCGGGTTGGAGGAATTAATATTATTAAAATGTCCCATACTACCCAAAGCAATCTACAGATTCAATGCAGTGCGTATCAAAATTTCAAAAATATTTTTTACGGAAATAGAGTGATGCTGTAGTTCATATGGAGCCACTAAAGATCCTGAATAGCCAAAGCAATCCTGAGAAAGAACAAAGCTGAGGGCATCACACTTCTGATTTCAAGTTATATATTGAAACTACAGTAACCAAAACAGTATGGTACTGGTATAAATACCAACATGTAGATCAGTGGAACCCAATAGAGAGCCCAGAAATGAATCCATGTGCATATAGTCAACTGATGTTCCACAAGGATGTCAAGAACACACAATGAGAAAAGGATAATCTCTTCAACAAACGGTGTTGGGAAAACTGGATATCCACATGTAACAGAATGAAATTGGACCTGAACTTTATTCATACATAAAAAAACAACTCAAAAATGAATCAAAGACTTAAATATGAGATCTGAACTGTAAGAATGCTAGAGGAGGGGTGCCCGGCTGGCTCAGTCTGTAGAGCATGCAGCTCTTGATCTCAGAGTCACGAGTTTGAGCCCCACTTTGGACATAGAGATTACACACATACATACATAGACCCCTAGAGGAAAATAGGGGAAAAGCTTTATGACATTGGTCTTGGCAGTGATTTCACAGATATGACACCAAAAGTTCAGGCTACAAAAACAAAATTACACAAACAGGATTACATCAAACTAAAAAGCTTCTGCAAAAGAAAACAATCAGTAGCGTGAAATGGCAACCTGTAGAACAGGAGAAAATATTGCAAGCCATTTCTCTGCTAAGGGATTCATGTCCAAGTTATAGAAGGAACTATATAACTCAGTAACAAAAAAACGAATAACATGATTAAAATAGGCTGAGGACTTGGATAGATATTTCTCAAAAAAAGATACACAAATGGCAAGCAGATACATGAATAAATGCTCTTCACTAATCATCAAGAGAATGCAAATAAATATCATACTTGCCAGGATGGCTATTAAAAAAAATTTTTTTTAAGTGTTGGCAAGGATGTGGAGGAACCAGAAGCCTTGTGCACTGTTGGTAGGGATACAATATGGTGCAGCCACTGTGGAAAACGAGATGGAGATTCCTCAAAATTTAAATCCAACTACAATATGATCCTGCAATTCCACTTCTAGGTATATATGCAAAAGAATTTAAATCAGCACCTTGAAGAGAGATTAGCACTCTCATTTTCATTGTAGCACTATTCACAACAGCTAAGATGGGGAAACAACCTAAAATGTCCATCAACAGATGAATGGATACATAAAATGTGGTATATACATACAATATAATACCATTCACCCTCAAAAAAGAGGGAAATTCTGCACTATTTGACAACGTGGATGGACCTTTAGGACATTATGCTAGGTGAAATACACCAGACACAGAAAGACAAGTACCACACAATTCCATTTATATGCACTGTCTAAAATAGTCTAATTTGTAAGATTAAAGACTGGAATGGTGGTTACCAGGGTGTGTGGGGGTTGGAAAATGGGGAGTTATTTATCAACAGGCATAAAGTTTTAGTTGAGTAAGATAAATAAGGTCTAGAGATCTGCTGTACAACATTGTACCTAAGTCAACAATACACTTAAAATGTGTTAGGATAGAGTTTATGTGTTTTTAGCACAGTAAAATCTAAAAAGAAGAAAAGACATACTGTGTGATTACACTTACATGAGGGTATCTACAGTAGTCAAATTCATAGAAACAAAGTAGAATGGTGATTGCCAGGGGCTGGAGGAGGGGAGATGAGGAGTATTTAATGGGTAGAGTTTCAGTTTTGCAAAATGAAAAAGTTCTGAAGATCCATTGCACAATAATGTAGGCATATGTAACACTATTGAACTGTACACTTTAAAATGTTAAAGATGGTAAATTATAAGTTATGTGGTTTTTACCACAATCAGAATTTTAAGGAAAGAATGGAAATCATGAAAAAAAGGGATCTTAGGACATTAAGGAAGAAAGAACAGTGGAAAGAACAAGGAAAAATGTGTAAATACAACAGATTTTTTCTAAATTTTCTAAATTTCTAAATTCTGAGTTTTCTAAATTTTATTCGATGAAGCAAAAATTATAACCTTGTCTGCTGTGGTTCTCAGTGCGTATAGAGGAAGTAATTAACACAACATATGATAGGGGCACCTGGCTGGCTCAGTCACTAGAGCCTACGACTCTTGATCTCAAATTTGTGAATTTGAACTCCATGTTGGGCTTAGAGTTCACTGAAAAAAAAAAAAAGACAACATATTATAAATGAGGAAGGGTGAAAGGACTTTTTAAAAGGGAGGTAAAGTTTCCATATTTTACTCAAATTGGTAAAATCTTGATGCCAATAGGTTGTGATAAGTTATGGTTGCATAATATAATATCTAGAGCAACCACTAAGAAGTCTACAAAAGAGAAACACTCAAACACAGTAGGTAAACCAAAACGGAATTTTAAAAAATGTTTCAGAAACTCATGGTAAGGCAGAGAAATGAAGAGCTGAAAGAATAGGGGAAAAGGGCCAAACATAAGCCCAAGCATATCATTAAACATAAATGGTCTCAATATACCAATTAAAAGGCAGAGAGTGTCAGAGTGGATAAAATAACGTGATCCAAGTATAAGCTGTAAGAAACTCACTTCAAATGTCACAATATTGGTTGGCTAAAGTAAAAGAAAGGGAAAGATCTACAAAAGAAACTTTAAACAAACGAAAACAGGAATGGTTATATTATTGTTGGATACAGTAAACTTCAGAGCAAGGAAAACTACCAGGGGGAGAGAAAGACATGACATAGTGATAAGAAGGTCAGTCCACCAAGATGACAATGCAATCCGTAATGTATATGCACCAAACAACAGAATTGCAAATTATGTGAAGCAAAAACTATTAGAAAATCCACAATTACAATTGGACACGTCAGTATTCTCTCAACAATTGATAGTGCAACCAGCCAGAAAATCAACAAGGATATAGAACTCAACACCAGTATGAGAGTGCAAACTGGTGCAGCCACTCTGGAAAACAGTATGGAAGTTCCTTTAAAAGTTAAAAATAGAACTACACTATGATCCAGCAATTTTACTGCTAGGTATTTACCCAGAGGGTACAAAAATACTGATTTGAAGAGATGCATGCACCCCAGTGTTTGTAGCAGCATCATCAACAATAGCCAAATTATGGAAAGAGCCCAAATGTCCATTGACTAATGAATGGATAAAGATGTACACACACATACACACACACACAGTGGAACATTACTCAACCATTAAAAAATGAAACCTTGCCATTTGCAGTGACATGGATGGAGCTAGAGAGTATTATGCTAAAGTGAAGTAAGTCAGAGAAAGACAAAAATATGATTTCACTGATACATAGAGTTTAAGAAAAAAACAAATGAATATGATGGTGAGGGGGTGGGAGCAGGGTGGAGAGAGGCAAACCAAGAAACAGACTCTTAACTATAAAGAACAAATTGATGGTTACCAGAGGAGGGGTGGGCAGAAGAATGGGTAGAAATAGGTGATGAGGATTAGGGAGGGCACTTGTGATGAGCACCGAGTATTGTTATGTAAGTGATGAATCACTAAATTCTATGCCTGAAATTAATATTGCACTGTATGTTAATTAGCTGGAGTTTAAGTAAAAACTTGGGGGAAAAAAACATAAGTGTAGATGCAAAAAAAAAAAAAAAAGTAACTCCACACCATTAAGGACCTAATGGACATTTATAGAATATGGACATATAGACCTAATGGACATTTATATTATACAACATCAAGGGGTGCCTAGGTGGCTCAGTGGGTTAAGCATCCGACTCTCGATTTCAGCTCAGGTCATGATCTGACAGTTCATGGGGTTAGAGTCCCAGTGGGGCCCCACACTGGCAACCCGGAACCTGCTTGGGATTCTTTCTCTCTCTTTCTCTGTCCCTCCCCCACTTGTGCTCACTTACATCAAAATAAACATTTTTTAAAAATAAGAATACAACAGCAAAACACATTCTTCTCAAGAGTCCATGGGACATGTACAAAAAGAGGCCATATCTATATCCATAAAACACCTCAAAAAAAACTTAAAATTTAAAAAGAAATAATCCAGAATGTGTTCTCTGACCACAGTAGGATCAAACTAGAAATCAATAACACAAGGTAACAGGATTTCTGAAGATATGGAAATTAAACAACAGACTTCTAAATAATCCATTGGTCAAAAAGGAGGAGTCAAGGGAAGTTTTTTTTTTTTTTATGTTTAAGTACTCTCTACACCCAGCATGGGGCTCGAACTTAGCCCCTGAGGTCAAGAGTTGTGTGCTTCACCAGCTGAGGCAGCCATGTGCCCCTCACCCATTTTTTCTAAAGCAAGTCTGTATTATGTTCCCCCAAAAGTTAACGTATCAACCATAAGAACAAATTTTGGCCATGTCACTCCAGCAAATACACCTGTCTCTTGGAAAGAAGCATTTCTTTTTTTTTTTTTTTTTTATCCTTTAATCTCTACACCCAACATGGGGCTCAAACTCACAACCCCGAGATCAAGAGTCGTGTACTTCACCAACTGGGCCAGCCAGGCACCCCAAGAGCAATTTTTTTAAAGGTTAAATTAAATGAAAATTGAAATATAACATATCAAAATGTGTTGGATATAGCAAAACAATGCTAACAGGTAAATATATGGCATTAAATGATTACGCTAAAATAAGTCAAGTCTTGGGGCACCTGGCTGGCTCAGTCGGTAGGGCACATGACTTGGTCTCAGGGTTGAGTTTGAGCCCCATGTTGGGTGTAGAGATTACTTAAAATACATAAAATAAACTTTGAAACAAATTTCAGTCATCTTAAACTCCCACCCATATGAAGCCAGAAAAAGAAGATCAAAATAAGGAAAAGAAAGGATATAGAGCAAAATAAGGAAAAGAAGGAAAAAATGAGAGAACCCAGTGAAATTGAAATGTGAAAAATGGAAGAAAATCAGCAAACCAATTCTTTGAAACAGAGCTCTAGCAAGACCAAGAGAAGACACAAATTACCAATATCAAGAATGAAAGAGGGTACTATTGTTGCTAATGTGTGTGCCCCCCCCCAAAATTCATATGTTGAATGGGAGGTGATTCATGAATGAGTTAGATGCTCTTATAAAACAGCCTCCAGATGGAGCCCTCCCACATCCACCACTTGAGGACTACGCAGTGAGAAGACCTTGGCTGTGAACCAGGAAGGGGGCTGTCTCCGGCCACCATATCAGATATGCCTCCACCATGACCTGGGACTTCTAGCCCCCAAACCGTGAGAGAGAGAGGTCTGTTGTTTGTAAGCCAGCTCGTCTGTAGCATTCTGTTACAACACCATGAACATGCTGAGTGAGACACGGGGCATCACCACCAGCCCTGAAGACATTAAGGATGGAACACCTCCCAGAAATCACTTTGACCACTTCACCTAGTACATTTAAAAGCACGAACTAAAGGGCACCGGCAGCTCAGTTGGTTTAGGTGCCCGACTCTTGCTTTAGGCTCAGGTCATGATCCCGCCATTCGTAGGTTCGAGCCCCACCTCGGGCTCTGTGCTTACAGTGCAGAGCCACTTGGGACTCTCTCTCTCTGCCTCTCCCCTGCTCTCTCTGTCTCTCTTGAATAAACTTAAAAAAAAAAAAAAGCACAGACCAACACAGCTCGTTCATTATAAAGGATCATTTGAATAACCTTGTTAGTACTAAAGTAATTGAATTTATAATTTTTAAACTGCCAATATATATTGCTTATATAGATATACAAGCAAATGCCCTTCCTTAACAAAACATTAGCAAATAGAATTCAGCAATATATAAAAATATTTATTACCCTGACCAAGCACAGTTTATTCCAGGGACACGAGTCTAGTTTAATATTTGAAAATGAATCAGTGTAACCACCATGTTAACGGGCTACAGAAGAAGAATTATCGATTGCATCAATTAAAGCAGAGAAAACATTTGATAAAATTCAAAAGAAAAAATTAAAAAATTTTTTCAGTGCCAAGAATACAAGAGAAAAATCCCACTCTTATTTAAACCCCCTAATTACCCCGTTCCCCCACCCCCTCAGGGATAACCTCTGTCTGTTCCTTCTAGAGAAATTTTCTGTGAGATGGAGAGATGATTTCCACCCCCCCCACCTCCCTTACTTACTTTATACTGTGTTGCATTTAAAAGCAGTCCTTCCTACTGTGCTCCTTTGCCCCTGCCTTCCCCTTCCCCTACCTCCACCTTCTCAGGAAGGCTCGTATCAGCTGCTCACTTCCAGAATGTGGAACTCCTAACTAGATAATGCCTGGCAGTGGTAAGCTTGTTTTCTGGAATATTCCTTCCTCCTAACATACCTATCATGAACAGATGAGGAAATAAAAACCAGTCATAAATCTGTAGGATGCCAGGGGTGGGGGACATAATACAGGGTGGGGGAGGGGGAAGAAAATACTGGGGTTGGGGAGAGGCTTTAAGGCTAGCCTGAGCTGATTATAATGGACAAGTCTCATCTTTTTTGAGCCTCAGTTTCTTCATCTGTAAAATGGAGATCTTAATACCTATTCTGCAGGGATGCTCTGAAGCATAAATGAGATAATGTATAAATCGTGGCCTAAAGCAGAAGGCTTTGACTCTTAGCTCTTTATTCGCGTAAACTAAAAGGCCCTTCTTCTGTGTGAACCATGTTGGCAGATTTTCCTGTGAACTCAGGGAACAGGTCAAGAGTTCCTCTGATTATCCTTAAATTAAACCAGTTTTAAATCATGTAAATACTTGCACATGCCAGTATAGAAGCTTTTCAATTAATATGGGAGTATCTGCTTGATCCCAGAGGCAACTGTTAACGTTTTAATTCCTCAGTTCCTCTGTGTTAAAACAATGAAGCTGACACTTTTACACTATCTCCATCGTCCTCTTCCTCTAATCCGCGTGGTGCCTATGCGTGTATATCCACAGATATATGTATATGTAAATTAATATACATACATACACGCTTTGTTTCTGGTTGTTCTTTATGGTAAATAATTGTTTCTTTTAAAAAAATTTCAGCTCTCTCAAAAAAAAATTAAAAAGGGGGAGGCGCCTGGGTGGCTCAGTCCATTAAGCGTCCAACTTCGGCTCAGGTCATGATCTCACAGTTCATGAGTTCAGGCCCCGCGTCGGGCTGTGTGCTAACAGCTCAGAGCCTGGACCCTGTTTCGGATTCTGTGTCTCCCTCTCTCCTGCCCCTCCCCTGTTCATGCTCTGTCTCTCTCTCTCAAAAAAACAACAAAGACACACAAAAAAATTGGGGGGTGCTCCTGGATGGCTCAGTTGGTTAAGCGTCTGACTCTTGATCTCGGTTCAGGTTGTGATTTCATGGTTCGTGAGATCAGGCTCCACACTGGATTCTGCGCTGACAGTGTGGAGATTCTCTCTCTTGAGATTCTCTCTCTCTCACTCTCTCTCTGTCCCTCCCCTGTGCGCGTACTCTCTCTCTCTCAAATAATAAACTTAAAAATTTTTTTTAATTAAAAAAATTTCAAATTCAATTTCTTGATTTAAACAGCCTCCTGAAAAGTTTTCTGGCTTTATTCATAAATCAGTTCTAAAGCTAAAAATGAATGAGCATCAGTAACTGATTACATAAATACTATTTTATGAAGAATTATGTAGTGTGGTTGGATTCATGAGAAAGGAAATATTTCCCTTGTTCAAACAGACCTCAAAGAGGAACCTTTCAAGCATCACCATCTGACAGAATTTCTCTTTTTCTTTCTAGGTTCCTTTCCCCCTAATTTGTACTCAGCTGCCTATTTCTTGTTGCCAATATCAGTCTTTCTTGATTCTTTTTTCCCTTTGCAGAAACACCTCTCATCCATCCACTTATTTGTCCCATCCTCAGAACTCATTGGGCTCAAACCAGCAGGCATTTCCTTGTCTCAAAGATTATAGTAGGCTTCTAATTGCCCAACTGTATCTACATTTACATCCTGAATAATCTGACAGGGTGCTTTATCTTTTCTTTTTTCCGTTTTTTTTTTAAAGTTTATTTATTTATTGAAAGTAATGTCTACACCCAACATAGGGCTCGAACTCACGATCCCAAGCTCAAGAGTCACATGCTCTTCTGACTGAGCCAGCCAGGCTCCCCTGGTGGTTTTTGTTTTCAATTTTAATTTTTTACTGAGGTAAAATATACATGCAGAAAAGAGCACTTATCATCAGTATATGTATCAATGCACTTGCATGAGCTGAATGAAGAATCAACATTAGCAGACTCCAGGCAGCCCTTTTCTGCTGTTCCCTTCTCGTCACCAACAGACACCCACCCACCACCATCAAGGGGAGTGACTTCTGACCCTAACCCCAGATTAGTTTTGCCCGTTTTGTACTTTATTATCCAAACTGTGTGAATGGAATTATGATGTGTACTCCTCTATGTCTGGCTTCTTCTCCATTATGTTTGTGAAATTTCCCCATATTCTTGCATGGAAGTGAACATTGTTCATTCTTGCGGTATGAGCGGTTTCCAGGTTGGGGCTATTCGACCAGTATTGTAACGTCTTGTGATGAACACGTGTGTGCCTTTCGGTCCCAACAGCTGAGCCCCCGCGGTGGAGGAGAGTTCTGGTCGCTCGGCGTCCTCCCTGGCAACTTACTTTCCATCTTTTTCATTTTAGCCATTCTGGCGGGTATGTAATAGTACACGATGGCATCTTTGAAAACCAAGTAGAATACCGCCTTCTTCTTAGCATTTCCCAGTGATCCGAGAACCAAGGTGAAACTCCTTCCTGTGGCCTGCACAGCTCCTGTTCCCTCCAGCCCTTTGGCATCTCGATGCTCCCTCCCTTCCCCTGTGCAGGACATGTCGTTCTCCCCCTGCTCCCTGCAGTACCACCCACAACACGCTCCTCGCTCTCATCCCTCATGGCTCCTAACCCTTGGCGTGTCCAAGGGTCTAAAGGGGTCTAAAGCCACGCTGTTTCATTTCTGGAACCATAGCTCCACCAGTGCAGAAAAGCGTGTTCTTACACACTGTTGCAGCATAGGGCCGGCCACAGAGCCAAGGAACAAATGAGTAATAGGACTTTGGTGTAACCTCTTTTGCCCCTGAACGGTTATGATGGGATGGATATTGCTTTTGTATGCATTTGGAGAAAGTGTCAGGTCTCAAACTGTTGAAATGGAGAACTTAAATTACAATTGTAATTTCAATTACAGAAATGCCATCTGGCTATATAACATTAATCTGAATTTGTTATGTCTGTTTATGCCCAAGAGAAGCCAGGAATGTCAGATCACACTGTTCAAGGTCTGTTTAACCATAACCATCAAACGTGCTCAGTATGTCTCCCGAGTCATGGCTGCGTGCATACTTTTCTAAATAACGTGGGCATCAGATTCGTTGACTGCTCTGGTCTCCCTCAAGGGGAGAACTGGGCTATCAAACTGCACTAAATGGAGTAAACTCTGAAATTTCCCTGAAATCTTTTTTTTTTTTAACTTTAAAAAAGGTCTTTAATGATAAGTGAACAAATTAATAGCAATTTAATAAAAATGATATAGCCATGCTGTGTCAGGAGTGGGTTTTCATTCCATTCCTCCATCACCAGAATATTAGTGAATCTATGGCGTATGTGGTTTCAGTCCACATCGTAATCTAATACCCAGCAGTTTGCTTTTCTTCCAGCACCCTGCTCCTACCTGACTCTAATTGAAAGCAGGACACTCTATTATTCTTTTGCTCATTATTGAACTGGATTCTTCTCAGAGCACCCCCACTCCATCCCCAGGGCATGGGGATCCCTGCTTAGGCAGACCACCCAGGATCCCACAGAAAAGTGGTCAGTCTGAGTGCAGGTAGGTGGTTGATCTCAGGTTTCTGTTAAGAACCATTAACTCTGTCTTGATGAACACTTATGAGGATTTACTCCATTCTCAAGCCTTGTGGCAGTAAAGTTTGAATTTTCCAGAATTACTGCTACTCAGAGGTATAATGGAGGTATAATTGATATAATATTATTTTAGCTTCAGGTGTACAATGTAATGATTTGATATTTGTATATATTGCAAAATGATCAACATGATAGAGTTTAGTTAACATCTGTCACCCTATTTAAAAAAGTTTTTTCTTAGAATGAGATCTTTTAAGATTTTCTCTCAGCAACTTTCAAATAACATTAACTACAGTCACCATGCTATACATTACATCCCTAGAACTTATTTATTTAATGGTTGGAAATTTGTCCATTTTGACCCCCTTCACCCTTTTCACCCCACCCCCACCCCACCTCTGACAATCATCAGTGTGTTCTTTTTTTTTTTTAATGTTTCAAATTTTTATTTAAATTCCAGTTAGTTTACATATAGTATAATATTGGTTTCAGGATGTATTCTCTGTATCTATGAGCTTGATTTTTTTTTTAATTCCATGTATGTGGCATCATACAGTATTTTCTTTCTCTGCCTGATTTATGTCACTTAGTATAATGCCTTCAAGGTCCATCTGTGTTGTTGCAAATGGTAAGATTTCATCTTTTTTATGGCTGAATAATATTCCACTCTGTGTGTGTGTGTGTGTGTGTGTGTGTGTGTGTGTGTGTGTGTGTGATGTTCTCATTACCCATTCATCATTAGTGGACACTCAGGTTGTTTCCATGTCTTGGCTAATGTAAATAATACTGCAATAACCATGGGAGTGCAGACGTTTTCGGATTAGTGTTTTCATTTTCTTCAGATAAATACCCAGAAGTGGAAGTGCTGGAAAATATGGCAGTTCTATTTTTATTTTTTTTAGAAGATTTTTAAATGTTTTATTTTTGAGAGCAAGAATGCGAGCTGGGGAGGGGCAGAGAAAGAGGGGGACAGAGAATCCAAGGCAGGCTCGCTCAGCAGCGAGCCCAAAGTGGGGCTTGAACTCATGAACCATGAGATCATGACCTAAGCTGGAGTCAGACACTCAACCGACTGAGCCACCCAGGTGCCCCTATTTTTAATTTTGTTTAAGTTTATGTATTTATTTTGAGAGAGAGCGTGCAGGGAAAGGACAGAGAGAGAGAGGGAAAGAGAGGATCCCACATAGGCTCTGCACCATCAGCACAGAGCTAGATGCTGGGCTAAATTCCACAACTGTGATATCATGACCTGAGCCAAAATCAAGAGTCGGTCACTTAACTGACTGAGACACCCAGGTACCCCTTAATTTTTTGAGGAATCTCCATATTGTTTTCTATGGTGGCTGCACCAACTTACATTCCCATCAACAGCACACAGGGGTTCCCTTTTCTCCACATCCTCAACATTTGTCATTTCTTATCTTTTTGATAATAGCCATTCTGCCAGGGGTAAGGTGGTATCTCATTGTGGTTTTGATTGGCATTTCCCTGATGGTTAACAATTTTGAGCACCTTTCCATGTGTCTCTTGGCTCTCTGTATGTCTTAACTGGACAAGTGTCTATTCAGGCCCTTTACCCACTTTTTAAATCAGCCCCCCCCCTTTTATGCTACTAAGTTGGATGCATTATTTATATATTTTGGATATTAGCCCCTTATCAGATATGTGCGTTGCAAATATCCTCTTCCATTCTTTTCATTTGGTTGGTGGTTTCCTTTGCTGTGCAGTATTTTTTAGTTTGATGTGTCCCACTTGTTTATGTTTACCTTTGTTGCCCTTGCTCTTGGCACTCATTCCAAAAATGTCATTACCAAGACCATTGTCAAGGAGCTTACTGCCTATGATGTTTTCTTCCAGAAGTTCTGTGGTTTCGGTTCTTACATTAAGTCTTCAATTTGAGTTAATTTTTGCATATGCTATATTGATAGGAGTCCACTTTCATTCTTCTGCGTGTGGCTCTCCAGTTTTCCCAGCAGCATTTATTGAAAGAGTGTCCTTTTGCCGTTGTATATTCTTGGCTTCTTCGTTGTAAATTAACTGATTGTTTGGACTCTATTCGGTTCCACTGATCTGTGTTTCTGTTTTTATTTTTATTTTGTTTTGAGAGAGAGCACAAGCAGGGCAGAGGGGCAGAGCGGGGAGAGGGGAGAGAGGGAGAGAGAGGGAGAAGATCCTAAACAGGCTCCACACACAGCATGGAGCCTGACACAGGGCTCAATCCCATGACCCTGGGATCATGACCTGAGCTGAAATCAAGAGTCAGATGCTCAACCAACTGAGCCACCCAGGTGCCCTATGTGTTTGTTTTTAATGCCAGTATTGTACTGTTTTGATTACTATAGCATTCTTTGTAATGTAGCTTGAAACCAGGGAGTGTGAGGTTTTCAGCTTTTTCTTCTCAAAATTGCTTTGGCTAATCAGGGTCTTTTATGGTTCCATACAAATTTTAGGATTCTTTGTTCTGTTTCTATGAAAAATGCAATTGGAATTTTGATAAAGATTGCTTGAATCTGTAGATTGCTTTGAGTATGGACATTTTAACAGTTTGCCTTTTTCCAATCCATGAGCACAAAGTATCTTTCCATTTGTATCGTCTTAAATGTCTTTCATCAAGGTCTTGTAGTTTTCACAGTACAGGTCTTTTACACCTCCTTGGTTAAAGTTATTTCTAGGTTTTTTATTCTTGTTGATGCAATTGTAAAAGGGATTGTTTTCTTAATTTCTCTTTCCGATTGCTCACCAGTGTACAGCAATGAAGCCAGGTTTATGTGAATTTTGTATCCTGAGACTTTACTGAATTTGTTTCCTTTAAAAATTTTTTTAATGTTTACTTACTTTTGAGAGAGACTGAGCACAAGCAGGGTAGGGGCAAGGGGCTGGGCAGGGGGGTAGGGGTGGGGGACACAGAATCCGAAGCAGGCTCCAGGCTCTGAGCTGTTAGCACAGAGCCCGATCCCGGGCTTCAATCCACAAACTGTGAGATCATGACCTGAACCAAAGCCAGACGCTCAACCGACTGAGCCACCTAAGCACCCGTTTATTATTTCTAATGTTTTTTGGTGGAGTCTTTAGGGTTTTCTGTATATAATATTGTGTCATCTGCAAATAGTGGAAGTTTTCTTTCTGATTTGGGCATCTTTGTTTCTTTTTCCTACCTAATTCCTCTGGTTAGGATTTCTATTACTGTGTTGAATAAACATGGCAAGAGTGGGTATCCTTGTTTCTTCCTAAGAGGAGAGTCTTTCAGGCTTTTCACCATTGAGTATGATGCTAGCTGTGAGCCTGTCCTATATGGTCTTTATTATATTGAGGTATGTCCCTTCTTTACTGTTTTGTTTTTTTTTTTAATCATCAGTGAATGTTGGATTTTGTCAAATTCTATTACTGCATCTATTTAGATCATAGGATTTCTGTCCTTCATTTTGCTAATGTGCTATATCATACTGATTGATTTAAGAATGTTCAGCCATCCTTGCATCCCTGAAATAAATTCCACTTGATTGTAGTGTATGATTTAATGTACTGTTGAACTCAGTTTGCTAATATTTTGTTGAGGGTTACTGCATCTATGTTTAAGAAGTTGTTTTATTTCTTTTTGAGAGAGAGTGTGTAGGGGAGGGGCAGAGAGAGAAGAGAGAATCCCAAGCAGGCTCCCCACTGTCAGTATGGAGCCTGATGTGGGGCTTGAACCCATGAACCATGAGATCATGACCTGAGCCAGTATCAAGAGTTGGACACTTAACTGACCGGGCCACCCAGGCGCCCCTGCATCTATGTTTATCAGAGATATTGGTCTGTAATTTTTTCTTTTTCTTTTTTTTTTTTTTTTTTTTTTTTTTTTGTTGTGTCTTTGTCTAGTTTTGGTTAGCAGGGCAATGCTTGCCTTGCAAAATGAGTTTGGAAATGTTCCCTCTTCTTTTTTGGAAGAGTGTGAGAAGGTTTGGTATTAATTCTAAGTATTTGATAGAATTCACCAATGAAGCAGTATGGTCTGGGACTTCTCTTTGTTGGCAGAGTTTAGATTACTGATTCAATCCCTTATTAGTAATCAGTCTGTTCAGATTTTCTATTTCTTTATGACCCAGTTTTGGTTGGTTCTTTGCTTCTGTGAATGTACTCGTTTCTTCTAAGTTGTCCAGTTTGTTGGCATATAATCGTTCTTAGTGTCTTACGATTTGTTGTACTTCTATGGTGTCATTTAGAATGTCTCCTCTTTTGTTCCTGAGTTTATGTAGTTGATCCTTCTCTTTTTTTTCTTGGTGAGTCTAGCTAAAGGCTTGTTAATTATATCTTTTCATAGAACCAGCCCTTCATTTCATTGCTCTTTTCTGTCTCTTTCATTCATGTCTTCTCTGATCTTTATTTCGCTTCTTGTACTAATGTTGGGCTTTGTCATCTTCCTGTAGTTCCTTAAGGCGTTAAGTTAGATGGTTTGACTTTGCTCATTCCTTGAGGTAGGTAGGCCTTTATTGCAACAAGTGGTTGCCCTGGAAGTGCTTTTGCTGTATCCCCTAAATTTTGGTATATTGCATTTCCATTTTCACTTGTCTCAGGCATTTTTAAAACTTCTCTTTTGATTTCTTCTTTGACCCACTGGTGGTTCAGTAACATGTTACAGATCCATATATTTGTAAATTTTCCACTTTTCTTCTTATAATTGATTTCTACTTTCATACCATCATGGTTGGAAAAAATGCTTGATATGGTTTCAGTCTTCTTAAGATTTATTAAGATTTCTTACATGTCCTAACATGTGATCTGTTCTGGAGAATTGTTCCACGTGCACTTGAGAAGAACGTGTGTTCTGCTTGGATAGAATGTTGTGTATAGATCTGGTAAGTCCATCTGTTCTAACATGTTGTGTATGGCTGATATTTCCTTACTGATTTTGTCTGGATGGTCTATCTGTTGATTTAACGGGGGTATAAATGCCCTCTACTCTTATCGTATTGCTGTTTCTTCCTTTAGATCTGTTAATACATGCTTTATATATTTAGGTGCTCCTATATTAGGTGCATAAATATTTACCCATGTTTATGCTCTTGTTGGATTGACCCCTTTATCACTATGTAATGCTCTTCTTTGTTATTATGGTGTTTTAAAGTGTTATTTTGTCTGATGTATGTATGGCTACCTCCAACTTTCTTTTGATTTTCATTTGCATGGGATATCTTTTTCCATCCCTTTACTTTCAGTCTGTGTGTGTCCTTACACTTAGAGAGTCACTTATAGGCAGCATATAGATGGGTCTTTTTTTTTTTTTTTTTTTAATTCATTCAGGTACTCTCTATCTTTTGATTGAAGAATTTAGTCCATTTAAAGTAATTATTGATAGTTATGTATTTATTGCCATTATGGTAATTGTTTTCTAGCTGTTTTGTAGTTCCTCTTGTTCCTTTCTTCTTTTGTTCTCTTCCTTTGTGGTTTGATGACTTTATTGGTACACTTAGATCCTTTTATCTTTTGTGTATCACAGATTTTTGCTTTGTGGTCACCATGAGGTTGTTACATATAACAACTTATATTTGCTTTATGTTTGTTTATTTTTGAGACAGAGAAACAGAGCACAAGTGGGGTAGGGGCAGAGCGAGAGGGAGACACAGAATCTGAAGCAGGCTCCCGGCTCCCAGCCGTCGGCACAGAGCCTGACACGGGGCTCGAACCCACGAGCTGTGAGATCGTGACCTGAGCCAAAGTCGGACGCTCAGAGGACTGAGCCACCCCAGGTGCCCCAACAACTTGTATTTGTAACTATTTTATGATCTTATATTTGAATACATTCTGAAATTCTACATTTTTACTCTCCCTTCTTCCTGTTTTGTTTTCAGTGTCACATTTTACATCTTTTTATCTTGTGTATCCCTTGTTTGTAGTTTGTTTTTTGTTTTTTTTTTACTACTTTTGTCTTTTAGCCTTCAAACTAACTACACCATTACTCCATATTTACCTTGACCAGTGAGATTTAGCCTTTCTCATGTTAATAATTAGTGCCCTTTCTTTTCAGCTTAACAAAGTCCTTTTAATATTTTTTGTGAGTTGGTTTAGTAAGATGATTAACTCCTTTAGCCTTAGCTTGTCTGGAAAACTCTTATCTCCAATTCTGAATGATAACTTTGGTAGTTAGAGTATTCTTGGTTGGAAGTATTTTTTCTTTCAGTACTTTGAATTTCACGCCACTCCCTTCTGTCCTGCAGTTTCTGCTGAAAAACCTGCTGTTAGTCTTATGGGGGCTCCTTCGTGCATAACAAGTTTTGAATCTTGCTGATTTTAAGGTTCTTTTTAACTTTTGACATTTTAATTATGTGTCTTGGTGTGCATCTCTTGGGGTTCATATTTTTAGAACTCTGTACTTCCTGGATCTGGATGTCTGGGGGTTTTTTTGCCCTAGGTTGAGGTTTTTAGCCACCATTCCTTGAAATAAGTTTTCTCCTTTCTCTCTGTCCTCCTACTGAGAGCCCTATGACATGAATGTTAATCCACTTGATGTTGTCCCACATATCCCTTAAGCTCTCCCCACTTTTTTTCATCTGTGTTTCTTTCTGTTGTTCTGTTTGGGTGAGTTCTACCGCTCTGTCTTCAGGTTCACTGATTCTTCTGATTTATCTAGTCTGCTCTTGAAGTCTCTAGTGATTTTTTTCTGTTACTATATTCTTCAGCTCCATGACCCCGTTTGGTGTTTTCTTATATTTTGTTGAAGTTGTGTATTGATCCATTTTCCTCCAGGGTATGGTGAGCATCTTTATGACCATTACTTACCCTTCTTCTTAAATTTTGTAATGTTTATTATTCTGAGAGAGAGAAATAGAGATGGCACGAGTGGAGGAGGGGCAGAGAGAGAGAGAGAACCCCGGGCAGGCTCCATGCTCTCAGCCCAGAGCCCGATCTGGAGCTCAAACTCAGGAAACCTTGAGATCATGACCCGAGCCAAGATCGGGAATCGGATGCTTAACTGGCAGTCAACCAGGCACCCCACTTATCTTTTAGTAAGGTGTTTTTCCTGAGGTTCCTAGATAAAAAGGCCTCTCCTCTTCATGAAGGAGTGAGCTCATTGTAGAAGATGGACCTTCTTGTTCAACCAGGTCCTCAGTATCGGTGGCTCTCAAACCTTTGTGTCTGTACAGCCTGTTTTATTATTCGTGGTTCCCAGTAGCTGAGGAGGTGCCAAGATCGGTCAGTGTCCCAAAAGGGAGAAGCTCAGCACCTAGATTCAGGCTGACTGGAAGATACTCGGGCAGCAGCTTAAAAAATATGCACTGTACACAGTTCCTCGGGACTGCAAGCATGAACTGCACTGGCCACCAGGGCCAGGTGATCTAGGTGTCCTCTCGGTGGCAGTTGCAAAGACCAGGACTCCACACAAGCGTATAAACACCTGTGTGGGAAATACCGGCACGCTGTAGTGAGGCGGGGGGACCACGCGCGCAGAGGTGGCGTGCACCTGCCTGGTTCCCTGAGAACACGTGGTAGGCCTTGGGCACGTGCCAAACTCGAAGCCCACCCTGCAGGACTAAGCTGCAGCTCAAGCACGTACGGCTCTTTATCGTCGGGCGGGGGTGCGTTTCGGTCTGCTTTCTGGGAAACGTCCTGGGGGCGGTAGCCTGCCAGGGAAGAGCCGATGATCGAAGTCCCGTGGGACCCAGGAACGTAAGCCCCTCTGGCCAGCAGGGCCAGGTGACCAAGGGGCATCCCCGAGTGGCCGGCCCCAAAGACCGGGACACCAGATGCATGTAAAAGCTCTCCTCCAGGAGGTCCCGGCGCTCTGGAGTGTGGCAGCGGGGGGAGAAGAGGGCGCCTCCCGAGGTCCCCAGGGAGGAGGGCGGGCAGCCCTGAGATGGGTTTGTTGGAAGCCTGCCCCTCAGGCTGCCGCTGCGAGGGTGAGCCACGAGGCCTCTTTCGTAGACAGGACTCCTGGGCCTGTTGTCTCGTGCTGTGCCCTGGGGCTGTTGGCCATTTACCGTCTCTTCCCGTGCGGCCCACCAGCAGAAGCCCCGCTGGCCCCCAGAGCCAGGAGACGCAGAGGTGTTGTTCTCTGGCGGCCGGAACACCAGGGTGCCAGGTGGGAAACCCAGGCACTGGACACACAGAAGTTCCTTCCGGACAGATAATGGTGTTCTGAAGCACAGCACAGGGAGAGGGAGAAGTTGGTGCCCACTGGCTGAGTGACCGAGGGGGGCTGTAGAGAAGGTAGGTGCCCACCGAGAAAGAGAAATTGGGGGGAAAAAGCCTAGAATTCCTTGTCTTTTTTTTTTTTTAAGCCTTTGTCAGTCGGAGCAAGACAGGGAGCGCACGAAGGCGGTGGCCGCCAGTCCCCGGGCCTAGAGCGTCCCAGCAGGCCCCGAGTGTGTCTCAGACCAGACGCCCGGGCCTCAGGCCAGTGCTCCCACACAGAGTCCAGGCGCCCCTCAATGGGCCACTTCCAAGCTGGGCTCTGGGGCGGGGCAGTCCAAGTGTGTGAGCCCCTTAAGAGCCATTTCTGGAATCACTAGCCTCGTGGGCCTGGTGGATGTGAGCCTGTTGGTGTTCAAAGTAGGTGTTTTAGGGGCCTGTCTCTCAGGCGCAGATTTTAAAAGTTGGGATGCCCAACGTGGGGTGCAAGCCCTTTGCTCCCCGGGGAGAAACTCCGGGTTTCGAGCTCTCTCCCAGCCGTGGGTCTCTGCACTGGGGGTGGGACTTACGGCGAGACGGTGTCCCAGCTTCTCCCACCCGCTGTGACACGGGCCCTCTTTCAGTGTGTGAGTCACTCAGCTAGCTTTTAGGGCTCTTTTGTCCGATCAGGCTGTCCTTTACGTACCCCCAGAATCAAGGGTGCTGACGGGAGGAGGAGAGTCAAGATCCTCTCACGTCATCTTTAACTGGATCACCTGCAGTTGGAAAGATGAGAGAACAGCAGACCCATGGCCGGAGGACCCCGAGGCTTTGTGTTTGATCCACAAGGCCCTGCTCAGGCCAGCTTCCGTGCTTTAGGCCTCGGGTCTTGCGAACATCCGCGCTTTCCTCCCTGTTCCAGAGTCTGTCCCACTGTGAGCTCATCACAGATGATGGGATCCTGCACCTGAGCAACAGCACCTGCGGCCACGAGA
This sequence comes from Panthera pardus, assembly GCF_024362965.1. NCBI lineage: Eukaryota > Metazoa > Chordata > Mammalia > Carnivora > Felidae > Panthera > Panthera pardus. The sequence goes on from NW_026526721.1 coordinate 155,705,341, forward strand.
GGCTGCGGGTCCTAGAACTAGACAACTGTCTCCTCATCACCGACGTGGCCCTGGAGCACCTGGAGAACTGCCGCGGCCTGGAGCGCCTGGAGCTGTACGACTGCCAGCAGGTCACCCGCGCGGGCATCAAGCGGATGCGGGTAAGCGGGGGGCACGCGTCCCCTGGCGCTTTCGAAGCTAACGGCGAACGCGCCAAGAATCCACGTCCGCTCCCCACGTTTTACCCTCAGCCCGTATTGTGCAGACTGGCAGGCTGAACAGGAGTCTCCCTGTCCAAAATTTCCATAGTAGACCTCACCCTGGCAGTTTCCACTTTCCAGAACGGTGTTGGTTTGAGGTTCCTCGTAGTCTGATCGGAACCCTGAGGAAGGAGCCTTACGGCCGTTACCGGCAGGAAGGAGGCCGGGGTCCTGGTTACTTTCCAGATGAGAGGGCTTCAGGAGAGTGTGGCTTCCCCTCCCCCCGGGCAGTTCACCTTGTTTTCTTGAATGCGCTCTGAGCTTTGCATCTCCCTCCCAGAGCTGCCCCAGGTGCCAAAGCTGTGAGGCCCGTGCTCGGTCTGCATCCAGGGCTGGTGACGACACCGGGGCACGTATTCTGTGCTCTTTGGAAGGTGCTGGCTTAGGGGGACAGTGCGTCAGCAGCAGCTCTTGCCTGCACCGGGAATTCTCTCTGAACTATGTGCCTCTAATCCTCAGAACCCCCGGGTAGCGATGACTCCAGGTCGGGCTTTTCTGCTTCCAGGCTCAGCTCCCTCACGTCAAAGTCCACGCCTACTTTGCTCCCGTCACCCCCCCGACAGCAGTGGGAGGAAGCGGACAGCGACTGTGCAGGTGCTGTGTCATCCTCTGACGGCAGCGGCCAAGCCCAAGGCGCGAGGTGTCCCTTCCTCCAGAGAAGACCCAAGTCTTCCCGACCTGCCCCACCTTCGCCCAGATCTCTTGGTTCTCCATTGGGAAAGGCACGTTCAGGTAAAAGACTCCGGTAGGGACCGCAGTGACTCCGGTGAGAGTTTTCACCTTTATTCTGCTACGAGGCAATCACGTCACAGCCCGGGGTCTGGTGGCACGAGGCAAGAGCGGCCTCGGGGTAGCTGGGCCACACGGGAGAGGTGGGGGCCTTCTTAGGAAGTCCCGCCCTTGGCTTTGTCGGCGTTCCTCAGACCGACCGTCAGTGTTAGCACAAATCGAGCAGAAGAAATAAGCTGTTGATCTTCTACCTGATACTTAAGCCAGCGGCCTACTTTAATTCACACTGATTCCATTTTGACGGGCAGGACTTTTCCACTTGAAGACTCAATAGCAGCTTTCTCAAAGTGACTGTACTGCAAATCCACGATGCCTGCTAGTTTTGTATGTAGAGCCTTGGGTGGGAGGCAAGTTAGCAGGTTTCCACGAGACACCAAAGAAATGAGGACTCTGAACTGGGTGGGGCAGGGTCTTCACCCTTCTGTCAGCTCGTCACACACACTTTCGGGAACCGAGAGCTAAACACACACGGCTCGGAGGTCGTGTCGCTGCCCGACCAGACGGGGGCTGTGGCCCGTGCCGCGGCACGGAGCGCGTTTTCGTTATAGGAGAAGAGCTAATCACGCCATCTCTCGCAAGACCTGGGGGACCTTAAAGAAACAGAATGACGGCTTAAGTTATCTACAATATAATCAATTAAAAATAATGAATGGATGCATGTAGAACGGGTGTGATTTTTTCCAAGTTTATTTTAAAATCTTAGAAATCAAGTTACACCAGAACTATTCAAAAATTGTACACACTTAAAACTCAGATCAGTAAAGTGTTGGCACCTTTCAGACTCATAATATAAAAATGAATAAACCATAGCAATGCTTAAGTCAGAGGGTTTTATTGCTATAATCTTATGGCAGACAAATCTGAGCAAAACCACTTTCCCAACTCAGACCTTCCTAATATTATTTAAAATCTGATCTCTACTTTCCACTCTGGGCTGTCCACACGTGTGATATTAAGACTAGAAACCCGTCACCACCCTCACATTGTAAACTTCAGCGTTCATGGCAGCTGATGACCCTTCCTAGCGACCGCTCCCCACAACGAAGAGCACAGAGCTCATGGGAGGCTGCGGTGGGACAGCAAAGCCGGGGCACTTGTCTCCCCCAGACCAGCAGTCGGTCAGAGGGACCGGTCAGGAGCATTTAGGGTACAGCGGGAGAGAAGGCGGTACCTACGCGACCCCTTAAGTCACTTTAACAAGGTCTCGGAATAAGCGTTCGAGTCCTGATGACTTCAGCGCCCGAGGACACATCCTCTGGCATTCCCTGGCCGGAAGTGTGCACACACCACAGCAGTTGTTTAAAAATGCATTTATACCACTTTGGCGGCGTGACTGTGGAAGGAAGCTATTTAAGTAAACAAAGAGCAGGGAACACAGACTTGCGTCAGTGATTATAGTCTCTATTTTAAAAATTCGCATGACCAGGACTTTCTATACATGGGCTCTCTTGAGCCAGGGCACAGCCCACTGGGGTTACTGGCCTCCCTCCTCAGTGACCTGTGACCTCATTCAGGAGAACCCCAGGTGAGGTTTCCCAGAGGCACGGGCCGGGTCCGCTTCCTCTCCGTGTGGGGAGCAGTCGATGGAAAAATCTGCCGCATCAGCTTTGAGAAAACAGACCGAAGAGAAAACCACACGACGGGCCTCACCTCTCGTAACATCTGGACTTCGGTGTGCTCAGCACATGCCCGGAACCCCTCAATTCTGGACTCGAGGGGACACGGTCAGGAACTAGGGTTTAAATGAGACACGCGTGTGCAAAACAATCGGAAAACATTTATTTTACTGAAATGTATACATCCTACTATTAAAAAACCAAAGTAGCAAATTTGCTGGTGCCATAATTTAACCTGCTTCACTGGGACAGACTAATTTTCAATGCTGCTTGGTAGAATTGCAAGTTCGATGAGCTTTTAAAGTGTTTTCAACCCCATTTCTAACACCTGATGAGGAATTCGAAATAGCACACAGCATTAAATGACATTTATTGTTCCGTATATCTTGAGACTCAAAAAGGAATGCTAAATAGACAAGCAGAACTCTAAAAACAAGAGATATGCTCACTTCTTTCCCAAGTGATTGGTACAGAAAACATGTGTTCATACAAAAGCAAAGGGAGATGACAGAAAGGAACGTTCCCCCGCTTCAGGGTCTACAGAGTTACAGATATTTTCAAACTAAAGATGAAAGTATTTAGAGACCGTGCGTCTTAATCCCCTTGAAGAATAAAACACAAACCGTCAAAGCTTTTTACCCACTGAAGTGGTCTGTCTTCTGGGAGGGATTTCAGAGTCCAAATTACTCCTATTTCTGCCCGAACAAAGATAAGAATCGACACGTTCAGAACCCAGACAGCCGGGCACGTGGACAGAGGTGCTATAGCTTAAAGGGGAGCCGAAGTTTAAAAACACGGTCTGCTCCACCACAGGTTTCACAGGCGCCTGCTGGTGCGTGTGGGGAGGGAAGCGAGAACGAGGAGAAAATCGCAGAAGCCGTGGACTCCCTTTGAGAGACAAGCGTTTGGTTTTGTGGAAGACGCACCCTTCTTAAGAAAAAGAGGCCATCATGTGGCGTGGCAAAAAGCCTCTCAAATAATCACCAGAACGTTTACCATGATTGTACTAGAGCTCAATATCTCAGAAGCGTGGGCAATTTTTACGGCACAATTTAGTGTTTCATTTATGACATCTGCTTTGCCGCGATAATTTCAACTCATTGATAACAAAGACCCCTCAACGGCAAGTCAGAAAACTACCATAGTCTTCCCCCTCCCCGGGGCACCTGGTTCCACGGTCTGGGGTAGGGCTTTAAAAACACTTAAGGACAGGACGGTTCAGAGCAAGGAGGGACGGGGTGGTCGGAAACAGGGAAAGGGAGGAACGCCACATGAGTTTAAAAGGCATGGGGGCTTCAAAAATAAAAACCAGAAACAAAATGCTAAAGATGGAAGCGGAAGCAAAAAGGTTTTTCGAGAAATCTGTGACGAAGCAGAAACACAAAAGTCTTTGTACCTATTAGGATTTACACTGATCCTCTCACCAAGGTACTCTTGATAACGCAGTTTGCTTCACACCCGCCTTCCTGGCTCGGGTCTTCCCCGATCTGGCATGATCCCGTCACACACACCCTTACGTGATTTCTTCCGAGAAGGTGCCAAGACTCTTACCTGACCACCAATCACGGCGTCAGCACGTGGCTCTGCAGACAGACTCCGTGCTGGTTCCACGACGGCACTGTCCCCCACCCCCGCCCCGGGTCGGCATAAGGTTCAGGCAATAAAAGCCGAACTGGCACAGAAAGGTAAATGCCCACGGTACGTGTTTACATTCATTTCCAAACCGCATACAGTGTAAAGAGCCAGCAAAGGCTGCTTCTAGAACTGTACCTACTGGCCTCTGCCAGAGACGCAGGCAGCCGGGCCTGCGCGTGGCCCCCGGAGCTGCACGCGTGCCGTCCCGACGTGCTCACTCTCACGAGGATGCTTGGCTATGGCAGTGACAGTGAGGAGATTCGCCTCTCATACAGCTCATTAGAAAGGTCATCTTGTGTTTTCAATATGAAACATTTCATACGGTAAAATCCAATCCCAAGACTTCTTGGATTCAGTCTTCACACACTTTTAAGCGTGACTTTATTTGGTACTGAATACAGTTCAGACTAAGTAAGACATCACTTCAAAACTATGTGGATACCGTCACCATTCTCTGCTGTGGGAAGAGGAAAGGCACGTTACACACAACTCCTTTCGCCAGGCCTAGGAGAATCCAGACTATTAAACCGAAACTCCTAGAAAGCTACACCCTCCCTTCCCAGTATTTCTGGAGAAAAACACGGACACCTTCCCTTTGATTTTGCTTTTTAACATCCGGCCCATATGCCCGTCGGCGCCCTGTGCCCATGCCGCTGGGCAGCTCTGGGGTGCTTGGGGGATCCAGACCAGGAGCCAAAGTGACGGAAGCAAGGGGGCGGGGGCTGGCGGCAGAGCAGGTGACGACACCGGGCCGGGCCGGAGAACGGCCACTCCACACAACCCACACAGACCGAGGGCCTCCGTCCCATCTTTTCTGGAAATAATTTCTTAGCTCCTCAGAGGCCTGTCTGAAACATTCTGAAAATATCGCTACTTTTGTCTGATGGCCTAGTGTGTCTTAGGAAACAGCAAGAAGCGGTACAGGCATTCATCAAGGAACGAAAGAAACTTTCTCGTGGGGACGAAAGTCTGAGAAACAGGGTGAGACTGGAGGGGACGGCCCGTCACGTCTGACACGAGCGACAGCCATGGCCGTCGTGAGACCCAAACATACAACTGGACTACGGCTTTCCTGTCGTAGACGATTTGAGCTCCGCAGGGGAAACGCCGCACAGCTTTCCCTGCGAGAGCCGAGCGCGGGAGCAGCGGCCCGAGGTGCCGGGACAGTGAACGATGGAGCGAGCCGGCCTGGTTCAGGCTACCCTGGCGGTGGCTGACGGCAAACGCAAGGCACCAGCACAGGCGAAGTCACCCCTTCGGTGCTGGTGTGGACTGTCCCTGCAGGAGTGACTTCCAGGAAAGGGGGACACAGGAAATCTCGGCTCTCTGGGATACAGCTAAGGCTGGGTTTAGATCTTAACCCACCAGACTTATTTTAAAAGTCTCTTCTTCACATACTATCATTTTGCATTTAGAAATCCCCTCCTGGGCGTCTGGGTGGCTCAGCGGGTTGAGCATCTGACTTCAGCTCAGGTCATGATCTCATGCCTGGTGAGTGCGAGCCCCGCGTCGGCCTCTGTGCTGACAGCTCGGGGACTGGAGCCCGCTTCCGATTCTGTGTCTCCTTCTCTCTCTGCCCCTCCCCTGCTCACACTCTGTCTGTCTCTCTCAAAGATAAACAAACATTAAAAAAACAAACAAACCAAAAATCCCCTCCTTTAACCCCCCAGGTGGAACTCACCTGAGCCCCCTCCGGGCCCTCCTTCCATATCCTTTCCCTAAATGACCGCAATCCTTTCCACAGCTTGCAGCCACTGCTGATGTGCCGAAGGCTTCCAAATTACATCTCAAGTCCAAGCCTCTCCCGCCAGCCCCAGACGGGGACAAATCACTGCCAAGTTGACCTTCCCGGCACACCTAAAACGGGACTCTTAACCGCTTCCCTGCAGTCACTCCTGCCTCTCTCCTGGGACCACAGTCTGTCTGCCCAGCGGCTCTTACAGGAGCCACAACTGCCCCTCCCCCAGTGTAGAGCCCAGCAGGGCCCTGCCCATAAATGTGTCAGACTCAGGTGACCTCTCCTGCCTCCAGCTTCGCCCCATTCTCATGTCTCCAGAGATGCAAGAGTGGAAGAAAAACCAAACTGCATTTACACAAATACTCCTTTGTTTAAACAACTTCACCGACTTCCCAATGCGTTTCAAACCAAATCCGCCGTGCCCAGGTCCTACACACCCGACCGACACCTCCCACTCTGGCTCCACCTGGTTCACGGGCCTCTCACACTGCGTGGCCTTCTCTCAGGTTCGCACGCACCCTCACATCGCCTTGGGGGGTTCCCCAGGCGGGCAGCTCCCCTCACTGCTCAGTCTCAGCATTATGGACACGACACCCCCTCGCCCAGCCGCTCCTCCATGTTCCCCAACCCAGCTCCTCCCAAAACACAAGCACCCCTACTTTCCCACTCCGTCACGGCACCTACGAGATTTCGTAATGATGCGCATCTGTCGGCCAATTCTGGTTTGCTTTCCGCTAGGAGTTCCATGAGTCTGCTTTGGTCAAGACCTTTCTAGCACCAAAAGCTGTCTGATACAAGGTGCTCGGTAAAATGTGGCTGAAGTTTTTTTTCCCTAATAATCTAGGACTGACTCCTTTTCCTTATTTGCTAGTTTCCCTTACAACCACTGGAAATTCTCTTGATTCGTTTTTATAAATCTTCTTAAAACTCTTAAAACCAGCATTTTCAAAAGTAACCACACAAGAGGACAACCGATTACAGGCACACGCTTTCATGATTCCAGCATTTTGAGACACATGCACTCATGCAAAGTACCTTTTACTGTGAAGAATAAAAAACAACTCTCATCTTGAAAGTTCTGAACCATCTAGAAGGATAAAGCAGATAAATGATTAAGATCCAACTGTCTTTTCTGAGCTGATTAGAAAAGAGTAAAATTAGAAGCTACAGGAAAATGTCAGAATCTATGTATCGTTGCACACAGAACTCAGTGGTAAAAAAAAAAAAAAAAATGCCTTCACGAAGGCAGTGTGAGGTAGTCAGAGTTTACACCTGCTGCACTGGGCAGGACCCCATGCTGACGACGCTTGCCCATGACTAGCCCCTGAGACATTGAAACAGCTCATCTGACCCCCTGGGAGCTCCCCCACCCCCACCCCGGGCCCTGTGAATAATGACTCTTAAGAGAAAGTCCCGGTGTAAGCACTCTTCTATCACCTACTTGTCACTGAACACCAGGGACACAATAACCTTAATGTTTTTAAAAATTAGTCATCAAATAGTGGACAAAAGGAAGATACATCCAAACGCCTCCCTGCATAAAACGGGCCAAAGCCCTGCTAACCCCAAAGTTCCCCGGTGAACGTCTAAGGGGTGAGGGGTGGAGGTGCCTGAGCCACGGGTCTCCTGGATCTGTAGTCCTTATGTCACCAGGAGACCCAAACTCTTGTTATAAATTCTTACAGATTTGATCCCAACTCCGAAATTGATTCTCAGGAGTACTTGCACAAGAGACCGCAGGATTTCCCATAGTTCTTCCACGAGACAGAGAAAGTGTGCAAAAGCAAGTTCAAGTTACCTGGTCGCTAACAAGAATGTGAATACCGGTGGGACCCTGTCTGTAGACCTGGTTAATTTGGTGGAAAGGAATATTAAACACCAATGCAAGTTTTCGAGCAACTTCTGAAGCAACCATTTCTTCCAAGTAGATCGCATGATAAACTGAAATAAAAAAGAAGAACAGCATTTTAGCAGTAATCTTTGATCTGTTTTCCACCTCATCCATAGGAAGATCATCACCCTTTCAAAGTAGTAAAAACCATACATATACAAATTAAAAATGGGAACTAGTATTTCTTTCCCCCCCCATTACTACCTGCTGAAATCTGATACTGTAGGAACTGTGCTGGGGCTCCTAGCTGGCTCAGCTGGTAGGGTGCACGGCTCTTGATCTCAGGGTCATGAGTTTGAGCCCCACATTGGGGGTGGAGATTACTTAAAAATAGGTATAGAATTTTAAAAAATTAACTATGCCGCACAAACAATGTAATAACCATTAACTGTAAACTGTACGAGAGGATCTAAGGTTTTCATTTTTCTTACAGGAATTAACTGCAAATGGGAACAGGGGACTTTTTGGAATGTTGGGACTCAAACTCAATAGCGGTAATGGCTGCAAAACTCTAAATTTACTAAAAATATCCTGAAATGGTTTACTTACAATGGAAGGATTTTATGGTATATAAATTACAGCCGAAGAGAGCGGTTTTCAAAACCGCCACGTGTTTCTAACAACATATAAGAAGAACCAACCCTGTCACTGTTCTGGACTCAGTGATCCTACTACTGGGAGTTTACCCTAAGGAATAAAAGCTGCCCCCCGTCCCCCTAAAACCAATAACCGCGTAGAAGACCCACACAAACAGCTAGGGACGTGGACGGTGAAAGCTCCTGCTGTTTCCGAGTCACAGCCACGGGCCACCCAGGGTCCTGTGTCCCTGCCACGTGGAACCCCACAGCAGCTGTCACGTGCACAACACCCAATCCCTCTGCAGTGAGCACGGCCCCTGTAGGTCCCACTCGGCCCCAGACCCCAGGCAGTGCTAGAACTTGGCTTCCCAGAACAAGGGGGTTTTCTTGTGTTTACAATAATGGAAACCTCTGCTAATTACACATTACGAAAAGCCTAGAATGTGGAACTACAATTAAGGAAAGCACAGAGCCGATCTAGAGCGGAGCCCCCGAACTACAGCCTGTGTGAGCCAAACCCTGCCCTCACTTGCTCTTTTCAAAACCACCGTGTGGCCCCATCCATCGCTACATACGGTCTGTGGTGGGTTTGGGGCCACAGTGGCAGAGCCGGTGGGAAAGAGATCCCATGGTCCACAAAGTGGAGACCTTTACTACCTGGCCTCTTATGAAAGTTTGCTGGAAACTTAGAAAACCCTTGATGAAGGGCTGAGATGGCCGCTGTTTCCACACATTCCTCCACAAACACTTTCCCAAGTATGACGGGCCTGACTCTGTGTATGTAAATGATACACAAAATCTCGATGATACACGGAGAGCTCCTTAGAATTTTATCCTGTCAGACAAAGACTTTCTTTCTTTAGTCTTAAAATTCACAGCTTTAAAGTCAAATGGAAAATGGAAAAGCTCACAAGAGTGAGGCTTTCCTTGGGATTTTTCAAACACGGTGTTTCTCAGAGCGCGACCCAGTATTCGGGTAAACGACTGCCACTGTGGATGCCATAATACAGTTCTCTCCGGAAAGTCTGGGGTGTGCTGCCCTTGATTTGGAATGTGGGAAGGAGGAAGTATTACCACACACCCAACCTTACAAATGAGAAAACACATCCTTTAAAAGAACTGCGTTTGCTTTTAAGGGCCACACACAGAAGAGGAGAGAAGGGCCGAGATTCGTCTCTGCTCTACAGCGATCTCTTACACAAGTAAGGAAGCTCTAGGCTGAGAAGCCCACCCATAATGGCATCGAGTGTGTTTACAGTGTCACAAGCACAGGGAGCCACCCAGCGCTGGCCAGCTGCCTGTCGGAGTCCCGACACAAGTCCACGTGCTTAGTACTGTTATACACGCGAATCTTTGCACATGGGATATTTTAAGCTCCGCCCCCCAACCCCCGCCAAGCCAGTCAGTAAAACAGAGGGAAAAAACAAAAGAGAAACCTTCCTGTTTTCTCACCAAGCTGCTGCCGTCATATTCACCGTTTCAGTAAATGTGAGATGCGGGGAGGAATAAAGGCCAGCAAAACTCCAAAGAGCACTCGGGCTGGTCTCGCTTGTTAGGTACTTCTGGCGCCAAGGGCCACACGCAGAGGAGACGGAGGTGTGGCGGAAACAGCCGACAAGGGCGGCTGGTGGTGGCCTCCCGCCCCCCCCCCCCCCCCCCCCCCCAGGCCGGGCCCCACACTGCCGCCTCTCCCTGCTGTCGGGACTCCGAGCGGCTGGGCAGTCTCGCCGGGACCAGGGTCACGGCCCCGCTCGGGGCCCTCCTGCTCCCACCGCAGTGTCGGAGAGGGAGGGACGGGAAGGCACGACGCCCTCAGTGCCCACCAGTGCCCATCGGTACCCACCGTAGGGTGTCCCGCCGCTGCCCTCGCCTCCGCCGCCCGCCAGCTGCTGCCCCTGCAGCGGGGAGCCGCTCGGCTGCTCCTGGCAGACATAGATGGTCAAGCGGGGCCTCACCGACCTGCAACCAGAAGAGGCCACTCGTCAGCCCAGAGCCCAGGGGCAAGGCCGCCCACAGCAGGGACAAATGACCACCGGAGTCTAAGCTCTATCTCCTTAGGAGGGCTTTTCAGCATTATTTCATTACACGAAAGAATTCACGAAGAAAAAGGTAAAAACGCACCCCTCACACCAACTATCACAGGTGGTCTAATCTCATGATCCAGACTCTAAACCATCGACATGGTCTGTCAGATGCCGGTAAATTTAAGTTTCAAGATTAACTCGGCAATTTCAAATCATAAGATTCCACTTCAATGGAATTCTCGTACCACAAGTCTAGAAACAGCAACGACAGTAAATGGGCCTTAAGAGCCAGAACAATTTACAATTCCATCGTTCTCATTCACAATTACGAGTTTACGTTCTAGCAAGTGTTCAGTAGTAGTCACCTGACCTTGGAAAACCACGGATTCTGTACCGCTCACCTAAACGAGAAGTCTGTGTTCTTGGAGACGAACCCAGCGGTCTTCAAGAACTCAGTTCCGCCCGTGTGCATTCCTACCGTCTGACAGTCTACTCCGCCCCCGCCAGTGCCTGCCTCGTATCTGGGCCCACCCTGGGGGTGCACACAAAACGGTCTTCTTGCGAGCACGATGGGGCCCAGGCCCCGCAGCACACAGGCACGCGCCAACCTGCCACGGGAACACGTTCTGCCCGAATTCCCCACAAAGAAGGGTACGTCTTGACTTCAAGCAAACCGTTCCTTTTAAACACAGTACTTTACCTTGACTTGAGTGAATTATAGAGCCGAATGCCATCGGCTGCACCACAAATTTGTACTAAATCCTCCTTTGTCAGTTTTAGTAAGTCGGCACCTGGAGAACAGCAAAAAGAGAGATTCTTCTCAGAGACGCGGAAAAAACAAGCAGGACTGGCCGCTTGGAGCACCTGGCTTCAACACAGTGAACCCCCCCTCAAAACCATCGCATCGTGGCCTCCATATACCCGCACACGCAAACTACACAAACACAAGAGTGAGCATACACAGTCCCTGTCCCAGAGAGCCTAAAACAAACGCTTCCGTGTTCCAGGAGCCCAGCTGGGATGCCTGGGTGGCTCAGTCGGTTAAGCATCCGACCTGGGCTCGGGTCATGATCTCACAGTCTGTGAGTTCAAGCCCCGCCCCAGCCAGGCTCTGCGCTGACAGCTCGGAGCCTGCCTGCTTCGGATTCTGTGTCTCCCTCTCTGCCCCAACCTCACTCATGCTCGCACGCGGTCTCTCTTCCTCAAAAATAAACAAAAACAAAAACAAAAAAAAAAAAAAAAAAAAGGAGGAGTCCAGAGGCCCAGAGGCAGGTGAATCGGATCGGTGAGCGGGGCCTTCCAGGGCTGTCTGGTCCTAGTACGTGACTTCACTGCCCGCCTTGTTTTGGCTATCTGGCAGTTGTGTGGATAAACAGGATTCTGACCCCAGATAATTAACCTTGAGATCACAACAATAACGTTTTATTTGACAAGAAGAGGAAATGGAAGTCTCAAGTTTTGGGGACCCACCCAGTCACTCGAGATGGCAGCAGAGCAAGGACTCGGCCTCTTCGTATCGCAACACGCACTGTAAAGTCAGGCCCCCTGCAGCCTGTCGCCGCAGCCGGTCTTAACACGAAGCATGGCACAGAACTGCACGTTATACCTTAAGAACTAAGAACTCCCCCATAAATCACTGGTGAGCGTAAGTGTCACGGTATCCGAGATCTGCTTTAACATAGGACACAAAAGGGGAGAGGGAGTGGTAGAGAGCAAGACTGACCGAAGGCCGGGACGGTTACGTGGAGCTTCATCGTCCTCTACCCTGTGTGTCTGAATGTGTCCATGATCTTGCTCCCCCCACCCGCCCGCTATTAACACTCGAGATTTAGTTTATTGGTGGAACTGAAATGCCCTCTGGGATCAAGGCATGACTTCCCTGTAAAAAAGATCCACTTAGGTATGACACAAGATAACGGAGTTGCCTTTTCTATTTGAACACGAAAGCCTGGCAACTCTCCGGCTTATAAAAGACCAGAGAAGCCCGGCTCCGTGAGGCGCGAGCCCCGGTGGCGTCGCCGGACGGAGCGAAGACACACTGGCGGCTTCCCGATCTCTCCGGGGCCCACAGCCGTGCCCAGAGACGCTGTGCGTGCATCTCCTGGACGTGCACACGGAACAGGACGGACGCTCGCGTGCACGGCCTTTTCCGGAGGTGAATGCCCCGGGGCTCAGAGCCGGTGGCCTCACCCTCCTCCCCGGCCTACGGCCAGGAAGCTCCAGGGCAAGGAACAGCGGGCGGCCGAGCCGCGTGAGCGCCACTCACGGTGAAAAGAGCTCAAGACTCTCCAAACAGAAACTAAGGCCCTCCCGGGGTTCCTGCTGCCAGGGCTTGCGGTATGTGCTTCGCTCTTCGTGTGTCTTCCCACGAGGGTTCCAGACGCATCTTCCCCACACACGCTAACACTTTTAAATTTCCAATTTCTCACAGATAAAAGGTACAGTCATACAAAAATGTGGCTACCAGCCAGCAAGACTTTCATCCGGTAGTTTCATTTTAAAGAGACAAGGAGCTACACGGGAATGACTGATCGTGCACGGCATGCGGCAAGGGGCTGACAGAACAGAACCCGTCTTTGTGAAATCAAGCTCTCCCCTGGGCCAGGTGGGCGCACGCACAGGCCTGTCCTCTCCAAAGGCTCACGCCGTGGCCCCACGGCCCTGCGGGCGAGGCAGAGTCACCACAAGGGTACCGCGGCCCGGGGATTCCCGGGGCGTTTAGCCAGGGTATGGTCGTTAGGCACAGGGTCCCAGGGCCACCGACGCCGGGGAAGTGCTGGTCCCGCCCCGTGTGGCGCATCTATCAGTGTCCCTCTGAAACAGGCTTCCTGCTGCACCGCCTGGAGAAAGCCCCGCTTGGCCCCTTCTAAGAGCCCGTCTGCGTAGCTCGCTCTGCAAGAAGACACTTAAGTGTACAAAAACCATACCCGAGTAGATTCACATCTCATACTACTGCACAGCCAGAAAGAGGAATAAACTATCGATACACCCACTCGGAGGGACTCAAGGGCATTACGCTGAGGGGCGGGGCGGGGACGCCAACCACAAAGGTCACATACAGTGTGATTCCACCTACATCACAACATTCTCGAAATGACAAAATCCAAGAGACAGAAAACAGATTAAGGATTGCCAGAGTAGGCACGGTGGGTGAGGGGTGCGGTAGCACGAAGGGAATCCTCGTGGGGCTGGTGTAACTCTGTATCCTAACTTCGGTAGTGGTTATACGAACGCACGCTTGTGATAAGATGACACAGAACCATACAGACTCATTACGCCCACGCCAATTTCCTGGTTTTGACGTCGTACTAAAATTATGTGAGAAACCTAGCGAAGGGCATACAGAACATCTCTGTACGATCTTTGCAACTTACTGTAAAGCAAAAATTATTTCAAAATAAATTTAATAGATTTAATAAAATGAAAAGCAATGCACAGAACCATATACACCTGTACCAAAAGGCAGGCACGTAAGACTGGTGAAGCCACGGACTGTACCGAAGTCAGTTTCCCACTACAAGAGGTATGCAGGGTGTTACCACTGGGCAAGGCCAGGTGACAGGGACGCGGGACTTCCCAGTACGTGTTGACAACTTACTATGAATCCAGAATTACTTCACATTTTTTCTTAAAAATTAAGGTTAATGAAAGTCCAGAAACAAGTACAAAACACTCATGTACACACACGCGCACAAAACATACCTGAAAAATTGGAAAACAGTCTTGTGTAAGAAGAGAATCTGTTTTTGAGCAGCCATTGTTGTGTTTCCTGGATCGTGGCTGAAGGCTGAAGTTGCTATTAACAAAGAAAACGAACATAAACAGAAAAAACAATTCAAACTTAATAAAAAATAATCCAAGTCCCTGGCATGTTGTGAAGAACATTTAAACAAAACACAGAAACCCTGCAAGTTTAAAGTCCAAGAAGACCCAAGAGGAGCACAGGTCTGACTACCCAGAGACCCGAACAATGACTCGCGGCCCTGGAAGAGCCTTAAAAACGCAGGACCCTTACAGCCTCTGACGGTTTCAGGACAAAGATACTTACTTCACTAGAGGGCTGTGAAACTCCATCTCCCTGATGATTTGGGGAAGAAGAATTGCTAGGGAGAACGGAAGGAAGGAAAGGAGGATTATTACACACATATTTTAAATCAAGACGTTAAAGGGTGAATTTACCCTAACACTGTGGGACAGAGCATATAATCTGCAAATTAACAACGTTGGCACCACCGGTCAGGGAGTGAACAGGACGATGAAATTAAGCCAGGAGGCTGTTTAATTCGCGCCTCCTCCTTCTCCAGCAGTTCTAGTAAGAACTTCCAGTTTTAGGAAACATTATCTCCAAGGGCTTCATGAAAATGAAGGCTACGCATTCATTTTAGTAAGGAAAAAAATATGAGAATCCAAGATGAACAATTTGAAATTAACTGCAAAACACACACACTTTACTAAGGAGCTACAAGAAATGGTATAATGACCCTAAGCCAACACGGAAAGTATCCGTTAATTAACACATTTATCCATCATTAAAGACGGGGACAGTCAAGGCAGCGGAAGGAACAAACGGGTGCCGCTGTCCTCGGGTTCCTAAGGGAAAATGAAAGCAAAGGCAACTCCACAGAGAGGGTGGCGCCTTCCTGGTCCTGTGCTCTGCCTCCTTTCTTAGCATCTGTCCTTCAATCACTTCAGTTCTGACACTGACTGGTGACTGTCCTTCTGGACCCACTGGGATGGGGACGGCTCCCGGAAGGTGCGGGAGCCCACATCCCGCCCCCGAAGTCATGACCGTCACGCCACCCAAGAGGACTCGGGACCGGGCTGTGACAGCAGAAGGGCCCCCACATGGGGACACACCAGTCCCTGGTCTCCCCGACGTTCCTCCTCTTACAGCGCAAACATCTACGAGCTGAGCTGCCCACCAGTCTACTCCTCTGCTTGTCTTCTCATCAGACCCTGTCGCAGACCGGGTCCCCGTGTTCCCTCAAAATGCGGATGTTGATCCCCACGCCCCACTCCCTGCATGACCGCACAAGGAGGCGGGGCTGTGGGGCAGGGACCAGGAAGGCGAGGTCCCACGGGCGTCCGCTCCATGGCGTGAGGACACGGGCGGCCGCCATGGCGGAGGGCCCCCGCCAGAGCCACCCAACCCCACGCTCCCAGCTCCACGACTGCGGGAGACGAGCTTGCACCGTCTCTAAGGCCCCGGGGGCTGGTGTTCCCTTCACGGTGGCCAGGGTGGACCGCGACGGACCGCGTCGGGGCAGCCAGGGCGGAAGGAAGAGAACCTCTCCCTCGGCAGTCTCCTGTAACTTTCCTTCCCAGCGAGAAGCTTCCGGCAACAGGGGACCTCCGATGTGACCCGCCGGCATGAGCTCTGCGGCACCCCCACGCACAGGCCCCGGGGTCTCAGGTGCAATCCCAACCGAGAGGAACATGGAACGAGTCCACCGTCTCCGGGTCTAAAACCACAGTAAGGTTTTAGACACGGAAAGCTCTTCAAGTTTAAAGACTCACCAATAAACACAGTGTGTGTAGCAGGAGGGCAAAGGAACAGGGCAGAAAACAGCCCTGATATGGTGCGATTCAAGACCAATGTACGTCCTAAGAAAGGCAATCTCAACACCTGCAAGCCCGTTCCACCGTGGTAACTCACTGTCCTTCTCTATCCAGGACTCCACTAATGTTCCTTCTCTCTCACCTAGGATGTATCTGGAAAACGCCCCCTTTCCTACAACTTCCACAGTTGTGAACGTGTGAGGCACCAGGGCTGAGAACGGAAAGGCCAGCAGGCAAGGAAGAGACGACTTTCCTCTCAAACCGAGGCGGCTGGACCCCACCACTAAAGACTTCAGATCCGTGTCAACGAGCAGACGCCGTCAACCAAGGAGGGGACGCGAGGGGGCACGGCCCGGGCCGCCCCGGGCGCACGCCGGCACGAAGCAGTACCTGTCTGGGACGCTGCACGTGCCCTGCTGTGGGGAGGTGAAGGCGGGCGCTGTGGAAGGGCTGCTATTCACGTAGGCTGTGGGGGTGTCGGGCCACGGAGAGCACTAAGGACAGAAACAGAAATCAATCAGCGAGCTGCTTTTAGAAGTGTACGCAAGAAGTATTTCTGCAAGTGACTGTCTAGTCTGGCCAAATGCAAGGTCATAAAACACAAGACACTTGACACTCATCAAGGAACCTCACAGAAACATCAAATTTACTGCCGCGTGGCCTTTACGTGCCACCTGCGTCTATGCACTGACTCATCACAGGGAAGGCCTGAAGTGAGGACAGCAGCGAAAACGTATGCAGGCATTCGAAATGTACACTTATGCACAGCCGGCTTTCAAGGCCCCTCCCCTTCCTCTGTAGCAAGGGTCTCGCAGGCACCTATCAAGGTTTAGGAACCGCAGAGGCAAGGACGGTTCGTAAGCATCCGACACGTATGGTGACCAGGACGGTGGCTCTGTCCCCCTAGTGCTCCTCTGCTCTCCTGCCCAAGCAGCACCCTCACCAGTACCCGCTCGCCTCCCGGGTTCCTTTAAGGTTAACAGTCCCCAACCAAGCGAGGCAAGGCAGGCCTAGCATCGAAACACACCGACTGTGCGCGGTGCTGCCTACGGCTCTCTACCGGTCTACACATGTCTACACACGCTTCTGGCTTCTCTTTTCTGAAAGGGGCATGGTGAACTAGGACAGCTTTCGGCCTAGGCACCATTCTGACCACAGACAGAGCAAAGACACAGACACGCGCCATTACGATTAGGAGAAGTGGAAAAGCTAAGTCAAAAGTGTGCTGAGCAGGTCAGGGCAACCAAGTAGGAGCTTCAAACCTGAGCAGGAGTCCACCTCACTCCCTGACAGGGTCCCTAGAATGAGTCCGTGGGAGGACGCCCTCGGTTGCCAGGCCCCCTTCGCAATCACCCTTCTCACGTTTTACACAAAAAAGCCATCATGTCTCACCACGGCCAGGGGACAGAAGACCCGCCCCCAAACAAAGCAAAAGACCAAAGATATCGGGATAAATCAGAAAGTACATGACTCTAAAACAATGCTTCTGTTTATGTCGGGTAGTTTTCAACTCCTTGCCTTCCAACGCTTCAGGAATACCTAGCGTCAGCTGACACCTACTCAAGTAATCGACCGGATCATAAAAAACAGGTCACTGGGATTTGGGGCAAATGACTCAAAAGGAATTGCAAGACCTGAATGACACCACTCGAAGAAAAGTAAGCACGTCTAAACAAAGTTTCTAAACAAGGTTGCTTTTCTCTACAAAAAAAAAAAAAAAAAAAAAAAAAAAAAAAAGACAAATGCAGAATGTGACTGCGTTCCGCCCTGTCTCCTCCTTCAACAGGCATTTCCAATAACATTTCTATTTTTACATTTAACAACTGTTTATTAATAATTGTATACTTTGTTGTTTTGATAAACTGGTACCAACAGCAAGTAGCTGGCTGGCTCAGTCAGGAGAGCACACAACTCTTGATCTCTGGGATGTGAGTTCAAGCCCCACATTGGGTGTAGAGTTTACTTTCAAAAACATTTCTCAACAGACTTAAGAGCCTTATGGTCAGAGAAAATATTAAATTTCAGTTTGAATAAGTCTGTCATAAAGAAGTAATTAGGGTGATCGTTAAAAGATTTTCAGGCGTAAGAGTCTGTCGTATTGAGATGAAATTATTTATGGCAAGTGGAAGAGAAAACAGATCAAGGAGGAAGAATGGGATAAAATTTCAGGCATAACTACAGAGCTCCATCATGAACTTTTTATTTAACATTTATTTCTTTTTGAGAGAGAGAGAGACGGAGAGGGAGAGAGAAAGCGAGCGGGGGAGGGGCAGAGAGAGAGGGAGACACAGGATCCCAAGCAGGCTCCCGGCTCTGAGCTGTCGGCACAGAGCCCAAAATGGGGCTCGAACCCACGAACCGTGAGATCATGACCTGAGCCAAAGTCGGACGCTTCACCGACTGAGCCAGCCAGGTGGCCCCATCATGGACTTTTTAAATGAACAACAGTTGGGTGTTAAATTGCTATGGTATTTAAATTCGGCAGGATACACTTCAAAAAGCAATGTCATGGTTGTATCTTAAATCGACCACCCATTACGTGTCCCCTCAAAAATGGGAAAATTGACCAGAGTGTTCCAACTACTACCAACTTTCACAAAGAAATCTCATCTGCCCAGACAGCACCACTGAACTCACCGCATGCACAGCAATTTCACTCTAAGTGGCCTTTTACGCATCAGTGCCCGCTCCCCTGCAACTAGGCCGCTTCTCTTTCCAGCTCTCAAAGTAACACCGCCTCATCTTGCAGTCGGAGGAGCCCAACTGGCAGATCCAGCAAGTTCTAGGTGTCGCATGTTCACGGTCCTCTCCGCTGCCTGGAAGACGGTTCCCTTGCCGCACCATAAAAACTATGACCATGTTGCACAACATGCACATCTAAATAGGGTAAACCGTTTAGTACTAAGTCTCCCCAAATCCGTTCATCACTGCCAGCTGTCTGAGGAAATGAAGCCATCAAAAGCTCCAAGTTAACGCGGCACAGTAATACGGCAGGGACGCCAGATTTATGAAACCTCCATAAACACACCTATTTCGCTTTTACACGAGATTCCTTCACCAGGAGAAAAGCAGGGATGCTAACAGCTTACTTCTAAAACCTGCCCAATAAATACGAGGCTCGACTCACTGAACACCAGGAAACCAGTGAAAACCGGTCCTGTTGGGAGGCCTCGGCTTCTAAGAAAATGATGGGTGCCAAGTTCTTAAAAGGCCAGGCTGAATGAAGCACCAAGGCCGGCTCTCTATTTTGTAGGTTTCTCTTGCAGTCTCAACTGGAGAGGGGAAGGGCATACCCACGAAGATTTTCACAATGTTTCTTCTAGCCTGTCGTGCTTCCCTGTCTTTAAGCAATGGGGGGTGGGGGACACCTGGCTGCCTCAGTCATGAGAGGGTACGACTCTTGATCTCAGTACCCCACGTTGGGGGGAGAGACTACTCAAAAAGAAAAATCTTTAAAATAAAAATTAAATAAAAAATAAAAGAAAGCGGGGCACCCGGGTGGCTCAGTTGGTTAAGCATCCCGCTTCGGCTCAGATCATGATCTTACGGTTCGAGAGTTCTAGCCCCGCACTGGGCTCTGTGCTGACAGCTCAGAGCTGGGAGGTTGCTTCAGAGTCTGTGTCTCCCTCTCTCTCTGCCCCTCCCCCATCCTCTCTCAAAAATAAACATTAAAAAAAATTTTTAAATAAATAAAATAAAATAAAATAAAATAAAATAAAATAAAATAAAATAAAATAAAATAAGCAACAGTGCAGTGCCTACGTTCCTGAGGAAAGTCTGTTATTCATTATGGCTCCAGCAATACCTGGCTTGGACTGGTGTGGGCACGGTTTCAGTGCACCGTGAACAAAGTCCCTCCCCAGGTAGACTGGAAAATGCCGGCCCGTTTTAGACTGTAGACACTGGCAGCCTGATCTGAGCCAGTAAAATACAGCTCAGGGACAAAGACCAACAGACACGTTAAAGGGGTTGTCGTGCAGCAGCTGTCCAGAGCCAACAGTAGGGCCTCTACTCAGCGTGGGACCATTTCAAACAGCACCTGGTAATAGGTGAGCCTGCCGTGCTTTCCTAACGAAGGCCAAGTGTAACTACCCAAGAACTGTAAGAAATGCTGGCCTGCCTTTGTAGGTACTCGCACAAATATACGAAACGCTGTGGACTTTTTTACAGGGACTAATCTGTACCTTACTTTTTCTTCAACAGGTTTCAAAGAGGAGCTCTCGCCACCCCCTACGAGTATCTTAACCAAACTAAATACAGCCCAGGGCAGCAAGCAACACGCTCTAGGAAGATGTGAAATCCCAGGCCAGTGAACTGCTGACGTTTTGCATACTTTAGACTTAAGAGTCATTAATAATTTACCAACAATTCTACCACCTCCAGATTAGCTCCGGACTATAATAGATTTCCTCAATTTACGAGTTATCAGAACGCATTCCTTTTCATTAAATAGTTTCTAACAAGAAAGGAAAAGCGACTTCAGTTACCAGGATCTCCCCAGAAAAGTTTACTAAGAACGACTGGTGAGTCTTCTGCTGGGAAATGCAAAGAAGATTGAAAAATATAAAACTGAAGGGGGCCCAGGGGACCCTGGGGAGGGAGCATATAGTTGTCCACACAAGCTTTGATCCAAATCAGAAAAGCCCAGTTAAAGAAAACGCATTATGTGCGCTCCCTATCCAGACATCCACTTTTCTGTTTCACTGCACAAAGCAGCACTTGAAATATTTTCACTCAATGCTCTAATCTGGAAACGAGGGTCCTGTGATAAGGCCCGTGACTTTCATATTCTACAGAGAATTACATATACACGTGTTAAGAGTGAAAACGTCATGTCTGGCACCTTGATTTTACAAACACTGCCATGACGAATAGAGTAGCCATGAATACAGATGATGACAGTTACTTTTAAAAATTACTGGATGCTCTGTGTTTACATTTACTGCGGGTACCCGGTGATCTAAGTTTAAGTAACAAGAGAATGCTTTGTGGGCCGTTAGATGAAGAGCTGTGTCGTAAGATAAAGACATGCTGTGCTTAAGGTGACAAAGCCAAAACCCTCGACTGCATGTTGGGAGAAGCAGGTCTCAGTGTAGCAAGATGCACTCGCTGTTCTGGCCCGAAGCACAAAGTCACAATGCAGGAGCCAAGAGGAAACACCGATGCAAAGACTTTTTTCTACCAGTGCTGCCAAACAGGCTTTTAAAAGCACAGACAGACACACATTCTTATACTACATGCAGGGAAATGTGACACAAAGTATTGCCTGTTAATGTCAAGCTTGCTGCCACCATTTGTCTAGATATCCGTTGCATTTTCTTATCAGTTATACACATGAGAAAGCAAAACCTTTTTTAATTACACAAAAATGATTAACTCTTTTACTAAAGAAAGTATTTTCAATTAATTTCAGTGCTCTTGAAGGAAGTGTGTGTGCAAAGGAGAGATAGGGAGGGAGGGAGGGAGGAAGGGGAGGAGGAAGGGAGGGAACACATCTCTGAGTGTCGTTTTTCCTTCCAAAACCACCCAATATGGTCAACTTTGTTTTAAAGTGTTAGATTTAGGAAATTTTCCTCAGTGAGGAACAAACAGAAAGCAGGAAGTCTAAACAAAAGCAAATTAAATCAAGACAAGGACATCGAAAACAAATTTGGCTTTACTTTTCGGTGGAAGTTGATCCTATATCTAACACTGCACAAGGTTTCCTGCACAATGAGAAGAGAAGCAGAAGTCCCTTACACTGCCTCGCTTTGCCAGAGAATCACCGTAGTCTGCTGGCAAAGTCCGCTTGCTGGACTTTTTCTGCTCATGTTCAACTGCATCTTCAATTATAGGCTCAAGCCTCATCTGGACAAACACCAAAGATTGGGATCAATGTCTTTTCATTATACAAAGAAAGATCTAATACCCTGCTTTATGTCTCTGCAGTCCAATTAAACAAACGTATGACTAGCAGGATTCAAAGTTAAAGAAAATGCAAAACCCCAGCAGTGACAAAAATCAGACATTCTAGGCCCCGACTTAATCTCTTGACAACGTTCAAGGTTTGTAAGGTCTGTTTCTGAGACCTGATTGGGATTTCAGCATCTTCATTCCGGACCCCACCCAGGAAACGAATCTATTAAAATCCCCCAATTTAAATAAAACATCTTCCCCACCAATTTCACAGAGAACGTTATGTCAGCCCACCACCCAAGCTTCCCAACCCTCTGTAGCGAAACCCCTCCTCAGAGTGCCGCTATGCAGACTGCTGCGTGTTTCTCTTCGGAAACCAGAGCGCTGCTGGGCGGGCGTTACCTCCGTGAGGATGGTGGTGTCGTAGGACGGCTGGTACTTTTCCTTCTCGTGAGCGGTTCTCTTCTCCATCTTCTCTCGGTCCGTTTTTTGTTTCCTGTCCGCACCTTTAGGCTTAAACACAAAGCAGAGGGTTTCGTCCAGCAGGCTGAAGACGGAAAATTTACAAGCAACACCGGGCCTTGGTTATTACTAAAAGCCTGCTTTCTCTCTCTTACCTTAAACACTTTGATTTGGCAGCTAGCTGAGTGTAGATGATCCGTGTATTCTCCGTTTTCGTTCTGCTTAAAGGTGTCCACCTGGATCCTGAAAGGCACTCCCTTCTCGCCTCCGTGCTTCCGGGGAGTGAATTCTGTGCTGATGCAGTGCACCTGGAAAACGACTCAAGCTGAAAGGGACTCAGAGACCCGTCTACGGAGCCCCTTCTATCTTACGCCTTCCGGGACGTCCCGCCACAGCCACAGATTCAAGATCTTTTCAAACCAAGCCCTGCATATTAGCCAGATGCCTGTCGTGAATTTCTCCGTACGGCTCTCCTCTCACGAATCCCACTGGGCCTTTCTGGACTTTCCCCAGTCCGGCGCCTCCTGTCCTTTAACGCAGGACTTGTTCCCATCGCGGGTGCTCTCCTACCTCCACTCTGGACTGAACGGTGCTCTCAGACCCAGGGTCCTCGGCCTTGCACACGGCTCAGTCCACGGCAACGGACACCTCATCGTTGAGAGCTTCCGTTTGTCTGCCCTCTCCCGCCACCACCTCGCCTAGCCAGCCCACCGCCTTACTGCCGGGCCTACACACGCCAACTGTGCGACCGACCACCTGGGCGGTGGCCACCTTCCCCAGAGCCCACTACTCACCCTGCCTGTGCGGTCTAAACTCCTCTGTCAGCCCTCAAAGTGCACCGAGGACAATGCTCACTTCCCACCACTTCTGTTCCTCTTCCGATACCAGTACATGGCCAGCTAATACGAACCGTGTCCCTAGTGATTCTTAGTTGATGGGAGATACTATTTGGTAGGCCACAAAAACACAAAATACTAAAGATTCTTTACACTTCACACAAATGAGAGCCTACTTAGGCTCATCAGCAATTAAGCAATTTCCCTTTCTACGTGAAGATTACCTAACTCAGTTGTTTTAATAACACCATACGCAAATTTGAACAGAGAGGGTATAAAAGTTACTACTAAGTATATTTTACACATATTATATTTATGTTTTTAAAAAACTCATCTCTTAGGGACACAAATGGGTATTTAGGGTGAAATGAAATGCCTGGGAGTTGCTCTCGAGTGCTCCATCAATAACAAAAACCAAGGAAACTACTAGTAACTGTTGAAGCCAGGTGGTGGATACACTGAGGATTCATTCTTCTTCTCTTACTTTGGTGGGGGTTTGACATTTTCAATATTAGAATGTCTTTAAATAATGGCAGAAGGAATCTTGAGCTGTACACTTTCTTCAATCTCACCCTTTAATTTTTTTTATTTTTTTAAGTAAACTCTATGCCCAACGTGGGGCTCGAACTTAACAACCCCAAAATCAAGAGTCGCATGCTCTATGGGCTGAGCCGGCCAGGTGCCCTAATCCTACCCTTTTAAAAACAGCAGCTTTTGGGGGGTGCCTGGGTGGCTCAGTTGGTTAAGCGTCCGATTCCTGGTTTTGGTTCAGGTCATTATGTCGTGATTTATGAGTTTGAGTCCCAAGTTGGGCTCTGTGCTGACAGTGCAGAGCCTGCTTGGGATTCTGTCTCCCTCTCTCTCTGCCCCTCCCCCCGCTTGCTCTCTATTTCTGTGTCAAAATAAATAAAAATAACCTTAAAAAAAAAAAACAAAACACCTTTTGTTTCGAAGGGGCACATGCGTCCCAATGTTTACGGCAGCAGTATCAACAATAGCCAAAGTATGGAAAGAGCCCAAATGTCCATCGATGGATGAATGGATAAAGAAGACGTGGTATATATATACAATGGAGTATTACCCGGCAATCAAAAAGAACGAAATCTTGCCATTTGCAGCTATGTGGATGGAACTGGAGGGTATTATGCTAAGTGAAATTAGTCAGAGAAAGACAAAAATCCTATGACTTCACCCACATGAGGACTTTAAGATACAAAACAGATGAACGAACATAAGGGAAGGGAGCAAAAACAGGGAGGGAGACAAAACATAAGACTCTTGAATACAGACAACAAACTGAGGGCTGCTGGAGGGATTGTGGAAGGGGGGATGGGCCAAATGGGTAAGGGGCATTAAGGAATCTACTCTTGAAATCATTGTTGTACTATATGCTAACTTGGATGTAAATTAAAAAATAAATTAAAAAAAACCCAGGAGCTTTTGTTGAAGAGAAATACATCTTACGAGAAAAAGAAGTTTTAATTAGAAGTTTTGATTAGTGTTATTACCAATGGTAAAAGTAGTGTGAGTAGTAGGTTAGTCTATAAATGACGGATTTAGTAGGATAACCCCAACTTCACTTTATACACACACGTATACAGTTATGTGTACGTAGGTTGAAAAACATACACATATAGAAGACATTATAAGGTAGTTTACAAACAAGCTTTTAAAGAAGAGAACATTGTGTGTGAAGAATTCAAGCTCATCCATGGTCCTTCAGATGACCAGGCTGGCGGACTTCTAATAAGGTAAAACTCCAAACCTGAATGAAAGCAGACGTGCGCTTTGCAGGGTCCCACAGAAATTCAACCGCATTTAACTGGCTTGGATTTGTCCTGGTGTCAATTATTCCCACAGACATTGGAATATCTGTATTTTAAGAAGAAGTTACACAGAAACTCATCTACTACAAATCACTGAAAAGTTACAACTTAATATCATTACGTGCAAATGAAATCCTTCAACACCTCCACGCTGAACCTTTTCCTTCAACGTTCCCATGGTCAACCACACTAACACCCAAGCCCGCCCAACGTGCACGAGACTTTCTCCCCCCACGGTTTCTATTTCACTTCATTCAACGCACGATGGATGTGCCAATCGAGAACTAAATAAATGGTTTCAAACTCAAAATTCCTGACTCGGGCTCTTTTAGCACCAAAAAACCCACTTCGTTTCTAAGTTCAGAACAACTCGAGGCACGCAGGACCCGCTAACACCAAACTCTCCCCTCACAGTTAAACACGCTGCCAATACAGTGACGGGCACGGCTGCCAACCGCCGTGTCTCCAGAGTCTTCCGACAGCCACTCGTACCTAAGTCGAGAAGTCTGTCTCCTGGGCGGTTCCACTTCCAGCCTTCGAGTTGCTGATGCTCTGTGTACTGCAGCCGTCTGTCATGGAATACAACTCTTATGATGCTCTGCGGAGTAAGTGGGGAAAATGAGCGCTTTTAAACTACTCCAGCTAAAATGCGAAGTGCTTTCACTTCTTATGCATTAACCTACAACAGACGAGCATGCAAGGAAAATTCTGCTTTCAACATCTTCTAAGCGAACTGCTTTCTTCTTGGAATATGTGGATTATGGCTATAACCATTCAGTGCAAGAAGAATTACAGCCCAGAAACAAAAAGCACAAATAAAATGATCACTCAGGTAAAATGTTTATTTAAAAAGTTGACACCGCAACTCAAAATTAA
Organism: Panthera pardus; assembly: GCF_024362965.1. Taxonomy (NCBI): domain Eukaryota; kingdom Metazoa; phylum Chordata; class Mammalia; order Carnivora; family Felidae; genus Panthera; species Panthera pardus. The sequence continues at coordinate 155,731,305 of NW_026526721.1, forward strand.
GGTACACGTCCATAAGATCAGAGAGCAAGAATGTGACTTCTGTGAAGAAAACATCAGATTACAAACATGAAAGGGCAGGAGAAGCAGACAGAAACCCGGGCACAATGGCAAAACTATTTAAAATAATAGTTAATAACTGAGGGTTTTGTTGTTTTTTTTTTTACAGATAGTCAAAGTACTAATATATAGAAATGCTGAATCGCTGTACCTTACAACTGAAACTAATGTAACACTGCATGTTAATTATACTTCAATAAAATGAAACACTAAAAAGACAGTCAAGGGACAGGTGGGAGAATGTGCCCACACCCACCAAGAAAAGAACATATATGCTAAAGTCATTCTCTACTATTTACGTGCAAGAGGTTATCTGAGGTAAGCAGTGGGGGGACGTTCCGCCCACAGGCAAACTTCATCCCAACACTCCGGTTCCCAGGGAAGACTTTACTCCACACACTCGAGGCCAGTTCTCCGCTCTCCGCCCATCCCTCCTTCACTTCCCACACGTTTCGGGTGCCAATGATTGTTTGGTTCCAGAAACAAGAAAACAGGTCACGCAATGTCTTCAGATACCAGATTTACCCTAATTAGTGTTTCTGACGCATTTATAAGCAACTTTCTCATGATGCAGTAAGATCATCATGTTTCCAGTCTACGCTCTTGTCTGACTAGGAAATAATCTGTTAGCAACACATATAAATACTGCTTTAGTGCCTTGCCTTCCCTACCCACCAGGGTGCTGCCCAAAATGTGGCAGAATGGAGAAATATTTGGAAGGAAACTATTAAAGAGCAGCGGTATTTTAATGTGAAATACAGTTGACCCTCGACAGCATGGGGGTTGGAGGCGCCGAACCCTCCCACAGTAGAAAATCCACGTGTAACTTTGGACTCCCCCAAAACAACTACTTACTAGCCGACTGTTCACCAGTTTACCGATAACATCAACGGCTGAGTAACGCACATCTTGTGCGTTGTTACAATAAAGTAGGCTAGAGAAAACAAACTTAGACTAAAAAATCGTAAGAGAAAATACATTCACAGCACTACGCTGTGTATATTGAAAAAATCTGCTCCTAAGTGGACCCGCGCAGTTCGAACCCTTGTCGTTCAAGGGTCAACTGTAGTTTACAAAGAGGCCAAAAAAAGTCACTGGGACCAAAGTGGAAATCTATAAAGGCACAGTCACAGCTCTGGTTCGTGCCACCCGCCTTGCCACCGGCACCCACGTCTTCGGGGCCTGCCCGGGCCGTCCACCAGCACCCACGCGACACCGCCGCCCGCGGGCAGCGAAGACCTCACGGGGAAGGTGCACGGGCTGGCGGGGGCCTTGGGTCACGTTGCCCAACAAGCCGAACTCAGAATAAGGTGCAGCACAGAAATGTCATGATTTGATTCTTTCGTATTTAGTGAGAACCAGATCGAATCCACACATTCAGATGAAAATAGTGTGAGAATATCGGTATTGGATTTAAGAGCTTGACTCAACCTCATTCTGGTAGGCCAGACTAAAATGGCACAGTAAAGAATATTGAAAGAGAACCAGAGTTAAGAAGTGGCAGCCTATTAAAAAAAAACTCGTGAATTTGGAAGGGGAAAAGAAAATCAAACACCAAGAGAGCCAGCAGGGGAAAGGGGCCCTAACAGCAAGAACGAGCAAAGCGAGCACATCACCAAGGCTACTGAGCACAGCCAAGTTCCAAAGCACCTCTGCCGACCCGGCATTTGTTCCCTAAGATGCCCCCACCGTAGCAGACTCAAAGATCGTGGAGTCAGGAAATTAGACACCAGATTGCTGCACAGTACTTCCGGGATATATACTGCAGATAAAAAAAGGGTGGGATTCTTAAGAAATTCACCCTGCAGTCCTCTGGCAGGAGCAGACTGTTGCTCTGAGTCCCAGGCAAGCTCTCGGGCTCTAACTTGATGTATTCTGGCACAGCCACCAAATATCAGACATGTGGCTTATCATGTGGAAGATGAAACTGATTGAAAACCTTAGAAAAAATTTTTTAATGTTTATTTTTGAGAGAGAGAGAGGGAGGGAGGGAGGGAGAGGACGAGCGGGAAGGGGCAGAGAGAGAGAGAGACACAGAACCCGACGCGGGCTCCAGGCTCTGAGCTGTCAGCACACAGCCCGACGTGGGGCTCGAACTCACAAGCAGTGAGATCCTGACCTGAGCCAAAGTCAGACGCTTAACCGACTGAGCCACCCAGGCGCCCCAAGACCTTTTCAAACTTAACCTTTCCACTCTGTAAGCTAACTGTTTAGGAAAACTGATGCTTTCAAAATGAGTGCTCTTGTCGAGGAAGAATATGCTTGTTTAATGACAGCAAGACACCCACTTTGCACTTAGAGGGAGACGGTTTCTCTACTGTCAACAGTTCACTTACCTCATAACGAAGAGTTGTTTTTGCCTTAATTTCTTACCTGGCATGAATCTTGTAAATTAGAGGTTTTTACATATTTTAATTTGGAACTAAACCCAAGAGGCAGAACTTAAAGCAATCAAGCAACAACTTAATTAACCCTGCCATTCCAAGCTAACCTGACTGGTATTCTCGAGTAGCTTATCACAGGCACCCATGATACACGTGTGTTTATCATAAACCACGTGATAAACACGTGGCTGCATCATCACACCATTCTACCTCTGGTTATATTTAAATTTTACCATATAAGTAGCTCTTTATTAACGTCTACCATTTTTACGTCCAGTTTTAAGGACCTCAATACCAGACACACAATGCCTTATTTCATTTTGTACAGCAGTCTACAATTTAAACAACTTTTCAACACTTCTACATCGATTTTTTTTAAAGCAGCTTCTCACAGTCATCCAATGTAACTTTCACAGAGACAGAAGAATTCACCCACATCTTCCCTTAAAATATATACTCCTGGTGGCATTTTCTCAAATACAATTGGCAGATTTGCCTGCAGGTGAACCAGGGCACCCGGTGGCCTGACAACAAGCCAGCCTGGTAGGACTAGGGCATCCCGAGAGAATCTCTGACATTTCGAAGCTTCCTACACACTAGAAAATGAGAGCTGTTAATCTGACCTGACTCACCCTACGGGGAAAGGACCAAACCCACGGACCGAGCACAGACCCGACAGACTCCAAGCGCAAACTGGTGAAGGTGAGAATGGGAAACGAGCTGTCTCCCTCTGGTCCGGGAAAGATGGGAGCCCTGGGAGTCGGAAGTCTGGGAGGAAGCACTAAAACATCCCAAAGATGCTCCGGCTCTCCCAGGTGGGCCCAAGCTGCCTTTCCCGCGCTCACCCTCTAAAAAGGCAGACCCACAGAGGGGAGTCTTTCCATGGAACGCCTCTCCATACCGAGAGCCCAGCAGTGCCCAGGCCCCCGGGTGCCTCTCTGGGAAGACGGAAGCGTCAAGAGAACAAAGGGCTGCTTCTCTCACGCTGACACTTAGCCACACTGAAGCTCTGCCTTCCCTCAAGCTTCTTCCAGAAGTCCTGCCCTGTAATGCCACCGAATCTATAGTACACCATTCTGTGTGACAGGCAGAGGCTAGAGGATGCCCTGCAGGACACTGGAGGGAGCAGGACGGTCCCGAAGATCTATCCTAAAAGGAACGGACTAGCCAGCCGATGGTTATGCCTCCTACACTTGGAACGACCGCCCTCGCTCAGATACGTCTCAGTGTGGACACAGGGTGCACAGAGATTTCCAGTCTTCAGAGAGATTTTAAGAGGTGAAATAAAAGGGCTTTAAAAGTGTCATATGAACACTTAACATTTCCCCCCACATTATTCTTTTACTTTTAAAGGAAAAACTTAAAAGTCTCTGTTGTGGTGGTGGGTTTCTCCCCCACGGCTGCAACTGTGGTGCCTTAGTGTCCAAAGGGCTTTAGCATTTACTTAACCCAGTAACTGCTATCATTTCTGTTTTATAGACAAGGACACAAAATATAGTTCAAAACGTCAAGAGTTGCAGTATAGCCATTACTTCTTAAAGTGAAATTAAATGATTTTAAAAGAACGACTCTCGTGCAAAAAACCTAAACCTTCTACGGCAAACCTGCTACTTTTTTCAGTCACTGCAAACAATACCTGTTAGGAATCAAAATGGATCATCCTTACCTTTACCAATTTTCCAGTAATCTCGGGCATATCTCCCATTTTCCGATTATCCAGCATCCGAATTTCATAAGACTGACCTATTTTGAACAAATTGTTGAATTTAAAGAAACTGTGTATCACCGACAGTCCACACAAAGAACATCGCTGTTTAACATAAAACTTCAATGGCCTCTCAACTAGAGAAACCATTCAGGTTGATCTTTCTTTCCTACAAACCACATCATCCTTTCCTTCGTACACTATGACAGAAGAATGAAGAGATTCTCTGACGGTTTGTTTTCATGTGCTAGACTCTCACATTAACATTTTATTATACACACAAGCATAATCTAAGACCAGTTTTTTACCACGGCTTTACTGAGATACAATTCACATACCATAAAATTCATCCTTTTAAAACCTGACTCGTGCTTAGCATATTCAGAATTGTGAAATCATCACCACTACCAACCATGGGGCATTCTCATCACCCCGAAAAGGAAACTGCAGCCCTCAGCAGGCACTTCCCACCCTCACCCACTCCGCCCCTGGCAACCACTCATCACTCTATTTTCTGTCTCCAGGGACTTGCCCGGCTCACACCGGACATAAACGGTCACACGGTACGTGATTCACCGGCTTCCTTGACTACGCATGCTTTCAGCGTTCACGCGTGTCCCAGCAGGACAACGGGCAGATATCCTTTCACTGCACTCTGCTGCATCCCCCTTGGCAGATGCCACGGTTTTTACAACTGGAGGTTTGTGACCACCTGCATCAAGCAGGTCGATCGGCACCACCCTTCCAACAGCACGTCACTAAGAGTCCTCGCGCTGTACCTGTCACGTTTTGTCATTCTCAGTATTTCAATTTGTGTAATTCACAGTATTGCAGACTTTTTCATCATTATTGTGTTTGTTATGGTGAACTGTCATTGTAACCCACTGTTTAGCAATAAAGCATTTTTTTTTGAAGTTTATTTATTTTGAAAGGGAAAGAAAGAAAGCGAGAGAGCAGGAGAGGGGCAGAGAGAGAAAGAATCCCAAGCAGGCTCTGCGCTCTCAGCGTGGAACCCGATGCGGGTCTCAAACGCACAAACTGTGAGATCACAACTGAGCTGAAATCAAGAGTCAGACTCTGAACCAACTGGCCTCCTCACTGCCTGGGCCTCCCAGGTGCCCCGCGATGAAGTATTTTTTTACCTAAAATATATACATGGTTATTGCACACTGACTAGCCTATAGGGTGGTGTAAAGAGAACTTTCATGTGCACCGAAGAGCCGAAAAACTCATCTGACTCATTTTACTGCAAGGGTCACTTACTGCGGTCTGGAACAGAACCTGCGCTGCCTCTGTCTGAGGTGTGCCTGCACTTCACTCCTTTTTACCGCAAATATTCCATCGCAACAACGTACCCCGTTTTGTTTGGCCACTCACTAGCTGACGGACATCTGGTTGGTTCTCCTTCTTGGCCATTAAGAGTAGCGACACTGTGAACATCTGTGTACTGAGTTTCGTGCGAGCCAAGACCACGTTTTGATCTAGAACCTTCTTCCTTGTGCCCAATGGACCCAACTCACATTCTCTCGCTGTTTAATGTCCATAAGAAAACACAAATAGACATCGACACACCAACCTGTATCATTAGGAACGTAAGCTGTTGCCAACAGTCAAGAATGTACTCCGCAACCACAAAAATGATTTCTCAATTACCCATCAGTAAGTAGTAACGACCACAGCATAATCTGATGTGGAGAAAATCAAGAGTGCTTACAGGAGCACCTGGGTGGCTCAGTGAGTTAAGTGTCCGACTCTTGATTTTGGCTCAGGCCACGATCTCATGGTTCATGGAATCAAGCCCCTCATCGGGCTCTGTGCTGACAGTGTGGAGCCTGCTTGGGATCCTCTCTCTCCCCTTCTCTCCCTGCCCACCCCTACTCGCTCATGCTCCCTCTCAAAATAAATCTACTTGAAAAACAAAAAAAAAAGGCGTGTGTCTGGTATGCATATGAAGCTGAGGATATTTATGATCTAGTCCACACTCCAATGGTGCATACTCTGTATAAAAATATACAGAAGGTACTAGATCATATGGTCAAAATACAACAAAAGGTTATTAAATCACAACCAAATCACTCCAAGGCTGGTGAAGGAAAACCATTACATATAGTATGTTACTAAGAAAAAGTCCTTAAGTCTTTCAACAGATTGAGATTACCACTAGATAATACTATGGCAAAAGACATTCTTAAAAAGTTAAATTTGCAGCATACTTAACAATGGATCTAAACTCAGAAAAACAGTAAGAAATAAATTTTAAAATAAAGTATATGAATAGGTATTTTGAAAACTATACTATTATACATTTAAAAGTACACTCAACTTCACAAAAATTTAGGCAAATTAACAAAATGTTTGTGTTAATTATCAGATCAATAAAAAAATGTTTAATTAAAAACCAAGTAGGTGAGGACAGGGGAGAAATAACCTGCCCAGGAGGGAGGGAAAACTTGTCCTGTGAGGATTATTTTATGATCCTCAAAATCTCAAAATTCTCAGCACTGAAAAAAAATCAAATCAGGTGCCTGAGTGACTCAGTCGGTTAAGCCTCTGACTCTTGGTTGAGGCTCAGGTCTTGATCTGAGTTTCCTGAGTTCGGCCCGCATCGGGCTCTGTACTGGCAGCGAGGAGCCTGCTTAGGATTCCTCCCGCCCCCTCCCCCCCCCCACCCCTCCCCCACTCATGCTGTCCGTCTCTCTCAAAATAAATAAACTTAAAAAAAAAAAAAATCAAATAAGGACAACGCCTCCGTGTTCCTGTCTTCCTTTGTATGGTTTTTCCTAGTCAACCTAACAGGACACCTCTATGCTCAATACAAAGTTCAATGTTTTCACAAACATCTCAGGCTTCGTTGCTCCTGTATTAAAGCACTGTCGATTTCTATTCTCAAATCCAAAGTAAGTTTCTACAACAGGCTCTGTAACACTTGCTCCTCTTTAAATGGTTTCCCTATGGGCGCCTGGCTGCCTAAGTAGGTAGAGCAAGCGACTTCTGATCTCAGGTTTGTGAGTTCCAACCCCACGTTGGGTGTAGATTACTTAAAAATAAAATCTTTGAAAAAGAGATGATATTCACTGAGTGAACAACCAGGCCTTCATTGGTTTAATTTCTCCTTCTCTTTGATCCCCTTCCATAAATCTCTTAATAATATAGTTTCCAGAAACATGTCTAGGTTTTAACTGAAATATAAAGAAGACTCCAGTATCAATGGAGTGTACAGTTAACACAACAGCAGTACTCTGATTTGCTAGTCCTATTTTAATTTTCTTATTTTCTTTTAAACTCTGTAAAAAATGTCTATTTATTTATTTTTGAGAGACAGCATGCATGCACCTGCGTGAAAGAGCAGGGGAGGGGCAAAGAGGGAGACAAGAGAATCCCAAGCAGGCTCCGTGCTGTCAGCACAGAGCCCAATGTGGGGCTCAAACCCACGAACCATGAGATCATGACCTGAGCCAAAATCAAGAGTCAGACACTTAACCAGTGGAACCACCCAGGCTCCCACTAGTCCTGTTTCCAACTTTATATTCTGAACTTACCTTTCATATTTTGACTTTAAGTTTTATTGAGAGAATATGCACGCACGCGCGCGCGCTGCGCACACACACACACACACACACACACACACACACACACGTGCTCGCAAGAGTAGGGGAGGGGCAGAGAGAGGGAGACAGAGAATCCTAAGCAGAGTGCACTGTCAGCACGGAGCCCAATGCAGGGCTCGATCTCAAGAACCATGAGATCATGACCTGAGCCAAAACCAAGAGTCCGAGGTTTAACCTAAGCCACCCAGGCACCCCTGAAGTTTTGACTTTTTATTCTTTTGGCTTACAAATGCAAAAGCACTGACAGTCGAAAACTATAATTGTTGTGAGTTCACATCCCCACCCAGTCTAGCTTCCTCAGATGGACTCCAGAGCAAATGGAGCCCAAGCTGTGACAGTCCCCCACCCCTCCCCTCCCCATGGCTAAGTTCAAAGAATTGATTTCTAAGGTCCTAATATAGAACTTGAATCTATAACAAGAACCACAGCTAACCTCAGGGAAATGCACAGCTGTAAAATGAAATTAACAAGAAATATATTCTTTTTTGAAACTTCTATCATTTAACAGTATTTTTCTTTTTCTTTCCGAGTTTTTATTTCTTACATATTGGTTTTCTTCTCTCTCTTCTCTTTTTTTAACAGTATTTTTAATCCAACAGACACGCTATTTCCTAGGGCCTAAAACCTGGGTTCTCCAAATAGAAGTTGGCCTTCCAATGAGTAGGTATTTCTCATCCGACAGCAGCGAAAAGCTGACCTGGGAAAATCAAGGGGTTCAGCAGTCACATCCCTCCCATAAGGAGGGAAGCATCGAGGACTCAGGTGCAGCTGTAAGACAAGGGGCGGCCCAACTGCAGCCAGATCCCCACCCCAGGGGAGAGCCAGCTGCCTTTACGCCACCCTCCGGGGCCCCGCAGCATTTAGACTACAGTCTTTCACTTCGCAAAGGGAGACTAATTCTTGTCACCTAAGGGCAGAGGAGGTTAGCTGCTCAAGCATAAACAGGAAGATACAAATATGGTTTTTAAACTCTGTACTTCTATTGTTCAAAACAGTACAAAAACTGACGCTCCGAGGCATCGAATACAACTTGAAAAACTCGTTCCAATTTACACCTGCCTAGGACGTTAAGACTACACAGAATTTATCTTTTCTTTATGGTTTTATGCAATGGCAAATATTCTTCAGCAATAGCTGCCCAAGAGGCAGAAGGTGAGCAATGAACTTTAAGGGTAGGCTACCTACCGGCAGTGACCGAGCTACAGCCAAAGAATGGCACAAGCACGTGCCAACACTCAACTGAGGAGACCCATCCATAAGGCAGTGGTGAAGGAAGCTTGCATACTTGCCTGAATATTCAAAGTGATTAAAATATGTAAGCAGGGGTCCCCAGACCAGCAGCAGCGGCATCACCTGGAAACTTGTCAGAAATGCAAATTCTCCGGCCCTACTCCAGACCTCTAGAGACAGAAGCTCTATGGGGCACAGCGATCATGTTTTGACAAGCCCTCCGGGTAACCCCAAAGCATGCTACAGTTGGGGAGCCACTGCGTATGTGAAGCTCCCAACAGCCAGTCCATCAGTACTCTCTCCAACACGAGGCCCTCAGGACCCTCTCCTGGGAGTAAACTTTATATTCAAAAAGCCCTGAGTAAAATGCCAAAAATTAACCATCTTTTCCTTAGCAGCTGAATAAATACCGTATTACGATAAACACTCCCAAAGTGCTATGCCAAAGAGAAAAACAGCCTGGTTTGCAAGGGCTGGTTATACAATTGTATCATTTTGCACAGGGTTCATTTAATATAATGCTTTATCCACCACTGTGCAATATTACAGGTAATAAGATTTCAAAATCCTTCTTAGTTTAAATGGCTTACCGGTCTATGCCGAAATTAAGAACTAATTCAATCTAGAGCTGTTTAAATTGCATTATGACTCCTTTGCAAGTAACCGCAACGCATTACATTCGTTTCCTTGTTTGACAGCATCGCAACAGTCTAGGATACCTCTTACTCCGTCATTAACGGGTGCTCCACAAATACACTATATTCACATATATGCATTATACATGTGTGTACAGTTCACATATGTGAATACACATACATGCGCAAGCGCGCGCACACACACACACACGCACACACATGCACAAGCACAAGAGCTCAGACTTGGTGAGATGCCCTTTCGAGACCCAGCTTTGGCAAGGCCTTCAGAGGTAAGCAAGGAGGCGGTACCATATGATGCAAGTGTTTTCATCTAGACTCTAAGAGTAGATGATGCCCACCTTGTGGAAACAGCTCTGATACACACAGCAGTGGCCTACTCCGCACCAGCCTGGAGATCAGCCACCTGGTACACATTTGCTTTGGCTGACGTCATAGTTGTCTACTGCCGCTATAACAAATTTCGACAAACTCAGTGGCCTGAAACTATACAAACTTATTATCACACAGTTCTGGAATTCAGAAGTCCAGCATAGGTGTACTGGGCCAACATCAAGCAGTCAGCAGGACTGTGTTCCTTTTGGAGGCCTCAGGGTAGAATCCACTTCCTTGTGGTTTTGGGGGTTTTTTTGTTTTGTTTTTGATGCCACTAATATCCCTTGGCTCATGGCCTCTTCCTCGGTCTTCAAATCTGACTCCGACTCTCCTACCTCCCTCTCTATAAGGACGCTTGTGATTTCACTGGGACCACCTATATAATCCAGGATAATCTCTCCATCCCGACACCCTTTATTACTATTTTTTTAATGTAATCTCTACCCCTAATGTGGGGCTTGAACTCACCACCCTGAGACCAAGTGTCACATGTGCCATTAGGCGCCCCTAACACTCTTTATTTAACCACATCTTCAAAGTCCTTTTTGCTATATAAGGTAAAATATTCACAGGTTCTGGGGATTAGGGCATGGACATCTTTGGGGAACAATTATTCTGCCCACCACAGTTCCTAAGCAGTGCAAAAATGCTATTTCTACAGTTTAAAACTCTGACTGGCTTATTTAAAAGCTTGTAATAATACACTTCCCAATAAACCTGGCAAACTTCCTGAGTCACGGAACCGGTATCTAGTACCAGGCTGGGTTCTCGCAATTTGCAAAAACTGCTCATCCAGCTGCAACAGGAAACTAACACATCAACCAAGGTCTAAATAGTTGGTTTCCAGTGGGATCAGAAACCATTAAAGCTACTTAGTTGTAAGTGACAGGAACAGCAATAAAGGTCATATTGGACTTCCTATGTGTTGGCTAGCTTGTAAGTGCATCATAGCCATTAATTCAATTCAATCAACTGTTCTCACCTTGTCTTACGAATCTGTAAAATGCATTTTTTAAGTAAGCTCTATGCCCGACAGGGGGCTTGAACTCATGACCCCAAGATCAAGAGTCTCCTGTTCTACGGACAGCCAGTCAGGCACTCCTAAAATGGGTTAATAAAACTTCAGGAGTTATTGGGGAACTAAATAACACACGTATAGTACTTAGTACAATGCTTCACACTTTGTAAACACTCAGCAAACGTCAGTCTAATACATTATGACTATAGATGGTGGCTGGAAACTTTTATCAACATGAGAGATCTTTTCCCAGTTTAATAGTAACAGTGATAAATTATGGATGTTTCCCCAGGCCAACAGACAGACACATCCAACACATTCCTTTAAACAGGGGTCTGGGTGTACTCGTTCATCCCATGGTATGCACGCAACAGAACTTACTCAACTATTCCCCAAGTAAGAGAAATGCACGTGACTCCCTTGTCATTAGAAATAAAGCTACAGTGGATATCCACGCCCCTACATAGTTTCTTCTGATATTTTTTTTATATCTAAAACAGGTTACCATATACACTTAAGGTTCTTTCAAATATGACACTTAAGTCTCAAACAACAGAAGGCCTACCCAAACAATATTAACACCAAAGTTAGGGTACTGCTATGGGTGCTATGGTAGAATAACCTGGGTTGTAAAACCTCATGGATCCTAAATTTATAGATCAAATGAAAGGCTAGCATAAGTTACTCTTCCATATTTCAGAATACTATTATTTCATAATAATCTAAAATCTACAGCTCACAGTTCAAGGAATTAAAGATCCTATTTAATGATGGGAAAATAATCATAATATATCTTAAGCAAACAGGTGTTAAATCCAATTTTGTTGAAATATACACAAGAAAATACACCTAAAATAACATTTAAAATACTAAAAAGTATTCTTGGTGGGATGCAGCTACAGTCAATTTTCATCTTTATCTCTTGAGGTATTTCCCAATCCTTCTACAATGAGTATGTACTACTGTTTTTACAAGAATAAAAGTTCAGGGGTGCCTGGGTGGCTCTTGATTTCGGCACAGGTCGTGATCCCACGGCTCGTGAGTCTGGGCCCCACTGCACTGTCAGTGCGGAGCCTGCTTGGGATTGATTCTCTCTCTCTCCCCTCCACTGCCCCCCGCCCTCCCTTGCTCACTCTCTCACTCTCAAAAAATAAACTTTAAAAAAAAAAAAAGGAAACTTTAGATTTAAAAGAAAACCAAAGGAGCAACATGCTTTCAGTATGTATATCCAACAAATGAATAGCTGTGTAACAAAGTACTTTTGTTTAATTTGGTCAGTCACATTGGCCCATGCCCAGACTGCTAAAGGTACCTCAGAAAAAATCCCTTATAATTTCCAAAAGTAAATTCTACACCCACATCCGTTTTCCACTCTGCCAGCTCTCATTTTCAGATCACCGAAACATAATATTCTCATCAAGTGCAGACAAGATACGGGTGGACAAAATTTGACACGGTTTATTTCAGCCACAGACTCCATCCTGCTGCAGCTTGTCTATTTTCAGCACAAACCTGCTTCAGGCCTGAGACCCAGGTTCCTTGCTAGCTGGATTTCTGATTCATTCTCAAGTTCCATATTGAAACCAGGGTTCCTAAAAATAACTGACATCCTTTCCTACTTGCTCCTCCTCTGGATTTGGTCTGAAAAACCCTGTAATAGATCTTGTTCCACAGACCTTATTGATGCAAATCGGCTTCCACAAACTTTTACCTCGTTGGCTCACAGTAAAATTCCTACAATTTCTGTTAACTGAAGCTGTCGAACTTAAGAAACATAATCGAATTTCAAGCTGTTACCAGCAGACTAGGCTGTAGTGCCACCGTGGATATATCGAAGTTCTTCCGGCAAAACACGATCCAGCCATACCAACCTTGGTTCAAGTAAGTGAGCGTCTCGTCGTGCAGTTTGACGGCTGGCGAGGTGGCGGCGCACATCACATACTGAAAGGGTGGGTGTTTAGTCTCACCATCCAACGGAAGGCTGGAATCTTCCTGCTTAAAAATGGGCAATGCCAAGACATCGCTGAAAGGCAAAGGAATCAACACTGACCTGAGTTTGAGTTTAAAATACTTGAAAGCATATAAAAACATGTAGGGGTAGCTTCTTTTAAAACTTTAAGTTCAAGGGCCCCCGACTGGGTCAGTTGGTGGAACATGCAACTTCTGATCTTGGGGTTAGGAGTCTGAGCCCCGCGTGAGGTCCAGGCGCTACTTAAAAAAATAAATAAACTTTTATAAAAAAATAAATAAAATAAAATTTAAGCCCAGAAACGTCATGTAGAATGAGAGAAATATTAATGTTAATCTGGCTCCCCCAAAAGATAGTATTAATAACCCATCTCTCCAGCGTGGGGCGGGGCGGGGGGGGGGGGAAGAGTGGGAGAGCAGCTATGATTAGGCAGATAAAATAAGAAGTATTTAATAGTTAATAAAGTCCATGCTGATTAAGCAAGAGATCTAACAATAATATGTATGCTACTTCAAAAAACTCTTTAAAAACTTTAAACTCCATATTATTTCTATGAAAAAAAAAGAGCAAGTGCATAGCTACCTGTTTTGAAAGGTAGGTCACACTGGCACCATAAAATCACAAAGAAGCGTCTGATTAAGACGGTACTTTGCAAAAAGTGCCCCGCTAGGCCTGGCAAATGCTGGGCATAAAGCTTCAGGCTTCGTCTGAAACAGTGGCTTCTTCTGAGAAGCAGACAGTTGCTGCAGAAGCAGCTGCTATCTCCCCAAGGATAACTTGGCGCACCGGCTGGGGGGATGCGGGGGGGGGGGGGGGCCTTCTGGGGCACTGCCTATATTCTTCTCTTTTAACCCAAACACATGGATGTGCTTGCTTTGCTTTTTTACAAAAACAGCAGAGAGATAACTTACATTCCATAAAAACTCACCCTTTTAATCATTCAGTGGGTTCTGGCATATTAATAGAGTTGTGCAGTTATCCTATCTAATCCCAGAACATTTTCATCACCCCAAAAAGAAATCTCATGCCCGTTAGCAGTCACTCCCCAGCCCTATTGCCCGACCCTAACCCTAGTCCTGGCAGTGACCTACTGTGTCTCTATGCACTTGCCTATTCTTTTTTTTTTTTTTTAACGTTTATTTATTTTTGAAAGAGATAGACACACACACACATGGAGTGTGGGCAGGGAAGGGGGGCAGAGACAGGGAGACACAGAATCCGAAGCAGGCTCCAGGCTCTGAGCTGTCAGCACAGAGCCCGACATGGGGCTCGAACTCATGAACCACGACGAGATCACGACCTGAGCCTGAAGTCGGACACTGAACCTACTGAGCCAGCCAGGTGCCCATGCACTTGCCTATTCTCAACATTTAATGCAAAGAGAATCCCATGGCCTTTTGAACTGGCTTCTTTTACTTGAGGTTTTCAAGGTCCCGCTGTTGTAGCATTCCCATTTAGGGATGAATGATACTCCCTTCAATCAGACGGATCTAACAGATGGATCAGTCTGTTTATCCACTCTGGGGCATCAGGGCTGCTGCTGCTAGTGTAAACCTAGGAGAATTGCCAGGTTATGGTTACTCTGCTTAACTTTCTAAGGAACTACCAAAGGGCTTTCCAAAGAGGATACACCATTTTACATTCCCACCATTAATGTATGAATTATAGGTATTTGCTTTGGAGATAAATCGCTGTTCTGTACACCTGTATCTTAATAATGTCTCTATGTTCCTTCCTCCATAAAAAAGTAAAGTAATAACAAAATATCCAAATGAATAACTACTTTATCAACACCACTAGCAAGGGCTTGTCTGAATTGCTTCCCCCTCCCCAAAAGCTGTTAACATACTCAGATATTTGGCTAGTCCATTTTAATGAAATTCAATTTAAAACCAAAAGTGTAAATAAATGAGATGGGAGAGAAAGGCTGCACTGCGTTCGCTCCTCCCTGCACAGACTCTATTAAAGCACCAGACTGATTATTCAGAGACTAATTACCCACTAGCCCTCTTCGCACCTGGGAATTGCCAACACGCTCCTAAGCACTTAAGTATAACTGAGAAACACACCGTCAGCACTGGTCCTCAATCCTCTAGAGTTCTTCTCAACACTGCAACCTGAGGGTCACCCGAGGGGCACAGATCTAAAACTTTGCGGCAGATATAAAAACTTTTCAGGAGGCTGAAAAACGGTGCTTTAAGACTTAGAGCAACTCTCTTCATGAAAAACAATCCTGATTGTTCCATGGTAGATGAGTGTATATACATATATATACTCATATACATATATACTCAATATATATATATATTCTTATGTCGTATATACGTAAGCATTTTAAGGATGAGAAAAAGGGGCACCTGGCTGGCTCAGCCAGTACAGCATGCAACTCTTGATCTCGGGGTTGTAAGTCCGAGTCCCACATTGGGTGTAGAGATTACTTAAAAATAAAATCTTAAAAAAAAAAAAAAGATCCTTTGCTATTGAAATCCCAATTCATTTGAACTAGGGTCCCGGCAAGGCCCCGCTCTGCTCTTCTTCCCTCTTCTACTTGTCCTCACTGCCCCTGGCCCCCACACCAGCCTCCCACCCTGCCTCTTTCAAGGCGTCTGTACTGGTGCTGGGTTTGGAGCTACTCTTCTGCTGATGTCCGTCTAGTTCGCTTCATTTAAATGTCACCTTCACAGCGACAGCCTGCCAACTGCAGTCCGCCCATCCGTGTTCCCAACTCCCCTTGTCCTGTTCTATCTTCCCACAGAGCTTGTCACCTTCCCACAGTACACAGGACTTAAGTTTGTACCACCCCTAAGTATACAACCATCTCCCAAATTTGTTTCACTTCACTGACTCACCCCAACATTTAGAGCCTCAAATACCTGCTGAACCAATGAACCAACTGCAGCCCTAATAATCAATCATTATTAAAATGAAAAAAACAGGTATCTAGGTAATTTAACATCCTCATGTCTACTAAGCCAAACCTTAGGAAAGAAAGTCCCAGGAGTCAACTGTTTTTGTAATCCCACATCCCAGACAGGTAGAGCTCCCAGGGATCAGACAAGCAAATGAAAAGTCTCAAGGCTTCAAATTATTACAAGTAATTTTGAAATGCCAGTACCCAAAAATAACCAGGCACACAAAGACAAACAAGACTCTGGGAGCAAGAACCAACAGCAAAAACAACAGATGGCATACACCCAGTTCCAGATCTGTCTGTTGGTATTCAGCTCTTTTCCGCCTCTGTTGCAGAGGGGTTCGAGGTCTGAAACTACACACACAAGACTTCTTGCCAGCTGGAGTCTTGCTAAGTCATCCCAAAGGGAAGCACTGGTGGGAAGTGAAAAGGGAGGAGGAAAAGACAGAGGCGGGCAGGCGCACAGAGGGTGGCTACAGGAAATTTCTAGGCCGCGGCAGCCACACCCCCAGGCACAACCAGGTAACAAGCCCTCCTCCCCAAACTGTTCCAGCACCTTTGCAACTACTTCACTACATCTTTCTCTGCTTGAAACATCTAAATGGTTTCTATTTTCCTAACTGGACACAGACTGATACCCCCAAAGAATTCAGATGCTGGAATTATTGGACCTATACTATAAAATTATGCTTACTCTGTATAAAGAAATACAAAAGGCAAGCCCAGGGACACCTAGGTGGCTCACTTGGTTGAGCGACTGGCTCTTGGTTTCCACTCAGGTCACGATCTCACCATTTGTGAAATCGAACCTGCTTGAGATATTCTCTCTCTCTCTCTCTCTCTCTCTCTGTGTCCCTCCCCTGCTCACTCACACACACTCTCTCTCAAAATAAATGTAAGAAAATGTAAATAAAAGACAAGCCCAAATGATCTGCAAGGAAGAGAAAATTTTAAGGGGCAGTAAAATAAAAAGGAACAAACAGAACTTCTAAAACTGGAAAATAAAATTGATAAAATTAAGAACTTAGCTTTAACAGCAGCTCAAACAGAAATATATAGGTAAAAAGAAGTTATGGAAAATGCAAAGGAGACATTAAGAAACAAAGGACAAGGTGAGACAATTTCACACTGAATTGAATTCCCAGAAGAGGAAAACATATCACAGAGACAGTATTTGACCTAAAGGCTGAGCAATTCCAGAACTGATGAAATATACCAATTGACTGATTCAGGAAGCCCAGATAACCAAAGCAGGATAAGATGTGGTATATATACACAATGGAGTATTACTCAGCAATCAAAAAGAATGAAATCTTGCCGTCTGCAACTACGTGGATGGAACTGGAGGGTTTTATGCTAAGTGAAATTAGAGAAAAGACAAATAGCATATGACTTCACTCATATGAGGACTTTAAGACACAAAACAGAGGATCATAGGGGAAGGGAACCAAAAATATAAAAACGAGGGGGACAAAATGGAAGAGACTCTTAAATACAGAGAACAAACTGAGGGTTGCTGGAGGGGTTGGGGTGGGGGGTGGGCTACATGGGTAAGGGGCACTAAGGAAGACACTTGTTGGGATGAGCACTGGGTGTTATACATGGGGGATGAATCACTGGAATCTTCCTGAAATCATTATTCCACTATATGCTAACTAACTTGGGTCTAAATAGATAAATAAATAAAATTAAATAAAAATAAAGATATTGTGTTTAAAGAAAAAGGGAATCAATCACTGGAAAGCGGGAATGGGGAGAAGAGGTGGGAGAGATGAGGAGGGGTCCTGGAGTGTCCTGGAATCATCAAGTGCTAGGGGTGGGGAGCAGAGGATGAGGCCACCGTGGGAGCAGCACAGTCGCAGCTGTGGCAAAAGGATGCACTTGAATGCCGAGGCTGTGAACTTCAAGTAAGACCCATTCACTGCTTTTCTAGACCACATTCAGCTGCTTAGGTGTCTTAGGTGTCACATTTAATCAGGGTTACAGTTTTGCTGCAATAAAAAAGGTGGGAGGGGAATAAAGCAAGAGGGCCAAGAGAGACGGAATATTAACAAGGAAGAAGTAATTACAACAATTGCACATGGAAATTAAAAGTGGCTGAAGAAAAAAAGGTGTTCAAGAAGGCGAACTGAGTCGAATCAACGACCGTAGATGGGCCAAATGACAGAGCAAGAGGAGGGTCCTAAAGGAATGAGCTGAGAGGGTAGAAGGTGGTAGTTAACGCTTAACTCTGAATTTGAGATTCTATGTGGGTTGCACGATTGGAAATGTCAAGGTCTAACCATAAGATTGAGTAGCTAAAGATAACACCACTGTAAGAAAGATACAAGGAACAGAAATGTCAGGCTACTAGAAGGCCCATTTAAGTGTCTTCTGAATCACCAAAAATTAAAACAGCAATAGTGTCAGATAGTGACAGTGAACCAGGACCTAAAATTTTAAAAATGAGGAACGACCCAGGGTGCCTGGGTGGCTCAGCCGGTTAAGTGTCCAACTTTGGCTCAGGTCACGATCTCATGGTTCCCGGGTTCGAGCCCCACTTTGGGCTCCACGCTCTCTCCCTCTCGTGGGATTCTCTCTGCCCCTTGCTCACTCGCACTCTCCTCTCTCTCTCGGGGGGTGGGGGGGGGCGGAAATGAGGAATGACCCAGAAATCACTAAGATGACTGCAATAATTGGGTGACTGGTTGATATTTGGTAACATGAAATTCAAAGTCGGGAGGTCTTGCCAGGAAGGAGACAGGAAGCGTAGCTTGAGATGGCAATGAAAGGAAGGGGGTCCTTCCCTAGGCCTGTGGAAACAGACCACCACCGCTTGAGAGGGCTTCAGAGGAAAAGTCATCATTAAGAGACAGAGTTGACTACGTTAGTTTCCCAGGACCGTCACAACAAAGCACCAAGAACCGGATGGCTTAAGACAGAAACGTGTGTCCCTCGGCTCTGGAGGCCAGAAGTCCGCAATAAAGGTGTCAGTGTGGTTGGTGCCCTGTGAGGGCTGTGAGCGGGCTCTACTCTGGGCCTCTCTCCCAGTTTCTGGGATTTGGTGACATCTTTTGTGTTCCCTGGCTTGTGGACGCATCACTCCAGTCACATGGTCAGCAGCAACCAGTGTGCCTTCACTTAAGTCTTCCTCCGTGCCCAAATGTTCCCTTTTTATAAGGACACCGGCACCTGCCCTGATTACATCATTTTTACTTGATTACCTCTATGAAGACCTTATTTCCAAATAAGGTCACATTCTGAGGTCCTGTGGGCTAGGACTTCCAATATATCCTTGGTGGGGGGGGGGGGGGGGGGGGGGAGGGGCACAATTCAACCAATTAACATTGACCACTTAGGGGATTTTTTTTTTTTTTTTAATTTTTTCAATGTTCATTTTTGAGGGAGCGACAGAGCACAAGCAGAGGAGGGGCAGAGAGAGAAGGAGACACAGAATCCGAAGCAGGCTCCAGGCTCTGAGCTGTCACCACAGAGCCTGATGCAGGGCTCAAACCCACGAACCGTGAGATCATGACCTGAACCGAAGCCACCTAGGTGCCCCACTAAGGGGATTTTCTGATGACAAACTGAGAATTCCAGAGGGCAGCATGGAAGGAAGTTAGGAACTGGTAAGAAAGCGGAGATGGGTAAAGAATTGGGGGGGGGGGGGCAGGGGCGCGTGGGTGGCTCAGTCAGTTGAACGTCCGACTTTGGCTCAGGTCATGATCTCACGGTTTGTGAGTTCAAGCCCCGGGGACAGGGTCTGTGCTGACAGCTCAGGGCCTGGAGCCTGCTTCTGATTCTATGTCTCATTCTCTCTCTGCCCCTCCCCCACTTGTGCTCTGTCTCTCTCTGTCTCTCTCTTACTGTCGATCAAAATATAGGAGAAAAGCAGCGACCTGAAAATCTGGAATTTCTCGTAGTCCTGACAAACAAATACTAAGGGCACAAAAGGTCTGGTCCAATATGCCCTAAAAAACTTATACATATGTCTAGGAGAGACAGATCAAAAAGGCACAAGTATAATAAAAAAGAAGTTATAACTAATGACATAACAACTAAAAAGATGAGAATATCACTACCAACTTTGTGCCAATATATTGGAAAACATGGATAAGATGAATATGCCCTAGAAAGAGAATTTATCACAGGGTGCCCGGGTGGCTCAGTCCGTTGAGTATCTGACTTCGGCTCGGGAGTTCAAACCCCGTGTCAGGCTCTGTGCTGACTGCTCAGAGCCTGGAGCTGAAGCCTGCATCAGATTCTGTCTCTGTCTCTCTCCCTCAAGAATAAAGAAAGAAAAAAAAAAAAAAAAAAAAAAAAGATAACATCAAAACTTTCTTCAAGACATAACGACACCTGGCCGGCTCAGTTGGTGGAGCATGTGACTCTTGATCTTGGGGTTGGGAGTTCGAGAATAAAATCTTAAGAGAAACAAAAACTTTCTTCAAGACATAAATAGCTGTTAAAAAAAAATCCTACAGACACTGATATCATGGTTAAAACATTTCCCCCCAAAGAAAATCCCTGTCCCGGAATGGTTTTACAGGCAAGTTCTATCAGACTTTCAAAGGCAGTTCTTACACAAACTCTTCAACAGAACAGAAAGAGAATACTTCCTAACTCATTTTATAAGTGTAAAGTAATTTGGAGTCAAACTGGCTACAAACGGAACTAAAAAGAAAATGAAAAGCTCATTTCAGCCATAAATATAGATACAAACAAACAAACAAACAAATTAAGTATTAACAAACCAAATCCAAGAGTACTGTGACAAAGCATGGTCTAGTTGAGTATTCCCCCGGAACACAAGGACAGAATGCAGAATCTGTAAACAGAACACCACACTTCTGGACAGTCGATTTAGAACAGAATGGCATTGTGAAGAGGTTCGAGTAAAAAGTCTTTTCAAGTAGGGAAAAGTGCAATTGGCCTCCTACTTCATACCATACCAAAAACAAAACCAAATTTATTCCAGATAGACTGTAATCCTAGGCATAGTCTATAAAGTAACAGATCGTTAGAAAAGACTGTAAAAATATCTTTGACCCTCACAGTAGAGAAAGACTAACTGTAAGTGAAAACATTAGTCAATTTGACCATCTCAAAATCAAGAACGTCAGCTCAAAAGCCACCAAAAAGACAACGGGAAGACAAGTCGTGGAGGTGAAGTATTAATGACATTTATGCATAATCAAAGACTATATCCAGGATCTATGAAGAACGACAATAGGAAAAGGAAAAAGAAAACAATAGAATTAAATGACGACACAGGTGCTGCCTTCAAATCTTGAGACAGTTACAGATAAACATATACACCCTTCAATGTATCTATTAGAAGACAAACACCAGGAGGAGAAAGCACCCAACCAAAGAAGTTGGAAAATAACCAGAGCAAGCAAGAACCTGAGGAAGACAATAACCACAAAAATAAAACAGAAAACCCAACCTAAAAGAAAAACAAAACCAAAACTGGTTTCTTTTTTTTAATGTTTATTTATTTTGAGGGAGAGAAAGCACGTGGGTGCAGGCGTGACGGTGGGGGAGGGGCAGAGAGCGAGGGAGAGAGAGAGAGAATCCCAAGCGGGCTGTGTGTGCAGGGCCCGATCCTGAGAACCAGTCCTGCAAACCCTGAACCGAATCAAAACTCAAGTGCTCAACTGACGGTGCTCCCCAAAATTTGGTTTCATGCAAGGCACTAAAGATACAGACAAACCTCTGAAATAGGTCACAAAAGCAGGAAAAGACAGGGAGTTCCTGTGAGGTAAAAGGGAATAATCACAAATACAGAGATCTTTTTTTTTTAAACCTAAAAACTTAAAGCAATTTTATATGAAGAGTAAAATGACCACAACTGGCTAACGTTCATAAATTCTGACTATTCCTATGTCCACTGCCTAAATCACATGTCCAAACATCTACTTTGTGCAAAAAAATTAAAATCACCAAATCCAGGCTGCATTCCAGGTGAGCTTTACAAAATCTTGAAGAAACCGTTAAGTCTCATCTCATAAAAAATTTCTAGGGGTACCTGGCTGACTCGGTCCGTAGAGCGTGAGATTCTTCGTGAGTTCAAGCCCCACGATGGGCATACAGTCTACATATCTAAATACATAAACACAACTTTTAGCCCATAAGAGAGAAAGCTATCCAACTCACTTGAAAGTGATACAGACTTGATGTTAAAAAAAAAAAAAAAAAGGTCTTGATGTTTAAAAAAATAACAGGAGTACAAGAAAATAAAATTGAGGACCAATCTCATCTAGGAACAAAGATCATCTATTTATGAAACTTTGGAAACCTTCTCTAAAATCAGTAAGAAGATCAAAGAATCAAGTTTTTAGTGGTTCTAAACAACACTACAGCAAAGCCACGGCCAACACACCAAGGCAAGAATGTGAAATGTAAAGACCATACAGGAAGAAACAAATCTACCACTATTTACAAATACTGTTGGGGCGCCTGGGTGGCTGGCTCAGTCGGTTAAGCTTCCGACTCCGGCTCAGGTCACGATGTCACAGTTTGGGGGTTCGAGCCCCGCGTCGGGCTCTGTGCTGACGGCTCGGAGCCTGGAGCCTGCTTCGGATTCTGTGTCTCCCTCTCTCTGCTCCTTCCCAGCTCGCACTTTGTCTGTCTCTCAAAAATAAGTCAACGTTAAAAAAAAAATCAAAATAAATACGAATAAACGTTTAAAAAATATATAAAGATAAAAAATATACATATTTTAAACGTTTATTCATATTTATCTCGATCATGAAAAATAACTAGAAAAACTGACTAGAAAGTCTGAGAGCCTACAAATTATTAGAACTAGTAAATTCACCGAGGTCCGGGGCGGGGGGGCGGGGGAGAAGCAAAATACAACAAGACGGAGAAGAAACACGTATATAGCCTTCCTGGCAGATTTTCCTTCTATCCAGAAAGAGCGCGTCCCACTACTCGTATGGACTGGCAGGCGGCCAAAAGGTGCGATGGAAACGAGTGGAAGCCTAGCCCGGCCCCGGCCCCGGAGCGTCAGGGCGCAGCCGCGCCGCTCGCTGAGCCACGCGGTGGCAGGCCACTCGACTTCTCTGAGCCGATACCGGGTCTGCTCTTCCTTGAGAAGAAAACCTGTTTTCCGCATCTCCAGTCTAGGCACGCGCCGAACCAGCGGAGGGCAGAGGTGTGGTCCACGGAATCCCGAGGAAACGGAGACTCTTTCAGGGGGTTCGGAAGGCCAAGGTTATTTTCAGAATCCCAGCGAGGCGTGATCGGCCTTTTCCCCTCCGATGACACCTGCGCTCGGCCGACGGCGGTCAGAAGTGCTGGTGCCCTCGCACGAACCGGGGCAGTGGCACCGAACCGGACCCGGATCAGAGCAGGCGTAGCCGCTGCGCAGTAGTTACTGATGTCAGGCCACAGCGGCTCTTGGGCGGGTACAACACATTTCTGCCGCACACCTCGGGGTGGTCCCGAGGAAAGCTGTCTTGCCACCGCTTGATCTGCAGGCCGCCCCGGCGGTTTCTCTCACAAAGTATCAGTTTTACGTGAAAGAAAAACTAACAGGCGCACCCGGGTGTCTCAGTGGGTTAAGCTTCCGGCTGCTGATTTCACCTCAGGTCGCGATCTCATGGTTGTGGGGCCCATGGTTGTGGGGCCGGAGCCCCACATCGGGCTCCCTGCTGACAGCACAGAGCCTGCTCGAGACTCTCCCTCCCTCCCTCCCCCCTCCCCGCTCAGGCTGCCCCTCCCTCTCCCTCTCTCAAAATAAATAAATAAATATAAAAAAAAACAACAAAGAAAAACAAACTACGATTATTCAGACCTAGGCATCCGGCAAACTTCCTCCAAAACCGAACAAAGCGGGCCGTCGTTTCCTGGAGAACAACTGTGAGCGTGTCAGAGGAGGCGGTCGGCTGGGTTCTAGAAGGACGGCTGGAGGCCGCCAGAGGAAGTCGCGGCCGGCCGGGAGGCCGCCAGAGGGGCCCGGCGGCGCTCCGAGACAGAATCGCGAGCGACGGCTCCGAGCCCACAGGCCCAGACGGCTGCCGAAGTCGGGCAAGTGCAAGTTCGCGGGACTCTCACCCCGCCCCACCCTACTAAAACCTCCCTGGGGCTCAGGGTGCCGTGGCGGGACACCCCGGACCGAAGAAGCCTCCGAGAAACGCCCACCTCGAGCGGCAGCCACTCGGGCCCCCGGTTAACGACACGAGAAGCCCGACACCCGGCGGGCACCGCTCTCCCTCGGCTCGCCGCCCCTCGCGTCCTGCCGGCGTCCTTCCGCCTCCACGAACTTGGCTGCTGGCACCGCGGGGCTGTGTGTCCTCGGATCCGTTCTGCTGATGGGATTAAGGGCCTCCAGGACCGTGGGGTCAAAGCCTCGGGCCCGAGGTCTCCTCAGTCTACCCGGAGGTAAGACCAATGCCCCTCGGCGAGGTGGTGACTTAATGCGTTACGTGTCATCTAAAGAGCTCACGTTCCTTAAGTCCTGAAAGTTACGTTGCTCCAACTATACATTTCGCGTCAGCCAAACTCAGGTGGCCCCAAAGACCCCCTCGAGAAAGTTTTGAAGAGCCACTTTCTAGAGGCCACGTGGTTGTCTGGCCCTCACTTCGCAAAACAGAGCGACCCAGACTCCAAGTTCCGAGGGGCTTCAGACTTGCGTCCTTCGGCGAGGGGAGCCTCGGCCTCGGTCTGGAACGGCAGTGCCACCGGCAGGCGACGCGCGCCGCCCCCGTCACGTCTGCGGGCTCCGGGTTACCCGCTTCAAAGGGAGGGGCTGGTTAGGAAGTTCCCGGGATCTCCTCGTCCGTCTCTAGAATCCTGGTGTAACGAGCGCAAAGACTCTCGGAAACACTCAGGAGCCGCCTCGCTGCCAACAGAGTCTGCAGCCGCTCACACCTCGTGCACACACGTGGCACAGCCGCAGACACGGGGAGGGGGGAGGGGGGAGGGGGGAGGAAGAGAAGCAGAGAAAACACGCGAACCAAAGTCAAGTGGAAAGGAGAAGCAAAGGGAATACGAGAAATTGCCACAACGTCCCCCAACACCGTTCGCCTGCGCTGTTTAGCGCACACAGGTTTTTATCTTTTATTTTTATTTTTCACACAGGCTCCGTGCCCAACGGGACGCTTGAACTCACGACCCAGAGATCAAGAGCTGCACGCTTTACTGACTGGGCCAGCCAGGGGCCCTAATGCAAACAGATTTTTAAGTCAGACCATCGAGAGAAACCGTCTTTTTTACAAGCCGTCTTCCCCCAAATCCACAGAAACCCATTTCTCAGAAAGTCTTTAAAAATGGCTTAAACCATCCAAAGAGCAAATACGGTAAGCACACTTCACTCTGGAACACGAAAGAAAAGTTTACTCTGTAGGCAGCTTTCCATTTTATTAAGAAGTCCGTTCTCCAATAATGTCCATTTTTGCACCTCAAATTTACTTCTTGAACTTACGGGAGAACAGATCAAAGGGAAAGCCAGGCAGCAACGGCCTTACTTCCCATGTGATGCAGAGGAAAAGAGCCTGCCTGCCCGCGCACGTGCATTAAAAAGACACCGGGCCCCCCTGAGATCCAGCCTCCTCGGGGCTCCAGGTCTAGGCCAGGGAAGGACCAGTGCAATCACAGGAGGCCTGCGACAGCCCTCGTCTTTCTTCAGACTTAATCCACAGCAAGTCCATTTTGGAACTGCCCAAGTTTGAATCTCAAATCAAGGGCCTTGAATTTGCAAGAGGCAAGCAAGTACTCTCATCGGTTCCTCAGTTTTGAGGACCCAACTGAATGTGAAAGAACAAAACTAAACTAAACAAGCTCCTTGAAAACCTGGCATTTGCCTTCAAAGATACCTGGAAATTTAGATGAAATGGTACACCGTGAAACAATAACCAAAAACATCCAATGGAAAGTTTCCCCGTGGCAAGTATTGTAAGAGACCAGTAATTGTAAGATGTCAGGCATTATTTTAAGAACAAGGTCAGGGAAATGTTTTATAGCATGATTTTCTTTCCTTTCCACAGAATAAACCATACATAAAAGTTCGTTAGTTGGCTGAGTCACTAAAACAAACAAAACTCTAGGAAAAAAGTAAAAGCTCAAAATAACCCCAATAAGCAAAGTTCTTGGCAGCAAACTCTCCTTTTCCTGTAACTGAGAAGTGAGAAGCAGCTTTTCAGCCGAAAACGCTACATTCCCTTCAGGTGCCTTAACTAGCCTCCAGGAGCTGCGTGGCGCTTGAGGCCCACGTTTTCAAGTGGGGAATCACGGTCTGCAGGACGCCTGTCCGGGATGACCCTATGACTTCCAATAGATCAATTTCTTCAAGTGAAACAGTTGTTCCCGAAAAGAAGCCACCTCGCCCAGAGCCCTCAAGTTGCACAAGTGCCGAGAGGAAGTGCCAAGTTCAGGGAGAGGAGCACATACCCACCCAATCAGGGTCAGAGTCTGGTGACGAAAGGCTTTCCCCCACCCACTTCCACGCTCTAAGAAACACCTCCTCCTTTCTGAGAGTCCTTTAGTGCCCAAAGTTTCCCGTGTAAGACCCAAAAGCTGAATTTCTTCAGGGAGCAGTCTCCACCATCCCCGGCCTGCCCTGACCCACAAGTCTTTGCTCAGGACGGTTGTGTCCTCGGTCCTCGCCCAGAGCCGCAGGGAGGTGTATGAAAGCTACTGGGAGACTGGACAGCTCTTCAAAGACACGGGCATTACGTTAAAGAACTTACTTAGAAAATCTCACTGAATTAGCCTTCATAAAAAGCTGCCAAGCCACGGGATTTTACACTTTAATCGGGTGAATTTATAGTGCATCAACTGTATTTCAACAAAGCTGCTAAAAATAAAAATAGCGAGCTACCAAACTGACAGAAGTTATTTAAGAAAACAAAAACAGAAGCACGGCATTCTTCAGGATAAAGGCCAGAGACTAAGCTCAGATCTGTTGCAACCTTCAAAATTAAACAAAATGAATGGCTGCTGGTACAGGCAGCAGAGACTAAACAAACTATTGTTTGTTGTGCAATCACTGCATCTTAAAGACTTCTTCAAAAGAAAATAGCCTAAGAGGGTGGTCCCCAAAACGAAAAACTTCACATTGAAGCAATCAAAATACAGAACTAAGGCGCTCCCCCCCACCGTGTCCACTTTCGCTTATGACATAATTACTGTTGTAACAGCCGTGATTAAAATTTGCAACCAGGAAAGACTACAATGTAGAACAGAATAGGAACGGGTAACCGAAACCTTAAAGAGTATTTTCCCAGTACAAGTTCTACTATTTCGTACACTGTATTCCAGCTCCAAGCGGCTTGTAAATCACTTGCCAGGAAAGGAAGCCCCTTCCCCCACCAAGCCAAGCCATCCTAACAGCCAGCCAGTTTTCCAGCAAAAATGAAGCCCTCAGGAGCAGTTTCCCGGAGCCAGGCTCGCTCCCACCCCCCGCCACCCCCCTGCCACCCCCCTGCGCAGAGGCCCGCGGGGCTCCCCGGCCCCGACGACCACGCGGCAGGGCCCGGACCCCGCGACCGGGAGGCCCGGGGACCGCCGGGAGCAGCCGCACCCGGTAGAGGCCCAGGGTCGCGCAGGCCTTCCCCCAAGGAGACCGAGGCTTCCGCCCGCCCAGCCCAGGGCGCCCGGTACCTCATGCTGTAGGCGCCGGCGCCCAGCTCCTGCCCGATGCCCGAGAGGCTGGCGTCGAAGTCGTGCACCAGCCCGGACTCGATCACCTCGTCCATCTTGAGCACCCAGGCCATCTTCCGGCCTCGCCGCCGCCCGGCGCGGCCTCCGCGAGCAGGCGATGGGGCCGGAGCTCCGCGGGCGCGCCCTGGGGGAGGGCGCGGGTGAAGCCTCGGGCGGCGCGGCGGATGGTCACCACGGGCGGCCCGGGCGGCGGCCGGGACGAGAGCGTCCGGGACCCCGCAAGCGGGGCACGGCGAGCCCGGCGAGCAGCTGCAGCGGGAGCGGCCGGGCCGCCGGCAGCGCCTCCCTCCCGCGGGCGCCGGCCCCGCGCCTCATGCCGCCGCCGCCCACCCCCTGCGCCGCTAGCGCTGCAGCCGCCGCCGCCCGCCCCGCCCCGGAGCCCCCGGCCGCATACTCCCCGGCCTTGCGCGGGGGCGGGAGCTCAGCCCGCCAGTCACCCGATCCCCGGCCTCGACCCCGGCCCTCGGCCCGCCCGCCCAGGCTCTAGCGCCCCGCCGCCCCGGCCAACCCCGCCGACGCCGCTCTGCCGGCCCGGACGCTGGCTCCTATATGGCTGCGGCCCGAGCTCTCTCGCCGCTTCCGCCTCCTCCGGCCCCGCCCCGGCCCCGCCCCCAACCCCGCGTTCGCCCCTCGCCGGGGCCCGCCCCGCACGGCCCGGCGCTCCGGGGCACCCCCGGCGCTTCACCACCGAGAAACTGTTCAGGCCCTGCGGCGCAGCCCCGCCCACGCGGCAGCTTCGCAGACCCTGCGGCCAGCCGCCTCCCCGCCCCCGGCCCCGGAAGAGGCGGTGCCAGCAGGGCTGCCAGTTTCCGCTCATCCAGGAAAGCGGGCTGATTGACAGGCGAACTGGACAATAATGGCAAGCGCTTGGTCGAGGCTCCCGTGGGTCTCTGGGCTAAACACCCAATCAAAATGCTCTTCCTCTTGGGCGGTCTCTAGGACCGAATTGGCTCCAAAAGAAAGAGTTCATTGGACCGCACCGGAGGAAGTCGCGCTAAACGCCACTCCTGGAGGTTCTTTGCTCCCCCGTGGTCTTTCCGGGTAGTCTCTGGGTTTGCCCCGACTACAGACGGAGAGAGCGTGCCGTGGTGCCTGGGGGCCGAAAGGCCTGTTGGGCAGAACATCTTGATCGACACGAACGTAAGCCAATCAACACTCCTGAAAAGGGCTCCGGAAGTCTTCCCCCCAGTTGCGGAATGCCGACAGCATAATGGCGAGCCGGAGTTAAACGGCTTCGGTCGCGGTAGCCGCCGGGAAGCGTGTTGTGGTTGTCGCTCATGCTTCTGCAGGTTCATGGGGCTTAGTAAGCTAGATGATTCTCGTTCACGGTATCTGCTCTGTTGTACTCATATGGCTGGGGCTAAAGTCCTCTAGGGCTCCCACACTCAGGTGTTTGATTGCTTGATGTTGGCTGTCGACTGGCACCCCAATTGGGGTTGCTGGAATGCCTACACAGTGGCCTCTCTGTGTGGTCTAGAGTTACTCTCAGCATGGCAGTTGGGTTCCAAAAGCGAGCGACTCGAAAGGAAGTGGAGATTGCTGGTTTCTTAGTGACAGAGATTCTTTGCTTGAACACACTTAAGTCAGGCTCCCACCCAAACCTTCTCCTAGTCCCACCTGTGCACTTCATTGTAAAATTCAGTTTTGGCGAGAACTCTCCACCTCCCTTGTCTGATCAGGTTCCTTAGCCTCCGCCATCCTCCAGGTGATGTCTGATGACCCCGGCAAAAGAATCCTGTTTAGTTCTGCCAGAACCACCCTGCCTTACCTCCTAGTAATTTTTTCATAGTAACTTTTACATTCAGCGCCCCCCAACCTGCTTCTTGGCTGTAAATTCCTACTTAGACATCTGTATTGGGAGTTGACCCTAATCTCCACCGCAAAATTGCGTTGGTCTGGTCCCTGATACGTATTGCGATGGTCCTGAGTAAAGTCTGCCTTACCATTTTTAATAATTGCCACGGAATATTTTTTTCTTTAACACAAAACCTGGGATCAGAAACTGACACGGACTCTTTGTACTGTATTAGTGAAGCAGCTGTAGAATCAGGTTGATTGAGGGAGAGTTCAATAATTTGGGGGCCATGTTTTAAAACTTCCAAAATCCAGGGGCGCCTGGGTGGCTCAGTCGGTTGAGTGACCCACTTCGGCTCAGGTCAGGATCTCACGGTTTGTGAGTTCGAGCCCCGCGTCGGGCTCTGTGCTGACAGCTCAGAGCCTGGAGCCTGCCTCCGATTCTGTGTCTCCCTCTCTCTCTGCCCCTCCCCCACTCGTGCTCTGTCTCTGTCTCAGAAATAAATAAACATTAAAAAAATAATAATAATAAAAACCTCCAAAATCCACTCTCTGGCCTCCAATGTTTCACATTCTTTCCACATGCAGTAAACACCCACCTCCTCACCAGACCCCTGCAACGTTGTCATCCCATTACAACATTAAGGTTCAGGAAGCTGTGAGGTCCTGGAACAGGTGAGGCTCCTTGGTTGTGCATTAATTAAGTGGTTCCTCTCTATGAAAATCTGTGAGATAAAAAAATGATCTGCCCCAACCACAACTGCACACATCACATGCAGTAATGGGAGAAGCACAAGAAACTTGCCTCTACAGACATTTCTCTTGGAAGAGAGGGGAACGGAAGGCACACAGCAGTCACTAGACCACAGACATTCTGAAATCCAGAATGGATTTCCTTGAGTAGGACTTCGTGATTCGTCCTGGGAATACTCAGTGGCTCCTGTCTCCATCCACTGGATTCTTGATTCCATCCTCTGAGGTATCCTCCAGTTCCTTAAAAAGGAGCCCATGTTTCCAGCTAAATAGTTTTCTCTGCTGCTTCCTGTCCCTAGTTGTGCAGGGATCTGAAGTACTCTCTCTGTGTGGTACTCAACTTGTCCCTTTCTGATACAATTCATTTTTAAACTTCGTGGGTTTTTGTGTGTGTGTGTGTGTGTGTGTGAATCAATTTACAATTACTCCAGTAAACAAAAACTACCGCCGTATATTTCAGGGGCAGTGTGGCTGCACCATTCTTTCTGGCTCGGGTTTCTCATAAGGTTACAGTCAAGATAGCTGCAGCTGTGGTTATCGGAGGGCTTAACTCAGGAGGTGCAGGAGGGTCCACTTGCAAGCTCATTTGCTTGACTCGTTGGCCAGAAGTCTCTGTGCCTCATTTGAGACCACAGGGCCACCAAGCGTCTTCAAAACATGGCACCTGGCACTCCCCAAAGCAAGTAAACCAAGACAGAGAAAGGAGGTCTCCAAAGTCACTCATTATCCCTTCCACTTGATTGCTGTTCCATAGAAGCAAGTCGGTCCGTCTAGCTTCTATTCAAGAAGAGAATTTGTCTCCATCTTTTGAAGGATGAATGTCAAAGAACTTGTGGACATATTTTCAACCAGAACAGCAGTGTTCTTGGAGCACCTCGGTGGCTCAGTCGGTTAAGCGTCCGACTTCGGCTCAGGTCATGATCTCACGGTCTGTGAGTTCAAGTCCCGCGTCGGGCTCTGTGCTGACAGCTCGGAGCCTGGAGCCTGTCTCAGATTCTGTGTCTCCCTCTCTCTCTGCCCCTCCCCTGCTCATGCTCTGCCTCTCTGTCTCAAAAATAAATAAACGTTAAAAAAAAAAATTTTTTTTAATAAAAATAGTAAAAAAAAATTTCTTTTAAGTGAAGATATTAAAACATTATGAAACCTAAATTTTTAAAAACTATTCATTGATGAAAGAATAAATGGGCAAAGGAAAAGAACGAAAAATCTAAGAACAGATCAATATGCATATGGAAATTCATTATGCAATAAATACTGGCATCTCAAATCAGTAAAAGAAAATAAATTATTCAATAACTGCTTTGGGGATCAGCTTTAAGTACCCGCTTGTGCCAAAATAAATTCCAAGTGGCTCGAATTTCTTCTTCAAAAAAGTCTAAAAGGATAAAAAGCAAAATTATAAAACATTAGAAGAAAACATGGGAGAATAATTTTAGAAACTCGGGAAGAGGCTTCTATAACTTTTATAAATTTTCTAAAAAATTTAGAAATCTTAAGAGATTGATGCACTCTACAACATGAAAATAATATTTTCCTTTTTTTTTTTTTTTTTAATTTTAGAGAGAATGCATACACGCAAGGAAGAGAGACAGAGACAGAATCTCAAAAAGGCTCCCCTACGTGGGGCTTGATCCCATGCCTGTGGGATCATGACCTAAGCCGAAATCAAGAGTTGGACTCCCGGGGCGCCTGGGTGGCTCAGTCCGTTGAGCATCCGGCTTCGGCTCAGGTCATGATCTCACGGTTGGTGAGTTCGAGCCCCACGTCGAGCTCCACGTCGAGCCCCACGTCGGGCCCTGTGCTGACAGCTCAGAGCCTGGAGCCTGCTGTGGATTCTGTGTCTCTCTCTCTGCCCGTCCCCTGCTCATGCTCTTCCCTATCTCTCCAAAGTAAATCAACATTTAAAAAAAAATTTTTTTTTTAAAAGAGTTGGGCGCTCGACTGACCCACCCAGGTACCACCCAAATACTGCTTTCTTTTTAGTAAACACACCGTAAGCAAAATCAAAAGAACAGGAAAAAACCAAAACAAAACACCCAACTATTTAGAACTTGGATCATGATCAAAGTTTTATTTCCCTAATGTACTAAGAGTGCCTGCAAATAGATTAAACACAGCGGTGAAAATGGCATTGGTATGCTGCCACTCCAAAGAATGCACCCTACCCGAGCCGGAGAGCCTCCGTTTGAGATACGCGCACCCAGAAATCTTCACGGAAGAGGGTTGAAGACCGGCCTCCTACGACACGATCTAGATCCCGGTCACTAGAATTTTAGGTCGCCAGCGACGGATGAGGAGCAGCAGCCCTCGAAGAAGGCTCTTCCCTTGCTCTTGGGCAGAGTTGCGAAACGAGCAGGCACAGCTCTCGGCAGAAAGGCTGCCCCGGCCACGCTCACCGATCCCGCGCTCTCCATCTTCTCCCGGTGCAACGTGACCCTGGGGCCCGGCCGGGGCAACAGCCCTTATGCGCTCAGTGCTTAGCAACAGCTAAGGGACAGGAAGGGACAGCCGGCGGACAGGAAGACGAAGCTCGTGAGGGAGAACCTCGGGTCTTCCGGAAACGTTGACATCCGCCTGCCCGGATGAAAAAGACCTACCTGCGCGGGCCTCTGCACAGCAATTCGTTCTGCCCCAAGACAAGTCAGCGATAAGCGCTACGATTTTCAGATGCCCTCGAGTCGCAAACCCGCTTTCTGCGCGACGGCCCTGGGGCTGCTTAACCGGCTCAGGACGTGTATCCTTCCGGAGTCTGCCTTCGTTAAGACGTTCACGCGGGCCCGCGTCTGAACGCCGGTGTCCCTTCAAACTCCGCACGTTGAGATCCCCCCGCCCCCCCCCCCCCCCCCCCCCCGGGGCTAGGATGAGCACGTGGGGCCTCTGGGCGGGGCTTTGCCCTCCGGAACCGGATCGGGCTCTTTCCGAGAGCCACGAGCTCTCCCGCTCCCCTCTGCCGCGTGGGATCCCCTGAGAAGTCTGCGCCCCGGAAGAGGACCCTCCCCGACCCCGCGGGCACCCCGATCGCAGCCCTCCGGCCTCCAGAACCGTGAGGTCTGCAAGTCACCCGGTCCGCCGTGGTTTCTTCGACGGCCTGAAGACACTAAGACGGGACGGGAGCAGGGGCGCCTCCGAGACACGCCGCGGTCGCGGGGGGGGAAGCCGGCGCCACGTATCCAGGCAGCCGGACCAGAACGAACGTGCGCCGGGCTCGAAATGGAACGACTTCAAGCAGCGAGCGTCCCCTTGGCTCGCGCTGCTGGGCGTCGGAGGTTTCGCGCGGCTCAGCCGAGCAGCGCCTCCGAGCCCAGCGAGGCTCGCTCGAGCCTCCGCAACCCGCTGCGGCTGGGCCGACCGGGGCCGGCTTTCCCCCACGTCTGGGGGTGGGCCGGGACAGTGGGGCTGACTCGAGTCGCCCTCCGCGGCCCCCGCTCTCCGGCCGCCCAGCCCCGCCTCGTCCCCCTCGCGGTGGGAGGGGTTCCGAGAGACCCGCCATCGCTTCTGCTGAAACCCCTCGAGCCGAGCAAGCTCCGGCCCGGATCCGAGGGATGGAGCAAACAGACCCCACCTCTTGGTGAAAGGACACGCGAAACCGCGGAAATCGTGCAGCCGTAGATGCTGACCGGGAGAAACCATGCTTCGGGTCGGGTGGTTCTTGAAATGCTTCGCCGTCATGAAACACACTTTTCAGGTTCTCTCTTTGAGAGAAATGGGACAGGGGTTAGGAGATTGTGGCCATGCTGGTAAACAGCACATCCAGCCGGGCAGGTAGCAAGACGGCTGAAAAGCTTCCAGTCGAGTGGATTCAAAACCAGCAAAGTTGGTTCCTGGAGCCGTTCACAAATATACTCATCCCGAGACTGGTGGGTAACGATGCCATTAGGTGGGATTCGACGAAAGTCCCTTTGTCTTTAAAATGAGAATGTTACCGGGGCGCCTGGGGGGCTCAGTCGGTTGAGCGTCTGACTTCAGCTCAAGTCATGATCTCACGGTTGGTGAGTTCGAGGCCCACGTCGGGCTCTGTGCCCACAGCTCAGGGCCTGGAGCCTGCTTCCGATTCTGTGTCCCCCTCTCTCTGGCCCTCCTCCTCTCTCAAAAATAAAATAAACATTAAAATGCATACATACATACATACATACATAAAATGAGAATGTTACCTTACTGGCCCTGGGGGGCAGGGGTGGGGGGTGCCTTGCAATCAGATTTTGAGAACTGGAACGGTGTCAGAAATAATATGAAAATCATGCAGACCACACAACCCCAAATGTGGGCCAGGTATGCTTTGGAATATAAGATAGGAGTCAGCCTCGGTAGCTAGATTGCCTGGATTCAAATTCCAGTTCTGA
This sequence comes from Panthera pardus, assembly GCF_024362965.1. Classification (NCBI taxonomy): domain Eukaryota; kingdom Metazoa; phylum Chordata; class Mammalia; order Carnivora; family Felidae; genus Panthera; species Panthera pardus. Next base: position 155,765,751 of record NW_026526721.1, read on the forward strand.
CAATTATTAGTGTGCACTCTAGGGCTATTTGTATAACCTCTCATTACCTCAGTTTCCTCATCTGCAAAATGGAGCTAACAGTAGATCTCCCTCATGGAGTTGTTGTGCACGGATGAAATAAGTTAATACATCGGCCGAGCTCAGAGTACGCGCCGCGGAAAGTGCCTGCTGTGGCGTGTAATCTCTGAAGAGCTTTTAGCCTCTGACCATCTCATCAACGGGAATTAGCTGCCTACCATGTCCCGGCTAAGCAGGAGACCCAAGAACAGTGCCCTTGCTGTCACCGTGACGCTGTTGACCATGTCGTAAAATCCGACAAGGATGACCTGTTCCTTGACCTGTGCGAATGCGGACAGTCTCCAGCTTATAGTCATTTTGTCAACACGCTGAGCCATCTGGGAGTTTCTTAGATATTTTACTCCGTGATGACCCAGAAGACTCTGACTCTGGGGAACTCTGACCCTGGGATGATCCGAAGATGCTTCCAAGTGGCCCAAGTGAGGAAAACAGAACAGGCGAAGTTGTTTTCTCCTAGGCGCACTGAATGTCAAATTCTGCTTTTCCAAAACACCTAATAATCTTCCTTATTTATTTTCTCCAACTCTGTATTTAAATTTTTTAACCTACAGAAAAGCTAAAGGAACAGAAAAACAACCAACTATATATTCTTTAGTCACGTATTTTATTATTGTTAATATTTTATTCATTTCTCTCCCTACTTAGGTGTTTAATCACGTGAAGCTAAGTGGTAGCTTTCAAGGTAGCTCAGGCCTAAATTCTTCAAAATGCGCTCTGCGAGGACAGAAATGCTCTATCATGATTCTAATATCATTATTACATCCAAGAAATTCAATAATAGTATCTAATAGTCCATTCATTTCCCAGCCTCTCCATCTGTCCCTGCATCGTTTATTATAGCTTTTTTCGAATCTGGGTTCAACCAAGGACCACAGCTACATTTCTTTTTCAGTTTCTTGAGTCTCTTTAGAGCAGTTCCCCCACCTCCCATCGGTTTTGTTTTTGTTTGTTTTTTTTACATTTGTTTTGAGAGAGAAAACACAAGTGGGGGAGGGAGGGAGAGACAGAATGAGAATCCCAACAGGCTCTGTGTTGTCAGCGTGGAGCCTGATGCAGGGCTGGAACTCATGAACCGTGAGATTATGACCGTGAGCGGAAGTCAGATACTCAACTGACTGAGCCACCCAGGCGCCCCGAAACCCACCCCCCGCCTCCCCTATCTGTTTTTTAAGAGGCTCATTTCTTTTAGACCGGTTTCTTTACAGAAAAATCGAGGGGAGTACAGAGAGTTCCCATATAATGTACATCCAGCTTCCCTTCACATAAGTTACTTTAAGGCTTGGCCGTTTCAAAACTCTCAGGAGAGTCTTTGCATTCTCTGTGTGGGGGGTGACTTATTCTGATTTCCTTTAACAGCCAGACCCGATGGAGAGGATGTCACGTCACTGGACATTTGGACTTGGGGTGGGGTGTGGACTGAGTAGGCTATATCCGTTACCCAAAGAGTCGCTGTTCCGGGGCGGAGGGGGGACAGAGGTGTGCACAGACATGTGGAGGCCAGAAAGGCGGACTGTGGGAGAGCAGTTATTTTGCCAAAGCAATGTTCTTTCGGCGGGCCCGCGAATGCGGTCCAGTTCCCGGGCTCCCTCGCGACAGCTGAGCCTGCCGGCCGTGCAGAACACAGGTAGGAGGGTCGCTGGCCTCTTCCAGGCCCGGCCACTCAAAGTCTGCCTTGCGATCGTCCCTGCTCGCTCTTTATCTTCGAGTCAGATGCCAAGTGCCCGGTGGGGGACCGTGGGGCCCACCGTGTCCGTAAGAGGAGAGCCGCGGCCCGCCTGCGTCGCGCTGGAGCGTAGATGCCGACTGAACGGCTGTTGGCGGAGGCCACCGCGATCCGGGCGGGGGACGGTCGCCGGGGTGGGGGGCAACGTGCGCGGCCGGGCTCCGTGTCCAGCGCGCCGCGACCGACCCCCGGGCGGACGAAAACCGGCAGGACGTGTCGCGTCGCCACTTCGGGAGGGCCGAAGCCCCGCCGCGACTTCAGCGGGCCGCAGTCGAGGTGTGGGCGGGCGGCCTTCCCCGGCGAGGTCCTGGGCGCGGGGACCCGTCCCTTCGCCCTTGGCCGGCCCCGGGGGGGCGCTCGCCCGGCTCGGACGACGTCTGCTCCCGCTCTGCCCCTCCCGCCTCCCTCCTTCCCGGACAAGGACACTGATGACCTCGGGCCCACCTGGGTGGTCCCGGCCCGCCCCCCGCCGCAACATCCTCAAGTCGGTAACACCTGCGGGGCCCCTTGGCCGCATGGCGCGCAAGAGCCGCGGGCCCCGGATCTGGGGCACAGACAAGTCGGGGGTGTGGGGGAGCCCTTCCTCCCCCCCCCCCCCCCCCCCCCCCGACCCGCACCTGTTTGCTCGGCCTCCTTCTCAGGGAGGGCTGCCCTGGCCAGTCCTCGTGAGCGGGGAGCCCACCCTCCCCTCTTACAGCCCCCCTTCCCCGACCTCTCGCCCGCTTAGCCCTTGTCACCATCTCAGGTGCTACACTTGCCTTATTTCTCCTTTCCCTGCGGCGAGAGGCGGGAAAGGCTTTTGCCTGCTTCCCCAGAGCGACGCTCTTAGGGCCCAGGACACTCTCCGCCTTCCCGCCCCGGGCATCCGAGCCCTCGCTGAGCGAGGGCTTTTCCAAGACAACGCAGTCACACTCTTTGTGTGGCACTTAGGCCTCAAGCGAGGCTCGTGGGGGCCAAAGGCCGTGTCACTGCGATGCCGCACACCTTTCGTGACCAGAAGCCCGGTGACCTCGGATGTACTCCTGGAATTTCCAGGACCGCAGTTAACGAATCTGCTCCTCGATTTCCTAGGAGGACGTGTACTGAAAAAAATAGCTGCCAGCTGGAAAGCATCCAAGGAGGAGCCCATAAACCGCCGGACAATTGAAGCAAAGCCTTTTTTTTTTTTTTTAATGTTTATTTTTGAGAGAGAGAGAGAGACAGAGCACGAGCAGGGGAGGGGCAGAGAGAGAGGGGGACACAGAATCGGAAACAGGCTCCCGGCTCTGAGCCGTCAGCACAGAGCCCGACGCGGGGCCGAACTCAGGCGAGATCACGCGAGATCATGACCTGGGCGGAAGTCAGCCGCTTAACCGACTGAGCCCCCCAGGCGCCCCACGATTGCTTTTTAAAAGTAGGCCCCATGTCCAACCCGGGGCTTGAATTCATTACCTGAGATCAAAAGTCACAGGCCCCGCGGAGCCAGCCAGGTGCTCCCCGTGGTGACTGATTTTTTTTTTTTTTAAATGTATTGAATTCAGTTTCCTAGTATTTTGTTGAGAATTTTTGCATCTATGTTCAGCAGGGATACTGGGCTGTAATTCTTTTTAGTGGTGTCTTCACCTGGCTTTGGTATCAGGGTAATGCTGGCCTCACAGAATTAATTTTGAAAAATTTCCTTCCTTTTCCATTTTTTTTTTTTTTTGGAATAGTTTGAAAATAGGTACTAATTCTGCTTGAAATGTTTCGTAGAATTCACCTGTGAAGTCATCTGGTCCTGCACTTTTGTTAGGAGTTTTTTGATTACTGATTCAATTTCTTTGCTGGTTTTCAGTCTGTTCAATTTTTTCTACTTCTTCCTGCTTCACTTGGGGTGGGTTATGCTTCTAGGCATCTAACCATTTCTTGTAGGTTGTCCGATTTGTTGGCGTGTAGGTTTTCACACTGTATTTCTGTGGTGTCATTTCTCTTCTCTCACTTGTAATTTTATTGAGTCCTTTCTTTTTTCTTGGTAAGTTTGTCTAGAGGTTTATCGAAAAAGACCACTTCCTGGTTTCATTGGTCTGTTCTATTGTTGTTTTTGTTAAGTATCTATATAATTTATTGCTACTCTACAGAGATGGGTAACTTTTTAAGAGCTTTTTAAAGCTTCTTTCTTTTGCATAGCTGTAAAACTGTACTTGACTGATCGCAATGAAACAAACCTAAACAACACAGGAAGCAAAGATCTCAAAGTTTAAAAGAGCCCACATGTATTATGCCAATCCTCGTTTCTATGGACTGTAAATGTTACTCTAAATTAATAATGATGATACATTTGAATCTACAAACAGACCTGGCCTGATACGTTTCCAGTATTTTATTGTGAGACATATTTGGTGAAAAGTCATTCTGACCCAAAGTTAGATAGCTAAGTTAGATAGATGTAAGATAGATAGAATATGAAAGAATGCAGTAAACAGACTCTAAATTTGAAACCTCAGGTTCAATCCACATGTTACTTGAAAACCTATTACAGGTTTTGAAAACACAAGAAACAAACATGGCTTATAATTTGGAATTATGTGCTTTTAATTAGTTCTGAGCAGTGCAGTAAAGAAATGATACTGATAATGGTTAGGGAGAAAAGCAGAAAGAAGAAATTTAACCAGGAGCTTACCACCATTCTTTAACAGTTGACATCTAAATGTATTTCTGGGATGAACAAATTTGAATAGTCAATAATAACTTTCCTAAAGCCTCATTAACTGAAACTATACAATTTTGTTTTTCATATATGTGTGTGTGTGTGTGTGTGTGTGTGTGTATGTATATATATATATTTTTTTTTTTAATTTTTTTTTTTTTTTTGTTATTTCTTCAAGTAATCTCTACACCCAATATGGGGCTCGAACTTAAGACCCCAAGATCAAGAGCTGCCTGCTCTATCGACTAAGCCAGCCGGGTGCCCCTGAAATTATAGAACTTAAATACGACTTTTTTCATGTGTTTCTATATTAGCTTTCACTTAGTCACATTAAACCATCCTCTTTCATTCATTTGAACACCTGCCTTTAGATGCCAGGTCCTTGATCTAAGTTTTCAAGCAGAGTTATTATTCAGCTTACGTCACGCCACTGAGTCGTCAATGGTAGTTAAAGCAGTATCTTAAAGCAGAGGTCAAAATTAAATTGTTAGATTAAAAACGATTATAAGACATACCGAAGGTTATGGAACAAAACACATCACTGAGAAGAATTCAGTGTTTAAAATGCCTTTTCTTCCTAAAGATAAGCGATGTCACAGACATGCTGTACAATCTTGTGGATGCTACTCCTGACAAGTCTTTTCTCCTCAGATGCACTTACAAAATTCATGAGAACACCACTGATACAGGACCTTCAAAATTAAAGACCTAGTTAGGAGCTAAATGACTTGTCACACAGTGAGACAGAAAAACAACCGATGCACATTGTTAATTTTTTCAAGTAATGTTATGTACAGTTTTATTGCCAGTATATGCACAACAGTAAGCATAGAACTATAAATACACAATGTAATTAACAGTAGAAAACAAAATTGTTACAGGTAAAGGGGGGGATATAGAGAAACTATTTTCCTGCTGCTAGAACAGAAACAAAGGGAAGAGCCCATGACAAACCATCCATCCAGTACTTTTGTCTTAAACTCTTTACATACATTTCTACATGTTTTTCAGTTAAACAAAGAAAGTACAGATCACTCCGTAACAATAGCAAACTGCTATTTGCCTTTCCAGTCAAATTCACTTCATGTTAGGATTAAAAAAAAAAAAAAGTCAAGATGAGAAATCATTAGTGTCCCGGTTCCAAGTGATCTCATTTGCTTTGCACCAAACTGGTGAGTTTTGCAAGTCGGCTGCACAGGAAAAGAACAGGTGTAGCGAAAGGTGATTAAAACAATGTGTTAAAATGTAACAGAAAATCACCCTTGAAGTAGTTTTCCAAAAGACACTGTAGGCAGCAGCTCAGTTAAAAGGATCAGCCCTGAAGAGGTAGAGAATTTGAGTCCATTACAGAGATAATAGCCTTGTGCCACCTTCTCTCTCGTCAGGATCAACGTTTTCAAGTAAGACAATTTCACGGTCAAAGGAAACCAGGTGCCACCATTTAAAGAAAAGGTGCTGGTTGACTCGCGCGTCTCAGTGATTAATAAGTTTGTTTTTTAATGAGAAACAGAAGACGGTCAAGACGCACATGCACTGGATTTTCTTCTCTCTTTCCATTATCAAGTTTATTCATAAGTGAATTTGATATTAATAAATACGAAAAAAGCATCATTCACAACAACGAAAAACAAACCAGAAACCCTGCAAGAAAACCTTCTATTTTAATAAGCATCTAGAAAACAACAGGCAGATGATCTGGTGCCGCTTTCTTAAGGGGCCGCAGGGGGGACACGGTTTTAGGTGAGGCGGCAAGATCGAGAGCCAACACGCGGAATCGGCGTCACAGAACTGGCTGATTCTGTGGCACTCTCTGAGGACGTCGCTTTACGCTACGGGTCACCCCAAAGAAGTTGCGACTAACGACACGTGTCACCGTCACGTCGACAGAGTCCAGCCGTGGTTCAAATCAGTCCTGCATCGTTTCACATCATTTCAGTATTTCTAGCATAGGACGTGATACAGAACGAAACTCCAAGTAGCAATAAAAATAGTATTCTGCATTTGAATAGAGGCAAAAAAATGTTTTAGACTGTTAAACTTTTAAAGCTTTAAGCATTCCTCTTTCACCAGCATTTAAAAAAATGTATACAATCATAACACTGGCAAAGGTTAATGGGAAGACAAGTACAAACGTGAAATGACGAATTCGATTAAAAATTACTCTGTATCGATCCACTGATGTTAATACTGCTTCTTCTTGAATTTGGAATAACTATCATAAAAGTTACATGCAGACTGAGGAGAGCCCTCTGTTACAGAAAATACAAAACGAAACAAAAAACTAAAGCCGGGAAAAGATGGGAGTTCCGAAAGATGCGTTTGAGTACTTCCTCTCGCTGCTGAGGGGTGGTCTGCCCGTCCCGGGCCGGGGCGGCCTGGCCCGCTTCGGTCCGTATTTCCTTTCACTGATGAGGGTGGTCTGCCCGTCCCGGGTCGGGGCGGCCTGGCCCGCTTCGGTCCGCGTCACTAACTCTGTCCGGAAACATCAGCAGCGGGGTCAGCTCCTCCAGAACCTGTCTGTGCACGTTTGATGTACAGATTCAGGAGCTTCATCTGCGGATTGAAACCAGAGCGAAGGCGTTTAGCAGGCTGCTCTAAATTACAGGAAGATGCTCACGGAAACAGGTTTTGTGCGTATCGTGAGTCTAAGAAGAGAGGCTTTAGGGGCGCCTGCCTGGCTCCGTCAGTGCGGCATGGGGACCCTCGATCTCAGGGTTGGGAGTTCGAGCCCCACGTTGGGTGTAGAGATTGCTTAAAAATAAAAACTTAAAAAAGTAAATAGAGATTTTAGATTACGTTACGCCCAAGTTATTGTTGATAGTTAAGAATTACCAAAAAGCTTTTCAAGTCTCCATCTGTTTATGACTGAGTGCTCTATTTATGCATTTATTTAAGTAACCTCTGCACCCAACGTGGGGCTTGAACTCACGGCCCCGAGATCAAGAGTGACGTGGTCTACCGACTGAGCCAGCCGGGCGCCCCTGGTGACTCTTACAATGTGCCTTTTCTGTAACACTAAACCTGCTGTAGTGTTAGCATGTGAAGCTTAAACGTAGAAAAGAAGTCTCATTAGGACAGTCGGGACAAACATTCGAGCACTATGTGCTATAGAGTAAGCTAACGACCTGAGGAAATCAAGACACGAAACATGCCAGTCGTTGTCTAGAGTCACAGAGGCAGGTAAGAAGTGGCCCAGGACAGAAAACCAGGCCCCTGGGTTCCAGGACCCGAGATCTTCAACGACTGTAACACTGCCCTCCAAGAATGTTCTTGATTTGTGTCATTTTGTGGTCTTTACCAGATGAGACCCTATTTTTATCAACTGTTAATGCATATGCAATTTTGTATTCTACTTTTTTTCGTCTGATGTCATTTCCAAATATTTTTTCGGCCTGGCTATAGTCTTCATATGCAACATTACTGGCTGCCTCATATTCTGACAAAGTGCTTAACTTTAACTCTTCCACAGACATCTTTGGTCATCAGGACACAACCTGAGCTTATCACAAAACCTGAGATCGTTTCTCTTTGAAAAGCACTGTGTTGGGGCGCCTGGGTGGCTCAGTCGGTTGAGCGTCCGACTTCGGCTCGAGTCATGATCTCGCGGCCCGTGAGTTCGAGCCCCGCATCGGGCTCTGGGCTGACAGCTCAGAGCCTGGAGCCTGTTTCAGATTCTGTGTCTCCCTCTCTCTCTGACCCTCCCCCGTTCATGCTCTGTCTCTCTCTGTCTCAAAAATAAATAAAAACATTATAAAAAAAAAAAAAAAAAAGAAAAGCACTGTGTTGGGCACCTGGCTGGCTCAGTTGGCAGAGCACGTAGGGCTCTTAATGTCGGGGTGGTGAATGCAAGTCCCATGCCAGGTGCAGAGTTTACTTGAAAAAAAGAAAGAAGAGAGAAAAAAGAAGACTGTGTTGTTTCAAGTTTGCTTTTGTAACATTAAATCATTGATCCAACGGGTTTTTAGTCTGATGTCCAGGGGCTTCGGGCACTCACTGAATCCCCTGAAACCACGTGTAAAATTTTCTGTATTTATTTACCTTTCTTGGGATGTGGTAGTAATGCCCGAATCTCAAAGCGGGTCTGCGAGTCAGAGAGAGTTAAGAACTACCACCCACAGAGAATGCACGCAGGTATTTACCTGAGCCTTACAGGCATTTTCTCTACTGTTTCGGTATTTTAAAACTAAATCTGACGATAGTAATGACGATCGCTAGGGTCCTGGGAAACTCTTAAAATGAGGGTGTCTCCTGCAAACAGCTCATAAGCAACAATCCAACAATCATCACCTCGTACAATAAATTTCAATGTTTGACAGTATCAAAAAAATGAGGGAAACAAGACTTAAAAATTTTTTTTAATGTTTTATTTATTTTTGAGAGAGACAGAGACAGAGTGTGAACAGGGAGGGGCAGGGAGAGGGAGACACAGAATCCGGAAAGGGCTCCAGGCTCTGAGCTGTCAACCCGGACGGAGCCCGACGCGGGGCTCGAACTCACAAGCCACGAGATCGTGACCTGAGCCGAAGTCGGATGCTCAACCGACGGAGCCGCCCGGGCGCCCCAAGACTTACATTTTTTAAAAGTTTATTTATTTAAGTAATCTCTACACCCGACGTGGAGCTTCAACACACAACCTTGAGATCAAGGTCATGTGCTCTACTGATTCAGCCAGCCAGGTGCCCCTGGTTTTTCTTTTAAGTCTTAAGGACAGTAAATACTTGATTATCGGAGTTCATAGGGGAAAATCTAAGAAATATTCCCGGATTCCCCGTTTTGGGAGACAGGAAGTGATCCACGAATACACAACCACTATTTATTCTTAAACTGTCCTTGGGGGCTAGGATCGGGTGTGGGAGCTGGAAAGGAGTCAGCTGACTGGAGGCGTTTCTCTCACGGCCACACACCCTCCACCGAACCGGCGGCGGCTTCCCCCAGCGACCGATGCGAAAGTAGAAACAGTTAACACTCAAACGGTAGGAGGAGTGAGTCAGATACTCAGGGCCTGACTTATCCGAAGCCAAATACGAATTTACCCTTAACCCGACAGAGACCTAAATTTTGAAACAGGCACCACTGCCACCACCCGTGGACCAAAGGTCGCCACTTACCTTGCTGCCCGTGAGCTGACTGAGATGTGGTTTTAGTTCATCACCAATTACCGCGTGAACGGCCACCAGGCAGAAGACACAAGCTTTCCGAACACTGCTCTCCGAGTTATCGTAACCCTAGGGAGGAGAGTCCTCGTTAGCACTCCTGGGGGGCCGGAGAAAGAACCATTCCAGCATGGACAGGCGGGGTGGCTCCAGCACGAGATCGCGGGCGCACCAAGGACAAGAAGCTTTAAGGACGGAAGCGACTCCTCCAGCTCTCCCGGCGGAAACGCGCCCTCCTCTCGGTCCGCCTCCCCTCCACCGTCCGCTTTCCCTATCGGCTCCTACCTTATTTGGCCTGGAAGGCGGTCCCTTTGCCAACCGGCCCTGTGACGTCTCCGGATGGACCTTGCTAAAGCACTCAGCCGTAGGGAGCCCAAGAGCGCCTCCCTTCCGAAAAAAACCTGAACTGAAGTAACACTGGGCCTGGCGGTCAGGGCCCGCCTATGATCCAGGCTGAGTTCTAAGCTCAACATCTGTCCCACCCCTACCGTTACCCTAAGTCATTCACCCAACAGAACATGTAGTCGGTAGCCACCGTGTGTATGATACCCACACACCATGTACATTCTGTGCAAAGAAAGGGATTTGGATCCCATCTTCAAGGACCACACAATTCGGTGAGCGATATTAGACTCAGAACAGAGTCAAAGAGAACATTATAGATGCACAAAGAAATGAATAATTCTCTTCGGGAGGGGTATACGCTCTGTAATTCTGGTCATTAAAATTACATTACAGAATAATAATTTACTGGATGGGAGAGTTAACAATTCATGATTAAGCAAAAAAGCACGCTATAAAATATGATCCCGTTATGAAAATGTTTCTGTGGATGGGCTTGTGTGCATAGAAAAAAACCACATTACATCTATGGCTGTAAATCAGTGTAACCATTTTGGAGAGAAATTTGGCAACACCTAGGAATTCTACTTCTAGATATATACACAGAAGTATAAGAAGATATTATAAAGAAGTTCACTGCAATATTTATATCATTAAAAAAGGAAACAATCCATATATTCATGAAAAGACGAGTGGATCAACCAATTGTGGGATTCACATACGTGGAAATTACTCAGCCATAAGACAGGAATGAAATTCTAACACATGCTGTAACACAAGCCCCGAAAACATTACGCTAAATGAAACAAGCCGGCCACAATAGGACAGATACTGCGGGATTCCATTTACGTCAAGAACCTAGCAAGCAGAAGAGCCAGAGCAGAAGAGGAGTTACCGGGGGCTAAAGGGCACGGGAACAAGGAATTATTAATTAATGGGCACAGTTTCCATTGGGGACGAGGAAGTCTGTCCTGGACATGGGCAGTCGTGAGGGCTGCACAACAGCATGCACGTATTTAATGCCGACGAATCTCACGCTTAAAAGCGGCTCAATGGTAAGTGTTAGGTTACGTATGTACTTAACACACACACACGCAAAGCTGGCCATGGAAAGTCTCTGCTCTGAACGTCCGGGACGGCAGGAAGGCTTGGTTATGCCGCTCGTGCTGCCTAGAGCGTGCCTAAAATAACCGAATCCCCGATGTAGTACAGCTTATGCCTCCAAGTTTGGATTCTTACCTGTATCAAGCCTGGCATAATCTCTGGCAAAAGCAGGTTAAGGGTGTCCTTGGACACCCGCTCTATCACTTTCGTTTGCATCTTGATTGCAGCCAGGTTGATTGGGTAATCTGCGGTTTGGATGATGGGGCAAAGCACTTTGATGCACTGCTCGGGGCTGATAGAAGTGGCCAGCACCGATGCGGCTTCCTCAGCAGATCTCACCACCTGAGACAAAGGGGAAATTGGGCCGGGAATAAATTTAAGAACGTTATGCTGCGTCCTGGAAGTACAAAGTCATGAAATACGCAACAGGACAGGATATCTACAATTAAAAGCAACTTTTTAAAATGCTTGTTTATTTTTGGGGAGAAAGGGAAGGAGTGGGGAGGGGCAGAGAGAGAGGGAGACAGAGAACCCGAAGCGGGCTGCGGGCTCCGAGCTGCCCAGAACCCAACACCGGGCTCGAACTCACGAACCGTGAGATCATGACCTGCGCTGAAGTCGGGATGCTTAACCGACTGAGCCACCCAGGAGCCCCAGCACATCTACAATTTGCTTTGAAAATACTACAAGAAACACGACAAAGTGAGGGTACAGGTAAAACAGGAGCGGCAAACTACAACCTGTTGAAGCCAGAATGGACACGGGGAGAATATTTCTTCCAGAATTCTTCCTTCTTTTGTGTTCTTAATGTTGGCTAATGGCGATTTTTACTTTTATTCTTTTTGAGAGACAGAGCAAGTGTGTGTGTGTGCGCACAAACGTGGGAGGAAGGGGAGGAGGAGGAGGAGAGGGATGAAGAGAGGGAGGGAGAGACAGAGGAAGAGACAGAGGGAGAGAGAGAGAGACAGACAGACAGACAGAGAGAATCTCAAGCAGGATCTGTGCTCTCAGGATGGAGCCCAACACAGGGCTCGAACCCATGAACTGTGAGATCACGACCAGAGCTCAAGTCGAGAGTCGGATGCTCAACCGAACAAGCCACCCAGGCACCCTGGCTAATGCAATTTTTAAGTGCTACTGTAGTCTTGCTGTGCTGGGCAGTGAAGGCTCTATTTACCAAGACTATAATGCGAATGGACCCTCTACAGCAGCCGTGCTGAGACGCTGCTCGTTATCCTATACCCTCAACTCCAGGAGTGTCTGTGTTCTTCTTTTCATCACATTAGTACAAAATAAAATAAAACCTCATTAGTAAGTTATCAAGTTAACATGCTATTCTGTTCACAGTGATTTTCTTTCCTTCCGTACTGGGCCTAGGAGAACAGACACTGACTTTGCAATGAAGAAAAGAAACGGTTGTCCATCTTCATAGAATCTGTAATCTCTAAGATGGTCTTGAGACCACGCAAACATTACTGCTTTGGACTCTACTCGTTTCTCACTTAGGGTCTCAAGCTGTGAGCGGCACTAAGGAAAGGTACAGCGGCAAATCCAATGGCAGACCCGGGGCTAATTTTAGCTGTATTACCTTAAGAATGTTGATTTTACCTTTTGTAAACATAGGGATTCCGGGTCTTATTTGGGTCAGAGGGTGGATAACTGAACCACAAATAGTCGTTTTTTAAACCTTCAGCAAGATACTATGGATGTTCCACTACTGCTGAACAATAGCTCAATAAAAAATAATCCGAATAAAAATCCATACAGATTTAAAAGTTATGACTGACTCTCCTACAAGACTCACAGTCATATCATTTGAAACCCAGAGGGTTTCGAGTTCTTCAAATATGTACCAACACTTCTTTTTTTAAGCTATCTCTACACCCAAGGTGGGGCTCGAACCCATGGTCCTATCAAGAGCTGCTTACTCTACTCACTGAACCAGCCAGGTGCCCCAAAGTCCTCACCAACACTTTTGTTTTATTTATTCATTTTGAGAGAGAGAGAGAGGGAGGGAGGGAGGGAGGGAGGGAGAGAGGGAGGGAGGGAGGGAGGGAGGGAGGGAGCCTGTGTGCCTGAGTAGGGGAGGGGCAGAGAGAGAGGGGGAGACAGAAGATCCCAAGCAGGCTCTGCACTGTTGGTGTGGAGCCCAACTCAGGCCAAACCCGGGAACCCTGAGATCACAACCTGAGCCGAAAGCAAGAGTTGGATGCTTAACTAACTGAGCCACCCGGGGGCCTCATCTCACCAACACTTCCGATTGTCGTTCTTCCTAGTGTATATATAAAGTGGTATCTCATTGTGGGTTTAGCTGTATTTTCCTAATGAGTACCGATATTGAGCATCTTTTCATGTGCTTATTGGCCATTTGTATATCTTCTTGGGTGAACCGTCTATTCAGGTCCTTCGCCCATTTTTAAATTCAGTTATTTCTTTTCGTTGTTGAGTTGTCAGAGTTCTTTATATATTACCTCATCAGACATAGGATTTGCAAAGATTTTCTATTCTGTGGGCTAAATTTTCCACTTTTTTTATGGTGTCCTTTGAAGCACTAAAGGTTTTTTTTTTTTTTAAACATTATTCTTTGTGACACTGCTTTATTTATTTTTTGAGTAAACTCTATGCCCGATGTGGGGCTTGAACTCATGACCCTAAAAGAGTCTCACTGACTGTCGCAGCCAGGTGCATCTGAAGCACAAAAGTATTTATTTTATTCATTTTTAAATGTTTACTTATTTTTGAGAGAGAGAAGAGAGGGAGGGAGACACAGGTTCCGAAGCAGGCTCCAGCTCTGAACTGTCGGCACAGAACCCAACGTGGGACTCCCAACTCACATGCTGTGAGATCGTGACCTGAGCTCAAGTTGGACACTTAACCGACTGACCCACCCAGGCGCCCCGTTATTTTATTTTTAAAACAATATTTTACTTTTAAGTAATCTCACCACCCAACGTGGGGCTTGAATTTACAAGCCCGAGATCGAAAATTGCGTGTTCTGCCCACTGAGCCAGCCAGGCGCCCCGAAGCACAAAAGTTTTCAATTTTGATAAAGTCCAATTTATGTTCCTGTTGCTGTTGGTTACTTGTGCTCTTGGTGTTACATCTAAGAAACCATTGCTCAATCCAAGGTAACAAAGGTTACAATCATGTTTTTTTCCTGAAAGTTTAGTTTCAGCTCTTTCATTTAGCTTTGATCTACTTTGTCTCACTGCTGTTTTCTAACTTTTCTTTTTTGATTTCTTTTGCTTATGTCTTGGTTCTACAGAGATATCTAATGCTACTGCTCTGGTGCCTTCTCTTAGAATTGCAGTCTGTACCTGACATTTCCTTTTTTTGTTATGTCTGAGACATAATAAAAATCCTCATGGTTATCTCATCGATGCCACTGTAGCTGGTAGAAATATTGTGACTAAAAAGAGAGGAGACAGGAGAGAGAGACAAACCAAGAAACAGACTCTTAACTCTAGGGAACAAACTGATGGTCCGCAGAGGGCAGGTGGGTGGGGGACGGGGGAAACAGGTGATGGGGACTGAGGAGGGCACTTGTGACGGACCTGGGGAGTTGTATGGAAGTGACCAATCACTGTATTGTACCCCTGAAACGAATCCAACTCTGTGTTAACGAACTAGAACTTAAATACGAACTTAAAAAGCACCCCCACCAAATGTTTTTTTATACAACTGTAAATGCATACACAGAGGAGACAGATTTACAGGACTTCCAGGAAAGCTATCCTCATTATTTTACTGAATAAACTTTTAACAGAGGCGATTCCCAGAGGCGATTTACTACCACTTTAAAATAATGATTCTTGTCTTCATTAGTTATCTCAAAAAACCAAATTCTTATCGGTAAGTGGAAAGAGAAGGCTGGCGATTCTAAGTAGAAAACTACAAGACAAATTACAGAGGAAATGAAATCAGGATTATTTCCCAGAGCTGGTTGTATTAGGGGAAAGTCCATGATATCACCAGAATTCACTTAGTAGAAAAAATATGACTGCAACTCCATCAGATGTTACCCGGAACATCGAAGTTAAGTGTTCGTTTGATTGAAATGATTGATACTCTCCAAGGGTACTCTTCAAGCGATGTTTGTATGTTTCATGCAATCACATCAGAGGTGCTGAGAATAAAATAGTAACTTAATCATCAGGTAACTTACCTCCTTATGAGGGTCTTTATGTGCTTCCAGCGTTTTCATGACCGTCAGTTCTGCATAGTTTTTAAATCTGGCTGGTTGATGCCTTAGGATTTCTCTTAAAACCTTTAACGCCAAAGCCCTGATTGTAGGCTAAGAAGAAATATTTTAATGTTTTTAATATTTTGGGTTGTAGACAATCTACTACATTTTCTGTCTGTATTAAGGATCTTAACGTTGGGGCGGGGATAAGTTGCAGACAACTGTATAAAGCATACGGTATATGGCATAATTAAGTTTTCACATCTCTAGTTGAAAACTCATGTCATACTTCATATATTTGTAGGAGATCCAGAACCAACAACATTCCACGAAAAAGGAAATTTTACTTCTGAACTGGTTTAAATACGCAAAACAAGTACTCTTCTATAAAAACACTTTCAGCTACCTTTCATTTCTCCCATTGTCAATTGTTCCAAATCCACTGAGTTGCTGGTTTAGAAGACAAAATACTCGTAATGAAAATTTCACACGGGAAGAAACAGTAAAAGAGACCGATCTTCTCAATTTCCAAATTTGTGAAGCACTTGATTAGCAGGCAAGGACGGGCAATCCAAGACAGGAAAAACAGGCTATTATTTACATATTCTGCCATTTACCTCTTTATCCCCAAGGGTTTCAAGCAACAGAAGTAATATTGTTTTGAAGTGTTCATCCCAAACGCTGAAAGATTCCTCCTGTGTCAGTTTCATGAGTTCATAGAGGGCAATTTTTCTTTCCTCTACACGTTCATTATGGTTAGACAACTCCTTCAACAACTCTGCAACCAGGTCAGAATGGTCTAGGGAAAGATCTGGCAGGAGGACACAAGATTAATTCTGTAACTCTTGTTAAGTATGGGGATGACAACTTTAGTTTTAAGGGAAAAAAAAGGACTAATTTTCTTTTCCATTTAGTCATCTTGAACCCATCAGTTTTAGTTGAAAACTTTTTATAATAAAAATTTACATGGAGAAAATATATAATGAACCCCATATACCCATCGCCTAGATTTAATAATTAGCCAGATTTTACCATTCTTACTTCATCTTCCTCCCTCCCCACATTCTTCCTGAAATATCTCTAGTAAATGGCAAATACATCACTTTATCTTTTATCTTTAAGTACATCAGCATGCACGTCTATGGTGTCACGCCAGGAGGCTCACAATGTTTGATGCCTCCATTTTCAGAGGTACCAATAATGGCCAACAGATTGAAGTGGTGACAACGTGACCCTACCGTTGTAAAGTTCCCCATCAATCTTTTTTTTGAGGGAGCTGGGGTATGGAGAGAGAGACAGACACAGAGAGAGAATAAGTGAGAATAAGTGGGGGAGGGGCAGAGAGAATTTTAAGCAGGCTCCACACCCAGCACGGGACCCGAAGCAAGGCTTGATCTCAGGGCTGTGAGACATCATGACCTGAGCTGAAATCAAGAGCTGGATGCTCAACCGACTAAGCCACCCAGGCACCCTAAGAAAGACTGTATTTTACTTAAGGGGATTCAGAAACCTGAGGAAAGGAAATAGAGCTGAACCATTAGAACAGATGAGTTCAATGAGAGTAAAACTAACAGATGATAGGGAAGGAAAACGGAGCCAAAATGATGACAACATTCGCTATTAAAAAAAAAAGTTTGCTCTGACAACTTTCATGGAATTACAATTAGAACACTAACGTCATCATACACAGCACACAAGATATGATTACTGAACTTAAAAATTTGAGATATGTGAGAAGACCACTCACATATATGAAGATCTATGACCACTAAGGTGAACCAAGTTGGGGTTTTGGAAGATCAAGCGGAAGAACCTCTATAAAGAGCAGAGCAAACCATGAAGAAGAAATCTGAGTTTAAGGATAACATCAACATCTTAACCTGTAGGATGAAAACTGTCCACAGTAACTTCATTTATACAGACCAGCACTGGAACAGCATTGCCAGTTTAACAGGAAATACCAAAGCAGGATAAATGTGTCTCTATAAACCTCATAAAAGACATTCCTGCAAAGTTGTGTTATCAGACTTGCACAGAGGATTGTTCCAGTAAGAGTGAATTTTATTTCGGCCCAATAAAGGGAAGTCACCAAAAAATGCTTTCCAGGGAATGCAGCTCTTTTCTCTACGAATATAAGCTTTGTAGTTACACTAGGAGATAATCAGAAATGACTAAAATGGTCTGGACAGGTGACTAACAGGAAAATCATTTCTGCCAAAGAAAACACATTTGTTACAAAACCGAACTATTTATATCATACAAATGAGATAAGCCTAAAGTCATTAATTCAGATAAAGTGTAACCGACTGTATTTCCTCTTCTGATAGACAGGCATCAAGGTCATGTGAAAAGATAAGGCTCTGGACCCACCAAACCTGTGCCTCTGATCCTGAGTGCGACAGAGGTACATTCTTAATTACTGTGGAGGCTCAGATTTCTCACGAGTAAAATGGGAAAAGAGCACCGACTTCCTACTGTCACGGGGACCTGGGCTGAACTAATAGTTTTTCTTGTGTCTTTATGATTAATATTGGCCCAATTACAACTCTGATAATACTTCTGTTGCAGTGCTGAAAATATACGGGATATTCTTTTCACTGGCAAACTTTGATAAGAGGATTCCTTGAATAACAGTGTCATCCTCACCAGCAGTAATATTCTGATATTTTATGGTCTCTGGTAAACTTTACAAAGGTCATGTGGACATTAGTGGGGTGTTAGTTTTTTGTGACACGTTAATCTTGATAAATTTATCACTCATGTGTCTGTAATGTGTAGAGAATCATCTGAATAATAGACATACTAATTAAGTCTCAGAATTTCAAAACAATTTCTTTCTACAGAAATTCTGACTTAAAAAAATAACTACATCCTGCCCAAAGTTATGGATTTTAAAAACCAAAAAAAAAAGAGGAGGAATTTTGCAACCAGGCAGACATGAAAGGACAATCCAAAAACCAATGGAGGTCAATACGTTAAAAAGAATGGGTAATGCTAGCAGTGTTCACAAAATAGGCCTTTCTAACAAGGCCTTCCCTACCTCAAGTTTAAAAATGAACACAGACAATAAATGAAAATAACTGCAATATGAAGCTTAGAGCAACTACTATTTTGTTTGATGGCTTATCCATTTTCAGAGAGCGTTTACTCAACGTAAAATGGCTGTCTTAGGTTTCAGAAGTCAATCAAGTGTTATGCTGCGAAGAAATTAATTTTCTCAAATTCAAAAATATTCCACCCAGTTTAGATTTTGGTTATGTAATTTCCAAACATGTCTTCCTTTAACAAATGGAAAATATATGATCTTTAGTAAAGGAGAAGAGAATTAGACAATGAGTGGAGAACCTTGCCAAACTGTTATAATTTTGGCTTTGTGATAATATTAACTCTCTTAACTTGAGCAGTTGGTAAAAACGTAATTCTTCAGCCTCACAAATGAAGAGATTTTTCACCAAACTACAGATGACCAGGCCTGGGAACACAGATTTCTGAGCAGCGTAGGCAGGGTCTCCACACCTGACAGTGGTGAACTACGGAATTTCAGGGCTCAGCCAGGGCAAGAAGGGTGTCCACATGGAGTGGTGACCAGGTGTGACCTGTGAGAGCCCAGGGAGAAGGAGAAGGGCACCCATGGCCCCGGGAGTCAGAGCCCAAGGAGGCTGAGCGCACCCAGGTGGAGTGGCAGAGGTCAGGAGTGCAGGAGAAGGAGGAGGGGCAGAGATGGAAAGCTGGCTGCAGACAGGAGGACTGATCCAATAGGTAAATATATTAAAGGTAATGAAAGGCAGGTTGCTCAGTGTCACAAAGGGGGGGCTTGTCCATATAGAACAGGAGGATACTAGAAATAATCTTATGGCGCTAAATTGAATTGGGAGTTTATGTAAACTCATAGCTCTTGATATAGAAATAAATAGGTATACATCAGTGTGTGTATGTGTGCACGTGGATAGACATACGTATACATATATTCCCTTAGCTTTGGCCGCTGAGAGGTCTTAGGGGGAGTGATATCCCACTAGCAGTGGCTATACCTAGTGCTCAGACTTTAGCCTTTAAAGACCATTTTCTATTAAATGAAACCGAAGATCGACCCCTGGGGAAATGATTGATTCGAAGACTCAAGCAGGGACAGCACAACATTTTGTCATGCCAGATGCAAGGATGGGGACACTGGCAAGAGAACAGGTCAAATCAAAGGCAATCTGAGCATCAACATAAATAATGATATTACAAATTATAAACGGTTGAGTACAATGCAAACCATGAGTTCATGTAATTATAAATACATAAATGAAACTTTTTAAATGAATACATTTTAACACAGTTTTAAAGTACCACCTTACAAGGCACTTACTAATTATACTTTTTTTTTTTTTTTTTTAAACGTTGACTCCTTTTTGAGAGATAGAGAGACAGGGCATGAGCAGGGGAGGGGCAGAGAGGGGGGAGACACAGAATCTGAAGCGGGATTCAGACTCTGAGCTGTCAGCACAGAGCCCGATGCAGGGCTCGAGCCCACGAACTGTGAGATCATGACCTGAGCCGAAGTCAGACGCTTAACCGACTGAGCCACCCAGGCGCCCCAAGCACTTATGAATTATAAAAAGAGTAACTTCACAGTGGAGAGCCGTGGTAAGCACCAACATAATCAGGTGATAAAAGTTTCTATCACCAGGCACTGGGCAAAGTGAAACCATTTATTACCTGAAGAATGGACTTTCACTTCTGGGACACTGATGCCAAGAGCACATGACCTGAATCCAACCACAAGAGAACGTCAGACAAACCCAAAGTGAGGGAAGTGCTAAAATATAAGTGGACGTCACAAGTGCCACGGCCACCGAAGGAGACTACAGAGACATGATGAGATTCTGAAGTGGGTCCTCTGGCTACAAGGTGTTATCACTGGACAGGTGACAAAACTCAAATGGGGTTTCAGGACGGGCGATTATTAATGCACGAATGATAATCGCCTGATTCTGAGGCGTACCTTGGGGTTATGTGGGAGAGGGTCTGTGTTAAGGGGAGCACATCCTCAAGTACTTGAGGTGATGGATCATCGGTCTGAAGCTTACTCTCGAGAGGTCAAGAGAAGGTTCGTTGTGCTGTACCTTCATTTTTTAAACTTTCGATTGCTTTAAAATTAAAAAAAAAATACATAAATTGCAGCTGAGGTAAGAAATGTCAGCGGACCCAGTCTGGTCTGCCAGCTTGTGACGGCTATACCTAAGTAATTTAAGAACAAAGCTGCTAAGCTACAGGTCTCAGTTTACTGGGCTGCTGGAACCACAAAGGGATTAAGGGACAGGCACACGCTACGTCCAATGCATTCCCTCTGGTTCTGTTGCTGCCACAACTAAACCTCAGCAACAGAGCCAGCTAATTGTGACAGATCAAAACACACCAAAATCAATCATTTCGGCAGTTTATAGATTCTTCTGTAATTCAGAGTTAGTTTGGCAAGTTGCCATAATTCTGTCTTTGTGATAACTGAGATATATTAATACTTAAAAAATTTTTTTTAAATGTTTATTTATTTTTGAGAGAGAGACAGAGAGAGAGAGAGGGAGAGAAAGTGCAAGCAGGGAAGGGGCTGAGAGGGAGACACAGAATCCGAAGCAGGAGCCAGGCTCTGAGCTGTCAGCACAGAGCCCGACGCAGGGCCTGAACTCATGAACTGTGAGATCATGACCTGAGCCAAAGTCTGACGCTTAACAGACTGAGCCACTCAGGTGCCCCAAATTTTTTATATTATTAAAAAAATTTTTTGTTTTAATGTTTGTTTCTTTTTAACACAGAGAGAGACAGAGTACAAGCAGGGGAGGGGCAGCGAGAGAGAGGGGGAGACACAGAATCTGAAGCAGGCTCCAGGACTTGAGCTGTCAGTACAGAGCCTCATGTGGGGTTCAAACCTATGAACCACAAGATCATGATGTGAGCCAAAGAAGGACGCTTAACCGACTGAGCCACCCAAGGTGCCCCTAAAAATTTTTTTAAAGTGTTTCTTTTTGAGACAGAGAGAGACAGAGCGTGAGCAGGGGAGGGGCAGAGAGAGAGAGGGAGACAGAATCTGGAGCAGGCTCCGGGCTCTGAGCTGTCAGCTCAGAGCCCGATGTGGGGCTCAAACCCATGAACCGCAAGATCATGACTGGAGCCAAAGTCGGGTGCTTAACCAACTGAGCTGCCCAGGCACCCCGATACATTAAGGCTTAACGTGACATATTGGTAAAAACATGATTCGTCAACCTGGTTGGTAATCAAAGAAATAAAAATGAAGATATTTTTCCACTTACCAAATTATAAAAATTAAAAAAAGATTGCTGATCTCTAACTTCTCAATCTTTCTAGTGATTAAGGAAATGCTATCATTGGGATGACCTATTTTATATCCGTCATGGTGACAAAATTTTAAAAGGTTTGAATATTCTGTGCTGGTGAAGCAATCAGCACTACACCTCAACTGGCCAAGTATTCTGAGTCAGTAATTGGGTAGTAACTCTCAAAACTTCAACTTAGATATCCCTTTATCAAGCAATTCTATCTCTAGAAACCTCTCAGAGTAAGTTACTGACATAGGTGCATAAAAGCTTATGCAGAAACATGTTCACTGACAGCAACACTGGGGGAACAAAGGAGAACCAGAAACTACCCGAGCGTAGTATCATACGAATGTTAAGGGGTGGATTTTCAAATTCACCCACATACAGTTATCTATTATTTTACATTACTTGAATCTTCAGTAAAAAATTAAAGACTTATATAAATTTGCAGAGAAAAATGTAGTTCCTTGTTACTAAAAATACCTAAGCCATATGCAGTGTTTTGCACTTTGTGTCTGTACGTCTTACTCAAACCTAACTGCAAAGTGTGGCTGGAAGGGCAGATGGGTAGTACATAGCCATCCTCCTTCCGAAGGGACGCTGAGGAACAGTCAACCAAGCACCAGGCCGGGCAGCAGCGTCAATGTTGGAACTCAGTCCTGTGCCCTCGGTCCAAGCCGCTCAAAGTGCTGGAGTTGGTCCTAAGCTGACTTCAGATTCTCATGGTGACTTTGTCCACACTTGGTCGTGAACGCATCTTAAGACAGTTTATGATTTCACACTTCATTAAAGGGCCCTTACAAAGAATGAGTAGTTCTTCAAAGGTTTTGTCACGCTGGTCTAAAAATTAACGGCTGAACGGCGTCTGGAGATAAACTAAATTTAAGCCGCAGCGGACTTCACTTGTTTCTGGGCAGTCAGTATGGTTTTCCTGGTTTTTGAGGATGATGTCAGGGTTACCCTGTTTCTCACTCTGGGGCAGAAAACTACCAAACCACCGGAAAGGAGCTCCTGGAAGATGGGGGAACACCTCTCCCTTCCGAAGCTCCTTACTTCTTAGGGAGTTACCGTATTTCTCCTGCTCCACTGATTACCAGCCCCCGAAAGCACAGGTGACCAAACATGACCCACGACCTACCGTCAGGAAACTGGTCGGCGTCGTCGTCAAACATGGCTTCCTTGAGGGCAGACTTATTGAAGGGACTGATGCTATCTGAATAGTTATATGGATTATAGTCTCGCGAGCGTGGGGAGGAATGAGCAGGCATCGACTGGAGCAACGAAGCTTTATTATCAAGGGAGGTTTGGCTTGAGTCGGTAGCATCGCCTCCTGCCCTTGGGTCAGGCATCCCGGGACCGCCACACATCTATTAATGGGAAGGGGAAGGCGCAGAAAATTAACTCACTTTCAAATATCTCTTTGAAATTCTAAAAATGATGTTTCTCTGTTGCTTCAAAGGAACCAACGTGAGAAGTTAAAACTTACATTCAAAATGTCAAAGCTTATCGTAAAGATGTAAAACAGAAACAAAAAAACCTAAACCCGCAGCTGTGAGAGCAAATAAGAACCATAAAAGAATGTCGTTTCCAATGACTCCTGCAGTTCCCTTGCTAAGGGCTTGACCAAACAACACGCAGGCAATTACAGCTCTCTATGCCAGTTAAAGACATAAAAGGACTTTCACTACCAACACGGAACTAAAAGCTGCCAGATTCCATTGTTAAGGTAGTAAATCACACAAGGACAGGATGTCAACAAAGTATAAAAGAATCAAATTTTGGGGTTGCCGGGGTGGCTCAGTTCGTTAAGTGACCGACTCTTCATTTCGGCTCAGGTCACGATCTCACAGCTCCTGAGACTCAGCCCTCCGTCAGGCTCCATGCTGGGCATGCAGTCTGCTTAGGATTCTCTCTCTCCCTCCCCCTTCCCTGCTCTCTCCCTCTCGCACGTGCACCCTCTCCCTGTGTCTCTCTCTCAAAAAAGAAAAAAAAGGGAGGGGGTTGTCTGGGTGGCTCAGTCAGTTAAGTGTCCCACTTCTGCTCAGGTCATGATCTCACGGTTCATGGCTTCGAGCCCCGTGTCGGGCTCTGTGCTGACCGCTCGGAGCCTGGAGCCTGCTTCGGATTCTGTGTCTCCCTCTCTCTCTCTGCCCCTCCCCTGCTTGTTCTGTCTCTCAAAAATGAATAGTAAAACATTAAAAAATGATAAAACACTTTTACCAAAGGCCTCAAGGCTTGTAACTTTTGAAAGGATGGCTGATGGAGTTGGAGCGCATTAACATACTTTTATCATAAAACATCAATACTAACGCTGATTCTAATGCTAGCATGAAACTCATTACTACCACCAGATCACCATCACCACCGTCTACTCAGCAACTATGTGCTAAGCCATTACTCAGGTGCTTTACTAATATTCTTCAAACATGCGCCGTGCACCTACTGTGTGCCAGGCTTCATTCTTGGCAGTGGGGGTATATTAACGAACAAAAGAGCATGCTGGCCACCTTCACGCAGTCTACATTCTAGTTGGGGGACAGACAGTACAAAACGCAGTGAATGAGTAGACAGAATGCTGGAAGATGATTCGCGTGCGGGAGGCGGTGCCGTGTTAAAGGGACCGCGAGTGCTGCGGCGGGAGGGAGGCAAGTGCAGGCCAGCTAGGGTGGTCGGAGTAAGCCGTGCGAACCGGGACTTGGAGGAAATCAGCCAGGAAGCAGGTTTAAGACAGCGGGAACGGCCCAGACAAAGGCCCCGAGGCAAGAGCGCGCCCGGGAAGTTCAAGGAACAGCAAGGAAGCCAGTGTGGCTGGAGCAGAGGAAAGCGGTAGGAGACGAGGCCAGAGAAGTGACAGGGAAAAAAAGCCTGTTGTGTAGACGTTGGCTTTTATTCCGGGACGTCCCACAGGGTTACAAGCGGAGGTGTGCCAAGACACGACAGGGGGTCACCGGCAAAATCAAGGAGGCCGGTGAGGTGCCGATTTTCACAGCCCAGGGGAGAGAGGACTGGTGGTAAGGCCGGCTGGAGCCGGAAGGGCAGTGACGGAAGTGGACGGAGTTTGGATCTATTTTGAAAACGGGACGACAGAGCGAGCGTGGAGGATGAGAGAAAGAGGGCTGTGAGGACAACTCTCCGGTCCCAGGCTTTTGGCTAAGTGACTACTGCTACCAACCGCGACACAGAGGAGCAGCCTCGTGGCGAGACTGCCGGTGCGGCAGGAAGCGGGCCGGAGGCATGTGAGCTCCAGAGGGAAGCTGGGCTGCACAGACTCGTATCACTTCTGACACGGACCACACCTTTCAGAGTACCATGTCGTCGCCTCATCTTCCTAACGGAAACACTGAGCTTTAGACGTGATAACGTCATCTGACTACTGGGTATCTGCCAGGAAGCGGGATTTGAAGTTACTTCGGCCAGAATCCTGTTTGAGCTCCCCACCCCGCAGCCTGCGATCTCTGAGGAAAAAAAGTGTCAGCAGTGATTCTTACCAAACCGTTACTGCTTTTGGGGTGGGGAACCTCAAATATGAGTGGTGAGCCGGCTCTGGCCCGATAGGCACGGGGAGAAAAACAACAGCGGGAAGGCAGAGGAGGGAGCCCTTTCGAGATGTGCTGACGAACTGCCACGCTCCCCAATTCTGCCAACGCTGAGAAACCACAGATTCCATAGGAAATGACGGGATGGCTTGTTCTGAGAAAAGTCTAAGCAGCAGCAGCAGCAGGGTAAAAGACAACTACTCTTTTTTTTTCCTTCCCTCGCCCCAAACAACTACTCTTTGTATGAACAAACTGAGCAGTATTCACCAATGTCAGAAAAATGGGTCCTAACATCCTTCACTGGAGCCACACAAACCGGTGACACAAGTCTCCACCACTGCACTAAGGGGGAAAGAAAAATCGAAACACATTAGGTCTTACGAGACCCATGTGATCTGGCCCACGTTCCACCCCCAACCCTCTCTCAACGATCCAACAACACTGCCTCTCATCCTGGTTCCCGACTAGGCACAACTTGCTCTCATCTAAATGTCTTTAGACTTGCCACTTCTTCTATGGGATTCTCCTCTCCCAGACCTTGTACGGCTCCATTTAGGTCTCGGTGGAAAAATCACCTAGTGAGAGAGGCCTTCCCTGACTGATTAATCTCAAATAGATTCACTTTGGGGAGCCTGGGTGGCTCAGCTGGTTAAGCGTCCAAGTCCCGATTTCGGCTCAGACCGGGATCTCATGACTGGTGAGATCTGTCCACACGAGGGGCTCTGCATGGACAGTGCGGAGCCTGCTGGGGATTCTCTTTCTCTCTCTGCTAGTCTGCTTGTGTGTGTTCATGTTCTCTCTCTCTCAAAATAAACGAACGTTAAAAGAACCAGATTCATTTATGTTCTAACCTAAAACTCAATAGTACTCGTCTCTATCAGAAAATTCATAAGGAACTTGAGGGCGGCGATTTTGCCTTGTAAAATCTAAGACCCAGCACGGTGCCCGACGTGTGGCAGATACTCATTGAACGCTTACAGAGCAAGCCCTAAAAACTGACATCTGAAGACGACAGAAAGTTAAAAAAACAAAACAAAACCCAGCAAAAGTCTTAATGAACAAATCTGCACCGTAAGAATGTTCAAATACTCACAGAATCACCATCATCTTTTTTAGAATCTCTTTTCAACGGCTCATTCATATCTTCTTGACTACGGAAGCTGAAATTCTGAATTGCTTCAGTGACACCTCTAAGAGAGCTATAAATATCTTCAGAGTTCATATTTTCTGTGTCATAATCAAATGCACTATGAAAAAGATGACTAGTTGTTATTTGGGGGTCGTTTTAAAACACATAACACATTTGAGATTAGGTAGGGTATTTCTAACAACAGGATGAGAATGTACACTCCCCGAAGCACAATTAGCAAAACCAAATCAAACCTGACAACTGTCAACGGTGAAGGCACATGTCCCCTGGTCCATCCACTAAGGGCAGCTTACGAGGACTGTGAATGCATAGCCCTTAACAACTGGTTTGTCTTTCACCTTCCAAAATGTTCTGATTAACCAGAGGTCAGCAAACCATGACCCGTGAAATCTAAAAATGTTTACTTCTTTAGACACTTGGGAGAAAAGTCAAAGTAACGATTCATGACACGTGAAAGTTACATAAAAGTCTTCTTTCAGCGTCCGCAAATAAAATTGTATCGGGTAATCGGGTATCGGTACCCACAACACTTACTTACTCCGGCCTCCTCTACAGCCGCCTTTACGCTGCACCAGCAGAACCGGGTACAGGTAACAAGGCCTAAAATATGTGCCATGCGGCCCTTTACAGAAAGTTTGCTAACTCCTATGATTTGTTTACAATAATGGCACAACTTGAAGACAAGACAAAGGTATTATACACAAATTTACAGGAAGGCAGAGAAGTTTCGCTACTGAACATATGTTTATAGTACAATTCTATAATTAGATTCTAAAACTCAACTGAAGCTGGAATTCAGCCATCAGATCGTCACATGTGTGTGACAAGGAATAACTAGGCTAGATGTTAAGTCTGCAATGTATTTTTCTTCCTCAGACGCTGAAGCATTCTATAAATGTAATGAATATGATGAAGCATGCTATGATACATGGCTAATAATAAAATTGATAACTACACTAATAAAAATGGACTGCTATGCAAATGTTTTTAAAAGCTAGAAAAGGGAAACAAATGTTAGTCCGTTAATGAGTCAAGAACTTCATCTGAAATACAGCCTATGCTTGAACTTCACAAGTGTGTGAAAAGTTTACACAGCTTATATTTTGTATTAAGGCCCAATCTCATAGTCACATTTTTTTCCGAAGACACAGTCATAATGCTATTTCATATTTAGCCTTTCCCCATTCTTCACTATTTTTATGCTTTGGTCTATAAGCACATCTGAGAAACATAACTATGCCATTTAAAGCATCAAGCAGTAATTTACAAAAGTAAGTGTCCTTTGCACTTACCAAAAAATTTGATATCCTATGCGTTATTTTCACTTAAGGCTTAGTTTGGGAATAAACTTAAAAATTTTTTGAATCTGCTACATTTCTACATGTCAAGACCTTTGAAGCCAAGTGGAAATCAACTGGAATTATATCAATGTCCGTTGTCTAAGAGTGGGACTCTGCAAACACAAGCCATGATGGAAAAGAACTCTTTTGTTACCTTGGAGATAAAGTATTCTGTGATGTGTTGGTAGGAGAAGTAAGAGGACTGGACCAGTTGGCTGGTGAACGTGCTGTTGGCCTTGTCAAAGGACTCCCCATGGGACCCTGATGGGGGGAGTCAAGTAAATATTAACACATGACAGGTAAGTTCAACTAAAAGGCTCTTAAGGAAGCCATGCAATCAAGAAGTTGAACAGTATGAAAGAGCTGTATTTGTAGGTCAGTATTTTAAATATTCATGTCCTTATCTCTGCTTTCTGTAGGGAAAAACTTTCCCCCTATTTGGAAATCTAACTCTTTAGTCTTCTCTTGTTTTCCTTACCCACTTCCTGCCCTCAAATATCATCAACATCTTCCTCCTCAAAGAGTCATTGGACCCCAAACTAACAATTTGTTTTTTAAAAACAGTTTTGTTTTTAAACAACAGTTTACTTATTTTGAGAGAGAGAGTGAGCGCGCATGTGAGCAGGGGAGGGACAGAGAGAGAGAGAGAGAGAGAGAGAGAGAGAGAGAGAGAGAGAGAGAATCCCAAGCAGGTTCTGTACTGTCAGCACAGAGTCAATGTGGGGTTTAATCCCATGAACCATGAGACCACGACCTGAGCCAAAATCAAGAGTCAGATGCCTGGGGCACCTGGGTGGCTCAGTCGGTTAAGCGTCAGACTTTGTTTGCCTCAGGTCATGATCTCACGGTCTGTGAGTTCAAGCATTGTGTCTGGCTCTGTGCTGACAGCTCGGAGCCTGGAGCCTGCTTCGGATTCCGTGTCTCTCTTTCTCTCTGCTCCTCCCCTGCTCGCACTCTCCGTCTCTTAAAAATAAATAAACGTTAAAAAAAAAAAAGAGAGAGAGAGAGACGCTTAACCTACTGAGCCACCCAGGTGCCCCCCAAACTAACAATTTTAAATTAGCTCCCCATTCTGGGGTGCCTGGGTGGCTCAGTCGGTTACGTGTCTGACTCTTGATTTTGGCTCAGGTCATGATCTCATGGCTTGTGAGATTGAGGCTAAGAGCCTGCTTGGGATTCTCTCCTTCTCTCTATGCCCTTCTCTGCTCATGCTCTCTCAAAATAAACAGAAGTAAAAAGAAGTAAAATTCACTCATATTATTAATTTGCCTGCCTGTTAAGATACAATTAAACGATTCCTTCTCCTTCTAAAAAGATAACTAGCTTTAGTCCCAAGACATCATTCTGATTATTTTTAACCCTCAGACTTTACCTTAAGCCTGCTATAAATGCATCTAATTTCTCTTTCATCCACAGTACAAGGTCTGTCCTTTTAAAAAACCTAAGTTCAGTTCTTTAGGCATATTATGTAAACGATGCTTGCCATTTAAGGTCTATAAAATACTGTAATGTTTCCTTTATTCAGAACTTACTTTCCCAAAACCAAAGTTTGCACCTTCAAGCAAGTATGGGCCCACAAACCTGTGAACAGGTTTTGGAACATCCCTTCCAAAGCCCCAGCTTCTTCAGATGTTATTTGTCAGTCAAGTCACCCCTTCTAGCCCTCCAACAAGGACCCATTTCTCTAAAGAGCATGTCCCAATTCCAACGGCCTGCAGAGCCGCTGCCGTCATCAGAGTTGTGCTCGCGTTTTACTTTCCTGTTTGTGTCCTGGCCATGTTCATCACCAACCTAGTTGATACAAACATGCGAAGCCTAAGGACCGTACTCTTTCCAGGACGGGATTTAATTCTGCTTAGGGAATGCTGCCCAGTACAGATGCAAAAATTATACACTAGGATCAAAAGTTTACTTCGTGTAAAAGCAAGCAACTACTGTGAAACCAACCACCCATCATACCACAGGATAGCCGAGAGAAGAACTGAAAGGTACCTGGGTTCCATTGCCAGTGTTTCGAAGGTGATTATGAAGAAGCTTGGTAGCACCATCCTGAAAAGTTTTTGGTAAAGCTCCTAATAACATTGTAAACTCTGGAGTATTGAGTTCAAATAGGGAAATCAGCACGGACTGTGCTGCCTGTAAAATGAAGACATTTAAGAAGTAGATGAGTGTACTTTGGTAACTCAAAGGAGACAATTTTCTTCAGTCAACATTTCTGTTCAATAGCACAAGGCCATCTTTCCCACAGAAACATAAGTTGCCTTTACATACTTTCAGATTTTGTTGCTGGGAGAATAAAAAAATATTTATTTGCGAGAGACAGAAAGCGAGCACGCACGAGCGGTGGAGGCGCAGAGAGAAAAGGAGAGACAGAAGAAGCCCAAGCAGGCTCTACGCTGTCAGCACAGAGCCTGACATGGGGCTCGATCCCACGACTGAGAGATGACGACCCGAGCCATTACCAAGAGTTGGATACTTAACCGACTGAGCCACCCAGGTGCCACATCATTTATTTTTTTTTGAGGGTAAGAAGGGAAGACAAAAATTGTCAAAAATATAATATAGCACTCAATGGCAGCAGTTAACCAGTCTCCGGGGTTATTTTTTTTAAGTTAAAAAACAAAAAAGTATTTTGAGATAGAGAGGGAGGGAGGGAGGGAGGGAGGGAGGGAGGGAGAGGCAGGGCCAGGCAGAGAGAGAAGGTCAAGCAGGCTCTGCATCGTCAGCACAGACCTGATATGGGGCTTGATCTCACAAACTACAAGATCATGACCCGAGTTGAAACCAAGAGTCAAATGCTAAACCGACTGAGCCACCCAGGTGCCCCAAGACAGTTTCCTTCCCAGGGTTATTCTACCAAAATATACCACTTCAGTTTTCCTAATAAATAACTACAAAAAGATGGATGGAAATACCTAAGTATGGGTATCCCATACCCTTCAAAAATTCCCGTCGTACCACTTGACTTTTATGAAAGACCTACCACAGTACCTGCTTTCCCTAACCAAAAGAAAAACAAAGATCCTCACTTTTATCAATAAAGGCAAAAAGCCAAACTACACTCAGCATTTGCTTTGCACTGAGCCTGTCCTCCAAGCAGTGAGAAGGGCGTCACCAAGCTCCTTCCCCAAGAACTACACTCAGCATCGCAGCATTGAGCCAGCATCGCTTTGTTGAACTGGGTTGTGTATGTGTGCTTTATCTTGATTTGTGCTGCGTGTCTGTTAGCAAGCTGCACCCTAAGGTGTCAGAAAAGACGAAGAGGGAACTCTCAAAGGTTTTTCCATGGAAACTAATGGCACTGCTTCTTTGCTCTACACGTTTTGGTGTGTGAAAGGGTTCACACAACAGTCTACTTTCGGGTAGCAGGGGAAACCTGCATATCCCTAAGCTATACAAAGCTCATCCAGAGCAACTGAATACTTACTTTTCATTACATAAGTGAAAAACCAGTCTAACGTTTGGGTGGAAACGGGAACAAAACAAAGCTTACTCAGATCGGTTAAGAAAACTTATAAATTTACTTTCTTCTTTTAAAATAACCAACTGAAGGGCGCCTGGGTGGCTCAGTCGGTTGGGCGTCCGACTTCGGCTCCGGTCACGATCTCGCAGTCTGTGAGTTCGAGCCCCGCGTCGGGCTCTGTGCTGACAGCTCAGAGCCTGGACCCTGCTTCCCATTCTGTGTCTCCCTCTCTCTCTGCCCCTCCCCTGCTCATGCTCTGTCTCTCTCTGTCCCAAAATATAAATGAAAACATTAGAAAAAAATAAAAAAAAAAAATAACTGAGTTACTGAAAGCCAAACTTTGAAATTCAGATTTCAAAGAAACTTAACGAGAGGAGAAAGAAACCCACATAGCTCACAATCATGACTCAGAGGGAAACGTGTGCATCTGATTCTGGACGTGTTCAGATCCCAGTCTTAGAAAACTTAAGTGTCCTAAGTTTACGACATCTGAACACGCAACACCAGTGGAATGGTTACATTCTGCTCCACTGGTGCGACGGCAGACCGCAGAACACAGCCTTGGAAGGTGACAGAGCTGAACACACGGAGAGATTGGCAGAGGGCTGTTAGACACTGCCGAAGGAAAGAGCTAATAAAACCACAGCTGTGACATAAGCCCAGTTTTCTGAGAACGACAAAACACACATTGTGCGGGTACGCACTCTAACACAGTGCTTAAATGAAACCGTGTATTTTGAAACAAAACTTTATGATCTTTTTTGGAAAATATTAAAACTACCTCAAGTTTATTTGAGCCAATGAATTAAGGTACACTTTATTCCATCTAGGGTTTATTCTGGTGTATGAGACTCTGCTTTCTTTCCTCCCAGAGACAGAGAACCCAGCTGTTCCAAAACCACTTCCCGGTCAGTGTATCCTTTCCTCGTGACTCAAAGTGACACCCTTATTGTGAGTTAACCTCCTAAATAAACCTAAGTGTCTTGGATCCTCTATGTTCTATCAACTATTTCTCTATTTCTGCATTAAGTAATATGGGTTTAAGTTGCATGATTTGAAATGCAATAGTCTGTGAGTATATTTTGATAAAGCCCGTTTTCATTAGTTTATATTATAGTATCACATTTTTTTTTTACTAGATACATTTTTTAAAATGTTTATTTTGAGGGGTGGGGGAAAGGCAGACAGAGAGAGGGAAAAAGAGAATCCCAAGCAGGTTCCATGCCGTCAGTGCAGAGCCTGACATGGGGCCGATCTCATGAACTGACCTGAGCCGAGATCAAGAGTCGAAGCTTAACTGAGACACCATGATGGCCCTAGATTTTAATTAATTAACTTACTTCTTTCACAGCATAAACCAGGTCTTTATTAGAGTACTGTATTCCATTTCTGTCTTTTTATTTTCTTAAAGATTTGATTTTTAAGTAATCTCTACACCCAACGTGGGACTTAAACTCACAACCCTGAGATCAAGAGTCCTACACTCCACTGACTGAGCCAGCCAGGTGACTCCCCTCCTTTTTTAAAAGTTTTTACCGTTAGTTAGCATAACAGGGTTATCAGTTTCAGGTGTATAATACAGCAATTCAACAATTACACACCTCATCCCGTCTTCATCAGAAGTGCGGTCCATTACCTATGTAATCTCCCCACCAATCTCCCCTCTGGTAACCTTCAGTTTGTTCTCTATAGTTAAATTTGTTTCTGGGTTTCTCTCTTCTTTTTTTCCCTTTACTGCTGCTGATTTTTTTTTAAGTTTATTTATTTTGAGAGAGAGAGAGAGAGAGAGAGAGAGAGAGGAGTGGGGGAGAGAGGGAGAGAGAGAACATGTGCACGCATGCAGGGGAGGGGCAGAGAAAGAGGGAGACAGAGAGAATACCAAGCAGGCTCCACACTGACAGTGTGATGCAGGGTTCAAACTCACAAACTGTGAGATCATGACCTGAGCCGAAACCAAGACTTGGATGCTTAACCCACCAAGCCATCCAGGGGCCCCACTTGTTTTGTTTCTTAAATTCCACATGAGTGAAATCATATAGTATTTGTCTTTCTCTGACTTACTTTGCAAAGGATTATACTCTCTAGCTCCATCCATGTCATTGCAAATGGCGAGATTTCATTCTTTTTTATAGCTAATATTCCACTATGTATGTATACCACATCTTCTTTATCTATTCGTCTATACATGGATACTTAGGCGGCTACCATAATTTGGCTATTACAAACAATACTGCTATAAACATAGGGGGATATGTATCCCTTCGAATCTGTGTTCATGTATTTCTTGGGTAAATATCCAGTCGTATGACTACTGGATCGTACGGTAGGCCCATTTTTAGCTTGAGGAACGTCTATACTGTTTTCCACAGTGGCTGCACCAATCTGCATTCCCACCAACCACACAAGAAGGTTCCCTTTCTCTACATCCTCACCAACACTTGTTTCCTGTGTTTCTGATTTTAGCCATTCTGGCAGATGTGAAGTGGTAACTCATCGCAGTCTTGATTTGCATTCCCGGGACGATGAGTGATTTTGAGCATCTTTTCATACGTCTGTTGACCATCTGTATGTCTTCTTTGGAGAAATGTCTGTTCAGGTCTTCTACCCATTTTAAATTGGATTGTATGTTTTTTGGGTGTTGAGTTTGATAAGCTCTTTATAGATTGTGGAGTTCTGTGGCAAACCTCTGTGTTGAACAAGTCTGTCGGCACATGTTTTCTTTTTTGATTTTAGAGAGCGGGGTGGAGGGGAGAGAGAGACAGCATGAACAGGGGAGAGGGGCAGAGGTGAGAGAGAATCTTTTTTTAATTTTATTTAATGTTTATTTATTTTTGACAGAGAGAGTGAGCAAGCAGGGAAGCAGCAGAGAGAGAGGGAGACCAAGAATCCAAAGCAGGCTCCAGGCTCTGAGCTGTCAGCACAGAGCCCAACATGGGCCTCGAACTCACAAACCGTGAGATCATGACCTGAGCCAAAGTTGGACGCTTAACCGACTGAGCCACCCAGGGGCACCCCGCCTTTTTTTGAAAAAAAGAAAAAAAGAAAAAAAGAAAAAAAGAAAAAAAAAATTAATGTTTAAGAGAGAATCTTAAGCAGGCTCCAGCCTCAGTGTGAAGCCTGATGTGGGGCTCGATCTCACAACCATGAGATGATGACCTTAGCTGAAATCAAGAGTTGGCCATTCAACTGACTGAGCTACCCAGATGCCCCCGGCACACTTTTTCAAACAGCATTTACTCATTTTGCGTCTCTGTGTCACATCTGATAATCCTTGCAACATTTCAAACTCTTTCACTGTGATCTCTCACGTTACTTTGTAATTCTTTTGGGGTACCGCAAATTGTGTCCAAACGAGATACCAATCGATACATGTGTGTGTTCTGACTGCTCCACTGAGCAGCTGCTCCCCGTCTCTCTCCTTCCCCCCAGACCTCCCTGTTCCTGGACACACAGCCGTGTTGAAATGAGGCCAATTAATAGCTCCACAACGGCTTCTACGTGTTCAAGTGAAAGAAGGCGTTGCGTGGGTCTGACACTGAATCCAAAGCTAGCGGTGATTAAGCTCAGGAAGGCAAGTCAAAAGCCAAGACAGGCCAGAAGCTAGGCCTCTTGTGGCACGCGGCCAACTTGGGACTGCAAAGGAAAGGTGCTCGAAGGAAACGGAGCATGAATGGTAAGAAAGCAGAACGGCTTCATGGCCGATCTGGACCTAGTTTCGGTGGTCTGGACAGGAGACCAGAGCAGCCACAACGCTCCCTTAAGCCAAAGCCTCATCCGGAGCGGGGCCCTAACTCTCTTCAATTCCGTGAAGCCCGAGATTGGTGAGGAAGCCACGGAAGTTGGCTCGTGAAGTTGAAGGAAGGGAGCCGTCTCCGTCACCTACAGGTAGCAAGGTAGCACAGGCAGCACGGGAGTCCCAAAGCGTTCCTCAGAGGACCCAGCTGGGGCGACCCCCGAAGGTAGCTGCCTAAACAGCGGATTTCCAGTATAGACGGAGCAGCCTTGCATCAGGAAGGAGACGCCTCCTAGGACTTTGACGGCTGCAGAGGAGAAATCGGTGCCTGGCTTCGGAGGACAGGGTGACTCTCTTGTTCGGGCTAATGTAGCTGGTGACTTTGAGTCGAGGCCAGTGCTCGCATCATTGTGAATATCCTGAGACCCTTAAGCGCTGTGTTAAATCCACTCTCCTTGTGCTCTGTAAGCGAAACAGCAACGCCGGAAGGACAGCCCATCTGTTTACACGGTTTCCTGAATATTTGAAGCCACTGCTGAGAACTATTGAAGGAAAAAAGATTCCTTTCAAAATATTATGGATCATGACAATGCACCGGTACCCAAGAGCTACAATGGAGCTGTGCAGTAAGAATTAATGTTGGCCTGCTAACACCATATCCGTGCTACAGCCCATGGGTCATAAGCTAATTAAAAAAAAAAAAAATGTTTCTTTAATGTTTATTTACTTTTGAGAGAGAGAGAGACAAAGAGAGAGCAGGGAAGGGGCAGACGGAGACAGAGGATTTGAAGCAGGTTCTGTGGTGACAGCAGAGAGCCCAACGTGGGGCTCGAACTCACGAACCGTGCGATCGTGACCTGAGCCGAAATCAAGAATTAGACACTTAAATGACTGAGCCACCCAGGTGCCCCAAGAAGTAATTTTGACTTTGATGTCTTCTTACTTAAGAAATACATTTTGAGGGCACCTGGACGGCTCAGTAGGTTAAGTGTCTGACTTCAATTCCAGCTCAGGTCACGATCTCGCGGTTCCTGAGTTCAAGCCCTGCCCCGGGCCCTGCACTGGCAGCACGAAGCCTGCTTGGGACTCTCTCTCTCCCTCTCTCTGCCCCTCCCCACTCAAGTTCTCTGTCAAAAACAAAAAAGAAACAAATACATTTTGCAAGGCTACCGCTGCCACAGTGATTCTTCCGATGGATCTGGGCAAAGGAAATTGAAAATCTTCTGCAAAGGATGCACCATTCTAGATGCCATTAAGAGCATTTGTGATTCATGGGAAGAGGTCAAAATATCAACACTAACAGGAATTTCAAAGAAGCTGATTCCAGCCCTCAAGGACAATTCTGAGGGATTCAGGACTTCGGGGGAGGACGCAACTGCCGATGTGGTGGAAACAGTAGGAGAAGTGGAATGAGAAGTGCGGCCTGCAAATGTGCCCAGATTTCTCTTGACGAAACTGGGACATGAGGAGACGCCTCTTACGGATGAACAGAGAAAGTGGTTTTTGAGATGAAAGCTATTCCGGGTGAGCACGCTGTGAAGACTGTTGAAGTAACAGCAAAGGATTTAGAATATTACATAAGCTTAGTTGATAAAGGAGCAGCAGGGTTTGACAGGACAGACTCCAATTTTGAAAGAAATTCTGTGGGAAAAATGCTATTAAACAGCATCTCATGCTACAGAGAAATCTGTTGGAAAAGGAAGAGTGGATCGATGTGGGGAACTTCACAGTCTTATTTTTTAAACATGAATTCTTAATGATTTTATTTTGACTTAGTTATTTTACAACAATTTTAAAACTCTGAGTGTAGCTGATACCCAACATGACATTGTTTCAGGTATGCAACATAGTGACTTGACTTCTCTATTATTCTATGCTCACCGCAAGTGTAGCTATCGTTTGTCACCGAGCAATGCGGTCATGACATCCCTGTTCATATTCCTTCTGTGGTACCTCTTACAACTGTGACTTATTCACTCCGTAACTGGAAGCTGGTATTTTCCATTTCCTTTTACCCATTTTTCCCATTCCCCGCCCCCCCCACCCCCCGGCCCCTTTCCCTCCGACAACTGTTTGTTGTCTATACTTATAGGTCCGATTCTGCTTTTTGTTTATTCATTTGCTTTGTTTTGTAGATTCCACATAAGTGAAATCACATGGTATTTGTCTCTCTCAATCTGACTTCTTTCACTTAGCATAAGACCCTTTAGGTTCATCCATGTTGTTGCAAATGGTAAGATCTCAACCTTTTTTTTTTTTTTTTATGGCTAGTAATAGATCTCAACCTTTTTTTTTTTTATGGCTAGTAATAGATCTCAACCTTTTTTTTTTTTATGACTAGATGAATAGATCCATTCATCTATCAAAGAACACTTGAGTTGCTTCCATATCTTGGCTATTATAAATAATGCTGCAATAAACACAGGGGTGCAAAAGACCTTTTCAAATTAGCATTTTCACTTTCCTTGGGTAATAACCAGTAGTGAAATTATTGAATCATATAGTATTTCTATTGTTGTCTGAGGAATCTCCATACTGTTTCCCACCACTTCTGCCTTTTAAAAAAAAAAAAAAAATTAATGTTGATTTATTTTTGACAGAGAGAGACAGAGCATGAGTGAGGGAGGGGCAGAGAGAGAGAGAGAGAGAGACACAGAATCTGAAACAGGCTCCAGGCTCTGAGCTGTCAGCACAGAGCCTGACACGGCGCTCAAATTCACAGACCACGAGATCATGACCTGAGCCAAAGTCAGACCTCAACGGACTGAGCCACCCAAGCGCCCCAACTTCTGCCTTATTTCAAGAAACTGCCACAGCCATTGCTTCAGCAACCACCACCTTAACTAGTAAACACTGAGACAAGCCCCTCCACTTGCCAAAACATTACGGCTCTGAAATCTCAAATGATAATTAGCATTTTTTAGCAGTGTTTTTAAAGTAAGGCATGTACTTTTTTTTTTTAGACATAATGTTTTTGCACACTTAATAGGCCACAGCATAAAGATAACTTTATATACACTAGGAACTGAAAATAATCATGTGACTTGGCTTTATTGCAGTGGTCTGGAACTAAATTTGCAGTTTTCTTAAGTATGCCTGCCTATATAAGGTTTTAAAATCAGGAAGTGTGAAGTCCTCCTACTTTGTTCTTTTACAAGATTGCTTTGGTTATTATGGGTCTCTTGCAATTCCATATGAATTTTGGAAAGAGCTTGTAAATTTCTACAAATTTCTGGGATTTTGATAGGGATTACATTTCACCTGTAGATCACTTTGGGTGGTATTGCCACCCTAACAACATAAAGTCTTCTCATCCATGAACATGGAATGTTTTTTGGTTTATTTAAATCTGTAATTTCTCTCAAAACTGTTTTGTAGTTTCTACTATAAATTTTGCACTTCTTTTGTTAAATTTATTCCTACAGATTTTAATCTTTTCGATGCAGTTGTAAATGAAAGTGATTTCTGAGTTTCATTTCTGGATTACTCATTTCACGGGTTTAGAACTATAATTTCTGGATAGCGTTTTATATCCTGCTGCCTTGCTGAACTTGTTTATTAGTTTTAATAGTTTTTTAGTGATTCCTTAGGATTTTTTCTACATATAATCGTATCATTTGCAAATGGAAATAGTTTTACTTCTTTCCAATCTGGATGCCATTTATCTATTTGTTTGTTTAGCTTTAAATTCAATTTAGTTAACATACAGTGTAATCTTGGCTTCAGGAGTAGAACCCAGTGCTCATCCCAAAGAATGCCCTCCTTAATGCCCACCATCCATGAGATGGGATCTTTAGCCCATCCTCCTCCTCCATCTCCCCTCCAGCAACCCTGTTTGGTCTCTGTATTTAAGAGTCTTTTATGGTTTGCCTCCTCTGTTTTTATCTTATTTTTCCCTCCTTTCCCCTATGTTCAGCTGTTGAGTTTCTCAAATTCCACATGAGTGAAATCATAAATCTGGCTTTCTGATTTCACGCAGCATTAATACCCTCTAGTTGCCATTTGCAACAATGTTTATCCACATTGTTGCAAATGGCAAGACTTCATTCTTTTTCACTGCTGAGTAATACTTCATTGTGTTTATGTATGTGTATGCTTGTGTGTGTGTATCCATTCAACAGTCAATGGACATTTGGGCTGTTTCCGTGATTTGGTTATTATTGATAGTGCTGGTATAAACATTGGGGGTTCCCCTTTCAATCAGTACTTTTTTAGTGTTTGTTTTTGAGACAGAGACTGAGTGTGAGCGGGGGAGGGGCAGAGAGACAGGGAGACAGAATCTGAAGCAGGCTCCAGCCTCTGAGCTGTCACACAGAGCCTGATGTGGGGCTCAAACCCACAAACCAGATCATGACCTGAGCTGAAGTCAGACGCTTAACCAACTGAGACACCCAGGTGCTCCAAATCAGCATTTTTGTATCCTTTAGATAAAGTCCTGGTAATGCAATTGCTGGGTCACAGGGTAGTTCTATTTTTAATTTCCTGAGGAACCTCCATACTGTTTTTCAGAGTGGCTGCACCACTTTGCATTCCCACCAACAGAGCCTAGACGGTTCCCCTTTCTCCACATCCTCGCCAACATCTGTTGTTTCCTGAGTTGTTAATTTCAGCCATTCTGACAGGTGTGAGGTGGTACCTCATTGTGATTTTGATTTATATTTCCCTGATGATGAGTGATGTTGAGCATTTTTCATGTGTCTGTTAGCCATCTGGATGTCTTCTTTGGAAAAGTGTTTATTCATATCTTCTGCCCATTTCTTGACTGGATAATTTTTTGGGGGGTGTTGAGTTTGGTAAGTTCTTCATAGATTTTGGGACACTAACCCTTTATCCAATATGTCACTTGCCAAGGATGCCTTTCATTTATTTTTTCCTGTCATAGCTAGAACCCCCAGTTGAATAGAAATAGAAATTGCTGAGTTGTACATATTTTTAGACATAAGGGTACTGCACACTTAGACCAGAGTGTAACACATAGTATATACTGAATTGCAGAGTATATGGTGAATAGAAATGCTAAGAGCAGACATCCTGTCTTCCTCCTAATTTCAAGGAGGAAGCATCCAGTCTTTTACCATTAAGTATGATTTTAGCTGTGGATACTTGCAGGTACCCTCTCTTGGGTTGAGAAAGTTCTCTTCCATTACCAGGTTTTTTTGGTTTTGTTTTTTGGGGGGGGTTAAATCATGAAAGGATGTTAAGGTATTGCCAGTTGTCTTTTTCTTTTTTTCACAGATTTATTTTTAAGTCATCTCTACACCCAACATGAGGCTCAAACTTACAACCATGAGGTGGAGAGTCCCATGCGCCACCACCTGAGCCACCCAGGGACACCACCAGATGCCTTTTCTATTGATGTGATCACATGTCTTGTCTTGTGACTGACAGGGTGTATTACATTAACATACTTTCAGATGTTAATTTAACCCAGCATTCCCGGGATAAATCCCATTTACTTGTGCGTGGTGTGTAATTCTATGCTGCACGATTTAGTTTGCTAATATTTTGTCAAGGATTAAACGCATCCATATTTGTAAGAGATACTGGCCTGTAGGCTTTTGTGTGTGTGTGTGTGTGTGTGTGTGTGTGTGTGTGTGTGGCATCATTGTCTGGTTTTGGTATCAAGGTAAAACTGCCCTCGTAGAATGAGTTGGAAAGTGTTCTTTCTTCTGTTTTTTGAAAGAGTTTCTAAAGAACTGGTATTAATGTTTGCTGGAATTCACCAGTGAAGCCATTTGAGCCTGGGCTTCTCTCTGTGGGTTCTTTTTTGATTACTAAGTCAATCTCTTTACTTGTTCTTTCATTTCGAATTCTAGTAATTTAAGTCTCTTTTCTTCTTTGTCAATCTAGTTAAAAGTTTGCCAATTTTGTTGATCTTTCAAAAAACCAGCTTTTAGTTTCACTGATTATCGTTTTTGTATTTTGCTAATTTGTGCTTTAATCTTATGTCTTCCTGTTTACTTTAGGGTTTGTTCTTTTTCCCATGTCATAGGTGGCAGTTAAGCTTTCTAATTTAAGATCTTTCTTCTTTTTTATAATAGGCATTAACACTTATAAATTTCCCTCTAAGCACTGCTATAGCTGCATCCTGTAAGTTCTGGTATATCATGTCTTCATTTGCATTCACTTCACTGTATTTTTCTAATTTCCCTTTTGAGTTCTTCTTTGATCCACTGGTGATTTAGAAGTTCTCTAATTTCCACATATTCGTGAGCCCTCCACACTTCTGTGTTACTAATTTCTAGTTTCATTCCATTGTGGTGAGAGAACATTCTCTGTATTATTTTCATCCTTTTAAGAAAGCTACTGAGGTTTATCACCTAGCATGTGGTCTTATCCTGGAGAATGTTCCATGTACATTTGAGAAGAAGGTAATATTCTGCTTCTGTTGGGTAAAGTGTTCACCATTAGAAATAAAGGTCAAAAAATGTATACTCCATGCTCTTCTTTGTAGTAAATATTGAAGATAATGATTCACAAAGGAAGAGAGTGAGCAATGCTACATGCAGGATGCAAGAAATGACGGGTGAAGACGAAGTCTCAGGAAGATGGCGAGAAGAACAAAACGTCTAAGAAGGGGCTCCCCATGGAATAAATAAATAAATAATTTACGTCTTTGAGCACATGGAAAATGTTAGCCATAAGCATGTTGCAGAGATGGCGAAAATATGAACAGATAAACATTAAAAAAAACCCAGGCAAATGAAAAACAAGGCAAATTATTTACACCACGACAAAACTCTTATAAGAAAAGAAGGAAGCGACAAACCACTTGGTATAGGAGTGAATTCTTCCACAGTCAAAAGGTAAATTGATTCTATTGATTACCAATATCTGATTCATACGTATTCTGAAAATTATGGGGAAAGATACACGGAAAGATGTGGGAATGGTATGGGTTAAGCTAAGTTCTTATGTACAAAGGTAGATAGAAAGCTACTCATGGCTAGATTTGTCAATAGATCAATAGATCATGCCCAAAATGAGTAAATCAGGAAACACTGTAAATTCTTATCTGAAATACACTGGTACATCCAAGTAGAAACATTTGGACTACAGTTGACCCTTCAACAATGCAGCGGTTAGGGACACCAACCTGTGCAGTCAACTCTGCACTTTTTATAAGTTGATTCCCCCTAAACTTAATTACTAATAGCCTACTGTTTACCAGAAACCTTAACGGCAATATAAACAGCTGATTAACATATCTTTTGTATGTTATATGTATTATATACTGTATTCTTTTAATAAAGTAAGCTAGAGAAAAGATGTTATTAAGAAAATCATAAGGAAGAGAAAATACATTCACAGAACTACGCTATAAAAAAAAATCTGCATGTAAGTGGACTGGCACAGTTCAAAT
This sequence comes from Panthera pardus, assembly GCF_024362965.1. Classification (NCBI taxonomy): domain Eukaryota; kingdom Metazoa; phylum Chordata; class Mammalia; order Carnivora; family Felidae; genus Panthera; species Panthera pardus. Next base: position 155,807,904 of record NW_026526721.1, read on the forward strand.
CTCTGTTGTTCAAGGGTGCACTGTATTTTTTTGTTTTTATTCACTTTATTTATTTTTTTGATCATGATACGTGTACTCTTTAATCACCCTTCTGTATTTCCCCCATCCCTCTCAGTTTTTTTCTACAGTTAAGAGTCTGTTTGGGGTGCCTGGGTGGCTCAGTCAGTTGAGCGTCTGACTCCAACTCATGATCTCGCGGTTTGTGAGTTTGAGCCCCACGTCGGGCTCTGTGCTGACAGCTCAGAGCCTGGAGCCTGCTTCAGATTCTGTGTCTCCCTCTTTCTCTGCCCCTCTCAGAGCTCATGCTCTTTTTCTTTCTCTCAACAATAAACAAACGTTAAAAAAAAAAAAAAGAAGAGTGTTTCTTGGCTTGTCTCTTTTTTTTCCACCTTTGTTTTGTTTCTGAAGTTCCACATGAGTGGGATCATATGGTATTTGCCCTTCTCTGACTTATTTTGCGAAGCATTGTATTTTCTGGCTCTATCCATGTTGTTGCAAACGGCAAGATTTCATTCTTTTTTTATGGCTGAATAATATTCCACAGTACATGTATATGCTACCTCTTATCCATTCATCAATTGGTGGACACTTGGGCTGCTTCCGTACTTTGACTATTGTAAATCATGCTGCTATAAACATGGGGGTAAATGTATCCCTTTGAATTAGTGTTCTTGTATTTTTGGGGTAAATACCTAACAGCGCAATTCCTAGGTCACAGGGTAGTTGTTCTATTTTTAATTATTTGAGGAGCCTCCATACTGTCTCCCAGAGTGGCTGCACCAATTTGCATTCCCACCAGCCAAGCAAGAGGGTTCTTTAGTCTCTACATCCCCACTAATGCTTATTGTCTCCTGTGTTTTTGATTTTAGCCATTCTGACAGATGTAAAGTGACAACTCACTGTGGTTTTGATTTGCATTTCCTTGATAATGAGTGATGTTGAGCATCTTTCCATGTGTTTGCCTGCCATCTGTATGTCTTCTTTAGAGAAATGTCTGTTCATGTCTTCTGCTCATTTTGAAAATTGGATTATTTGTTTTTAGATGTTGAGTTCTGTAGTTCTTTATGTATTTTGGATACCAAAGAGGGTCAACTATATTTTGAATGGTTACAAAATTAGAGGTTGGGAGGACTATGGCAATGAGAGTTGGTTTCTTATTCTAAGTTTGAAAACTATACTCATATTAACTGGATAAAATTTTAAATCATTTAAAAGAGAAGATTAAAAAAACAAGTCTTCATATCACCAAGTAAATAAATCAATACTAACCGGTAACGTCCAGAAATATTAATTCCCTTTGTTGGCAATCCAAAATGACTGACTTGTTTTTCTAATTTACCTTCTAAATCTTACGTTAAAACATACCTTCCGAACATCAGAACTTTTGGGTTCTGTTGTCCAAGTGATGACCCGAGACACTGCCAGGCGAGTTTCACTGGAATTTATAAAATCTCCTGGATCCATCTGCTTGGCCAGAGTTTCTATGTATTTAAGGATAGCAACCTTCACCTGCAGAGGTAAGCAAATGAGAGAGGACAACCAGACGGTCACTGAGGGATACTGACTACACTTCAAAAGCAATCAGGCGATTATTTTTCCAACCAATACGAAACGAAACGTCAACAATAACAAAAAAGAAATTACATAACCACCTACATACCTGAGGCACAAATACATGGAAATGTGGATTTTTGTTTTCACATATAGCAGAACTTTTAAATCCCAGGTGTTTCATTCCCTGTGTCTGAAATGCTGAAGACTCTCTTGACAAGATTATACCCTTCTCCTTGAGTCGGCCTTCAGAGCTTACAGCTGACTCTTGTCTACATTTCCCTGGGAGCCAGTCTTTATAAATTAAGTGTAATTTGGCTTTTGGGGAAATGAACCAAAGTATTCTGGAAATAAGGTATCATAAACCAAGTAAGTAATCAAGGTGGGCAATACAGGTTTTTCTGCCAAACATACAGTAACGTTCACCCCATGAGATCCGGAACCACCTTTCAAGAGAAGTGTCACAAAGAAGTTTTACACAAGGACCGCTGGAGCAAAGACAACATCTCTTTGTAATTCCTGAGGTTTGGGTGCCTGGTACAGGTGGGGGTGTGGCCAAACGCAGGCTTCAAAATCAGGTGGGGCAGAGCGTACATGCTTCTTCCTAGGCTCAGCCTTTGTCATCCTTAGAGTGAGCCGCTGTTCAATTACCGCCGTTCTCTCAGGGATGCGAGGGCAGAAGCACCGGCTGAGAAAAACTTCGAGAAGTCACATCTTCTAACACCCTAGCGGTTCTAGACAAGGACTCTGAAAGACTCTGCTAGTGCGGTTTAGAAGTGGCAGCTGGCAAACCGCACAGCTGGATAGAGCAGGTGTTACGTAGAGCAACATACTAAACACCCACTTGCTGACTTAGATAAAGGAAGGCGTGTATGATTAAAACAGCAACATTGAAAAAATACTGCCAAAGACGAAGATAATCAGGTTTTCAATGTTCTGTCTCCCCTTGTTATTGATCTTAAGATGTTACTTGTCTCCCTAAACCCAAATAAGGTCTTCGGGAGGTACTGTGCCAAGTTTTATGTAAAGGAAGCAAAGTGTTAATATAAGGTTCTGACTCTTGCACGTTTTCCCCCTTTGGCTTCCAGTTTAAAAAAAAGGGGGGGGGGATCAGATTACATTCTTCATTTCAAAATGATTAAAGTTTTAAAACTTTTTTAATACGTTTATTCATTTTTGAGAGAGAGAGAGAGAGAGAGAGAGAGCACGTGCAAGTGTGAACAGGGGAGGGTCAGAAAGAGAGGCAGCGGGGCGGGGGGGGGGGGGGCGGATAGAGGATCTGAAGCGGGCTCTGAGCCGACAGCAGTGAGCCTGATGCAGGGCTCGAACTCACAAACCTCAAGATCGTGACAGGAACTGAAGTCAGATGCTCAACGGACTGAGCCACTCAGGCGCGCCTCAAAATGAATACATTTTAAGAAGTAACTATAACTTTTAGATGTATTGAGAAAAAATTTGAGAGTTAATCCGTCATCTGTCCAGGTAAGATGTACAGTGGAGAGGGAAAGAGGCTTATGACTGATTTTGCAGTAGCAAGCCCGATAAAGTACAGTAGCACTTAATATTCTGGATTCCCAAAGCCGTGTCACCTCTCAGTGTGAATAACTGAACAGCAACTACAGTGAATCAAAGAATGAACATCAATGTCGTCGTTTTCAACTTGCTACCACCAATAACTGAATATATTTATTTGTTCTACGTGAGATTCAACTAGTGCAGGGCCTTAGCAATTTACGGAGACACGTAAGCTTTCAAGGGCTTCACAGAGTAGGTGCGTTTATAATCCTACTAGGCAAAATAACCACAATACACACATAATAACCAGTTGAAGGTTTAGATTTAAGTAGGATATTTCACGAGTTTATATACACAGTCTGGAATTTTAATAACACAAACATGCATTCAGAGAAGGAAAAATAATCTAGCTGCTCAAGTGTGTTTAACTTTACAACATATCTGTGAAACCCAGAAAAAGATCCCCAAAATCATTCTTTTTAATATTACTCAGAATCACTCTGTATTGCTATTTCCCCCTATTCTATTGCTTCTTTTCTGACATTTAACCACATGACTGTGAGAAATAAATTTTCTCTTTTATCTGAAAGATCCATCATTTTTTATCAATAAAGAATTTTATAGACCTCATACACAAGTTGTTTGTGTATAACCTGTTTTTTCTATAACCTGTTCAGTGTTTTAATCTTAATCTGTCACCCAATTTAAAGTTACTTTTATTTTTGGCCTAAGGTATGGCTCCAATTTAACTTTTCCTTGTTATCTTCAAGTATCAGTTTAGGAGTTTTAGAGTGATTTTCCCCTACAACGTTGCCTGCATACGTGTGTGTATATAATCTATAATACATGTATATATAACATAAGATATAAAAGCCATATAGATAATGGCTTTTACAGATTTAGTCTGTAACTCCAGTACCCACTATGTTTCCCAATAGGAAAGCAAATTTTAATTAGTTTTGTTTCCCACTGTTTTTCTTTAGGCATTTAGCAACTTTATTCTCTCCCCGAACTCCCCTATGACCCTTATTTCTTAAGCTAACGGTTTAGACCTCCCTTTCCGCGTCCCCATGAAAAATCTCTACGTATATTTTCTACGGCACTTGAGTGCCTACTCCCTGGTACCTAAATCATAATCCTTACTACAGTTTATCATGCATTATAATAATGATAAGAAATTGTAAGTTTTATATTCCTAGGAGTGCCTTGCACAATGGCTAGAACAGAGAATGAATTCAAAACATATTTATCAATAATATCAAGTAAATTATTCTCCTGTAGGTCACGTTTTAAAATCAAAACAGATAGAATCCCTTTCATAAAGCAGCTCTGAGAAATTAACATTATGTCGAGTCTAAGTCAACCCTGGTAACAAACATAATTGTGAATTTTAAGGCAAAATCATATTCAGAAACTTAAAGGAAAATTGATCATTGGCAACAATGCTTGTAGAAATATATTTCGTGCAGAAGAGAGCAGAAAAACGTAAGGCTTTTAAATGCACATATGCTTGTTATTTCCCTGACTTTAATCTCATTTAATAAAACTAAGAAAACATCCCTACTAAAGAATTTAGGGGTCTCTTTATTATTTTTTCTTTTACGTTTAAGTCACAAATTGGAATCCACCTTGTTTTCACATAAGTTAACTAGAAAATGTGTGCTAATAGCAATTGAGAAAGTTAACCCCGACTCTAAATTTTATGCACACATTAGAAATATCACATTGCACAAAGAAGAAAAAAGTTATCGTTTCAGTTAAAGAGAACTGGAGAACAGCAGGGAGATTAAACTTAAAATTTTTGTTTACTAGAATAAATACATAGGCAAAACTGACAGTTTGCCCAAAATACCTATTCAAACTTCTACACTTAAAAAAACAACTGGGAAATCACAAACATAAGATGAGAGAGGACTTTATAGAACGAGTCTGCGTTACCAGCTTAGAGTTAGACGGCCATACTTGTGCTGCCTTCTAAATGGAGATCCCCAGGAAGCTTCTCCCAGAGACAGTCTGGCATTTGAGCCACATTTGAAACAAAATCTGTGCATGCTTAAAGTGAGGCTTACAGAGGTTAGTAGTTGAAAACAGATGCACACAAACATTCTCTGAAACACGGCAGCGTTTTTAAAGAGAGTCAAGAAAAGAAATAATGCAGATTAAAACAAAAACAAAAAAACCTTGGAGCTCCAAAAAGAGTGAAGCTGGTCCCGAAGCGCTGGCTTGAGTGTCTGAAAGTTTATAAAACAAAATCCACTGATGGAACAGCTTCTTATTAGACAGAAATATAAACGTCAACATTATTAACAAAACGCTTTAATTCCTTACAATGTCTTCGAAAGACTGCAAATTTTTACCTTCAAGCTTGGTGTTTGGGTCTGATCAACTGTAAATCTCATTAGAATATTGAATTGAAGATCATTTGGAAAAGATTCTCTGAAATAAGGAAAGAACAAAGCAGAACAAAAATTAATCAAGTAAACGTTTAGCAAACTAAACAGAAAACTATGCTTACTACCAAAACATCACGTCACTCAAAGAGCACGCACAAAGCAGTGTCTGTGAGCGGTATACCGTCTATGTCGGGAGGCACACAAGCTGTTCCCAGAACAATCTGAACATCTGAATCTATGCCCAAAGGGGCTTAAAAACCAACACTACAGCAATAACCGTCTATCTTGCTTCAACTGTGCATGTAAACAGAACATTCTGCAAGTTGACATGATCAGAACTGGCTCCCTAGACCTAGTATCTGAATTCTTAGACTCACCTCAACAATCTATCTACACAAGAAAGTAGAAACAGATCACTGGTTCAACATCATCTGAAGAAAGATGCTGAATGTTTAAATGCATAACAAAACATTCTTTTTAAATTTAGGAAATATTTTTTTTTTTTTTACATTAGATTGAATAAGATCTTGAACTCTATTTTGAATATCTTAAGTAAGATAAAATACGACCTTGAGTTACTCAACTAATGTTCATGACAGTTTTAGATAAGAAAGGCAGTGTTTGATTTAAGGACCATTGTTGCATTAAATATATCATGTGAACGAGCATGATTAATAATTTTCAAATGAAGCCCATGCAGCATAAATGGACTGAAAGGACTCAGAAATTGAAACAGAGAAACTAAACACTCCTGATTACTACTGGATAAACTGGAAATAGATGAAGAAACTATTACCTTGTAACATCAAGGGCTTTCTGAACTTTTGCCTGAACAGACCCCAGCAAATCAGCACCCATTTTTTTTAAGAGTTGAGTCAGCAGTACAAACAACCAATCTTGAAGATCATCTTTGTGGACTTGTATGAAATCCACTAGAGTCTCCAAGAACATGCTGAATACCTACGGTGGGTAAATGGGGAAGGGGAGAGAAAAAGGAGGAAATATTGACCTCTATGCTTCATTCAAAACCGAAATAGAAAGGGAATACAGGAATCAGAGGCACAGCGATTGGCAGCCAAGCGGAAAAACAATCTCTCTTGCTTTTCATTGGACTCTGTGATACAAGAGTACGTTTGAAATGTTATCCAACTTCTGCCGAAGTTCAACAATTAGCTATTCCATGCAGCATCACTTGGTAAAGAAACTTTGGCCACAATGGCTGGCACACCTAATGATGTCAATGATGCCATAGCTTAATCTGGTTCAACCGAAATCCACGGTAATCTGAAATTTCGGGCAAGGAACTACCTACTGATAGCCTCACCAGGACTCAGCTCTTTGAAGGAGTGGCACTGAGTTAATCAGAGGGGGACTATGCTGACAGCTACCTTAAAATATAAGAACATCCTGACATATTGGGCTAATTGGAGACTCCTACATTTCTCAATAGGTCAGTTGTCACTCATTTTTTTGGTATGAGATCTATTATTTATTAAAACCTCCCCAAACATCATTTTAACTGATCTGGAATAAGTAGAACTGTACCTAAAATAAAATAAATTCAGGACACAACTCTACATCTTCATTTTAGTGATTTCTAAAAAAATCCTAGATGGCTATTAGTCTCCATTTCTTTTGATGGGTTTTGTACTTGGTTCCAGTATTTATCTACTAGTTTAAAAAACTTTATAAGATAAAAAAAAAATTAAGGAAAGGAATGCTAATATTCTTAAGTAATGCATCTCATTAAAATACTTATGAAAAATGACTGACACTAAGGTATATCTCTACAAGAAATTCACCATAGTGGAGAATTTATTTCCAGGTAAAGAAAAAAACTCTTAGGACAACGTCAGGCATTTTATTATGAGACAACTTATAATCACAACAGACCATAAAAACTATAGTTTAAAAAAGTTAATAATCTCAAAACTTTGCTAATTTGGGAATTAAGGAGTTTTGCTCAATATATATCTTATTATTGACTTCTCGTTATTCAGTTATACACGAACTCCCATTTTTTCTCTTATGTTAGAAAATGAAGGATTTTCCTGACCAGAATTAGAACTAAGGTTTCATATTTGACCCCGAGTTAGAAAAAAATACACCTTAGCTCTGTGCTCAAATGTACTCTAATTATAAAAGCAGGAACTATGACTACTTAAAATTTTCTAATACCGTCCGATCCCCAGGCCGTATCTCTTCAACACTGCTCCTGCTTACAGTGCAAAATCATTAACTTCCACCCCACTTCCCCCAAAACCTGGCTTCTCTTAGATATAAAACTTGGCCCACTGACTCGAGTAGCTGCTGGCTGTCTCCTCAGAGTCTGGCATAAAGTTGAGGAACCCCACTAAACCCACTCTAGAGCAAGTGCATGTATCGAACTTAGTCCTCACTCTTACTGGTACCTGGCAAAACAGTCCAGTGCTGTGCTGGAGTCAGTGGGTACTCGCCTAGAAAGCTGACTGCTCAGCGTACAGGAATTTTGTAAGCTGGCTGGTAGCCTGAAACCGGCCATGGTGGGAGTATGCACACCTCAGAAGTTACAGCAGACACTACACATTGGGGCTTCCGGCGCATCCCCTTAAACCTGCTTTGCCAGGCACAGCACTCTAATTCTTTGATTCGCTTTTAATCTTGTTTCAACTCCTGCCTCTTTTCCTGAAGATTCCAACTTTAAGCTTTCACTACAGCAAAGCTAACATTAGAATGCCTAAGTCAACTCTCGTTTTATCTGGTTCTCAGGAAACTGAGAACCAGAAAATTACATGACTTGCCCAAGGCTTCCATAGTGAATGGTTGGATCGGGACTTAGAGCTAAGTCGCTAGGTTTCCCACTGTGTTCCATCCACTCTATTATGAGATAACTTACCTCATTCACTTTACTGTCATTCGACATAAAATTCTCCACTGACATCCCCTCACCCCCTTTGATTTCCTCTACAGCCACCCTTCTAATAATCGTTTCTACAAGGGAGAACCAGTTTTATTCCTCTTTAAGACTAATCTTTCTATTCTGGATTCTTGTTCTCTCCCCTCTACTATCTTTACTCTTTTATTCTCAGTCTAAATCCCTTGCTTACAGCTGCAGAAGACAATGTCTCACGAATTTCCCCTTCAGTTTCCCTCCCACCAATCATCTTCTCACCGTGAAATGCAGTAGCTCTTTCACTAGCTTAGTATGCTTGGCCATTCTGGAGCTTCCACTGCTTTCCTCTCATTATCTCCCGTCTTTCTTTCATTCTAGTTGCCAGCCATTGTGCTTCTCCATCCTAAATGTGTGGCGATTAAGAGCTAGTCTTCTTCTGGTTGCCAGGCATTGTGCTTCTCCATCCTAAATGTGTGGCGACGAAGAGCTAGTCTTCTTCCTGATTCTCTTTTCATCAAAAGTGTGACCTTAACAGACCCTCTCTGATCTAGCCTACTAGGCCCCATGACCTCTAGAACAGTTCTCTTGAGGCCTTCTCCAAATCTGCCCGTCACACTATCACTTTAGGCACCACGCCTTTCTACCTCAGGTCTGGATTTCTAGAACAAGCCAGGTGAGTACACGTTCTAGGCTTTGTAGGCCATATGGTGTCTGTCACAACTACTCGACTCTGCCACTGCAGCACAGCTGCAGACAGTATGCGCGTGAGCGTGCACAGCTGTGCTCCAACCAACTTTATCTACAGGACAGGCAGCAGGCCGACGCGTGCCTGCTTTCTCACCTGCAGACGGGTACCATTCTGAGAGAAAAAAACCCCTCCACTGTCTACACAACGGTGTGCAGAATAACATCTCAAATGCTTAGACAAGGTTCTAAGTCTCCAAACTGATCTCAGACTATCTGGCAACACACGGTCTACTGTTCCTGAGCACATCTCACCACACTCCTGATCTCCTACCATACTTCCTCTATTTATACGCAGCATGTGACTCGCTACAAAGTTGACCACTCACGTCCCAGCCAAAGAGCTTCTCCGACCACTTGAGGATATAGCCACTGATCTTTCCCTCTCGGAAGCTGTTGTGGGACTAGCTCTATGGTGCTATTTAGCTTTTTCTGTATTTATATTATCTTCCCATTTGAAACATAGAACACTCGAGAATGAAGCCTCTGTCTTTGTATAGTCGTGCATTACCAATTAGAACCAAGCTCACAGTTTACCAGAGGCTGAGGACTGAGTAAAACGTTGCTCAATTAACGTGTAGGAAAAGTTCCTTAAAGGATAAGGATCTTCTATTAAGTGGAAATTTACCCTGTAATTGGTAGCCAGCCCTTTGTTCTCATTGGCAAGGGAAGATGCACAGGATCTTCCCTTCACCCCGGCCCAGGTTAACCTCTTTCTCTCTTCTACACACTTCCTGACATCTCCCACTTCTCGGGACTCAGGGCAGTCCTTCCCAGGAGGCCCTACCATCTCATGCTGCCATAGCCGAAGTTTATGTTCCCGACAAGATCTGAACTGCTATTTTCTTCAAGAAGACTTCTCTGAGTCTCCTGGGTAGAAATTTCTTTTGATAGAGTACAGATGCACAAAAAAGTAGACATGTTATCTACAGTACTCCACACAGAGAATTCTACTATTGTTTTTCAAAATACATCCTATCAGTGGTACTTACTAAGTGACAACATACACGCCTGTATCTATCTATCGATCTATCGATCGATCTATCTAAAATATATATTGGGAATGTCACGTAAAATTTCTTATGTGGCTGCCTTATCACAAAGAGTTCATTGCCAGATGTTGATATCCTCCCATGACCTTATCTAAAATTAAAGAAGAAAATGGAAAGTAGATATGCTAATATTAGGGTTAAAAATTTGATTTCAGAAAAGAAATTTGAGACCCACTGCACCATAAACTGTTTTGTTTGCTTTTATGGAATGACATTTATAGAATATTAGAAAGTATATATGGGGAGATTGGGACTAATTTTTTTAGTAATTGCAAAATTTGGGAATTACTTTTTTAAATAATTCAATGGAACCAACCTTCAGTGGAATCGATTTGTAATTCCACGTATCTCACACCTGTAATTTACTAGAAAACGACTAGACCACTGGAGCTATTACAGTCGAGGTGGTCTTTTCTTAATCTCACTTATGTCTTAGGTGTGCCAGTCATCAAATACAGAACAGAAGAACATCATCAAATTAGATCAATTAGTAGATTAAGAAGCACATCTCCAAACAGAATGACAGTTTGCATAACTGCAAATAGCATTTCGTGGATTGCAAAGGGTCCAACACTGCATGAACTCTTCGGGAGAGAAAATAGAGAAAAAGGGTTAATTTCACAGTCATGCAGTAAAGTTAGGTTTCCAACAAATATTGAACCAACTTACTCTCTATTGAGAGTTCCAACACAGGGGACAGCATGCAAAAAGAAAAAAAGAAAAAAAAGAAAAACACACAAATTAGTCGCCATCAATGCAAAGTTCCTGTATGGAAGAAAAACACTTAGAAAATAAAAGTGACAAATGTTTTTCAAAGTTTTGTGATAAACTCAAAGTAGTTTTTAAAACAAGAGTTAAATGAATAGTATGAGAGAAGAGTATGTGATTTTTCCTGTGTTTCTCCCTCACCTCCTTGCAAAAGAAATTTAAAACCAAAAACCAGAAAACCAACTTCTTTTCCAGACCCTAATATCCTTGAGGCTCAACTTCTAGAAAGAATCTAAGACTAACAGCCACCCGCCCCCCGTTTCTGAAGAGTGCCAGCATTTATGTCCAAAGCACAGCATCTAGAGTTTCTCTTTTCCTCTTCAGAAGCAGTATGTTCATAAGTGACTTCTGTGAAGGTTTAAAACAACCACAGCTGTCTGGAAATAAAAAGGAACCGTTTATGCCACAACTTTAAATCTTGCCCAGGTAAGATGTCTGTTATGGTGTCCTGATCCTAGGACACCTCTGCTGCCTAGCACACTCTTTAAGAGACCAGATGTGACCTGGGCACTCAAGTGTGTCCATTTTAGTAGCCAAAGATTAAACTCCTACCCTAGCTATTCGAGACTCAAAGATAGGACCTCAAGAGGTAGGACTAGACGGACCATAAAATGCCAACTCACAGCACGCACCTTGGTGAAGGCGGCTCTTTTCCAATAGTCTCTTCAGAGACAAATGTCAGAACACGTAAGATAACTTCTAGCATCTGACGCTCCTTACGTTTGAGGGGAAAAAATGAGTCTAGAGCAGTCCAAATAAAAATCTTCCCTGATCTCCTTAATTTTCAAACTTATTTAGTCTTGAAAAACTTACATGAGTGCTTGGCTTTCTAAAGGCTTTACATATATTAACTCATTTAAATATCCTCACAATCTTACGAGGTACTACTGATTATTAGCTATTCATTACTATTAAAACTTGATTTTACAGGTTAGGAAACTAAGGCACAGACTGCCAGTAAGTGCTGAGGCACATCTGCACCTAAGGATCTAGCTCTGCCATCCACACTTATCACCGTGTTGCTCTCTCTGTCTCTGGAAAAATATCAACAGGCTTTAAATCAGACATTTGTAGGGGCACCTGGGTGGCTCAGTCGGTTAAGCGTCCGACTTCGGCTCAGGTCATGATCTCACGGTCCGTGAGTTCGAGCCCCGCGTCGGGCTCTGTGCTGACAGCTCAGAGCCTGGAGCCTGTTTCGGATTCTGTGTCTCCCTCTCTCTCTGACCCTCCCCCATTCATGCTCTGTCTCTCTCTGTCTCAAAAATAAATAAAACGTTAAAAAAAAATTAAAAAAAATAAATCAGACATTTGTAGCTTCTGTTCTAAATTACTGTCATACATACATCATCACTTATTCCCAACTCTAGGTATCTGAAGTAAAAAAAAAAAAAAAAAAGCGTAGCAAGTTACAGGCATATCAACTAACTTCAGCCTGCAAACTCTATTTGCCAATCCTGCCCAGCGTCTACCTCCACGGGATTCAGAGAGTGCTCTTTTCTGGCCCTTCTTTTCTGGGGTGTCTGCCTCATTTACCAGAGCTCACCTGATACTTTAGTTGGACTCGGGTGTTTACCGTGAAATATGTAAGAGGGGAGCATTCTGGGGGCTGGAGAAGGAGATCCTATATGAAAGTGGACCGGGCTGCCCACAAACTGTTTCTCTAAGTATCTTGTTTCTGCTGAGGACAGCAGGTAGTCTGGATCGTGTTGGGCGTGAGAACAACTCTCGTTTACCATGGCAGCTGGGTAATACCCAGAAGGTGTGAACACAGGACTGAAGTGTTGATTTCCACCTAAAAAGACATGGGAAAATCCACCTAACCAAGCTCATGGAATGAGATGTCTCCCGAACACTGCGGCCCATTCTGGGGGCAAGTCTTCAGAGAGTTTCTGCCCTGTGAGCTTTCAGGACAGTTGAGGTTATGGATAAGAGATTCCAGTTCAGAGTGGAGAGCTAACCCAGGTTTCAGGAACACAGAGAAATGTCCCTGATGGCATTTTTCAAGGCTATGAAAAAAAGTGCATGGCTCCTCTGGGGACATGGACGTAGTCCAGGCTGGGGTGAGAGCGAGGAAGGGACGACCAGCAAAACGATAGGCTCTGTTTGGGCGTTTTCTTGGGGACAGCGAGCAGTCACCGCAGGGTTTTAAGCTGGTAGAAAAGATCTGTCTCCTGTGCAAAGGACGCGGTGTGGAGCAGGTGCCACAGGCAACAGACCGCTCTGCCCCGAGTCAGCAGTGAGAACAGAGAGAGGTTCAGAAGGCTGAATGAGGAGTAAGTGGAGTTGCCAGAGTGATGCCCAAATCCTTCCCTGGAGCAATGAGGGAACGGTGATTTCACGAGACGAGATAAAGCAACGCAGGAGTTCTGAGGCTGAAGATGGCCACGAGGCAGGAGACTACGTGCAAGAGAAAATATGGGCTGGAAGTGCACATCTGTGAGTCACCAGGTTCCCGCCAGTGGTAACGTAAGCTCCAGAGAAGGTACAGAATTAAAGACAAGAGCCCAGGGCAAGAATCGAAGCAACACCTATGCTCAGCAGAACGAGCAGAGAGAGGTGCCGTAAGACGAGCGGTACGAGAGAGACCGGCTAGGACACAACAGGCACATCACAACAGGCACATCATGCTCCTCAGAACGACAGAAAAGACACAGTGAATGACTGACAGCAAAGTTGAAAGGCAAAAAGGAATGTCAACCAGCAAACTGGAATTTATGAGAAGTCCCCGGAAGCCGAGAGGATAAGACCATCTCAGCGAAAAATAGAATACTTATTAATGTGGCTAACGACAGCTCTAAGGTGACACCTCCTTCTATTTCAACCGGAGGAGAGGCAGAAAGCATGAGTTTATGTGTAGTTACAGTGGCTGGTCTGGAGGCAGGAAATGGAGTTTCTGCTTGATGGCTTCCGTTTTCTGGGTAAGCTAGGAAGCCAGGACACGTGCTTAGGGCATAAGATAGGTTGGGAGGTGAACGGGCTGCAGTTCTGAGGAGAGAAACTGTTTGACATGGTCTCCATGGAGAACAGAAGACAAAGAGGAGGATTCCTACATAGCACTGAGCACTAGACAAAAACCACAGATCAGTAGTGGAGAATGGCAGGAATACACATAGCTGATTTCACTCAGGGGCCAGTACAGTGTTTCCCTTCAAGAATCCTAACCTCCAACCAGGTGCCACGAGCTCCACGAGCAGATAGGTTCTTGAACCTATGTTTCTATTACAGTGTCAATAACTTAAGAATTAAGCATAAAAAACAGGGATCAGCAAACTATGGTTTGCACAATGGTTTTTACAATTTTAAATGGTTAAAAAAACTTTTTTTTTTTTAAGGCAATTTCGTGGGGTGCCTGGGTGACTCAGCCGGTTAAGCGTCTGACTCTTGGTTTTGGCTCAGGTCATGATCTCACGGTTCATGGGACTGAGCCTTGCATTGAGCTCTGTGCTGACAGGGTGGAGCCTGCTTGGGATTCTCTTTCCCTCTCTCTGCCCCTCCCTGCTCACTTGTGCACTCCCTCTCTCTTCTCTTAAAATAAATAACTTAAAAAAAAGTAGGCCTTTTGTATTACATAAAAAGGCAGTTTTGTGACACATGAAAATTAAAATTTCAAGGTTCATAAAGTTTTGTTGCAACCCAGCCACATTCATTTGCTTACATACTGTCTAAAGATTCCTTTGTGCTATATAATGTCTGAGTTGAGCAGTGGTGACAGTGATCAATATGGATGCAAATATTTACCATCTTGCCCTTTACAGAGCAAAAAATGGTCAACTGATAAAGAACAAAACTGTATTTGGAACGGGGCACTTGAGTGGGTGGCTCAGTCGGTTGAGCAGCTGACTCTTGATTTGAGCTCAGGTCATGATCACACGGTCGTGAGACTGAGCCCCACATTAGGCTCCAAGCTGAACATGAAGCCTGCTTAAGACTTTCTTGCTCTCGCTCTTGCTCTCTCTCACTGTCTCCCCTGCTCCCCTCCCTCCGCCCCTCTTCCCAGCTCATGCTTTCTCTCTAAAAAAACAAAACGAAAACAAAACCAAAAAAACGCTGTATTTGGAAAGAAAAGCCACAACCGTTGCCTGATCCTGAAGACGGGGCTGATGGTACTTTGTAAGATGGGGAGGGAGAAATCTGCTATTTTAATAATATCAGGATATGATGCAAAAGCTCAAATCAAACCCTGACATTTTAAAAAAATTTTTTTTTTCAACGTTTTTTATTTATTTTTGGGACAGAGAGAGACAGAGCATGAACGGGGGAGGGGCAGAGAGAGAGGGAGACACAGAATCGGAAACAGGCTCCAGGCTCCGAGCCATCAGCCCAGAGCCTGATGCGGGGCTCGAACTCACGGACCGCGAGATCGTGACCTGGCTGAAGTCGGACGCTTAACCGACTGCGCCACCCAGGCGCCCCAAACCCTGACATTTTAAACTCAGCACAGTATGGTGACATATCCAGTGTATTCTTTTTTTTTTTTTTCAATTGAGAGGCAGTGTGAGCAGGGGAGGAGCAGAGAGAAAGGAGAGAGAGTGCCAAGAGGACTCCGTGCCCAGGGCAGTGTGCAGCCTGATGTGGGGCTTGATCCCAAGACCACAGATCATGACGTGAGCTGAAATCAAGAGTTGGATGCTCAACCAACTGAGCCACCCAGGAGCCCCATCCAGTCTATTCTCAACGAATTCCATTACTGGCAGGGCCTCTGACAATCACCGAACAAAAGTCAAACAGAAACAAATGAATAAAAATCCTCCCATCAGTCTTTGCTGAACTAAAAAAAACCTAATCAAACACACCAGATGGGTAAGAATTATATACTGTTATAAAACCTGATGAAGAAAACCCAAAAAGTCACCTTTCTCACAACTCTAGGGAGGACTGTAGCTGGTTCTCCGAGTCTGCTAAGGAAAGCCAAACATACGTGCTCGGTTCAGGTCCTTTACCAACATCAAACTCAATTTCCCTATTGATCTCTAACAGCCTCTTTTAAAAAGCAGTTCTCTTTATCACTGTATAAATCCTAGCATCCAACTAAATTGTATTATTGCCCTAACGAAAAATAAAAAATTGTGACTTTGAGAAATAATCCAGCCCTGGTCCTATACCTTCCAGTAGACAAGAATTTTACCACTTAATGAAGATGTTTTAAAATTCTGTTTTTAAAGGCTGTATAGATAATTATTAAAATATTATTTATAAAACAGGTCCATCCAGATCACAACTGTCTTGTCCTTTGGTTTATATGGCCAAGAAAATATTTCAACAACCAATTTGTTCAGGATTTACCGAACTTTTGCATTACAGGGAGTCCTACAGCTGTGATTAGTGGTAGGAATATAAGTGTACAATGGTAGAGTTATCTACATGCCCAGCTTGAAAATTATAAACTGTATGTACGTATGTATGTATGTACGTACATACTTATTTATAATCTCTACACCCAATGTGAGGCTTGAACTCATATGAGGCCCTGATTCCAAGAGTCACATGCTCTGTCAGTTGAGCCAGCCTGGTGCCCCTGAAAGTTGTAAACTTTAAAACAAACTGCTTGCCAACTGTTTTTTTAATCTTTGTTTTTAATGGAATCTTGTATTCTTGGATAAGATAAATATATCTTCCGATAGAGGATAATCTTTGAAAATTGTTTTAAAGTAGAAGCAATTTATCACCTTCAGCTGGATTTTATTATGTATAAAATGGGATTTCATTATCTTTAGCGTTCCAAGTAATGAAAATCTTGAAAATAGAAAAAAAATGAGAATGATATGCGCAACAATAACGTGAAGACAGTAAAAAAAAAAAAAAAAAAAAAAAAAGCAAAATTCATTAATATTTTTCTTATAATTTCCCTTCCACATCTCCCTCTCACTTAGGTTAGAAATTCTCAGGTAGACAACTGGTAACCTAAAAAAAGATACTTAAAGTTTCACCACTGTCAGACACATTACTGAAAACAGAATAAACAAATACGTTTTATAACAGTACTATCCTGCAACGTAAACCACAATTTCACAATACACATGCAGATTATGCCTCAGTATTTAAAATTAAGTATGTTTAAAAACTTTTTTTTTTTAGCAATCTCCACACCCAATACGGGGCTTGAACTCACGACCCCGAGATCAGGAGTCACATGTTCCTCTGACTGAGCCAGACAGGCACCCCTAAAATTAAGTATGTTTTAATCAACATTAAAAATTAAACAATGTTCTGAAAATTTTTATGGACTACTTCAATAAATAAAATGCTTTTTTGACTGTTCCTACGAAACCGTGGCCAACACTGTATTTTGTGCTTTTGTGTTATTTAATGGCAATTCTTTTCTACACAATTGCTCTTTTAAGAATATATTCACGTTAACCTTGCAAAAGAAGAAAACAATAAGAAGCTCACAGAAACATCTCTTTTTGACTTACCCCAATTTCTTTTTTTTATAAACAGTAAAAAGTTTCTAGTAATACAAAAACATTCAGTTTGACTAATTCTGTGAGTTGTGCTTGTTACTGATGTCCCTCAATTTATATAGTCTTAAAACAGTTCCTCTTTGGAGAAGCTTAAAAGGTTGCCAGTGAACAATTTCTAAATTATGTATGACATCAAACAATTTCAATTGTGTTTGAAAAGATTATTACCATTTTGAAGCAATAATAAAACGCAAACGGCCTACAGTGTTTTGCTATCACTTTCCTTTTTTTTGCAGCACACAAATGACATCCCATAGGAGTAAATAATCTTAAATACTAAAACATACCTTGCCGTGAGGATCAGCAAACATTCTTGTGAAAATTTCACATAATCTTTTCAGTTCAACTCGACTGTCAAAATAATAAAATAGCTAATTAATATCTTGCTATAGGAAGAATTCATTTAAAAGGAACTTTAGGGGTACCTGGGTGGCTCAGTCGGTTAAGCATCTGACTTCAACTCAGGTCATGACCTCATGGTGTCCAGTTTGAGCCACCAGGCTCTCTGCTGTCAGCACAGAGCCCGCTTCAGATCTTCTGTTTCCCTCTTCCTCTGCCCCACCCCTGCTTCTTCTCTCTCTCTCTCTCTCTCCCTCTCTAATAAAAAAACAATGAAACCCAAAAACCAAAAAACAAAACTTTGGAGTAATCTTAGCTGTAATTAGCTTCTTGCAAAAAGAAAGGCTAAAAAAAAACCAGTCCTCAAAATCATAAAGTTTGTGGGACTTACTAATCAGGAATAAACACAAATTTATCAAATGCAACAATAATCCTGTTGCAACCCACATTATCTTAAAAGTTGAAAGTTATATTAAAAGAAATACAGTTGTATTTCTTTAATGTAGCATGACAGGGGAAACTGTACAAATGACATTCCTAACACACAAATTTTATCCTTTATTTTTATTTTTTAAAAACTTTTTATTTATTTTGAGAGACAGAGCATGCATGTGAGCAGGAGAGAGGGCACATGTGTGATATGGGGCTTGATCTCATGAATGGTGAGATCATGACCGGAGCTGCAATCAAGAGCCAGATGCTTGACCAAATGAGCCACCCAGGCGCCCCTGAATTTTTCCTTTAATTTTTTTTTTATTAAAAAAAATTTTTTTTTTAACATTTATTTATTACTGAGAGACAGAGAGACACAGAGTGTGAGCATGGGAGGGGCAGAGAGAGAGGGAGACACAGAATCGGAAGCAGGCTCCAGGCTCTGAGCTGTCAGCACAGAGCCCAACGTGGGGCTCGAACCCATAAACTGTGAGATCATGACCTGAGCCGAAGTCAGACGCTTAACTAGGTAAGCCATCCAGGCGCCCCTGAATTTTCCCTTTAAATGCGAAGATGTTTTCTTAAATTTGGCCACCTGACGACTAAAATCTTTCTAAACTATGCCTACTCCCTCGCCACTGAAAATGATATACTGAACCTAATATTAACCTAATCTTGATGGGGCCAGGAACAATATTATGATGATTTATTGCAATGATTCATGAAGTGTGATATACACACATTAGAATATATTAGGTAGTACATAAACATCTACTTTAGATCAAATAGTTCTAATACTTCCTAAAGTAAACATACAACTAGTAAATCTAACCCTGATTTCAGGTATCAAGTCAGGAAGTAGCCCTCTAATTTTCCAGTACCCTCAAACTTATGAATTATCTGAAACTAGTTTTTTTTTTTTTTTTTAAATGTATACTTTTTATTTTTGGGAGAGTGACAGAGAGTAAGCGGGGGAGGGGGGGAGGGGCACAGAAAGAGAGGGAGACACAGAATCTGAAACAGACTCCTGGCTCTGAGCTGTCAGTGCAGAGCCTGACATGGGGCTCAAACTCACAAACTGTGAGATCATGACCTGAGCCGAAGTTGGACGCTTAACCGAATGAGCCACCCAGATGCCCCTGAAGCTAGGTTCTTAAAGGGGTTGGCCAGAGAAGTTTAAAACATTACAAAGATAAAGACAATAAAAAATTTAGGGGGAAAAAAAGGAAGTAAAAACCATTAGGAAAGGAAACCAAATCAAGTCAAACCAAACTAAAAACCAATATAAAGTTCTGTTGCATTTCTTTTATTTTATTATTTATTTATTTATTTATTTATTTATTTATTTATTTATTTATTTATTTATTTATTTTTTATGAAGTTTATTGTCAAATTGGTTTCCATACAACACCCAGTGCTCATCCCAAAAGATGCCCTCCTCAATACCCATCACCCACCCTCCCCTCCCTCCCACCCCCCATCAACCCTCAGTTTGTTCTGTTTTTAAGAGTCTCTTATGCTTTGGCTCTCTCCCACTCTAACCTCTTTTTTTTTTTTTTTTTCCTTCCCCTCCCCCATGGGTTTCTGTTAAGTTTCTCAGGATCCACATAAGAGTGAAAACATATGGTATCTGTCTTTCTCAGTATGGCTTATTAAGTTCTGTTGCATTTCAATACACTGGTCAACTTTTTTTTTTAAATAAACCAGTCAGTTTTAATTTTATGTACACTTTATTATTTTTAATTTTAAAAATAACTTTTTTCATTAACTTGTATTTGTGAATACAAAGTTTCCTTTTAAATAAAAATTTCTAGTTTAGATAATACAGATGGCCTTGGAGACTGGGAAAATATTTTGGTATCACCTTCTGAATTTAAAACAAGTCTGTTCCCATACGAATATCTTGAAAGTGTCCTGGGAACAAAGTTGAAAGTGCGAACCTGACAGGACAATTATTTTAAGATAATAAACTCACCTTAGCGTTCTCTGATTTTTTAGCAAGTTTTGTAGCCCCAGGAGGCCTTCTTTCCTTTCTGACCAGTTGGAACTGGCACATCTATTGAGGACCTCGGCCACATCTTCCGTCTGCCTCATGTAGGTAGGAATACTGCCATTTCGAGAGCTATACGAGCGTTCTGAACAAGCACTCGATGCATCGCTGTTGGCGTCATCATCTGAATGCATTCCGTAGGATTCGTATCTTCTTCGAGCAGGCTTTTTCTGTTACACATAAAGACTCTCATTAGCAGTAGCCAAAAGAATGTACTGGTATTTCACAATTTCTACTGACCACAAAAGGACTGTTTTTTTTTTTTTTTTAAATC
Source organism: Panthera pardus (assembly GCF_024362965.1). Lineage (NCBI taxonomy): Eukaryota > Metazoa > Chordata > Mammalia > Carnivora > Felidae > Panthera > Panthera pardus. The sequence continues at coordinate 155,828,355 of NW_026526721.1, forward strand.
AGTACCAAGCATGCGTCTAAGTACTGTAATAATAAAATTATTATCAAGGTTGTATCCATCGATAACTGATTTTATTTTCAATATTTAGTTTTGCTTCAGAAAACAGGTTTTAGAAGTTAGTAGACAATGAGATAGTTTTTAATGATGGGATATAGTGGAAACAGAATAAGACTACACGAAAGTTCATGTATGTAAAGTGAGAAGTGCTCAACTTGTGGGTTTTTCCTTTTCATGGAAACCAAAGAACGACTAGTATATATTTTAGATGAAGAGAAATTACTGGGAATTTGAGTTGGTAAGAAGAGAACATTACTTTATTTTTTTTGAATATTACTTTTTTAAAGGATGAGAATGGGTCAGAAAAACACGTTTTCTTATATGAACTTCTACTTTTGCCTGTGTATCTTCTCTTTTCTCTAGTCTCCCTTTTACTTCAGCTACTGCTTCTCTTGTCACTCTTTCTTCCCTTGTACCCAACCCTCAAGTCTCCTAGAGAAGTAAAATACAGACATCATGAGAATGATGAGAACCTATTTTGCTTACTATTATTTTTAGGAGGCAAGCTCCTTGAGGGCCCTCCATGTTTTCCCCAACGTGTCTATACTGTCTATTTCAATAAATGCAAGAAAGTCCACTTAGATTCGATTTCTTTACACCTGAAGCTTACCGTTTAATATATGTAATTGCTAATTATGCCTTGCATACTAAAAATGAAATGAGCAAATAGTTTATTTGAGATTTCCTTGGAAGAATTGGAGATACATCTTTATATAATCTGGTATTTGAATTTAGGCTAATGAACAGTGAAGACATTTCTAGAAACATGTTAATAAGCACAAGAATTTAAAACAGTTCCAGATGGCTGTAAATTCTCCAAAGTCTAAAATCTTAAAAAAACAAACTTGAATTTAATTCAAAACAGTTTTATAAAGACATTTCCATCACTAAATGCCTCTTACTCATTTAGAGACACCAAGTTAATTTAGAATGTGATAATGTGCCATGTCCTGTGCCGGGCTCCAGGATCAGTCTTGTCACAGACAGAAGTGTCAATGGTATCGCCTCATCTGTACGGAGCAGTCAAGCTTAAAGGACAAGAACCCCCACAGGACATTCTATCCAAGCAGTATCTCCCTAGTAATAAGCATATATACAGAAAAGTGGGTGTATTAAAGGATCTTATTACTTCCACTTGAATATTTATTTTATAGAAGACTATCATCTGTTAAACTGATGAAGCAAAGGAAAAAAGTTATGGTATCATAAGATGTCAGAAAACAGCAATGTCTATACCTTAGTCCGTATGTCTCCTAAGAGCTGAGCGCAGTAAATTTTTAAAGAGAAAAATTGAAAATAATGAAGAACATTTTGCTAAACAGCACAATGAAGCAGGCATAAACAATGCCCATAATCAGAAACAGTAAGTTTTGTTTGTATACAGATACATAAAAACTGCTTAGTAGCAGAGTAGATCTTCAACCTTGGCAATATCCTTTAGTCCTAAGCTACGAGAATATTCCCATAACCAGTTTCCTAAAGAAACTAACATTTTCTTTCTAATTGGATCCTTTTGTCGTTTCCAAAGTTAACTTTGTTTCTATGATTTTCCCCAGGTCCAAATTAGGCTTAATCAAGTTTTTTTTCTAGAAATTGATAGTTACAACTGGAATATCTAAACTATGCAAATAATGGAAGTAGACCGAAGGAGATTATTGGGATTTAGCTTTTAGCCCTGGTGGCTAAATACCCCTTATATAATCCAAACACACCTTAGTATTAGAAGTAATAGTTCAAAAATAACCCATTCAATTCATAAAACTTATGTGAGCACAGTTTAACTGGTACAACTTCCATCTAAAAAGAAACTAGAAAACATGATTTAAGGAATACGTTGATTAGGAATAGTAAATTTAAAGCACTTGACTGATCGTCAGAACAAGATGTGATCAATATATCCCATGCCCAAGAGAACAAAGTTCCTACCTAGTTGTATTATTTATAAAAAATTAAATAACGGAGGTAAAGGGGAAAATTCCGCACTTAAAGACTGTTAGCGCAGAACTACACATGTGATTACATTTCCTGTACTACAGCTATGATCAGCAGATATTTTTTAAAAGTTTTTTCCAAATACACGTGGCATAAATTGTATTATAGCAACACTGGTTAAGATGTGATACACAGTTTTAAAAGGCACGACGTATTTTTTTTTTTTGTTTCAGAGCAAAGATGAGGACTTTTATAAGTTATGATAAGTAACTGAGTAAATGCTTCTTAAATATAGATGGGATTAATATAATTTGAAAGAGGAAGTGCAGACCGAATTGATGTGGGAGATTGGCAGAAACCAACTGTATTCACTGTTTCAAATGATACTCCCTTCATAATTTTAAGTGAGAAAAACAACGGTGATATATGGACAGCACTCTTCTGACAAACTATCATGGATCTGTAGATGATGTTTTTAAATCTCACTCCTTAACGTGTCAGGCATAACAAACCAGGAGGGTATCTTAATTATAATTTGTCTTGAAGTCGTGCTTCTCTCAGCTCAGAAAAATACAAGCAAGTAAGACTAAATAAAATCCTACCCCGAACTAAAACAATGCCTAAATACTCCAAACGTGAAGCAAGCCTTGACACGTATGCCTGCAGTGCACCCATTTATGTACTAAATCTGCCCTTACTCTTCGTGGACGACAGTGCCCCAAACACATCCTCATGTTAACAACATCAATATTCACATTACATTCCTGACACCCCATCAACTACTTCTGGCCCTCGCTTCAAATTCTGACCGAGTAACAGGGACCAAGAACTGATGACACAACTCTGCTTTTTCCATGGCCCACGTTTGATCTTCCTAGATTGAATCCACTAGCTTTTCCCCGTGACCTTCCCCACACCGGGAGACCGGCTTACCCACACGTGAGTTTCGTAATTGGAATATCTCTAATGAAAAGGAAATGGAGAAGAGTACCAAGGCATCTGCTACGGCCTCCTCCACGTCAGAGCCTGTGTTCAGGACTCGCATGGCACTGACAGAAGACGACAGTCGGCTCGATTGGCTCATCCCATACCCTGGACCTAATTCATCAGAAGGAGGAAAAGAGCTTTGAGAGAGTCATAAATGTAACAGCGTCACATTGGAAACTTCAAGATCCTTAAGGGGAGGGGAGGGGAAAAAAAAACAACAAAAAAAAAAACCAATGGGGCAAAGCATTTTAAAAGCAATTCTGTATTTTCTGGGTACATTTGGTCTTTGGTCAAATAAAATGGTAAAGGCAATTAAATTACTGACAGTGTATGGAAAATAAATTTAAAGAACAGTAGCTATGATACATTTATGACCAGAAAATAGAAGAAAGCATGGGTGGCTAACTAAGGGCTTGTGAATCTACAGCCCTGGCAATGAATCCAGCTCTATCAGCCAGGCAAATCTCAGCCATGCAGGTGAGCCATGGAGGAGTCTAGAACACACGTCAAACCTCAAACCAATGAAGATGAGGGAACTCAGTGAAGCTACACCAGTCTACAGGGAAAACCCGCCAATTGTTGTCTCTTCTCCGTCAGGAGAGGGTTTCATTCTACAACTAAGATATGCCATTCGACATCTGTTAAGCACCTAGTGTGTGCCCAACACTCTGAGGTATGTAAAGACAAACCAGAGATGGATTCTCCCCCTCAACTACTTTCTACACCATCATTTACAATTAAAACACTTCATCCACCATTTTGGTTTTTTTTTTTTCCAAAACATGTACAAAGATGAAGTACATAATTGAGAACAGAAAACAATTCCATATTTAAAAATGACGTAACTTAGATTACATACACACAAAAAGGCTATCTGTCAGTGAGAAAAATGCTCAAATAAGGTTGTGGGAGGGGGAAAAGTTACTTGGGGGAAAATGAAAAAAAAATACACAGATGATTTATTATCTGACAAATCAAACTTAAACAAAAACAAAGTGATTTAAAAACACGAATGTACCATTCAATGGAAACTGAAAAGGACAAAAATCTGAGATGAATGCACAGATGATAGTGAAAATGTACTCATCCTTCACCTGAGGCCCCATACACATCGGGGGCGTAGAGGGCACCAGTAGATCTGGAATGGTGTCTGGAGGCTGGAATAACAGGACCATACAAACCTCATCTATTACCACAGAAACAAGGAATAGTGGCAGCACTATAGTCAGGCAAGGAGACTTAGTCAACACTGGTATTACTAGTAATAGGTAAGGATCAGAATACTGCCAAGCAAGGCAACTGAACATCAGGACCGTAACATTATCCTCGACACACAGAAGATCTTACACCTAAGGGGACAGACACAAGCCCACAGGAGACAAAAAAAAAAGCAAGTATTCAAATGGAAGGAAATGTCGAAAGTACAAGCATGAGACAAAAAAATGAACACCGTAGTTTAAAAAAAAAAAAAACCACCATGGTAACTAGTAACCAATAATACACCTAAATCCTTTAGTCCCGAACCCAATGAGGCAGGTATTACTGTTCCATGTCATAGATGGGCAAATTGAAGCAGACAGGGACGCTAATTAACGTGACCAAAGCCACACTACGAGTAAGTGATACACCTCGGTATCTGTACTCTTTCAAGGCCTTTGCTCTCGAATGGTACATGTGCCGTCGTCACATCGTTCAAAAGATAACATACCTCACTTACGTTAATCAAACATTTTCCATAATGGTTCACAGAATACAAGTTCTGCATTCGGTAAAAGATTTAAATATCAAAGACATGTGAACGTAAAAAAAGGATATCAATAATACAATCAAAAGACCTACAAAAGGTCTCCCTATATTTATGTCATGTTTCTCTACGTCTAATTTTAGCATATTTTAAGTTGCATACATTAAAACCCCGATTTTCACAACACCATAAAGTCCATCTTCTTCCTACATAAATATTAAAGATTCATTTTAATATTTAATGAAATAGATTACTCATAGTTAGAAAGTTACTCTTCTTCAGATATATATATATTTTATTAAAAAAAATTTTTAATGTTTATTTATTTTTGAGAAAGAGAGACAGAGTGTGAGTGGGGGAGGGGCAGAGAGTGGGAGACAGAGAATCCGAAGCAGGCTCCAGGCTCTAGGCTCTAGGCTCTAGGCTCTGAGCTGTCAGCACAGAGCCCGATGCGGGGCTTGAACCCTTGAACTGAGAGATCATGACCTGAGCCGAAGTCGGACGCTTAACCAACTGAGCCACCCAGGTGCCCCTCTTCAGATATATTAATTAGAGCAGTTAAAATACTTTTTTACAAAAAGTTTATTTACTATTTTGAGAGAGAGAAAGTGAGCAGGGAAGGGGCAGAGAGAAAGGGAGAGAGGGAGAATCCCAAGCAGTGGGATTAGTCCCCAACGTGGGGACTAAACTGACAAACTGTGAGATCATGACCTGAACCGAAATCAAGAGTCGGATGCTTAACCAACTGAGCCACCCAGGTGCCCCCAAAACACTTTATTACATGAATCACTCTTTTCTTTGCCACTGGACCTTAATGAACACAAAAATGATCAAAAGGATTGAGACAAAGGATTAAACAGAATGCTGTTCAAAATGTTTAATCAGACTCTAAGAGGTGACTGCTGTTGTTAATAAAACATAATACATAGTTTTAATTCTACCTGAAATAATTTTTAAAATGGTGACCGTTGAGTCAATATGAACATGCCCAATGGATGAAAATTTGTGAAAAATTTTATGGTATCAATAGTGGCTGAAGGTAAGAGGTGAGTGGCACCACTCACATTCTTGTAGGAACATAAGCCTATTTTTTGAAACTTGGCTCCAGAAGTAAATGGCAACTAGGGTACAAGTTCCAGAGAAGTTCAGCTTTGCTCAGCTCTGATTTATTTCTGATGCTTTAGAGCCCTTACACCGGTTCTGTGCCCCAGCTGAATGCATAGCAAACTACGGGGCTCACTTGCTGAATGGCAACATTCAAGTCGGAGGTGAAAAAAGAGATTCACCGGGTAAAGCCAGTAAGGACGGCAGAATGCAGGCAGACGCCACAGACACCGGGGATGGGAAGGGTAACCTGATCTCCGAGGCGGCTACTCCTCACCCGTCTTATAAGAGGGCGGATCTGCTACCTTTACGAAGCAGCATCCAGATATAAATAAAAGGGCTACAAACATCAATTCTCCTAAAACTACAGGGTTAAAAGACCTAATCTTCTTTAACCCAAATAGAATGTTTCATTAGAATCAGGAAAACAGCTTCCTTTAATAATAGAAATTTAAGTGATTTAAGTTGTCAAATGGAGGCTTTGAGATGAATCTAGAAAATTAATGGCTAGCTACCATTTCTCTTTAAAAAGACCTAGTAGCAAGGCTTATTTTTTAAGTGATTCATGGTTGGTTATAAATTTCCTCTCATGTCTGACTACTGCACAGGTTTAAAAGGTACAGAAACAGATTTTGTTTTCTTCTTGATATCTCATGCTTTCTAATAATTCTGCAGTACGGCATTATGCAAATACAGGTGTTACCCCATTAAAAACATCTAAGATCTCTGCCACAGAAGTACAAGGAAACTACTTCGAGGCAAGCAGTCAGAGCTTGGTCAGATGACCAAGTGCTTACTGTGTGCCAAGCACTGTTGTCTATGTTCTCTCGTTTATAGCTTCTTCAAAACAATCCTAACAAGTGCATGCTATTCATGTCCTACTTCTACAGATGGGGAAACTCAGGTACAGAAGTTACAGAGCCCAGGCCGTCTGACCCTAGAGCACAGGCTCTTAAACCATCACACGCCCACTCACTTTCTTCAACTCTTCAAGATGGCATGCTTACTTTATACAAACGTAGCATTTATTTCATTTTTAAACATATACACACGAACATATACCATGTACATCTATATGCAGGCACGTGTGCATATGCACATACATAGTCTGCATATGAACTAAAAATACTGTATATGACTCTTGCATATGAGTTAAAAACATCCCTGGCAAAGCACTGGAAGGGAACTCTTCACCCGGAACTAGAATGCACACATCAAAGGCCGAGGATGTCCCTATCTGTGTCCCCAGCGCAACAGGGTTTTCTAGGTCGGTACACGACAGTCCAGTGACTTATTTGAACCAAATGGCCCAGAGAACAAGAATTTAACCTCTGGATGTTCTACACTAACATGTCTATTGAAGGAAATAATAATTCCACTTGGCAGAACTGCACCATGTGCAGAACTATGTTGTACTTAAAAGTCACAAAATCTGAAGAGCAAATCTCTAAGTATTACAGTAATCTCTGTTTTGTGGAATTAAAAGAAAAAAATCTGAAAGGGCTTTAGGTATGTATATATAAACAAAGTACTAGTTAAAAAGCTGAAAGATCATGCAGAAATTCTAAAACATTTCAATGTAAAAAATTCTGCCTCTCTGATTATTCTCAAAAATTGTAAGTTTAAAAAATCATTTACTATTTTTATAGCTGAGGTAAATATACTATTATAGGGAAGGACATAGTATAATCTCTATAATCAGGAACACAGAGGTTTTACAGCAGTGACACAACACAAGCTAATATATGCGGAACAACTATTAACCTGTATAATTACTATTTTATATACTAACCATTTTAGTAAGTAGTTCATATGGTATTTTGCAGCACTCTTTCTGGTAAATATCTAAGGTGAAATGTTAGTATTTCTGCTGAAAAAACCAATAGCATTTATCTTATCAAATGAAATGGTCCATACTTCACATGAGAGTAAATATTTAGCTATTATCTTTAAACTTTATAGGTTTATTTCTTAAGATAAATCTTGAACTCCACATCCTGTAGTCCAAATCTATGTGCTATTTACTTGATTATGAAGACAATCTGTTTATACAAGGTCTAGCCTACTCATTTCAACAAGTAAATGTCAAAGGAACTGCCAAACCTATAATTTCCTTACGACTCTTTCTTCTGTCAGGGCAGAAAAGAGAGGCAAAGAAAGACACAGTCGAAGAAAGCTAAGCCCTAAGTACACGGAAGTTATCTGATGGCGATAACAGGGCAAAGAAACACACCCGACACCTGCGCAGGTACCTACCGAGGGGCTGAAAAGAACGAACAGGACTTGTGTCCCGGCTGCTCTCCCGACTGGCTTCCCGGCTGCACCCTTGACTCACACTTGGTCGAGGAATACGACTGCTTCGGGCTGGTACAAAGAAACAGCCGCAGAGAAAGGGAGGAAACAAAAGACAGAATTTGCATTTTTGATATGTTAATTTTAGTTTTCTTTCTCAAAAACTGATTAATAGGTTAAGTTGTACTAAGGCTGAGAAGAAACTACTCTTGGTAAGGTATTACCAGGAATACGATACAGGTAAATTTGAATACAGTCCTCCAGTTTGTATGAGATTAGAAGGGTAAAATAGTATTTTGCAAACATAAGTAGGCTGCAAATAAAAAGCTTTAAAATAGACTTTAAAATTATACTTTCAGGGTAAAATACCTAATTCAATTTACAACCTGTATTTAAATTCTCCCTGAACTCTCAGTTGTTTTCTTCTAGCTTCTAAGCACCCAGCTGAAGTCTTCACTGTTACCCAAGCCTGGAATACAAACGAAGAGGTCCCAAGTCTCACAAAGAAGACCTTACCCACGGACAGCCTAGACGGACTAGCCTCTCTGCTACACCCCTGGCTCCGTGGGATCTTGCTTCTCTTTGGCGCCGAGGCGGAATTGACCAAGACTCTCTGAACACCAGAGCTCACAGTGGAGAGGGCTGTTGTGCTCAGAACTCTTCCCGGAGACCCGGACCGGCTGCCAGCTGAACACCAAACACACGTGCAAGTGTTACGACGTGAATTCTAAGAGAACTTGTTGAAAGGATAAAAATTCAAGAAATACACCTGAGGAGACTGGGATAGTATGGCAAGTTCTAAGTTCAAAGGAAATGGACTGAGGAAGACATGTGCATAGAATCATAACCTGGAAAAAAAGGTATGCTGTATATACTAGGACTGAAGAGTGAATCATATAAAATATATTTTCAGTTTTGGGGGGTATAAGATGTTATGTTTTTAATAAGGGCAACACTAACAATAGTATGTTTGTTTCGGAACACAAATAGTATAAAGGATTTCCAAAAAAAAAAAAAATAACTTATCTGACAATACATTTCATGTGGCTGAGGCTATATATTAAAACTATATATTTATAAGGAACGAAATTAGTCATTACGTTATTTCTATTTTTTTGTTAAGGATATAATAAACATTTGCTTCCTGTGAAACAGCTGGCCTTCCTGAGATGCTTCTGAATGGGTATGACAAAATTATTTTGTTACTATGTATACTTTTAATTTTCACAAAATTAAATTTTAAAGGTTTACAAAATTGGGCCGGCTGAAAAAGAAACTTGCTTTTTGCCTTCAAACCGCAAAGGGATCTTGGGTGGCCACATCCAGGATGGAGATGCAGAAGTACTGAGAGTAAAAGAGAACTAACAGCAAATGTCAGAGAAGTCCGACCCTTTCCCAACTAGTGATTCTCAGTCTTGGAAGGCAGAGGATACGTGGGCCGGGGAAAAGAGAGAGGGAGCCGGACAAAATCTCAGAGACTGGGGCAAGGATTAAGAGATGGGCTGCTTGTCAATCAAAACATTTTACGTCTGCACTGAACGGGAAAACAAACTAGGTCAACTCCAAGATGTAATTTAACTCTACATTCTGAATGGCAGCGTTATAAAAAAGGTGAACTTGTACTTAAATAAATGAAAGCAACTTTTCCCCTTTGTTGGGCATCGCTTCTCTTCACCAACAGGGCGGTCACTGCTCACCTTGATAATCTTATTTCATTTCCACAGAGGAAAACCCAAAGACTCAAGTGCCAATGTGGTCAAGCAGGAGATGTTTATGAGGGAGGAGCACTGAGTGTGAGGCAGGGAGCGGTGACTTTTCAGCTCCAGCCAGCTGTGGCTTGAGGCAAGACTAGCCAGGTTTTAGGGTTTTGTAAAAAAAATGAAAACTCTGAAAGTTCCTCATTTTTATCATGGTGTGTAGACCAAGTAATACATGAATGGAGGCAGGCTGGATATTGTCCACGGGCTGCCGATCTGTGACCTTCACTGTAGCTTTCTTGGCATGGTCTTGCTGGATACGATTTAAATTCATGCTTAATTCACAAACTTTATCAGCACACAAATTTTAAATCATCTTCCATTGGTTATAGCAATACTGTATAAAAGCAGTGTTTCCAATGAAATTAACAATTTATTTGAATAGAAGTAATTCTAAGTTATTACAGGGAAATTATTCAACTCTACTTTAAAACGATGGCTCGTCTGAATTATCTCTTGGTGTTTCAGGTGAAGAATCTTCAAAGTAGGTTTTTTTCAGTTATAACCTTAAGGATACCCACAAGGCACCTATTTTCTCCATGCAGTATCTAAACTAAACATACACACCAAAACATCCAAACACCCAACATGCCACAAACTCACAATGCAAGATAAGCCAATGGAATATTTTATGGGAACACTTGCAACGATATAAAAAGTATAAATAATGAGCTGAATGAACACATACAATATGATATTCTGTTAAAACTGATATAAATTTTAAGGGGTGAAGGTGTTGGTAGGAGACCGGAGAATCTCTTGAAATGTGTGGGTCTATTCAGCAGAGAGGAAACACGCAGGACTCAAGTACAGTAATCACTCCACCGGTTCTGGATTAACTGCATTTATCAAAATCATGCAAGCTCACCCTCTATTTAAATTCATTTATACCCTCTCCTAGAAAATAAAATCAGCAATGTTTATTTTGCTTTCATCATTAGCCTCTCTTCTCCACTAAATCCAAACCTCAACCAACAGTGTGATAATTCCAATGCCTAGGACTCGTTTTGGAGTTATTTATACTTAGGAGATAACACCAAGGCTCATTTCCCAGCCAAGAACTACCAAGGCTAATTGCTTCTTCTAACAAAACCATTGAGTTGATGAAAAAGGGCATGGTGTTACCTGGGAGCGGCATGCTACTGGAAAATACTCTAATTTGCAAAACCTGACAGTGGGTATCGAATTCTTCTCACGCTACCTAAAATTTTCAAACTACCATTTTAGAACTTTTTACAAGGTATTTGCAAGGCATTACTAAAGCTCCTTTGCTTTTGAGTGTCAAAACCTGCGGGATCCACTTGGATATTTTCAACAACTCAAGGTTTTAGCGATAAAGACAGGCCAAAGATAACTGGCAATTTTTGCCCCAGTGTGGTCGCACCACGATGGAATATGATGTTGAGAATTTCTGCTGAATAGAACCCAATCTCGATAATGAAAACAGGTGATCAAACAACAGATGCACACAAAAAGTCTATAGATTCTTACCACCAATGGTATTAGCAGATTGTGATCCTGAACAAGTGTAAAGGCAGAATTAGGGTAAGGATTATAATCCATGAGGAGGGAAGGAGCAGATTTAAAATGAATGGCAGATGAAAATAAAGCTTTAGTCAGTTCTTATAAAATAAAAAAGCCCTGAAGCAAAAAAAGCAAACTTCAAAAGAAAACTCCCTAAACCATAGACGTCTGTAACAAAAGCAGTACATTGAGTAGCTTTTACAGCTGAAATCAGACACTCATGTACAGAGCAGATGAAATGAAGTGCAAAAATAAATGTAAATTCTTCAGCTTTCCTTCTACTAACGGCCTATAATCTCAATAATTAAATGTTTAACTTTTAATTATTTAAACATTTAATTTGAAACTACAGGTAAAGAAGAACTACAACATCTTAGAGCTGAAGAAAGCATACATGAAAAAGCTACATTTTTTTTCCTTCAGATGCACAGGAAAAAACCCCAAAAACAAACGGCAGGGGCTTGGGGTGAGGAGACCAAGGTTCCGACAGGCTGCACAGCCGTTTGTACACAACCAGTCACTACCGACAAGGACACAAGACACCATCCTTACGTGTAACTAGAAACCTGGAAATCTCTCCAATGGGTCTGCTTTTATTTATTTTGATCAGTCATCAGAACACACCTGCTTTGACCCATGATTTTTTCCCTAAATGCTAATCTACAACCATGCAAAGACCACGCAAACTCTAATGAATTACTTCACAACAAAGTGAAGACGGAGGTCACAGCGATATTTCTGTGCAAGTATGTTGTAAAGAAACTTGCGTCAAATCATACGGGGCCACAATTTCTTTTTGCAAAAGGATCTAGAATGGAATATACAGTCACTCGAATAAATAAGGAAGCAAGCCAACAAAAACGTCTCCAATGTGATTTAAAACCTGAGTGATTTTATAGGGAGCAAGTCTTCTGATCTTAAAATCCTACCAGGTCTAAAAAGCCTGTCATTATGTTCTCATACTTCCGTAAAGGATTCTAAGTATTGTAGATTGGGTTTCAAAGTGAAAAACCAAATGTAAAATAGTTATTCTATATCCTCCTGAAGTGATCAGTAATTACAAAATACCTAAAAGGGAGGTCCTTAATATATTAGAAAACCATACACAAAGCCCTTTGAACCTTTGCCACAAGCTCCATCTTGCTATTCCTTTAGAAAAGAACTAAGTAAAACAGCTCACATCAAATTAAATTTTATCCTTAAGATCCTAGATATAGACAGTTTTGGTTTGCTATCTTTATTCTTCTTTATGCTTTAAATTTCCCAACTATCATTATTTATTTGTTTCCTGAAGGTCATAAAAATAAAAGGTACAAAAGTACACAACAGGAGTTTAGATTTCAGTTATAGTTAATATGGTTAAGAGTGGCAAGGAGGACAATTTTATCAGCTGAAATATATAATGCTTATTCTGGGCCCAGGTACGGTCTTCAAGATATTAAATGTACTACAGCACTGAATTACTGCAATCCTCTGAGATTATCTTCTTCATTTTATAGGTGAAAATACAGGGGCGCCTGGGTGGCTCAGTCGGTTAAGCGTCCGACTTCGGCTCAGGTCATGATCTCGCGGTTCGTGGGTTCGAGCCCCGCGTCGGGCTCTGTGCTGACAGAGCCTGGAGCCTGTTTCAGATTCTGTGTCTCCCTCTCTCTCTGACCCTCCCCCGTTCATGCTCTGTCTCTCTCGGTCTCAAAAATAAATAAACGTTAAAAAAATATATATATAGGTAAAAATCCAGAAACACAGCAACTTTAAATGAACCGGAAGAGCCATGATTCAAATGTGGGCAGTATGGCCCCAGAATCCATGATCTGAATTGGACACTTCTCAGACTTTACTATAACACGCTCACTTGGCGATCGTGTTAAAAAGCGCCTGAATTCAGGAGATGTGTGGTGGCATGAAACTGTGCATCTCTAACGAGCTCCCAGGTGATGCTGGTACTGCACTTGGAGGAGAAAGGCTCTGAGCTGCTATGCTGCAACTGCTAAAGACTGAGTTACTTAAGAGATCACTCAGGGCTCCTGGCTGGCTCAGTCTGTTAAGCATCCGACTCATGATCTCACGACTTGGTGCGTTCAAGCCCTGCCATCGGGCTCTGTGCTGGCAACTTGGAGCCTGCTTGGGATTTTCCCTTTCCCTTTCTCTCTGCCCCTCCCCGACTAGTGCTGTTTCTGTCTCTCAAAACAAACAAACAAAAACTTAAAAAAAAAAAAAAAGTTACTCTTAAAATCCAGAAAAAAATAAAAATAAAAATACGGAATATCAGGGAAGATTGTGGATGATTTATTCCTAATTTGGTTGGGAGAAGAGCCTTTACCCAGAGGACATTTGCCATTTTTCCTATTTATAAATAATCCTCAAATTGCAAACCAATTTTACCAAGCATTTCCTTATCTTTAGGACTCTTGTTGAACGTTCCATCATTTTTCTGCCTGGATTTTTTGACTTCGGAAAGAGGAGGAAAGGAGAACCCGCTGGCAGGACCTGAGTCATCACTGCCTGGCTCCCTCCAAGCCTAGCTCTTTTCCTGGATTCCAGGATTCGGGAATCAAATAAGAAAGCAGACAGAGCATCTGTATCTTCATAAATTGCCTAAACCACCGTGAAAGATAAAGACATTTCTTTTTGAAATGGCCAAGTATGTAGAATAACCCCCAAATTATTTCCCTAGAAAAAAAATCTCTGTTTTTAGAGTCAAGGGCTAATGAAAATCTCTTGATAAAGAAAGAATAGGAAGAAACTCTTTTAAATTAATAATGCCATAAATGTGTTCAGGAACATGTAGAAATGAATCATTCATTTTACCTAGACCTCAAAATTGTGCTTTTTAATAATTGTACTTATGAGGAACTCCGCTTCCAACGAAATAGTAAATATAAATCTTAAATTTAACAAGGAGCATAATAGAACTGGACATTTCAATTTATGTTTCCTCGCTATAAATCAGTATATACCTGTCCCAGATGCTAACTGTATTCTGAAGGATTTTGGACAGAGTTTGAAGACACGCTTATCTGTCCTCGAATAGCATTAGCTAGATGCAACCAGATTAGATGCTAACACATGGCGATTATTTTGCCTCTAAAAAGCACAATTTTCTACATTTGCAAGTTTGAGTAGACCGTGAAAACCTTAAGGCTAAGAGTTCTGTGCTATTTAAAATATCTCCATGCAAAAGTTTGTACAGCAGATGAAGTATTTTCTTTCTAAGTGGCAGATACCAATGATGCAGCCCTAGGAACACACCAAAGACAAGACGACACCCACTCAAAAAAATTCCAGAACATGCACAACAACTGATCCAAAACATTGAAAAAAAAAATACCTTCATTTTTGTCAGGTGATGACGAACCTAAAGTACAGAACGAGAACTCAGTATGCGGCTTGTGTCTGGAAGTCAGCTTTGTCTTTACCCACTGCTCAAGCGCCTAGGACAGTCAGTCATACGCAAGCAACACGCTTCTCCTCAAGTATCACACATCCGGGAGGACGCATAGGCAATACGTACGCTGAGACTGAGACACCATTTTGGTTCGACTTCTTCCTCGAGAATCTGTCTTGGCATTTCCCATGCCCGCGAGGGGCGCTGCTGAAAGCTTTGCTCTCACCCGGCCTGAGGAATAAATTGATGTATGTAATTAAAGATGTTTTTCTATAATAATACGTACTAATGAGGAGAAAAAAAAAATCTCACTATAAGTTTCTAATTGGGTGTGCTTTTCAAGTATCAAATTCTGTCATAATGTAACCATCACTGAGAGGTTATATTTCTCTTTAAATTTTTAAAATATATACTCCTTTTTATGTGCTGCACCATAAGCTAACTTTTCTTCAAGGGTAAAAATAAAGTCAAACTAAAAGATCTCCTTTCTTAGTTTGATATTATTAGTCCAGTAGAGTTATAATTAAGATATTTACCACAGCATGCCACTTGCTCCTTAACTGGCAGTTCCAATTCTAAAATTTCAATTTCTATGAAACTCAGTTTATTCTGAAATACAGACTATAGTTTTAAATATAAGCCTACTCTTAGAACCAACAACCCAAACAGTTCTTTTGACTGAAAATACACTTCTAGATTTGCAAGAAGAGATATCAGGTCAAGTATTTCATTTTTTATCCTGTGCTAAACATCAGATTACTATAGATGGATATATTCTCTTCCCCCAACCAATTTCATTTATGAAACAACTTGAGGAAATACCTATCACATAAGAGCTGGCACTTTTCTTGGTATGTTTCCTTCTCCACCTCCTGGCCGCACTCCCGTCCCTACCACTGCCTCATTCCCCTCCACAAAACCGAGCCACAAACATCTATTTCTAGAGCTCCTGAACCAAAGGAGATCACATTTGTCAAAGTACCTAAGTGTCATTAGTAAAAAAATATATTAGTAGTAAGCAGTCTCAACCACTATCAAATCTGAACCGATACTGGATGCAATCATAAAGAGGGCTCACAATCCTTTGAGGTTAAAAGGTACAATTTGTAGGGCAATCACTGTACTAGCTAGCCTGGTATGGCCATATTAGTTAGGAAAAAAATAAATGAAGAGCAAGGACAAATTACAAAATTAAGAACTGAGTGAGAGAAGATAAGAGAGTGATTAAAAACCAGGAATAAAACAGAAGTCTAGTTGGTGAGTCCTATTCTCTTAATTCTTCAAGGCCCTTAATAAGCCCATAGTTCAGGCCTTTTACCCTTTTACAGTGTCTGTTTAAAGTAGGATACAATGTTCTCCCGACTAAGAAGCAAAACAGAAAGACAAAATTATTATTTTTGAAATGGAGAATTTATCCAACATAACAAGGAAATGAGAATAAATATTTTGATACTATCATTCTAAATTACAAGGCTAAAGTGCCAGAAACCATTTTATAGAGTACTCCAATTTAAAATTTAAAATATGAAAATATTTCAAATACATCAGAGTAAATATGAGACCAAAAAAATGTTAAATATACTTGGCTTTGTACCACAGGGTCATCCATGTAAAACTCAGGAGAAAAAAGGTGTTTCAAAATCAGAGGTTTAGAGGACAGCCTTCAGGCAGTATAAATTGAAACACGGAATTTTTTTCCTTTCTACAAATTCAAAAGCAATGAATAATTATTTTCTTAAAGTAAACTGGCTTAGTAAAATAAAGTGGTATGTCTACGAAGTTTTTGTAATCCCCAATTCAAATCATATATGCAACTTTCCACTGTTTCTAAATCAAAGACACACTTAAAAGCGGACTAAATAAATGCACTTAGCCCCTCATGATAAAGCAATGGAGCATGCTCCCCCAAAGTATAAATGAATTAGCATAAATTAAAAAAACACACACACAAAATTAAAGAAAAACATTAATGATGCTGCTACAAAAAAAAAAAGAAACTATTTATTAACCTTACACCAGATATTATTAAACATGTTAAGCAACTATGTTTTCCCAGCACGAGATGATCCAAGATACAAAGCAAAGCTCAAGATGAAGAACTAAAGAAAACAATCCACATCTGTAACTAACACAACCAAACATAAAATGTAGAAGTTGTCATGGCTGTCAAATTATATAGTTTTGCAAATTAGCCTATTTTAGTTTGTGATATTTAATTCCTACTAATGAAAATATTAATGTAGAGGTATTCGTGTTACTAACAAAATGTATGATTCTTACCATCTTCAGATGTTGCTCCTAAATAAGAGAAATAAAACAATAACATTTCAACAAATTCTGCCAATGCTGATGTTAAGATCTACTCGTACCTCCCACCCAAGACTACAATGAAAGAGTGAAAAAAAAAAAAAAAACTTCTAGTCTGATAGCCTTAAATTAACTTATAAAACATTCAGTTTGAGAGAAAACAAAATTTGAAGTAACCTAATGACACACAGCACAATAAAGGTTGAAACTAGACAAATGAAAATGGCAAAATCCCACAACAAACACTTTTACCTGTGACATTTCACATTCAAAATTTGAAATGGTGAAGAAAGTTATAGAAGCTAATCACCCAAGAAAGATGCAGTCCTGTCACTGCTTTCTTTGAAATGAAGATTTTTATAAAACAAGAATACTTTCTGTGCATTTTCTAAAAGCCATCCATAAAAGAACTAGAAAAACTGACAAACACGGGAGCCAAATGCATGACCCAGGTCTCATTAACCCACTATTTTCATCAAAGCATTACAGAGACCTATCAATCCATTAGCTATTTACTCAACATTTATATACATTCCCTAAGATGTAAAGGAAAAGTAGCAAAAATGAACAAGTAAAAATATCATAACTCACTACTACTAAAGGGCAGTAATAGATATACCTCTGTAGAGACAGATTTAAAAAAAAAATACGATTGAACATCATTGAGAGTAACACATCACATGACACAGATGATTCTTCAAACAGGTTTATGTTTCTGACCCAAACAAGAAAAGATTTTAATCTGGAAAATGAGAATAATTTAAGGACATATAATTTCAGTGCGAGAAGTGGTACTAAAGGGTTTTAAAATACAGAAACTATCTTTTGGTGGACTTCCATTTCATTCAGTAATTTTTAAAATTTATGAAATACTTTAAACATAGAGAGGAGCACAGAGACAATCATGTCATGTATCCAACCCAAGATTAAATAAATCTTCCATTTCATTGGAATGGAAGTTAAATCTATTTGAGTTTATGAAGGAATAAACAGGAAACCACACAGTTCTCCATTTTTCCTCGATCTCCTACTAAGACTTACAGATTGAGTATCTTCTTACAAGTTCTTAACAAAAGCTCAAGTTCCTACACAACATTATGGTATCTGATGAAGCGAAGGGAAAATGCAGATAATACGTTGTGTAGTATCAGACAAAAAAATACCAAACAGATACAAAACACCACACTGAACCGAGCAGCTACAGATAAACTATATTCATTTGAATACTGAAATTAAAAAGGCAAGACTTAAAGTTCAGTTCTGGTTAAATGTTAGTTAAAACTCACTCTTAAAAAGAAAGCATCTGTGACTTGCGTTTTATTTTCACAGATAACCATATGAATCTATCAGAGCTAGGAAACTCAAGAGTTCAATCAAATGACTTAGGGGATTCCTTTCCATTTTTATGAGTCTGATTCTATTTCAGAGGAAGACTTAAGAAATCGAGACTAGTTCTAGGAGCTAAGGCAAAAAATTGTAAGATAATTGATTTTACTTACAACAAACAGTAACCTAGTACTTGAGTAGGCTGGGAAACCCCAAAATGGATATGCCTAACCCCAAATTCAGAGAAATACGTAGCTATTTTTATATCAAATTGCTGCTAAATAAACAGTCTATTTTCAGAAATTAAGAGAATGAAGATATTACATAGGATCCAAGGGCCAAAAAATCTTTAGTAGAATTAGAAAAGAAAGTTCTTACCATCCATCTTGTCAGAAGTATCCTCTTTGATGAAAGAGCAAGCAAAGAACAGAGGAAAACTTAGCATATTAGAAAACAATAATTTTACAATCCCTAGAAACATTATTTTTAAGAAGACAATTCATAACACAGACATATACATATGTTTTCAATTAAAACATACTAGGAGATTTAAATAAGATGAGGTGCCCATATGAGGGAAAGATGAAAAAAACAAAGAATCGGTAATGAATTTAATTTTCACCGGCCGAGAGAGAAGTTAGTGAAGCCTATATCCCAAGCTGGGACCTTTGCCATCATCAGGCAAACCTCTTGCTTTGGTCTTCGGAGTTTCTTGAAATCCAACACTCGTGATATCCCTGTTCCCAAAGGATTCAGTACTTAGGTGAGAGGAAAAACCCAGTGGCAATTGCTTTAAGGAACGTACTGTTTAACATTGAAAGAATATAGTAAGAAACATCTCTAGTGACTTCCAACTCTCCTCTCAAGCACAGATCTCTCTCCTGAGTTGCAAACACAACATCTCGATGCCACTGGATCTCTCCTGCTCTCATTATACCACTGTGGTTCCTCAACACCTCCAGTCTGCTGTGATGCCTCCCTGGGACTTTAAATGCTAAACGCATATAACACAACAAGCTTCTAGCGGCTCAGCCTTTAGCAATCTGCCACTAGACTGAGAGACTCTGAGTACAGAAGCATGCATTTCTGCACCTCTTGTACCAAGTGGGGTGCCTGGCAAAACCAAAGTGCTCACTGAGTGTTTGCTGAAAAACAATGGAACACTGCCTCTGATCCATAAATGTCCAGTTATGAGAAGACTCAAAGTAGAAGAAAAGAGACTATGCCAGTCACATGTGTATAAGAACGCTGGTGGTGTTGGTGGATGGGGAGAGGGAGGGAGGGAAGAGGAGAGAGGCAGAAGAGGGGGGGAAGCGGGAGAGGGCGAGGGAGAGGAAGAGGGGGAGAGGAAGGAACAGAGAAACAGAAAAAGAGAGGAAGAAGGGAGAATCCATTATCCCTGGAAAGAGCCAGAGGCAAGTAGCTCACTGAGTATAAACCTGGGCCAGATAAAGAGGATAGAGGGACACCACTCCCTTCTGTAATGAAGTAAATGTGCGATTCAAACCTCAAAGAACCAAAATAAACTGGATCCATCTCACAGCACTATTACAGACTTTCTTAAGGAAAAAAACGTTACAAACTGCCTTCCTGGTTCACATTAAAACGTTTCAAATATTGTATGTTTTTCCTGCTAATAAAAATAATAGACACTAAATCTCACATTTTTATTTTGAAAACTCCAGATAAATAGGTTTTCTATTTGTTTTCCGGTGTTCTCCCCACTTAAAAAAAGGTAAGCTATAATTCCTGTACCATAAAATTCACCTTTTTATAGCATACAATTCAGTATTTTTAGTATATTAACCACCCTCATCACAAATTCCATAAAGTTTTCCTCACCCCTAAAGGAAATCCTGCATCCATTAGGAATCACTCCCTATACCCATGACTCTCAGCCCCTGGCAACTACGAACTTATTTTCTATTTCCGTGGGTTCAGCTCTTCTAGACATTTCATGTAAATGGAATCAAACAGTAAATGTCTGTGTCTGACTTCATAAGGCTCTCAAGGTGCACCCATCCCGAAGCTTGCATTAGTGCCTCTATGTAACGTACTCCCTTATATGGCTGCCTAATATTCCGTTCCACTGTATGGACACATCTGTTTAACGATTCACCAGCTGATGGACATCTGGGTGGTTTCCACGGCTACTATGAACACTCATGTATACATTTTTATGAGAACGTATATTTCATATTATCTTAGATATACAGCAAGGAGTGGAACAGTTAGGTCACATGGTAACCGTTTCACTTCGTGCGAAACTCCCAAACTGTTGCCATAGCAGCGTTCTTACCAGCATCGTGTGAAGTGCTCACCAGCACTTGGTACTGTCCATCTTTTTGGTAACATCCACCCTCGTGGATATGAAGGGATAGCGTATTATGCTTCTGATCTGTGCTTTCCTAAAGACTAATTATGGTGGGCATCTTCTCATGCACCTTCTGGCAATTAATATGTTGTCTTTAGAGAAATGTCTATTCAAATCTTTTGCCCACTTTTAAATGTAATTGTCTTTGTTACTGAGCTCTAAGAGTTCTTCATGTAATTGGGATCTAAGTCCCTAATATCAGATACGTAATTTGCAAACGTTTTCTCTCATTCTCTGTTCTGTCCCTTCACTTTCTTGATGGTGCCCTTTGAAGCACAAAAGTTTTAAATTTTGATGAAGCCCAGTTTATCTCTCCTTTCTTAGATGGTTTGTGTGTTTGGTGTAGGATGTGAGAAAACATTATTAAATCCAAGGTTACAAAAATTTACACGTATGTTTTCTTCCAAGAGTTTTATAGTTTTAGCTCTTAAATTTGGCTCTTTGATCCATTTTGGGTTAACTTTCTGGATATGGTGTGAGGGAAGGATCCAAATTCATTCCTTGGCAAGTGGCTACCCAGTTGTTTCAGCACCACTGGTTGAAAAGAATTCTTTCCCCACTGAATGGTCTTGGCACCCTTGTGAAAAAATCAACTGATCATAAATATACTGGTTTATTTTTGGTCCCTCAACTCCATTACACTGGTCTCTATGTCTATCCTTATGCCAGTACTACAGAGACTTGATTACTTTAGCCTTTAAGTTTTGAAACTGGGAAGTGTTGAGTCCACCGACTTTCTCAAGATTGTTCTCAAAATTGTTTCATCTAGTTTTGATCCCTTGCATTTTCATATGGATTTTAGGATCTGCTTATTTCTATAAAAAGGCACCTGGACTTTTGACAGGGATTACATGGAGTCTGTAGGTGAATTTGCTATATTAATAATAAGTCTTTAGAGAACCTGGGTGTATTTCCATCAGTTTAGATCTTATTTAATTTCTTTTACTATAGGTTATAGTTTTCAGTGAACAAGTGTGAAAATAAATAAATATATACACATATAAATATATATATATATACATATAAATATATATATATGTGTGTGTGTGTGTGTGTATATATATATATATATATATATATATATATATATGTATAAATTTTGCCCTTGGTTCTCTGTCCCCTGGTTCCTGAGACAGAGCACCTAAGACCCTTAAAATTTCCTAAATTGTAAGAGCACTAAGGATATCTTTTGTTCTAATATTTGGTCTTTGACCCTGGTGCCTGACAGATACCTTGACTTAAGACCCCTATAATTTCCTGGGTGACAGGAGTGTCTTTTGTTCTACTGAGGTGATTCCTGGTGGCTCCTGGAGAGCTTCAGAATGGAGGCTAGTCGCCAGAAAGATGAAGCCATGATTAGAAGCTTGAGAGTTTTTAGCCCTACTCTTCATCTTCTGGGAAGGGGAGAAAAGCTGAAGACTGAGTTAATGACTCATCATGCCTATAGGATGAAGCCTCCCTAAAAATCCCCAAAGTACAAGGTTCAGAGACTTCTGGGTTGGTGAATGTACCAGGTAGGTGGCACGCTGTGACTCCATGGGGACAGAAGCTCTTGTGCCAAGGACCCTTCTGGACCTTGCCCCATGTGGTTCATCTGACTGCCCATTCACATCCTTTACAAGTCCTTTGTAATAAACCAGTAATCTAGTAAATAGACTGCTTCCTCGAGTCTGTGACGCAGGCTAGCAAATTAATTGAACCTGAAGAGGTTATGGGAGCCTCTGATTTATGGCTGGTTTGGTCAGAAGCTTGGGTGACAAGCTGGGTTTGCACGTGATGCCTCAAGTGTCAGGGTGGGGGCAGACAGGGGCGATCTTATGGGACTGAGCCCTTAACCTGTGAGGTTTGTGCTTACTGTAGTTAGTGTCAGAACGGACTGAAATGTAGGACACCCAGCTGGTGCAGGAGAACTGTTTGGTGTGGAAAACCCACACGTCTGGTGTCAGCACCATTATTAGTGTGAAAGTAAAGAAGAAACACGGGAGTGGTTTTTCCTAGAGAAGTCTTACACTTCTTTTGTTATATTAATTGCTAAGTATTTTATGCTTTTTAATGTTGTTATAATCGATATTGTTTCAAACTGTTCGTTGCTGGCATTCGGAAATACAACTGATTTTTGTACATTGACCTTGTATTCTGCAACCTTGCTGAACTCATTTTTAAGCTCTAATAGTTTTTGTGTGGATTCCTTAGGATTTTCTCTACATAAGATCATGTTTTCTGCAAACACAGACAGTTTTACTTTTCTTCCAATCTGGACACATTTGATGTCTTTTTTTTGCCTTAACGACCTGGCTAGAACCTCCACGGTGATGTTGTTGGGAAGGGCAAGGGTGGGATATTCTCTTCTTGCTGCTGGTCTTGAGAAAGTATCCCATCTGTCACATTAAGGATGATGTTAGCCCTGGGTTTCTCATAGATGTTCTTCACTAGGTTCACAAATTTCCCTTCCATTCCTAGTTTGTTGATTAGTATTCTCACAAAACGGTGTTGGGTTTTGTCAAACGCCTTTTCTGCATCTACTGAAACAACCGTGGCTTTTGTGGTTTTGTCCTGTTACTCTATTAATAGAGCGTACTTAGTTGACTCGTTTTCATATACTCAAGTCACACTGCATTCCTAACAAGGGAACATTTCTGTCCTTTCACTTTGTAACACAGAAACGTTTTACGAAAATTAAAAGCATTAAACAACCCACTTTTGACATCTTTTTTAACATCTCTGTCCATATGTATTTAACATCTCATATATATTTAACATATATATTTAACATCTCAGTCCACATATATTTATCTATGTATACTTTTATATAAAATGATGAAATTATCACATTGTTAGGTACCATTCATTTGATCTTTGTTGAAAATACTACTCGTTAATGGCTGCCTAGTATTTTAAGTACATATCATAATTTAATCATACGTCCTTTGTTTACATATCAAGGTTGACTCTAATAATATCTATTATTAAAAACATGATGAATATTCTTTTTTATTTCTTGGTATAATTATCCCCTTTAAGTTTTCAGCCACTCAGTTTTATATTTTTACACTTAAGACTGAAATCAGAGGGACTTTTCCCTCCTGGCTTTTGGCTTTTACGTTTAGAAATTCCTTCCCCAATCTGAGAAGAGATGAATACTCAAGTACTTTGGTTTCATCAAGTTGCTTTCCAACTTTTTAGTCCTCTGGATTAAAAATTTTTTTTAATGTTTATTCATTTTAGAGAGAGACAGAGCACAAGTGGGGGAGGGGCAGAGAGAGCTAGAGACAGAATCGGAAGTAGGCTGCAGGCTCTGAGCTGTCAGCACAGAGCTCAACGCGGGGCTCGAACCCACGAACCATGAGATCATGACCTGAGCCAAAGTCGGACACTTAACCGACTGAGCCACCCAGGTGCCCCTGGAATAAATTTTTATATTTTTATAAACCCTATTTACCGAGTAATGTATCCTTTCCTCACTGACTGTTGCTGTGCCACACTTTATCACGTACTACAATTCATCTTACTATCTCTGCACTTCCTACTGCGTTCCAATGATCTGCCTGCCTAGGGTTCTACCAGTACTACCTAAGAGGAAAAAAAAAAAATGAAGCACAAAAATAGAGATAAGCAATATGAATCAGCAGCCTCGAACTTTTAAAGTTGATTAACACACAGAGGCACCTGGCTGGCTCCGTTGGAAGAGCACACAGCTTTCAGTCTTGGGGTCGTGAGTTTGAGTCCCACGCTGCGTGTAAAGATTATTAAATAAATAAACTAAAAAACATGAAGTCGATAAGCATAAAAAACAAACTCCAAATAGCTCTGGGAATACATGGTTCAGCTCTGATTATAATTAAGCTTTGCACTTTCCCCAGATCCCCGAAAGGCTTTCTCGTGGTAAGGGAACAGAAGCTGGCTACAAGGCCAAAGCCCTTTCCAACTTCCTCAAGTAGGCAGTGGTTGGGTGTGGCAGGAGCACAGAAGGGTGCAAATTCTATAGGCAAATTATGGAGTCAAGAACTGTTCCTCTGATGTGGATGTTCGGGAGGATGACAAGGGAAAAGTCGAAACAAGGCAGCTTGAGTACCTTCCAACTATGTCCTAAGTACGGAATTCTATTAAAAGATGCAGACTATCCTTAACTGGGGAGAATGGACAAGAGGCGATTAAGATATCGCGGTCGCCTGACTTCGCTGAGACCAGGGAGAAAACAACGGACGCTACCCCACGGAGAGCGGCCTTACCTAGTGACGCGTAGGAACCCGGATTCAGGGCCCCTGCACCCAACCGCCCGCTTCGCGCAGACTGCCCGGCAGCATGGTGAGCCTTGGCACCGGCAGCAGCATTCACGTCGATGTCGCTTCGTGAACGCTGCAGGCTTCCGGGAAGGCAACTGGCTTTGCTGCTGCCTGCCGACACTACGGGAAACAGAGCAGAGGCGGCGTATACGATTTAAATCGGCACGAACAGTAAGGAAGTTACATCGCCTTGAAAACAAGACGAGCTAGTCCGTGACGACCAAGGGTCAAAGAGGGAGTGGTGCACAAATGGACACCGGAAAGCACTTCGCAGTATTTTCAGGTCGGGGTCCTTCCGTTTCAATCCTGTTACCCCTAAATCTTCTTGGACAGTCTTCCCAGTGTTTTTTGGCCTCACTTTCCTCTTGCGTAAAATGGGAAAAACCTCTATATTGGTGACATTCACACAACTGCTCTGCAGATGACGAGAGGGTGTCTATGACTGATTCATGAAAATAAAGCACAGGAAGCACGGTACAAGATACGTGCAAGACAGCAGTGTTTTCCTTACTATCAGAGACATGCAAGGAGAGCTACCAGTCTAGTATATGGTTATTCAGAAAATAATGCAAATTCTACCCCTCTTAGGCAAAGCAGATTGAGCCATTCGATTTCTGGCCTGCAGTTTTCAGTTTTAAAAATGAAGACTTTTATACACTGTGACTTATGATCCATGAATAGGCCATGAAATCAACAGAGTGGGTCACGACCAACGTTTTAAGGAAGTGAAACAAAAAAGAGTGCATCGCAAGTAAAGGTAAGCGGTGCTTCAGAGAACCTGGCTTATACTCTATTCTGTACAGTATGTGTATATCATGTGCATATAATTACATACACCACGTTGTACATACTGTGTGTAGTATACGTATATGGAGTATACGTATATGGTATACAAATGTAGGTACAACGTACATATGTGGTATTAGCTTCCTGCATAAAATGTTCTCACTACACAGTTAAAAGCAGTAGCTTTTAAACTGTTCTGATGTGGCCCATGGTGAGAAAATCATTTTATTATTTTTTTAAACGTTTATGTATTTTGAGAGACAGCATTCGCACACACGAGGTGGGGAGGGGCAGGGAGAGAGTCCCAAGCAGGCTCCTTGCCATCGGCACAGAGCCCGATCCGGAGCTCAATCCCCGGACCTTGAGATCGTGACCCGAGTCGAAGTCGAGAGTTGGCCGCTCAACCGACTGAGCCCACCAGGCGCCCCGAAAACAATTTTAAATAGTAACATGACTTCTAACGTAGCTTTACTTTGTTATTCAGTACAACATGCTTGGACTCTTGCTTAGAAAAAGACAGTTTACCTCTTCCAGCCACAGTCGATGGGTTTGCTGTAGACCATTTGGAAGAAAAAGGGCGACTGCAAGGTAAAAATAAATGCTTTTAGTAAGAAGATGTAATTTATCACTCTTCTCAGAACAATGAAATACTGAGTTTTCTGAAGAGTTGTCTTAATTTCATTTTAATTTTCCTTTTACAAATCACTTCGGAACAGTGTGGTCCCTCAGCTGTGGAGCAGAAATGAGATAACTAGCAGCGAAGAGACCACAAGCTCTACAAAGACAAGCAACCGGCCTGCTGTTGTTCACTCGGGTCCTCGGCACCCATCACAGTGCTCACCACGCAAGACTCAATAAAGCACACTCCAACCCCTGTACCCCAAGATGTCTTCCTTAGAAGGAGACAGGGGTAGTGTCATCACCAGCACACAGGGAGTTCAGCGTGACCAAAGCCTCTTCACCTAAGCCGTAATGGGCGCGGCCAACGGCACTTCAGGCAGCTACCGCGTAGGTATCACGCCGCCTACGGCCATGCTGAGCGTAACTGCCTGGGACAAGAGGAACGAGGCTGAGGGCTACTGCTGAGGATAATACCAACGATTAGAAAGCAAAACAGCTCAGATCATCTCAAAGAATCCATCTGCCCTAGTTATCCTTACAAAAATGTTTTTTAAATGTTTATTTCTGAGAGAGAGAGAGAGAGAGAGAGAGAGAGAGGCAGAGAGACAGAGAGAGAGAGGGGGAGACACAGAATCCGAAGCGGGCTCCAGGCTCCGAGCTGTCAGCACAGAGCCCGATGTGGGGCTCGAACTCACGGACCGCAAGATACTGACCTGAGCGGAACTCGGTGCTCAACCGACTGAGCCACCAGGTGCCCCTGCCTTAGTAACTTGATTATCTTTCATTATAATGCTATTCTGCAGCCCATAGGTAAATAATATGTCTAGGTATGTCTAGGGGATCAGGGAAGTTTATCTACAAGGTTTAAAGGTGCGGGAAGAGGAGCAAACACCCCAGACAGGTTCATGGTAGGAAAGGTAATTATTCCTACGATAATTACACTGAAATGGATCGTATCTGCTTTTTCTCTGGACGTAAGTACAGCACTCACAAAACACTGGGAGCGCCTTCCTGGATCCTGTGCCCTGGGTGCCTCACTTGCCTCTCCCTCGTCCCACTCCTGCATCAGGGCCCTGCCAAGCAACCAGCAACCTTTGTGCGGTCCCACAGGATTACACAGAGGTGAGCTCACATTCTGTGAACTGTTCTTCCCTGGGGAGACCTGCAGCTACTTGGGGCCACCCTAGGGAGTAGACATGGCATCAGAAATTCTAGCAATCTCACAGGGCTAGAGAGATAGAAAGTTAGGGTTAAGGCTGCCAAGGCAGGCAGGGTTTGAGGAAGCCGATAGAATGAGAATGCGATTACACAGAGGTGAGTCAGATACTAGTGAATCTGCCCCTGATCCACTTTGCCACTGAGGAATTGGCTCAAGTCTTCAGTTGTGCAAAGGCAAGGAAGGAAAGCAGTGTGTTTACTAGTCACACGGTGCGGTGTAAGGGTTCTGAAGATGACTTCAGAATCCCCATTACAATTCCTCCATTATAATGCCCTAGAAATGGGCGGTCTACTGGACCAACTATTTTGGGGGTACTAAAAAAAAATATATATATAAATTAGTGCTTCCCAATCTTTATCAAAGGCATGAAAGCACAGACACAAAATCTGAATCACTACACTCTTTGCCTGAAAAGAAGTTACACTAGCATGTAATCCAACCCTTGCAACAACAGACCAAGAGACGAGTAAGTACAGCTGACCTCGAACAACACAGATCTGAACTGAGTGGGTCCGCCTACATGAGGATTTTTTTAATACAGTACAGTACTGTAAATGTGTTTTTTCCTTATGATTTTCCCAATATTTTTTCCTCTACCTTACTTTATTGTAAGAATACAGTATATAACATACATACAGCATACAAAACGTGCCCATCAACTGTTTATGTTCTCGGTAAGGCTTCCGGTCAACAGCAGGCTATCTGCAGTTAAGTTTTGGGCGGGTCAAGTTGTATGCGGATGTTCGACTTCACGGGGTGTTGATGCCCCTAACCCCCATACTGTTCAAAGGTCAACCACACCTTCCAGTAATCATTCTTTTAAGGCTTGAAGGGGAAGCAAGCAGACACCCAACCATCTAACTTACGGAACTACCGGGAGTTGGAGAGAGAGTAAGAAATCAGTAATTATCATTTATATGACCTTACTTGAGACTTTCCTGTGAGCTAGATGAGGACCTGTCTGATTGTGGAAGAGATGCTACACTGCCAGAACTCTTTAAGTAAGTCTGAAGACTCTTCTGATACGATGGCTCAAGTGAATTATACAACGTTTCGGCTTCACCAGGAAAGTGGTTTCTAAGACCCATGTATGTCCTGTAAAACAAAAGAACAAGTAACAACAAAAGAATATAAAGTAATAGCTTTACATAAAATGTGCACATTCACGACGAATGAAGATGAGACCATATTAATATATCCACCACCTATCAAGTGAATACTTTCTAAATCTAACAAGTTTTGGTGGAAAGATGGCAGGCTTTTGAGAAAAGATCTCAGTCCAAAATCTGGTCGTGATCCTTACTGTTTGCATGGCCGCGAAAAAAACCCCGAATCTCCAAACTTCTGCTGCCAGTCTACAGAGATAGCATGTTTGCAGGTCATTTCCAAGACTAGACAGTAATGTATACCAACTGCTCCACAGTATCAGGTACTTAGCACATTCTCAATAAGTGACAGTTATTTTTATTCATAATGAAAGTGAAGGTGTTATGATGGAATAGGAATACTGACGATGATACAAATGACAATGTGAAGTCCACCGTTAGACATCCAGTACAGATACAAAAAAAAAATCTCTACTCCCAACATGGGGCTCAAACTCACAACCCTAAGATGAAGAGTCGTAGACTCTACCAACTGAGTCTGCACATCTAATACAGATTTAATGGAGAAAAATCTATCTCAATTTTACTAAAGGGCTGATGTAGTAGAATACTTGAGACACTGCTGATATTTTCATTCTTCCGGTGTAATTCTTTCCAAAGAAAAGACCCAAGTATGTTTAAGATGTGACAAAAATACATTATAGACCTACTTTCTTGCCTCCACTCTGGCTTCAGCATCAGCATCATGAATCCCCTTCTTAATAGTTTCAACCAAGACAGCTGCATGTCTATGAAAACAAAACATATTACTTTTTTTAAGATTTTGTTATTTTTAAGCAATCCCTACACTCAACAAAGGGCTCGAACTCACAACCCTGCGATCAAGAGTCGCATGTTCCACCGA
Source organism: Panthera pardus (assembly GCF_024362965.1). Classification (NCBI taxonomy): domain Eukaryota; kingdom Metazoa; phylum Chordata; class Mammalia; order Carnivora; family Felidae; genus Panthera; species Panthera pardus. The sequence continues at coordinate 155,858,063 of NW_026526721.1, forward strand.
TTCAGCCAACCAGGTGCCCCAAACACCTTTAGATTCATAAGTAAAACTATATTTCACCACAAATCATACTGCCTATATGTTACAAATTAATCACAAAGGGGCAGGGGAGGTAAAAAGATTAATTAGTGCGTAATAATCTAAGATTGTAAGAGTTTCTGATAATCTAATCGTAACCCCACATATTTCATTCATGGATGGTTTCCTCCTGACAAGTCAAATATTAAAAACTTGAATATAATTATTTTTATAGAGTCCAAATAACGTATAAATGTACAGTGCTTAAATTTTAAATTCTCAACGAATAAAAAAACCCCTTTGGTGTGGTTCTCACTAACCCACCAATGTAGAAAATAATCTGCTAATAGTATGATCAGTTATGATCTGGACCAAGCTAAATTGTAGTTGCCACAAAGAACTTAAAGGAAACTTAGAATTATATCATGCCTACACGAAACAAACTTATTTAAAAAAAAAAAAAAAAAAAGGCTGTGAATAGGTTCTTACAATTTCCATGTAAATGCAGGTATACGCCAAACTTCAAACTTGAAATTATACCGTGCAAACAGCCAACTAGCTAGCTGGCTGCCTACATTTTTCTCTTGTTCATCTCAGAGCTGCAAGAGATACTGCCCAGTATATACCTAACCAATGATACTGGACAGCTGGTATGGAGAAACTTTCCAATGAATCTCTCTCTTCTTAAAATCTTTTTCCTCTGAAAAGAAGTGCCTTCCTTCCATCTTAAATCATTCATTACTTGATTAATTATACCTCAGGAAACCTAGGTCACTTGTCTGGAGATACATTTTAAAATTTCTGTCCAATTTAACCTGCAGTATCTTATTTAATCCATCCTACTTAAGAGATCCTCATTCACCCCATATGTAAAGAAGAAAATCATAGGTGCACCAAGTAAGAGGAATCAGACTACATTACAGCTTTAAAGGAAAACCAGTATAAATAGCTTTTAAGCAAAAGGAGAAATCATGCAAAACCAATACCATCAACTTCTAAAGAACTGGTGATAATGGGAAGGAGAGGGAAGCAGGAAAGGAAGAGTTAATACATACCTTTCCAATGAATGAGTCTGCCACTCTTGTAACAATAAATCTAAAAATTCAAATGAGCGCCTGAAAAATAAGTTAATTATAACTAAATGTTATAACACTACGTTAAGTTATGTTTATTTAAAGCTAATTGTTAATTAGCACTTTCTTCTACTGTACTTTGTTCTCTGAATTAAAGTACAAGGGGGGCACCTGGGTGGCTCAGTCAGTTGAGCGTCCGACTTCAGCTCCGGTCATGATCTCACAGTTTGTGAGTTTGAGCCCCGCATCGGGCTCTGTGCTGACAGCTCAGAGCCTGACGCCTGCTTCAGATGCTGTGTCTCCCTCTCTCTCTGACCCTCCCCCACTCACGCTCTGTCTCTCTCTCAAGAATAAATAAACATTAAAAAAAAAAATTTTTTTTTTTTAATTTAAAGTATGAGATATTTTTAGGTTATCTTTTTTTTTTTTTTTTTTTAGGTTTATTTATTTATTTTGAGAGAGAGAGAAAAAGTGCAAGCAGGGAAAGGGCAGAGAAGGAAATGGAGAATCTCAAGCAGGCTCTATGCTGTCAGGGCAGAGCCCTACGCAGGGTTAAATCCCACGATCCATGAAAGCATGACCTGAGCTGAAATCAACAGTCACACACTTCATCAACCGAGCCACCCGGGTACCCCATGTTTTTAGTTACTGTAACTTCTCAAATACTTAACTACTTTAAGGCTCCAACTACTCCTATGCTGCACAGTTCAAAAAAACCTTCAGGGTTCCCCATGATTTTAACTTAAAATGTGTGTCAATTATAAAACTTAATACTATTTCATTTTAAAAAATACTTATGGAGCACCTACTATGCACTAGAAATTGAAGACATACAAAGGTGACCAAGAAAGATGGAACGGATCTTCCATTTCCACATCTGTTTTCTTAAACATGCATACACGTAATTTTTAATCAAGTGTATATTTCCTCCTATACCCTCTAGTTCTCGACTCCTTCAACTGTCTCACTCTTGAGCTTCTCTTTCTTGGCATCTGATGACACAGTTCTCCCCTATTTTTCTTCTTTTATTAACACTTTTCCTCCACCTTCCCTTAAATAAGTGTTGACCTGGTTGGTGCTCTTTGTAACCCACCTGTTTCATAGCCTTTACTTGGGAAACATCATCTGAATCATCTATACCCTTAGCTCTGACTATCAGCTATGCTGCTCACATCTAGTCCTTTACCTCCAGCACTGGTTCTTTCATTCAGCCGTGAAGTCAAAGTTTCAACCAGCTCGCGGACATGTCTACACTGGCAGAGACTGTCAGCTCAAACACTACATACGAAAGGACAAATTAATTCTTACCCTCTCAAATCCATTCTTTTAGCCCACACTGTATAGTTTAGAAAATGTTAAGTTAACTTGCCCAAAGTGATAGGACCTAAACCCTGGCATTCTGACTGCAGAACTCCCAGTGTGAAGCATCTGATCTATATCCAATGATCAAGTTCTCATTTCTATACCCTTAAATCCCTTGGATTTATTTACTGAATAAAATCTGTAATCAGTGATCACCAATACAGCTTACTTCAGACCCTGCCCCTCTTACATGAGCTACAAGAACAATAATTCCTACTTAATTAAACCAATATTTCTCATTGTCCCTTTTTTTAAAAGTATATTTATTTATTTTGAGAAAGAGGGAGAGTACAAAGGGGGTGGGCCAAAGAGAGAGGGAGAGAGAGAGAGAAATCCCAAGCAGGCTCTGCACTGACAGCATGGAGCCCGACGTGGGGCTTGAACTCACGAACCGTGAGATCATGACCTGAGCCAAAACCAAGTTGTATGCTTAACTGACTGAGCCCCCCAGGCGCCCCTCTCACTGTTCCTTTTTAATCACTGGTCATAGCTGAAATAAAAAGATGGATGACATTACCTCCTCACCAAAAACTGTCCAAGTATGAAGCAATGTCAAAATTTCTCTTCGTAGACGTTCACAGCCCTCTACACTGACTTTAACCTACTCCTGGCCTCCCTCCCCCACTCACATCAGCCTCTTTTCCTACTGTAACCTTCCGTTTATCACGTGTTCTGGCCTCAATGGCCTGTCTGATGGCTCTGCACCACTCAGAAGCTTTACATCTCTGCCTAGGTAACACCCACTCAATTCCCCTACAGTTACTGAATTGCTTCCCATTTTCAAGGCATTTGTTTTTTAAATTAAAAACCTTTATTAATGTTTATTTTTGAGAGAGAGAGAGAAACACACAGTGCAAGCAGGAGTTGGGGAACGGAGAGGGAGGGAGGGAGACACAGAACCTGAAGTAGGCTCCAGGCTCTGAGGTGCCAGCACAGAGCCTGAAGTGGGGCTCGAACTCACAGACCGTGAGATCATAACCTGAGCCAAAGTTTGACGGTTAACCTAAACGACTGAGCCACCCAGACACCCCTCAAGGCAATTTTATGACGCGTTTCCTGACTCCCTCTTCTCTGTTACATTCCTATTTCTCTAGTTACCACTTTCCTCGGTGTTAAGACAGAGACTGGCAAACCTCTTCGGTAAAGGGCCAGGCACAGAGATTTTAGGCCTTGTGAACCACAAACAGTCTCTAACTCGTACTTTTCTTCTTTCTCCCTTTATAACCACCCTTCAAAAATGAAAGAAATAGTCTTTGCTTGCAGACTGCATCAGACTAGACTGTTGGCCAGATTTGACCAGCGACCTGTCATTTGCTGACCCTGGACATAAGAGACAGGTGACAGAACACTTGTCACCAAAACTCTGAACCACTTAAAGGCAGTAATACCTCTTTCAGCTTCTTCCTAGCAAAGTACTTAAATACATAGATTTATCAAGTAAAAAAAAGAGATTCTTTACAATTTTCTTTGTTTTGTTACTCAAGCAATAATGACCAAAGGAGTAAGAACAGATTTTATAAGCATATAGGAACAGAGGTAATATTAAACATGATCAGATAGGACTATAGTTTAAATTGTTTTGAACTAAACATCCTTCACTGCAAATATAAAAATGTAGTTTGATTTTCTTATATCTGCTGTCTTGCAAAAATTGTTTGAGATGGTTTTTGAATAAAGTAAATCAAACCAACAAAATTTTAAAGCAGTTAAGAAATTGAGATCAGGAAAAGAATATGAATTCAAAACAGATGGGTACATGCATCATACTAGCATATACAATATGGTACTTAAAAATGTCTTTAAAGTCATTTCTAAAGCTTATTTTTAATTGTAGTCGACATACAATATTATATTAGTTTCAGGCATACAAGCTAGTGATGTGACATCACAAAATGCTCACGACAGTTATGACCTGTCACCATACAAAGGTAAACGATATCATGATTATGTTCTCTACGTTGTACTTAACATCCCTGTGACTTATTTAAAGTTCAAGTTGGTACCTCTTAATCCCTTTCAATCTATTTTGCCCATCTCCCTCCCCTCTGGCAACCATTAATTAGTTTTCTGTATTTATGAATGTTTGTTCATTTGTTTTATTCTTAGGCTCCACATGTAAGCGAAATCACATAGTATTATTCTTCAATTTTTTCTGTAGTATCTATATATTTATGTATTTATTTCTTTATTTATGTAAGTTAAGTAAGTAAGTAAGTAATCTCTATACTCAACATGGGGCTCAAACTCACGCCCGAGATCAAGAGTCACGTGCCCTTCTGACTAAGCCAGCCAGGCGCCCCTGACTCTTCACAATTTTCTTAAACATCAAACGTACAAATCTTGTTTTTGTTGGCTTTAGTATTGATGGTGATCCCGATGGTATTAAAACCGGCAGAAATCACAAGACAGAGAAAGACTGACAGGCTGACCTGGTGTGGCTGTTTATTCTGTCCCAAACACTCTAATGAATTCTACTCATGTGGATCTGCCTCATTTAATCCTCACGATGGCACGGGGTCGACATCATCAGCGGTACTAACATATACACACACTGACGTGCAGAGCAGTGTAAATTGCCCAAGTAGAACAGTCAAGTGGCAGTTGTGGGACTCTAGCAAAGGCCTGGTTCCAGACTCCATTCTCTCTGAAAGTGAGGCAACGAGTGGCCCAAAGAAACCAAAGCTTAAAAGGAGAAATCTGGAAAACACGGGTGGTTGTAATGGTCACTTCTTTTTCCTTGTAGGACACGAGATGAAAAAGTTTACTAAGGTTTCCAGAAGGCAAGAAATTTGTGACAACTAAGTTTTGCACCAGAATTAAGAATTTAACATAATATAAAACTATACTAAATTAGTTTTTTCTCAAAACTTACCTCCTTACAGGAACTGATTTTGATGTGCAATTGCTTGTGATTAAAGGTATAAGTCTGGGTACATGAGTATGCTGAAAAAGATGTTTTAGAAAAGGTTGAGAAATATAGTCCGCTTCACATAATCTCTTCTATCTGCCTTACAACCAAGTATTTAGGTATATTAGAACAGAACAAAAAGACCATAAAATGAGATCTGGAAAGAAATCAAACCTGTCAAACGGTTTCCCCCACTTAAATAACAGTAATGACGATATAGTTTCAGAAGGACAGGTGTGGCTGTAATACTACCTAAGAGAAGTTAATTGTGTAACTGCAAAGAACTGTCGGGGCAGTGTGTTTGGGGGCGGGAGCCCTAGCAGGACTGGGCTTGCATCTGCCAAACTCTCTGAAGTGCCACAGCTACGGCCGGTGGAAGAGAATAATTAGTAGGCCATCAAAGCGAGTAACCAGAGTGAGCCTGCAACCCTACCTGCTGGGAATGCACTCGGAAATGGTGATTTTAATGAAGTTTCACTGTGGCTAAACCACAGCTGTCTAGAGTTCAGGTAAAGTTCAACAGATATAATGTTTTGATTTCTATTTGTAATTTTACATTCCTCTAGTGAAGTGAACACTAAAAAGTACACAATAGACAGAAGGATAAAATAGTAACCTAAGCAGACATATTTGATGCTTCACATACCCTATTTTTTCTTCTGAGCTAATGGTACAGGCCAGATTACCTAGGAAACCAGCTCTGAGATGAAGTCTAGCATGTAGGATACTACCAAGTGCCCTTGGGATCAACGCCTGTGGAAGGAGGGCAAAGGAGGCAGGGGTGGGCCGAGGAAGAAATGCATCTGTGATTGGGCCTTAGGATCTCTTCGCTAAAAGCCGTTAGGGAGCTCTGGAGTTCAAATGGCCCTTCAGAGCAGCTCAAATTGGTTCCGAACGGCCCCAACGTCAACTTCCACATCAACCAGTTGTCGCATGTGGGCCATAATGGGAAGGGGCGAGACCCTGGGGAACGCAGCTCTCTGCAGAAGTGCTTCCGGTATTGGAAAAACCAGTCTTTCACCGAAGAGGAGTGTGTGTGGCACATCTGTGAGCTAGAGTGAACTCAACCAAAATAAAAGAGCCAACTTTGTTCAGCTGCTTCAGAGGGAGGCTACCTACAGACCTGAAGTTGCTCCAATGAGAAGCGCACAAGGGAGTGCTGACCTGTGGGCTACTGAACTTACACTCCGCATAGAAGGGCCCTGTGGACGTGCTCCCTACAGCGCCCAGAAGAGCCTATTCCCAAACACTGCCACGGACCCCGAGCCCAAGGAGACTCTCCAGCCGCAACACACCGCGTAGGTCTTACCTACCATCCTCTTCTTCCCTTCATAACCTCCCCAAACCCTACTGCTGATGAACACGATTCAACACAGTGGCACGTACGGAGAGATACACTGGCCTAACTATTGCTATGTCACATTCAGGGAGAGCTGTACCCAAGGAAAATAAAAAGTGAACGTTACAATTACAGACGAAGCGTTCAACCAAACACCAAGTCGGACAATTCAGGTTTTAGTTTAGGAATGCAAGCTGACAACCGAAAAATAAAAACCTTCTTTAGAATTAAAAAAAGAATTAGAAGTCAAAGACAGCAATCTAAGGAAGGAGTCTTCTGGGAGACAGACAAAATACAGAAAATAGGAAATAACATAAAACAACAAAACCACCTGATTTGTATTTTCAGTGAGATGACAGGGTAGTGTATCAATAACATTAAACAAGCTTATGAAAAATAAGAAGTTGGAAAACAATGTATGATGTATAAGGCCTCAGAATGGCAGCATGGGTATTGTCACATAAGTAGAATTTAAAGGAATTTTTCTTGAGAACATACACCTGTAAGGCAAAAAACAAAAAAATTATCCAAGAAATGATAAATGATACTGAAGGTTCCAAAACTGTATAACAAGAGTAACAGGAAAAAAAAAAACAACAACCCAAAAACCTAGCAAAGAAAACAGAAGCAATAAATAACTGATCCACAAAAATTAATACAACTTAAGGAAAATTCATCTTCATCAGAAACTCTTGTACACTGTGGAAGGGAAGCACTAGAGAAGTTCGAAGTCTCTGCTGGAGGAAAACTCCTAACACCTGGAAAGCTTCCGCAAGTCTTTAGTTTTGCTTTTCTAGGAAAGAAACAAGTGGGATCTCAGTTCTTAGAGACACAATAAAAAGTGAAAATAATTCTGAATGAAAGGTAAATAATTCTGAGAAAAAAGGAATATGAACCTGAAGTCCAACTTTTTAGCTCTGTTAGGGTAAAGAAAAGTCATTTTAAAATATGCAAAAGTAAACATACATGAAAATTGAGAACACACTAAACCAAACAGAAATTACTCAGAACCAACTAAAAAGTGGGTGGTAAGAGCCAATGGCCAAGAGAGAAAGAAGTAAAAAAACTGCAATTTCCAACTGCTGGACATGAAAATGTTTTTATTCAATTTAACGTTTGAGGGGGAAATGACATGAATTAGACAAAAGGTAGTCTTTTTAAAAGGTGGGGGAAGCAAAACAGGTTCTATTCCTGACACTGATAAAGAATAAGGAACTTCTAAGAAAATAAGAAACAGGTAAGAAAAAGCACAATGAACAGAAAACAGAAATTACAGGAAGAAACGCTATTTCAAAACGGTAATAGTAAAAAACTTTGACCACACATAAAATAAAGTAAGAACTGTTAGGAAACTGAAATTGACAAAAAACAGAATCAGAATTTTTTAGATAAATTACCTTTTTAAAAAATGAGACCATGAAGAATTGGAATAATAGAAAATATCAAGTTGGATTTAGACATGAACAAAGTACTTTATAAGCAAATTCCGTAGTTTGCAAGTACTAAAAGACCACCTGTATAAATTTATGATGTACTGAGACACAAATAAAATTTAAGGCATTCACTGAAGAAGAAACTGTGTGATCAAATTCCCTAGTTAGAATGTAATGAAATTATGAACTAAGGACAAGAGCAACAAAAGAACCATCTGAAAACGAAGTATCATCATGTAACTCAAAGAGGATGTTGAAATGGAAATTACAAGTGATAAAGAAATATAAAGAGAATGTGGTAAATCTAAATGATTCATGCCAAAATCCAAGAAAACCTACAGCCTTATCATATTACAAAACAAAAACTGTTACAAATTATCTAAGGACATACTACAAAGATCTAAGGGGGGAAAAGGAGCCAAAGCAGGTCAAAGAAAGGAATTAAGAAACTTATAGGAACTAAAAAGTTAGAAAAAACTGAAGAACATCGCTGGAACCAACAAAACTAAAATTTGAGGCTTATAAAAGAAACAATGCCTCTGGCAAGTTAAAAAAGAAAAAAAAAAGAAAATTAGTATTAAAACAAGAAAAAATGGTACAGAACCACAGTGCTACAGAGGCATTATTTTTTTAACTTAAGAGAAGACAGTATACCACATCGTGCTGAAGATTCTTAAACTCTATATGAAAAGAATATTCTAAGAAAATACAAATAACCAACAATTCAAAGTGAAATGCAAAAGGGCCCAGGGTCTAAAACATTTGAAAAATTATTATAGAACTTCCAAGGTCAGCAAGCCCTAACAATAGAATAATGTAATAATAAAATATATAAAATAAGAAAAGTACAGGAAATTCTAAAAAGACTCATATATTAAAATGAATGCCAAAATCTGAAGTATTAGCCAAATGAATCCAGCAGTATCGTAACAAACAACGGCCAAGCAGAATCCAGTTCAATGAATGTCCAATGGATAACTAAAAAGAGAACCATTTCTAAAGATATTACATAGAAGCTGGTAAGATTTCACATCTATTCCTGATCAAAATTTAGCAAAATACGAACAGAAGGAAGTTCCCCTAACCTAACATAGAGTATCCAAAGAAATCTGCACCAAACATTGTATTTAAAGTACTCCCATTAGACTCAAGACAAAACAAAGACCTCAATAATTTCTGTTATTTTTCTGGATTTAGAGAACCTTAAAAAAATATTAAAACAGAAAAAACGGACCATCTTCAAAGATAAATTCATAGCTTTTTAAATAGCCATTTGATTTTACCGCTGAAAAAACCTTCTGGTGCAGCAACATCAGAAAGAAATTTCATTCCTTTAATAGGAAAGAATAAACTGACCAAAGAAACTGAATAGGAGCTCAGGAAACAAACCCATACGCTTAATGGAAATTTACTATATGAAAATGCTGCCGTTGCAAAAAAGACTGAATTATACATGCCACTGAGTCAACTCATTTTGTATTTGGGGGGAAAATCATGTTAGAGATCTGTATTTCACACAGAAACAAAATCCAGTTAGATTTAAACATAACAAACAAAATTATAAAAATGTTAAACTGGATATTTTTATAATTGTGAAATAGGGGAAGTCATTTTAACTATAACAAAAACCACAAAAGGAACATTGTCTCAATACATAAAAATTTAAAGGTTCTCTATATAACAAACAATAGTTTAAACAACATTTGAAGAACCGACAGACCGGTAGAAAACAGTACCTGCAACATATGTAAAACATATGTAACACAGAATCAATATACTTATGATATATAAAAAAGACCTTAGAAATCAGTGAGGAGAAACTGTACCAAGAGTATAAACTGGGCAATCCATAGAAGAATTCTGAAAGGAAAAAAAAGTAGCCAATGTCTCTAATAATCTAAGAAATGCAAAGTACAGAATATGAAATAATATTCCCATGTATTAAATTATAAGACCTGTAAGTGACTGATAATACACAATGTTGGTAAAGGATGGAAAGAAAGGACTCCATAAAGATGACTTAATGTCAATGCCTTTTAACAGAGAACAATCTACACGTTAAGAAGAATGAAACGTACAGACAAGAGAAGGTGCCCAAGTTCATGAAGTTGAAAAAACCAAGTGAGAAAGTATTATTTATATATAGGTAAAATATAAACATAGGTTTATATTTTGTACTAAATACTGTTTGTATAGGCATAGAACAGACGTTTGCAAAAGTATATACTGAATGGCTAGACTGATTAATGGTAGAAGAGAATTCAAGACGGGAGATTTATTTTTTTTAACTGTTCTTTTGGGGGCACCTTCAAGATATGGAAGATGAGAAATATTAAGAATTTGCCTATCATACCACTGCCTATAACAGTTTTACTGTTTGATATCTGCCCGTTACTACCTGTAACGTAATTACACATACACCTAAGTACATGCACATGTGTATATCACATTCTGTATGCAAGCGTATTTACTTCAAAATCTTCTGTATTATTTAAATGTTCTATATAACTGTAATAAGCACGTATTGCTTTTATTTCATAAATCAGTGAGTAAATAAGTAAATAAATAAAAATGCCAACGACTTATTTAAGTATGTTGAAAAAGAGGGAGGGGAGGAGAGAGGGAGGAAGACAGAAGAACCTACCCGAATGATGAACCTGATAGCCGCACATCCAGAAGTTGCCATGACTTTTGCACTATTGGGGACGAGATTAAAAAGCGTAGGTACAATGGCTTCAGCGCCATGATCAAACTTGTTTCCCAAAACTGTTGAAAGATGTCTACAAAGGAAGACCAAAGAATGTTGTTTTGTTTTTAAGTTAATGGTAAGTATAGGTAGAATCAGATACTTGAAAAATATTCTCGTTGAATTAACTTAAAATTTTTATTTTAAACAGTTCGAACAGCAGAAAAGCAAAAGAGAAAGGGAAGTGCAAATATTACTCATTTCCCTCTTTTCCCCCCTTTCAACTGTCCAGTCCAAAGCTGCAATCTGGCATTTTACTCTCTCTTTACAATGCAAAGAGAAGCCATCTGATCTCAGAATTTAACCATTATCTTGACAGGTAAAAACATTCAGCCCTGATTGTCCTGACCTTTATTAGTCTTCATCCATCAAGTATTTTTATTCTGACGCTCCGATATCGATCTTAAATTCAACATCTGTTCAAAATCTTACGCAATCACTACTCCTCAAGGCAGCCCCTATTTCTATTAATGGTACTACCACTATTTTAGTCAGCAATACTCCACCTTTGGGGTAGGGTTTCAGAATTTTTGACTGAAGATACACCTCTACTACACGCCAGTTAGCTGGGTGACCCAAAGGACATCTGTCTTCTCTTTCCAATTCTGCAGTTAAACAACGAAATTCAGCCTTTAATTGCGTGATTTAGTCAGGACACTTAGAAAGGATGTTGTAATCACGCACAGTTCTCACAATGCTTGCAGTGTTGGCTCTTTTCTGTGTATCTTATTTAGAATACACTGTTGGGATACAGTTAGCTCCAAACCTCAGGCTCTTGATTCAAAGAGGAACTCTGACTCAGGCTTATTTACTAGTGTTCAGTTATACTTTCAGTTTTCGAATGTCTAGACTTGTGGGCAAAAAGGAACCTCAAACCAGAAGCAAGCAAACAGATAGTGTGGTCGTCCCTTAAAAAGGGAGTTTTGTTCCGGAAGGCTGGTGAGGCACTTGGGAATCAGTGTGATCTTTATCAGTCTATTGGAAGGAGCCTTGTTTTGGAACTACTTTAGTGCCATCCCCATACAACGGCCTCTCTGGGACCGCTACCAAATGTCCTGGGTGTTCAACTGGGTTTCTGCATCCTACTCCTCGGAACTTGAATCTCTGCAGCCCACATGAGCTCTGGGAACTGTTGTCTGCCTTCTAGCTCCCAGCAACAGTTCTTTCCCAACCTCAGGGAGCTGCCCCTGTCACACGCGCAGATCAGCATCAGGTGAGACTCATGGGACCCAGCTGGCGCAGCTCCATCTCTAGAGCTCTCTTCCGTTTCTCTCCCTACTCTCCCGGATTCTGCATCGCGAGTGGTGACCACTCCAGCCTTCCACAACTCCCGTCTCTGTTTCTTCTTCAACTCAATGGAAGGGTCTTGCTCTGCTTGGTTTCCTTCTTCCTTCTCCAAGGTCCAGAAAGTGTCTCTTGGTCACCCTGCGCTGATCATACTGCTCAACGGATTGGTTTCTTTCCAGAATCAGAGTCCTGCTCTGTCCACTGTCCACCATCTATGAGCAGCTGTTCTACACGTTTCGTCCACGTTCCTCCGGGACACCTAGTCCTGTACCAGCTCTGTTGCATCATCAGCTAGAAGCAGAGCTCTCGCCACGAAATATTTTTCAAGGTTCTGTTTTGTAGATTTTTGTTTTCCTTTTTATTATTGCTTTTAAGAGACACTAAGTTATTTTGTACATTGACTTGCATCTGGCATCTTGCTGTCGTCCCTTAATTATAATAATTTACCTACACATTCTTGTGGTTTTCTGCATGGATAATTGTATCATCTGTTAATAATGTCAGTTTTGTTCCTTTTCTAGCAATCCTCACAGTTTTTATTTCCTGGGCTTTTCCTCCACTGCTGTGACCAGGACAGAATTCTGATTAGAAATATTAATAGTAGACATCTTTGTGTTCCCTATCTTCAAAGGAATGTTTATACAACGACAGTACTCATATCAGAAGTAGAGGCAAAAGAAATGTAACTGTCATACCATACTAGAATTTTGGGAGAATATTAACATACGGAATAAACTTAGATATTGATAAGTTAATGACACGCTACAATTCCAGAATAATTGTTAAAATTTCAGAACTGGAAATCCAAGTCAGCAAATCCAAATCAGTTACTATCCAAATCAGTAAAGAGAAAACTGAATAGTTCTCAGACCCGTTCATTTTCTTCTTACACACTCAGTGATCAAAAATGAACCGGTGGGCTTTTAGATATATAAGCACATTTTAACGTTTTTGTTAAGAAAGATTAAAAAAGAAAGAAAGAAAGGAAAGGAAAGGAAAGGAAAGGAAAGGAAAGGAAAGGAAAGGAAGAAAGAAAGAAAGAAAGAAAGAAAGAAAGAAAGAAAGAAAGAAAGAAGGAAAGAAGGAAAGAAGGAAAGAAATCACACAAACAGAATCCTTATTTATAATAAAAATTATTTTTGGATCACATACATGCTGTTTTTGGGTTATCCTGCTACTGCTTTACTTAATGAGCACTGAATCACTGAGTACTAAATTTACTCATAAAAAATACAAATCCAAAAAGAACATACTTACGCTACAGTAATGCAAGCTTCTCTAACCACTTGGGATCTAAGATCCTTTGCTGAAAGTTTAAGCGCTCCATCCAACAAGCGTAAATGTTGGAAGAAGCAGTCATATTGTGCAGCTCCAGCAACAAGCAATGATCGAATTTTCTTAAGCTAAAGTAAAGAGAATTTTCATTATTGACATAAACAGTGTCAGTGCAAAAAAGAAAAAAAAAGTTACCAAAACTTCATTATTTAAACAAAATTTAAAAAATAACATTTCAGTATATTTGTATAACTACATTCAGACCTTTTACCAGCATTAAATGTATTTTATAAACATGCAAACCACAAAAAGCTTTCTGGAAAAGAACATTATATATAGATTTAGTTATAAACATAATGGACATACATGATGTATGAATAGGTAAGTAAATCTTAAAGTTTTAAGGGAGTCTTTTTATTGTGTAAAATACACATTAACATAAAATTATTTCAAACATTTTAAAGCATACAATTCAGTGGCATTAAGTGCAGTCAAACCGGGAAACATCACCACTACCTCCCAAGGAGATTATTTTTAAAAGAGCCAGATCTGCAACCTGCACTCACCCATAAGCAAAAGTGCAGAATCCAATGGACCAACTACTGTGCCAGCTTCGTATTTCAACACGGTCACAGGTACTTTGTGAAAGAAATAGCTCTTTCTCCCTGTTTCTAACCTTTAGCATGACTTTTTAATACAGGATTGACAAATGTGTTCCATGCTAGCACCCGACATACCTAATAAAATCACATAATCAAAACATACCCACCAGTGCACATCTGTGCCCACACATAATGAGAAGCTAAAAGTTTACCCATCATCTCCATTATGTATAATTTCACAGTAAACTCTGAGGTTCTCTAAAATTCTAAGAGATCTTTATAAATCAGACGGATTAACAATGAAAAAGGTACAAAAGATACTATAATAGTACGAAAAAATCTGAAAGAATAGTTACGTAATCTTAAAGCACATAACGAAGGGAGACTATCATTGAAGTCAGAAGACACCTAAGCAAGAGTAACTAAAAACAAAAATCACAATACGGTACGAAAAAATTACTTGTAACACAGGAGTACAATACACAAAGAATGACAATAAAGTGAGACAAAGACAAATAACCCAATATTAAATTGAGCCAAATAAATACATGAAAATGTGCTCACCCTTACTAGAGATAAGCAAATGCTAATTACAATAAAGACACTTCATTTTTCTTCATCAGACTAGCAAAACTTAAAGACTTCACTGCATCCAGTATGAGAAAGAAAACAGACGCTCTTATTGTAAGGAAGATTATGAGCTACTGACACCTTTGTTCAAAACATTCTGGCAATATCTACTAAAATAAAATTGTAACTATTCTTTACCCAACAACCTCACTTTAAAAAACTTAGCCTACAAAAATAGAACACCAGTGTTATAAATGTGTATAAGGATGTTTATTGCAATGCTGTCAAAATAGCAAAAAAGAAAAAGCAACTGGTAAGTGCATCGAATGGGAAATGGGTTAGTAAATTACATGGTATCTTGCAACTAAGGAATATATGTACATATTGATCTGCGTTCAATAAATATCTGAGCAACTATTATATGCTTGGCACCTATAGCAAATGTACTGAATGGGCACAATTTATGAAAGTGAATGAAAATAAGTTATTAAGTAATATATCTAGTATGATCTCTATTTTTATAAAAGGAGTGGGGAGGGGGCTGTTTATTTTCTCATACATATACAGAGAAGAGGGTATACTCCAAAATGAAAACATTTGTTTCCCCAATACGAAGTAAACTATTAACTTTTTCCTTATAAAACTTCTGTACTGTTTCACTTACTAAAATGAGCCTATGTCACTTTTCTAATTAAAAAAATTAGGGGCTCCTGGGTGGCTCAGTCGGTTAAGCCTCCGACTTCGGCTCAGGTCATGATCTTGCGGTTTGTGGGTTCGAGCCCCACGTTGGGCTCTGTGCTGACAGCTTGGAGCCTGGAGCCTGGAGCCTGCTTGGGATTCTGTGTCTCCCTCTCTCTGCCCCTCCCCTGCTCGCACTCTCTCTCTCTTTCAAAAATAAACAAACATTACAAAAAAAACTTTTTTTTAAATTAAAAGACCATCTATATGTTTCCAAAAGGGCTGTTTCAAAGTAAAAGAAAAACACTCATTTTTTTAAAAAAGTAATCTCACCCAAAGCAGGGCTTGAACTCACAACTCCTTGGACTCCCGACCCCAAGGATTAAGCATTGTATGCTCCAATGACTGAGCCAGCCAGGCACCCCAACAGGAAACTCTTAAGTACCAAGTTTGTGTTTTATATTGACAACATTTAATTTGTCCTGTTTCTCCACAGATGCCCTATGATACAGGTCGTCCTGTCTCATACTAATCTCAGAGCTGAAGACAGAATAATGAGCCATATTTAACAAAGATGGGACACATTTTCTGTTAAACTACTTTAATACTTTAAAATATGTAAACTTCCTATTAAAGAGAAGCTAACATTCTTTTGTTTGTAGCATCCTCAAGGCCAATTTTCAGAAAGCCATATGCGATTTATTAACGAAAGTGGAGACTGAGAACAGGCTGCTCTCCAAGTGGAAGACTTCAGATGGAACCCTTTCTCTGGCTTTTTGGGGGTACTGAGGTACTTATTTGGAATCTCAGATGTAAATCTGACAAATTTACAAATTTTAACATATACAGTCCTTTGTCAATGTAGATGTTATTTTAAAAATATTTATCAAATATTTTATTAAGGAATTTAGGCTAAATAAAATATTGTTTTTCAAAATTAGATTTATTTATTTACTAAAAAAAAATTTTTTTTTAACATTTATTCACCTTTGAGAGACAGGGAGTGAGCAGGGGAGGGACAGAGGGAGAGGGAGAGAGAGAGAGAGAGAGAGAGAGAGAGAGAGAAAGAGAGAGAGACACAGAACCCGAAGCAGGCTCCAGGTTCCCAGCTGTCAGCACAGAGCCTGACGTGGGGCTCGAACCCTCGAACCGCGAGACCCTGACCTGAGTTGAAGTCGGACGCTTAACCGACTGAGCCACCCAGGTGCCCCTAGGTTTATTTATTTATTTTGAGAGACAGAGAGAGAGAGAGAGAATGCATGCAAGTGGGGAAGGGGCAGAGAGAGAGGGAGAGAGACAGAGACTCCCAAGCAGGCTCCAAGCTGCCAGCGCAGAGCCTGACGCGGGGCTTGAACCCATGTACCGTGAGATCATGACTCGAGCTGAAATCAAGAGTTGGATACTTAACTGACCGAGCCACCTAGGTGCCCCCTAAATAAAATATTCTTTTTAAAAAGTTTTTAAAAAATATTTATTTTTGAGAGAGAGACAGAATACAGTGGGGGAGGAGCAGAGAGAGAGGGAGACATAGAAACCCTTCGAAGTAGGCTCCAGGCTCCGAGCCGTCAGCACAGAGCCTGACGTGGGGCTCGAACCCACGAACCGTGAGATCATGACCTGAGCTGAAGTCCAGCTTAACCGAATGAACCACCAGGCTCCCCTAAATAAAATATTCTTAAGCATATGAGACTTTTTTCTTTTCAAATCATGGGTGAAAAATATTTATTGTACTCAGATGTATACGAGGAAAGAAAGCAAGCCAGACAAACATACTGTCATCGACTTCTGTCAATACTATGTGACTATCGGGCATGCAGGCAAAGCGACCTGCTTTACTGGAAGCCCTTCTACGAGCTGAGGACACTGCTGAGGAACAACTACGTTCGCCACAGCCCACAGAGCCACTGCCCTGGGACATCAGTGAAGCTCACATTTTCCTGGTCAGACAAGAGGCGGCACATGGAGGGAGACAAACAAACGTGTGAGCCAGG
The DNA here is from genome assembly GCF_024362965.1 of Panthera pardus. Classification (NCBI taxonomy): domain Eukaryota; kingdom Metazoa; phylum Chordata; class Mammalia; order Carnivora; family Felidae; genus Panthera; species Panthera pardus. Next base: position 155,875,342 of record NW_026526721.1, read on the forward strand.
CTCCACTGCACTGATCAGCACGAACAATGAAAACTAACCCTACCTAAGCGAATTCCGATCACCTCAAAGTATTTTCCAGAAAGAAATGTTAGCTAGCAAACTCTTTCATAAGCAAATACTATGTGGTAATATGGCCCAACGTCCATGTCTTTGGAACAGTGAAAAAAAGAGGAAAGGGGTCAGAAAACAAAAAATAAAACTTACTGCATTGGCACGCTGATCCCAGTCATGTTTGTCATCTGACAATATTTCCCTGATTTTATTTAATGTTTCTTCAAGTTCTCGGCTAGAATAGATCTTAAAGATACAAAAGTATACCATTAGTATTTCTTGCCATGAAGCAAAATCAAAACTGTGCCCCGATATTTACAATAATCTTTCAAGTAATAAGGTTAATTCTCATTCTAGTACCGTTTTATTTTTAAATAAAACGCTATGTAATTTATTTTGTATGGCAGTACTTAGCGGCAGTGTTACTGCTCCCATCTTATTTATTTTAATTTACATCCAGGTTAGTTATATAGTGGAATAATGATTTCAGGAAGATTCCAGTGATTCATCCCCCGTGTATAACACCCAGTGCTCATCCCAACAAGTGTCTTCCTTAGTGCCCCTTACCCATGTAGCCCACCCCCCACCCCAACCCCTCCGGCAACCCTGTTTGTTCTCTGTACTTAAGAGTCTCTTATGTTTTGTCCTTGTTTTTATATTATTTTTGCTTCCCTTCCCTTATGTTCATCTCTTTTGTATCTTAAATTCCACATGGGTGAAGTCGCACGATATTTGTCTTTCTCTAATTTCGCTTAGCATAACACCCTCTAGTTCCATCCACGTAGTTGCAAATGGCAAAATTTCATTCTTTTTGATTGCCGAGTAACACTCCATTGTATATATATACCACATCTTCTTTATCCATTCATCCATCGATGGACATGTGGGCTCTTTCCATACTTTGGCTATTGTGGATAGTGCTGCTATCAACATGGGGGTGCCTGTGTCCCTTCGAAACAGCACACCTGGATCCCTTGGACAAATGCCTAGTAGTGCAATTGCTGGGTCAGAGGGGAGTTCTATTTTTAGTTTTTTGAGGAACCTCCATACTGTTTTCCAGAGTGACTGCACTTGTTTGCATTCCCACCAGCAGTGCAAAAGAGAGCCTCTTTCTCCGCATCCTTGCCAACATCTGTTGTCTCCTGTGTCATTAACGATAGCCATTCTGACAGGTGTGAGGTGGTATCTCATTGGGGTTTTGGTTTGTATTTCCCTGATGATGAGTGATGTGGAGCATCTTTTCATGTGTCTGTTAGCCACCTTCTAGTACCATTTTTAGTGGAAAATGGAAATACATTATAGACAATAAAGTAAAATCCTTTGTCTTCCTTATCTGTTACCCTTATGCTATTTCTCTGCTCATGAGTAACTTCAGATATATTCTTAAGATGGTTTGTTTTTAAAAACAAGATGCAAATATCCTAAGAAGTAATAAAAGCCCAATTCCCCAAAACGACTTCAGGTATGTATCTACTGCGTTCATATCCTTATCATGATTCACCACTGCAGAAGGACACGGTTTAGGTTAGCTCCCCCACACGGTAACCAGGAGAGCTACAGGCTTCGTCTCCTCAGGAGCCAACCATTTGCTAAACACCGTTATCCTCTCATTCACTTAAATATTGACATAACAGGGATGCGCTTCGCTAGGCATGAAGGAGACTATGGGGAGCAAACAACAGGTCTTTGCCTTATAGAGCTTAGAATCTAACTACAAAGAGAAAAAAGAAATTTACCAAATTATACAAAATTGCAAATGGAAAAGTACTGCCAAACAGAATTACAGTTCCATGTCTATTCATACAGAACGGGAGGCTTGAACTAGTTAAAAGAGTCAAGTGTGAACAGAGAGCTAAAGGGTGAGGGGAGCATCCTCAGGCCAAGTAGGGAGATTAGCCTTCCCTAGAATGAAAAGAACACGCAAAGGCTCTGCGATAGAAGGACAGTAAAAGAAGGCCTAAGTACAGGAGGAAAAAGTGCAAAGGGGGCCAGGGGAACAGCCAATGACCCAACCAGAAGTCAACAGGTGCACATTATTTTTCCACATCACAAGGGTTCGGCGTGCGCATGCGATCTAAATCGGTTGAGTCAGAAGGACTCTCGCAAATTTTACGGCATCAACCAGAAAAGAGGCAGAGGGCAGTGCAGCCATGTTGCTGACCGCGAGCGAAGACGAGACGGAGGAATCCAGAAGCGAGAGATGGAAAGAAAAGGGGTCCTGGTGACATTGAGCATCACTGTGATACGATGCATTGCTCTGGAGTATAGTATCGGACAAGCACCGTCCTCAAGAGAGTCTTTCTCTTTCAGTAGCCATCACTTTCCCCTTTTGCTTGAAACAAAAGCCCCCAAAAACAAGAGTACAGAGGGGAGCAGGGCACGAGACAAGGGGAGGTAGGAGGGAGCCCAGATAACATTCCGTTAGAGGATTCTGAGCAGCGCTTTCTTGCCTCCCAATAGTCCTTCTGCCCAATTTCAGAGTAAAGGCAGGCCCCCCAGCCGCTCTTAATCTTACTAGGATACGATGCATTATCCTGGAGCACAATGTCAGACTTCCTCTCCCCCAACAAGGGAAACGGGGTCAACTCAAACATTTATTTCCGTGAGAGGGTACACGACTTTTCAAACATTCTCTCAGGAGACGATACAAGCAAAAGAACTCTGAATACTACTAAGTGAGAAGTCCGACGCAGTAGGATTCCTCGATTTCTGACTTTTGCAAACCGGACTGATGGTGTCCACATACACAACACTGGAAGTGTAGACCTGTCAGGGGTCGACCGTGAGTCCTGTTTCGGACAGGCTGGGTCTGAGACGCCTCTGAGACCTCGAGAAGGACATGCCAGGTAAACATCAGCGGAGAACTTATTCTGGCGCTCACGAGAGATAAAAACCTGTGTGGGAGCTGAAGCCATGGGTGTGAAGAAGTGACTCAGTAAGAAAGTGGAAAGGAGAGGGCCCACCACTGACCCCTAAGGAATCCCCATATTCAACAGCCAGGTAGAGAATGGAATGCCCGTGAAGGAGACAGAGATGAAGTGGACAAAAAGGTAAGGGTGTAAAAACAAAACGAAACGAGTCAGAAGAAAGAAGAACAATGTATCACAAACAGCTTTGAGAAAAGCGGATGTAGTCGAACACTGCTCAAGGTAATGACTCAACTTTAGCCTCAGTGAAAAATCACTTGAAACTCTAATCGCACCAAGCAAATAACAGCTTGGTAATAATAAGCCCAGTGTTTTACTTACAGTAATTTAAGGGGAAAAGAACTTTGAGAAAGAGACCAAAATAACTCTATGAACAGGTGTATGAGCAGTAATCACAGGAAGTGCTTCTTCACTGGCGCCCTTACCTGAACAGAAGGGACATCGGTGAAAGCTTTTATAAAATCATCTTCATCCACTGCTCCAGCACCCCCTTCCTTAGAAGCACCTGCTAATTAAAAGGAGATGGATTTATTTCTTTAGTTTATTTGTTTTTTGAGAGAGAGAGAGAGAGAGAGAGAGTGCGCGTGCAAGCACAAGTGGGCAGGGGAGGGGCAGAGAGAGAGGGAGGGAGAGAATCCCAAGCAGGCTCCGTGCTGTCAGCTCAGGGCCTGATGCAGGGCTCAAACTCACGATCCATGAGATCATGGACCTGAGCCAAAATCAGAAGTCGGACACTCAACTGACTCAGCCACCTAGAAGCACCTAAAGTTTATTTTTATGCATTCTGGCACCAAGGAAAATATGGAAAATATAACTCTTTTGATATCAAAAAGGCATAATTTTGAGAGAAGTTCCATTTTGTAAGACAGCATTAAAATAAAATCAACATCTTTCAGAAAAGTCAAGGTACCTCACAGTAGTTGACTAATTCCTTATAAAGTAAGAGGGCAGGGGCGTCTGGATGGCTCAGTCGGTTAAGCATCTGACTTCAGCTCAGGTTATGATCTCGCGGCCTGTGAGTTCGAGCCCCGCATCGGGCTCTGGGCTGACAGCTCAGAGCCTGGAGCCTATTTCAGATGCTGTCTCTCCCTCTCTCTCTCTGTCCCTCCCCTGTTCATGCTCTCTCTCTGTCTCAAAAATAAACGTTAAAGAACAATTTAAAAAAATAAAATAAAATAAAATAAAATAAAATAAAATAAAATAAAGAGGGCAGGCTAGTCATAAAATGCAAATTATAAGAACCGAGCCCTCCCATCCTTATTCAATGCAACAGCAAGTACACAAGAAATACAGGTGAAAAGACAATCATTTAAAAAGGTAAACAGCAATTTTAATGACACCGAATATCAATAAATGATGGCAAATAAATGAGGCAGAGGGTCCATGTACGCAGCAGAGCCTAGGAAAGCAAGTGTGAAGGAAACGAGGTTCTTGAAATTAAATTTCAACAGGCAAACAGATCTCCCCTGACTGCACACAGACAATAAAAAAGTGAACTTAATAGGTAGTAGCTGTTTAAGAGCCAGTAACTGAACCACCGTCTTCCAGCTCCGGCTGTGCTCCTTCACATTCCGGGATGCTGGGCCTAGGATCGGGCAAACCACCTTTCTGCCAATTCTAAGGGTTTCCTGTCAAACTCTGCCAACAGGGGGAGCGGGGAGAATGGAAGGAGAACCAGGAGGGGCACCGGAGAGACTGGAAAGTGAAAGAAGGGAGCTGCTCCTTCTGGCTTCCTGCTTGTCTCAGTAAAACCCTAACAGCTCTGACAGGGCACTTTTCAGTAGCAGCACTTGGCCCCCGTCAGCAGTTGTTCTAACCCTGACCAGGCCCACGGCGGGCGCCCGTCGAGAGTAGCTCCTCACAGAGGTGTGAGCAGCAGCTCTGCAGGGCCCCACCTCCACGTTTTAGCAATCGTCACCTCGTTTTCCCTGCTTAGGAATAGGAGCTCTTGACTGTAATTACTACCTCCATGATGCTTTAGGGTCCTGTTTTTTCATTTTTAATTCACCAGGTCCATTTAATAATTCTTTATATTAAATTCTCTCTGTAAAAATACCGGTTGTGGGTTTCGTCTCTGGACTGAACCCTGATCGATGGAGGCAGTACTTAGTTTCTAACTCTATATATTTATTTCTTCATGGTGATAATTCGACACATTCAAATCGATTTCAACCACACCAAATGTACATCCTAAGAGACAATTAACTTAAAAAATCTATCCGATTAAAAAATTAAATAATAATATCTCCCAAATTAAGTTTATCATCTACCGAGAGAAATATTAATACTTCAAAACTGGATTTAAAAAATTAACATTGTCCTTGGGGTGGCGGGGTGGCTCAGTCGGTTGAGCCCAACTTCGGCTCAGGTCATAATCTCGCGGTTCGCGGGTTCCAGCCCCACGCCGTGCTCTGTGCTGACAGCTCAGAGCCTGGAGCCCGCTTTCGATTCTGTGCCTCCCTCTCTCTCTGCCCTCCCCTGCTCACGCTCTGTTTCTCTCTCTCTCTCCCTCTCTCTCTCTCAAAAATAAACATACGTTAAAAAAATTTTATAAAAAATGAACATTGTCCTAATTAAAAAAAAAAAACCACTCAGGATTTCCCAGGGCAGGTAAGAAGCTCCTCATCTTTAACAAAACAAACAAAACCCTTTGAAGCTATATCTTGTTGTGTGTGAGTTTTAAAGGGACTAGGAGCTGGACCACAGGACAGCGTAACAAAGCTGCAAGGCAATATAAAACTGCAAACGGAAAGCAATGACAATTTAACAAATTAAGAGAGGCATGAACGCATACTTGCTATAGAAAATTCAGCTATAAGAGTAAATAAATTAGTTATTCCCTAGATATTATAAAAAAATCAAGTAACAATAAAATTCTCAACCCTGTGCCCATGATCAGTCCTAGCAACTAACAGATTAACTGAAAAGCAGTTGAAGCAAAGAAACAAAAAATAAGATACCTAATCATACCATCTTAACATCTCATAACATTTACCAAATCAATCTCTTCATATGGGCTTCAATTTTTTTAAGTTTTTTTTTTTTTTTTAAGTCATCTCTACACCCAGTGTGGGGTTTGAACCCACGACCCCACAATCAAGAGTCACTCTCTCTCTTCCAACTGAGGCAGCCAGGCGCCCCTGAGTTTCATTGTGTTTAACAATGGGTCCCTGAGAGGAAAGCAGAAGCCTGGATTTTTATTATTTCTTCCCAATCTTTCACAGTTGTCTTGCCCAGCCTAGCCCACTGAAACAAATTTCTTTAGGGACTTGTCCTTATCAAGTAGTTCCTAAATATTCAACACAGTTTTAATAAAAACAGTTTTCTTTCCTCTTTCATTCAATATGGGTTGTTCACTTACATGCCACTTCCCGCAAAATACTTTGTTATAGTAACAAGAGGAAGCATTAGGCAAGTTTGAGAACAGTAATTGACTCCTGGAAAGTATACCTCTCAACTGGCAGAGGAGGCCTGTGCAGACGTCCCAGAGCAGAGCCAGTTGACAACTTTGGTGTGCTCAAGTGTGGAAGACAGAATCCTACAGAGGACTGGAAGACGGAGCGGGAGAGCAGTATGAAGACTGCCTACAGCGTGCACGCAGTTTACGAAAGGTATCGTATGGAGAATAGAATGTAAACTCCAACACATCAACCCACCAGCTACAACACAGCATTAAAAACCTTCAAGGGAATGCAGAGCATCTGAACAAATCCCAAATGAGCCCAGAAAAACATGCCAGGGACTGAGGACGTACATAGGAAAAGTCTAACTTTAAACAAGTCACGATTCACTGAGATCGTAAAGCCTTTTATTACGCAGTGAGTTACGTCTTAGGAGTAGGGCCAAATAACCTGGTGGGGAGGGTGGGCGGAGTCGAAATTAAATGGCTTTGAAAGTCCCACGGAAGCTGCAGACGCAAAAGGCTACAGATATCACCGAATGTGGCCTGATGACCAGCTGAGATGTGACAATTAGGTCTCTAAACCTGGACACGGGCATTACAGAATTTCTCAAGCATGCGCACGGTTCTGAACAGCTGACCCCAACCTATCTCACTCTTACCTTTGAAACTCACTTTGTATAAGCAGAGCTACTGCCACTGGGAGCGGACTGGGTCCGTGAATAGTGTCAGGACGGAGGACGTGTGGATCTGGTCCTTGCTTATCTCTTGTATTATAAGTAAACCTTTTTACAATCCTAGTCCGCCTAATGCTTCCCTTCCCCTTGGTTTTGACTGGGTGGCCAACAAAACAGAAAAGGATCTCTGCATCGGGGAAAACTCTGTGGAACAAACTGTTTCACCTCACGATCACTATTCCATTTTCTGATGCAGCTTTAAAGTTCACCTAAACAAATGCTATCAGACATTTTTAGCACCAGCAAGGAGAATGAATACCATAGGCAGAGAGTCAGAACGGGTGATGGGTTCTAATGTCAAGTATTACTGCAGGGAAGGACAGCGAGCCTCCACACCGAGAGGAGGTACAGTGAGTCTGCAAGCAGGAGCACGAGCAGGGGCCTCCAACCTGACTGAGCTCTTTCAGATGTAACTGGGTCAACAATCACACCGGAACATACTGATAGGCCAAAACAACAGAACGGCTCTGCTCAGATGTCTACCCATGCTAAAACAGAGGTCACTACATTTTTTCTGGAATGGGCCAGACAGTAAGTATCTTAGACTTTGTGAGCCATATGGTTTCTGTTGCAATTACTCAACTCTGCCACTGTAGGAGAGCAGCCACAGACAATATGTAAAATGAATGCGTGGGGCCGTCTTCCAATAAAGCTCTATTTATGGACACTACAATTTAAATTTCATATAGTTTTCACATGTCACACAATCTTATTCTTCTTTTGAATATTTTTAATCATTTAAAATGTAAAAAAAAAAAAAAAAAAAAAAAAAGGCATTCCTAGCTCAGGCATAAAACAGAAACCAGTCGGCTGGACGTGCGTGGCCCATGGGCTACAGTTTGCTGATCCCTGCTCTAGAACTCACCGTAAACTAGGTGATGCCCCTACTTGGATGGGGGCAGAGAGGGGGGATCAGAGGGTTCTGACATTCAGGGGGTAGCATGTTTCTAGTAAGCCAGAATGACTAGGGTAGGCACTCTCAGAAATTCCCAAATAGTACTTAAAGGCTGAAGTACAAAGAGAAAACTCATTCTACTTAGTCCTCAACTACCAATAAGATGCAGTGCTGAGTGCTGGATACAAAGGTGAGTGAGCCAAAGGGTAAAGCAGTGTGTTTCAGAGACAGGAGCAAGGGGAACAAGTCTCAGAAGTGGGAAAGGGCAGGTTCTTCCCATGTTACAACCAAGAGACTAGCCCTTAGAGAAAGATGAATAATAAAGAAACAGCATGGGGGGTAAATATGGCTTAAACCCCAATAAAATTCATAGAAGACCAGAATTTTAATTTTTTAAATTTATTTTAAAGGTTGATTTATTTGAGAGAGAAAGAGAGACACAGCACAGGCTGGGCACGGGCAGAGAGTGAGGGGGACAGAGGATCTGAAACGGGCTCCAGGCTCTGCACTGACAGCAGCAAGCCCGACGTGGGGCTTGAACCCACAAACCGTGAGATCTTGACCTGAGCCGAAGTCAGACGCTTACCTGACTGAGCCACCCAGGTTGCCCCTAAGACCCATAGTTTTCACAGTGAGTGATCCAAGGAGAGCATTACCAGTGCTTCTGAAGAGTGCTACCAAGAGTCAGAGACAGTTTAACCTAAGAGCCTTCTTTCAAGCAGGGTTGAAAACGATACTCGGTCGAAAACACAAGATTTTTACGCAAAAGAAGGAAATATTTCAGGAGGCACAGCCCAGAGTTCCGCACAGACCAAGAACAGAGGAAAACACTGGTTTAGAGAACCACACCCAGAGAGAGGATAAAACCCTCAAAGAAACACAATCCCAGAAGGAAGGGAACCTGACGACAGGTTCCTGTTGGATTTGAAAACTGCCATAAGTCAGTGACTACTATGAACTTCCTGTCCCTTCCCTTCTCAAATGGAGTGTCCATTATGGATACTCTGTTCTGATACCCGATTTTGATGCTGTCTGGGGGCGAGTAAGACATCTTTTTAGTTCACAGGCCTCTGGATGGAGAGGAGCCACACCAAAGAACCCTCCCATGTGACCTGATGGAGACCACAAGATCATGTACTTTGAACCTGACACTATCAATCAGTTGAAACTTTTGAGAAAAGTCCATGAGTGTATCTTGTACCTGAAAGGCATGTGAATTATTGTGGTCAGAGGGCAAGCTGCAATCGATTGTCTGCAAGAACAGCTGAGCAATTCCTCGCATTCCCGAATGCTCCTTTCACAACGTGACTTTGCATCCCCAGCCAACAGGTGAGGAGTGACCTTGAATTCTCGACTTGAGACAAGACCTAGGAGAGGCTGGGGGTGGGGCGGGCGGGGGGGTTCCTGACTGGTGATGCCCCAGTTTTGAGCAGGAATAAATCTCTGAGGAAAGCTTCTACAATTGCCAGTTTAGGCTCAAAGAACTCTCATCAACGAAATTAACTTCAAGCAATGAAATCACAAGGCAAACCATTATGAACTAAGAGTCACAGGTGACAGATAACAAATTTTAGAATTACAGACATTAGAACTGTCTAGTACGGACTACAGAACATATGTGAATACACAATTTAAAGAAACAATGTGGACAGAATCACGAACACACCAATCAACAAAGGCATGAGGAATGACAAACGAATTCGGGGGAGGAAGCACTTGCCCTACCACCTATCAAGATTTACAAAGCTAATTATGACAGGTTTTAGTGCCGGAACAGGCCAACTAATCAAATAAACAAATTAGAGACTTTAAAAAGAGACCCCAAAATACATGAAACTTTGATACATGACAAAGAAGTGATTAGGATTACTGGCGCAAGTAGAAACTATTCACACAGTAACCCTCTGGGGCACCTGGCTGGCTCAGTCCGTTAAGCACCACTCTTGATTTTGGCGAAGGTCATGATCACATCACATGGTCTGTGGCTTGAAGCCCGCATGGGGCTCTGCATTGGCAGTGTGGAGCCTGTTGGATTCACTCTCTTTCTCTCTCTCTTTCTGCCCCTCCCCAGCTTGTACCTTCACTCACTCCCTCCCAACATCAATGATAAACTCAAAAAAACAAAACAATAAAATAGTGTCCTAAAATTCAACAAAATGCTGAGATAATGGATTATCAAGAAAAAAAAGGTATTTTCTTACTAAATATTAAAACTTATAGTAGACATTTTGAATCCCGTGGGAAACGGTAGTTCCCCAAATTCAAATCAGACATTCAACTACATACTCCAAAAACCAAAGACCAAAAAGAAGAGCAAGCAAAACCACCCACAGCACATACTTATAATACAGCTCAGAGAAGACTAATAACACTTCAAACTTTGATTTACAAGTAAATGGGGAAAAACAAACATCCAAGGCCAGCCTTGGACTGGACTTGAGAGTCCTCACTGGAGAGAAAAATCAGAGGACACTCTATGGAGGATGAGGGTCCTGGTGGTGGTAGAACAGACCTCAGCTAAGATTCCCCCCAGGACTCCCAGGTAAGTAGCACTCAAAAAGGAGAGGGATCCCTTCGAAGCTTGTGGATAAAGGAAAGGAAGAAAGGGAAGATACAGGCTCTACTGAAATGAGATGCTATCACAGAATTAGAAATAGAAAGCCCCCCAGGTATCATTTAGTGAAGACACCGCATCTCATTATAACGAGGGCATTCTTGAATGAAGAAACTGAAAATTCTTCCTGGGCCCATAGAATTTATATATTTGATATAAAAAAATATTCTTAGGATATTTGGGGCAATTTGAATACAGAATGGAAGTGCTTAAAAGGAGGGGAGTATATAATTTAACAATTTACAAAAACTAAAATGGCGAGAAGAAACAAGTTAAATAACATCAAAAAGAAATCAGACAAATCTAGAACAAACCCAGACAATCTAAGACAACTGGCCTAGACTCTTCAAGTTATATCAACGTTACGGGTATAAAAATTGGTAAGGTGACTGTTCTATACACATTATAGAATCTTCTTGCATATGATAATGATATTATACATATAACAACTGTAGCATACCCGTAAGTCTTAGGAAGAGCATATTTAATATTTATGGCTGGAATGTCATAACGTCTACAACTTGGACACTACAATGTTTCCAACTGTTGAGATTAAAAAAAAAAAGAATATGTGTGGGAATAGGTTTATACAGAGTCAAAGATGGCAAACACTAGTTATTCAATCTAGGTGATGGGCGTTTGCTGCATGTCAACTTTGCTATATATGCTCAAAATTTTTCTTAATAAAAAGTCTGAGGAACCACTCACTATAAAAGCTATAGATCAGGAAAAAAGAAACTATAGAAACTAACTGAAATATATGCAATAGCACTCATTCAATGAAGTAAAGAATGTTTTCTTTAAATGCACAGACATTAATTGGCCATGCATAAGAACATAAATTAAAATAGATAAATTGTCATTGTATACAAAAATAAATTCAAGATATACTGATAAAATTAAGTGTAAAATAATAATTTTTTTTTTAAGTTTATCTATTTATTTTTGAGAGAGAGCACACGCAAGCCAGGGAGGGGCAGAGATGGGGACATGGAATGTAACACAGTCTCCAGGCTCTGAGCTGTCTGAGCCCAATGGGGTTCAAACCCACAAACCATGAGATCATGACCTGAGCCAAAGTCGGAGGCTCAACCGACTGAGCCACCCAGGCGCCCCTGATTAATGTGTTAGAATAAATTGGAATAAAACATTTGCATAGCCCTGGGACTGGATAATAGTCCTTTTTATTCAGGTTAGGAAATTTGGAAGTCAAAAAGAAAATAACACATATATTACCTACCACAACAAAAAGTTTTTAAGTTTTTTTTAAAAACTTTTTACAATAATTTTTTTTTACATTTATTTATTTTTGAGAGACAGAGAGACAGAACACAAGTAGGGGAGGGGCAGAGGGCAAATGAGACACAGAATCCAAAGCAGGCTCCAGGCTCTAAGCTGTCACCACAGAGCCCGACGCAGGGCTTGAACTCACAAACCACGAGATCACGACCTGAGCCAAAGTCAGACGTTTAACCAACTAAGCCACCCAGGCGCCCCCCAAATTTTTTAAGTTTTGATGTAAAAATGCCATGGACAGAGGAGATACGGATGAAATATTTATGATTTTTAACAAAAGACTAAGAGGCCTAATATTTTAAAAATGATAACAAACGAATGAGAAGAAAAAAAGCCCAATAAAAAATGGGCAAATAACAACAACATGTAATTCACAGAAGAGGATATGCTAATTTCATTAATAGATGTAAATATTCTGAACCTCAATAGAATAAAAACTCCAGGAAGGCAGCAGGGTCTTTGTTTTTGTTCACCGACTGTTTTCCGGAGATCACAAAAGTAGCAGCATGCTAAAAAGCTTTCCGTAAACATCTGCCAGCTGCTGGCCAGATGGATAGGTGAATGGAAAAATGCAAATTAAAAAGAAAAAAAAAATAAACACCATTTTTTACCTATCAAAATGACAATAATTAATAAGGCTGTTACACTCAAAGCTGGAAAAGGTAAAATAATGTCTTTATTAAAATTAAAAATACAACCTTTAATTGAACCTTCAGAGGAATCGATTCCACAGATCAGCAACAGAATGTGCAAATACAGGAAGTACACGGAGATCCGCATTCTTGGTGACACCATAAAGCTACAGACAACCTGAATGACCCTGGCAGAGAAACAGTTTATTACATCATGGTACGCCAATCATGTGGAATACCAGATGGCTATTAAAAGGATGTGATCGCTGCCATTCTTGATGCTGAAGGATGGACGTCTTGTGAAAAAAGTCAAGTTGCAAAGTGTTTACTAACTAGTGTGTTTAATGTGGGTGAACATAACATGTAATCCGGGCACCTACATAAACGAACGTGGAGTAAGAAGTAGAAGGACACATATCAAACAACAGTGGTTACGGCAAAGCAACAGGATTCGAGAGGTAAGATGCTATGAAACTAAACTTGTTGAATTACTTGAATCCTACTCATCTTACAACTAAAGCTGAGACAGATGGCACCAGTGCTTCTTACGATGAATAAAAATCCATCAGTGATACGGTTTTTGTTGTCATTTAACATGGAATGATGGCTACAGGCCAATCACTAAATCCCCAATGTCAATTATCTTGCTATATGGGATAAAAATAAGAAATATGCATCACAGAGCGCCTGGCTGGCTCAGTCGGTTAAGCATCCGACTTCCGCCCGGTCATGATCTCACGGCTTGTGAGTTCGAGCCCTGCGTCGGGCTCTGTGCTGACAGCTCAGAGCCTGGAGCCCGCTTCGGATTCTGTGTCTCCCCTTCTCTCTGCCCCTCCTCTGCTCATGCTCTGTCTCTGTCTCAAAAATAAATAAAAAAAATTAAAAAACGTTAAAAAAAAAAAAAAAAAAAAAAAAAAGAAATATGCATCACACACAGTGCTGGATAGGAGATGACCAGAGATGATCCAAGAAAAAGCCTCTGGCCAAGCAGAGGCTAGTAACTGTCTTATCTTGGATACATCATTTTACTCTCAGGAGGCTCAGTCTCTTCACCTGAATTGTGCCAGATAATCTTTAAGATTAAGGGCTAAAACACGCTGCTTCAGTACCTTCCCTTGGCATTAAGCGAAGAGAAGAAAACAAACACAACAAAACAAAACACACAAACAGAAAAATTATTTGATTTCATATAAAGTTCAATAGCAAGATATTGAGGTTTACCCGTTAAAAATTTGAATTCCAAGATTAAACATCCAATTCTGTGAGATTTGTTTTATTAAATATATACCGATTCTCATGATCTTTATTTGTTTAAAAGAAAAAAAAACTTAATTGTTTGCATGAGGGGAAAAAATGGGAACGATCAGCATGGAAAATCGACATTTGGATCTTCTTAATAAAACTTCAGGTCAGACATAAATGAAGTTAAGCAAATATAAAATATCAAAATGATAAGTACTTCTGAATCTGAAATGGTGGTAATTATCTAATTATATGAATTAAAAGTTAAAACCATTTCAAAGGAATCTTTGATATTAGATGAAAAGAGTAGAGAGAAAATACTGTCCACTTGAATGAACGAGCGAGTGAGAAAGAACATCAGAACTTTGAGAACTAACTAAAGATTTAGCCAATGATGTGTCTCAATGATTACATACAAGCCTCAAAAACAAATGACTAACCTCAAAATCTGGTACTAATCATTAACAATAACAATTATATTATCATCTAAGTCAACCTGTATATTAAAAAGAATAACAGCCAAAATAATTGGTACGGGGTGATTTCAACAAGAAAATACTAAAAAGTATTGACAAATATTGACAAAGAATAAATTTCAGGTTTGCTTATTTCCAAATATTCTATTTTTCTGAGAATCATATTAGTTGAGCTTTAAAATGACCGAGTTATGGATGCTGAAAGGTAGTGACCATCCCTGTAGATTATAATCTTAGAGCTAAAGGATCTAGAAGAATTCTTATTTACCCAGTGACATTAGTGTGGGTGGCTGTACAGCAAAGTGCTTTCTGTGCTTTGCCTACTTATTAGATGCATGACACTATGCAACTTAACTTCTCCAAACCTAAGTTTACTCATCAGTAAAATTGGGATAATAAAGCACGGAATTCTACGGGGTTTGAGGTTTAAACAAGAGAATATATGTGAGAACACGAAAACTTTTTTTTTTTTAAATTATTACCTAAAGTACTCTAGAGATACAAATATTTTAAAAAACCAGGTTCCATCAGTATATTCTAAACCATGAACCCAAAAGAAAACATATTTACCTTAACCCCTATTTAAAAAATTTTTTTTCAATGTTTATTATTATTTATTTAATTTTTGTGTTTGTTTATTTTTGAGAGAAAGAGAGGCAGAGCATTCGTGGGAGAGGGGCAGGGAGAGAAGGAGACCCAGAATCCGAAGCCAGCTCCAGGCTCTGAGCTGTCAGCACAGAGCCCAATGTGGGACTCGAACTCAAGAACCGTGAGATCATGACCTCAGCCGAAGTCGGACCCCTAACCGACTGAGCCACCCAGGCGCCCCCAATGTTTATTTTATTTTTGAGAGAAAGAGACAGAACATGAGCAGGGGAGGGGCAGAGAGAGAGAGAGAGGGAGACACAGAATTCGAAGCAGGCTCCACGCTCTGAGCTGTCAGCACAGAGCCCAATGTGGGACTCGAACTCAAGAACTGTGAGATCACGACCTAAGCCGAAGTTGGACCGACCCTTAACGGGCTGAGCCACCCAAGCACCCCTACCTTAATCCCTATTATGAAGTTATAAATGTTATTCAGAAAAGGACTATTTAGAGGAAATCATTAAAAAAAAATAATACATAAAGGAATTCATTTTATCCTTTTATCTAATTAGCTAAGCACAAAGGTAACGCTGACACTCACATAATATGGGTTTCTATAGCAATAATATACTGGTATGGAGCAACCCATGACCCTTTGTTTGATTCTCCTTGACTTAAAGGCCACACGATTACAATGTGAGTAAAACAGGTTGGCACCCTGAGCCAAAGGACAGAGAAAAACTAACACACACTAAAGATTAAACACAGGTCCTATTGGCTTTAATTAACTGGATAGGATACTTTGCTAAAAATAGTACACATCTCTTTAATCTTGACATATATCTCTGAGAAGTAACTTAAACTCCAAAACTTCAAAAGTAGATTCAGTAAGGATTCCAAAGAAATTCACTTATCTTGGCAATCTTACTTGAAAGAATATTTGTTAAACGCAGTGGACTGTGATGGGTTTATTCAACTAATACATATACCCCTCCACCACCATATTCCTTTAATAGGAACTAAACATACCTATCAGTATATTATATGCCTAGAAGTAGCAAACGAAATGCTTAGACTGAATCCTCATTATTCCATATAAACTTATGAGAAAGAAAGTGTATAGTCTAGAAAGCAGAATACTTACAGAGAGAGACAGGGACAACCCAACCTTCAAGTATTTCAAAGTATCATGTTAACAAATAATTAATCTTCCCTGCTTAAGTTACAAGGAGGCAGAATTTAATGCAATGTAAAATAGAATTCATTTATTCAGAACTGAATTTGGCTTATAACCTTTCTGGAGGACACTGTGCCACACTGAAAGGAGAAATCCCTCTATCTTCTGAGTCAGTAAACTTGAGAAATTTATTCCAAGGAAATGATTGCAAGAGATGTGTTGAAAGATACCCATAAAAGCATAACGGAATTATTTATAACGGCAGGAAATATTGAAAGCAACCTAGATATTATTTAGCTATGAATAGTTTTCAGTTAATAAATTAGGATAATGAGAAAATGCTCCACGTAGAATACTAGTAAGAAAAAAAAGGTATACAAAAGGACATCACGAATGGTGCCAATTCTGTCCTCCTCCTAAGAAAATGTGTGTGTGTGTAAGTTTATATATATGTAAATTATTGGAAAGTAATTAGAAGAAAGTTCATCATAATATATCAATTGATTATCCTCACATATAGTGGTATTGTAGGTGGTTTTATTCCAAATTGTAATCAATGTGCATACATTATTTTAATCAGATGTTGAATAGTCACCTATCAGGCATACTGTGAAAGGGACTGCTACCCTTGAACACTAAACTGAACCATATGACCAATGTCCTCTCTAATGCAAAGGTTCTTAAACTCTTACGAAAACTTTCTATAACTAATCTAAAAATCAACAAGCCTCTGCCAAGAACAGAAAATCTAAAGTTAAATTTTCAAAGGACTGAGAGCCAAGAAGGGCATTAGTTTCGGAAGCAGTATCAGTATCTTCTGGCTAGTAGCTCTTTTCTTAGGTAGAGAAACAGGCAGTGAACCTAAATGAGCTGGGGCAAACAAAAGCAACAGACAAAAATTTGCAGGGTGAATCTGCAATTGCCAAAAGGAGGAGGATGAGAAAGAGGACAAGGAGGGGAAGGAAGGAGGAATGAAGATCTCGTCCTCATTTTTATCAAAAGAGCCACTGCTTAGATGGATGATATAATCTGTATGAGTGATTAATGCCTATGATCACAAAAGCTATCTAGCATTTTCGTATCTGGTAGGACTACAAACCAGAGAAGGTGATGTGGCATAAAGGAAATCTGTTTCCTTAAAAAACAACAACAACAAGACACTCTGATCTTATCAGTTTAATTAACATCAAAATTAAGTAAGCTTTTGTAGGTAAACTACAATCTCAATTTTCCTCTAAGGAAAATAAAACATGAAAAGCAGAGTTAATCATAAACCAATGAATGGCTTAGATTCACAAAAATGTTAAATATTATCACCATGCATTTCACGTATTAATCCATTTTAAGTTAAATAAGACCTGAAATCACTATTGTATCATATATCAGAAATCTATAATTCAAAAATCAAGACAAAAAAAATCCCCTTTGCAAGTAATTCAAGGTAGCCATATGTTACAAAAGAAATCACAGAATTGTCGTATACTTTTTACCAGAGATGAGAATGCATAATAGACAATGTCATGTAATAGGATATGATAACTAACATTTGGGTGATAATATATTCCTATAACAAAGAGAAAATAATTAAAACACTAAAGTGTAAATTACCCAAAATACCAAGAGAAATCATTAAGACATTTCTATTTCAAAATATTTACCTATTTATTTATATGCATAAGAGTATATGTAAAGAGATTATATGTTTATATATAGATATATAAGTGTGTGTATATATCATCTTTCTTGCTAGTTATATGGCACACTAAAGACAGCTAAAATGAAATATTAATGGTATTTTTTCTGCATTGAGAATATCACATGACTTGAAATTAATGTTTAGTTGTATAGAAAGGTCAAGAGAACACAACTTACAGGACCTGGTCAAAATATACAGCTTATTTTTCCTTTCTCTATACTTTTAATAAAAAAGCTATAGGTAAAAAGAGGAAAAACAAAATTCTGAAGATCAGGATTTTCCTACCAGTTATCAAAAACAAGGCACAATCTGTTCTCTCAAATTATAACACACACACACACACACACACACACACACACACACACACGAAAGAAAAGGAGAAAGTAGCTAATGTCCTTTTAGCATTAAATATTTACTTATTCTAATAGGATTCATTCTACCAAAAAGACCTGGCAGAAAGTAGCACCTGAAAAGTACTCGCGGCTTTCTTATTAGAATATGAAAAAAATACCCATAAAAAAATTTAAAAGATAAACAGTATGACAGAAGCAGTTCTAATATGATCAAAGAATGTACTATGTGTTTGTAACTTCATAAAAGCTGTTTTTTCCTATTTATTATTATCAAATCCAGAAACCATTTTTGAGGCAATTTCACTTGACCACCACCCATTTCCTATTGTGACAAATGATTCAACATCCAGTATCTTCAACCATTTTTTCAACCCTGAAGTATTCAAGACTCACTACTAGATGAACGTATAGAAACGTTACATAAATCAGTATTTCTTTAACAACGATAGCACCTGAAAATTAAGAGCCAAAATCTGAAAAACCTGCTCTCTCCTTAAAAACAAAACCAAAAAACCCCAAATCGAAAGATTCCCTTAAATGTCTCCCTTGAAAAATGGCATCTGACAAATGAATACACTCAAGATACACTAATTCACAGGAAACAGCAATAGATCCCATTTTAAAAACGTTTTGGAAAAGGCAGCACGTTCTCTGTGTGTTGCAAGAGACGCCCCAGACCTGCAACCATGCTGCAGTCATGAATAAACATATTCCTCCGAAGTTCTAAGTATGTGTGTCCACATCAAGGGCGTGCGGCATGCACATCAGACTGGAAATGGATTTACATTACCTCCAACCTTAGGGCCACCTGCTGAAGCAGGCTTCCTCGCGCTGTTGACAGGATTTCCGGATGTTTTAGGTGCAGGAACCTTGAAGGCTGAGGCAGCTGATGATGGCCTATTTCCATCCACCGATTCCTCATCATCAAAGCTTTTATCTGCACAAAGCACGAGAAAAATGTATTTTAAGAGAACTACGCCCTGCTCCATTTCCCACAAGACTCAAAAATCAAATAAAGCTGTAAATAAAATCATTACTTTGTAAGATAGAATACAAAATAAAGCTCCTTTGGATAAGCATTTATATACTGGCCAACACTATCTGAAATAGCCCAGTATTATTTACAACTCGACTGCAATATTGTCACATTTCCTACCTATACATGAAGGCAAATCATAAAACCAGATATATTAACCCTGATCGTGAAAAGCATTTTTCATTTTTCTGCTACTCATGTAAGCATTTTCTGCCAGCTCCTCCCATAGTATATCTTCCAGCACACCCTGCCTTATTCCTTACACCCGGATTTTGCAACTTACAATCACAGATCCGTTTGCAAATCAGTCGCCTCATTCCTCTGAAAGCGCTGAATTTCCCTCACCCTAGGATGCTCCCAATGGTTCACATGGCCAAGTACAGTAGATCTGGTACTAAGCAAAGATTCTATCAAAAATAGACAGAAACAACCACAGAACCACCACTGAGGTTTGTGCCGGCATTTTGCTTTCTCTTCCCTGCCCTAGGTGCTGTAACAGCCAATCAGCTACAAGGTGACATCATCTTATGGCAGCTACTGCCAGATGAAAGGTAAAAATTCTCCATGTATTTAAAAAATTATCTATGCAGCTGCAATCCTCATCCTTTACCTAAATTTCAAAGGCTTTCAACACAAAGGTTTCTAAACCTAAATTTCTTTTCTCCTATTTAATTCATAAGAAAATTTATACAAATATAACATAAGGTTTTATGCAATATTCATTCTGCTGGGGTGCTTATTATTGCATCAGTAAAACATGGAATATCACAGTGCTCATTTCTGTGCATAATTAACTCTCTGATCTCACAATTTTGCTATTTATTTAGGCCACAGAAACCAAACTGAACAATCTGTTTTCATAAATGATTCTAAAATATTCTACCCAAAGCTCCTTTTAGAATATTCATTAATGACCACAATAGTATCATCTCCTTGTATAATATGAACCGCGCCTCCCCCCCCCCCCCCTCCAAAATCACAAGCTGTATGCATTTTACTTGTCTGCGAAGACGGTCTTCTCTAGGACCCTGCACAAACCAACCACGACAAACAAGATGGGCGAGGCAGAAGAGCAGATTTACCACAGGCTTCGGATCAATAATGTGTCAGAATCTTTTCCTTTCAACTTGTTCCCCTCACCTATGCAAATACCCAGATCAACTAGAATGAAATCATTACTACAGAGGGATACTTCAACTATTAAATATATTTTAAAGAAAATACACCAGACAAGTGGTAAGACTGTTGAATTTATCTGGAAAAAAGAAAATCAAATAGACAAACCAATATGAAGCCACATTTCATTCCATCAAGTTTTTTTTTTAATAGCATAATTTGTAAGAAAAAACTAAACTGAAAATACTATCTTCAAGTTAAAAGATAGATATATTTTTTTCTTTTTTAGCATAACACTATTAGAGAGCCAGTCTGGATAAGTTAAAACCTGTGCTCTATATTGACTGCTCTGTAAAAAACACTAATATGATCCCCAAAAAACTTTATTTTACCACCACCATGTAAAAGAAAACGTAGCCAAGAGAGACAGAGGAGACACACAGATGTATAGAAAGATAGGTACTAAGACACTGAGTAGCCAGAAGTTCCCATGGAAACAGTGTTCTGTTCCTACACACACAAGAATCGAAGAGAGTAAATGTCTCTTACCACTTAAAAAAATTTTAACTCTTAATTTTCTCAAACTATTGGGAAATTAAATTTTAACTTAAAAAAAAATTTTTTTAATGTCTTATTTATTCTTGAGAGAGAGAAAGAGAGACAGAGCATGAGCGAGGGAGGGGCAGAGAGAGAGAGAGGGACACAGAATCCGAAGCAGGTTCCAGGTTCTGAGCTGTCAGCACAGAGCCCAACGTGGGGCTCGAACTCACGAGCCATGAGATCATGACCTGAGCCGAAGTCAGACGCTCAACCAACTGAGCCACCCAGGCGTCCCTAAATTTTAACTTTTTTTAATCAAAAATAAGGTAGACAAAAGTATATAAATTGTAAGTCTGCAGTTCGATGAATCTTCACAAAACAGACGTGCAGTGTAACCAGCCTCCAGACCAGGAGATCATTATCAGTATCCTTTACACACCCTCACTCACCTCCCCGAAGTCATGACCACCGACCAACGCTAGTCTTGACTCATAGCCGCATTGTCAGCTCTACCCATTCTTGAACCTTCTCTAAAAGGAATCATACGAGAAGCTAGCTTCTTTTCACTCAATATACTATTTGGGAGATTCATTTTCATTGCTTATAGTTTTCTAGGGTATAAACACACCACAATTTAGTAATATCCATTCTACTGCTGATGGACTTTTGAGTTGTTATCAGCTTGAGATGATTATGAAATAGCGCTCTTAAGAGGTAAGCAAATAAAGTTAAAGAGGCTTTGGGCTTTTAAGCATTGTTGTGGGAGCAGTATACACATTTATTTATTTATTTATTTATTTATTTATTTATTTATTTTTATTTATTTTTGGGACAGAGAGAGACAGAGCATGAACGGGGGAGGGGCAGAGAGAGGGAGACACAGAATCGGAAACAGGCTCCAGGCTCCGAGCCAGCAGCCCAGAGCCTGACGCGGGGCTCGAACTCACGGACCGCGAGATCGTGACCTGGCTGAAGTCGGACGCTTAACCGACTGCGCCACCCAGGCGCCCCTACACATTTATTTTTTACTGAATAAGTCAAAGATGCACATTATAACCTCTAGGACAGTGGTACAGACCGGCAGCTGAGCATCACCTGGCAATTTCTTAAAAATGCAAATTCTCTGGCCCCAACTGAAATCTAATGAATCAGAAACTCTGGAGATGGGGGCCCTCCCAGTGACTATGATGCATGGTCAAGTTTAAGAACCAGGAGTTGGCAAACTTTTTCTATAAAGGGTTACATGGTAAATATTTTAGGCTTTGTAAGCCATACATGAATCTCTCTGTGCGGCTACACAATACTGACGCTATTGTGGTGCCAAAGCAGTGATACATGATATGTAAACACATAGGTGTGGCTGCGTTTCAGTAAAATTTTATGTACAACAGGAGGATGGCTGGATGTGGCCTGCAAGTGAATTTGCCGATCCCTGCTAGGGTAACCACTAGAATAAGAGTAAATGTATACATAGATAAACTAATACAAGAAAAATTCAAGAATCTACATAATTGAAAAGAAGCAGGAAAGGAGATTAAAAGATTAAAACAAGTGGATGAAATAGAAAAAAAAGATAAAGTGGCAAAAACGAAACCAAATATATCAGGAACTACCTCAAAAATAAATGAACAATACTGCATTTTTAAAAATAGGTTGCCTGTACAAGATATACTTTACAAAGCCACATAAAAGTTAAAGGTAAAATGACAGACTACGGCAAATACCAATCAACAGAAAGTTGATACAGCTGCTCTAATTTCAAACAAGGCAGTTTGAAGAAGCATTACTAGAGGTAGAGACTTTTAGTAAGGATAAAGGGATCAATCCAAAAGGGAAAAAAAAAATCAGGACTCTAAATTTTCACGGACCCAGTAACATAGCTTCAAATACATAAAGCAAAAAAGGACGTATCTACAGAGGGGAATTTTTTTTTTTTTTACCACTTCCAAAAATGTTATACCTTTTCTTGACTGTAAGCTAAAAGAATTCATGAAATGAATCCATCATCACAAGTCCCCAAAGTAAAAATGTCTTGTAATTTATATGGAAATTATAAATATTCTACGCTTAAAAATATCTTCTTAACTGTAAATATTCAGACCAAACCAGTTCTGGTTCTTCCTAGCACTTATCACCTCCAAAAACAATAGACGCTTTTAAGAGTGAACTAGAAGTTGGACTGGAAGTGGGCAGAAATGTCGTCCTGTTTATGCCATAACTCCATCACTCCTACTCCACACCTCTGCCCTTTCAGAGCTTATTCTCAACATAATGTCCTGAACTGAACAAAATCATACCACATCACTGCTCGAAACCCTCTTGGGTCTCCATAAGAAGGTCTATCAGTACCAGTGCTCCAAAACCTGGGAGATCTCAGATACTACGCGCTTCTCTCCAATGTGATCCTACTCACTGCCCTCCAGCTTCTTCTCCAAACCAGCCCCACCGGTCTCCTTGCCAAGACTCATAGGAAGGCCTCTGCACTGGTTCCCTCTGCCTCGAACGCTCTTCCCTGCAGAGCCACCCTGTCTACTCACCTCCTTCAGATCTCTATTCTTCTATCGCTTTCTCAATGAGCTCTTCTCGGATCCTAAAATTATAAACTTGACAACATCCCGACACTACCAATCTATCCCTACCTTCCTATTTTCTCTCCTTAGCACTTACCATCTATATATTTTATTATCTGACTCCCCCACTGAAATGTGTTATTATTAGAATAAGAAGTTGCCCATTTTGTCCACTGCTATAACTCCAAATGTGGAACGATGCTTAGAATGACCCTTCTCATAGTAGGAAGACCTTCAGTCTCCAGGTTATTGAAACACAATTCCGAAGGCAAACAACTATAAACACTGAATAGATATTTGAGAAAAAAATCTTGTTAACAACTAAGTATCTGACAAAATCATAAGAAATAAAGGACAAAACCAGTACATATGAATTTCTATTTTGAAGCCTTGGGGGCAAAGGAAATAGAATTTGAAAATCCACATAAAAAAGATACAGATTCTAATAGGAGACTCTTCCCATCAAAAGCTGGTTTACCAAATGACTATACTCTCAAGGTTAAAGTGAATGATAAGTAAGCCCTTATCTTCTTACAGTCTTTTATTCTGTTCCAATGACTCTCAAAGGAGAGCAATAGAGAAGCAAATCAAATGGAGTACTTCATTAAGGTGAATCGCTTAGACCGTCAAGACTCTCCAGCCCTCAAACTTAGTTGGCTCACATTGGGAGTGCTCCTACTCCCAAGCAACAGCCAAGGCAAATGCAAAATTTTCCTGGAATAAAGTGTCTGGCCTCGCATTATGTGCACAAATCATTTTCGAAAGGTCACTTGGCATGGCAGGACACAAGACACCGTGAGCAAGAATAAGCAGAAATAGACAATAGGAACAGATCCACTAAAAATCCTAAAATTATCAAGCACAGACCATAAAATGCCTATACTTGAAAGCTTTATTAGAAAAGCTTGAAAATAATTTCAGGGATCTTTTAGGAAGTTCAAAAAGTGACAGATTTTTAAAAGCAACCAAACAGAACTTCTAGAAATAAAAATACAATAACTGAAATTTAAACTCAGTGGGCAGGCATGACAGATTAGACACAGCTCAACTGAACTAGAAGATAAATCAAAGAGAAAAAATCACCTGGGCTACATATAGTAGGTGCTTTGATATTTACTGAATAAATAAAAAAGGATCAACTACAGAAAGCATGATTACTTTGACACCTTTGCTCTCACTCCAAAAAGACATTGGTATAGTTTAGTGCCGAACGTCATCAAGAGGAAGAATTTAAAAGTACTAGAAGATAAAAACTAATAAAGTAGCAGGTTGCAATGGGTATGTGTAGGATTGAAATGGAAAATGAGAGAAAAAGAGTAGTGGTAAGAGTAGAAGAAAAAGGGATAATAGATGGGGGAGGAAGAAGAGATGATAATAGAATGAAGAAGGGGAGGGAAGTGAGGAGGAGGAAGGGTGGGGGAGAGGACAGGTAGGCAGAAATAAAAAGCAGCCCAAGCAGAATAAGGCTCTACCTTTTGTTGCCTTCATCTAACACCAGGGTACTGTTCTCAGCAAGCACGGAGAGATTACAGGCCCACAATCCCTTAACTGCAATGCCTGAAAGCCAGGAAGTTCTAAAAGTCCAGCTTTAGCGTGTTGTTTTTTTAATTCCAGTGTAGTTAACATACAGCGTTGTATCAGTTTCAGGAGTACAGCATCGTGATCCAACACTCCTATACATTACTCAGTGCTTACCGCGGTAAGTGTACTTTTAACACCCTGTACCTATTTCATCCTCCTCTTCCCCTCTGGTAACCGTCAGTTTGTTCTCCATACTTAAGAGTCTATTTCTCGGTCTGTCTCTGTTTTTTCTTTGTTCCTGTTTCTTAAATTCCTCACAGCACTGAAATCACACGGCATCGGTCTTTCTCTGACTCATGTCACTTAGCACTATACTCTCCAGATCCATCCATGCTGTTGCAAATGGCAAGAGTTCATTCTTCCTTATGGCTGAGTAATACTCGTTATGTATGCGTGTTTATACACACACACATACCCACATCTTCTTTATCCATTTATCTGTCATTGGACACTTGGCTGCTTCCATAATCTGGCTATTATAAATAACGCTGCTATAAACATAAGGGCGCGTGTATCTTTTTGAATTAGTGTTTTCATCTTCTTTGGGTAAATACCCAGTAGTGGAATTACTGGATCTATTTTTCATTTTTTCGAGAAACCAAAAATACTGTTTTCCACAGTGGCTGCACCAGCTTGCATTCCAATCAACAGTGCAAGATGGCTTCTTTTTCTCCACTTCCTTGCCAATACCTGTTGTTTCTTGTGTTTTTGATTTTAACCATTTTGACAGGTATGAGGAGCTATTTCATTGTGGTTTTGATTTCCATTTTCCTGATGAGGAGGTTGAGCATCTGAGCATCTTTTCATGTATCTGTTGGCCATTTGGGTATTTTCTTTGGAGAAATGTCTGCTCACGTCTTCTGCCCACTTTTAATTAAATTATTTGTGTTTTTTTGGTGATGAGTTGTATTAGTTCTTTACATACTTCAGATACTAATCCTTTATCGGATATGTCTTTTGCAAAGATATTCTCCCATTCTGTAGGTTGTCTTTTAGCTTTAGCTGTTTCCTTAGCTCTGCAGAAACCTCATTTTGGTGTAGTCCCAACAGTTTATTTTTGCTTTTGTTTTCCTTGCCTTAGGAAACATACTGAGAAAAAAGCTGCTATGGCCAATGTCAGAGAAATTACTGCCCGTGCTTTTCTAGGATTTTTATGGTTTCAGGTCTCACACTTAGGTCCTTATTCCATTTGAGTTTATTTTTGTGCATGGTATATGAAAGCGGTCCAGTTTCATTCTTTTGCATGTAGCTGTCTAGTTATCCCAACATCATTTGTTGAGGAGATGGTCTTTTTCCCACTGCATTTACTTGCCTCCTTCATCAAAAGTTAACGGACTATATAATCATGGACTTCTGGTTTTGTTTTTTGTTTTTTTTTCGAGAGAGAGACGGAGACTGAGACAGAGAGCACGAGCGCAGGGGAGGGGCAGATGGAGAGGGAAAGAATCTTAAGCATGTTCCATGCCCAGTGCAGAGCCCAATGCAGGGCTCAATTCTCATGACTGTGAGTGAGATCATGACCTGAGCCGAAATCAAGAGTCGGTGGGCTCTCCATTCTGTTCCACTCATTTACGTGTCTATTTCTGTACCAGTGCCACAGTTTATATCACTACAGCTTTGTAGTAGATCTTAAAATCTGAGACTGTGATACCTCAAGTTCTGGTCTTCTTTTCCAAGACTGCTTTAGCTATTAAGGGTTTTTTGTGGTTCCATACCAATTTTAGGATGGTTTGTTCACCTTCTGTGAAAAATGCAATTGGTATTTTGATAGGGATTGCGTTAAATGTGTACATGGCTTTGGGTAGTATACATGTTTTAGTATCTGTTCTTCCAATCCACGAGCATGGACTATCTTTCCATTTGTGCCGTCTTCACTTTCTTTCATCACTGTTCTATAGTTTTCGCCGTACAGGCCTTTTGTCTTAGTTTATTCCTAGATACTTTATTATTTTTGGTGCAACTGTAAATGGGATTGTTTTCTTAATTTCTTTTCTTGCTGCTTCATTTGTAGTGTATGCAAATGCAACGGACTTCTGTACATTGATTTTGTATCCTGTGACCTTAATGAATTCACTTATCAGTTTTAGCAGTGTTATGGAGTCTTTCAGGTTTTCTCTATATAATATGATGTCATCTGCAAACAGTGAAAGTTGACTTTTTCCTTACCAGTCTGCATGCCTTTTACCTCTTTTTCTTGGACTGCCAGTACTATGTTGACTAAAAGTGGTGAGAGTGGACATCCTTGTCTTGTTCCAGAGTTTTGGGGGAAAGCTCTGTTTTTCACCACTGAATACGATGTTAGGGGTGAGTTTTTCGTATATGCCCTTTATTATATTGAGGTATGTTCCTTCTAAACCTGCTTTGTCGAGAGTTTTATGAGAAATGGATGTTGTACTTTGTCAAATGCTTTTTCTGTGCCTATTGAAATGATCATATGGTTTTTGACCTCTTTCTTGTTGATGTGATGTACACATTGACTGATTTGTGAATACTGAACTACTCTTACATCCCAGGAATAAATCCCACTTGATCATGTGAATGATTTTTAATTTACTGCTGAATCTGATTTGCTAACATTTTGTTGAGGATTTTTGCATCTATGTTAATCAGAGATGTCGGCCTGTAGTTCTCTTTTTTTGTAGGTCCTTATCTGGGTTTTAGTATCAGGGTAATGCTGGCCTCTTAGAACAGATTTGGAAGCTTTCCTTCCTCTTCTATTTTTTTGGAATAGTTGGAGAAGAATAGGTTATTAACTCTTCTTTAAATTGTTTTTTCTTTTTAAATTCATTTGGTAGCAAAATCTAAGCTGATTTGAACTCAGTTTATGGCACAACATGTGAACTGACATGAAGCTGTTTTCTTGTCTTTATTTTACTCATTGTGAATTTGCATATACTTAACTGCAAAAATATTAACATGCTTGACTACGAGGTACAGCCCAGAACACAGCTGGAGTTTTTGTGTGATATAATGGTTTATGATCGTTGCTTTTCTAAAATCTGACATACGCAGAATTCCAAAACATAGCTGGTCCCCAACGTTTCAGATAAGAAATTGTAAACTTATATTACCATTATCAGATTCCTTCCTTTTTTTTCTTTTTCCCTTCTAAGGAAAGCCATGTATTCAAATGGCTATTCAAACTTTCCACTTCACTTTTATGGGTGCATGTATTCCAACACCTGAAATTTCTGCCTCTGAATTCATTTAAAGGATAAAAAACTGCTCCATCCTTACATGACAAACAGAAGATCAAGCCAAAATTGTATACCGTATCTCCTTTAAAAAAATTCACTTTGTGTGGCTTTTCTTCAGTAAACCAACCAGTTCAGAAAAAACCCACAATGCCGCCATTTTCATGCACAAATACAGTGTTTCATATTGGTTTCTTATACCAAAGTTCCTCTTTTCTCTTGAAGCTATATCCTTCCTTATTCTAATTAAAACAATGAGCAGGAAGACTCTGGATTCCTGAATAGTCTCACCCTCTTACCTGTCTAACAATGACCATGGTCATATCGAACAGCTAAATCAGTAACTGAGATTAGGAAACAATCATCACTAGAAGATGGTACTACAGCGTCCTCAAACTCAAACACGTGGGATCATTTGCATTCCCCATTGTGCTTTTTTTGAATTTATTTTTTACATTTATTTATTTTTGAGAAACAGAGTGAGACAAAGCGTGAGCGGGGATGGGGCAGAGAGAGAGAAGGAGCCACAGAATCTGAAGCAGGCTCCAGGCTGAGGTGTCAGCACAGGGCCCAACGTGGGGCTCGAACCCACAAGCTGGGAGATCATGACCTGAGCCGAAGTCGGTCGCTCAACCGACCGAGCCACCCAGGTGCCCCCCCCATTGTGCTTTTACAATAGAATACTTTCCTTGGCTTTCCTCTGACCTCACAGGTCCCGCTGGCTCAGTCTCTTCCTCCTTTATCCAATCACTAAATGTTGAGTATCTTCCTTCTCTCCAGATTACACACTTTCTAAATGCCTTCATCCATTCTCAATAGTTTAAAACACCTTCCATATGATGACAACCCTGAGCTATTTGTCTCTAGCCTATACCGTCTCTGAATACCAGACGTAGATATTCAGCTGCCCTACTAAACACCTCCCCCACGGATATCTCAAAGGCATCTCTAACTTGACATATATACCTTAACACCAACACCATCTCCAAACCTGTTGTCCTGAAGTCTACTTCTATCCCAGTAAATGAAATCACCATCTACTTAGCTGCTCAAGCTCACAATATAGGAGCCCCATTCCGAGTTCTCTGCCTTCCTTTATCAACAGTTCTTGTACATAACTCCAAGTTATATCTCAAATTCACCTATT
This sequence comes from Panthera pardus, assembly GCF_024362965.1. NCBI lineage: Eukaryota > Metazoa > Chordata > Mammalia > Carnivora > Felidae > Panthera > Panthera pardus. Next base: position 155,904,607 of record NW_026526721.1, read on the forward strand.
TCTCTTTATTTCTGCTGCCCCTCCTAATCTAAGACCAGACCAGTATCACCTCTGCCTACACTGCTGCAACAACTTCTTAACTGGTTTGCCTGATTCCATTCTTAACTTTCCAAACCCCAAAGTAAACAATGGGATCATCTAAAAATGTAATTGGGACCAGTGGCTGCTGAAACTGTTAAGTGAAAGGCTGCTGGGGAACTTTTTAAGAATAGATCAGGCTGATAACACCTAAACCCACTGTTGTATATTAATATCACACACACAAAAAGACAATCAGGCACTGGATAGCTTCTGACAAAATACACAATACCATCTATAAAAATATGTGTCCAGTGGCACCTGGGTGGCTCAGTCAGTTAAGCATCTGACTTCGGCCCAGGTTATGATCTCACCTGTGGTTCATGAGCTTGAGCCCTGCATTGGGTGAGCTCCAGCCCTGCATCAGGTAAGTCCAACCCAAATAGGGTGAACCATGCTCTCACGCTCGCTCACTCGCTCTCTCTCTCTCTCTCTCTCTCCCCCCCCCCCTTTCCCTCTCTGCCCTTCATGGGATTCTCTCTCTCTCTCTGCCACTCACTCGTGTCCCCGCCGCCCCCGAGATGTGTCAACCCCCCAGAAAAAAACAAACAAAAAAATTAGACCTGATTCTGATCAAACCATTAGCAGAATTTTCAATTTTTAGGAAATAAAGGGGCCATAAAAACCTTAAAAAACCGTAACATAAAACCAACACGGCAATGTAATCGTCAAAATCTGGCAGATGGGAAAACTTTACCTGATAGATGTTTTCTTGTTCAACAAAAAAGTGGCAAGAGAAGAAAAAGTGAGACAACTGCTGTAGATGAACAGAGCCTTAAGTGATATATCAACCAATTACAATGGTGAACCTTGTTTGAATCCATATTCAAACTGTAAAAAGATATTTAGGAAGCAACTGAGTAAAATCTGAACACTGAATATTTGACACTAAGGGTTAACTTTTTAGATGTGAAAACTGGTTGTCAATGAAATATTTCCTGGTAACAAACAAAACCTGTCTTTTCTAAAGTACTCTAATTGTCTTTTAAAAAGACACGTTACTGTGTGTGTGTGTGTGTGTGTGTGTGTGTGTGTGCATGCGTGCGTGTCCACACACATACCCCAGGCCAGCATGAGAGGTAAGGCCAGGGGATGATAGGAGGGATACAGATGAATAAAGATTGGTTATGTATTGATAATTTCTTGAAGCAGGATAGTAGGCGGCAATGAAGGTTTGGCACAACGTTCTCTATTTTTAGGCATGTTTGAAATACTTCCTTAAAAGAACTATGGTAATTTGAATCACTTTGCTCTCTTGTTTAAAAGCCTGTGATGGAACCCTAATAAAATTATAAGCACCATCATAAGACCACAGAAAATGAGGCAGGGCAAAGTATGTGAAATCAGCACCCGAAAGAGAGCAACAAATTCTTATAAAATGAAAATTAAAAGATAGAAAGTTTTTGAAGAATAAAACCACAGTAAAGCTGCAACTCATAATTCTCAGAAGCAGACTGAGACAGCAATGAGAACTCATCTGACCCACCTTGTAGAATGACAGGAGTGACAATCTCTAAGTCAGCAAATACAGGAATGATTTGCAAGGAACCACTGAAAATCTATGAAATGATTTCATCATTTAGCTCTTCCCACGCCCAACTCAGAAAGTTCAATATTTTATATATAAGTGTGCATGTTTATACACGCACGTGTGTGTGCCTATGTGCACATGTGCGCGTGTGCATGCACACACACACACACCTGTAAAAACAGAACCACCAGAAAAGGGGAAAAGGTTTAGCCATATTAACTTTTATTTGTTAAAATTAAAATTTAATAGAAGGATTAGATGAGAAAGTCAAGGAGAACTCCTAGAATACAAAGTAAAAGAGAAAGCCATAAAACTTAATAGAGGAGACAAAATAAAGGACAGTGAATCAACACAGGAGGTTCAACATATATCTGATGGGTTAACAATTCCATAAGGAGAGACTAAAGCTAATGAAGGGGAGAAACTTACCAAAAGAAAATAATAGAAGATTTCTCATAGTTAAAGAAAATGACAAGTGTTCAGAAGTAAAAATAATCAAATAGTAAACATTTAAAATATACTCAATTTAAACGAAAACAGAAACTTTCAGTAAAATGACTAGAAATTAAAACTCCAAGTGCTTCAAAACAAAACAGCCAAATTTTAATATTCACATAATGATGCTATGTTTTCAGCAGCACAGTTCATTTTAAATTGTTAACAATTTTATTTATAAAAAATAAAGTCCATCTTATATAAAGTTGGAAAGAAACGAAATTTGATAAAGTCTCTTAGAATTTCTAGGTAGGCATTAACTCACTAGTTAAAAAGCCTACTTGAAGTCTTACACCCTTTTCTTTAAAGAAGCCCATAGAAACTTTAAGACCTTTGATAGTTCAATGAAGGGGCAAACACAATTTAAACCATCACTCGTTATTAATAAAATTAAAAACAACATATTTCATGATAATCATAATACCAAGTATATAATAAATGAGGCTCAAATTAAGGTTTATTTATATCCGTTATAAAAACCACGTTGGGTAAATTTCCAAGAGCACTTCAGTTGGTCATATTAGCTGTCGAGAACATCAACTATACATTCTACATGCACAAAAAAAAAAAAAAAAAGATGTAAGCCTTTTCTTGAAGATTCGGGTTCATCAGCAACATCATGCTGGAGGGTATGTTGCTACTGGGGCCCAAGCCCTTGCACCCAGACGGGTAAATGGAGTCTGTTTCAAGAAGGCTAAGATTTTCGATCTTCGTACCCAGTGCTACTGCCCATCTTGCCGAATGTCCAATCTTTTATCCCTTGTAACTTACTTCTTCTCCCTACTGACTCTTTGTTTTCCCCGTTATCACTGCTCCTAGAAAACAAGTGTGGCCCTTTTGCCAGTGAGTTAAAGGGTTGCTTTCTTTCAGTGATTTGTATTACCCAATTCTAGCACAGAATATTCAAAGGTACAGGAGAGGCCTGATCTATCCAGCACTGGTTCTTGCTATTGTTCCCTACCCACGAAATCAGTACTGATACGTCAGTTTGGAGTGGTCCAGAAGGCTTACCTCTAGTAAAGTCAAGGTTGTATCATTACTTGTATATGGTTTTTTAAAAGATTCATGTTTGGCAGAATAGACTGTGTTGAAATGTTGTTAAGTGTAGAAACAGTCCGTTTGCAACAAAACCTTATTTCTTTCCAGCCATTCTGCAGCATAACAAAAGGCCAAATTCCTCTCATGAGCTTTTGAGGCAGATTGCAGGGCCCAGTGCCACATAATAATCCTACAGGTTTTTAACTCTATGTGGTTTGACTGCCCGGAGTTACTTCACAATCATCTGACTACTTGGTTTTATATTCCTGGATTAGGATAAAGAAAACTAAACAGAAAGGCACGTAAGAGCCACCCTCAACAGCTCTTTGCTTGATAGTCATTATAGTATTTCGAAAATCTTAGTTTGCCTGTTAATAAAACTGCCAATAAAATCTTTCATATAGCCTTGAAGTTAGGCTTATGTAACATATATTTAATAGACAACAGATTGATGACCAGAATATGGAAAGAGAACTATCAAAAACAACAAAGTAGAATAACCAAAAAGTTGGCGAAGGATGCCAGAATGCAATCCATAGAAGAGGAAATACAAATAACCAAACATCTTGATCAACCTTATTAGACAGCAGAGATGCTTTTAAAAGGATGAGATATTTTTCATCCATTTGATAGGCAAATTTTAAAAATAGTAACAATAGCGAGGGGCGCCTGGGTGGCTGATGGGCTAAGCGTCTGACTTCAGCTCAGGTCATGACCTCGCCGTTCGTGGGCTCGAGCCCCACATCGGGCTCTGTGCAGCCTGCTTCAGGTTCTGTGTCTCCCTTTCTTTCTGCCCCTCCCCCACTCATGCTCACTCGCTCTCTCTCTCAAAAATAAAATAAACATTAAAAAATTAAAAAAAAATAGTAACAGCAAGAACTGAAAAGAATGTAGGACAGCAAGCACTGATGGTGAGAATGTAAGTAGTAAAGCCTCTTTTGGAGGATATTATAGCTGTAACTAACACAATTTGAAATGAATACAAACCTAGGTCCAGAAATTCTGCTCTATAGTATTTTAAGAAACATGTGTATGTATACATACATATGATTTATAGAAAGCTGCTTCAGAATCATTTAGAGAAATTATATATGATCAAACAACCTAAAGTTCTTTAAAAGAAAAAATGGTCAGGATTCATCCATACTACGCAATATCATGCAACAGTTCAAACAAACAAGACAGTTTACACGAGGACATTAAAAAGAACACAAAACCCTATGTCACACTGAGTAGACACCGCAAACGGCGAAAATCCTTTCAGAATAGTATCGTTTACGTGGACAGAGTCCAAACAAAACCATTCATTTTGCTTCTTAGTATGCAGGTGAGGCACAGTAAAAGGTATGCGAAGACAAACACCATACTAATGGTTCACCTCCTTCTACGCCTAGGCTTGAGGTGGTTCTGAGGGGAATCTGCCTTTATCTGTGTTGCCTGAATTTTGAAAAGAAGATATTGCCGTTACTTGAAAGAATAAGAAACCCAGCTCAGGAAGAGCATAAACCATTTGCTATTCATGTTCACGTGGTACCCGTATGGTACAAGCGCACTATATGTGAAAAAGACTAACATGCAGAGGAGTAAACGCAGAACTGTTAAGAACTACAGATCCCTAGATAACCTGTTACATACTGTTTAGATTTCCCATTTTGATTTATGTTTTTAAGTTTATATTGAGTGAGAGAGAGAGAGAGAGAGAGAGAATGCAAGCGCACAAACACAAGCTGGAGAGGGGCAAAGAGAGAGGGAGAGAGGATCCCAAGCTATTAGTGCAGAGCCCAATGGGGGGGTGGGGGGTGGACCCGCCTTGAACTCACGAACCGAACCGTGAGATCCTGACCTGAGCCGAAATTAAGGGTCAGACACTTAACTGACTGAGCCACCCACGTGCCCCTTTATTTTAATTTTTAAAATAAATTTAAAAACTTTTAAAGTAAACTCTATGCCCAATGTGGCACTCAGATTCACGACACCAAGATCAAGACCCAGAGCAAGGCAGGCACCCCCCTAGACTTCCTATTTCCAAATAAAGGTGTATTACTTTAATAAAATACAATAAAAGTATTTCCGTTTTGAAGACCAGAGGCGCAGGAAAGTTACCCTCCGAGCTTTATAAGAGGCTGTTACTTCGATTTTTAAAAATTCAGACTATTCCTAAATAGTCTGAATGTATTTATGTATTGCTTGAAAAAAGAAAAATTAAGTAAATAGCCAAGGAATCTATGTTTAAGAAAGAAAAAAAAAAAAGGAAATAAAATCTGAATATGGCCCAAATCAAATGCAACATTTAGAGTTGCCTGTAAATTAAGGTTTAATATATAAATAAATATATAAACATGCAATGTCCTTAGTTATATGAGAAACTAATGTATCAATTTTGATGGATTTTGCCTTAAAACTTCATAGTTAAAATTATTTATTTCTACAAGGACATATAAACCAGTTACATAAATTCTTGGCATAAACCATTGCAATATCAACACAAGATATACTATTGTATTTCCATCAACATGTACATAGCGGTTCAAAAGACTGATGATGATGTACCTACATCATCATTTTGGTACGTTTGCATCCCATTTCTCATCGTGGGCTCGAGCCCCACATCGGGGCCCCAAGGGGACCAACTCCTGACAGTTTGAGTCATTATACTGTCATAAGGAAGGATAAAACTGTTAGAGTTAAAACTTCTGAATACAGACCAGTCTTCCTTAAGAACCCAGTGGAAAACATACACAATATTTTGGAGGAACTTCAAATTCCCCTTCATACACATCTCTGGTACGGATGAGACTATGAGGTATACCTCTAAGCATCTTAACAAAAGCTTTAATAATGGAAAAAACAAACAAACAGAAACACCGTCAAGTACGAAGCGTTATGAAGGACAATACCAAACACAACTTGAGGTTCTAGATTCGGTTCTGGTTCGCTCTCCGTGCCTAGATGTGGAACTTAACACGTCAGCAAGCCTCAGTTTCCCAATCTGTGAAATGGAAATACTAAGATACTCTGGACACCTCATTTGGCTCTGTACCTGAGGAGTTAATGTATACTAAGTATATATATCAAAGTGCTTTGGAACACTATAAAGCACTACAGAAATATTTTCAAAATTAATCTTACTATAATAAAACACTGGGAAAATCAATTTTTAATCAAATTATACCCTACACAGGACCTGTAAAAAACTAAGTATTTTCCAGAGAGCGATTTACTAGGGACACTGACAAATCACAAGCACGGTAATTAAAACAGTGTCTATGGCAAGCCATTTTGCTTCTTTAAATACTTTATCAGCACAGAATTCTCCTCGTCATCTCCAGCAGGAGAGAGGACGGGCTCGCTCACCAAAGCTCCCTGCCCAAACCTGTCATTCTTCAAAGGGCCGTGTTCTCTCTTCAAAGGTTTTGCATATGTTCCGTGTTCCTTCCGATATCCCTTCACATCCACCACCAGAGCCCGAGAGCTCGCTTGGGCTGCAAGGTAAATTGTCACATCTGCTAGATCCTGTCCGGACGTATCAAGTAGAAAGGAATGCTACACGCAAGTAAGCACACATGTGCACATATGCACACACGACTGCACACACACACACACACACACGCAAGTGTCCTTCGTTCTTCGGGGGAGAAATGTATTTCTCACACAGCAAATGACGGTCACTTTCAAAGGAAGTGCAGAACGCAAGCGTAAGAGGAGAAGAGACCTTACTCACCATCTCCCATAGCCATTCGGAGGGTCCCGGGAGCCTTTTGGAACCAAGGGGTCGGACGGCACAGCAAACAAACGCAGCTCGGTGCCTGCGCCACTGGCTCGGCCTGCAGCCGCAGACACCCGGAGCGAGCACTGTGTGACCCAGGCCGCGCCGCAGCTCTGCACCGCGATCGCCAACAGCTGCTACTCCACTTCAAAATAAAAGTCTGGGGTCTTGCGGAAACCCTGGCCTCTTTGGTGGAACCCGGCGGAGCGGGATCAAGATTATCCCCTGACTGCACACATGCGGTTACCTACAGGTGACGATGCTTCTCCCTGTCCCGGCTGCCTGGAATTTAATGCAAGAACAGCTCTGGGAGCCAATAAACGCCATCCCGCTGGGGGACTTTTAATGCAATCATCAAAACACAAGGCATGTGTTCAGCAATCATTTTCTGCTTCTCTAAAGATATCCATGTAATCAGTAGCAATCACATGATCTGACGGATTAACTGATTTGTGCCTTTTAAAAAGGTCTTCATCCTTTTGTCGTTACCTTTTAATGTTTACAACAGACACTGCTGCAAGTGCACAAACAGGAATAGCCCAGTTTCCATGATTAACTGCTCTCATTATGCAGGAAGCATTTCTGGCTGCCGTAAACAAATCACGTCAAAGGCAGCCCATCAAAGGCCGCTCTGTGTGCGGACAGCAGAGCCCCACGGAACAAAGCTTGCTTCTGGTGGAGCCAGAACCGAGCCAGTGCGCAGCTGCGGGACTCGGAGCGCCCTCCATCCAAGCTGCACAACCATCAGCACATTGTCAAGCTCCGGGAAGGCCCCGGGGCTCGTGGTCACAGACAGACACGTTTTAAAATCAATCTAAGAAAAGGGCTTCTTTGCTTTTCACTAAAGGCTCTGTTACAAACCCAGAAAAAACCAGACTTCAAAGTTACCCTATTGCCAAGTATCAAGGTAACTCCAAAGCCGGATTTCTATGCTTTGTTTTACTGCCAGCCTCCTAGAGCAATTCTTTTCCTAGCAACTGTTTCAAATAGAGAAGCTGGGAAATATCTTACAGTGATTTCACCCCAAGACTTCATTAGGTCCTGCACACATGAGACAGATCAGAATTATGCACAGTTCTTTCACAGTGAAGGAGAAACAGACTTGCAGTCACAGCCACCAACACTGTTGGTGTTTACATCTCAGCGTAGGAGACAGTCTAGAAAGCTCCATGACAACAACAGGCCCAGCCATAATCACAGGGAGCCTGCAACCCTCACCCTTTTCCTTCCTCCAGGGCTGGTGTTGCCTCCTTCCAGCCTTGATCTGATTAATGGTAAACTCAGTTTCCTTATAACAGCAGAGGGAATTCCACTGTACTCAGGGATTCTGCCTAACTTACTTTGTAACATGAGAATTAAAGTCAGACTTGAAGAACCCTCCAGACAAAAAAAAATGTGCATTTCTGGCCTTCCTAAACTAAATGATATGCTCAAATCTCTGATGACATAATTTTACTTTGTGATTTGAGTGTGCTGAACTAATTCTCTTGAAAACCAAGTCAAAGAATTCAACCAAAACTGAAATCAAGAGTACAGAGGGGCGCTTGGGTGGCTCAGTCAGTGTCCAAACACAGCTCAGGCCATGATCTCCCAGTTTGTGAGTTAGAGCCCCCCGTCAGGCTCTCTGCTGTGAGCACAGAGCCTGCTTCAGATCCTCTGTCCCTCACCTGCTCTCTCTGTCTCTCTCAAAAATTAACATAAAAGAAAAAGAGTACAGATACGGCAATTCTGAAAGAAACCAGAGACAAAAGCATGAAATGTAAAACTGTACACCGAGACATGCATAAGGGAGAAGAGGCAGACTAAAGAGAAAAAATGAACAAGACTATTTCTTCAAACAGTAAATAAATGCAAGGTAGGGTTAGATCATTTCACTCCCGACTCCCCACGTCTCTCTCCAGCCGAAAATGCTTCCTCCTCCCAGGGGTCTATCAAAACCCCTCCGAAGCTTACAACAAGGCCCTCGTGTCATGTTTCCTGCTTATTTTTCCAGCTACAGCTGATACATGGTCTTCCTTCCACTTACCCCTAGCTAGCATCACTGGGCTCCAGCCAGCCCTAAAAGTCCTTTTCTACCTCTGGGCCTTTACGGTCACATTTTTTCTACCCAAAGCACGTTTCCTACCATTTATCCCATGACTAGCTCATTCTCATTTATCAGGTCATAATTCAAATATGTCAACTCTCAGAGAGGCTTGCCCCACTAATTATGTCTAAAGGGGCATCACTGAGTCACTCACCATGTCTATACCCTATTTACTTCACTTAATGACAGTTCAGATGGCAACTTTCAGCTATAATGACTCTTAAAACATTATACCACCTTTATAACACATCCTCCGGGTTTTAGTGTTTTTATTTTTGTCTGTGTTTACTAAAAGGAATTTTTCATCCCCACACATTCTAAATCAAAAAAAGAAGTGTGAGGTTTCATTATTACCATTTTAGGCAAAGTCACACTAAAAAATTTTATCTACTGTAATAGTTTCTAGACTATCATATGGAACAACTCTGAACTGAATGTCATGTTTGGGTGAACTCACAACAATTTGCTTTGCATATATATGTCCATCAAGTATCTTCAATGGCTTTTCAGTCTGTTATGTGCAGGAACTATCTGCACAAGTTTTGTGTTGAGCCTTTACTCTGCCCTAAAATGCTTTCCTGTTCTATAATTTTAACGTTTTAGGCTGGGTGCACAATTACAATAAGCCAATAAGGGCTGAAAATTTTGTAGGGAAAAATCGTGCAAAACTTAAAAAAAAAACAAAAAAAACTATTACTTTGGGTACAAAAGTTTTGCCCTCAAATTGTTACTTACAAAAATTTGTTTTCAGTGTTCAGTTGATATATTTCTCTACCTATAAAAATTATTCAAAAATTACTCACGGAGTGCATGGGTGGCTCAGCTGGTTGAGCATCTGACTCTTGATTTCAACTCAGGTCATGATCTCACGGTTCATGAGTTTGAGCCCCGTGTCAGGCTCTGCACTATGTCAGCGTGGAGCCCACCTGGGATTCTCTCTCCCTCTCCCTCTGCCTCTACTCCACATTCTCTCTCTCTCTCTCTCAAAAATAAATAAACTTAAAAAAAAATTACTCATTATCCTAGGTTGGGATTACATAAACCATAATGTTAGTGGAAATAATTTCTTCAATTAGTGGTTTTCACTTAGCGGCAAGGATTTTAGGAATAATTTAATTTCATTAAACAAAGGGTAGTTGTATTTCTCCCATTACCAACTGTAATCACTGTGGATATTCATTCATTCACTTGTTTATAATCTAGCTCCCTTGCTAGAGTGTAGGCTCCCTGAGGCAGAAACTTTGTCTTCTTCACTGCTGTGATGATACCTAATTTATATTTTAAGATTATTCTCATTTCTGGGTAGAAAATAGATTCTAAAGTGCAAACATGGACCAGGTTTCTATTGCAGTCATCCAGGTAAAAGCTGAAGACTGACAGTGGGGTTTTAGCAGTGGAGACAGGAAAAAAAATGAACACATTTTGGATGTATTAAGATTTTAAAGGTAGACAGATGGGCGGTCAATTCAGGTTTCTGGCCTGAGCTGATGGTGGCAGCACTGACTGAAATGGGTAAACGGGGAACCACGGGTTTGAGGGGAAGGAAAAGACAACGGGCTTCCCACTTTCGGAGATCCCTATTAGGCACCCCAATGGGAATGTCATCGAGGCCACAGACTACCCAAACTAGAGCATTAGACAGACGAACGAGGGCCACAGAACCACACATTTAGTTAGGTGTCAACAGCGAATAGTTATCATTTCAGCCCAAAGGCTTTAATTACATTACTGAGAGAGAATACAGACAAGGTAGAAGAGAGACCTGGGCCCTGGGACTTGGCAACATGACCTGGGACTTGGCTTCCCTCTTCTAATCTCTTCCCTTATTAACAAATCCATGAAAGTGTTTTTCAATGACAGCATTACACTGTCTTCAAACCCATCCTGACCTATTTCTACATCCTACTGTATATACATACATAAATCAAACTTTAATGTTCACATTTGACCACACTTGAAATATTCACATGATAATCTCCAAGACAAATAAATGCCAGATCCTGACCCCAAACCTCCTGTTTATGGAGAGATAAACAAGAGAAAAAGAAATGGGAGCTAACAGAATAGAGAATACAAAATCAATTTCGAAGGTAACAGAAATAACCTCACAAAACACAAGAGATCACACTTTTGAAATAAGCCGTATTCATATAATAAATATCTTAAATTTATAATATGCAAGATACTTTTTTCTTAGAGTTGTAACTACAGAGTCTGGAATACGCAGGTGAGGATGCACTAGAAATCGTATGAAAACACAGCCATCCCAATCCAAGGAATTTTAACAACCATCCATCTTCCTGCTGTTTCTGGTTTCTATAGAAATAGAGGTAACTGCTAGAAAAAGAAGGATAAGGTACTTAAAACACCTTCTATTCAGGGAAGAGTGAGAAACAGCTGGCAGTCAGGACTGGTAGCGCTGAAGTCAATTTATGCTTCTGGAACTAAGTTTAGATTAGGGTAGACAATCTTTTTAGCACTAAACTCTCACTCCATCTGCCTTCCTGCAACACAAGGCTTAGTCTTGGTTTCATCCAGAGAAAAGGAACTATATTATATTAGCAACTAGTTTTCCCATTATTTGACTATGTAACAACTCACACACCCAATATTTCCCCCAACATCACTTACATTACTAAAGCTAACCACGTTCTCTTTTATAGGAACCTACTTTCCTAGGTGGAAAAACCACCTATAACTATCTTTGGAAGTAGAAGATATTCTTCACATATGTGGCTAATTATTATTTAAAACCTAAAGTCTAAGTAAATGCCGCCCAATAAAAGCAAACACAATCTCACAGCCTTACAAAAAGAAGAGCAACCACAAAATGGAGTAAGTGCCCGATATTAACCTGAAACCTCTTTGAATTCCAACGTGGTCTCATTCTACTTGAGAAGCCAAAGACGATCATGCTGGTGCGGTTCCTACATCTATGTCTCTTCACCAGTATCAAGTCTACAAGTAGGTGTGACAGAACCCATCAACCCCACAACTTCTATTAACAACTAAGTAAAACAACTACTCTGAGAATAAAAAACACTGTATTCATGAAACACAGAAGGCAAGAGGGTCAACGTTTCTTCAACTCAGAAGATACAAAAACTCAGGCAAAACAACAGTATCATTTTACTCCTTTGACCCATAATTAAATTTTCAGTTACTCCAAAAGAGTCAAGAGGACAGCGAATGGTCAGCAGTATGGAAAGACTTTGTTATTATCTCCTAACTAAGCTTCGGGCCACAAAATCATATCTGCTGAATCAGTGATAAAACAGTTGACCTGAAAACACGTTTCAGTCTCTAAAACTTGGCTAAATAATCTTAGAAATGTTTGAGAACTGGGATAACTTAATTATTCTTACCTTTGCAGACACTCAAAATCATACCGCCTGAATTTTGCACTTCATCAAATTTGGCAAAAATCATCTCTAATCTGGGAATAAAGAACACATTTTGTTTACTTACAGTTTAAACAGAATTTCCTTCACTATCTCCCTGAGAGAAATAAGGTCAGGGATTCAGTTAGTTCTACACGACTCTGTCTAACAATGATCTCACTCACTGAGAGAAAACACAAAGCCCGTCCCTCATGAGTAGAGAAGGAACCTAACACAGGCACATCTCCACGCACACAGCTTCGCGTTTCCTCATAAAATTATTTTTCCAAACCCATTAGAAATCTTTTAGTTACAACCTCATAATAAATCCACTCAGTCACCAACACATCTTTAAAAAGTACATACTCTTAAACACTGAGAACAAACTGAGGGTTGATGGGGGCTGGGGGAGAGGGGAAAGTGGGTGATGGGCATTGAGGAGGGCACCTGTTGGAATCAACACTGGGTGTTGTATGGAAACCAATTTGACAATAAATTATACTTAATATAAAAAGAAAAAGAAACAAAGTACATACGATCATGCAAAGGAAACTTAAGGCAAACATAAAAGCAATGATATAAAATGTCAGAAACTACAGTGATGCAGGTACGGCTGATAATTTGACATTTTCTCTATTAACCTGTTTTCATTCAACACCAATTCCATCAGTGCTTCTGATTTTATATTCAGAATTACTTTCTATACTTCTATCTCCCCCCCCTTTTTTTTTTAGCTAAAATGTATTTCTTATTACAACAGCAATGTACATTCATTATAAAAGAAAGCTAGGAAATGTAATTAGGAACAAAGGAAAAAACCCAAAACACAATCCCACCATCCAAGTTTTTAAACCATATGCTTTCTGATGGTTTGTATTTATATATAATTTTTCTTCAGATCCAAAGGCAATCATGTTGACAGCACTATTTTTTAGTTCACTTTGCCTTTACTTTCCACTATATCATGTTATGGTTTATTCTTAAAGTTATGACTTAGAGATTTGGGGAAGGAAGAGGGCCGTTGTCATGGTTTTTTTTTACTTGCCAGATGTTCTCTGACTCACCTTTGTTTTTGTCAGTGTCATTTCTACAACCTTAGTTAAGCGTTGGTCCACATTCTGTCATTTACTTGTAAATTGAGGATACGTTTGGTCTTAAAAATACATATGTTTTTTTTAGCTGAAAACCTTCTAGGAACTCATCATAATGAGATTTCTAAGCCTTAACCTCACCTCCTACCCCCATTAAATTCAACAAATAAAAATATCCACACATCTGGGGTACCAGGGTGGCTCTGTGGGTTAAGCCTCTGACTTTGGCTCAGGTCATGATCTCACAGTTCGGGAGTTCGAGCCCCACATCAGGCTCTCTGCAGTCAGCACAGAGCCTGCTTTGGTTCCTCTGTCCTCCTCTCTCTGCCCTTCCCGTGCACACATGCACTCTCTCTCAAAAAATAAACACACATTAAAAATTCACACATCTAGAAGGACTTCAGTTTAAAGACACAGGTTGCTCATTTACAGCTCTTCCAGAGTACTGAGCAGACAGCAGACAGGCTGCCCAGAGAAAAGAGGTGGGCAAGACTTAATGCGGGAAGAAACCCTGGAACCGGAAGGTGGGACCTCGGAATGAAGACCAGACAGACAGGAACAGAAAGGAGAGGATCCAGGAGAGCTCTTTGGGGAAAAAGGCAGAACAAAGATGTTAAGAAGTATGAAATTAACATACAGCTAGAGTAGCAAAGTGGGAGTAAGAAACTGACGATAGAAAGCTGAGAAGAGAATTGGTAAGGAATTAAGGTGGGCAGACAAAACATACAGCAAGAAATGTCTACAGGCAGCTTTAATTTAAAAAAGGAGGGGGGGGGGAATAAGCTGAAATTCTAGGGAAATATAATGGTAATAGGGAAGGAGGGAGGGAGGTTTAGTTAAGGTGGAAGATATCACCCAAAGGTCTTTGAAACTGGGTTCGGCTACGAGAGATGCACACTGAGCTTATCTCACACCCTTTATCCTGCTGCCAACCCTCACTTAGCTTCCTATAACTATCCTGCTCTCTCTTCTCAGTCTCCCTTTCTTTCTTTTTTTTTTTTTTTAGTTTTTATTTATTCATGTAAGTAATCTCTATACCCGACATGGGGCTCAAACTCACCACCCCAATATCAAGAAGTCACATGCTCTTCTGACTGAGCCAGCCAGGCACCCCCAGTCCCCCTTTCCTTCTAATGCTTCTCACTTGACCAACTTCCACGTGAAACACTGACATTTGCTTAGTATTCACTGAAAGGATTTTAGTTCCCTGTTTAAAATTTTATAAGAAGTTCACACCTTCCTATCTTTATTTTTTTTTACTATTTTTATTTTATTTGAAAGAGTGAGAGAGATCCTGCATGTGCATGAGTGGGGTAGGAGGGGGAGGGGCAGAGGGGGACAGACAGAGAGAGAGAGAATGAATATCTTATGCAGGCTCCCCGCTCAGCCTCAGGACCCCGACACGGGGCTCAATCCCACAACCCTGAGATCGTGACCTGAGCCAAAATCAAGAGTCAGACGCTCAACCAACTAAGCCACCCAGGCACCCCACACCTTATGATCTTTAAAAGAAAAAACTAAACATACTATAATTTTCTTTCTATGTGGCCCTCGCCAGATTGCCCTCATCCCTGATCATTAAGTCTCAAATAATACAAAGCTCCATATAACTATTTAGCTTATTCATAGTGGAAGATCACTGCACATATAATCTGATGGCAAAGGAATAAGGGCAGAAAGAAGAGACGAGGATCTTTTAAGTAATTCAGGAAGAAAAAAAATTATAAAATTCAGTGGAAAGAAAGTACAAAGAAGCCGGATTGTCCAAAAGGCCAGTGAGGTTCTAGGAAGGTTCTGACTCAGGAGAAAGACAGAGACCAACCAGTAAAGCTTCAGTATAGAACTGGAAAAGCAACCCTAACCAAAGTCCACATTTAAGTTTAGAGTCAAAACAACAAATTTCACTGTAGTTTTGATCTGTATTTCTCAAGATGGCTAATGGTGCTGAACATCTTTATTATGGGTTTATTGGCCATTTGTATTTCTTCTATTCAAATCCTTTGCCTGTTTTTAAAATTGGTTATCTGTCCTTTCACTGTTGAATTGTATAAGTTTTTTATAGATTATTTATATACTCAGGACATAAGTCTTTTATGAGATGTATGGTTTGTAAATATTTTCCCCATTATGTGGGTTTTCTTCAGATTTCTTGATGGTATCCCCTGAAGCCCAAGTGTTGGGGTGTATTTTGATGAAGTACAATATACCTATTTATTTATTTTGAGAGAGTGATCATGAGTGGGGGAGAGGCAGAGAGAAAGAGACAAGCTCAAGCAGGTTCTGCGCTGTCGGCACACAGCCTGACACGGGGCTCGATCTCAAAAACTGTGAGATCATGACCTGAACTGAAATCAAGAGTCAGATGCTTAACCGACTGAGCCACTCAGGCACCCCAATATATCTATTTTTAATTTGGCTGCTTATGCTTACGCTATACGTATTTAAGAAACCAATGCCTAGCATTTTCTAAGTTTTATCGTTTTAGCTCTTACATTTAGTTTTATGATCCATGTAGACTTAATTTGGGGGTTTGGTGTGAAAAAGCCCAACTTTTTTCTATTGCCCATGGAAATTCGGTTTTTACAGCATCATTTGTAGAAAAGACTATTCTTTTCCCATTGAGTGGTGTCAGTACTTTTGACAAAAATCAACGGGCCATAAATGTAAGGGTTTATTTCTAGACTCTTACACTGATCACATGCCTAGTGTTAATGCCACTACCACACCACCAGGCCTTATCTTTTGAAAAATAGCTGACAAAGGAAGAAAAAATTTTAATTATTATTTTAAAACTATTTGATTCAATGGCTTTATAAATTCTACTTACGTTTAGCTATTTTAATAAAGAAGAAGGTCTTTGACATAAATAAGGGTGGGCAAAACCAGAAATTTACCCTAAAGAGTTGTATCCAACAGGAAATTTGGAAATCACAAAGAGAGCAGCATTTGAGAAACAGAAATATCCTTTCTGAAAATTAAACTTTTATGACCACTATATGATTAAAAAATACAATTCTCAAAGAAATTTAATATTCGATATAAAGTTAACTTTTGAGAATAAATGCTGGTGGAAAGAGGGCAACAGTGGAACATTATTTGAAGAAAGAAGTAAACCAAACAGTCATTCATTATTTTACCTTATGAAAGTTTTAGATTCTTTGATATACATGGGTCCAGTATTTTGAAGATTCAAAATAGTGCCTACAAAATAGTGAGGTCATCATATGCTAAAAGGATAGAAGACACTCTGTGCATGCTTGAAGCAAAGCTCATCACACCTTATACCTACACAGAGTCCTTCCCACTCCGTACTACCCGGCAGAGAAGCACCGTGGAGAAGAACAAGGCGAGCACAGCACTGAGGAAAGAACTGTGGACCGGAAGTCAGAAAGCCTCAGCTTCTCACCAACTACCTGTCTCTGCTCTGGTCTCAGACTCCTGAGCTGTCGAGTGACTAGCCCGCTTAGAGGTTGGAGAAACAAGAAGAATGGACGAGGTTAGTAAGTCATTGGCTTATTTCAGTAAGAACATTAGCATAAGCTATCCAGGTATGATAAAACCCTTAAAGTTGATTCTGATGGGGGGAGAAAAAGCACATAAGGAGTTTCCCCTAACAACTAAAGTTACTTATAAAACATAACTTGGGAAGAAAGGAATATTACACGCTAATCTTACTTGGAGCATAAATGCAAAAATCCTAAGCACATATATGGACACTTAATTTATGAACACAAGGAACACTGAAGAAAGACATTTTCAATAAGTGGTCTGGGTCAAGTGGACACCCACATGGAAAAAAAAATGTATCTGCACCCCTATCTCACACCATTTTCAAGGAAAATACCACATGGCCTATACATCTAAATGTGAATGAAACTTGAAGACAATTACCCAGAGCATGTCTTTAAGACACTAGGGTAAGTAAATATTTCTTAAACCAGGCACAAAAATGTCTAATTGTAAAGGAAATGACTGAAAACTGCATGAAAATTAAAACTCACGTATGCGAAAAGACATCGCCAAGAAAGTAAAAAGGCAAGTCATAAGGTGGGAGAGGATATCTGAAGCATATACATAGCTGACAACGGGCCTGTATCTAGAACATATTTTTTAAAAGTTCTAATAATCAATTTTTTTAAATGACAGACCACCAAATTTTTTAAAAACAGGCAAAGACCTGAAAAGACACTTTAAAAGAACATATCCAAATGACTGATAAATGCATTAAACAGTGATCTTCTTTATTAGTAATCAGAAAAATGCAGATAATAACACATTCACCAGAAATCTAAAGTTAGTAAAAATAAGACTAATAATTTAGGCAAGTAACAGTGAAAATATAGACTAATAGGAAGTTGCAAACAGTGCCAGTAAGAATATAAATGGGTACAACCACTCTGGACAAGTGTTTGTCAATATCAGTTACAGGTGAACATACCCTATGGCCCCAAAATTTCACTCTCAGACATATTCTAAGAGAATGAATACATACGCACACCAAAAGACATGTACAAGAATGTTTTTAATAGCATTATCCAAAAAAGCTACAAGCTGAAAACAACCCACAAGCCCATCATTAGTATGGATTCACAGTATAATCTATTCGTAAAATGGAAAACTATATGGCAATGAAAATAAACCAACTGTAGCCAGATCCAACAGCCCAAATGAATTAAAAAAAAAAAATTAACAGAGAAGGCAGACACAAAAGAACACATACTTTATGATTCCATTTATATAAAATTCAAAAACAAGCAAAATGAAACTATAGTGATAAAAAGCGGGATCATGGTTACTTTTGGGAAGGACAGAAAAGGCAAGAATTAAAAAGGATTTGGGGAGGCTTCTGGATGATTATAATGTTCTACTTTGCCACCTGTGTGGTAGATACATGGGTATATTCACTTTGTGATAATTTACACAGCTGCATACTTAAGAGTTACGTATTTTTCTGTATGATGCCATACTTGAATAAAATTGTAAAATTATTTAATAAAAAGTAATTTCAATATACATTTTTAATTTTTTTAATGTTTTATTTTTGAAAGAGAGCGAGCGAGCAAGGGGCAGAGAGAGAGAGAGGGAGACACAGAATCTGAAGCACGCTCCAGGCTCTGAGCTGTCAGCACAGAGCCCGACATGGGGCTTAAACCCAAGAACCTTGAGATCAGGACTTGAGCTAAAGTCAGGCACTTAACCGACTGAGCCACCTAGGCGTCCCTAAATTTTAAAATATATATAACGTAACATATATACATACATATATGCACATACTCATACACGTAAATATATTACGTTAACATCAATTCTCTCATTCACATAAAATAACGTACTTTACTCAAATGAAATTGTTAGCTTTGTAAGTAGAAAATGAAGAAGCACTCAAAATAATGCATATTCCATGTGCAATCTTGTTACCAAAAAATAATCGGTACTGGGAAAAAACTACATGGTAAGAGACACAGCCAGATAGGAAGAGAGTTACGACAACAGAACAGACCACCACCTCTTAAGTGGTCTGGCTTTTCCTGACACCACCCTACACCACCAAAAATCTATCAAGCCTCCAGATCCAACCAGCAAGTTACAGGGGGTGAGGACAGAAGAATATCTTAAACCACAACCACAGGAAAGGAACTAGCAATATTCAGAATACGGGAAACTTTACAGGATAAACTGCCTGGCTTATTGAACAAATAAACACAAGGGAAAAAAAGTGTTGGAGGTACATAAAGATTTGGAAAGACTTGTAAGAACATACCAGCTAATTGCAGGACTTCATTTGGGTATTGATACAAACAAAAACAGACAAATACTTATGATGTTTAAAAGCAACTGGAAATTGGGGTGCCTGGGTGGCTCAGTCGGTTGACTGTTCAACTTCAGCTCAGGTCACGATCTCACAGTTCGTGGGTTTGAGCCCCGCGTCGGGCTCTGGGCTGACAGCTCAGAGCCTGGAGCCTGCTTCGGATTCTGTGTCTCCCTCTCTCTCTGCCCCTCTCCCACTCATGCTCTGTCTCTCTCTGCCCCTCGAAAATAAAGAAACGTAATAAAAAAAAATTTTTTAAGCAATTGGAAATTTGTTTTTTGGGTTCTTTGAAACAACTGGAAATGTGAATGCTGACTGGATATTTGACTTATAGAATTATTTGCAAAATATTTTTAACTTGTGATGACAGTATTATGGTCGTGACTGGAAAAAAACCTCTTTTTCAATTTCTGAATAATTACAGATGAAACATCATAACTTGGGCTATGCTTCAAAAGAATACAGGACAAGAGTAAGTAGGTAAGAGTAGAACATATGAAACTGGCCATGAGTTGTTAATTGTTGAAGCTGTGTAATGGGTACATGAAGGTTCATTATACTACTGCCTACTTTAGCGTATGTTTGAAATTTTCCATAATAAAAAGTTAAAAAAGACAACAGAAAAACCTTTCAAGCCTCCCTTAAAATGGGGACTAAAATTTGATAACAAAAAAATTTAATTGGAATAATATCTTTTTTTTAAACCTATTTTTTTAAGTTTACTTATTTATTTTGAGAGAAAGAAAAAGGGAGAGAGGGAATCCCAAGCCGGTTCTACACTGTCAGTGCAGAGCCTCATGTGGGGCTTGAACTCACAGAACCATGAGATCATGACCTGAGCTGAAACCAAGAGCTGGATGCTTAACCAACTGAGCCACCCAGTTGGCCCTTAAGTTTATTTCTGCAGGGGGAGAGAAAGCACAAGCAGGAGAAGGGCAGAGAGAGAGAGATAGAGGGAGACACAAAACCCGAAGCAGGCCCCAGGTTCTGAGCTGTCAGCGCATAGCTGGACGACATGGGGCTTGAACTCACTAACTGTGAGATCACGACCTGAGCTGAAGTTGGATCCTTAACCAACTTAGTCGCCCAGGGACCCCTGAAATAAGATCTTTAATAAAAATAGAAACTCTGAGAATTACTAAAGAAAAAAAGTACCTCTGAAGAAAATGTTGATATATGAGAAGCTTATTGATGGGATTTTTATTTTTACTGACCTGATTGATGAGACTCAGATATTCTTAATGTTCCTTTTATTTGACTACACTTTAAGAGTAGTGACTAGGGGTGCCTGGGTGGCTCAATTGTTAAGCAGCTGACTTCGGCTGAGGTCACGATCTCATGGTTCATGAATTCGAGCCCTGTGTTGGGTTCTGTGCTGACAGCTCAGAGCCTGGAGCCTGTTTCAGATTCTGTGTCTCCCTCTCTCTCTTCCCCTCCCCTGTGTGCACGTGTGCTCTCTCTCTCTCTCAAAAAAAAAAAAAAAAAAAAAAAAAAAAAAAAAAAAAAGAGTAGTGACTAATTCTTATATAGCTTTCTGTTATCCAGTACCTTGTATAGTATCTTTCAACAGGAGGCACTAAAAAAAATATTTACTTAATGAATGGATTAATATTTTTACTATAATCTTGCTCAAGCATCTTCCAAATACTGTAATGATTATTACTGCCTGGTATCCAAAAACAGTTTACCTGACATGGTATTTAATTACATATTAAATAGTACAGGGGTATCTATATATAATCAACCAGTGTCCAAGAAAATTACAAGATCTCAAGAACTTTTTATTTAATTTTATTTTTTAAATGTTTGTTTATTTTTGAGAAAGATGGGGGCAGAGAGAGAGGGAGACGGGATCCGAAGCAGACTCTGTTTTGATAGCAGACAGCACAACGCGGGGCTCAAACCACGAGATCACGACCTGAGGCGAAGTCGGACTGTTAACCGACTGAGCCACCCAGATGCCCCTCAAAAACTTTTTAAACGGTGATAACCTGCGTATCTTTTTGTATCTTTAGAATTTTTAAAAATTTCAGAAAATTGAACCTATTTAAAATACACACATGAAAGTAAACTTCTAAAACGAGTGGCAAATAAACAAATGTAGCGAGACTTACCTAGCAGGGGGAATCCCCCTCTTACAGAGGTCCACCCGCACTCTCTCTCCCACATGTCTATAGATCTCCACCACAGCCAACACTGCCGCATCTCTCACCTGCCAAAGAATTCAGAAATTTAAAAAAACAAAACAAAACAAAACAAAACACCTTAGATGAAACATAATAAAATACTTCACCTCAAGGCAACATTATACTCGCACACCAACTTGAAGCTCTCAGTTGGTTTTAATGCTTCTAAACCCCTGAAAGATTTTGGCAGGTCATTAACAAAAACCAAGAGGGCCTGCAGAGAAACCTCTAGAGAAACCTTGTAAAAGGTTCTGTAGAAACCTAAAACATGTAAATAAAAGCTATTAACGTGGCTTTTAAAAAACCTTCTATTTGTAATAAGCCTGCATAAAAGCTGCCGGTAACTGTATGATTACAAATCATTACTGCGGTTAATATACTTTCCTGGAATAAAACTGCCCTTCAAGAATGTGGTCCGAACCCAACAGTCAATAATGCGCAAAGCATCATTACTCACAATGGTCAAAAGATGAAAACCCAAATGTCCACCTATGGATGTATGTATAAAGAAAACGTGGTATACACACACAATGGAATATTATACAGCCTTAAAAACGAAAGGAGGAAGTCGGACAAAAGACAACACAGAAGAACCCTGAAGACGTTATGCCAGGTAAAACATGTTAAATACAAAAGGACAAATTATATGGTTCCACTTTCGTGAAATACCTAGAGCGTAACAACTCACAGGAGAAAAAGTAGTATGTGGTTGCCAGGAGCTGGAGGACTGGGGGGAATAGGGAGTTCTTGCTTAACAGGTACGGGTTTGGGAAGACGAAAAAGTTCTGGAGATAGACTGTGGTGATGGCTGCACAACAGTGTACTTAATGCCAACGAACTACACACTTAAAATCAATTAGAATGGCAGGGGCGCCTGGGAGGCTCAGTCGGTTAAGTGTCCGACTTCGGCTCAGGTCATGATCTCGCGGTTCGTGAGTTCGAGCCCCGTGTCGGGCTCTGTGCTGACAGCTCGGAGCCTGGAGCCTGCTTCAGGTTCTGTGTCTCCCTCTCTCTGACCCTCTCCAGCTCACACTCTGTCTCTCTCTCAAAAATAAACAAACATTAATAAAAAATGACCAGAATGGTAAATTTTATGTTGTGTATATTTTACTACAATTAAAAGAAAAAAATGTGGCCTCAAGACAGGAATTTGGAAGATGGCCGTATTTTCCATGCCCAGCCCACCGCCAAAAAGCAAATGAAGAGGAAGTAAAACTCTACAAACCTCCAGGGGCAGAGCCAGGCCTAGTAGCAAGGAAAACCTTATCCAGGGTTATTCCAAATGCCCAGGCTGTGCCAAAAAGGTTACAGTCAAGATTCAACTCCACTAGGATGGACAGGATCCAGAATACTCCCCTTTTATGCCTAGCATACGCAGCTCAGGTAAATTTCTAACAAGGGATATACCACTGGTACAAACTCTCGTTAAACAGGGTTCTGTGGCAAAAAGTTGTTACGCAGCCACTTTCAGGAATGAAGAAATGAGGCTGACAACCTGTCCTCACGGTTAAGTGCAGGACTACGGAAAGGAAGGCTCTTTGCCACTCCATCTTTCAAACCCGAGAACTATCCTTTCAGCACCACACATCCTTAACGCCAAACGAGTGACAAACTTAAGCAACTGAAGTGAATATAATGTGTTCTCAGGAAGTAACTGGTGGATTTTAAGAGCAAAATGACACGAAATCTTGATTTCACAACCCCCTCCACCCTCCCTCTTCTTTTTTAAAAACGGAGTAAGAGCCCTAAGAAGAAGAGGTGGCCAAAAAAGTTAGTCAATGCTTGAATGTAAATAAAATTTTACCTGACTGTTGGAATCTCCAAATAAGACACACAAATGTGGTACCAACTTGCTGAGGACTAGCGGCCGAGCCCCAAAACTAAATAAAATTTGAAACAAAATAAAGAGAATTTGGTTTTAGTCAAACAGTAAACAAACTATACTTTCTTCTGGTTTGTATCAATAAGACGAATATGGTGCACAGCACGGGCACACATCATTAAAACATGAAGGATGTGAGACACAAGCAAAAACTAATTCTAAACAATGTGAAATATGCAAAAGTGAATAATCATGACTGACAATGAAAACTGTCGACACATGATCCAACAGAACAAAATGTTCAACCGATGGCACTCTTAAACCTAGCAACCTATCAATCGCTCATGAAAATTTGAGCTTTTGCTTTAAAATAGTGATATTTTTAGATGCTGTGTCTCCAATAAATTTGCATTCCAATAAACCTTTATTTATGTTTATTAATATTTTGATGAGGTCATGGGTTGAAAGCAAATGACAGGAGAGCCAAAAACCACAAAAGTTGTGCAGACTGAATGCACTTACAAGCTCTAGATGGCAGAAAGGACCACAGAGGAGTAAAAGAAAATAAATGAAGGTATAGTTACAATAAAGGAAGTAACGCTACAGGAAAAGTTGAAAGTTACAATAGATCACCTATCTTGTTGCATAGAACTTGAGCACATAATCAAGAAACGGAACAAAAGCCCTGGCTTCCCAGTTTTTCGGACTGGAGTTGTGAGCTCTGTGTTATCTATGCTTCAGAGCTCTACATAATGCTACCCAATTCACCGTCTAGCTACCTGGCCGAATCTTGGTCAGTCTATGATTTTGGTAACTACCCACAGTGGTCTAGAAAACCTAGGTGGGGGAAATAGCTACAATATCTGAAATACCACTGAGTTAAAAACAATGCCAAACTGGGTCCAGAACAGAAGAAGATCCTAAGTTATACCAGCATTCCTGTTATATGACCATCTATTTTGGGTAGCAACTATTACTCAACTTATTTAAGAAAAAAAGAGAAACACTTATCACTGACTAGTTGTTTTAAATTAACATACACATAAAAAATTAACAGCCAAAGATATCAGATCAAATAAAAACTCTCATACCAGAGATCAATTAATAACTCATTTAAAATTTGTTATTTCCATAGCTTTCCTTGAGCTTTACAAAATGGATACTGTTTTTTCTTTTTAGCAAAATGAAAAACAAGTTGACTATTTTCAATAATCATAAAACTTACACGTTTAAGGTTTCAATAAGACATAGACACACGCCTTCTCGAGATCGAAAATTCTTGTGCTTAAAACCAGAAGTCAACTGTTCCCAAATGTACTATTTGAAGGAGAAGTAAACAAGAATAACAAAAAATTAAATTACTCATGCTTTAATCTTTTATCTATTCCCAACCTTATCACCAACTTTCATGAGAACTCAATTTTCCCATCAGATTTTACTTCTCAGTTTTTCTAAGCCAATTTGTGCTAGCAGCATTGCTCTCACCCATTTTCTAATATTATAATCACATTTTTTGGTTTTTATTTAATATCTTTCACTTTAGATTTCAATTATTCTCAGAAAAACAATGTCCAATACCTAAAAACCTTACAATTTCCATGCACAGAGAATTCTAAGCTTTAGAAACCTTTGACAACAATGCTACCATTATAAGCCCAGTAGTCCAGTAAGCATTCAAAATGTCTAATGTTGCCTGGCAACTACTACAGACTGTCACATGGAACAGGATTTTTCAACATTTTATAATTCAGGCTTTTCTCCTTCAGCACTGGATCCAAATACAGAAACATTATTTGGGTAAGTCATTTTATTGCTGCCTACTATAATTCTCTTTTGTAAAAAGGATACATAAACCTATACAGATAATCCAACTTTATTTTCCAAACATACAGCCAATTGTCTCAATCAGTCCTTTCTCTGCAGTTAGAAACACCATCCTTTCCATTTATTAAATTCATGCATGCATACACATATACGCGCGCGCACACACACACACACACACACACACACACACACACACACACCCTTCTCTTCCTGGACTCTATTCAGCTCTACTAATATTACTCTCTGCCAAACTTTCTAGAAGGTAACCTGGAAGTTTACCTGGAAAACCTGAAATGTGAATAAGCTGATGCAGCCCCACCACCTCTGGAACACCAGTCTATATAAATAAATACTTATATTTATGTCCAAAAACACACGTACAAGGATGTTACTTATAGTACTATTTATAATAACACATCAAAAGGGAGTTAAAATCTGAACCACTAAGCAAGTGCTGAAGGATACCCACCAAACTATTAGCAAGGACTTCATTCTAAGGTGTAAAATATCTCGGCCAACAGTTTATTTTTACAATTGAACACTCTTTGGATGTTTTTCTAAAACGTATGTAATACATAATTTTAAAACTGTATTCTAAGTGACAACACATTGCATATATTGTAAATTCTGATTTTTTCTACTTAACATGAGATATTCTATAAATCTTTATTTACATGTCAATTTATTTTCAGTCTCCTTTCAAAACATCTCCCTAAGGGCTAATTTTTTTTTTTTTTACTATATTCATAACACACAAATCAGTGTCCTAGAATATATGCTTTATCTAATCAGTAACCACCTGTTTAAATAAAAAATTTAGTTCTTGTCACTGTAAAAGTCGCAGTAATTAACACAACATTCAGTAGTTCTCAAAAGGAGCTTTCTCACTGAACACTGTATAACCTGCAGGTAAGAGAAACCAAAGAATAATATATTCAGCATATTGTCCAAGTAATAGAATCTGAGTCGGCTTTATAAAAAATGCCAAAGAGTAGAAAATAGGAAAAAGCAAAACAACACAATGTTAAACACCGACATTTTACTTTAAATTTCAATTTCTTTAGAGCATTAACAATGATTCACTGTTTCCAATTTCAGCTTCCATGTCCCTGGAGGCTTCCATGGCTCGCTGTGATTACCATCTATCTATCCCGATATTTCATCACTGATTAGCAAAATCGAAATTTAAAAGGTAGGCCTACCATAGGTGCTGCTACTTGATCCATCAGCTTCAATATCAGAGTCTGAGCTTCGTCTCGAACCTTGTCTTTGGCATCTCCCATTCTGTCTATTAAAGCTACAATAACTAGAGAAAGGCAAGAGGAAGAGAGTAAATATTTATAATTCATCTCCATTATAAGCTATATTTTACAAAATTATAATCAGCTCGTTTCATAAATGAAAAGTTACCAGGTAAGCAAATTATTTTCTTTACTCATGAGTCCAATAAAAACTAACGGAGAAGGAAGGTCCAAAAGTATACTTACAGCATGATATCCACTTATGACAATGTTCAAAAAACAGGCAGGACTAAACACTATCCTATTTAGAGACGTGTGTGGCTAGTCAAGCTCTACAGATCAGCGAGGGAATGGTCATCCGAAACGTCATGTCAGTGGTAACGTCTGGTAGAGGGAGGGAGGGGTCAGTAGGAAATGCAGAGAGGAAGTAGCTACGATGGGAGAGTTCTGGTTTCTTGACCTGGGCACAGGCAGGTGTTGGCTTATGATCACACGTCTGACAGGTACTTTTATGTATGTATGACATATTATTCTGACAAAAATAAAAGCCTAGGCCCCCGGGATTACAGTTTTTCTCTACTATGTCCAAGACTGTGGCACTGTTTCACGCAAGGAGGCAAGAAAGGCGGGTGAGAGTCTATTCTTGGAGAGTTTTCATGAAAATGGCTTCTGTAACTGTAAGTCAACAAAGAACCACAAAGAAATGACATCTGTTGAGGGTGAGGGTGAAGGGAAAGGGAGGTGAGGGCAGAATTCAGAGGGTACAGATTCTAAAGTTCACTCATAGGGCAAAAATCTCTCACAGTCAAAATTATCTTTTTGTAATCCCTTAAATCACCACTGCCCCTTGTGTGGTATTACAAGGTGTGAGGCCACATTACTCTCCTTTTGTCTTTACTTTCTCAGCTCCTAAAGGTTTACAGCAGTGCTCACCCCAAAAGGTGACTAAAAATTAAAGAGAGAATACATTTAAACAACTTAGAGTGAAGGGCACTAAGTAAGTACTCTGTGTGTCACCTGCCACCCCCATCATCCTCCATGTTGGACGGCAAAGAAATTAACTTGTTTCTCTTTTGACATGATAGCTATAGCCTTCCTTTCCCTGAGGCAGTGAAGGTTGAGGCCTAGTTTAAATAAGGGAAGGAAGAAGAAATAAGATAGAGAAAGGGATTTTCTCTCATTTATTTATACACAATTATAATTAAGTGTATACATAATTTGATGCAAATATATTCTACAATAAACACTGTCTACAATATAACAACCAGACTGATTTAGTAATAATAAACAACACTTAAGGAAAAAAGAAATTACATTATTTTTGGAAGAAAATTAGACTATAGTGAGAAGCCCACTATACCAAATGGAATATTATCCAAAAACCTAAGCTTAATCAAGGAAATGACTATAAGAGAACAAAGTTCTTGCCATAAAATCATAAGCCTAATCATGAGGCAACCGAAGTACCTGTCAGCTGGAACAATATAAATACTTCTCATCTTGCTTAGATGTATTGTTAACATTAGAGAAAACCATTGACATCTGTAGGACTGGCTGTTGTGGGACTCTGGTTCTGATAGCTTCTGAGAGGCAGAAGATAGTAATAAACACTTAATAAATGTTAGATATTATTCCGTACTAAGCATTGAATTATCTCACGTCAACCTCATAACAGCCCAATTAAAGAGAGTAGGCTCATTTGATAGAGAAGGCCCAAAAGGATTAAATACCTTGCCCAAAGTCACAAAAATAGCAAGTTGAAACCAGGACTTAAATAATCCACACAATTAGGTCCCAGTTATAACTACTTCCATTTACTTGTAATCGATGGGTTCTATGTGTGTGTATCTGTGTCTGTGTGTGTTAACAATCACACAACAGGAGTATGAAAAAAAAATATCCATGGCATTCTCGAGAGGTGGGATTTAACTCCAAAAAGAAAATTAAAATGTTGGCCCAAACCAGGGCTCACTTCAAGACAAAAAACTAAACTTTTATAGAATATAAATAGCAAAAACAACTTGACACTACATAAACATTTTATTATAGTTATTAAACAAAAAAAAATCCATAAATTTTTTGCATTAGAGTTCCTTTTTGATACATATTCTCTTGGTGTGAAACAGAACAAGATTTTATTCCTAGTTTTACCAGTTGTTAATTATTTAAGACCGTAAACTTCTCTGAATTTGAAAGTTTCCTTATCTATAAAATAAGGAGGGGTGCAGGCCTATACCTCACATGACTAGTGACAGAATGACATAAAACTGGAAAAAAAGAAACGAAAACAAAACCCACTTGTGCTAAGCCCATAATAAGCATTTGGAAGAGTCAACAGTCTACCCAAAAGATCTGTACGTATTATAATGACCACTGAATTATCATTCAACATGATGGATATTCAATAGATAATTATGGGACTCCAAAACAGAGCTTTTTACCGTGCAGCCAGTAAGAACCTGTTACACAGACTGGAACCTGAACAGTGAAACACCGAAGAAGTTCAAAGCACAGCTAGTCGTATGTCTTACTCTCTTAGCACTGTACGAGACACAGACCATCTTGCATTTTACGAGATGCAAGAGTGATGAGCAGGTAGCCCGATTATTCTAATACTCTTTCTGCAATTCCATTTTGGGTTAAAACTATCTGTTTAAAATTTGTAAAATATGAGATCCTTTACTGAATTCAGTTATCATAAAACCAGGGCTGGTGATCATTGTTAAATGTAAATCGGATATATTTTTTTGTTTGAAAACCTTATTTTTCCACAGTATCTGTGGCCACAAAAGAAATTTTAAATATTTTACATCAAAAGAGCCCATACTCTTTCTGGAACTTTGTCTAAAACTGAACATCAATCTCAATTTTCCTAAAACATCTCTTCACTTTTAATGTAAAAAGATAAAAAAAAAATACCTTTGATAGTTAATAACCTAAGTGTACCAAAAGACAGTATCACTCACATCAAGTTACATACATCTAAGATGACATTATTTAAAAAAAAAAAACCTTCAGGGGCCCCTGGGTGGCTCAGTCGGTTAAGCATCTGACTTTGGCTTAAGTCATGATCTCGCAGTTTGTGGGTTTGAGCCGCACACTGGACTCTGAGCTTACAGCTCAGAGCCTGGAGGCTGCTTTGGATTCTCTCTCCCCACCCCCCCCCCAAATAAACACACGTGAAGGGCTCCTAAAGTGGTTTGTCTAAGGTACAAAACAGAGTAAAACAAAAAAGCTAACCCTGGGCTCTTCATTTAGTACTGTACCTCCTTAAGAGTACACAGAGGGGCACCTGCGTGGCTCAGCTGGTTAACCCTCCAACTCTGGATTTTGGCTCAGGTCGTGACCTCACGGTTCCCAAGTTCAAGCCCTGCAGGCGGGTTTGAGCCCTGCGGGCAGGCTCTGCTGGGGATTCCCGCTCTCCCTCTCTCTCTGCCCCTCCCCTGCTCTTTCTCTAAATTAAAACAAAATGAAATATATACTGCCTATCTTGTGGAGCTATCATACAAGTTAGAAATAATGTGGGGATAATGTTTTATACACGTAAAGTTGATAAAGCCCAATATGGGTAACAAGTAGGCAATATACACTAGCAAAGCAGTGATGAAATTTTCGTTACACTACACTGACTCTGAATTAATAACAAGTTTGAATCTCACCAAGGAAAATGATGGACACTTGGGGTTCAAAGTGAAAATGATACTAATATTAATGTACACAAATAACCATAAAGAGTAGATGAGAAGACAGAAAAAAAAACTACACATACAAGCCTATATACATATATGGAAAACACATATGAAAAATAATAAAAGCAACTTAATGTAATTCATTGACTATTTAACAGTATAAGAACTAGAGAGTAAAGAAAAATTCAATTTTAGTATATGTGCTGCCGAAGAGAGCACTGAGTAAAGAAAAATTCAGAGTAGGTTGAGGTTGATCTGAAAAGCTCCCAGACACTGAAATCTGAAGTAGGTCTTTTAAAGAGAAAGGACGGGGGGGCACCTGGGTGGCTCAGTCGGTTGGGCGTCCAACTTCAGCTCAGGTCACGATCTCACGGTCCGTGAGTTTGAGCCCCGTGTCGGGCTCTGGGCTGATGGCTCAGAGCCTGGAGCCTGTTTCAGATTCTGTGTCTCCCTCTCTCTCTCTGCCCCTCCCCCGTTCATGCTCTGTCTCTGTCTCGAAAATAAATAAACGTTAAAAAAATTTAAAAAAAAATAAAATAAAAAATAAAGAGAAAGGACGGACCATGGGAAAGAGGAGACGATTTCAAAAGGAAAGAGCAGCACAGCAGAAGCATGAGCGAGTTAAGCCAGAACTGCCAGGAGCGAGCAAGTTGCTAACTAAAGTGGAGAGAGTACTTGCGGAAGACCGCTGATCAAGAAGGCTACTAAGACGTAGCAGGGACGTACAGGCTGAGAGAAGCGGACCGCCACCAGAGGAGAGCAAAACAGAGGTTCCGAAAGCAGGACAGTCCCGGGAGACAACAAACTGGGATTCTGGTCCCGTTATTCCTACTGCCTCATTATAAGGAGTCGGTGCATCAAACTCCATGCGGCTCTCCTTGCATTTGAAAAATAAGCAAGATACACAATACCTAGAATTACCGTCCGGTCTAAAATACGGTCTGTCACAACTAATAATAGGGAGCTACTATAGGGCAGGGGTCCCAAACATAAACGCCTACAGTCAGGGAGGTACGGGAAATGCCAGAACTGATCCAGCTCTAGAAAGGGCGGTACTCCAAGCTGGCGGTATTATAACTGCTATCCTCAGGAAGGGGCAAGACGAGACGGGAGGACTTGTGAAGCAGAAAGCTCAGGACCCATACCAAAGAGAATCTATGACAAAACTTCAGCCCACAAGGAAGTACCTGTGGGGGTGGACAAGCCCTAAATACGAATCTTTTACATAAAACTTCCTGATTTTAAACAATGACTCAAACTGTTTTAAGAAAATACCTAAGTAAAACACATATGCCTAGTTTTTAACATCTATCACAGGATTTTAAGCACAAGACTGATACGGTAAAGAATCGGCCTTTTCAGAAGACATTTATGCAAAGAATGACCTGGAACCAGGTAGTGATTAGAAAGGGAACTTACTGAAGGGAACTTACTAAGATGCTTCTGCTGAAAGGATAGTTAGACAATAAAAATAAGAAACCAGCAGAATCTGGGGACATACCAAACATGAAGAAAAAGTTGACCAAAGATAATGAGAAAATAAGTGTGGGCATTAGGAAGCGTTAACTTAATCCATAAAAGAAAATCATGGACAGCTGCGATTTCCCTTAACTATTGCTATACATTAGGAACCCAATCTACTCGTCAAAGCGCTCCAAAAGGCACACGAGGGCCACTTGGGTTTAGGAAACAGGTCAGAGCCAGCACTGTAATCCCGACGACTGTGCAAAGAAAAGCAATGCACCACGGGCTCGCACCATACCGCAAACACACTGGAAGTGAGTGTGGTGCAAAGGGCGGCTGGCAGCTCGGGACGGCTCTACAAACTATTTGCGGGGGGGAAAAAAAAAAAAAAATTGAGAGTGTTTATAAAATAGAGTTTTAAAAACAATCTGACCAAAGTAATTTGGTCTATTGAATCTAATAATAAAAAATTGGGCCCCGTGGTTTTTTTTCCTTTCATTTTGCTGTATCACTTATTTTTACTGTATTTTACAAAATATTGGTCCTGTACCACAGAAGTCTAAAAAGCAGTGCTGTAAGTTATAAATTTTTAATGTTAAAAAAAGTAAAAGTTAACAGTAGAAGTTTTTAAGCTATGAAGTAAAAACCTATTAGCAGAATATTTAATACGTCTTTTGCTTTTTTTGGTTTTATTTGTCTCAGAGGAAATAGAATTATTTTAATAGGCTTAAAATGTTTTATGTCTAGGCAAACTAAAATACTACGTAGTAGATCTCTGGGCTGTAGAAAATTACTTTTTTCCATTCACAGAGAACCAATTGTGTTAAAAACCATGAGAAAAAAATGCCAGTATGTCAACACCTACAACGATTTTTAAATAAAGTTAACTTACCCATTACTACATAGGACTTAAATCGTGTTGATAATCTGTCCACAAAGGCACTTAAAATTTCCAATCCCATTAATGATACCTACAGACAGAAAAAATTTTAATGAATACAAACTACCAAAACATTCTTTAGTATCAATATATAATCACTGACATATAAAGATCTTCATATATTGCCAAGTTTTTGTTTTTTCTAAGATACATTTTATTTTTTTGTATTTTTTAATGTTTATTTATTTTTGAGAGAGTGAGAGAGAGAGAGAGAGAGAGAGAGAGAGAGATAGGGAGAGAATGAATGAATGAATGTGTGCAGGGGTGGGAGGGGTAGAGAGAGGGAGACACAGAATCCAAAGCTGGCTCCAGGCTCAAAGCGGTCAGTAAAGAGCTGGGTGTGGGGCTTGAACTCACGAACCGTGAGATCATGACCTGAGCCTAAGTGTGATGCTTAACCGACTGAGCCACCCAGGCGTCCCTATTACCAAGTTTTTTTTTTTTTTTTTTTAAGAACATAAGGAGTTATGGAAACCAATTCAACAATAAATTTCATATTAAAATTTTTTTTTAAAAAATCCAAAAAAATAAGGAGATTGAAGTATTCAGGGGTAAACAGTCATGAGGTTAGGGCCCTCTACTCTCAAATGGTTCAATAAATGCTACTACTCCTACTAATGTATAAATATGCAGGAAGATAAAGGCAAAATGTTAATAACTGGTAAAATGGGTGAAGGGTGTAAAGGTCACTGACTATACTTCCAACTTTCTTCCTGTAATGTTGAAATGTTTCCCAAATGCAAGTTAAAAACTAAGAGCGCCTTTAATTACAGAGGAACTCCAGCTTTTATCTCGGATGGAGACTCTAGGAAAAATACCACTCCCACTTTACAAGAAAAAAAATAATCTGCAGATCTACAATTACTCTTAAATTCATCAGAAAGCTGAAGTTGTAGGATAATCACCTCGCCTGAAACTTAAGGAAAGACAGATGCCCCCAAGGGGAGATGGGACGTGAGCAGTAGGTCACATGTGGCAAAAGACAGAAGGAAAGCCAAGCCGTAGGACAAGCGGGCTCAGCGTTCCGCTGTACGTAGCTCATTGTTAATAGCCGAACGTGGGCCAGCGTGCAAATGTGTAATCCTCGCAGCCACCGACACAAAAGGAGGGACCCCATTTGCAGACTTTTTCTCCACAAACCTCCACCGGACACTATGACTGGAAAAGGGATCTATCTCTTGGTTGTCCGGGTCTCAGAAGAAGACAGCAGCTATCTCTGCAGGAAAGTCACAGACTTTTCCTTTCCCGTACCGTTTGTAAGAAACAAAGGTATGAAGCCGCTGAGAGAAAGACAAATACTGTCACCCCAGGACACAGGTAAAAACTCACTGCTACTGAGTGAAGAGAAAAGAAAAAAAGGGAGACAGACCTCAGACCTCTGAGGGAGAAGCAGAAAATCACCCCGGGCTCAAATGTTTAAAGGTCTCCAGCTGAGGAGGGGCAGGATCTCTAATAAAGCCTCATCCCCTAGACTCAGGGACAAAGGGCTCGTAAGGCTGAAGCTGGACCAGAAAACCCAAGAACACCGCCACTCCCCACAACCAGGCTCGCAAGAACAGCCTAGGAAGCAAGAGCACTTAATCACTGGAGGAGAAAACACGGAGAAAAACCCTCCACGAAGCACAGGAAAAAAAGGGAAGGACTAAAGTGTAGGGTGTTGAACACTGAGCACCTAACAATTTACCCCACTCCTGGGTCTGTATCCAAAGCAGGACACGGATACTCGTATGCCAATGTTCACTACAGCATTATTTGCAATAGCTAAAAGGCACAGGGGCCCACATGTCCATCAACTGACGAACAGACACAGAAAATGTGGCATACGCTCAATTAAAAATGTGGCCAGGGGTGCCTGGGTGGCTCAGGTGGTTAAGTGTCAGACTTGAGTTCGGCTCAGGTCACGATCTCATGATTCGTGAGATCGAGACCCACCATGGGCTCCACGCTGGGGGTGGAGCCTGCTTCAGATTCTCTCTCTTCTCCTCGTCCTCCTTTTCCTCCAACTCAGGGGGAAAAAAAAAAAAAAGTTTGGCCATAAATAGGACTGACTGGTACATGCTGAACATGAATGAACCCTGAAAACATTATAAGTGAAAAGAAGTCACAAATGGCCAAATGTCATACGATTAAACTTATAAGAAACGTCAAGAATGTCCGGAATCGATGAATTGTACACTTCAAATAAATAAATTGTATAGTATGTAAGCTATATCAATAAAACTGTTAAAACATAGTTGAAAATCTACAAATAGACTCACAGACTTAACAGACTTTACAGATGATAAAAGCAGTATCTCAAATCAGCAGGAAAGACAAGCACACTTGGTAAGATCTCACTTAAAAAGATCTATCCCTAAGATACACTAGCAAAATTATTAAAAACATGCAGACATTATTCATTGCAAGAGACCGGAAACTATCCAAACATTCATCAATATGAGACAGAGTCAATAAATTATGGTACATCCACACTCTAGGGTACTGTAACACTTTAAAAATAAAAATGACTACTCTCCTAATTCTGCTGTGCAGTAACCTCCATGATATACTGTTAAGTGAAAAAAGCAAGTTGGGGCAATGTGTATATACACAAAGAGGGCTATGAATAGACACAGTTACTTAGAAATGTTTATTAAAAATAACAACCATGAAAAACCAATCAGGAAAAAAATTAATCATTAGGAATAGGCTATAAGTAATAGAGAAAGAAACCAAGACTATTGTGAACACACCTTATTTGTAGCAATAACTAGTTTCACTGAAAATAAGTGAACCTAAATGTATACCGAATTATTATTATAAGCACACAGATTTTCAAGCACAGCAATTTGATGATCTCTCTCCAGGGGGATAAACACTAAACACAACAACAACTCTGCAAAAAAGAAACTTCAATGCTTTTAGAAATCTTGTTGGCTGAAGGAGATAGAAGACATACAGAAATAGGAAAGACTGCAGTCCGGAATCTGAATTAGAATCACTATAAACTCCTGGTGTATTTTTCTTTAAAACTAAAATAAAACCGAACCCTATTCATCGACAAGAACAATGAGTCCCACTGGCACTCACACTGCATTTTCCACATACTCGTTCCCACTAAAAAGAACAAGAGCTTCTTGGAGAAGCGGCTGATCCCAGGGCAGGAGCAGGAAACAGGACATCTCACGATGCCAGACAGCAAAGATACTATCAGAGGTTACTAGGGTCGTGCCAAGATAGGACAGTTTGAATGTTAATAAGGATAATAAGCGCACCATCTTGAAACATCAGATGTGCTTAAATACGAGAATTCGTAACGACGAGAACTATGTGGCCGATATTGGAGGATGCTAGAAGGCCACCCCAGTATTCTGACAATTAGTAAACAAAAGGAAAGAATCCTATAAATTACAGGTGTACCTCAGAAATATTGTGGATTCTGTTCCAGACCACTGCAACAAAGGGAATACTGCAACAAAGTGAGTCAAGTGAATTTCTCCATTTCCCAGAGCATATAAAAGTCATGTTTACCCTGGACTGAGCTCTATTAAGCATGCGATAGCATCATGGCTCTAAAAAGTACACACTTTAATTAAAAAATACTTCATTGCTAAAAAAACGTTAACCATTATCTGAGCTCTCAGCAGGTTGTACTCTTTTGGCTGGGGGAGGGTGGTTGATGGCTACCGACCGAGCCGGGGAGTGACTGCTGAAGGCTTGGGGAGGCTGTGGCAGTTTCTTAAAGTAAGACAACAGTGAAGTGTGCCACAACTGGCTCTTCCTTTCACGAATGATTTCTCTGCAGCATGTGATGTTGTTTGACAGCATTTTACCCACAGAACTTCTTTCAAAATTGGAGTTGATGTTCTCCAACCCTGATGCTGCTCATCAGCTGCTCAAAATATGCAATATTTTAAACGTTTGCTGTCATTTCAACAATCTTCGCAGCATCTTCAGCAGGAATAGATCTCGTCCCGAGAAAAGCTTTTTTTTTGGCTCATCCATCAGAAGCAACTCCTCATTTGTTCAAGTTTTATCCGGAGACTGCAAAGTCAGTCCCGACTTCAAGCTCCATTTTTTTTAAGGTTTTTATTTTAATTCCAGTTAACATACAGTGTTGTGGGAATTTCAGATGTACAACATACTTACTAATTCCACACTTACATCGCCCTGTGCTCATCACAACAAGTGCACTCCTTAATCCCAATCACCTCTTTAACCCATCAGAATATCCTGTGGGAAAAGGACAGTTTCTTCAACAAATGGTGTTGGGAAGACGGGACAAGAACGTGCAAAAGAATGAAACTGGACCACTTTCTTATACCTTACACAAAAATAAGTTCAAAATGGATCAAAGACCTAAATATGAGGTCTGAAACCATAAAAATCCTACAACGGAACACAGGCAGTAACTTCTTTGACATTGGCCGTAGCAACTTTCTAGGTAGGTCTCCTGAGGCAAGGGAAATAAAAGCAAAGAAGCTATTGGGACTACAGCTAAATAAAAAGTTTCTGCACAGTGAAAGCTCCACTTCTAATTCTAGTTCTGCTGCTGTCTCTACCACATCTGAGGTTACTTTCTCCACTGAACCCCTGAAAGTCATCAGTTTCTTCCAAACTCCTGTTTATGTCGATAGTCTGACCTCTTTCCAGGAATCACGAATGTTCTTAATGGCATCTAGAATGGCGAATCTTTTCCAGGTTTGTTCAATTTATTCTGCCCCGCTCCATCACAGGAATCACTACCTATGGCAGCTACAACCTTGTAATATGTATTTCTTAAATAAGACTTTAAAATTACTCCTTGATCCATGGGCTGTAGCACGGATATGGTGTTAGCAGGCCAACATTAATTCTTACTGCACAGCTCCATTGTAGCTCTTGGGTACCGGTGCATTGTCATGATCCATAATATTTTGAAAGGAATCTTTTTTCCTTCAATAGTTCTCAGCAGTGGCTTCAAATATTCAGGAAACCGTGTAAACAGATGGGCTGTCCTTCCGGCGTTGCTGTTTCGCTTACAGAGCACAAGGAGAGTGGATTTAACACAACGCTTAAGGGTCTCAGGATATTCACAATGATGCGAGCACTGGCCTCGACTCAAAGTCACCAGCTACATTAGCCCGAACAAGAGAGTCACCCTGTCCTCCGAAGCCAGGCACCGATTTCTCCTCTGCAGCCGTCAAAGTCCTAGGAGGCGTCTCCTTCCTGATGCAAGGCTGCTCCGTCTATACTGGAAATCCACTGTTTAGGCAGCTACCTTCGGGGGTCGCCCCAGCTGGGTCCTCTGAGGAACGCTTTGGGACTCCCGTGCTGCCTGTGCTACCTTGCTACCTGTAGGTGACGGAGACGGCTCCCTTCCTTCAACTTCACGAGCCAACTTCCGTGGCTTCCTCACCAATCTCGGGCTTCACGGAATTGAAGAGAGTTAGGGCCCCGCTCCGGATGAGGCTTTGGCTTAAGGGAGCGTTGTGGCTGCTCTGGTCTCCTGTCCAGACCACCGAAACTAGGTCCAGATCGGCCATGAAGCCGTTCTGCTTTCTTACCATTCATGCTCCGTTTCCTTCGAGCACCTTTCCTTTGCAGTCCCAAGTTGGCCGCGTGCCACAAGAGGCCTAGCTTCTGGCCTGTCTTGGCTTTTGACTTGCCTTCCTGAGCTTAATCACCGCTAGCTTTGGATTCAGTGTCAGACCCACGCAACGCCTTCTTTCACTTGAACACGTAGAAGCCGTTGTGGAGCTATTAATTGGCCTCATTTCAACACGGCTGTGTGTCCAGGAACAGGGAGGTCTGGGGGGAAGGAGAGAGACGGGGAGCAGCTGCTCAGTGGAGCAGTCAGCACCACTGCGTGTAGAGACTGAGTTGGCCTTCTCAGATGGACGTGGTTCGTGGTGCTCCCTAACAATTACGATAGAGCAATTGTAACATCTGAACGTACTGACCACAGACCATCATGACATACTGTAACCAGAAAAGTCTGAAATATTGCCAGGATTTACCAAAATGTGATACACAGATAACAAAGTGACCAAGTGCCACTGGGAAAATGGCAGCAGTAGACACGTTTCATGCCCGGTCACCGCAAACCTTCAGCTTGCACAGTAAAGCAAAGCACAACAAAATCAGGGATGCCCGCCTTTCTATTACAAACTATGCCAATGAAATAGAAGTGGAGGCCGGGGCGGGCGCCTGGGTGGCTCAGTGGGTTAAACATCAGACTCGATTCTGCTCAGATTATGACCTCACGGTCATGAGATCTGCGTGAGGCTCTGTGCTGAACGTGGAGCCTGCCTAGGACTCTCTCTCCCTTCCTCCCCCTCCGCCTTCCACCTCCCCTCAAAATAACTAAATAAACGTTTTTTAAAAAAGGACTAAATGGGAAGTTTCTCTGTACAAAGCATCCTAGTTAATAGGAGACAGAATGACAATTAGAATATCACTGTACAAGCCCTAACGAGTGAAGAGATCTAAGCACCGAACATTGATGATTGTTAACATCATAAAAAGATACTGGCAGACCTTATGTGCCTTCTCGACATTATGTGCCTCCTGAGGGGGAAGAAAAAGAAAGGTTGAAACTGATCAAGCTTTAGGTCCAACTACCAAGTTATAGTAAAATACAGAGGAACTAACACTACAGGACTGAAATCAGCAAAATCACAACTGTGTGAAACTCCACAAATAAAGTCCAAGAATTTTTTAAAAGAATCTTGAAAAAGAATTTTTAACAGAGGTAGAAACAAACTCAGAGACTTAATAAACACGTTAACTGAGGGATGGCCTCCCAAAGGTGTTCACATCCTAACCTCCAGGACCTTACGCGGTAAAAAGAACTTTAAAGGTGTGGTAAAGATCTTAAAACGGGAAAATTACTCTGGATTATCCTGGGCCCAATATATCACAAGATCCCACACGAGAGAGAGGCGGGAGGTTAAGCAGAGATGTGGGTACAAAACCGGCAGTCAGAAAGATCTGAAGGTGCAGGGCCCCAGGGTGGCTCAGCACTGAGGTATCTGTTAAGATCTTTTGCTCATTGTAAAAATCGGATTGTTCATTTTCTTATTGTTGGCTTTTGAGAATTCTTTATTTCGGGGGCGCCTGGGTGGCTCAGTCGGTCGAGTGTCCGACTTCAGCTCAGGTCACGATGTCACAGTCCGTGGGTTCGTGCCCCACGTCAGGCTCTGTGCTGACAGCTCGGAGCCTGGAGCCGGCTTCGGATTCTGGGTCTCCCTCTCTCTCTGCCCCTCCACCACTCCTGCTCTGTCTCTCAAAAATAAGAACATTTTTAAAAAATAATTAAAAAAACCCACAAAGATTTGAAGGTGCTATACTGCTGGCTTTGAAGATGGAAGAAGGGGCCATAAGCTACGAAATGGCATGCAATTTCCAGAATCTGGAAAACTCTCTCCTCTAAGTTCTCCAGAAGAATACAGTCTTGCTGAAACCTTGATTTTTATCCCAATAAAATCCATTCCGTACCTCTCACCTTCAAAACTCTAAGAAAATGAATGTACTATATGTTGCTTTAGGCTACTAAATGTGTAGTAATTTGTTACAGCAGCAACAGGAAACTAATGTATTAAACATGATGTGGAAATCTTATTTGGATCCTGGTTTTTCTTATAATAACGAATTTAAAAATTTGTATGACTTTTTTTTTTTAATGTTTATTTACTTTTGAGACAGAGAGAGACAGAGCATAAATGGGGGAGGGGCAGAGACAGAGGGAGACACAGAATCCGAAGCAGGCTCCAGTCCCCGAGCTGTCAGCACACAGCGTGACGTGGGGCTCAAACCCACAAAATGTGAGAATATGACCTGAGCCAAAGTCACATGCTCAACAGACTGAGCCACCCAGGCGCCCCGTATGATGTTTTTGAAAATTAGAAATTTGACCCTGCATATTTAATACCAAGGAATTAGCTTTTTACATGTGTTAATGGTAGTGAGGTTATGGTAACAATTTTTTTTCAAGAACACTTATCTTTGAGACACTAACTAGAAAGTCTTATTGACGAAACACTGTATCTGTGATTGATGACAAAGTAACGAGCATAATTAGCCATGGACTGGTGTTGTGGGTGGGTCTATTTATTCTGTCTACCTTTAGATATGTTAAAAATCCTTCATAGCTAAAAGTTAAAAATTACAGTAAGTGTGATTGCTCACGGTGAAATTGTTCTTGAAACAAAGGACAATTCAAGGCCCACACTCTTTCACTCAACCTCATCCTAAGAGTCTTAGCCAAATGCACCCAAACCAAGCAAAACTAAATAAATGGAAAGAAGCAGCAAAACTATCATTATGGTCTGGATTTTACAGTAGTCCCTACTCATCCCCAGTTTCGCTTTCTATAGCCTCAGTTACCCAAGGTCGGCTGTGATTTGGAAGCAGATAATTCTCATCAGAAGGTCAACAGTAGCCTAACACAATGCCACACGATTACAACGCCCACATCATTAACCTCCCTTCATCTCATCACTTTATTATCGCACATCATCACAGGAAGGGAGAGTACGGTACAAGGAGATTTTAAGAGAGACCACATTCACGTAACTTTTATTGTATTATGTTGTTATAAATGTTCTGTTTTATTATTAATGTTAATCTTTTATGGTGCCTAACATAAATTAAACTTTACCATAGACATGTATTTACATGGAAAAACACAGTAGATACAGGTTCTAGCTGCCGTTTCTGGCATCTGCTGGGAGTCTTGGAAACAGATTCCTCATGGATGAGAAGGGACTACCATATGTACAGAAAACCTAAAAGAATCCACAAATTGCAGAAAAAAAAATGTTCTGAATTATAAGTAGGCTGGCCATAAAAAGTAATACACAAAATGCCATTTCATTTCAATATATCAGAAAGCAAAAATATAAACATATATTAAATATATAAATACAAAAGCATAACAATAAAATGTTACAAATATGAAAGCAAAATAACATTTTTTAACAGGTAAAAAAACAGAAACTCTAAAAATCAAATTTGGAGCTAAGACCAAGCTTAAATTTTAAGGTGTTTTAAAGTCACAAAACTGAGGGCTGCGGGTGGCTCAGTTGGCTAAGTGTTCGAGTTTGGCTCAGGTCATGATCTCACAGTTTGTGAGATCGAGCCCCTGCATCAAGCTCTGCGGAGCCTGCTTGGGATTCTCTGTCTCCCTCTCTCTCTGCCCCTCCCCTGCTTGCTCACTCTGTCTCAAAATACATAAACATCTAAAAAAATTTTTTAAATTTTAAGTGAAATCAGTTAGAGGTTTTGTGTTTTTCTCCATCTACCTTCAGTTGCACTGGTACAGATGTGGGATACGCAGAGTTCAATTAACCAGAACTGCACTTTATCAAATGAGGACCATGAAATAAGTGTGAAGAGGGAGAAGAGAATTAAGAACGAATGTCAGATATCTGGATTGGAGTGATCAAACTCTTTAAGACGGAATACTCAAGGAAAATAAGGTTCGGGATTTGGAGTTCCAGAAGATCACCATCAGCAACAGTAATGCCACTTGTCAAGTCTGAATCACCAGCAACCACACACCTGAACTGTGTGGCAGCATTTACAGCAAGAATATGCATTGGTACAGCCACCTAACTACCTTTATGTCTTCATGGGTCGTCAGGCTGGGACACTTCCCGATCGACATCTACTTTATCTCATCACAAATTACATAGAATTTTCCTCTTTTAGTACGGTTAGGACATTATTGGGACTTTGAAAAATTATGTGTACTAGGTATTACGTATAAATTTTATTTCAGGATTATAAGGGAGACATTAAAAGAGGGCACTGAATCTCATGGGTTCAGAATCACTGCCTTACTCAACTTTCATGCACATACACAAGGTGACAACATAAAAGGACAGTTACAGTAAAAAAAATAAAAAACCTGGACATTCTTTAAGTAAAAAGAACAGGCAAGATCCATATATAAATAGCTAGATCTCAACTTTTATTTAAGCAACCTAAGAAATGGTATGTTTTAAGAAATTGATAGTTTATAAGAAATACAATCAAGGTGAGGCTGATATTGGAAAGTATCCTTCAAACGGCAAAGGGGCTGTGGTTTCGGATTCTGAAAATACTTGAAATCTTAGCACATTACTTAGCTGAGCACTACATAGTTATGATATAAATGCTATTTATTTCTCCATGTTTTAGGGTCAACTTACTGTTATAGTTGCAGATAAACAATACAAAAAAGTAGAGCTGACAAATGATAGGATACTCAAGAGTCAGGTTACAGAAAGGCAGAAAAGGAGGAGGAAAACCTTAACCTTCCCTAGGTTCAAGTACCCCTCGACCAATTCACCAAGTGTATGACGGGTGCTCAAGAAAGGCAATGACGCGGGGCGCCTGGGTGGCTCGGTCGGTTAAGCATCCGACTTCGGCTCAGGTCATGATCTCACGGTCCGTGAGTTCGAGCCCCGCGTCAGGCTCTGTGCTGACCGCTCAGAGCCTGGAGCCTGTTTCAGATTCTGTGTCTCCCTCTCTCTCTGCCCCTCCCCTGTTCATGCTCTGTCTCTCTCTGTCTCAAAAATAAATAAACATTAAAATTAAAAAAAAAAAAAAAAAGAAAGGCAATGACGCTTAATTCTTTCTGGACACAAAGGAGGTCCCACTGGCTCTGTCCCCAAACTGCATCTCAAAATCCTCCCCTTTCCAACACCGCTGTGCCACCAACCAGTCTCAGCCGCCTCCTTGCTTCTTCTGGTGCGCCTCTACAGCCCACGCGCGGCAAGGAAGCCACCCCTCCACTGACTTAGAGTAACCCTACAGGGCCCTTTCCACCTGCCGCCTCAATTTCATCTTTCTTAACACCTCTCGCTTGTAAACTCTAGCCATGTTGTCCTTCTTTATCTTCCTCGCAGAACTAGGGCCTACACATTTGCAGTTTCCTCTGTCTAAACCATTCTTCACTCCTACATTTATTTCATGTCTGTACGCAATTTTCACCTCACTTTCTCGACTACCCCCAACTAGTCTCATCTTAGCCTCATTCCATCCACATCAGTTGATTGCAATCACTTGTTACCTGACGTTATCTACATTGTATACCCTTCTGCCTTTTTTTTTTTTTATGTTTTATTTATTTTTGAGACAGAGAGAGACAGCATGAGCAGGGGAGGGGCAGAGACAGAGGGAGACAAAGAACCCGAAGCAGGCTCCAGGCTCCGAGCTGTCAGCAGAGAACCCGACGTGGGGCTCAAACTCACAGACCGCGAGATCATGACCTGAGCCGAAGTCAGATGCTCAACCGACTGAGCCACCCAGGTACCCCCCCCTTCTGCCTTTCTCTTTCTAGTGGGATCTCCATAAGGGCAAGGATCTGACTTTCCCATGTGGGTTTTTTTGTTTTTTTTTTAATGTTTCTTTATTTTTGAGACAGACAAAAACAGAGTACGATCAGGGGAGGGGCAGAGAGGGAGACACAGAATCCGAAGCAGGCTCCAGGCTCTGAGCTGTCAGCACAGAGCCCAACGCAGAGTTCAAACTCATGAGATGGTAACCTGAGCCAAACACTCAACCAGCTGAGCCACCCATGTGCCCCAATGACCATCTATTTAAAATTCCAACACTTGAGGGGCGCCTGGGTGGCTCAGTCGGTTAAGCGTCCGACTTCAGCTCAGGTCATGATCTCACAGTCCGTGGGTTCGAGCCCCGCGTCGGGCTCTGTGCTGACAGCTCAGAGCCCGGAGCCTGTTTCAGATTCTGTGTCTCCGTCTCTCTGTGACCCTCCCCCGTTCATGCTCTGTCTCTCTCTGTCTCAAAAATAAATAAACGTTAAAAAAAAAAAAAATTTAAAATTCCAACACTTGAAAGCAATTTGACAATAAATTTCATATATTGAAAAAAAAAAAAATTCCAACACCTTCATCCTGCCCAACACTATTCCCTTCCTGCTGTTTTCTCTGAAGCACTTACCACCATCTAGCATACTGTAGATTTTACTTACCTTGTTTGTTCCCTGCCTCCACTAGAACCTAAGTCCACAGAGGAAAGCATTTCTTTCTCCACTACTGTATCTGAAGTGCCTGAAGAGTGCCTGTT
Organism: Panthera pardus; assembly: GCF_024362965.1. Lineage (NCBI taxonomy): Eukaryota > Metazoa > Chordata > Mammalia > Carnivora > Felidae > Panthera > Panthera pardus. The sequence continues at coordinate 155,949,080 of NW_026526721.1, forward strand.
TGTAGTTGGTCCTCAATAAATATCCAAATGAAGTTAAATGAATGAGCTTTGCCAGTTTTCCTCATAGCGGGATCCTCAGGATCTAGACCACCACCCAGGATACAGCACATCACTCAAATTTATGGAAGTCATGATGGCTGTTAAGACGAACTGTAAAGTACTATCAAATCTGAAGAAAATTAGAACTTGCTCAGCATAATTTGAAATTTAAATACAATTCTCTATTTGTGTGTAGGTTCAAAAAATTCCACGATACGCTTTTTTTCAAAAGAGTCAAATAGGTTTTATTGTATCTTGGGTAAAAAATGACGACCTAGTTTGGTAACTTACTTTATAAAACTCAAATAAGAAACAAAGCCCAATGCCCTCTAACAATGCAGCATTCAGTAGAAAGAAGAGAACTAAGGATTCGGGAAGGAGAAAGGAGAATTGATGAATTGATGTCCTTAAGGAGGCAAGAGACCACGGAAGCGAGAAAGACCCTTCTTTCACGTAACAGAGCAGATGGCAGAATGTATGGGCGTAGCTACAAGGGAGTGTGTGGCTAAGGTCGTGGAAGCCTGTGGCAGTTATCTTCTGATTGTGGAAACTGTCTCAAGCTACAGCATCTAGTAAGGAGCATGGACAGAATGGTGAAGAGATGAGAGCCTGCGTCAGATCCTGGATACATTCTAGTTCTTATGGACCAGCTGAAAGGAAAACACAGCTAGTGCATAAAGACACTAAAGAAAAATCGGGCTACTGTGGAAGATGGTACATCTGAGGGGTGAAAGGGCCCAAAGCCAACCCACCGCGGTCTGCGTAGGTGACACCCTTCGCTGGGAAGGGAAGAAGCAAGCCCTGCCAAAGAGCTGACTGTTTCTGCAAGAGCCTATGTTACAACATGAAATCAATTCTCTTGAGTGGGTATATGCCTTGACACGGTGAGTCAAGTTAGGTGGTTTCTCCCAAATGGTACTGATATATCAAATGTTAACTTTTCCTGAAGTTCTACAAAAGAATGACGAGCTAGTATGCAACAGAGCATCAAACTGGTTAATTCTCAAACGGCTTATTATCCTTGTAAAAGTCAACCCCTTCCAAAACTCATGTTTAAGCTTCACCATTAAATCTGCACAGGAGTGGAGTCTGTCTTTCTACTCTATGAGAATAAAGCTTTCAAAGTATAGCCTATTTGCAGGGTTGTAAGTATAAATTACTTAGGAGAATCACTGCGTCCAGAGTTGAACTCGCATTTTAAAGCAACACTGCCACCAGAAGACTCGAAAGAAAAATAACTGCTAAAAACTACGGTACGGGCTCATTACAGAATTACCTGGTCTCTCAACGTGGCTACATTACAGCCCACCTCCTACCAGCTCTTCAAAAACACTCATTCCTGCTTGTATAATTTTTTCTCGGCATCAGCTAACCTGCTGAGACACAGGTTTCGAATCCGAGTCGGCCCTCAACTACGGTAAAAGGAGTTAACAGCATTTAACTGCTTTCCGTCCACAATAAATGAAAAACAAACACCTAATGCCCTGGGGTCAGCATCTTTGTATTAGACTTAACAGTAAACTTAATCAGGCACCTGATTAAGCTCTAAAGATGCTTTTAGAGACAAAGAGCACAACCTTGCAGGCTCAAAATTTATTTTAAAAAAAAAGCAATAAAGAAAAGAAACAAGATTAAGCAGGCTAAACAATCACTAAATAAGGGAGATTGATTTAACACACTCTTTTGAACTTAAAAATATCGTATCCCAATGTCCTCCGTCTCCAAGTAGCGGTGACACAGGGACGTACAAATGCAAAAAGTCTTCGAGCGCTTTGTGTATGCAAATCACCAATGAGTTTGAAACAGGAGGCGAAACGCTGTGTCCTGACGCCAAGTAACTCCGCATCGAGTCGCGGAATCGCTGAATTTGTCACTCTTCACAACCGGGGGAAAACTCGGTCGCGGTGGGAACGAAGCCCCCGGCTCGGGGGCGCGCCCAGGGACCCCCCGCCCCCCCCCTCGCCGACCCCCGAGCCCACAGGCTTCCCTTCCCGTTCCCGGGGCGGTTCGGAGGCGCCAGGCGCACCCCGGGGGGCTCGCCCGGCGGGACGCGCACGTCCGGGATTAAAGGGCCGGCCCGGGAGGGCGTGCCCGGCCCCGCCGCGCCGCCGCCGCCGCCGCTTACCCGGTAGTTGCTCGAGCCCACCCAGCCGGTGAGCGCGTCGATCGTCTTGCCCAGGCGGCCCAGGTCCTCCTCCAGGTCCGGGATGGCGCCGGGGGCGCCCAGATGGAGCAGCAGCTCCTGGCCGACCTGCAGGCGGCCGCCGACGTCCTTCTGCTGCACCTGGGCGCTGAAGTACTCCATGCCGCGGGGCTCCATGGCCGCCCGCCCGGCCGCCCGCCCGCGGGGGACCAAGTTGCGCCGAGCGCCGCCCCGCCGCCGATGCGGCTCCCCGCCGCCACGGGCCGGCCGACGCGCGGCTCGCGGGGGCGCGGCGGGCCGCGGGAGCAGCGCCAGGCGCCGGGCGGCCCCCAAACTAGTCAAACTCGGCGCCCCCCGCCACCCAGCCCGCTTTAGAGGCCGCGGCCGCCGGCTACGTCAGCACGCGCGTGACGTCGGCGCGACGCCGGCGAGCGCCCGCCTCCCCCGCCCGCGACTTCGCCGCGGCGGCTCCCGCCGGCCCTGCCGCGGGTAGCGGGGCCCCCGGCGGGAGCTGGGGGCCCGGCCCGGCCCGGCTCGGCCTCTCCCTGGAGGCTGGCCGTGGCCCGGCGGCCGCGGCATCTTCGTCCCCGCCTGTAAAACAGAGGTCGCTTCTGGAAATCAACGCCGGGGAAAGTTCCTGGCCCTTGGAAAGCCCCCTTCCCGGTCCGGCGCACTTCCTCTTAAAAAAGCACCGTGACCCCTGCTCCCAGCCACCTGCATCGGTTGGGTCACCGTGTAGTTTGTTTGTTTGTTTGTTTTTAACTCCGGTTTAATTTACATGGAATAAAATACACCTATTTGAAGTGTGCCGCCCATGAGTTTTGGCGGATTCAGCCACCAGGGTAACCGCAGCACCGGCAGAGAATAGCGCCCTTCCATCCCTGCACTCCCAGGCAATTCTCATCCGGTTTCTATCACTTTACCGTAGTTTTACCCGTCCTTTGACGTCACACAACTTCGCATCCCCTGTACTCGTTTGAGCCAGCCTTCCTTCTCTTAGCACGATGTCTTGAGTCTCACCCAGGACCGCTGGTGTGCCCGTAGGCCCTCCTTATGCACAGTAGTAGTCCACCGTATGGAAGCAGTACAATTGTGGACCCGTTCACTACAGGTATTTGCAGCTTTTGAATGATTATGAAGACAGCGGCTATAACCATCAGCAGTTCTGTGCAAGTCGTTGTGTGGACGCGTGTTTTCGTTTCTCTCGGGTAAATACCGAGGACTGGAATCACTAGGCTTTCGGAGAAGTATGTACTTCACCGTTGTCCAAAGTGGCTGGACCACATTACACTCTCACCGGCAGCGCTTGAAGTTCCAATCGCTGCACATTCTCCACGATATTTAGTAAGGTAAGGGTTATTGATTTGAGCCGTTTTAGTGAGTGTGCAGCGGTCCCTAATATATTCTCAATGCACAATGTATTTATCTTCCTGCCAGTCACTTCCAACCACAATTTAGTAATTATTTGTGTAATATCTGGGTAGTACACAAAAAGCTCCAAGATAATTTGTGTTTTCCCTAGGATGCGGCTTGGCAAATAATGGAGGCTCAAAATTTAAGGTGAACAAGTGAATGAATCCAAGGAAAATTGTCATGTTGATAATTGAAATGTTCATAAAAACAAAATAATAACAGTGACAACAATAATAATACATGCTCTAACTTCTATTCTTGTTTTTTTTTTTTTTAATGTTTATTTATTTTCCGAGAGCGAGCAAGCAGGAGGGGGAGGGCAGAGAGAGAGGAAAAGAGAGAATCCCAAGCAGGCTCCGTGCTGTCAGCGCAGAGCCCGATAAGGGGCTCGATCCCACAAGCCGAGAGATCGTGACCTGAGCCAAAATCAAGACTCAGACGCTTAACCGACTGAGCCACCCAGGTGACTCCTGTGGGTTTTTTCTTCCATATTTGTGTTTCACGTTGTATTTTAAAGTCTCTTTCATCAACAAGTGCTATAATTTCCCTGAAACTGGAGCGCAATGAAGTCAACTGTGGTAACTATTCCTCAGGTGCCTAAAGGTTCTATTCATGAAGGTTGCAGAAGAACGTTAAGAGGATCCTGTCCACAAGAAGTTTATACTCTATTTGCCGGTGACCAGGTGTAGTGCATGGTGTGGAAAAAGTTAAAATGTAGGAGCCCTGGAGTCCAGGTTCAGAAGTGACTGCTGCTCTCAGCCTTCCATTCACCTTTCTGAACTCAGAGATCACACTAGATGGTCTTTAAGTAACAAGAAAACTAAATCGTCTTCAAGTTATAAGATAATACAATGGCATTTGAATAACCCTGGAAGTACCTGTAAAATGCTTAGTAAACACTGGTTACTATTACCCATATATACCTGTGTACATTTTATTAGTTCATCAACAAATACCTTCTGAGCACTTGTTACCTGCTAAATACGGTGCCAGATTCAACAGATACAAAATTCATTTAGATCTGGTCTCCACCCTCCACAAACTCAGAGACAAAAAAAATCAAAGATCCTAGGATGCTATGTTGGGATAAGCAATGTGTTTTTGGAAACCTAGATGACAGGTTCCTTATCTAGATGGCACTGAGAATGGGAGTACGAGAGTTACAAATCAGGGAAGGCTTCCTGGAACAGGTTATATTTTAATTGAGATTTGAGGATACACAGGAATTAGCTAATTAAAGAAGTGGTTTCCTGGGGAATAGTTTATCTACAAATTTAGTCTGACTGTTGTAACATTTGTTATTACATACCTACTACAAAATCTACATATTCCTCTGTATTACTGTTACCTATCCTAGGTTAAACATCTTTAGAACAGAGTTAGTTCACAGCACTTAGTATCTCAGTCACTTTTTCACATACCCCTAGACCAAAAGGAATACCTAAGAAATACCACCTACTATGTAGTAAGATCCAAACAACTTAATGAATATTCATATCCTAAGACCTTAGTAGGCATATGAAAAATAATACACAAAAAAATGGAGAAAAATACATTTTTATTTCATTTTTAAATAACCCCACTTAGGTACTAATGAGATATCTTTACCTCTTGGTCACTGCAATTTCTCAAACCTTGGATTCAGATGGGATTTTGCTATCTTCTACCTGTTGTACACAGATTTCCACGTAGCATTTACTTTTCGTCACAGCAACCACAGAAAACAGTCTTGCAAAGATATGACGTCAATGAAAGAAATGTACCATAATTTAATGCTGAAACTGCAAACTTCCTGGAGCCAGTATAGTTCATGCCATGTCTGACAGATGCCAAGTTTCACTGTTTCCCTTTAAAATTTAAAATATCCCAGGGGGCGCCTGGGTGGCTCAGTCGGTTAACCGTCCAACTTCACTTCGGCTCAGGTCATCATTTTCACAGCTCGTGGGCTCAAGCCCCGCATAGAGCTCTGTGCTGACAGCTCAGAGCCTGGAGCCCGCTTTGGATTCTGTGTCTCCCTCTCTCTGCTCCTCCCCCACTCGTGCCCTGTCTCTCTCTCAAAAATAATAAATAAACATAAAATAAAATTGTCCTGGACTGCTCTAGGTGGGTTTGCTGCTGTACCCTGAGATGCCTGAGTACACAGTTTAGGAAACTTGGCAGACAGATCCCTGCCAATACCCAAGTTATCAGAAAGACAACAGGAAACACAAAAAGCAGCTCATGTAGGAAGAAGGCCTGGGTCCAATGAGAACTGGGCTTCACAAAGGCTGTTGCCTGAAGAGCTCAGCTTGACTTATGTCTTTTAATCCTCCAAGAACTCCTGTATGGAAGGTATTGAATCCCCATTTCAGAGACAAGAAAGCTGAGGCTCAGAAGCTAAATCTCCAGGCTTGCTCATGATTTCAGATCCATGATTAAAACCTAGGATGTCTGTCTTCTGTTGTCTCCCAGATAGATAATCCTAGAGGAAAGAAAATGAAAAAGAAAATTTTGGAATTAACTACCAAAATAATAACATTCCTCGTATAACATAGATTTCCTTTGAATATCTATATAGTATTTCCACTTAGATCTACCTTTCTCTGAATTACTGTTAAAAAGAAAAGGAAAGGATAAGGAGATGAAGAAAATGGGTAGCACTCTTAGGAAAAAAACAGTGTAGGAAACATCTACATTCTTTCGTAATCAGTCACTAAAATGTATCTGGGAGCACAACTCTATTTTTAACTGGCAACAAGACTGAAATAGATCATTTAAATACAGGAGACTGACTTCCCGACCCATTTGTTCACTATTTGTGATGATAGTGGAAACTCTGAGCAGACTTTGTTATGACATTGGACTTTATTTTCCATTTGAGGGCCAAGAGACAAATCACTGCTAGTTTGAAACCATACTTCACCAAAAATCCATCAAGTAGGGCACTGTGTTAAATACTAGAGTGGGAGGGGGCACTGGATGTAGATCACATCCTTCCTCAGGGGTTAAGTATGTACACAAATGTTCAGAGTAGCTTTCTTCATAATTGCCTGTACTGGAAACACCCCAAGTGTCTACCAGCTGGCAACCGGATAACTGTGGTATAGCCATACAGTGGAATTCTACAAAGCAATAGAAAACAGACTACTGGTCCATTCAACAGTGAGGATGAGTCTCAAAAACCCTATGCTGAGTACAAGACACAAAACAGGGATTCTATTTATGGGAAGTCCTAATACAGGGAAAACTTACCAATGGTAACGGAAGTTATCACAAAGAATGGGAGTCAGTGGGTATCGAGTAGGAGGGAACATTCTGCTTCCTGATCTGAATGGTGATTAGAGCAGAGAATGCATAGGTAACAATTCAGCAAGCTGTGCACTTAAGATTAGTACATGGTGCATTTGCGATGTATATGTTATAACTAATGAAAATGAGAAAAAAGATTAGGAACAAAGGATTACAAGGAAAATAAGGAATAAAAAAGGGACAAAAAGGAAAATATGGTCTATTGCAGTGTTATTCACTAGAAATATGATATACGTGTGATCATAAAATAAACGCAGTTAAAAATTTTCTAGTAGTCACATTTTAAAAAGGAAAAAGAAATGTGAAGTTATATTTAGAATATACGAATTACATTTCATAATATCTTATGTGGTAATATTTTTAAGTGACATTTAATAAGGTTATAGGTGACAATCTTTTTAAAGGTTATATTGAATAATTTTATAATATTTAACAATATCTTATTAAGGTTCAAATAATTTAAATTTGTTATCAAAATTAAAATCATTAATAAAACATTTTACATATTAGATGGTGCAGGTCTATTGAAAGCAGCACCAATTTAGAAGGAGAGAACAGATATTCTGATATTATTAGCTGGGTAAATAAAGTGATCTATTGATGTCTCTGAGCTTCAGTGTTTCATTTTATTTAATTAAATTAATTTATTTATTTAAATTTTTTTAATGTTTATTTATTTTTGAGAAAGAGAGAGAGAGAGAGACAGAGCACGAGTGGGGGAGGGGCAGCGAGAGGGACACACAGAATCCGAAGCAGGCTCCGGGCTCTGAGCAGGCAGCACACAAACTGGGAGATCATGACCTGAGCCAAAGATGGACCATTAACTGACTGAGCCACCCAGGCACCCCCCGTGTTTTGTTTAAATAAAGGGGATTAACAATGATTATTGGGAGAGATACTCCTCCATGAGCCCCACGGGTCCTGTTGGGTATGCCAACAATGCAAGGCCTTGACCACTCTGCACTTGGGCTACTGCGCCGGGTGATGTCTGCAGCAAGCAGCCTTGAGGGATGAAATAATGTCTCCCTCCAGGACAAAGAACAGTCTTGCTTAGTGCCTGCTATAAAATGAAGAATTGCCAACCTCTGGGTCTCTCCTGTAACTCAACCTCAACCCTCATGAGATTTGAGAGGCGAAGGGGAATCATTGCAAACATGAAGCTCTTGTAACTTACTGTGCAATGGGTAAGAAGTTTCTGGTCTCTGACCCAGGAGTCTGTGAAACAGCAACAGGCTAAGTTCATAACTGGTAAGTAGGGCAAAGTCAAATCCCATCACCAGCACCAAAGACTTTTTGTTTCTTTTTGGTAAAGATCAAATTAAATCCATTAGGAGGTGAAAAAGCTTCATAAATGTAGCAAATACATTTGAATATATGTATTCATAGATTGCTCTGGAAATTAATAATTGATGAAATAGACCTACCTGTCTGGGCACCACTTGCTGTAAACTTATTTCTGTGAGTAAATGTTTTCTCATTGGTTTCTGATGTAAAAAACTCAAAGGTGGGTTCCCAGTGAGTGGAATGCTTTGCTGAAGAAGGGGGCTGGGAGTTAAAGTGGGCACCGGGTAGAAGGTGCACTGAGGGTTGTGGATTTGCTGTGACCCTGCCTACCAGGAGGGCTCTGCCCAGCTCTGTACCACCAATGGCGTCAATTTTCCTAACTTCCCACTATGTCCCTGAGGTGCAGAAAGACTTATTTATGTAACCCTTCAACTGGGAAATACCTTCGAGTCTCCTACCATTTTTAAGAATTTGACTTAAGCTCTATAGACAATAACGCAAATCCAGAAGGCACTTAAATTCTCCTAGAATTCGACTCCAAACTCCCAATGTCGGAAACGTATGTTACAATGCTAAATGTGGGGAATGGTCATAAAAAGGGTACAGTCCAAGGTAGGAAAAGGTAACTCTTATATGGCAGATTTAAGAGAAGTTTTTTGATATATGAGCAAATGAGGTGAATGGGAGTATGAGCATGATTTCAGCAAGGAGAAGCAGAGAAGGAATCCCAAGAGATAAGAAAGAATTTGGATGCAGAGGCAGGAAATGACAGCCTGAGCTTAGTAGTTGTGGCCAGGCCAGTTCAGCTGGTTCCTTGGGACCTACGTGGGGGAGTTCTTGTCAGAATTTGTAAGCCCCGAAAAGGTTTTGTCGCATGTATTCAGAAAGGAAAATAAATAATATACCACTTTTCCATGGTAGTCAGTATCTTGTTTTCCATAAAAACCTGGAAAAATAGACAGTTTTATGTGCAATGAATGATTGGAAAATTTGGTGCTTTGATGTTACCAGGGATTTCTGTCAAATGTGTCAAAGATGGATTAGATCATGGTAAAAAAGACCATTGCGGAGCCTGGGTGGCTCAGTCAGTTAAGCTTCTGACTTCAGCTCAGGTCATGATCTTGCAGTTTGTGAGTTTGAGCCCCACTTCGGGCTCTGTGCTGACAGCTCAGAGCCTGGAGCCTGCTTGGGATTCTGTGTCTCCTTCTCTCTCTGCCCTTCCCCCACGCACGCCCTGTCTCTCTCTCAAAAATAAATAAACATAACAACAACAAAAAAAAGACCATGAAAATATCACCAAGAGCCACAGCATTAGTGTGCAATTTCTTGCCCCATCTGCAAGGATCCGCCCAGCTGGTATTTGCAAAAATAAATTCCTCAACAAATAGAAGACTGTTAAAAAAAAATGTCACGACAGAAAAATTATCCAGTAACTCCCATAAAATCAATTCCTGCCTAGTTGCCTGTGATGGATGTTTTACTCCAAATGGCATGTTCCTATTTCATTTAGTGGTGAGTTTTCTGATAAGAAAAAAGTACTAAAAAATTTGTGTTTTGAAACTTTGGTTTCTGTCTCATTTTCTGTATTAGTTACCTATTGCTGAGTAACAAATTGCCCCAATCTTAATGATGTAGAACAATGACACATATTTATGATCTTACAGGTTCTGGTGGGCCAGGAATTTGAGATTGGCTTAGCTGGAGGGTTTTGGCTCAGGTTCTTGCATGACGCCGCAAGATGTCAGCCAGGCTGCATCATCATCCGGAGACTTGACCTGTGTTGGAGGCTCTCCTTCACATGGTTGTTGGCCAAAGTTCCTCGTCTCCTGAATTTCTCCACAGGGCTGCTTGGCTGTCTTTATGACAAAGCAGCAGACATCCTTCAAGGTTGAGTGATCCAAGGCCACAGATAAAGTCTCAATGTCTTTTACGACCTAAAATCAGAAGTCAGACACCATCATTTACACAATTGTCTTATGATTCACACAAGTCATTGTGGGAAGGTACTAAACTAGGGCTCCAAGCCTTCATCAGAGGCAAGGATGGGGACCCTTTTGGAGGCTGACTGCCACACTATCTTTATAATACTTTTTAAATATTGAAAATTATATTTTCAAATAGAAATAGAATCAATGGTTAAAAGCAGTAAGGTATTTATTTATTTATTTTGAGAGAGAGAGAATGTGTATTGAGGGGCAGAGGGGCAGAGAGAGAGGGAGGGAGAGTATTAAAAGGAGTAAATTTCAGTTATAAGTTTGAAACAGTGAGAACAGAAGCCATTCAGGAAAACCTGAAATTACCGATGTTACTGACAGTCAGAACTACCCAAATCTCCCTATAATTATTTTGACAGTGATACATCCCAAACACCATTTTAATAAACTGAAGTTCATCTAAAATGTGTACAGGATATAATCAGATGTTAACTTTAATACAAATTTCCATTACTGTGGATGTGTGAATAAGCCTATAGGTTGGTACCTCCAGTGTTTGAGAAAAATGAACAGTAATTGCCTGAAACCATTTACATTTGAAGTGACGTTTAAAAATCATATTTGTAGGGTGCCTACAAATATTTGTAGCGTGTTGAGTTTGATAACTTCTTTGTAGGTTTTGGGTACTAACCCTTTATCAGATATGTTGTTTATAAATATCTTCTCCCATTCTGTAGGCTGCCTTTTAGTTTTGCTGACTTGAGTGAATCCTTTAAATGTCCACTTTACTGGGGCGCCTGGGTGGCTCAGTCGGTTGAGCGTCCGACTTCAGCTCAGGTCACGATCTCGCGGTCCGTGAGTTCGAGCCCCGCGTCAGGCTCTGGGCTGATGGCTCAGAGCCTGGAGCCTGCTTCCGATTCTGTGTCTCCCTCTCTCTCTGCCCCTCCCCTGTTCATGCTCTGTCTCTCTCTGTCTCAAAAATAAATAAATGTTAAAAAAAAAATTAAAAAAAAAATGTCCACTTTACTGATAAAGTTATCTTACAAAGTTGAGTTAATTTTCATTTTAAAAGCTAGCCTCTCAAATGATAATTAGAAAGTTATTCTAGTATTTTCAGTGCACACGACAAGGCTGCTAAGTGAAAATAAAATCTGAATTGTATGAGAATTCATGGTGGAACTATGTTGTTTAAGACTCTTGGTTCACTTACATCAGATTTAAAAGACTGGCATCAATAAAAATTGTCAGGGTTTTTTTTTCCCCACTAAAAAAACATTACTTGGCAAGTATTCTAAGATAACAAGGGAGCTGGAATGATCAGAAATGAGTTTGGTCTGCCAATAAACCACAGGCAATTAGATTCTTGGCGCATCGTGGTCACCAGAGATCTGGTCTGCCTGGCACCGTCTCCCATCCATTTTTGGATGATGCGGTGGCGGGACTAACTGTCCTGCTATGTATGCCCCACCCCCACCCAGTTTTATCACTTGAAGTTCTGGGTACGGGAAACCCCACAGCCTTGGGAACATGGGAAGAATTGGTCACTCCAGGGGTATGGGATATGGAGTGCTGAGAGGCCGACAACCAAACTGCCACGGGCATGGCGTTCAGTCAAGTTTTGATCAATCACTGCATCCCACCCACACGGCCAGTGATGAAGCGAGAAATGAATTTGAACAAAGCTGGTCTGTCTCTGGCACTTTCTTCTAGAGGTAAGAGGGAAATGAGCTCTTTTCAATTGTACAATTTACCGCGACCGGCATCTTGATCGCCGTGTGGAAACACCCTGCCCCAGAAATGGAGAACCAAAGCCCTGATCGTTGGACTCCTAGACAGAGGCACAGATAAAGCCATCTGCAACCCTGGACTTTCAACTTACTAAGCTATGGAGTCCCTTTTCCGTGTCAGCTGGTTTGAGTTGAGTTTCTATTGCTTGCAATCCTAAGAATAGTGACACTACAAGCTGTTAGCATGAAGACGGATTTATTAAAATTTTAAGCAACGGTAGTCCGAAAATGTACCGTTCTACCTCTTTGTCGGCATTCAGGGCATTTCTACTCAATGATTATCCCACAGAGCTCCTAAAGCAGTTAAAAAAGTATATCCATACATTTTTAACTGTCTGGATTTGAGAAATATTGTGACACCTGTAGCGAAAAGAAATCGCCTGATAGGAACTGTCAGGTCTCTGCTATTCAGTCTAATTATCCAAAATTGGTACTTGATGCGATAGCTCATGTCAGTTAGCCAAGGACACAGTAGGAAGAATCTTTTGAAAACTTTCCTGATGGCGAGAAATGGAAAATGTGTCCTAAGTTAAAATAGGTATAACCACATAATGGATTAGAATGTAAAGCTGACATAAAATCTTAGGTGCCTATAATTCAAGGATACTTCTTACTTGTGCCTAGTTGCTTCAGTTTGTACATCCTGGGGCACATATTCATTTTCCCGTGTAATTAGGAAAGGCATTTCTGTAAAAAAAAAACAAAAAACAAAACTTAGTGAAGTCTCATAATGGAAATGGGGAGCCATAAAAATCTTTGGAAAATCTAGAGATATGACCAAAACTACAGCAGTAGCGAAGATGAGCTGGAAAGAGAGGAGGTTAGAAATGAGATCCCTTAGGAGTTCAGTGCAATTGTCTAGACAATAAATATGACAGTCTCAATAAAGAAAAATGATTTCTTGCTCTGGGTTTCACCTCACCAATGCAAAGCACCCATCATACAAGGCAAAGTACATATGAAATACCAAACAGTCAACTTATATAGAGTTCTTTAGTTAGCAAATTTTTGGATAGCATTTAAGAGCCAGGTGCTGTTTTAAGCACGTTACATATACTGGCTCATTGAGTTTCCATAACAAACTTATGAAGTAGGTACTGTTAATATCCCCATTGTACAGGTGGGGATACAAATACTAAGGGAGATTAAGCAACTTGATCATGTTCACCCAGCTAACAAATGGCTTAGCCACAATGTGAATCCAGATAATCTGACCCCAAATCCTTTCACCCCAACTGCAATGCTCCGCTCATTTTTTGGAGGGAAACTGTTAATTGAGTGCTGCTACTCAAAATATACAGTTTAAAGCATTATTTTGAGAGCAAAAATGTGAACAGGAGAGTAAAGAGGTACTTGGTGGCCCTGAATCATTCAGAACGTGTGGAAAGGAATTTGATCCACATACAAAAAATTGCTAAGCACAGCAAACCATCTCTGAGGTTGTAAGATGAGCTCCACCTCAATTGATACTTAGGCAAAAATCAATCAATCAATCAATCAATCAATAAAAAATGGGGCTCCTGAGTGACCGAGTTGCTTAAGCATCTTGATTTTGGCTCAGGTCATGGTCTCACAGTTGTGAGATCGAGCCCCTTGTGTGAAGTATGGACCCTGCTTAAAATTCTCTCCCTCTTCCTCTGCGCCTCCCCAACTCTCTCTCCTAAATAAATAAATAAATAAATAAAAATTTAAAAATAAAAACAAAAATATAAAAACCTGTGTTTATCAAGGTAAACTTCTCAATATATGCAGAATATCTCTAGAGATCTATATTGTAGTTGGAAAATATGAATACATCTATCATGTTTTGTGTTGTCACTCAGGGAGAGGTAAAGTGAAAGGCGTTTTAGTTGTCTTCCCGCTTGTGGCGGCAGTGACAATGTTGAGGTTTTCAGAACACTGAAGTCAGCTCAGTTACTGAAAGACTACACAGCTAACAAATAATGATGAATGATGGAAGGAAATTCACAATTGTAAACACTAGTGAAGCTGGAAAATCTGTTAAGAAAAAAAACACAACAGGTTGCTTAAAAAAAAAGAGCAATTTATGCCAAATAAATGATCACTTTTCTAAAGTGAGAGAGGGAGGTAAATGTAATTAATTTGACAAATCAGTTTAACGAACGTCACAGATATAACATGAGCACTATATTACGAAATCTGCTCCTGGGAGTTTTCTAAGCAGTTCACATACATGTCTTTGGTCATTTAATTCTCATGGAAACCCTATAAGGTTTGATTACTATCATCCTGCTTCCATAGATGAGTGAATTGAAGCACAGAGAAGAAAAGTCACATAACAAATATGCCCGGGAAAGGAGATTCAAAACTCTCAGCTCCAACACCTACAGACAGCTCTATACATTCAGCTCGGCATTCTGTCCCCACACTTTTCCCTGACAATGAGAGTTGCTGTGGGGTTGAGACCCCAAGAACAAGCTGCAACCAAAGAGGTTCAGGAATTGGTAGATAAAGACCCTAGCTTCCGTGCCTCTCTGTGAGACAATCCCAAACATTCTTCACAGACCTCGGAGGGACTGAACCCCAATTACCCCCAGTAGTAACTCGCTCATTAAAGTTCCCTTTCCTGGCTGTCTTCCTTCCAGGTCTCACTCTCACCACCCTTCCAGGGATCTCTTTCTTTCTTTCTTTCTTTCTTTCTTTCTTTCTTTCTTTCTTTCTTTCTTCTTTCTTTTTTTAAGTCCATTTTTATTTATTTTGGGGGAGATAGAGAGCAAGCAGGGGATGGACAGAGAGAGAGGGAGACAGAATCCCAAGCAGGCTCTGCACCATCAGGCCGGAGACCTAAGTGGGGCTTGAACACACGAACCATGTGATCGTGACCCAAGCCAAAAATCAAGAGTCAGACACTTAACCAACTGAGCCACCCAGGTGCCTCCGGGGCTCACTTTCTGAATCAACTACTTGCACCCAAATCCTTGCCTTTGGAAAAACCCAGACTAAGACAAAACCCAAGCCAGTCTGCCCTCGGCTCCCAGCCTCTGCACATCTATGTGTTCTAAGAGCTGGTTGTCATCATAGTCCCTCTCGGAGAGAGTACACACTCATTGCCACAATGACTATATCTGTATCTCATACCCCAGGTCCCCAAAAACTCGTCCCCGGGAAAGAGAGGCCCAGGCCGGTAACCACGACTGTCCCAAGAGCTGGACCGTTTTTTCTGAACCCTGAGTCTCTGATAACAGATTCTCTGGTGCCTGCTTCTCAACCCTTCCCCCTCAACCAGAGCTGCACTTTGCCTTGGCCTCAGCTGTTCGTTCCTGCTTAGCCCCGCCAGGCTCCACTATGGCTCCCACAGATCCAGCTCCAGAAAAGACCTGCCTCTCCACTTCTCTTCTCACCGCACACCGTCCCAACCTCACCTTCTCAGGTGCAGTTGTCAGTGTCACTTCTCAGGTGTCGCTGCATTAATTCATGCTAAGAAAACTGCAGTTTTGCCCCGTATTCTTTTGTAGCATCAGTGCCAATATCAACCCCGCGAACAAGGCAATATTGTCTTAGTATCATTATGAAAATAATGGACTCACTTTGAGAACGATGGCACCAGAATATCTAGAGTGGGTTTAGTTGTGGCCTCCCAAAAGATATGGGCGTGTCCTAACCCTAGAAACTGTGAATGTGACCTTATTTGGAGAAAGGGTCTTCGAAAAACATAATGAAGGATGTCAAGGTGAGTTCACCTTGGATCATCATTAGTGTTTCCAGCCTGAGCTCAGAACATGAGGTGCCACATCTGTTTGACACCCCAGTTAGGGGGAACCATGTCAAGGCGGTCACAAGGCCGCACAGCTTTAATATCCTATATTAACTTACTGTGCATTTGGCAATCAACAGTCAGCCTAAGTCCACAAAGCCTGACTTTTTCTTTTAGGTATCTGTGTATCTGAAGTAATTGATAAGGAAATCATTTTTTTTTTTAAGTTTATGTATTTATGTTGAGAGAGACAATCCCAAGCAGGCTTCACGGTCAGTGCAGAGGCTGAGGCAGGGCCTGAACTCACGAACTGTGAGATCGTGACCTGAGCTGAAATCAAGAGTCGGACGCTTAACCAACTGAGCCGCCCAGGCGCCTTGATGAGGAAACCATTCTGTCTTTATTTTCCTAATGTGTCACTCAGATTTTTGATAGTCGTGAGAATCTCACTCCAAGAGTAGAGAACTACATCTTCCATCTTAAATTATTGCAACAACCTCCTTAAGAAATTATTCCCTGGTATTATGGAATGAATGTGTCCCTCAAAACTCTTAGGTTGAAGTTCAATGTGGTGGTGTTAGGAGGTGGGGGTTGGGGGAGATAATTATGTTTAAATGAGGCCGTGAACATAGGGTCTCCATGATGGGATTAGTTCTTTCTCTCTTCTCTCTCTCTCTCTCTCTCTCTCCCTCCCTCCCTCCCTCCCCCCACCCAGGTAAGGACATCACAAGAAGGTAGCTATCTGCACCCTGACTGTGCTGGTACTGATCTCAGATTTCCTAGCTTCCACAATGGTGGGAAATAAATGTCTGTTGTTTAAGCCACACAGCCCATGGTATTTTGCTATATAAGTCTGAGCAGTCTACAGCACCTGGCTTCTCCTTGACCTGTTCTTCACTTGCAGCCAGTGATCTTTCCCTTTCAAGATTTGATGTTACATTTTTTTTCTTAAAATCTTCATGAACCTCTTTAATTCCAAAAGACAGATTATAAACTGTTGACCTGGCTCCTATGATCTTTCCAGCTTTCATACACCTAACATACCCAATCCCAGGGAACCAGTTGCTGTCTCCTGAAAATTCCAAACCCTTTCCTACTTCAGCCAAACACATATAGTGATTTCCTGGTCTCAGGAACTACTCTGTACCGTTCTAAAAGCTGTCAGGTCATGAATAGCCCACTTTTCCTTAATATCAAAGCTTGTTAAGGCTTTACAAAGAAGGGTGGATTAGAAGAAATTTGACACATTATAGAAAAGGAAATGCTAGCCAGCCAGTTGTCCAAAGTGCATAGGCGACTTGGGGTCGAGCCAACGTGAGCGAGGGAACAGCTTCTCAGACAGGAATGATGCCAAGAGGATTTCAATGAGCCCATTCTTCAGACTCCCTGTTTCATTACTTTAAAAAAAAAGTTTTTTTCATGTTTATTTATTTTTGAGAGACACAGAGAGAGAACAAGCAGGGGAGGAACAGAGAGAGAGGGAGGCACAGAATCCGAAGCAGGTTCCAGGCTCTGAGCCACCAGCACAGAGCCCGATGCGGGGCTTGAACCCACGAACCCGGGACCCGGGACCCCATGACCCGGCTCGAGATCATGACCCGAGCCGAAGTCAGTTGACTAACCGACTGAGCCACCCAAGCGCCCCTCCCCCTGTTTCATTATTAAGGTTTTCAGAGAAGAGTCAGATGCAGTGAGCAGCTCTGTGCCTGTCCTTGCAAAAGCCACTGGGAGCAAGAGTGTATAGTACGAGAACCTGCGCTAAGACCTTTACTGACTGGGCTCTCGTTCCGTCCCATCTCTTTTTTGTTTTGTGTTGTCACACAACTCCCATGAATTCTCCCATGTTATGATTGCATATTATTCTGTCAAAGTATCTCATAAAGATATTTTGAAGTGCTTTCAGTCCCCTAGTGTAGTCCAGTTGTTGGAAAGGTCCAGATAAGATTGGCCCGGGTGTGCACATTCCTTGCTGCGGGGAAAAGGAAACCCAGTGCCCCGGCCAAGATCTCTGTGAATTCCCTATGGAGTTATGGTCTCATGGCTGTGCTGGCTCTGACCGCCTCCAGCTGAATTCTTGTTCTCCATCGCGCAGCTAGAGGCTGTTCCTTCGTCTCTACCCTGTCTTCATCCATTTCTACATTTTCAGACCCAAAATGGCTTCTGCTTCCCCGAGGTTCTGAGTACGTATCCGTCCACAAGGAACGTTTAGGGAAGTGGAGACACAGAAGCATCTCACAATCAAACATCAGACACTCTTGTTCTCAGCCGTCTTTTGGTTCCATCCCTCGTTTCTGTGCTCACTCCTCTCCTCTGTGCTTGCCCTCTCCAAAGAGAAACACACACACACACACACACACACACACACACACACACACACCAAATTCTTTCCATTTTCTTCTGTTAGAGCAGTATAATCTTCTCAAGCTCCTACCTTCCCAAAGCAGCTCTGAGCCTTTGACCAGGGACTTTTATGGTTTCCTTTTATAGATATAAATCTTTGGACTATCTGGTATTTGTTTTTGTTTAAGACTAATTAAAAAAAAATTTTTTTTTACTGTTTCACATAGCAATACAAGGAGGTTGGATATAAATCGGCAAAAACGAAACCAAACAAAAAACAAAAGGCAAAAGGAACCAATCAACAAACCAAAAACCAAGGATTACCAGGAGCACCATGCTCAGAATGACTCAAAGCAGTGCTCGAAGACTGTGCTCGTTGCCGGGCCCGGGGGACACACAGGTACTCTGCTCAGATCCCCTCAGAACCCTCTTCATATACCAGCAACCTTCTTTGTAGGGTTGCCCTTGGGCTACTGGAGTCACCTCCAGCTGGAAGGTTGGAGATTCCAGGAGTTCACATCTCTGAAGGTGACCAGGAGTTGGCCACTGACTAGTTGAGAGTGTACGAAGCCCAGCTCCTCAGCCTCAAGACTGGATGAACTCAGAGGTGTAAATTACGCCCCAGAACTCCCCACAGGATCAGACTGACTCCAGGAATTCATCTAAAATTGTATACTTGTCTGTCTGCCTCCTCTTGCCTGTCCTGCTTCCCCACTGCCTTGCTAGTCTGTCCTGGGAGCACTTCCTTAATAAACCTCTTCCACTTGAATCTGTGGCTCAGTCTGCTTCTGGGAGAACCCAATCTAAGATGTTAAGTATTCCATTTTGTTGGATAGGCAACCTGGGAATTCATTCTTGCCTGCATATACACTGAACACCTAATATATGTACTGGGCACTATTAAAATAGTCTGTACCCTCAGGAAAAGTGCAAACTAGTTAGTGAGGTAAGACACGGGGAGCCATAAGTATAATTTGAGGCCACATGTCCTTTATTTACAAAAAATACTGAATATTCTCTATGTACATATGGTAGAATCTCAACATGATAGGGAAGGAGTGCTTATAGCTTCATGGTCTTAGGTGCTGGATTTGGCAGGGCATATAAGATTTCCAAACAAAAAGTTGGAAGTGGAGAAATATTAACTAGAGAAAATTGTATGGGTAGTTGAACATATAAGGTTGAGAAGATAAAGAGAGACATAGTGTTCGGGGCACCTGGTTGGATCAGTCAGTAGAGCATGCACCTTTTTTTTTTTTTTTTTTAACGTTTATTTATTTTTGAGAGAGAGAAAGAAAGAGAGACAGAGTGTGAGCAGGGGAGGGGCAGAGAGAGAGAGAGGGAGACACAGAATCAGAAGCAGGTTCTAGGCTCTGAGCTGTCAGCACAGAGACTGACACGGGGCTCGAACTCACAAACTGTGAGATCACGACCTGAGCTGAAGTCATACACTTAACCGACTGACCCGCCCAGGTGCCCCAAGCATGCAACTCTTGAGCTCTGGGTTGTGAGTTTGAACCCCGCATTGGGCATGGAGACTACTTTAAAAGAATAAATAAACAAATAAATAAATAAAAATTTTTAAAAAAGAAAGAAAGATGTAGTGTTAAGAGAGCTCTTGAGAGGATCCTTTGTCTTCTGAAAGACTGAATCCTTGCCATATAGCTTCATCCTTTCACTTGGCCATTCATATCCCATGAACGTATGATATGATGCACACAGGGGGTCATTCTGTACTTGGGTAATGGCTAAAAATCTTAGGGAACAGGTTCAAATATGCAAAAAAACCATGTTACATCCTTTCCCTCCCCTTCTATATAATTTCCTGTGTAATTATCCTTGTAAGCCTCCATTCCGCTAGGGTGGTGAAAATTTGATCTTGATCAAATCGTGTGTCCCTCTACCACTCCTTTTCCTTCAAGTTGCATCTAAATTCCAAGAGCTTTGGGGGGAATTTAGTAGGACCCTTAATCCTCACCACCATCCAGACATCTGATCCCTGGGTTATCAGGCATGAGCAGTTAACTGCTGAGTTGTCCTTCATGCCTATCCTCAAGACATCTGTAGATTCCGCTGTCCTTTCTGCTAATCTCATTCTGTGCTGGGGCATGGTGTGCTCTAGCAGGTTGGTCCTGGGGGTGTGCCCAGGGGTGAGCAAGGTGCAAGGATTCATCTCTATTTAAACTTCCATCATTTTTCTGTTTTCCTTCCTTTGCTTCTTTCCTCTCTACTTATAGAATCATATTTAGTAACAGGACAGGAGTTGGCCCTTACATTATTCTGTTTTTTTTTTCCCTCCCAAATATTGTCTGTATTTTAAGCCATTTCCATTCCTTAAGGATTTTGAAACTATCAAGTGAAGAGGAGATAGGCTGTTCTCTTCCTGCTGTCACATCTTGAAGGTGGGGAGAAATCATAGAAAGAAACTGGACAGGGAAAAGAGGTGACTACAGCACAAAATTTAAGAAAATACTAACTCTTGGGGTCATATAAATGCTGACTCTACAGAATCCTGAGAATGAGTGCCTCCTAAATTTCATGCCCTACAGATCTCACTTGCCTCATGCTAGTCCCAGACTTGGAAGAAAATACCAATCATTGCCCCTAAAAACCAGTTAAAATAAAATTTTTAGCCTATCTAACTTGGTCAAAAGACTAAAAGAGACGTCAATGGTGGTTAGAGCTCCACAGTGGATTATGGATGATATCTATGTTGTTCATCTTTTTTTGGTATTATTTTCTTTTTTTCCTCCACGTTTATTGAGGTATAATTGCCAAAACTGTAAGCTATTTAAAGTATACATGAATATTTGATATATGTATACATTGTGAAGGGATTCCCCCATCAAGTTAATGATCACATCCATCGCTATATACATTTGTTTTGTGTGTGTTGGGGGGGAAGGGTGTGAGAATAGTTAAGTTCTACTTTCTTGGCAAATTTCAATTATATAATACAGTGTTACCAACTATAGTCACATGTTATAGATTAGATCCTTAGGACTTATTCCTTTTATACTGAGTAGCCTTTTTGTTCAAGCAACCCTTATGCTAAAGACTTGTGATAAAAGGGTACTTAGAAGATATCAAAGAGAATCTTTGGCTCATTGTTATCTGAACGTGGCCTTCTTTCCACTTCATTTTCCAGAATGTTGCCATAGGCAGAGACAATGAAAAGGCGGGAGAAATGGTCCAGAACGAGGCTGGGGATGACTGTTGTATCTTGTAAACGCTGTGTACATTTTGTTTCTGCTGGCTGCTTGAACCACCCTTTAGAAGTCCCTGTTAAGTGTTGTCACAAAATATTTGTAGGTATTCTGTATATTTCTAATATCCTCCAATGAGCATGTAATAATTTTATGATTAAAAATAAAGTTATGGGGCGCCTGGGTGGCTTGGTCGGTTAAGCGTCCGACTTCGGCTCAGGTCATGATCTCACGGTCCGTGAGTTCAAGCCCCGCGTCGGGCTCTGTGCTGACAGCTCAGAGCTTGGAGCCTGTTTCAGATTCTGTGTCTCCCTCTCTCTCTGCCCCTCCCCTGTTCATGCTCTGTCTCTTTCTGTCTCAAAAATAAATAAACGTTAAAAAAAAATTTAAAAAAAAATAAAGTTATATAAAATAAAAACTATTGTGATAACATTGGCAGGGAAGCTAGCAGAAGTGTGTAAGGGAATGTTTTGCATTATTCCTGCAGTTTTTCTGTAAGTTTGAAATTGTTTCAAATCAAAAAATTTGAAAATCATGAAAAATCAAAACCTTTCTAAAATTAAAAAAAAAAAAAATGTGTTAAGGTAAAACCTCAGTGGCCCCAAACAGGTTGGAAGCCAGCCCAGAATTTTATAAGTCCCATAGTTCAACATACTTTCTCATATGCTATGTATATGAAGCTACTTGGCTTTTCGCTTATTAAGATTTTGGCAGATCCCCAATTTAGGCAACTTTCTTAAAGACTCGTTACAATTTTTATAATGGATAGTTATAAAGGTTGGTGTCCAGGAAGCAGAGGACACATAGAGGAATCTCTGTGCAACTTGGGCTGTAGCTCATGTTTCATGTCCAGTGAGGTTCTTATGTTTATTTTTTGGTTTCCTTTCTTTTCTTTCTTTTTTTAAGTTTATTTACTTATTTTTGAGAAAGGGAAAGAGAGAGAGTGAGCAGGGGATGGGCAGAGAGAGAGAATCCAAGCAGGCTCTGTACTGTCAGCGCGGAGCCCAACATGGGGCTTGAACTCAAGAACCGTGAGATCATGACCTGAGCTGAAATCAAGAGCCAGATGCTTAACCGACTGAGCCCCCCCGCCCCGGGCACCCCACATTAGGTTTTACTCTTGATGTTCAACATTCTATTGGTTTGGACGAATGTATAATGACATTTATCCACCATCATAGCTTCATACAGAATAGCCACCCAGCCTCAAAAATCCTCTGTGCTCTGCCTACTCATCCCTCTTCCTCCCAACACGTGGAAACCACTGATCTTTTTACTACATCCATTGCTTCGCTTTTTCCAGAGTTGCTGGAATCATATATTATGCAGCCTTTCAAGTTGGCTTCTTTCACTTAGTAGTATGCATTTAAGTCTTTTCATGGCTTGATAGCTCATTTCCTTTTAATTCTGAATAGATCCATTGTCTGGATATCACCCATTCACCTGCTGAAGGATATCTTTGTTGCTTACAAGTTTTGGCAATTATGACTAAAGCTGCTATAAACATCTGTGATAGCACAAGTTTTTGTGTGGACATAAGTTTTCAGCTCATTTGTATAAATACCAAGGAGTACAATTGCTGGATCATGTGGTCAGAATAAGTTTCATTTTGTAAGAAGCCTCCAGACTGTTTTCCAAAGTGGCTTTACCATTTTACATTTGACATTCCCACCTGCAATGAATGGGAGTTCTCACCACTTTATATCCTCACCAACATTGGGTGGTGTCAGGGTTTGGGTTTTGGCTATTTTTTTGAAAAAAATTTTAACATTTATTCATTTTTGAGAGACAGAGTGTGCGAGGGGGAGGTGCAGAGAGAGAGACACACACACACAGAATCTGAAGCAGGCTCCAGTCTGCTTCAGTCCATGTGGGGCTCAAACCCACGAACTGTGAGATCATGACCTGAGCTGAAGTCGGATGCTTAACCGACTGAGCCACCCAGGTGCCCCCAGGTTTTGGCTATTCTAATAGGTGTGTAATAGTATGTCACTATTGTTTTAATTTGCATTTCCCTGATGACATATGATGTGGAACATCTTTTTATATGTGTATTTCTTTGCACCAGCATATATGTGTCTGGTAAGCTGTCTGTTCAAATCTTTTGCTTATTTTAAAATCAGGTTGTTTTCCTATTATAGAATTTTAAGAGTTCTTTGTGTATTATGGATAACAGCCTTTGACCAGGTATGGCTTTTGTAAATGTTTCCTCCCAGTCTGTGTCTTCTATTTTCATTCTCTTAACAGTTTCTTTTGTGGAGCAGAAGTTTTAAATTTTAATGAAGTCCAGTATATCATTTTTTTTTCATGGATTATGCTTTTGGTGTTGTTTCTAAAAAGTCAACACCATGCCACCGTGCCCAAGATCATCTAGATTTTCTTCTGTGTTATCTTCCAGGAGTTTTAGAGTTTTGTATTTTACATTTAGTTCTATGACCTATTTTGATTTAATCATTGTGAAGGATCTAAGTTCTGTGTCTGGATTCTTTCTTTCTTTCTCCTCCTCCTCCTCCTCCTCCTCCTCCTCCTTCTTCTTCTTCTTCCTTCTCTTCCTCCTCCTCCTCCTCCTCCTCCTCCCTCTCTCCTCCTCCTCCTTCTCCAGCATGTGGACACCCAGTTATTCTAGCACCATTTGTTGAAAAAGATGATCTTTTCACCATTGTATTGTCTTTGCTTCTTTGTCAAAGATCAATTGACTATATTTATGTGGGTCTATTTCTGACAGCCACGAGATGACTTGCTGGGATATTGATTGAAATCATGGTAAAGTTGGGAAGAAATGGTATCTTGACAATATCCACACACATAGAATATATCCACATTTACTTAATTCTTCTTTGGTTTCTCTTTTTTTTTTTCAATGTTTTAAATGTTTACTTTTGAGAGAGAGAGAGACAGAGAGAGAGAGAGAGAGAGAGAGAGACATAGCGTGAGAGGGGGAGGGGTAGAGAGAAAGGGAGACAGAATCCGAAGTAGGCTCCGGGCTCTGAGTTGTCAGCACAGAGCCCGAGACGGGGCTTAAACTCATGAACCGCAAGATCGTGACCTGAGCCGAAGTCGGACACTTAACTGATTGAGCCACCCAGGCGCCCCTTCTTCAGTTTCTTTTATCAGAGTTTTGTAGTTTTCTTCATATAGATCTTGAGTCCACCATTTTAAAAATATGTGTACTGAAACACATAGACATACTGGTTGCAATTTGATCATGTTTAATTTTTTTCCCAACCATGACATTATTTTTACTATTATAATAGTAGTGGTAAAACTATATATAACAGTGTGGTAAAATACAACTAAATATTGGCCAATAGAATGTTTCCAATAAACACCCATTAGGTGGTGAGGAAAAAAAGTGCAAATAGTGACAATTTTTGATCAAGTCTGACACAGAAGAAAGAGCTCTTCAGACATGGTTGGTGCATCCCAATAAGAATATGGCACAGTGGCCAGCGTGAATTATACTAACATTGACACTTAAAGCTGGTCATGATTTTGAAACTCTTTCATGAACCTAGCAAATCAGGCAAAATAATTTTTGTAAGCCTTAACATTGTCGAGGTCAGGAAATACAAAAATACAAAGAAAGGATGTAAAACTATTCCAGATTAAAGAAGACTAAAGAGACAGGACAACTGATGCAATGCATGATTCTAGATTAGACCTTGGTCTGGGAGAAAAACAGCTAAAATGGTTACTATTGGGACAATGCATGAATTTTAATATGAATGGCAGATTAGATAATAGTATTATACTAAGAGGATGTCCTTGTACTTTGGAAATACACACTGAAGTAGTTAAACATTTTTTTTTTTTAATGTTTATTTATTATTGAGAGACAGAGCATGAGCATGGGAGGGTCAGAGAGAGAGGGAGACACAGAATCTGAAGCATGCTCCAGGCTCCTGGAGCACAGAGCCCGACGCGGGGCTTGAACCCACAAACCGGGAGATCATGACCTGAGCCAAAGGCAGATGCTCAACCGACAGAGCCACCCAGGTGCCCCCACACTGAAGTATTTAAGAGATAGAGAGGCATGATATTTCCAACTTACTTTCAAATGATACAGAAAAGATTTATACATACTTTTTTTACGTATGGAGAGATAATGACAAAGCAAATGCAGGAGAATGTAAACAAACTGGATAATGAGTATACGAAAAGATATTTTTACTTTCCTATAAGTTAGAAATCGCAACAAAATTAAAAGTTACCCCCCAAAAAATAACGATTTAAAATTAAGCCCCCAAAGTTTAAAACACATGTATTTGACATATTTTCATGATTTCTCTCTAATAATCCAGACTTTTTTTTTTTTTTTTTTTTGGCCCATCCAATAGCTGCGGATAGACTATTTGGCTTAAAGATGTAACCATAAGGGAAACATACTTTAAAACACCATATAATGTTCTATTAACATGACTGCTACGTAGGAAATATAAAGTTGAAGAGAAAGGAAGGCTTTATTTTAGGTTCTTAGAATCTTTAGTTCTGCGACACATGAAATTGACTCTGATGGCAAGATGATAGCATATGTAAGTAGATTTTTTTTCGGTGAAGGAGGCCTGGGAGGAGACGCTATAGCTCTTTCTCTTCATGAGAAATCGCAAGTAGTATTTGGAGGCAGAGGGTCACGACAGCAGCAGTTGACTCGAACGGTTCAGATAAAATGAGGGCGGAGAGGGAGAGAGAGAGGCTCACAAGGCAAAGGCGGCAAAGTGTGAACCAAATGGTGAGTTGAGAGGAAGCGTATATGGGAGTCCTCTGTATTGCTTTTTTCTACGTTATTGTTGTGACTTCTCTGTAAGTTCGAAATTATGTCAAACTAAAAGTTTACGGAAAAAATACAAAGAAGTATGAGTTAGCAGATGTCCTCCTCACGGTCCTCACCCTCTAATATCAGAACAAATTCCGAATCAGGCCATCTCCCTCTAATGTAGCCGTCTACACCGACGAATGTCTAGAGTAGAGCCGTCCCAGTTCAGTACTGCATTTTTTTTTTTTTTTTTTTTTAGCCTGCATCTCAAACCCTGTGGCTACCTACCAGTGGACATGGCTCCGCCTGGCTTTTCGTTATACTGAGAAAATCTGTCAGGATCAGTCCAACTGGTTAGGATCCTCTGGAGTAGCACCAATATGCCTACTTTAAATACATGCCATTTCGTGGAGGCTCAAAAAACAAACTAAACAACACGAAACTTACTTTGCTTCCAAAACAGAAGATTAGTGTGAGGTTTCCTGTTGGCCAGGAGATCCTGAGTGGCTGAGAGCTCTGCCCTTTGCGAAGGCTGTCTGCAGCCTACCTGGGGTAAAGCGCTTTGGCCTCCCTAAACTCCCTCCCAATCGTTGCGATCAGTTTTTATTTTCATGATTTCCTTCAATGGAAAATCAAGGTCACATAGCCTATTCTTCACCAAAACAGTGAAGAGAGCAGTATGTGGATCGACATTCGTTTCGACCTTTCTAATGCACATATCGCTGCCCTCTCTGGCTACCTACATCCCCGGTGTGCCATCAGTATTGACACAAAAGCAGTGCTCTTGGTATTATTATAAATAATAGGTAACGTTAATTTGAAAGGGACTTGTTTTGGTATTTGGGATACTTACTAAGATGGCTGATAAGTACACAACTTGTATTTAATAGAGGAGTTGGAAGCGAAGATACACAATCGTAGAGTGATACAAATTTGGGGAAAATATTTTGTGAATAATTTTGTGAAAAAGATAATGCATTGAACCAGTAGACTTAGATGAATATGTTTGGGTCAGCAGGGGCACACGCATGATGATGGGGAAGAGGTAGTTCAGTTTCTACACTTGTATAATCAAAAAGTAAAGCAAGCAGTAAGCGAGCTGAGAGCTGACCAAGGGGATGGAGGTCTTGACTGAGAACGAATTATATAACCTTGTGAGTGCGCACTAAGGAATTCTGTCCATGTTGATTACATTATAATGAGTAAAAACGCATGTCAATAAAATAAGTTGTACATAGGAGCTGATGGGGCATGTAAGAGGTCTATTGGCCATAACATTTAGAAGGAGTTTCAGGAAAAGATTAAAAAAAAAAAATTAAAACACTGGGGGCAGAGTGTAGATTTTCAATTAAAGGAATACATGGCATCTGTGAGTTCCTGAGTATCTTGGCCACTGCTCAGACCCATGTGAAAATTAATGAAGGGAAACCTCACTAAAATGGGTTAGAGAGGCTAGAAGGGAAGGTTAGAAGGGGGAGCCCTACCACTCAGTGTCAACCACAGGAAGACTTGTCAGTTGCAGAGACCAACAGAAGAGTAGCAACAGGAAAGAATCATCAGTTCCAGGGCCCAACAGGGAAGCATGTATGTTGCATCTTTTACAAGAAATCAATCAGCCCTGCAGTTCACCCAATGACAAACGTGATCACCCTGAAATCTTGCTTTTTTTCCAGTGGGCTTTTCATTCAAAACAACCCCTCGCAAATTTTTCCTTCTTCTCCATAAAATAATGCTCCTCTCCTTTGTTTGTTGAAATTGCCTATGGTTTTGCCAGCGCTTGCATTTCTCTACTATTCCTGAATAAACCCATTTTTTTTTTTTTTCTGGTAGAATAGCTCACTTTTATTTTTAAGGTTAACACCTACCATTTCTCCCACTGGTATAGCTACAACCTTTGAAAATCCACCAAGGACCTATGGATCCACATGGCCTATCCTCTCCTGTTTACCAATGCTACCGCATGTTGTAAACCCAGAGAGGGAGACAGCAGAGCTCTCTCTTCTCACAGCTTTTTGAGCATTGGCTTTAGTATATGTGCTACCGAAGCAAGCACTTGAGCACTGGTTTTAATATGAGCCTGAGGGGAGCCCGCTATCGTAGCTGTCCTCCCCGCTCTGAGATCAGAGATGAGGGTGAGACGGGTCAAACCTAAAATAAGGAAAGAGAAGTGTTCTCCATCTCAAACAGGGGTTTGAGATGATAAACAGAGAAAGAAGTCGGCCAGCACTTTTCCCCTGACTCTCGCTCTGCATGAAAAGTTTTGTCCCAACAAAGTGCTAAGTATCTGTGAAAATGCATACATTAGGGTGGTTTATTTTCTATGTCCAATAGTGTCATTTAATAAATAAATTTTGCTAGTAGTTCATTCTGTTAGCTCTCTAAGCCTAATGTTTGTCGTTAACTTTGTTGGGTAGATGCCAAGCTTTTTGACTGCAGAGTAACATTTTTGTTGCTCAGAATGCAACTTTGAATGATTTTTTTGATCAAAAAAAATTTTTTTTTGTTACTCCTCCTGTTTGTAACAAAATTTTCTAACTATATTGGAATAAATTATGTTGCGCTAGATAAAGAAAAAAATCAACAGATTTTTATCCATGAGGTCACTGCTTCTTTGAAAAAAAAAAAAAAGCAATGTTTTGATGACCTCCTACCAGTAATTGATGGAGTTTGAAACCAACCTGTATAGTCTGGTCCAGGGACAAATGGATTGCTGAGTTCCCATAGAGATATTTATTTAGTCATAGTTATACTTTGTCGTAATTTTTATGAAGTTTTTAACTAAAAAAATTTTTTTTTAATATTTATTCATTTTTGAAAGACAGAGAGAAACAGAGTACAAGCGGGGTGGGGTGGAGAGAGAGGGGGACCCAGAATCTGAAGCGGGCTCCAGGCTCTGAGCTGTCAGCATGGAGCCCATTGTGGAGCTCAAACTCACGAATCGTGAGATCATGACCTGAGCCAAAGTCGGATGCTCAACCAACTGAGCCACCCAAGCACCCCAGTTTTAACGTTTATTTTTGAAGGAGAGAGACAGAGCATGAGCAGGGGAGGGGCAGAGAGAGAGGGAGACACAGAATCCGAAGCAGGCCGCAGGCTGCAGGCTCTGAGCCATCAGCACAGAGCCTGATGCAGGGCTCAAACCCACGAACTGTGAGATCATGACCTGGGCCGAAGTTGGACACCCAACCGACTGAGCCAACCAGGAACCCTCTGAAGTTTTTATTTAAATTCCAGTTAGTTAATATACAGTACAATATTAGTTTCAGGTGTACAATTTAGTGATTCATCACTTCCATACAACACCCGGGGCTCATCACAAGTGCCCTCCTTAATCCCCATCACCTGTTTAATCCATCTCCCCATCTATTTCTCCTCTGGTAACTATCAGTTTGTTCTCTATAGTTAAGAGTCTGTGTCTTGGTTTTCCTCTCTCTTCTCCCCCAACCATCATCGTTTGTTTTGTTTCTTAATTCCACATATGAGTGAATCATATGGTATTTGGTTTTCCCCAACTAACTGATTTTGCTTAACATTATATTTTCTAGCTCCACCCACGTCATTGTAAATGGCAAGATTTCATTCTTTTTGATGGCTAGGTAGTATTCCATTGTATGTATACACCACATCTTCTTTATCCATTCATCCATCGATGGACATTTGGGCTCTTTACATAATTTGACTATTGCTGATAATGCTGCTTTAAACATTGGGCTACATGTATCCCTTTGAATTTTTTGTATTCTTTGGGTAAATAACTAGTAGGGCAATTGCTGGATCATAGGGTAGTTCTATTTTTAATGTTGTGAGGAACCTCCATACTGTTTCCAAAGTAGCTGCTTCTTTTCAACGGCACGTGGGACATTCTCCGGAAGAGATCATATGCTAGGTCACAAATCAGGCCTCAACAAGTACAAAAAATTGAGATCATACCATGCATATTTTCTGACCACAACACTATGAAACTTGAAGTCAACCACAAGAAAAAAATTGGAAAGACCACAGATACATGGAGGTTAAACAACATGGTACTAAACAATGAATGGGTCACCCAGGAAATCAAAGAATAAATTTAAAAAATACATGGAAACAAATGAAAATGAAAACACAAGGTTCCAAAACCTTTGGGTTGTAGCAAGTGGTCCTAAGAGGCAAGTATATAGCAATATCAGTCTACCTCAAGAAGCAAGAAAAGTCTCAAATACACACCTAACCTTACACCTAAAGGAGATAGAAAAAGAGCAACAAACAAAGCCTAAAGCCAGCAGAAGGGGGGGAAATCATAAAGATTAGAGCAGAAATAAATGATATAGAAACTAAAAAAACACAGTAGAAAAAATCAATGAAACCAGGAGCTGGTTCTTTGAAAAAATTAATAAAATTGATAACTCCCCAGCCACACTTATCAAAAAGAAAAGGGAAAGGACCCAAATAAATAAAATCACAAATTAGAGAGGAGAAATAATAACCAACATCACAAAACACAAACAATTATAAAAGAATACTGTAAAAAAATCTGTATGGCAACAAATTGGACAACCTGGAAGAAACGGATAAATTCCTAGAAATATAGAAACTACCCAAATTGAATCAGGAAGAAATAGAAAACTTGAACAGATTGATAATCAGCAAAGAAATTGAAATGGAATCAGTAACCAAAAATCTCCCCATGAACAAAAGTCCAGGGCCAGATGCCTTCACAGTGAATTCTACCAAACATCTGAAGAAGAGTTAATACCTATCCTTCTCAAGCTGTTCCAAAAAATAGAAACGGAAGGAAAACTTCCAAACTCATTTTATGAGGCCAGCATTGCCCTGATTCCAAAACCAGACAAAGACTCCAATAAAAAAGAGAACTATAGGCCAATATCCCTGACGAACATGATGTAAAAATTCTCAACAAAATACCAGGAAATCAAATCCTTCAGTACATTAAAGGAATCATTTGCCACGATCAAGTGAGATTTATTCCGGGGCTGTAAGGGTGGTTTGATATGCACAAATCATTCAACATGATACACCACATTAATAAAAGAAAGGATAAGAACCATATGATCCTTTCAACAGATGCAGAAAAAGCATCTGTTGACAAAGTACAGCATCCATCCATGTTAAAAACCCTCAACAAATTAAGTATAGATGGAACATACCTCAACATCATAAAGGCCATATATGAAAAACCCACAGCTAGTATCACCCTCAATGGGGCAAAAGGGAGAGCTTTTCCTTTACGGTTAGGAACAAGACAGGGATGTCCATTCTCACCATATTGTTCAGCATAGTACTCGAAGTCCTAGGCACAGCGATCAGACATGCAACAACAACAAAAAAAGGCATCCAAATCGGCAAGGAGGAAGTCAAACTTTCACTATCATGATAGCCTATGATGAAAACCCGGAAGAGTCCACCAAAAATTTTTTCTAATTGATACTTGAATTCAATAAAATCGCAGGATACCGAATCAACATACCGAAATCGGTTGCATTTCTATACACCAATAATGAAGCAGCAGAAAGAGAACTCAAGGAATCAATCCGATTTATAACCGTAGTCATGTTTTTTGTTTGTTTGTTTGTTTGTTTTAAAATCCACTGCGTACACATCTTCATTTTACATTTGTTCCGGGACCTGTGACCACTGTTGAGGAGATTCTTCTTTAAATCCACTTTTATAAGTCTGAGGTTCCCTTAGCGTCCCTAAAATACTTTTCTCCTCCCCAGGGAGGGATGGGGGAAGCAATAAAAGTTAAAATTTCAGGACAGCTATTTATTAGTCTTAAGAAAGTCACATTAAGATCTCTGAACATCTTTAGGAAAATCAATTCCATTTTATTGTAACAAATGAAACATTTAATACTTGTGACATTACTTGAGACCTCTTTGTTTCAAAAATTGTGCCAAAACAAATTTTGGGAGTTTTGAGGAACCTGGAAGTTCCTCAAAAGGTTAAGCAGAGTTACTATGTGACCTAGCACTTCCTCCTCTAGGTATATACCCAGGATAAATAACAATACACAACAACTTGGACACGCATTTCAGAGCGCATCAGTCATAATCATCAAAGGTGAACACCACCCAAATGTATGCCAGCCGGTGGATGGATAAACAAAATACGGTAAAGCCACGCAATGAAATACTGATGCACGCTACAACATGAACGGACCATGAAAAGATGCTAAGTGGCTGTTACCAAAGACCATATATTATATAATTCTGCTTATATGAAATGTCCAGGATAGGCAAATCCATAGAGACAGAAAATAGACGAGCGGTCGTGTAGGGGCCGGGAATTCTCTAGAAGGGGCATGTGAGTAGCTGCTAAAGGGGAAGGGTTCTCTTGGGTGATGAAGATGTTCCGAGATTAGATAGTGCTGATGATTACACACCTCTGTAAATATACCCCAAGCCACTGAACTGTACGCTTCGAGTGGGTGACTTCATGCTTTGCAAATTATATCTTAATAAGACGGTTATTTTTTTTTAAGAAGTCCCAACTATGTGTTTAATATCGCAACTAAAGAACAGAGGGAATGCTGCTGATGAATGATAGCTGCCCTAAGTGGGGTTTTAAATGGGCTTGGAGCCTCTGTGGCCTTTGAAGCAGGCATCTGGTTGAGAGGGAAGTCTCTTCTCAACACCGTCTCCCCCCAAAAGGTGGGGGATCAAACTTTGCCTGGACACCTTGCGAACGGAAGGCTGAGATTATTTAAGCAAAGGATGGAAGGCGGGGTGGCAGCATCTGAATGCCGTTCCTCGCGGTTTTTCACAAAGCAGCGGATCTCGAGCTTGGCAGGACACCACCGCGTGCTCACCTGAGGCGTTTAAACAAGATCGATGCCCGTGGTCCCACTTGGAGAGGTTCTGATTTACTGGGTCCGAGGTCAGGCCCGGGGTTGGAATTTTAAAAGCTTCCCTAGTGGTTCTGATGTGCGCACAAGGCTGAGAGGTACTGCGGTGGAGAAAAAGGAGTAGCAAAATATCTGACTAGTTTATTGGTCCCTGGGTGCTCTGAAATTTCCACTTACTGCTCATTTTTAAGAGCTTAAAATTAGGCCTCGCCCAGACAAGTGATTCTGGCAAGGGCTTAGAACAGCCAAGCTATTCTTAGCGATGTATTTAGGCTATTATTTGCCTTACTACTTTTAAGCTTCCAAAAACCATAGCTCAGTGATCGACGTGTTAGATGACTTGAGAATGTAGAACAACACAGCAGAAACCGCCAGAACTATTAAGTTTAATAAAAGTAAACAATCACATGGAAATAACTCAAAACACCATGGCTGCGATAAACTGTATCTGGTTAATTAAACATTAGCCAAGATAACGTTGTTCTTTCGTAACCATTTCAAAGCCGTCTTTAAGACTGTGATGATTTCTAAGAATGTAGCCGGCCTTCTGAGAAAGTAACAGTTAATCCTGTATTTCAAAATTCTGAATAATACTGTTTATTGCTTTTTCCTCAGAAACCTCCAAAGTACTTGAGACTCACAGACAGTCACAACTTCAGAAACCGTTAGTGGCTCATTGCTTCCGTCAGTAGTAAATGATGCACATCATGTTGGCAGACGCCATCACAATGGCATAATTATAGCCCCTTTAACATTTTTAGCTTTTTTTTTTTTTTTAGTATTTACTACCACATTGCTAAATGCCAGCTATGAGGCTATTTCTTGTTTCTTTTAAATTCCGCATTAGCTAGTGTCTTTTCAAAATGAAATTGAAGATTTATTTATTTATTTTTTTTACATTCCCATTTTCCTCTCCTCACCTCCGCTGCGTCTCATCCCATTTTCCAGATATAATTACGATTTGCAGTTAGGTCAATATTCATGGTGTATTTTATTATGGACTATGTGACTGTTGTTTACTGTTAAGCAACAAAGAAGATTGTGATTATATCTCCTTTTTGTGTAATTTTTGTGTATTCAACCTATGAAGGTATAATTGCCTTGGGTTTTTTTGTTTGATTGTTTAATATTTTTAGACCCATCATTAATTCATCCTCGAGATCTTTGTCAAAGTGATAAAACTCCTCCCAATCACTGTAAGCACTGTAAACACAAACACTATAAACACAAACCTAAAATTACAGCTTATCAACTCAACCGTTTTCTTTAAAGGCATCCTTCCTGGAGGCCTCTGTCCTGTTCTAGTCTGGATCATGGCTTTCTAGGTGGGTTACACAGCTGTCAAGGGAATGCACTTCACCATATTTTAAAGAATTCCATTCTGTCCCTTGTGTTATGGATTCTACATTTTCTCTATCTTGGTTTACGCTTTTACCTTGTAAACCACATAGCCCATTGGAAGAGAAATTATTCAAGACCTGGCATTTCTAATTGTATAGTTATTCTACCCTCATACTTGGGTAGTTTGGTTCTAGAATTCTACGTTGTAATCCATTTTCTCTTACGTTTTGGAAGTCATTGCTCGAAAGCTTGCAGCATTGCTCCAAACTCTTCTGGATTCCAATTTTTTTTTTTTGAGAAGCTTTATATTTATTTCAGTTGTAGTGATGTGTGTTGATATGGTTCCCTGTCATTTATTTTGCCAGCCACTCAGTAAACCCTTGCCATTGATCCAGGTTGGGTGAACTTTGCCTTATTTCTTTGAAAAAGTTCTCACTTCCATTGCTCTGTTTTCACTTCCTGGAATTCCTATATGTTGGATGTTAGACTTCCTGGAATAATTGAACTTACTAATATTCATATATCTTTTCTTTGATTTTTTTTTTTTACCACCTTCCAGGAAGATTCCTCTATTTTCATTTCCAACCTATTAAATTTTAAATTTAAAAAATTTGCTCCCAAGAGCTAATTCTCCTAATGTACTTTTAAGAAATCAGTTCTTGCATCACAGATGTAATGTCTTCTGTTATCTCTTGAAAGCTTCTTACAGATTTTTTTCCCATTCCCTGCATACTCTGTTTACTCTGACTTCCTTTCAAAAATCTCTTTCATGATAAATATTTCCTAAAATGTTTATTTATAAGGAAGATAACACGAAGCTATCGGAAGCGTTGTGAAGCTGTGTGTGTGTGTGTGTGTGTGTGTGTGTGTGTGTGTGTGTGTGTGAGAGTCGAATCACCAGGGGCAGTCAGGCAAGAACCTGGATATTTGATTGAGGCTTCAGCAAATATCAGGGTCTGTAGGATTTTTTTTCTCTTAACTCAGTCAATTTTCCCAGAGTGTAACCCTCCAATCTCTTGCCTAGGAGGTGGTTATGGGGTGAATTTTGTCCTCCCCAAAATATGGTGGAGTCCTCACCTCTGGAGCCTTGGAATGTGGCCTTATTTGGAAACAGAATCATTGAAGAGGTAATTAGTTAAAATGAGGTCCTACTGGAGTAGGGTGAGTCCTTCATCCAATATGATGGCGTCCTTATAAGAACAGACAGTGATGGGGGGCACCTGGGTGGCTCAGTAGGTTAAGCATCTGACCCTTGATTCCGGCTCAGGTCATGATCTCATGATTCGTGAGATCGAGCCCCACATGGGGCTCTGTGCTGTCTACTTGGGATTCTCTCTCTCTGCCCCTCCCCTGCTCTCTCTCAAATAAATAAACTTAAAAAAACAAAAGAGATTCTTCCTTAAAAAAAAGAAAGAACAGGCAGGACAACACACACACACACACACACACACACACACACACACACACACACACACCCCAGATGGCTATGAGGAGATGGAGGCAGAGATTGGAGCGATACATCTACATACCAAGGAGCACCTTGGGTTCCCAGAAGCTGGAAGAGGCCATGTAGAATCTTGGAGCCTTCAGAGACAGCATGGCTCCAAGACTTTGGTTTTGGGCTTCTAGCCTCCCGAACTGCGGGGTGATACATGTCTGCTCTTAAGGTCACCTGGTTTGTAGTACTTTCTGAGCTACAACAGCTCTAGGAAACTAACACAGCTGCACAAGCCTGGCTTTCAATATTCTGGGAACCAGCAAGCAAGGATCTAGAGATTTTCCTCATTCGGTACGTAGACTTTTATTTGTTCCTCTTCTTCTCATTATGGCACTTCCACCCTGCCCTCCGTTCCGCCTCAGATCCTCTGTGGTTCAACGTTTCCCAGCATGTAAACCTCCAATATTATGCTGCAGTGGAGGAAGGATGACCTTCTGGTGGTGCAGGCTGGGGGCAGTGACCTCTTATTCGGAACTGGTGTTTTAACTGCTCCTTAGACATATTATCAATCAGGCTTCCCACCCCCTTATTACCCTACCAGTGGCTTGCTTGGTCCTTCTGAGTTCAAGTCTTTTCCGGGTTTTGTTCTTCAACTTTATGTTCTAATCTGTTTCCCTAGCAATGGAAGAGTAGGTAGGTTTTTGGTGCCTTTTTTTTTAAATGTTCGTTTACTTTTTAAAAAGAGAGTGCAAGAGAGGGAGGGGCATAGAGAGAGGGGGACACAGGATCCAAAATGGGCTCCGTGCTGACAACAGCAAGCTTGAGGAGGGGCTTGAACTCATGAACTGCGAGATGGCTACCTGAGCCAAAGTCAGATGCTTAACCGACTGAGCCACCCAGGTGCCCTGGTTTTCAGTGCTTTTAAGTCAGTTTTTACTCCTTTGTCTGCTTTTTATGCCACCAATATTTAATTTTTTATTCTTACAGATCTATATTTTTTGCCGCCAGCAATTAATTTGCTGCCAGTATATTTTACTTATGTATATATACTTTAAAATTTCATCCTTTGAATGAGATTCTTACGATTCTTATTCAATTTGGCATCCTGATTCGAATATAAGCAATGAGAATTATGTTTTACAAGCATTGCGATAAAGTGCTATCATTGTGATAGTTTTGCATTGATACCTAGATAAAAAACAACTTTGGAATTAAGGCAATAACTACACGTGTGAACCAAGCACGTTACCCTGACATGGCGCTTAATAAAAAGCTCTTTCGCTTAGGTGATGGCTGAAACTGCTGGCATGCAAGTCGATCGCTTTGAAGGAAATTCCTCCGAAGGACAAGGTACGAATAGCTTTATTAATTTGAAAAATCCCTCCTACTGTCCTACAATGGCTGGACATGTCCACCCCTGTCACTTGCAATCACTGTGCCCAGGGTCTTCTGGAACATCTAATGAACATCTGTTTTGTTTATACAAGATCATCTCACTTTGAGTCACCACCATCCTGACACGGTGGAGTCACCTGTGCCGGCACGTTTCCTAGAAGAGCTTCTCAGCCACGAGGGTAGGGTGGCTCAGGACATACTGCAAGATGGTCTTCAAACCACTTTCAACATTTCCAGAAAACTCACAGCCAACAACACAATTTAATAAGTCTCAATTAGCCATCCTGGAGAAAGTCTCTACGGTAGCAACACTGAGCACCTTCCTAAGCCAACTGGTAGTTGATAATCTGGTTCTTATCGCAATATCCCTGGCACATGGAAACAAGTACATTTTCAAGGAGCACCTGGGTGGCTCAGTCGATCGAGCGTCGGACTTCAGCTCAGGTCATGATCTCACAGTTTGTGAGTTTGAGCCCCACGTTGGGCTGTGTGCAGACAGCTCAGAGCCTGGAGCCTGCTTCCGATTCTGTGTCTCCCTCTCTCTCTGCCCCTCCCCTGCTCGAGCTCTGTCTCTCTCTCTCTCTCTCTCTCTCTCTCTCTCTCTCAAAAATAAATAAACCATTAAAAATAAATTAACAAAACAAAATACATTTTCAAAATACCTTAATGTCTCTGACCTAATGTTCTTTTCAAGGTCTTGTACAAATTCTGACTGATAATATCTGACAATTTCTCAGATTTCCTTATTTGTTCTTGTTCACAAAATTTCAGTCAATACACATTCTTGAGTTTTTCTGGGATAAAAAAAAATCATCTATGATTATTTTGGTAGGATTCAGGAAGGACCAGAGAAAGGCTGTGCCCAGGCAGGCAAGTCCGGAAATCCAATCATATAAATTTTTAGAGGATCCAAGCTACCAGCTAAGTTGGAAGAGAAGAGAATTTGTTCAGCTTGATGAAGGGCATCTACAAAAAAACCTACAGCTAATATAATACTTAATGGCAAAAGATTTAATACTTTCCCCCTAAGATCAGAAACAAAACAAGTATGTTCACTCTCATCACTTCAATGTAATATTGTACTAGAAGTTCCAGCCAGTGAAATCAGGCAAGGAAAAAAATTAAAAGGCACCCAGATTTGAAAGGAAGACATGAAACTGTGTTTATTTATAGGTGATATAATTGTCCATATAGAAAATCCAGTGAAGGTACTAAAAAGGCTTCTAGAATATATATTAGTTTAGCAAACTTACATTATACAAGATCAATTTGTGAAAATCAGTTTTATCTTTATATACTAGCAAAGAGCAATGTAACATTGAAATTTTAGAAAAACACTATAAATTCCTAGTATAAAAATGAAACCGGGATAAATCTAACAAAGGATATGAAAGCTATAAAATATAATATAAATATAAAATATTTCTGAGAGAAATTTAAGAAGTCAAATAAATGAAGTGATATATCATGTTCATGGGTTAGAAGACTCAATATTGTTTAGATGTCAATAATCCCCAAGTGAACTATAGTTTCAACACAATTCCAATAAACATCCCAGCAGGCTTTTTATGTAGAAATTGACAAGCTGATTCCAGAATTCAAACAAAAATACAAAGATCCTACAATAGCCAAAATTTTGAGAAGGAGAAACAAAGTTAGAGGACTACCACCACCTAATTTCAAGATTAATAGAGGTATAGAAACCTAGATAGTACGGTATCATCACAGACAACAGTGGAACAGAATAGAGAGAAGAGAAGGAAAACCCCCACATGTGGATGGCTGATTTTCCCAAAATGTAAAAGGAAATTCTGTAGAGAAAGGATAATGTTTCAACAGGAACAACTGGTCACTCATATGTAAAAAACAAACAAACAAAAAGCAATTTTCAATTAATGACTTTCAGCATATGCAAAAATAAACTCAAAATAGACCATGGGACTAAATGTAAAACCAAAACTTATACAACTTCTAGAAGAAAACAGAGGAAAAAAAATCTTTGTGACTTTGGGTGGGGCAAAGATTTCTTAGTACGACACCAAGAATATAATCCATAACAGAAGAAATTAATAAAGTGGAGGTGAGCCAAATTTAAAACGAATGCCCTTTGGGGGGCCTGCATGGCTCAGTCAGTTAAGCGTCTGACTCTTGATTTTGGCTCAGGTCATGATGTCACAGTTGTGGGATCGAGCCCTGTGTTGGGGTCCACGCTGACAGTGTTGTTGTGGAGACTGCTTGGGATTCTCTCTCTCTCCCTCTCTCTCTCTGCTCCTCCCCTGCTCACATGCTTATGCACTCTCTCTCTCTCAAAATAAATAAACAAACTTAAAAAAAAATGAAATGAATGTCCTTCAAAAGGCAACGTTAAAAGAATAAAAAGCCAAGCCACAGATTCAGAGAAAATATTTGCAAAGTAGAATTTAGATAAAGGGTTGTATCTAAAATATATTAAGAACTAAAGGTCAATAATAAGGGAACAAAGAACACCTAAAATATGGGCAAAAGAGTTGAACAGACACTTCACCAAAGAAGATATATGGGTGAAAAGATGCTCGACATCACTAGTCATTAGAGAAATGCAAATCAAAATCAGAGTGCTATATCCCTGCATACCTATTACAATGGATAAAATTAAAAAGACCAGTTAGGGGCGCCTGGGTGGCTAAGTCAGTTGAATGTCCAACTCTTGGTTCTGGCTCAGGTGATGACCTCACAGTGTGCGAGATCAGGCCTGGCATCGTGCTCTACCTTGGCAGCGTGGAGCCTGCTTGGGATTCTCTCTTTCCCTCTCTCTCCGCCCCTTCCCCACTTGCTCTCTCTCACAAAATAAATAAATACACATTAAAAAAAACAAAAGACTGACTATACCAACTGTTAGCAAGGGTGTGGAGAACCTGGGCCTTTCCTACACTGCTGGTAGAAACATGAAATAGAATAACCACTTTGGAAAACGACTTGTCAGCTTCTTTAAAAGTTAAACATACACCTTTCCTATGAACCTGCCACTCCGGTGCTAGGTATTTACTCAAGGGAAATGAAAGCATCTCTCCATACAAAGACTTGTGTATAAACGTGTGCAGAAATTTTACGTAACAGCCCAAACCTGGAAACAACAAAATGTCCAGCAAGTAATGGATGAACAGACTGTAGCCTATCCATACGATGAAACGAAATAGACACGCAATAGAAGGAGTGAACTGTTGACACATTACAACATAAATCTCAAAAAAATTAGGCTGAGTGCAGGAAGCCAGACACACAAGATGTGCGCTGTACGATTTATACTTATGAAAGTCTAGGAAATGCAAACTCATGTGTAGTGACCAGAAAGCAGATCAGTGGTTGCCTGGGAATGGGTGGGGAGAGGTAGGAAGGAGAGATTACGAAGAGGCACAAGAAATTTGGGGGGGTTATCTTGATCGTGGTAGTGGCACTGGTGTGCGCACACACACACACACACACACACACACACACACACAACTGTACACTTTAAATATGTATCATTTATGGCATGTTAACCGTGCCTCAATAAAGCTATTAAAGTTCAACTCTAATTTGGTGAAGTTTCAGGATGGGGCAGAGAAATAGATACAGGTTAGTCACCAAGTTTAACTAAAAATATGATCACATGCCGTGTAAAAGAATCCTGTTCTCATTTCAAAGAGCACTTTTGAGAACTTTTGCTTGCTGTATGTCTCTCTATCACTCATTAATACTTCCATTCGTTTCTGTCTCCTCTTGTTCCCGACATAACCAAGTTCTGGGTTGGGTACTAGGATGGGCCCCGATGCAATGAATTACCAAAGGCGGCTGGAATGTTACTGCCCGAGGATTCATTCCTTAGTCAAATCAGGTACAGATCTGTCCATGAAGCAAGAGGATAGACGAAGCAATCTTTCAAGTTCTTTTCAATAAATTCATCGCGTAGTCATATCATAAATGGTTAACCGTGAAAATGAAGGAGCAAGTGGGTTAGATAATGGGTCTTGGCATTTGCAGTTTCATATACGCCCCCTCCCTTCTCACCCCTTAGTCCAACCCTTGACTCTATAGGTTCCCGGAATGGGTGGAACGAGCATGAGAGAAGCACACATGCGAGGTATGCCCAGGACAGGTATGGACATGCCAGAGGCACACCTACACCATGATTGGTGGATCTGGATTGGAATTCTTCTCCTCAGAAGTGCTTTACTCGTACATCACTTCTTTAATAAAAGGAGCCTCTGGTTTTACCAGTTATATGTTACTCACAACCATAGTGGGCAAGTCGTGTTTTTAATCCAAAATGTTTTTGTGCCCACGGTGATTGGGGAGTTCCCAAATGGTCAGGAATTCAGAATTCAGAAACCAAAACTCCCAGATCTCAAAAATCTTTAAAATAGAAACCAGAAGGCTCCAGTCTGGAATAGCACTTTACAAATGAGGTAAAGCAATTGACTAAATTGTTAAAGGAATCAGGAAGGAAAAAGGAAGAAAATTGGGGAAAACGAGACCCTTGAGGGTAGTGTCTACACTTTATTACCTCCGTATTCATGTTGCCAAGCACGGTAGGTAGACATCTGTTGGACATCTATCATATTGGGTGTGATTTGCATTCTTTTCCTCTTACTCTGATACTGGGCCACTCCTTTCCTGTGGGGGAGTCATTTTGTGTGAATCTGGTGAGACTCTCACTGCCCACTAGCCCACGGGTGACAGGGACTGGCAATTCATTTCCTCAGGAACAGTGATTGATTCAGAAATAGGCACATGAACTAGCTGGGCCCGTTGCAGTTTTCCCCAAGGCTTTTCTTGCTCGTTTGTTGGACAGACTTTTCTGAGATATAGACATAGCTTCTGACTATAGGAAAAAAATATGAGGCTGTGAAGACTGTGTTTGAGCACCCCCCCCCCCATCCAGCTGTCACTAAAAGCAGCCATGATCTTTTTTCTGTTTGAGCTAGCTTGAGTTGGAAAAGTCCTTTTTCCAAAAGAAGTTCCAAAAGAATTCCGACTAATGCCACCAAGATGATTTAATGACATCCTTGAAAATAGGATTTTGAAAATAAATATGAAGATCAGCTGTCTTCCGACTCAATGAAACCAAAATATAAGAAAATAAAATCCAACCACATCTTGAGAGAGTATGGCTTGCAAGAAGGAACAATTTGCAAATAGTAAAATCTTTTAGACAATGAATGGAGGTCATGAGGGAATCTACAAACTTTCTTTTTTTGTAGAATTTAAATTTTTTTTTAGAATTTAAAAGAAATCTGGAATTTCCTTTTTTTTTTTTAGAATTTAAAATCTTTTAGACAATGAATAGAGGTCGTGAGGGAATCTACAAACTTTCTTTTTTTGTAGAATTCAAAAAGTTTTTTAGAATTTAAAAGAAATTGGAATTTTTTTTAGAATTTAAAATCTTTTAAACAATGAATGGAGGTCGTGAGGGAATCTACAAACTTTCTTTTTTTTTTTTAAGAATTAAAACAAATTTCAAAAGTGGTGTAGCTACCTGCATCTGAAGAATGAGTAGCATCTCAAACACCTCTGAGAAGCCATCTGGGTGGCTCAGTTGGTCAAGTGTCCAACTCTCGATCTGGGCTCAGGTCACGATCTCACGGTCTGTGAGTTCGAGTCTCCTTCTCCCCTGTCAGTCTCTGGACTGGCAGCGTGGAGCCTGCTTGGGATTCTGTCTCTCCCTCTCTCTGCCCCTCCTCTGCTTGCATGCGCGCTCCCTCTCTCAAAATAAATCAACTCAAAAAAAAAAAAAAAAAAGACTTCTGAGAATGCAACTATAGCCTCTGTGTCTAAGTTGCACTAATTAGGAATAAAATGAAGCTGGGGCTCCTGGGTGGCTCAGTCAGTTAAGCATCCGACTTCAGCTCAAGTCATGATCTCATGGTTCCTGAGTTCCAGCCCGCATCGGGCTCCCTGCTGACAGCTTGGAGCCTGGAGCCCGCTTCCAATTCTGTGTCTCCCTCTCTCTCTGCCCCTCCCTTGTTTGTGTTCTAAATAAATAAATAAATAAAACCCTTAAAAGAATAAAATGAAGCTACATTTCCTTTAGTATCCCGATTGCAATGACTTATCCTGACTGCCCCTGCCTGCACGCTGACTTTCCTAGTCTCTGCCCCTGGATGCCCTGTCTTTCCACCGAGTTCCCCACTCTCTCACACGCCAGGGACACAATTACTCTCAGTCTTCTACTCTTGTCTTCTCATCAGCTTGCTTGACTGTCTGGGTTCTCCAAGAGGAGTCCATGGTCAAGGAGCAGTCCTGTCTCCTGAATCTCCTACTGCCTCCTTGGGCTGCCAGAGCTGCGTGACTTCTTATGTGAAGGGAGGGAGACCGGCTTCCCTGTGAATGAAAATCACCTGCTGTCAGCTGGGGCCCGAGAGAGCACGAAAACCTCACCAGGTCGCTCATGAAAGCACGGTAAGCCGTAAGTTCAAACACGGTCTCTCTCTCATGTACATACGTATGTACATAC
The DNA here is from genome assembly GCF_024362965.1 of Panthera pardus. NCBI lineage: Eukaryota > Metazoa > Chordata > Mammalia > Carnivora > Felidae > Panthera > Panthera pardus. The sequence continues at coordinate 155,992,472 of NW_026526721.1, forward strand.
ACACACGCAGATACACACACACACACACACAGATACACACACACAGGCAAATACACTGCTTTTTAGGCATAGAACACAACTCTTTCTCTAAAGTCCATAGTCGGTCTGCCTACAGCCAGGACAAACTTGACCTTTGTCATATCGGACAGTGTAGTAATATGGAACCTTCCACATTTCCATTTAAAAAAATTTTTTTAATGTTTTTATTTATTTTTGAGAGAGAGAGAGAGAGAGCGTGAGTGTAGGAGGGGCAGAGAAAGAAGGAGACACAGAATCTGAAACAGGCTCCAGGCTCCGAGCTGTCAGTACAGAGCCTGACGCAAGGCTCAAACTCATGAGCCTTGAGATCATGATCTGAGATAAAGTCAGATGCTTAACTGACAGACCCACCCAGGAGCCCCTCATGTTTCCACTTTAAAAGAAGCTCTTCTGTTGGGATGAGCACTGGGTGTTGTATGGAAACCAATTTGACAATAAATTTCATATATTAAAAAATAAATAAAATAAAATAAAATAAAATAAAATAAATGCAAAAAAAAAATAAATAAAAGAAGCTCTTCAGTTTACTTTCTTTAGTGGGACTGGTATAATTGATCACTTTCTTCTTTATAATGTTCTGTATTCTTTGGATTTTTACTCTGTTTTGTATTGCTGTTTTATGAGTGAAGCATGGAACCCTTATCTCCCTTTTCCCATTACTCACTCCCTAATTGTCTTGCCCATTTCCTCTACATATATGGAGAATCATGCCAGACACTGCTATAATTTTTGCTTCAACAATCAAACATAATTTAGAAAACTCAAGAAGAGCCTGTCATATTTATCCATATTTGTACTCTCCATTGTTCTTTCTTCCAGATGTTCCAAGATCTTTTACAATTTTCTTTCTTTTTGAATCCCTTTTGCCATTCTTTTGGGGGTGGTCTGCTGGTGACAAATTCTTTTAATTCTTCTTCCTCTGAGAGCGCCTTGATTTCCCCTTCATTCCTAAAAAGTATTTTCCCTGGATGTACAATTCTGAGTTCACAGTTCATTTCTTTAAACGTTTCAGAAATGTTTTGCCACTTTCTTTTGGCCTCCATGATTTCGGATGAACAATCTGCTCTCATTCAAAATGTTTTTACTCTATGAGTAAAGCATTGTTTCTGTCTCTTGCTTTCAAGATTTTTTTTCTCTGTCTTTAGTCTTATGGCGTGTCCTGGCAAGAATTTCTTTGGGCTTGTCCTGTTTGGGGTTCAATAGCTTCTTGGATCTATAGGGTATACATGGTGCCAGATTCAGAGACATGCCAGCCACTACTTTGTCAAACACCTTTTCAGCCTCATACTCTTTCTCCTCTCTGATGACACAAATGAAAGCCTTTCAGTCTGTTTTCTTTCCACCATTCATTTTCGGCAAGTTTCACTGATCTAACCTTAAACCCATCGATTTATTCTCACCTCCTCTGCAGTCAGCTGTTGAGCCCATCCGGTGAGTTTTTATATTTTATTATAGGTTTCATTTCCAAAATCTTTACCTGACTCTTCTTTATAATTTCTGTTTCTTTGCCGAAACAGAATTTCGGCATCACAATTTCTCATTGAAGCATTCTTTACGATGGCGGCTTTAAAATCCTTGTCAGATAATTTCGACGTCTGTTGTCATCTAGTCTTGCCATCTGTTGATTGTCTTTTCTCATTCCAGCAGAGATTTTCTTCTTTCTTAGGAAAATGATTGATGTTTTAAATTAGTTTCAGGCACTTTGGTTATTGTGTCATGAGACTCTGGATCTTATCTAAATCTTCAGTTTTCGTGGGTTTCCTCTGACAGCGCCCCCCCCCCCCCCCCCCCCCCCCCCCCCCCCGCCAAGAGGAAGGATGATGCCGCCATTCACTGTCAGGTGGGATGGAAGTCCAAGGTCTTCCTGTGGTGTCCTCTGAGACTTCAGAAGATGGAGGTGCTTGTTCCTGACTGATTGGGATGAAAGTCCTGGCTCCTCACTCGGCCTTCTCTGACACCATCTCAGTTGGGGCAGAGGTGGAGAAAAGGAATGCTCCATCCCAGGTCAGTGAGGGCAAAGTCTAGGCCTCCCACTCAGTCTCTGTTGATAGGGGTGCAGGTGGGGCTCAGTTTTTCCTGTGGCATTTGACTGCAGTAGGCTACTTATTGTCTACAAGTTTTCATTCTTGCTAGACTGCCACCCTCCTTTGGTGTAAAGGTCTACATCTGTGTTTTCGTCTACATCTGTTGGCATTTCTGTGTTGTTAGCCTCTCCAGGACCCAGCTGAGACTAAGAAAATTCAGGGAACTCAGTGCATGCCATTCTTTGGGTTCTGAACTCCCTAGCCATTCTTTTTCTTTGCTCACGTTTCCAAGGTCTTCTTCAACTTATTTTATATATGATATCCAAGGTGTTTAGTTGTACTTAGTAGAAGGAATAAGAAGTGTGTCTATTCCATTTCATCTGCAACCGGAAGTTTCTTTAGTTTACTTTTCATACTTAAAAGGCTCAGCTGGGAGTCATATTGTTTGTATTTAAGTCCCAACTACGCCATCTGAGATCATTCTTTGAGTCTCTGTTTTCTCATTTGTGAAATGGAGATTAAATTAGCACTTGCCTCATGGGGCTGTAGTGAGAATCAAATGAACACACACACACACACACACACACACACACACACACACACACAGGCACACACCCAGTACCAATGGCTGGCCCAGTAAGTGCTCAACAAAGCACTGAGCTGTTATTATTTACAGTAGCATAAGGTATCTATCTACTGGATAGATTGGCCCCACCCATGGGTTAGCAGGCTGTAGTTTCTCCTTTCAAGGTTTTGTGCTAGCTATTATGTGCCAAAGAAGGTGTCTCAAGTCCACTCCTGAATTAGCCCACACTTGAACCCAACCTCTTGACTGCACTGTACCTTACTTAAGGTTTCAATCCTCAGTACCAACAGCAGGCTCTTCCCTCCTGGGCACCATTTCCCATATAATTGCTCCGGGAAATTGGAGCTTTCTACTTTCCACTGCCTCAACTGTTCTTAGAGATCTCTCCTTAGTTTCCTCCAAAGCACCTTATATAACAGGCTCACCAAACGTTTTAACATTACACACTTACACACACACACACACACACATATATGTTAGTACAGAGAAAACGGAACTTTAGGAGTGTATATCAATCATCACTACTCCTAAATCAGCCATGCTACAACATCTTGAGTATTTTGTGTCAACTGAAAACTCTTGAAAGTTTTGTCCAAATAATACAGCTCTTACAACCCATAAAGCAAAAGACAGCACAGTGATTGGACAAGTCTATATGTTTTGCTGTGCTCACGAGCATAGCTACCATCTGTCACCATACAGTGCTCTTAGAATATCATTCACCGTATTCCCCATGCTGCACCTTTCATCCCTGGGACTCATTTATTCCATAACCGGTAGCCTATACCTCCCACTCCCCCTCATCCATTGTGTCCCTCCCTCCAACCTCTCCCCTCTGGCAGCTATCAGTTTGTTCTCTGCATTTATGGGTCTGTTTCTGCTTTTTTGTTTGTTTTGTTTTTTTTAGATTCCACATGTAAGTGAAATCCTATGGTATTTATCTTCCTCTGACTTATTTCACTTAGTATAACCTCCTCTAGGTCCATCCATGTGGTTGCAAATGGCAAGATACAATGATAGTTTTTAAAACAACAGTATTTATCTTGTCCCTATACCACTAAAAACAATCTACAACAAAGGAGTATTGAAACCATCTTTTAAAAATGTTTTCTGTGTCTTTCTACTAAGAATTCAAACATCTTAAGAAATAATTAAATAGCTCTAATTCATACAACTATACACTCTTCAAATAAAGATACATCTTTTCATGCATCCAAGAACTAGTCACAAAATATGATTTTTAAAAACAATATATTTCAAAAAAAATAGAAATAGTATAGGCAACATTAGTTTTTGGCAATATTATTTTGTACCAGCCATAATTAAATTAGAAATTAATAACAAAAGTATACCAACAAATCATAAACATTTTTTGTATCAAGGAGGATATTGAAATGAGATGTGAAAACAGTGAAACATCTGAGATACACACAAAGCAGGTGCTTGGAGGAAAAGGGAAAGTCTTAATACTGAATTTTTTTAAAAAGCAAGATTGACAGTAAAATAATTCAATGTACAAATCAAGAAATGGGAAAAGCAGAGGAAAATAAGTCTAATGGTATAAAAGTTAATGGATTAATAAAGATAAAAGCAGAAGTTAGAAACTGAAAAAACTGGCAGATCCGAGAAATTAAATCTGAAACCGAATTCTTCAAAAATAAAGCAAGATAAGTCAACTGTTATTCAATTTAACTAAGGTTAAAAGAGTAAAATTATGAATGCAGAAAATAAGAATTTATACGAGAGACTCAAACATAGATACAGGAGAAATTAAAAGATGTAGGAGAGACTACCTTGTACATCTCTATAAAATAAATTTGAGGACCTGGTCCAAATGAGGGATTACTCAAACTGATCTCAGAATGGAAAGAAAATATAGGGACTGATTACCATAGAAAAAGCATATGTAGGGGCACGGGGGTGGCTCTGTCGGTTGAGCATCTGACTCTTGATTTTGACGCAGGCCATGATCTCATGGTTCGTGAGTTCGAGCCCCACATCAGGCTCTGCGTTGTCAGTGCGGAACCTGCTTGGGATTCTCTCTCCCTCTCTCTCTTCCCCTCTCCTGATAGTGAACTCTCTCTCTCTCAAAGTAAATAAATAAACATTTAAAAAGTGTGTGTATGGGGAAATATTAAAGAGGTACTCCCTAGAAGGTGCCCTGATACAGATATTTTTACTTAAGACTTCTACCGAATCTTCAAGAAATAGTGACTTTGTGCTTCTATGTTCTAAAGTATGCAAGGATAAGACTTCTAAATTTCTGAAGAAGTGAATATAACTACAAATACAATACAAAAAAATAAAATTATAGTTCAATATCACTTGTGAATATGTATATAAAAATCCTAAGTAGTGATACCCATAAAAAAAACCCTAAATACCATATTAGCAAGCAGTTAAGAAATACATTAAACAAATAATATAACTTGACTAAGTGGTATTTACTCCATGAATGCAAGGATTTTTCAGTAATTCACCATTTAGTAGAGAAAAAGTGGGAAAATAATATAATTATCTCCACATACACTGAAAAGCATTTGATGAAGCCCAACATCCATTTTTTAGAACAGCTCTTAATAAAATAGGAATACTAAGATGGCTTAGTCAATAAATTATATTGAGATAACTGGCTATTCACCCAGAAAAGAGAATTGGATGACTGCTTCTCACTTTACACCAAAACAAATTACAGATGCATGAGATTAAATTTAAAAAGTAAACTTATTAAAGTATTAGAAGAAAATATGACAGAATTTCCAAAAGAATCTTGAGCAAGGAAAAAACTTGCCCAGCACCACACAAAAATCAAGAAGCAACAGATTTGTATATTCCACTGCCTAGAAACAGAAAACAAAGCTGCAAAGCATTGAAATTCCATAAACAAAGGAAAAGGAGAAATGATAAACTTGGAAAAATATTCATATCACATCACAGAGAGTTAATTTTCCTACACAGTGTCTACAAATTAATAATAAACAGCCAAAAGCCAATATAAAAATGGCAAAGAACATAACTAGATAATGAACAGAAAGAGAAATGCAGATGTTGTTAAACATATAATACATGCATCATCTCATTAATTACAAGAGACACCTTTTCTTTTTTTTTTATGTTTATTTATTATTTTTGAGAGAGAGAGAGAGACAGAGTGCCAGTGGGGGAGGGGCAGAGAGAGAGACACACACACACAGATCCAAAGCAGGCTCCAGGCTCTAAGTTGTCAGCACAGAGCCCAATGCAGGGCTCGAACTCACGAACTGTGAGATCACGACCTGAGCTGAAGTCAGATGCTTAATTGACTGAGCCACCCAGGCGCCCCAAGAGACTCCTTTTCTTATATGCCAAACTGACTACACATCATGTTGGTGAGGGTTGGAGAAATAGCCATTCCCTTCTATTTTTAGTGATAGTGAAAACTGATTTAACTTCTGTGGAAAGCACCTCAGCAATATCTGCCCAAATTCAAATACACGCACCCTTTGACTCAGGAATTTCACTAATAGGAATTTATCCTACAAAAATATTCATAATTTCTGATATTTCATACGAAGATTCACTATAGCATTGCCATATGTATTTATTTAATAGCTAAACATTGCAAATCTACACGTCCAAAATTAGGGGGCCAGTTTCCTAATTACAGTAGATACATGCAACGGAGTACTCAACAGCTTTTACAGAAGGAAGAATACTGTGCGCACTGGGTAAGAAACATCTCCCAGACACAGTATCAAATAAAAAGGCAAAAGGCAAAACAGTGAGAGTGTATGATACACTCTGTTTATATAAAACAAAAATAAACCCACAAAAATGCATATTTAATACAGCTATTTTATATGTACATACTATACATTTTCCTATATTTCTCTAAGGGGACCCGAGACACCGGCAATCCTGGTTACCTCTCAAGAGTGAACTGGGTGCCTTGAAGGAAAGACGCAAAGATACCCTTGTCTTACGTCAGATTCTCTAGACACCGAGGCTGAGATAGGGATTATTGAATGTGTGATTTCAGGAGAAGGGGAGATAAGAAGGATAAGGCACGAACCAAAAGCTAAGCAAGAAGGTCTCTTAGCTGGAGTCTAGACTAAGTTCTGGAGTGTGCGTTTTGTCCCAGCGTTGGTCCTACCTTGAAACAAGGGGCCCGGGTCTTGGTACCTTTATCCGTCAATCCTTGGCTGTGAGCTGCCTCTGGAGGAGGGAGGATCCTCTCGGGAGGCTGTTATTGGCTAAAGGCAATTGTCTAGAAAAGGAGCAGCTCTGAGCAATTAGCAATCAGTCTCCAGAGCAGCGGGGGAAGGAGCAAGATTAGAAGCAGGGATCCGGGCCCAAAAGTTGCCTACTGCAAAACCTCACTGTACTTTTTGAAAGCTGTAGAGGATGTACGGACCTCTTCCAAAAAAAAAAAAAATTCAATTAAAAAATCAGTATTACAGAGGGTCTCTTTGTGGTTCGTCTAGATTCTAAATTCAGCATGAATGCCAAAATTTAAACGGGAAAAGTTAGCCTTAGACATCCTTAGCAGGGCTCCAATTTAGGACCACATGTTAGTCATTTTTTCCCCCAGGATTGGAACAAATTGTGTTTTTTTGGACGAACACCACGTGAAATAGTTGGCTTGCATTTGTGTGACCTTCTGTTTGAAACATTTACCGCGTTAAACACTGGACTTGTATTCATTGGTGCGAGGCCCCGGGACATGGAGAGGAACGGAGGGAAGAGTGGAGTTTTATGTACCATCACTCCAGGATGGAATCGTGTGTTGGTCTGTAGCCTTTATTTTTCCACACTAAATGTAGTCGTGAGTGTAGTACATGTCGCACAGAAAAAATTACCCGGACTGGACAAAATGAAAAGATAAGTAAGGGATATTTTAACATCGTATTAGAGAATTTTCTAACAGACTCACCTGAGTTGTAGCTCTCAAGAAATATCACTTTGTCTGAGCACTGATTCGGGCCCAGATGTCTCCTAACTCCGTAAAGTTAGATGTTAACTTGTAAAACTTGCAAGGTATGATTCCCCTCCCCCCACCCCCAATCTGGTAAATAAGATGAACCCAAAGGTTATGGTTTT